>NC_044032.1:614792901-616042901 GCF_901765095.1 Microcaecilia unicolor | reverse complement strand
TCAGGTTGAAAAAACTTGAAAGGGAATGGAGTACATTACAAAGGCATCTTGCAAGGTTCAACTGAAAAGGGAAGGATGAGGCTTTCGGAGTTGGGATTAAGTTATTGTGTAAGGAGGTTTAGCATGTGGCATGATGTTACATTTTTTTCCTTGTATACACATTCAGTGTTGATTATTCCACATTGCCTGTTCATGACAAGTTTTTCTTGGTGTAACTGTATCGTGTGGAAAAGGAATAAAATCTTCCGTTATAAAAAAATATATATAGAAAAAAGAAAAAGGTCAGCATAGGTCCATGTACATCAGGTGGCTGGTCCAGCCCAAATTAAAGATAGTTTAGTGTTTACACTATCATTTGAAAATAATGGAGAACTGTTGTGATATGTTGCTTAATGTTTCCAAAATTAGGCTACTATCTCCCTTAGAATTAAGAAATATTCCTTAGAAATTTTAAATGTCTCCGATATTGATTCTATTAATATATTTAAGATTTATTATTTGCCTTCTAGACAAATTCTGAGAGCAATGGAGGGCAAGGGTCAGGATGTTTTACAAACTCCCAAAACTCCAGATGTGTCTACTTTTCTAGAACCCTCCTTGAATATTATTCGAAACAGAGTTACCCTTCTTGTAGCACTTCTTTGAGACAATGATAAAGTGAAAGTGTTAAAAGCCTTTTTTCAGAAAAAGGTTTTACAAATATGTATTTGTTTTTCCTGATGCATGTCATGCTACTCAAGTACACTGAAAGACTTTCTGAGGCTGAGACCTACAATTTTAGCTGCAGGGACAATGTTTTTCCTTACATTTCCATGTAAATGTCTGATTTCCTTTCAAGGAGTCAGATATATTTTTGGAGTCTTTGCAATTATAGAATTTTCTAAGAGAAAAGGAAGTGGTCATCTTGTTAAAATCAAAATTGCCCTTTAATGTTCTTTGATTCACATTTGCCTGTTTTTCCCATTTTTGGATTAGGCCATAGGAGGTGAAACTGGAATCTGTTTTGAAATGTTGGTGTGGCAATCCTTGGGTGGTTTTCTTACAATTAAGTGTTTATCTTTTGGCAGCTCTCGCTCTCTCCCTCTTTCTATAATGTGGGCTAGAATATGTATGTGCATTATCTGATATTCCATGACTATGGATAATTTTTTCCTTATGATTATCTGAATTTTTTTAATTTCATGTACTTACATTGTAAACAAAATAGCATTGTGGTACAGCTTAACCAATAAAGCAATTTTTATACTTTGGCTGGAAGTGTTCCTTTACTACTCTGTATTCAAAATATATTAAAAAAAAATTTTCAAAATGTTAAGTTAGGCAAGTTCATTACTCAATCCATGCATTTATCATCCACCCATTTCAATTAAACTGTACCACTTTACACAGAATACTTACAAGATCTTATTAAGCACAAGTTGATACTTTTAGTTGCAAGTTAAAACCATAAACATGCAAAGCTTCAGCTAATGAGATAAGGCATACAGTTGATATATATTCCACTCCCAAGACTGCGCTTACTTTTAATAGCTTGGCATTAACCATAAGCCAAAAGTGTTTTTATTTAATCATATCTTTTGTGACAGTATCGTAAGTACTAGAGGAAAGTATTCCCATTACAGCTTTAAAGCATCTATTCTTCATTAAGTGCAAGAAAAAAAGTTCCTGTGAAACTTGATGTCAATGATTCCAAAGTCATACTATTTAATGATTCATCACACTAAACGATGACCCATGTAAGTAGCATTCTTTATTCCAGTGGAAATTTCCTATTAACACAATGTTGTAGATTAAATTGACCACTATAATACAAGACATTGCTGCCTACTCTATACAAGAGTGGGTATAACTTCATTATAAGGGTGACTGCTAATGTTAACTATTCACTAAAAATACAAGTAATAACCACCTGAGCCCCAAAATAAAGCATGCTACTCGTGACTGAATTTCTCTCAAATGGGAAGGATTTTTCTGTGTGTTTTATACTAAAGAAATGTATGTATGGCATGTGTAAATACATATATTTAAAGATGTATAATATATGTATGCAGATACGTGAACAAATATACAACTACATCTATTAAACAGATACCGTTTTGAAGTAATTTTCTGTTATAATTCTGTTTGGATAGATGCTCCTGGGCATCACCGGAAGGAGGAGGTGGATGAGTTACTAGGGGAGCTCAGAAAAGCTCCTGAAAGCTGAGAGGAGTCCTGCACAAAAGATAAAATTCCCAACCCAGGCATGCCCATGAGAACCTAAAGATGTCTATCCATCAGGCCTGAAGTTACTTCTGGGGTTACAATCTAATGATCTTCCTCTTCCCAATCTTAGCCACAGAAAAGCACCAGTATATAGGACTTTAAACTTCTTTGATTATAGTACCGAAAGGTAGTGAAACAAGAATCTAATACTAATAATTTGTATCTTTCATACTTGTCCTCAGCAGCTGAAAGTACTTGCTTTTCTTCTGTCACATTTCAACCACTTCCCTGAATTTCACAGCATTGCCATTTACTGTTCATTCTGTTGTAACCTGATGATCATTTTTAAGCTTCTGAAAGCTAGTGAAAAACGCACTACATAATTTTTCTATATTATAAGTACATAAGTACATAAGTAGTGCCATACTGGGAAAGACCAAAGGTCCATCTAGCCCAGCATCCTGTCACCGACAGTGGCCAATCCAGGTCAAGGGCACCTGGCACGCTCCCCAAACGTAAAAACATTCTATGCATTCAAGTGGACAAAGTACTTTACATAAGACTGCACAGTCTAGTAGCGCTATAGAAATGTTTAATAGTAGTAGTAGTATGAAGATCAGTATTAACCACCCTAAGAAACACAACCCAAGACTAACACTCTTCTGTTACTACTACTATTTAGCATTTCTATAGCGCTACAAGGCTCATGTATCTATAAACAAACAGCAACATAGTACATAAGAACATAAGCATTGCCATACTGGGACAGACCAAAGGTCAATCAAGCTCAGTATCCTATTTCCAACAGTGGCCATATTCAAGATCTAAAGTACCTGGCAAGATCCAAAAAAAAAAAAAAAAACAATTTATGCTGCATATCCTAGAAATAGACTTGGGAAAATCCACTGCTTATCTTAATAACAGCTTATGGACTTTTAGGAAATTATCCAAACCTTTTTTAAGCCCTGCTAAACTAACTGAGTTTACCACATTCTCTGGCAATGAATGCCAGAGTTTAACTAAACATTGAAATGGCCCTACTAGCCAGCCTTGCAAGGCAAAGCAGAGCAGAGCCACCTAGGATCCCAGTGGAAATAAGGCAGACTAAAAATGACATTATAGAATAGAATAGAGCAGCAGGCTGAGAAGCAGGGAAGACAGGGTTCAAAATCCCAGAGACACTCATTGCGATTTCAGGTAAGTTACTTAACCTTCAACTGCCTCTACTAAAAACTCCAGGGGCAGGGAATTTCTAGCATAAGTGTACGTAACTGTGTTGAGTTACTATTGAGAAGACAAGATCTGAATCAAATAACTGCTGCCCCACCCTGGTTACTCCCCCCTTAATGCTTTCATTTACAGTAGCAACGGCCATTCAGTTATACCTCTTTATATAGAGAGCACTGTATATTAGCGCTGTCCGATTCATTGATTCGTTTTCAGGAGGCGGCGGAAGCGACCCGGGGGGGGCAGGGGTCGTGCCCTGGGCCCGGCTCAGTTTTAGTCTCTTGACGGCCCTGCTGAGCTCATTGGCCATCTCTTCTTGGATGAAACCCTGCATAATTTTTAAATATAATTTTCATACCTGGTGAAGATAACAGACCTGGTTTGAGACACGAGTCTCACTTACTGGCATTTAAACGCCACATGAAGGCACATTTGATGTGTTTAGCCTTTTATGTCACTGCTAGAGATATGTAAATTTATGCCTGGGACATATTTTCCCTTAATGGGTTGTTAAGAAAATCAACTGCTTGGTTTGTTTTCTTTCTATATTTATGATGCTTGTATATTTATCTTGTTTTGTGTGTGTTTCTTTTGCACCTCACCCTAGATAATCAGTATCTAGATTTTCAGAAAGCCTTTGACAAAGTTCCTCCTGAGAGACTCCTGAGAAAAAAAAAAAAAAAAAAATGAGTCATGGGATAAAGAGGTAATGTTCTGGTGTGGATTAGGAATTGGTTATTGGACAGAAAACAGGGTAAGGTTAAATGGTTATTTCTCGCAATGGAGGAGGGAGTACCTGTGTAGTACCACAGTATCAGTACTAGGACCAGTGCTAACATTTATAAACAATATAGAAACTGGAATGAGTGAGGTGACTAAATTTGCAGATGACAAAACTTTTCAAGGTTGTTAAAACACATGTGGACTGTGAAAAACCTTAGGAAGACCTTAGGAAATTGGAAGAATGGGCATCCAAATGGCAGATGAAATTTAATATGGACATGCAAAGTGATGCAAAATTGCAAAGAATAATCCGAATTATAGTTACCTGATGCTAGGGTCCACCATGGAGGTTAGCACCCAAGAAAAAGATCTATGTGTCGTTGTAGATAATACGCTGAAATCTTCTACTATAAATACTATAATGCCTCTATCGCTGCATGGTGCGACCACACCTTGAGTATTGCGTTCAGTTCTGGTCATCAGATCTCAAAAAAGATATAGCTGAATTAGAAATGTTTTAAAGTAGAGCAACCAAAATTATAAAGGGGATGGAACTCCTCTCGTATTAGGAAAGGCTAAAGAGGTCAGGGCTCTTCAGCTTGGAAAAAAGGTGGATGAAAGGAGATACGATTTGAGTTGTACGAAATCCTGAGTGGTGTAGAATGAGTAGAAGTGAATCGAATTTTTACTCGTCCCAAAAGTACAAAGATTAGAGGATGCTCAAGGAAGTTACATGGAAATACTTTTAAAACAAATTGAAGGAAATATTTCACTCAACGAATAGTTAAGCTCTGGAACTCTTTGCTGGAGGATGTAGTAACAGTGGTTAGTGTTTCTGGGTTTAAAAAAGAGATTTGGATAAGTTCCTGGAGGAAACGTCCATAGTCTGCTAGAAACAGACATGGGGATGCTACTGCCTGCCCTGGGGGTAGTGTGGAATGTTGCCACAATTTGGGTTTCTGTCAGGTACTTGTGACTTGGCTTGGCCACTGTTGGCAAAAGGATAACTGGGCTAGATGGACCAATGGTCTGACCCAATATGGCTATTCTTATGTTCGTATGACAAAACCTTTCAAAAGAATGACTCAGATATGGCATCTAAATCAGCCAAAAACAACAAAGAAAATCCAAGTCAGCAGCAACAGGAGAGTCTAAGATGGGGTACTTTCAGGAAAGCAGCCCTGCAGTAAACAAAGCCTTGCTACAGCAGTTACAGTAACTGAGGCAGTAATTTATAGCATTATCTAATTCTGTTGCTGAATTCAACAGCCAAATCACTGAGCTTGAAAACAGAGCAGGAGCAACAGAGGATGCACTGCTGGGAACAGTGGAAGAATTGACCAGAGGCCGCTTCTTCACTGCTGCTCCTCTTTACCTATCAGCTACAGCCTAATGCAACAATGCAGCTGTATAAGGACCAGGGGCGTAGCCACGGGTGGGCCTAGGCCCACCCACTTTGGGCTTGGGCCCACCCAGCAACGGTGCACCTAGACGCCCAAACCGTCGGTGCACCACAAGTTTTGTTACCTCCCTGCTCCCTCCTTCCTCCAGTCATCCCCGCCCAGACTCCAGCAGCGGCGCCGTCCGCTACGAGTGCTTCCTCTGCGCTGGCCCCGCCTCTTCAGAAAGAGTATTGGAGGTGAGGCCAGCCGGAAGGAAGCAGTCATGTCGCAGCGTGCTCCTGACGGATGCAGCGCCGTTGCAGACGTGCAGAAGAGCTGGACTGGCTGGCTGGCGAGAGAGGGGAAAAAGGTGCGTGCAGCATGGCGGGGGCAGGGTAAAAAGGTGCAGCATGGCGGGGGCAGCGGAGGGAGGGTAAAAAGGTGCAGCATGGCTGGGCCGGGGGGGGGGGAGGAGGAGAGAGGGGGAAAAGGTGCAGCATGCTGTTAGGTGGCTTGAAGGGTCAGAGAGAGGGAGAGACAGGGGCACTGTTGGGATGAGGGAGTGAGACAGGGTAGTGCTAGGTGGGGTGGAGGAATAATTGTTCGATGTGGGGGGAGGGATGGAGAGATGGTGCAAGGGGAAAGAGAGGGAGAATTGTTGGATATGGGTGGGGTGGGGAGAGGGAGGGAAAGGCTGCATAGGAGTGGTAAAGGACCAGAGAGGAAAAAAGTGTTGGATATGGAAGTGGAAGGAAAGGAGGGAGAGATGAAATGTTGAACATGGCACTGAGGTGAGCGGAAGGAAGGATAAAGAGATGCTGTGTGGTGTGGCGTGGCATGGGTGGCATGAGTGAGATGTTAGACCAGGGACTCAAGGCAGGGAGAAGGAGAAAAGTTGGACATAAAGGTGGAAGAGAGGATAGGAAAGGAGAGATGCAAAAGTGGGGGAGGGGAGAAAGAGGGAAGATGGGGAAAGAGGGAAGATGGATTCAGGGAGAGAAGATGGACAATGGATGGTAGGGAAGAGAAAGGGAAAATGCTGAACAATGGGGGAGAGGAGGGAGATAGGACAGGAAGATGCTGGTGGTGGGAGGTAAAAGGGATAGGGAGATATCAGGCTAGAGGGTAAGGATGGGAGAAAGAGGGAACAGATGCTGGGCTGGAAGGGTGGAGGGAGGGAGACACTGGGAATGGTGAAAAGCATGGGGGAGAGGCCCAGGGAGTGGAGATGACAAGGAAATAAATGAGAGAACAGTAATTACAGGGGTAGAAATATGGTAATGGCGCATAGATTGAAGATGGAAAGGAATGATAGGCTGGGAAGGAGAGAGATGGGGAATGGGAGAGCTAGTGGGTGAAAGGAAATGGAAATGTGATAGATATCTGAAAAGTAAAAAGAAGGAAAAGATTTAGAAAGAGGATGAAATTTGAGTGTACAGAGGGAGAAAAGAAAAAAAAAGAAAAAGGAAAGAGCTAAAATGGAAAGATCAATATTTCAGAGGCAGG
This sequence comes from Microcaecilia unicolor, assembly GCF_901765095.1. Taxonomy (NCBI): domain Eukaryota; kingdom Metazoa; phylum Chordata; class Amphibia; order Gymnophiona; family Siphonopidae; genus Microcaecilia; species Microcaecilia unicolor. The sequence goes on along the minus strand of NC_044032.1, from coordinate 616,035,858 downwards.
TGTAGTGAGGAAATGAAACGACAGGAGAAAAAAAGACAAACGGACAGCCACTTGAAGAATTAGCAGAAGACAGACAGGAAAGCGGGAAAGAGAAATTGGAACCAACATGATGGAAAAATAAAATGTCCAGACAATAAAGGTAGAAAAATCATTTTATTTTGAATGTTTTAAATGGAATGTGTTAGCTTTGGGAAATGTGCATAGTGGATGTCTTTTTATTGTGTTAAGTAGAAAAGGAAATGCGCTTTTGTTTTTTGTTTTTCTCCAATATTGCAGTGCATGCTGAGGTTCCCAGTTCAATTTTGTCTACATATTTTTATTTCTAATTTGTGATCCCTTCTGTAATTTGTGAGGGTCTGTCAGTGTGACTGTAACGGCAGATGAAGAGATTGGAGAGGAGAGGAGAGGGAATTGGGGGAAGGGCTTCTTTATTTTCTGCCCTGGTCACCAGAATGGTTAACAGCAGCCCTGACCCTTGCTGTGGCTAGTGGGGATCCCCAAGCCCTGCCAGCTGGGGATCTCTTCTGGGGCTGCTTTCCGCTGAGCTTGGCAGATGGGGGCAGCATCCTGGAGCCACTGACAACTAAGCATGTATGGGGTGCTGGTATCAGTGGCTCGAGAAGTTGCTACTGCCTGCTAGGTTTGGCGGGGAGGAGTTCTGGCCATCTCTGGTGGAGGTCCCCAGCTGATAAAGATTGGGGATCCTCATCAGCTAAAGTATTTATATTCTGAGTTGGGGAGAGGGGGGAGAGAGAAAATTTTGTGCCCACCCACTTTGTGCTCAGGCCCACCCAAAACTGGTTGTCTGGCTATGCCACTGATAAGGACCTGCCTTATACTATAAGCTGCCTCTTCTACCTCACTTTGATAAGTTACAACCTCTACAAATTATTCCAAGGGGCACAAAGCAGCAATTGCAGCACCAGTCAGAGCCACTAGCCCTCTCTTGGTTGGGTCTAAATGCCTAATGCCCATCTGTTTTAACTTCGGCCTTCCCCTCCCCCTCCCAAAAAAAATCAGGTCCGGCCATGTCACTAGCTTCCACTCTAAATACATTTGCAAATATGGCCTTTATTTAAAAATGTGCTAAAACAATATACACTAGAAGTCAGAGACCTAGGTAATAAAGAAAACAAGCAAAAACAAAGTGATATTTTTATAAATTCAGATATTTTCATGGAAAAATCTTTTTGATATATCCATTGTAATTAGAGTAAACACGGATTAACTGGAGTAAAATGTGCTTTTCAACTTTAACACCAAGGGGCGTATTTACAAAGGTGTGCTGTTTTTTGCGCACACTAAGAATTAAATCATGCTAACCATGCAGATGCCCATAATATTCCTATTAACATCTATACGTTTAGCACACGCTAAAAACACTAGCACGCCTTTGTAAACAGGGCCCCAAGTTTATTGTGCATGAAGGACTGGATTTATTTAGGGTCTTGGTTTACATCAAAGTCAAAGTAAAAGAAAAGCACTGTATGAGAAGTAACTTAAAAGAATACATTTAATTTTGTCAGCTTTTTTTCTTCTGTTTTTTTAAAACATTTTCAACAATTGGGTCTTTTAATTCACAATCCCCTATGGATAGAGTGAAAAGGGCAGACCAGGTCTTGAACTTTATCAAGATAAACCCCTGGCACCCACTAATCACCACAGTGGATCTTCACATAAGATAAGGAGCTCATTTTTGGCATGGGAATGAACACACACACCTTTTTTGCAAAGGCCTATAACCTGGCAGCGATTCAACACAGCTTTACTTGCATAGCTGTTACTGTACGCTCTCCAGCTATGGCTAGAAAGTTGATAATCCTTAAGATATGAGGAGAGTTTTGATTTCTGACAAAGAATTCCTCAGATAAATGCAGGATCAGAGGGATGCTTTGAAATTCCCAGAGCTGCTCTGTTGGAAAAAAGACTACATAAGAAAAACTTTTAATAAGGTGTCTTTTCTCAGAACATATTAGCTCCCTGGGGTTTGTGTTCACTACTACACAATACATTAAATCCAAACCAGACACAGCAACATCCTGGAGTCTGCTCTTTAAATAATTCCCACTGCACAGACAAACCCTGCTTAAGTATTTCCCCAGAGATAAGAACTGCTTGTTCTAACCTTAGTACAGCTTCCAGAAATCTCATAACCTGCAAACGAAAATCTAGGTTTTTGAAACCACAGACATTTTTAAAAATTTTCAATATGCATTGCACTGGACAAAATCCATTTGCTAATGTCAGAAATTAAACTGTTACCTCTCATCCATTAACAAAACACAACACTGTAATAATGTATATTAATGAACAGGCTCCACTAAAACAAAAGGGATCTCTGGAAAACATATGTTGGTATTGTATTCATAAAGAGACATGGTTAACAGGAGAGATGTAGACTAAATATTTTATGTCCCGAGGTTATAGTTTATTCCATTGTCCTAGGACCTCTCAAAAAAGTGTGTGTGTGTGGGGGGGGGGGGGGGGGTTTCTAAGTGTTATGCAAGAATTTGGTTTCTGTCAAGGTAATTAAGAGTTATTCAGGAAAAGGATTAGAATATTTGTCTTTCCTTCTATCCAGGATCAATGGTGTTTCAGTAGATTCCTCAAAAGATTCTTTGGAGCAGTTAAGCATATTACAAATTATATGAGAATTAACAAATGAATAAATTTAATTTTGACAGCTTTATTTCCTTCAAGCAACATATCTTTTCTTTGTGAATTCTGACAAAAAATTACTTTTAGGTGATTTTAATATTCATTTTGAGAATGATCATGATTTTAAAGCACAATATTTTAAAGCTCATCTACTCTTCGCTTTCAATGGCTCTACTAGAGCCACTCAGAGCAGGCCATACCTTGGATGCTTTCCTTACAACCATCTCGCAAGTACTAAATCATTAGTGGACAATTTGTTTGTCCTTTCATATGGACAAATTATAGAGTTCACTTTTAATCTGCTTGATGATTTAAGGAAATCTGTGAAGTCATTAAAAAGCCAACAGGCAAGACCAAAATTGACCAAAAAGCAATTGCAATCAGAAGTCAAAATGACAATATCTAGACCTATTGTAACCAATGGATTGGGATGTTCTTGGTCGTGCACTAATATATTGGAAAAGAGTCTGGTATTGTCAGATGAAGATCTACCATGTATGAAACCAGTTTGATCTGCATGAATTATTTTGGGTAGAATGCTCTGTAATCTTTCAGAAAGTATTTTAGCAAATATTTTGGCATCTAAATTAATTAAAGAGGTCTATAATTTTGTACTAAAGTAGGATCTTTATCTGGTTTCAGAAGGACAATGATGACAACTTCAGTAAAAGAGCCTCTGATGATAACCGTTTCTAACATATGATTATAGCAATCACTTATTATGGGAGACAAAAGAGTTTGAAAGACAGAGTAAAACTCTATAGGTAAACCATCAGGTCCTGGGGTTCTTTTTGTTGCCATGTTTTGGATGGCATCATTGACATCAACAGTTGTAATTTTTTTTTTGAGATTAGTTCGTTATCTTCTGTTGAGATAATAGGGTGTTCTAATTTTTCTGAAAAATCATATTTGGTTGGTTCTTTAACAATATGGAATAATCCTACCTTTAAAATCAACAAAACTTGTATAAACTGGCCTCTATGGAAAAAAGCCGGCATATGGTCATTAAATGATATTATAAAAGACAAAACCTGGGTTCCCTTCTCACAGCTATGCTTGAAATTTGAAATTCCTAATGCCCACCACTATAAATGGATACAACTTAAGCACTGCATAACTGCTACTACTGACATTACTAAACTTTCTACTGATCCTCCTACTTATTGGCAAATTGGTAGAACTTTAGCTGCCTCCAAATGGTACAAAATATTTCAACAAGCAATTCAAAGCACTTACTAATATTATGGAATCCTGGGAACATGATTTAAATCTTCAACTCAGCGAAGAACTATGGAATAAATTTTGGTTTAGAACTACACATACTACTAGATCTGCATCTACATTGCAATCCATGTTTTACTTGGCACATAGAGCTTTCTGGACTCCAAGTAAAATTACCAAACTAAAAACATCCATTCCCAAAAACAACACGGAAAAATGCTGGTCATGTAATAAAGATAAAGGAACTCAAACATATTTGCTCCTGTACTTTTATACAAGAATATTGGAGATCAATATGGAACACCATATCATCTACATTGAAGATACCAGTGTATTTCTCATATAAAATAGCCATATTAGGATCATTAGCTATACATTGCCCACTGGATAAATATCAATCACAACTTTTGGATATACTTCTCCAAACAGCATTAAGAATACTTTTCTTCTGCTGGAAAGACTTATCTCCAAGGCAACCTACTTAACGTGGAATTCAGTATGTATACTTGCCAAATATGAATATGCAGCGGCTGAGAAGTATAATTCAATTACCAAATACAGGAAAATATGGTCTCCCCTTCAAGATCAAATATGTAGTACTCTTGTGTAGATATGTTCTCTTAACTATCTGTTCTCACGATATGTCTACCTAAACATCGTTACAAATCTCTAACCATAATAATTGATATCTTTATCCTGTATCAGATATGTATATTGTTTGATGCTCAGTTTATTGTTCATATTTGTATACTGGCTAACATTTTAGCCATTTGTGTTTTGTTTCATTGATAAAATTAAATAATATTGGAACTGAAAAAAAAAAGAAAAAGTCAAAATGACACTTGCATGGTGAATTCTGATGTGAATGCTATGATTTCAGATTGGAACACACATGTGACTGGATTATTAGATCATTTAGCTCTTTACAAGTGGTTTAAAGAGATCAAATACATCTCCATGTTTCACTCCAGAACTGGTGCAAAAGGAAAGGGAATGCAAGAAGTTTGTGATGAGAAGTGAATTTCAGAGAGTTAATTTTATTTCTTGGCATGCAATGGATCACGCCAGAATAAATATTTGTGACAAAAAATTTGTCCCTCATTTCTTGAAAGCCTTTTCCTTTGTGATACACATCGTTTGAGGCCACAAATACTATCTCTTGGAGACTCTTGACGCAGGCCAGATAGGCAACATGGCCGAGTCTTGATTATTGGACAATACACTTTTAGAACTCTTGAAGCATCTTTTCATTTGAGTCACCTTCGATGTTTCAGCACCATCTTTAAGAGAGAGTTACATGAGAACGAACAATTTTTGGTGTTACGATCTAACAGCGCTTGTTCCTGAAGAAGCCTTACAGGGGTAAAACGGTGGCCCCGTAGAACATTTATTTTATTTATTTTTTTAGATTTTGCTCACACCTTTTTCAGTAGTAGCTCAAGGGGAGTTACATTCAGGTACTCTGGATATTTCTCTGTCCCAGGAGGGCTCACAATCCAAGTTTGTACCTGAGGCAATGGAGGGTTAAGTGACTTGCCCAAGATCACAAGGAGCCGCAGTGGGATTTGAACCGGCCACCTCTGGATTGCAAGACCGGTGCTCTAACCACTAGGCTACTCCTCCACTTGAAAGTTAAGTGCTGGTTCGATTCTAATTGGAAAAGTTAAATAAGTTGATATACATTTTTCTCACTGACGCACTTTAAATGATTGCACATATAAAAAATGGAGTTTTAGCCCAATGATAGAAATTAAGTACTGGTTTGAAAGCTTAACCATGTCTCACTAAAGGATACAGTCCTTTAGTTTCTGATATCTTTTCTCCTATACATATAAAGATATTTCAGCATTGTTTGAATATCACATATACTAATTAATAAAAGCCCCCTGAATGTCCTGTAATGTCAGTGAGGGATTCTTTGTTGAACAGATTATGCAAGTATGTTGACAAGTTTTTGTATCAATGCATGTTTAATGTTTGCTCTTTTGTAAAAAGATACTAGCCATTATTTGAGTCTCTTGGCAAACTTAGAGGGCATCAGTATGTCATCTGTTTTAATGGTGTTTTTGGATGTCTGTTCACCATACACCAGTATTCCCTAAGGGGAAAAGATAAAGGTGTCGTTGTAGACAATACATTGAAATCTTCTGCCCAGTGTGCAGAGGAAGCGCCAAAAAAGCAAATAGAATGCTAGGAATTATTAGGAAATGGATGGTAATAAGACCAAAAATACTATAATGCCGCTGTATTGTTCCATGGTGTGACCACATCTTGAGTATAATGTTCAATCCTGGTCACCATATCTCAAAAATGATATAGCAGAATTAGAAAAGGTTCAAAGAAGAGCAACCAAAATTATAAAGGGGATGGAACTCCTCTCATGTGAGGAAAGGCTAAACAGGTTAGGGCTCTTCAGCTTGGAAAAGAGGTGGATGAGGGGATACACAATTGAGGTCTACAAAATCCTGAGTGGTATAGAATGAGTAGAAGCAAATCGATTTTGTACTCTTTCAAAAAGTACAAAGATTAGGGGACACTCAATAAGAGGAAGTATTTTTTCACTCAATGAATAATTGGGCTCTGGAACCCATTGCTGGAGAATGTAGTAACAACGGTTAGCGTTCTCTGGATTTAAAAAAAGATTTGGACAACTTCCTGAACAAAAAATCAATAGTCTGATATTGAGACAGACATGAGGAAGTCACTGCTTGTCCTGGGATTGGTAGCAAGAATGTTTCTATTATCTGGGTTTCTGTCAGGTACTTGTGACCTGGATCGGCCACTGATGGAACAGGATACTGGGCTAGACTATTGGCAATTCTTATGTTCTTATGAGGTGATTAGAGAATATTTGGAGTTGTCTCAACCTATTAATTTTTTTGGTACAGCTGAGTGAAATAATAATGAGCCTGAATTTTTTGTTTGATCATATTTTTACCAACAGGTTTCTGAACTGGCAATAGAGGCAGCTTTTGCTCCAAGGGTAGCCACTCTCTTTATAGCTCAGTTTAAAGAAAGCAGGATATATTTTTCAGGTTTTTTTCCAATCGATCTTGTGTTGGTCGTCACTAATAGGTATTTTTTGTTACGGACTGGAACAGTGGCTAGATTGGAGGAGTTTGTATCCTTTTTGAATGCATGTCATCCTACCATCAAATTTGATTGTAAGAATCACACTTTGCAGCTATCTTTTCTGGATGAACAAGTGGAGTCTTGACCATGCACACTTTTTTTTACAATGGTCTTCACCAAGTTGACTGACAGAAATGTTTGTTATTGTATTCTAGCATACATCCTGTTAATTTAAGAACAAGCATTCCCTTCTCTTAATTTTTGAGCTATCGCCCTACCTGTAGTTCTGGTAAGGAATATAAAGAAAGCTGGATAGCAATTTTCCTTATGTAATGTGATGACAGGTTTTTGATAGGGTTTAAGTGATGTGCTTGTAGATGTACTTTATTCTTGGTATATGTTGGATTTTTTACAACCCAGAACAAGTTTTAGTGCAAACTGCTCAATTAATTTAAATAAGTTCTATCTCCTACCTGCCTCTTTGAGGCTGTTAACTTCTTCTAAAAACTTAAGTGTGTGAAAACTCCTAGTCTTTGGAATACTTATCAGTATATATCAAGAGTACATATCAGACATGAATAGGATTATATAAGGTTTTGCAGGTTGGAGAAATCCTGGATATAAAATATATATCTATATATATACACACACATATCTATCTATCTATCTCTATATATGATTTGAAAAGAACCACTATGATATTAATTCTTTTTTCAATGTGAAGCCAGCTGACCGAAGTCAATTTTTATAATGGCTGTGTCTCCAATTCTTTTGGAGCTCCTGGTTATGATGGTATATAGAACTACATTATTATTATTATTAGCATTTGTAAAGCGCTACCAGACGCACACAGCGCTGAACACCTGATACAAAGAGACAGTCCCTGCCCAAAAGAGCTTACAATCTAAATAATACAGACAGTTACAGGTGAGGGAAGTAATGGGTGAGAAGGGAGGAAGGGACAAGGGGAGGGCAATTGTGGCTAGGAGCCAAAAGCAGTAGTGAAAAGGTGGGTTTTCAGCATAGATTTGAAAACAGGTAGAGATGGAGCTAGATGTATAGGTCCAGGAAGTCTATTCCAGGCATAAGGTGCCGCGAGAGAAAAGGAGCGAAGCCTGGAGTTAGCAGTGGAGGAGAAGGTGGACAAGAGAGATTTGTCCAGTGAGCGGAGTTCACGGGGAGGAATGTAGGGAGAGATAAGCGCGGAGAGGTAATGGGGGGGCTGCAGAGTGGATGCACTTAAAGGTCCGTATGAGAAGTTTAAACTGAATGCGGAAGCAGACAGGGAGCCAGTGAAGTGACTTGAGGAGTGGGCTAGTGTTGGTATAACGATTCTGGTGGAAAACAAGTTCTGCCGCAGAATTTTGGACAGATTGGAGGGGAGAGAGATGGCTGAGCGGAAGACCAGTGAGTAGCAAATTATCATCTTATGTTAATGTGTATTGTAGCATAAAAGACACTTCCAAGAAAACACATGGGAGATGAGAATTGAGCCAACACAAGTTCATTTCATGAAAAGGACTTGACATGGCACTGTGTTTCAGCATGCGCCTACCTCAGGAGTCTCATGAAATGATGACAGATAACATTGGTTGGAAAAACGATATAAAGCAAACAGTCTTTAAAAAGACTCTTATGTGCTAGAGGATTAACTCAGAAAATCCAGACATCCAATTGTGTTTGCTTTAGATCTTCTTTCCAACCAATGTTATCTGTCATTTCATGAGAATCCCTGAGGCAGGCACATCCGCTGAAACACAGTGCCATGTCAAGTCCTTTTCATTGTGTTGGCTCAATTCTCATCTCACGCGTTTTCTTGGAAAGTGTCTTGTTTGCTACACAATTTTTGTTCTTTGCCTATGCCTGTAATGTTGCACGTTCCTCCACTTTGGTGGTTGATTCCCAAATGTTAATGTGTATTATCACAAAATCATGCTTTTAGCATTTTAGGAAATAAATAGTTCAAATAAAATTTAAAAGCCAGTGACAAATATACCAAAAATAATTTTTCAAAAACAATAAAAGTCATTGAATACATATTACTTCCTTTATTGTGATAAGCTATGTCCTATGACTACTGCACATGAAATTATAGACCATGCCACAGTTCTCATTTTATGTATGTCCAAAGCACTAAAACTATACAAATTTCAAACTAAACAGTCTCTTCTAATTGTTCAAGTCTTGTCCGAAGTTCTTATAAGTTAAGAAGACAAGAACATCTGTTCAGATAAAAATGTACTTAATTTAGGGACGGTCAAGATGGCGTCCGTGTGAGGGAGCGTTACACGTCGGCTCTCAAGCTCCAGGCTTCGCTCCAGTAGCACGTATTTTCTCTCACCTGATATTATGGTGAAGAGAAAAGGGAAAGTCGAGGCAAAAGCCGCCGCGAGCCCTGGCGGAAATCCGACGCTCCGGCAGCCGACCCTGGAATCTTTTGGCCTCAGTGCATCGAGAGCCCTGGTACCAGCTTTGGTTGGATCCCCAGAACAACAGAGGGATCTTAGCTTAGAGGCGGCGTCTTTAAGTCTGCCTCTTCAGGCTGCACCGCCGAAACCGAGCGGTGAGAAGAGAACAATGGGAGAACCCCAGACAAGTTTTCTGGAGGTTAGCGGCGGCCCTATTGGGTTCTCAACTCCGGGAGGAATGTCATCTGGAGAGAGGGCAGGAGGCATTGATTCCCCGCCCTCCCCCTGCCAGGAAACCCCGCTCAGTGTGCTCGGCGTGAGGAGTAGACCTGCAGCAGTCACTTTGGAGGCCCTCTGGGAGGTGATTCAGACCATCAATTCATCTCTACTACAATTAACTAATTCCTTTAACTCTGAAGTCAAAGACTCGAAAATATTTCAGCAAACAATGGAATCGAAGGCTCAGGAGCAGGAAAGGAAATGTGAGTCAAATTTGCATGAGATAAAGACTTTACAGACAGTTGTTGCTAAAATGTAACAGATAAAGACTTAACTCAAAGGAAAATTGATTTTCTTGACAACCAGCTCAGGCGTAACAACCTGAGATTCCTAAATTTTCCAAAGACTCCCTTAATATCACCAATAGAAATGTTAAAAAAGTACTTCATTGAAGTGCTTGGTATTCCTAAAGAAGCTATGCCTCCAATTATAAAAGCTTTTTACATTACAGGAGCTAATACAGCTCGAACAGAAGCTCCAGAATTGAATGTATCACAACTTGTAGAAACATCTTTAGAAATAATAACGGAGCGCACAACTCTCCTTGCTACCTTTGCATTCGAGACTGATAGAAACCATGTTTTCAGACTTTACTTCAGAAATATCTGAACCCAGTTTTTCGGAACAAAAATACAAATTTTTCCTGACCTTAGTAAAAATACTCAGAGGAGGAGGAGAGAATTTCTAGGACTTAGGTCTCGGGTTCTCTCCCTAGGCGGTACCTTTAAACTGAAATTTGCCTGCAGATGTATAATTTCTTTAAATGCTGTATATTATGTATTTTTTGAACCAGATAAACTGCGTCAGTTTATAGTTGCTAAAGAGAGTGGAGGTGAAAGAGGCCCGGTCACCCCAGAAGGGAGCTGAAACCGCAAGCTGGGAATGGTCTCTGCCCTCACAGTTTAAATAGTTTACTTTTAAATTTCAATGTACAATTTCCTTGTGTCTTGACCATATTATTGTGGACGAAGTAACAATATAATTTCTTATTTGTTCCTTGATGTAAAGGACAAAATATTTTTCCTTTATTTTTTTTCTTGATTTTCCTGCATTTATATTATGTAAATGTTTATTTTGAAATAATAAAGAATTAAAATGAAAAAAAAAGAACATCTGTTCAGGCAGATAAGCAAGTCAGGATTGCAGCTAAAATGGAAGTACATTCAAGTGCCAACAAGTTTTATTTTAATTTTATACATTTCTCCCTTGCATGTAAAAACAGGTACTCTAGGCAAGATACAGCTAAAAAAATCCAAAGAGCCCAATTAATCTTCACACAAATTATTATGACAGACATGACTATCAGAAAAATCTCTTCATTAAGGCATTTAATAAATCACAATAAACGCACATTAACAGAATAAAGCACCCCCAAATGACAATTACAAACAAACCACAACAAATCTTCCACTATTCAATGCCTCGCATAACTAACTGATCATTTAACATCCTAAATTTAATACATTAACATTCACCACTTTAAGACTATCGCTTTCCACTTATCAATAGCCAGTGTAACAACTTCACACTAATAATGGCTGTACAGACTGCTGTTGGTATATTTGTTGCTAAATTTTTATATTTACTCTAATTTTGGTATTGCCCAAAATGCAAAACTGAAAGTAAAAAAACAATTGGGTATTTCTCTTGCATCTGAAAGCAGAACCCTAAATTCACTCAAACAACAGGCTGGAAAGTAGTAATGCTGTGTTTTGTTTTGTTTTTAAATGAATTAAAGTCCTGTTCACAATAGTAAAGGCCTGTTTACAAATATCTGATTTATTCAACAGTTTAGATTTCCAAAATTCCTCCTTGTTTCCTGGATCTCTCATTCCCACTCCTCCAAGTTCATTTCTGGAGGTAGTTCCAACATTCAAATATGTCTGTGCAAGCATATGGAAACAGACAGAGGGACTCAACCTTAAAGTCAGCCATTAAAGTCAGCCAAAGTGCAAGGTTCTTACCCACAACCCCCCCCCACACACACACAAAAAGTCTACTGCAAACCGATGCCAAACAAGAAAAAAAAAAGCATCCTGACCATGATACTTATCAAACCATGTTATGGTTAAGACTAAAGTCATAGCCAAAAAAAAAAAAAATTATATATATATATATATATATATATATATATATATATATATACACACACACACACATATTCACACACATACTGTACATACACGTATATAATTTTATTTATTAGTATGTATGTACCGCCTTTTTGAAGGAATTCACTCAAGGCGGTGTACAGCAAGAACTAGTCAAACAAAAGCGACAATTATAGCGGTAAAAAATATTCAAATACAAAGTATGGCACAGTATGCTACAATGTCAACACAATGCACAATAAAACATGTTACTATACATACATACATATATAGCACAGATTTGTGAAATTCTTTTCTTTCTGCCATTTCTAGATTAATAATGACAAAGCACTGCAGTCTAGGCCAATAGATAACTTGACCACACTCAACACAAGATAGTCATTAAAGCCAGGATGGTTATTCACTAAAATTCAAATCAAATCGCTTCTGAACATAATCAGGTTAATATCAGCAATGGCAGTGATTACATTTTCTTCTTTAAACACCAGCTGAGGCATTTTAAAAAGTATATATATTCAGTATTGCTATGGATAGGCAGTGGTCAGCACTACTGGCTATACTTACAGTGGTAATATTTAGCCACTATATATATATTTAAGCAGTTTCATTTACGAGAGTCTTCTGGCATAATACAAACCACATGGCTATACAAGTAACGGCTGAATGTTGCTGCTACACATATAGGTAGGCACTCTATCCTAATTCTAGCCCAGCACAACATGGAGAGTGCATAGCAATTAGATTTTCAGTAGCACTACCTGGATAGTGCTACTGAAAATCCACAAAGGGTACATACACATTTAGCAGTATCCACTAAACATATAACCCTCTTTGAATATTGACCCAAATATTGCTGTAAGACACTGACTGTCTTTCTTGGACAGCAGGGTTAAAAAAAAAATCCTATCCTAAGAAAGCATTATTAGAAAGATTTAAATAATTTCAACAAAAAATAAATCAAAGGCTGCATAACCTGACAGGAAAGCTACATATACCTATTTGTACATGTGTACTCTGCATAGTAAATAGCAGCAAAGAGAGGAAGGCTACTGTGACTCTAATGCAAATAATTAAACATCAACAAGAGTCCAGTGTATGTGCTTAATCAAATTATCAACACGATGTATTTGTTGATAATTATCAACACGATGTATGTTGTATTTGTTGATATCAACGATGTTATTCTCAAACACACTCTTCTTTTTGTATTTTTATATAATAAAAAGTTTGAAAAAAGTTGGGGTTTTTTTTTTTTTTTTTAAATCGAAAACGGAATTTAAATTCCTTAATAAAATTCATCCTATGATCCCTGTTTTTTTACTTGCTCCCTGAAGTCCATAAAAATGCTGTAAACCCACCTGGACAACCCATATCAGCACGTGGGTCTCTATTGGAACCATTATCAATTTATGTAGACTCTTTCATAAAAACAAAAGTGGAAATACATTTGGCATACATTAAGGATACGACACATTTATCAACAAGGAGAAATATTTGATGGTAACGCTTGACATTGTGGCTTTGTATACCTCCATACTTCAAAATGATGCATTAGATGTTTTGAGTAATGTTCTAGATAATAGACAGAGACCACACAAAGTACCGAGTGAATTTATCATCAATTTGGCAAGAATGGCAATGAAAGAGAATTTTTTTAATGCCCAATGGACAATTGTATCATCAAATCTCTGGAGTATCAATGGGGGCAACATTTGCGCCCTATGTTGCGTGCCTTTTCATGAACGATTTCAAAAACCAATGCATTTTCCATTCTCCGTTCCTGGAACATATTTCATCATGGCACTGCTATATTGATGATATTTTTCTTTTATGGACTGGTGGAATTCCTAATTTAAATTCATTTGTTATATGGTTGAATTCTTGCAATGAGAAGATTCAATTTACTGTTAATTATTCATTTGATTGCATATCTTTTTTGCATGTGGAGATATTCGAAATATCTAAAGAGTTCATCACGAAAATCCATCAAAACCCTGTGAGTAAAAATACATTTCTACATTCAACAAGTTGCCATCCTAGACACTGTAAAGAGTCTTTGCCATATGCGCAATTTTTGCTATACAGAAGAATATTCCGTAAAAAGATTTCAAATTACAATCTAGAACTATGACATCATGATTGAAAGCACGGGGGTACAAGGATGGTATCTTGAAGAAAGCTTACAATAGAGCAAAATACAATGAAAGGGACTGGCTCTTGAGAAATTCTGAAAAAACACAAGACGATCAATGACCTTTATCAGTAAATATACAAATGCGAGTCCAAGAATTTCTAATATAATAAGGGCTCAATGGCATATATTACAAACAAGTGACACATTCAGAGATACAACATTATGTATTTCATATACAAGAGGAAAAAATTTGAAGGAAATCTTAAGTCCATCAAATCCAAAATCTGCATCCAAAATCCAAAAAAACATTCCAGCTGGTCACTTTAAGTGTGGTAAATGTAAAAATTGTGATATAATTTTGCAGCTAAAATCTTTTGTCAATCCACATGACTTTAAAAAGTATCAGTTAAAGCATTTTAGTAATTGCGATACCACTTATGCAGTGTATATAATCCTTTGTCCATGTGAAAAACTATAAGTGGGGAAAACAACACAAAGTTTTAGAATAAAATTAAATGAACATTGGAGCAATATAAAAAGGGAACAGATGGAAGCACCTCTAGTCAGTCACTATAATAAGTTTGGACATACTTTTGACAATTTAAAATGCTTTATAATTGATGTGGTGAAACCGAACATCAGAGGAGACATGGGGAGGCAGGCTGCTTTTACAACAAGAGCAGAAATGGATTTACCGCTTGAATTCATTGGAATCAATTGGTTTGAATAATTTGAGTGGCGTGCATTTTACTGTTAATAACGATAATAAAAGAAATGTTGGGGTAATGCTCCATATAGTTGAATTGAGTAACGATCTAGAATTGTATCCGATTGGAGCTATTGCCTGATGATGAAGATTGTGTCATGTTTGTATTAACCACTGATTGGTAATTTCAAATAATGTAGTGAAGTGATTGGTTAAGAAAGGTGATCTTTTCATTGGATGATAGATAATTGATAGTAAGTTTTAAGTAGAAAAGATAGGTCGTTTAATCATATAATAATCTGCTTAACAGCTAAGAACGCTGCATTGAAAAATTGGGGTTAGACAAGATGCAATGTGAGTATATTGTAAAAGAAATGTAAATGGTCGAAAAAGAATGTTTTTGAATCTGAGCAGCATTTATGTGCATAAGCTCATAACCGTTAACAGAGTTTTTGTTACTTTGATGAGAATGTTTAGCCTTTTATTCATACAAAATTGGTAGCATGACAGTGTTAAAAATATCATATTGGAAGTTGCCTTGGAAGTACATTGATTCAATATTGTTTGTCAACTGTTATGTTTATTGAAGCAGTTAGTTAAAGGTGAAACGTTAAGTTAAATCAATGATTTTGTAAGTAAGGATTGAACACCAGCTAATGTGTTACTTTTCACAGATGTAACTGATGTGTATTCGTCTTGTAGGTGATCACAAGAATATGTAATTTCATCTTCTTGGATATTATAAGAAAGTCGATGCACGGCTCCTGATGAAGCATGTAAAGTGAAACGGGTTTGGCCACCGTCGAGCAATAGCTAAGTGCTCAACAACATTTTAATATATAAAAATACAAAAAGAAGAGTATGTTTGAGAATAAAGGAAGATTTGAAATTTTAAATACATTGTGCTGATAATTTGATTAAGCACATACACTGGACTCTACTTGTTGATGTTTAATTCACTGCATAGTAAAGGCAAAAAAAGAGCATTTGGAACATCTTTTAATAAGATAAGTTTAGACTTTGGGAGAACATTTACAGTGTCTTGTAAAAGTCTTCACATTCAGTCTGAGATACAGCTCAAAATCACTGAAGTAGGCATGGGGCCTCCCCCCTAGGTCCCATATCTCTCCATCCATTCCTCCCCTCTCTAGATCCAATATCTTTCTTCCCTTCCCCCTATCCAACATCTTTCCCCACCCCTCCCTCTGATGCAATATCTCCCTCCCCTAGGTGCATCATCTCTGCCTCTCTCCCCCTGGGTGCACAATCTCTGCCCCTTACCCCACAACCAGGTCCAACATCTCTGCCTCTCCTCCTTCCTTTCCCCAGGTCCAATATTTCTCTCTCTCCTGAGGCCAACATCTCCCCCTACCTCCTCTCTCTCCACCATCCCTAGGTTCAGCTCTACTACTACTACTACTATTTAGCATTTCTATAGCGCTACAAGACGTACGCAGCGCTGCACAAACATAGCTCTCCCTCCCCCCCTCCAATCCCACATTTATCTTAAAAGTTCCTCTCTCCATACAGGGTCCAGACAGACTACCGCTGACCAGAACCTTCTCTCTGCCATGGCCTGTCCTTGCAGAAGCAGGAAGTTACAACCGAAAGAGGCAGGGTGCTGCAGAGAGAAGTTTCTAGTCAGTGGCACAGAGCATTTGCCAGGACCCTATACAGAGAAAGGAACTTTCAAGGTAAACATAAGGGGGGGTGTCAGAGGGGGAGTACCAGACTCTGAAATGGAGGGGAGAAAGATGTCGGTCACATGGGGAGAAGGTACTGGGCCACCCCCCAACTGCTCTTGCCCAAATGGTCAGTCCACCGCTGGAAGCAGGGCTGGCACATCTCATGATTTGTCTTCAGCTTTAACTTCGTTTTTGATATCTTCCCATATGACCCATGTTTGGAAGAAATTTGGAATTGAACCGTTCAACAATTCACATTTTCCCCAATCTCAGTCAGAGACTTCTGTAACTTTCAAAGTCATGTTAGGCCTCACAGTAATCCCATGGCTATTGAACTTGGAGGGAGTGATGACCAGATTGAGACAATGTCATAATGGCACCAAACTAGTTTCACTTACAGCTTATTTCTATTTCTCACATTTGTTATTCTGCCGTTTACAGCAGAAACATCAAGAATACAATGGGGACTTGACAGTATCCAAAGGATATTCAACACTGACATTTTCTTAGAGCATTACTTCAATCTACATCTCTGAATGACTATTCTAGAATAATTTTAGCAGCTCCATGTTCAGGATCTTTAGACCTTTGTTTCAAATACAATTCATAAAACAATTACATCTCGATTCTTTATCCAGGAGAATTTGACAGGACAAAGGAAGGCTCTAATTTATTCTGTTGGTCTTAAGACAATTCCTGGAAACAGAGTTAAGTTGGGATTGCTATGACCAAGACTTTTTTCTAATTTCTTAACTTTTTCAATATTTGTACAATTATTCTTTCACTATGAATGTGTAGAATACGTTGCACAGATCAATGATACTTCTACAGTTCAAAATGAATCAATCATTTTTTTAAACAAGATGTGAAAGAAGTATGAATGTGAAGAATAGGCACTATATTAAAAAACTTAATTTTATCAGAGCAGACAAAGGATCAAAAGGACACAGTATAAAATGATTAAAATACCTGTCAAAGGAACGGAAGTGCACAGGCTGCTCTACTGCAGGGTCACTCAAGGCTCCAAGGAAGGTAGGCGGCAAAAGGGTAGGTTCTACAGCAACACCATCTGCTGGAGTGTTCACCAAGCTCCTGAGGATATCTTTCACATTGACGTTTTTTGCAGATGGTAGAGAGGATGTTGTGGTCTTGTTTTCCTGCTCAATTTCACTGTTGCTTATGGTTTCAGAAGGCATTTTGACCTCTGAGGACAGTGCACATAGCACTTCACTGACAGCATCTGGACCTGCACTGAAACCATCAGGGCCTGCAACAGCCACTGTGTCAGAACTGCTTCCTAGGACTGCCACTGGTTCCTCCCCAATTCCAGAGTCTCTTCTTCGTATAGACGAGCTACTTTCAGAATCTTCAGCAGGAACAGGCTCTGAGGGTTCAGCCATGGGTGATATACCTTCTACATCTTCATAAAGCAAACAGAAATATTTGTCATTACATACTCATTATCAACACTGGCAATAGAAAAAGTAACTTTTGCACAAGTATTTTGTGAATGCACTCATAGGTGTGAAGCTATTTTACAAATGAGATTTGCAATTCATACAGTTTTTTGCTCAGCCTCAAATATATGTGCTGATACAATCAGGCCTGTGCAGTCAGAAGCAATTTTCGGTGGAGTTTGACGGTAGATATGTACCAACTGATTACAGCTTC
The DNA here is from genome assembly GCF_901765095.1 of Microcaecilia unicolor. Lineage (NCBI taxonomy): Eukaryota > Metazoa > Chordata > Amphibia > Gymnophiona > Siphonopidae > Microcaecilia > Microcaecilia unicolor. Next base: position 616,017,913 of record NC_044032.1, on the reverse strand, counting down.
AAAATAAAAACTTACTATTAACCCTTTTAAACTTATATTTTTTGTAAGATTATTTGTTCAAACTTCAAATAAATATATTTTGTGGTTTATTAGTCCTAATTTTGTACACAAAGAAATACCCTTTATTTTTGTAATTAATTGGATTTCTGAGATTTACTATACATAGTAGGAGTCGGATAGTAGAAAAATAGAGGTGTCTAAGTCAAAGGTTTGGTGTACCGACTCCACAGCCCTGAATACAACACTGTTAAAGAAGCATAGACATTTACAATTCTCTGGAAAACAAGAACAAATTCATAAGAACGTTGTCTTCACTTAAGTTATAATTTCTTTCATGCCTCCCAGCTTATACCAAATCCAATTGCTAAGCAATGGATGTGTGACTTCAGGCAGGGGTTTTTTTCATTCAAACAAATACAACACCCAACGCTTGCAACTAATAAAGACATATAAAGAATTCATGCAAGCGTTGGTCCTAGCTTATATCAAACAGAAAAATAAAATAATGGTAGATAAAGAGGCCTAGGTTCATCTAGCAATGCCAGAAAATACTTTTTCACAGAAAGGGTGGTGGATGCCTGGAATGACCTCCTACAGGAGGCTGCAACTACAAAAACAGTGATAGAATTCAAGAATGTGTGGGATAAACAGAGGAACACTATATTGAAAAAAAGATGGAATCCAATTAAAGCAAAACTTAATGACCTTATAATTGGTTAATGACTCTTCCAACTCGTGAATAAACTACTAGACACCACACCAATCACAAACAACAGTAAAGACACACCAGGAGCTGAAAACCTTGCAAAGTACTTCAAGGAGAAATCATACAACTGCGACTTAAAATACCTGTCAGCCCCATCGAATACGCTGTACTCCTAGACTGTCTAGACCCAGACCCTGGAGTATACCCAGCAGATAGAACTTGGACCGAATTCGAAATACTATCGAAGGATCTCATCTCCCAAACGCTTAATTCGCCAAATCTCACTGCAAACTAGACGTATGCCCAAACAACCTCATGAAATCGGCCCCTCAACAATTTATAACAGACCTAACGAACCACTTGAACTTTATGCTACAAAATGGACTCTTCCCGAAGGAGAAAGGAAACATTCTACTCACCCCTATACCCAAAGACCCAAAGAAAAATGCTAATGAACTAACCAACTATAGGCCAGTAGCATCTATCCCCTTAACCAAAATAACGGAAGGGATGGTGACCAAACAACTCACAAACTATTTAAACAAGTTCTCAATATTACACGACTCCCAATCAGGATTTCATTCTAACCACAGTACTGAAACAGTACTAGTCACGCTCATGACTAAATTCAAACAAATGACTGCAACTGACAAGAACATACTACTTCTACAATTCGACATGTCCAGCGCCTTCGACATGGTTGATCATGGAATTCTACTACATATCCTTGAATACTTCGGAATTGGAGGCAACATTCTCAATTGGTTCAAGGGATTCCTAACCACACGATCATATCAAGTGACATCAAATTCGATTACACCAGCCACATGGACGCCTGAATGCGGAGTTCCACAGGGATCCCCCCTATCACCGACCTTATTCAACCTAATGATGATACCCTTGGCCAAGCTACTATCAAATCAAAACCTCAACCCATACATATATGCTGATGACGTAACAATCTACATCCCATTTAAACAAGATTTAAAAGAAATCTCCAATGATATCAACCAAAGTCTACATATCATGCACTCATGGGCAGATGCATTTCAGCTGAAACTCAATGCGGAAAAAATCCAATGCCTAATACTCACCTCTTAACACAATGTGAACAAATTCACCACCATCAACACACCAAAACTGAACCTACCAATTTTGGACACCCTAAAGATTCTTGGAGTTACCATAGACAGACACCTAACACTCAAGAGTCATGCGAAAAGTACAACCAAAAAGATGTTCCACTCAATGTGGAAATTAAAAAGAATAAGACCATACTTCCCAAGGACCGTCTTCCGTAATCTGGTACAATCATTGGTACTCAGTCATCTAGACTATTGTAATACACTCTACGCCGGCTGTAAAGAGCAAATACTCAAAAAAAACTCCAGACAGCCCAGAACACTGCAGCTAAACTCGTATTCGGAAAATCAAAATATTAAAGTGCTAAACCCCTACGAGAAAAGCTACATTGGCTCCCACTCAAAGAACGCATCACGTTCAAAATATGTACCCTAGTTCATAAAATCATTCATGGCGATGCCCCAGCCTACATGTCAGACCTGATAGACTTACCACCCAGGAATACTAGGAAATCATCTCAAACATTCTTTAATCTTCATTTCCCCAATTGTAAAGGTCTAAAATACAAACTAACGCATGCATCAACTTTTTCCTATTTGAGCACACAATTAAGAACGCACTGCCGCGCAAGCTAAAAACGATCTATGAACTGACCGACTTCCGCAAGCTACTGAAGACCCATCTCTTTGACAGGACATACCACAAAGATCAACACATGTGAACTCTCCCACATGTAACCAAAACTGTTTTATTATGTTCTCTTGCTATATTACTATTATGTTTATGATGTTTTCTTGTTATATTACTTTCTTGTTTCTCATTATCATGTAACCCAAAATCCTTCTTGTAATACTAATGTCTACTTCCTCTTATTTCCACTATTCAAGATGTATTGTAAGCACATTGAGCCTGCAAAGAGGTGGGAAAATGTGGGATACAAATGCAACAAATAAATAAGTTTGAAACCAGCTTTAGAGATTGGAAAGTAAGACCAATGTTGGGCAGACTTCTACAATCTGACTGTAAATGGCAAAAAGAGATCAGGATCAAGGGTGGGGTGGGCTTAGACAACAGTGCCAGGCAGACTTCTAAGGTCTGTGCCTCAAAATTGGCAGAAAGATTAATGAGTGGAACCTGTGCAAGTGCCAGATTCAACTCTGGCCACATTGTTGGGCAGACTAGATGGATCATGCAGATCTTAATCTGTTGGATTAGATGTTACTAAGTTGTTTTCCTGCTTATTCCATGTCTTTTGAATTCTATTTATGTTCCCTCCGTCAATAAAGACACTGAACTGCCAATCATTTAAATCATATAGAAAAGTTTCACAAATTAATCTTTAATCAAATTAACAAAATACCTACATACACTTATAAAACAAAAACTCACACATTAAAGAACATAAAACAGACCCAAAACTCAAAAGCAAATTCTACATCCCACAATCATAGGGGACACAAAATTCTTCCAGAAACGGCCAAAGGCAACCAAGACAAATATTTTGATGTCTGTCTTTTCTTCACAGATTTGAACACAAACGTTCAAAAACATACCAGAGTCTTAAAAGTCCACAAAAAGATTCAAAGAAATAGTACTTCCTATAATCTAATGCAAGAATAACTGAACATATGGATAAAAAATAGAGTCAGATACAACTGGGTGTGATTTTTTTTAAATAATTTTTATTGAAAAAGAAGAGTTCAAGCCCAAAATTCAAAGCTGACAATCATCAGAAAATACAATCTAACGTACTGGTTTTTTTTTTTGTACTATTAACAGTTTCACTCCCTTCCCTTATCCCCTCCCTACCCTTGTCCCACCAAAATCCCAGACCCAGTGAGTTCTTATCCAGGTCTAGGTATAGCGCTAATGTAGTGTGTTCAAGAGCAAGTTCATGATCAATCACATATTAATAGTTCAAAATCCAACTACAAGCCTGATGTAGCATTGCAGTCCAAACTGGTTCACAACACGGTTTTAGTACAAAATATTCTGGTCTTTCCAGTTTTTTTTCAAGAGGTTAATATGCACATGAATAAATTTCAGCCTATTGACAGTGGTATGTGAATTGGCAGAAGGCATTTCCATAAAATCCCCAAATCCCTCATGAAAGTATTCACTAAGGAATAAGAAGCAATGTCCTATTGTATTGGTAGAGCTGAAAAAGATATAACAGACCTAATTTTTCTCAATGGAGAAAGGTAAATAGTGGGCTTCCCCAGGAATCAGCGCTTTTTATGTTTTTGTGAACTATGTAGAAAATGAAGATGTGAAGTGATCATATTCAACTAGTTTAATAGTGTTAAATTACAAGAGGATTGTGAGCAATTGTAAGATGATCTTATGAGACTGGACATCTCAGTAGCAGATGAAACAGCGTATAGAACGAAGTCAACACAAATACATTCACCACTATAGCCACACAAACTTTCCCTACCCGTGACAGACACCATGAAAATTCTTAGAGTTACCATTGATCGAAATCTTACACTTGAAAGTCATGCGAAGAATACAACTAAGATGTTCCACTCAATGTGGAAACTTAAAAGAGTAAAACCTTTCTTCCCAAGGGCCATTTTTCGCAACCTGGTACAATGGTGCTGAGTCACCTTGACTACTGCAATGCACTCCCTACGCTGGCTGTAAAGAGCAAATCATCAAGAAACTTCAAACAGCCCAGAACACAGCAGCCAGACTCATATGTGGAAAAGCAAAACACGAAAGTACAAAACGAGAAGCTACACTGGTTACCACTTAAAGAACGTATCGCATTCAAGATCTGCACATTAGGTCATAAAATCATTCACGGAGATGCCCCAGCCTACACGTTAGAACTTGTTGACTTGCCACCCAGGAATGCTAAAAGATCAGCCCACACATTCCTTAACCTACGCTTCCCCAGCTGTAAAGGACTGTGTCAGGTGTTCAGCGCTGCATGCGTCTGGTAGCGCTTTACAAATGCTAATAATAATAATAAATACAGACTAACACATGCGTCCAGCTTTTCATACATGGGCACGCAGTTATGGAATGCATTACCACATCACTTAAAAAAAAAAACAATTACAAACTAATTTTCACAAATCTCTGAAGACATCTCTCTTCAACAAGGCATACCATAACGATCTCGTTAGTGATTTCTGTCAGTTTGGTTTTGTTAAGGGATGTATATTATGACATTGTCTGCATATATGAAAGGGTTGAGGCCTTGACTGGATAAAGTCTTGGCTAGTGAGGTCATCATTAGGTTGAAGAGGATCGGTGGCAGTGATCCTTGTGGTGCTCCACCTGGGCTGGGCACTATGCACTGGTACTTTTTAGAGGTGAACTTCTTTGGAGCTTTTTTCTTTCTTTTCTTTGGCTTTTGCTCTGATATTCCATCTCTGTGCACTGTGGAGATATAGCCACAATTCTCTGCCGGCCAGACCCTTCACTGTCCTGTCCCTGTGCACGGAGGATAGAGACCACCATGAATACCGTCCATCTGTAACCAGAAGCTGTGTGAGCTGCTTATTCTGCTGGCATCATATTAAAGCAAAACATAACATCTGGTCTTATAGTCAAAGTGGGTTACAAAGAACATCAAGAGCCAGAACAATCCTCTAAGAAAACAGCAGCTAAAAACCATAAGGGTTAAAACTTATAAATCACTGTGTAGTACAAATTTCCGAAAGAGCAAAGTCTTAATATTCTTTCTATAAACCAGGTCAGAGTGGGAGGACCGAAATACCCCAGGAAAAGTCCTTCCAATGTCTTAGAGCCTGAAACACTTCAGATATCTACAATATCCTATTTCCTGGGTGAATGTGTGAGTCTGTAGTCTATGTACATTTGTCATCCAAAAATACAAAAGAACTCACAGGGTACAATCTAGATCAGATGGGCACAAAGCCCACCAGCACACTACATCTCCTTCAGGTTCAGGCAGGTCTGGGGCTCCCTGCAGCATGAGGACCAAAGTCAACTGCACCCTCTAAATCCAACCCCAGCTATGTCTCAATCTCTGAATGGTATTAAGTGCACCAAGAGGAAATAAGAAAAAAAATTAAACTAGGTGGTTGCCACAGTCAAAGATTGCATGAGGCTTGGACTTTATTTAAAAAGACCATTTCGGAAGCCCAGACATAAAAAAGAAAGTCAAACAGCCAACATAGTTTTATAGTGAGACAGAAGTGATGAAAGCCCTTTGATTGTGGCCTTGCGTTGTTGTAGAAACTTTCTGGTGACTTCTTCATGCTCACAGTAAGCTCAATATATAATAAGGTTTACACAGGGCTGGCTATACTCAAGCCTGGCAGTGTTCGATTAGCTGAATGTAACTATCAATTAAATGTGGTCAGTTGGTTGATTAAGGGAGCAATTATTTCTTCACAAAGATGATATGGGTGTCTGATAACTTTGCTCTTTAAATAATTGAGCATTCAAAAACCTATACGTTTACTCAGGTTTCCATTGTCTAATATTAGATTTTATTTAGGGAAAGGGGATGGGATTTGATATACCGCCTTTCGGTGGTTACAGTCAAAGCAGTTTACATATTTTGACCAATGGACGGTTAAATGACTTGTCCAGCGAAATTGAACCCAGTTCCCATGGTTCTCAAGCCACTGCACTAAACATTAGGCTACTCCTCCATTCAATTCAGAATGACATACACAATAATAGAGGAATTCAGGAGGCAGGGCAAAAACATGTTCACCTTCTGTATAATATATTATGGTTGTAATACTTCCTGGTCAAAGAAAGACTCTTGCATTAGTCATATCTAGCAGAGCTCCTATGAATTCCAATTCAGGTGATGGTCTCAATGTGGCTTTGGGTCCTTTACGACAAAGTCCAATGACTACAGAACCCAGATGGTCATACCTAGAGACCTCTGGGCTCTTTCACAAGATGGCATCTTCACTATCCAATTGCCCAGATAAGAAAAAAGGTGCACCTCCAGTTTCTGTAAGTGCACAGCTACCATGGTTAGACATAGCATTAACATACAGATAAAACAGCAGCCAAATGGCAGAACACGATACCAGTAGTGATATTTCCCTACTAAAAATCTGAATACTTGCAATGGATGGGATTTCTCTCTATGTGGTATGCACTTCCTTTATGTCCAAAGAACACAATCAGTCTCCTCTTTTAAGAATGAGATAAATTTGATTGCACTACCTCCATTATATGGAAATTTCTCAAGCATATTCATTGTGGGTATGCCAAAATCTTGACTGGCTAGATGTGTCCTGAGGACCAGGTTGAAAATCCCTGCTCTAAAGAGGCCAGTGTGAGGGACAAAGGAGATAGACCCTGAATGTTAATCAGTTGTGATTATGTTATTGCCTGTATACTACACCAGCTTCAGCGCTATATCCCATCATCAAAGTAATGAAAGCTGATTTTCTTTTTAGGATTTCAGTCAGACTACATATAAAACACCAATAGAACTATTTAATATTCTGTTTTTAAATAAAATGTATAGATAAAAATGGCTAAAATTTCTACTACTGTAGAACTTATTTTAAAGAAACCACATATTTCAACAATGTATTTCACTACCATTTATCACAAACATTTAGCTCTAACCTGGAGATGCTGCATTACTTCCATTTTCTGTAGCCCTGAATGAGCGGCTGTGCTGAGGTCGTCTTCTCTCATTCTGGGGCTCCAGAAATGTCCTCTGTATTTTGATACATAAGGACAGAAATGAAGTATACCACAGCCAGTGCTAGGAACTGAGCCTGTTTACTGTCCTCCTGCAAAGAGAAATTTCAGTTCTTCATCTAAGTTTTGCACATTTGTCAGCGTTTTTTTTCTTCAGTACAATCCGCAACTCTGCTGCACGAGGAACAGATCTTATCACAAACATCACAAAACACTAATGCCTGCTGGTGAATATGCCTCACAAAGAGTTGTTACTGGGATAAACAGCTTTGGAATATATTCATTTATCCAATCAGCCGTGTTACCTGTGCACAAGTTATCAAATAATTCTTCATAGCAATGGCAATTTTTGTTTTGTAAAAATTCCAGATATGCTCAGCTTCACACATATGGTACAAGTTTGCATTATGTCATCATCTGTGGAAGTGTGAAAGCCAGAAAAGCAAAATCTGGCAGGCTGACAAACAAAAGCAATGAGACGAGGAGAAATGGCACTTAAAAAGAATACAATAAAAATTTGATTTCAACCAGTATGAAGAGGAAAAAATTCGAAGAACTTCCAGGATTGTCCAATTCTTGCCAATTGAAAAATGAAAAATGTGAAGGAGACATAGGTACCCATATTGCTATGATTTCTCCCATATAAATTCCTAAATCCAGTCACTTTCTGCTCTAGCTGTAATATTTCTCTATTCCTAGTTTTTCTTTGGTGACTTGTATATGCAATGATCTCCCCTCTCAGCACCGTCACTTTCCGGGAGAGGATTGTCAAGATGAACCTCATTTGTGTCTGTATAGTTTCCATTTCTGTAGCAGAAATTCATAGAACCTCTCATCCCCATGCTGTCGAAATGGGAACGTCCATGGAAAATTAACAGGAGTAGACCCAGGAAATATCAATTCAATGTTTACCATTGCATAGTCAGATAGTGCCCATTAAACTATCTCTGCCATAGTTACATATGTGAAAATAGACTTAGAGGTCATAATATAACCAATTCTGGACATGGTGGAATGTGCCCTGGATAAATGCGTATAGTCTCATTCTACCAGATGTAAAGTTCTCCACACATATTTGAAAAGTATTAATCTGCAAACGAACCTTTTCCGGAGATGCGAAGGCAGTAGAACGAGAGGACATGAAATGAGATTGAAGGGGGGCAGACTCAAGAAAAATGTCAGGAAGTACTTTTTCACAGAGAGAGTAGTGGATGCTTGGAATGCCCTCCCGCGGGAGGTGGTGGAGATGAAAACGGTAACGGAATTAAAACATGCGTGGAATAAACAAAGGAATCCTGTTCAGAAGGAATGGATCCTCAGGAGCTTAGCCGAGATTGGGTGGCAGAGCTGGTGGTGGGAGGCAGGGCTGGTGGTTGGGAGGCGGGGATAGTGCGGGGCAGACATACGGTCTGTGCCAGAGCCAGTGGTGGGAGGCGGGACTGGAGGTTGGGAGGCAGGGATAGCGCTGGGCAAACTTATACTGTCTGTGCCAGAGCCAGTGGTGGGAGGCGGGGCTGGTGCCTGGGGATAGTGCTGGGCAGACTTATACGGTCTGTGCCCTGAAAAAGACAGGTACAAATCAAGGTAAGGTATACACAACTGGCAGAAATGAGTTTATCTTGTTGGGCAGACTGGATGGACCATGCAGGTCTTTTTCTGCCGTCATCTACTATGTTACTATGTGACACCGAAGCGAACACAGCTTTGTCTGAAATACAGCTGAATAGCCCACTGACCCTGAGAAATGAGGCGAAACTTGGGCCGAAGTCGGGCCGTGGATGGGTCACAAACGACTATTTGTAGATGAGACTGCTCAGAAAATTCTTTCAGCAGCCAGCTAAGTAACCCTTGATAAATTTATTTGAAAAAGAAGTGGGATACTTAGCAGAGGGTTTTAAGCCAGTGATGATCGGGCAGTGCTCCCTAAAGTTGTATAACGCAAGGAGTACATGCCTGGATTGAGGCTTTTTCCGCTACATTAAAAAGAATATCTCATATGAGACGCTATACATATAGGAGTCTCCTATATTTTTGTGTGTAACTGTTACATCCACCAGGTCCAGAATATCATAAAGTAAGGGAATCCCGCTATGATTACCTCCCCGGCACTTTCCTTGAGATTGATCCAATAAAGGGTCCCAACCTCATTAAAATCTCCACTCACTATTGATGGAATTGCATCAAATTCCTGGAGGAGTTCATTTGTTTGTAAAAAAAAAAAAAAAAAAATCTTATTACAAGTGTTTGGAGCATAGATATTACTTAACACTAGATTTTGATGCTCAGTGGCTAATGTAAAATCACGAATCTACCTATCTCATCCCTAATAACCCGGTGTGGAGTAAACTGCATGCCCTTTTGAATCAATATAATGACACTTGCTTTTTTTATCTCTTGCCGGAGCTTCAAAGTAATCTCCCACTCACCATTTACATTTTTCAAGTCCTATAGTATCTAAATATGTTTCCTGAAGATAGGCTGTTGTGGCTTGCTGTTGGAGAAATTAGTTTCTTACCTACTAATTTGCTTTCCTTTAGTCTCTCCGGACCAGTCCAGGATCTGACTGATGGGTTATGCACTCCTTCCAACAGTTGGAGACAGAACTCTAGTGAGCCAACAGCAGCTCTGGCCATCTAGACCTAGATTCAGTATTGAAAAAGAAAGAACCACAGTCTGTGCCACCGGGAACTTGAACTGCCACCAATCTGTAATAAGAATGTACTTTCTGCAAAACTAACAATGTTGCTGCACATTCGCTCGTTCATTTGGCAATCCATGCCTTTTTTTTCTGAATAATAAAGAAACTGTAAACTCACAAAGCAGCTCCATCCCCAATCCAACAATAACAAGCAAACCATCAACCGCTCTTCAGTACTATCAACAATGAAATGGGTGGGACCTGGGCCAGTCCAGAGGGACCACAGAAAAGCAAATTAGCAAATTTCTCCTTCCTTAGCGTTCCTCTGGACTGGCCCAGGATCTGACTGATGGGAATTAACGAAACAGTACTCTTAAGGGAGGGACCCCAGCAAACCTTCTGTGAGAACCCTCGCACCAATAATTGCTTCCTGACAGCACTGCACCTCTAATCTGTAATGCTTAGAGAATGAATGCAAGGAAGACCAAGTCGCTGCCTTACACATTTCCAAAGGCGGCACCAAGTGCAGAAGTGTTCTGCCCATGAAGTAGCTTGCCCTCTGGTCGAGTGGGCTTTGGCTGGCTTCCCAGAGAGAAGGTAAGCAGCAGCTATCAATTCCTTAAAGCACCAAGAAATGGTGGGCTTAAAAGCTGCTAACCCCTTTTGGGAACCTCCAATGAGCAGAAACAATCTGAACAGTGAAATTCTTCCATAGCTTTTAGATAGTGCTTAAGGACTCTTGACACCAAGAATCCACAATCTTCGCTGGTCTTCAGAAGCGGAGGAAGAACCTAAAGACAGGCAAAACTACTGACAGAGAGATGTAACCATGACAGGACCTTAGGAAGAAAAGAAGGAATGGGGATGCAACCCCACTTGCTCTTTAGAAAACTCCAAAAATGGTGACTACCATGTAAAATGAGTTTATCTTGTTGGGCAGAAACTCTGATACTCTCCTACCTGAGGAAATGGCCACCAAAAATACTGTCTTGAGCATCAAATCCTTAAGAGAACAAGATGCCAATGGCTCAAAAGGAGAACTAGTAAGCATCAAAAGAACCATATTAAGGTCCCAAGCCAGAAAGATGGCCCTAGAGGGAGAACATAGGAGACCTATGTCCTTCAAGAAATGTGAGACATCTGGATGACTAGCTAAAGACTTTCCCTGCATGCGCCCCCAAAAGTAAGACAAAGCCACAATTTGTACTTTATGAGAAGCGAATGCCAAGCCTTTATCAAACCCATGTAGTAAAAAATCCAAGAGCTCTGCCACAGAAGCTCACAAGGGAGAAATGTTCCAATCAAAACACCAAGCCTCGGAAATACGCCAAGTTCTAATATAATTCAGAGACGTCGACTGACACCACGATCAAAGCATTAAGGAAATTACCTTGGAAGAGTAACCTCTCTTCGTCAACTGAGCCTCTTCAAGAGCCAAATAAGACAAAACCAAGCCAGGTCTGGATGAACAACCAGGCCCTGGACCAGAAGCCCAGGAGGCTCCGGAAACCAGAGTGGACAGTCGACAAGGAGGTGCACGAGATCCACATATCAAGGCATGCGGAGCCAAGTCTAGAGTTCTCAATATCAATGGACCCTCGTGTGCCTCGATCCGTTGGATTAGACATCCCAGGAGTGGCCACGGAGGAAATGTATAAAGAAGGCCTGAAGGCCAAGGCTGCGACTGAAGTGAGGCACCTTTGCGCTGAGACTTATGGCCAATAGATCCATGATCAGTAGTCCCCAAAGATCCACTACTACTTGGAACGCCCTCAGAGTGAAACCATTCTCCTGGATCCAGGGATGTGATGACTGAAAAAATCTGCCTGAACATTCTCTGTCCCTGTTATATGGCATGCCAAGGCGGGCAGCCAGTTGAAGCTCCACCCACGCCATGAGCCTCATTGTTTCCTGCTGCAACTGGCAAATTCTCATCCCCCCTTGCTGACATAAGCTACCGCTGTTGCGTTGACTGATAGGATGTGCAGCGACTCGCCTACCAACAGTGAGCAAAATGCTTCCAGAGCTAACCGAATTGCCCTGGTTTCCAAGAGGTTGATAGAGCAGGACACCTCCAGAGGAGACCAAAGACCCTGCACAAACACCCCAGACAGTGAGCTCCCCGGCCCTTGAGACTGGCATCTGTTGTGACTACTGTACACTGCAGCAGATCCAGAAGCATCCCCTTGGTTAAACTGGCTGTTCGTAGCCACTAACATCGGCTGCTGTGTTCCCAAGCCCACAGAGGCAATCTCAATTCCAGAGAATCCGTCTGTGGAGACCACTGGGACAGAAGGGTGAATGTAGAGATCTCAACTGTGCCCTGGCCCAAGGCACTATCTTCTATCGCCGCTGCTATAGAGCCCAAAATCTGCAGACAATCCCGAGCGCAAGCAATGGTTCTGCGCAGGAATGCCTGAATCTGAGACTAACTTAAGAATTCTGCCCCGAAGAAGAAAAACCCGACCATGGGTAGTTTCAAAAGACACCCCCAAGTACTCAAAGGTCTGAGACAGCACCAGGCAACTCTTGTGGAAGTTGACCACCCAACCAAAAAACTGAAGGAACTGGAGCACCTGGTCCATGACCTGCAAACTCTCCTGATACAACTTTGCTTGAATTAGACAGTCGTCCAAATAGGGATGAACCAAAATACCATCCTTTCTGAGAGCTGCTGCCACTACCACCATGACCTTGGTGAACATGCGAGGAAGCTGTAGCTAGTCCAAACGGAAGCACCCGAAACTGAAAATGCTGGCTGAAAACCGCAAAACGAAGAAACCGCTGGTGCATGGCCCAAATCAGAATGTGTAGATAGGCCTCTGTCAAACCCAGTGTGGTCAAAACTCTCCCGATCTGACGGCTATCACCAAGCGAAGAGTTTCCATATGAAAACTGGTGAGCTTGAGAGTCCAATTGACCACCTTTTCTTTGGAACTACAAAGTAAATGGAATAACAGCCATGCCTGACTTCTGAGGAAGGAACCGTACAAACAGCCTGGAGTTCAAGAAGACTTGTTAGTGTGTCCCGGACCATGCCCGCATTGAGACGAGATTGACAGGGAGACTCAAGAAAGGCATACCCTTCTCGAATAACCTCTAACACCCACTGATCAGTGGTATGTTTGTCTTATTCTTGTTGTACACTGCCTTGAGTGAATTCCTTCAAAAATGCGGTAAATAAATCCAAATAAATAAAATAAACAAATAATCTTGGTCCACCTCCAACAGGTATCAAAGGTTGGAACCGAACACCTTCATTGGCCTGGATGGGCTGGGGATGGAATGAAGCCACGGGTTCCCTTCCACCTCTCTGAGACCCACGAAAGGACTGATTTATCTGGAAAAACCTAAACCTCTGACTCTGAGCACCTCTGTCCGAAACAGATTGAAATCTCACCCTCGACTGTGGCCAAGAAGTGATTTATGTCCCGACTCACTAGGCTGGTCTTCCAGAAGGCGAGGGACCTTAGTATCACCAAGACAGTGAACTAACGTGTCCCGGAAGGGGAATTTACTCAGGTTAGATTTAGAGGTCACATCTGCGGACCAGCCTCTTAACTAAAGAGAACATCACGTTGCGACTTCTAAGGCCATGGAGATGCCCTCAGTAAATCATACAAAGCATCAGCTAAAAAGGTGGAACCCATCTCAATTTTAGCTACTTCTGCGTCAATCAAAGGCAAATCATCCAAAGCTCTATCCAAGACACTTTAAGCCCAATGGAAGCAAGTCCTAGCCACCAAGGAACCACAGATTAACGTCTGAACCATTAAGAAAGAAAAGTCAAAACTACTCTTTAAGAAAGCCTCCATCCTGCGATCCTGAACATCCCTAAGAGCTGTGCCTCCATCAACAGGGACCTTATTGCGCTGTCACAGCAGAGACAACCGCATCTACTAATGGCATTTTAAGAAGGGACTTGTCCACATCTGGAACTGGATAAAGCCATACCATAGAGCGAGCTGGACAAAAAGGAGAATCCAGCACATCCCATTAGGCCTGAATGATGTCCCTAATATCCTGGTGTATAGGGAAAGTTTTACCCAGACGTCTAATGCCCTTAACCAACAGATCCACCTTATGGCCCTGTATGGCCATGGGTTGCTAAATCTTCAAAATGTAATGTAGTTACCACCAAAGAAATGAGTTCCTACAAATCCTCCTTGTGAAAAATTCTAACAACCAAAGAATCTTCCCCTGGGAGTAAAGATTCCACCCCAGGTCTGCTGGACTGGGGTCCTCCAACAACTGCTCCTCTCCTAACACATCTGCCTCCTCCAGAAAGGGCATGTCCAGATCTGGATCAGTGGCTAGATCCTCCTCCAGATCCCAGGACCCCCTAGCTCTCTTTGCAGGTGCCACCTGCCTACCTAAGCCTCATCCTGAAGGAGCAGAAGCAGGTCCCGATTTTTTTCAATAAAAAAGCTTGGTACATTTGGAGGACAAACTCAGGAGGTAAATCTCCCTCCAGGAGTCCTGACTGCTCCTGCAGCATCACTGCCAACTGTTCTGCTGAATGGAGTCATCAGAAGAGGTCAAAATGGCAATTTTTCCGCCAAGACAGCAGAGATTGTTTTCTCTGCACTGAGTGCCAAAGACAGTAACCGCTGCAGGAGAAGCCGAGTGAGAAGGGCCAGCCGCAGATGAAACCTCCAGAGCTGTACAATATTTACATGCCCCGCTCGCTCCGAGTCCTTGGTGCTGACATAGTGCAGCTCAGCTAAGCATTCTCTTTTCTTCTTTTTATTAAAGAACCAAAAACTTGCTACCGACAGTCGAAGCCACACTGGGAAAGAAAACCGCCACCAAGTCCAATGGAGACAAAGTTGCCCTGCTTGTTCGTGTCTTTTATTTTTTTTTTGACACACAAAATGTGGCTGCCTCTTCCCAGGCTCAAACACTCTTCCACCGGTGCACAGAAAATAAATCTTAAACAGCCAAGCCCCCTAATATTAGATAGCCTTTTCTCACTTTTTTTTTTTTAAACAAAGCAGTAAGAGAGAATACAAAGAAGAGAGAGAGGGGAGACTATAGGGTTCACCTCCTTCCACCTGCTGGAGAAGGAAAATACTGAAACTAGGTCTAGATTGAGGGCTCTTATTGGCTCACAAGAGTCAGAGCTCTCCGTCTACACCTGCTAGAAGGAGTGCATAACCCATCAAGTCAGGTTATAGGCCAGTCCAGAGGGACGTTAAGGAATTAAGGCTTGTAAAACTTTATGACATTTAATAGGTGATGAGATACCACTTAAATGCCCCATGTTATTTAATTCTTTTAATATATCTAAAATTATATCTAAAATGGCAAACAGTAAGACACTCATGCCATTCAAAGCAGTTGAGGCATCCCAGCCAGTGCCTCAACTGCTGACCTCCACTATCTAGCCTTCTCTAGGAAGTATGGTGTACACTTGCTTGTCTTAAAACCCATCACATAGGTAAGACCTCCACCAGGATACCTCCCAATCCCATCCAACTGTCCCCTCCCTTATCCCATCCCACAACATGTACTCCTACCATCCCTCCTTCACCAATACCTTCCCTCCCCCCCAAACTATTTTTTAAATGTTTACATACCTCTCTTGCCTACTGATTCCCTATTTACCCCCCCACGATCCCTCAGATCCTTCCAACATAACTGTTTAATGGTCCCATCATTCCATATCATTGGCCTGGATACCATTTGAGCAAGAATTTTCTGGCTAGTAGCTCCCACACATTGGAAATTCCTGACGTTATCTCTAAGCTTAGAACATTCTCATCTAAAATTTAAACAAGAATTAAAGACGTTTCTATTTCGTAATGCCTTTGGTATTTAGTTTCTACATACATCCAAATATTGCCCACTCCTGCTTTCTCCCCTCCCAAGAGTGGGGCACAAACCACACTGAAAGTTCTCTCTCTGATTGACTGATCACTATTTTAATATTATAGTTCTCCCACTCTTTCCTTGCCTATCCCTTTCCTATCGAATTCATGTAGTTCATTTTCATTCTCGATTTTGATAGTTTATATTTGTGTATTGCTCAGATAGTTCGCTTGAAACAAACTTGAAACTACTGTGCATGTCCAGTAGTGAAATAGCAGAAAAGCCACTCTTATACTGTATCTTCTCTCTCCCCCCGCCCCCCCCCCCACAATGTGCCCTCAAATACATGATACAATCTTCCTTGTTCAGATTCTGATGCTTCATTCTGACAGCTTGCCTACGAAATAACCAGCACCGAATGTATGCATACAGAGAAAGGTGTAACATTTCACCAGGGCCGCCGAGAGGGAGGGACAGGGGGGACAAAAGTCCCGGGGCCCAGGTCTCTAGGGAAGCCCGGCGCCGCCGCCTGGCCCGCCCTCTGTTGCCGCCTGGCCCGCCCTCTGTCACTCCCAGAACTAACCTTAAGCCTCCTTTCACTTCGCAGCAAGCAGCAGCAGGTCAGGCCACTCCTTCCTTCCATGTCCCGCCCTCGCCTGACGTAACGACCGCGAGGGCGGGGCATGGAAGGAAGGAGGAGAGGTCTGCCCTGCCGCTGCTTGCTGCAAAGTGAAAGGAGGCTTAAGGTTAGTTCCAAGGGCCCGGCCCGATAGCGGGTGGAGGGGGGGCCTGGCGACCTCGGGTGGGTGGGCGGCCCGGCGATCTCAGGTGGGTGGCGCCCTCGGGGGGGGGGGGGGCGGCCTTGTCCCGGGCCCGGCTCCCGGCAGCCCTGCATTTCACACCCCCTATCATGGCAATAAGGAAACAGTAACTTATTTGGTATACATTAAAAACTCACTATATCTCTGAAGACTACAGCTCTGAGTCTGTTTATATCCATGTCCTGCAAAAGCCTGTCAAAGTCTCGAACTGGAGAAATGACACCTATCACCATGTCAATCCGACTCTAGAAGAAATATACCACCAATTAAATACAATTTATAAGATACACTTCAGAAAAACTGAACAGAACAAAAAGCAAGCTAAGATATTAATGACCACTAGTAAGAACATGGCTGGAATGAAAAGCAAGAGATTAAGGGCTCTGTTTACTAAGGTGCACTAACATTTTTAGCGCGTGCACAAAATTAGCGTGTGATATATAGGTGCCCACAGGAATAGTGCTACACAGCGCGCACTAAAAGCAATAGCGCGCCTCTAGCACAGCTTAGTAAAGGGGCCCTAAGGGAGTTAACAAAACCTAAAAGGTTAAAGTCTAACAGTCCGCATATCTGAATATTAATGGCTCTGAATAACTGATTTAGAATTTCTGTCAAACTAGAACATCTTGCTTTTATTTCCCATTTGCATGCTAACAGTGAGAGCAAATGGAGCACTGAATACAGAGCATATTATGGTTCTTGTGTGGTACACTTGCCTTTGTTGTAGATTTCCCTGTCCCAATCAGGCTCTGTGCTGCTTTCTGGCCTGTTGCACTTTCCCCATCCGATTTCATCTGCAAATGATGCTGACATTCCAAGCAATTTCTTACTGCCACCGCACAGACTGTCATAAAGAAAACAAACATACACTGTTTGTAGCTAAACTATAATGGCTATTTTATCATATATATTTAACAAACACACACCAAATACAAATAAATCAGTTCTGGATTATTAAAGGTGATCATAGTTTCACGATCATTAGTGAGTGTGCGTTTAAGCAGGACTAATGAAAAAAAAAAAAACTTTTGTGATGGAGAATATCATGCAAATGACATGGGACTCCTTTTTAGTTAGAGGACTACAAAACAGGTTCTTGACCTCCAAATCTGAGCCCCCCCATGGCTCTCTATTGTTTCCAGTTCTCACTAACATCTATAGGCGAAGTTGAGTCGGGTAGGTATTAAATTTCATATTTATGCTCAAGTAGAGGAGTGTGGTAGCCGTGTTAGTCCACTCTTAAGGTTATCAATAGAAATCAAACAAAATAAAACATGGAAAAGAAAATAAGATGATACCTTTTTTATTGGACATAACTTAATACATTTCTTGATTAGCTTTCGAAGGTTGCCCTTCTTCGTCAGATCGGAAATAAGCAAATGTGTTAGCTGACAGTGTATATAAGTGAAAACAGTCAAGCATTACTATGACAGTCTGACAGAGTGGGAGGATGGGGGTGGGTAGGAGGTATGCATGGGGACATCAAAGCATATCATTGATATTCTAACAGGATGGGTGTGGATAGGTGAGGGATGGGGTGATCAACAGAGAAATACAGCTTTATGGTTTATAATGGGCTAGGAACCCCAGATCCTTGTTAAGTCCTTTCTGTTGGGTGTTAAAATATTCAATCATTCTGACTTCAAAGGTCTTACGTTCTTGTATGGTTTTAAAGTTACCTTTCAGGATTCTCACTGTGAAGTCACTGGTACAGTGTCCTGGTCCTGTAAAATGCTGACCAACAGGTGTGGGAGCCCTACTGGCACCAGTATTGTTCTTGTGATGTCTATGTAAATTGAATCTTGTCTTAAGCATCTGGCCTGTTTCTCCAATATAGCATCCTTCGTTACATTTTTTACACTGAATGATATATACCACATTGGAAGATGAGCAAGTGAAAGATCCCTTTATGTTGAATATCTTTTCTTTGTGGATGACTGTGGGGTCCTGTGAAATATTTTGGCATAGTTTGCTACTGGATAAATTACAGGGAAGTGTGCCCTTCTGTTCCTTTTCAGTCTGTGATGGAAGTTTACTTCTGATTAGCTTGTGTTTTAAGTTGGGTGGCTGTCGGAAGGCCAGTACTGGTGGGGATGGGAATATCTCTTTCAGTAATTCATCCTCCTGGAGTATAGGTTGTAGATCTCTTATGATTTTCCAGCTCTGGATTGTATGTCACTATTATTTATGTCACCAATATTTATGCTCACAATGTTAGAAAAGGTCTATGATGAAAGCAGTAGCACACAGATATGGAACGCACTACCCATGGCCCTGAAAACCACGGACAACTTAACCAGCTTTCGCAAATCTATGAAGACATCTCTTCAACAAGACCTACAAAAATAATCTATAATGAAACAAATCACTCCTTATACCACCCAAATGCTTTAAAATACCCCTCACACGACCTTACCTAACACCTTCTAACTTATTCCTCTTCTACCTCCAGATTATTACCGACTGTATCTAAGATTATGTAATGACACCCTGCAAAAAGGTGGGATAATGTGGAGTACAAATGCAATAAATAAATAAATACATAAATAGCTTGGGTGAATCTCTTCATAAAGGCAGCTAATAAATCTCAATAAACAAACAGTAACAAAATTAAATCAAAGCTTGGCAAATATAAAATAAACTGGAATTCAATCCCTAAAAGAATGGAGCAGTAGGGATCAAAAAACTTCAATTTGATTTTATGTTGTAACCCAATGTTGAAAAATATTCAATTGCCTTGTTGCTCTCAGGTACATATTTTGGGTTCAATTACAGAAAACAGTCTCAATATCATCATTCAAGGGTCAACTTTATTAAGACGTTTCTGCCTAATTATGTCTCATTTAGCTGCTTCATCTATTTCCAAATCAAATTATGGCAAAGCAAGCAGTTGCTCTCCACAGAGAGCAGGATAAAATCAGCATGGAACATCTTTCTCAGAGCTCATAACACAAATGTTTTCTGAGCATGGATGCAAGTTCCTATGCAGCAGTCCCACACCTGCTCATTATAATACAAAGTTTAAAGTTCAACTCGAGGAAGATTTATTGTAGCTGTAGAGAACTCCTGTTAGACTAAGCAATTTAGCTGTCTTTGTTAACAGAATGAATCAGTCAAAAACTGTGATTTGACTGGGAAACTCCAAGCTGAGGAGCCCTCTTCCGGAGTAGCAGAGAACCGTATACCATGGAAGAAAGTCTATGACATGCCCTAACTGTCCAATAAAATTCTTTATTAGGGACTGAGCCATGTTGAGAATCTCAGGAAAGAAGTAGACTGGTAGAATGACTGGAAGCTAGCAACCAAGACTTTAAAGAACTACTTGTCCAAATCTGCTGTCCCTTCAAGATGTGTTTAAATAGAAAACATGAACTTTGGTTGCAGCAGGGGGAGTGAACAACTTTTTGTTAGGGGGGGGGGGGGGGGGTCAAGCTCCGCCCCCAGCTCCAGCATCTCCCCTTATCTAACATTCCAGTCAACCCCTCCCATGGCATCCAGCATTCTTCCCTACCTTTGAAACCCCCACAAGAGTGTCCAGTATTTCTCTCTTCCCCTCCCCCATAGTCTCCAGCACTTCTCCCTGTCCCCACGACATGTTTAATGCCTTACCTCCCTTCCCCAGGTGTGGCCATATTCCAACCAGCACAGCACCAAAAGCATAGAGGCCAGTGGGCGCAGAGCCTTGAGCATCTGTGCATGCTGAAGGCCTGCCTGCTCCCTCCCCCATTTCACGCTCAAGGCCCCTGTGCCTGCTAGCTTCAGTGTTTTTGGTGCTGGGCTGATTGGAGTATCGCCGCCCTGGAGGAGAAAAATAAGGTACTAAACATTGCGGGAGGCGAGGAAGATTGAGGGAACATTGCTCCAACTTCTCCTCTCCAAGGACTGAAGTCGACATGAGCAAATATTTTCTGTTACATTACATTGTGAGCACTTCTTACAGATAACACACTCACATATGTAAACACTCAAAGCGAGGCTGAAAAGAATTCCATGAGCCATGCTCTGCATGCTTTCTTCCTTGTTGGCCTGTAGTTTAACTATGTTTATAGCTACTCTGAATTTTACTCAGCGGATGAATAGCACAGCTTAGAGGGAACACTGCTTCTCTCTGTATAAGCACTACTTTTAACAACAAAAAAGTCAGTAGGGGCACTTTTGAAAACAGGCCCCTTCACTATCTACCAGCTACCTCCCCCAGTACTACTGTTACTGATGGTATTATGCACACTAATACACCAAGGAATTATGTACCAAAAATTCAAAATAATGCATGACAAAAAATGAAGGCATATTAAACAGAAAAGTATTTGCAGTAGTCTGGAAATATACACAAGTACTTTAATACTTGGCTCTATCAGGCCTAGTTCACCCATTCAGCATCTTCCTGCTGGCCATCCTGCTGGCCATGTGAATAGTGATGTTCAGCAGCACTATAACAGAAATCCTGAGATTACTGGAAACCGTAAAATTTACTTATCAACGTTTTTGGAAGGTTGTCAAATGGCCACCAGCCTTCAGCTCAACTAGCCTTTAGTAAGCGGTTGGGTTATCAAAAATTAGGTACAGCTAATATAGAGAATATGTGCTATCTGTATTAGACCTACCCAAGAAAGCTACAGGCCGAGAAACGGGGAGGCCACTGCTACTCCTTGAAATCTTGGACACGTCACTTAACCATCCATTGAATCAAGTGTAAAATTTAAATTGTAAGACCTCCAGGGACAGGAAAATACTTATTGTACCTGAATGTAACCTACTTTGAGCTATTACTGAAAAGCTGCGATCTAAATTCAATTCCAAAACACAATACCAGCCATACTGGGAGACTGGGTGGCTAAATGGCAGATGATGTTTAATGTGAGCAAGTGCAAGGTGATGCATGTGGGAAAAAAAGAACCCGAATTATAGCTACATCATGCAAGGTTCCACATTAGGGGTTATGGACCAAGAAAGGGATCTGGGTGTCGTCGTCGATAATACACTGAAACCTTCTGCTCAGTGTGCTGCTGCGGCTAGGAAAGCGAATAGGGTATTATTAGGGAAGGTATGGAAAGCAGGTGTGAGGATGTTATAATGCCGTTATATCACTCCATGGTGCGACTGAACCTTGAGTATTGTGTTCAATTCTGGTCGCCGCATCTCAAGAAAGATAGTGGAATTGGAAAAGGTGCAGCGAAGGGCGACGAAAATGATAGCGGGGCTGGAACGACTTCCCTATGAAGAAAGACTAAGGAGGCTAGGGCTTTTCAGCTTGGAGAAGAGACGGCTGAGGGGAGACATGATAGAGGTATATAAAATAATGAGTGGAGTGGAACAGGTGGATGTGAAGCGTCTGTTCACGCTTTCCAAAAATACTAGGACTAGGGGCACGCGATGAAACTACAATGTAGTAAATTTAAAACAAATCGGAGAAAATGTTTCTTCACCCAACCCGTAATTAAACTCTGGAATTTGTTGCCGGAGAACGTGGTGAAGGTGGTTAGGTTGGCAGAGTTTAAAAGGGGGTTAGACGGTTTCCTAAAGGACAAGTCCATAAACCGCTACTAAATGGACTTGGGAAAAATCCACAATTCCTGGAATAACATGTATAGAATGTTGGTATGTTTGGGAAGCTTGCCAGGTGCCCTTGGCCTGGATTGGCCGCTGTCGTGGACAGGTTGCTGGGCTCGATGGACCCTTGGTCTTTTCCCAGTGTGGCATTACTTATGTACTTATGTAATACAAAAAATTACAAATGTCACTCAGAACCTAAAGAGCAAGTCTACCAAACCATAATAGCAGTGTAATTTTCAAGAGTCACAAAACAAGCACCTACTTAAGAAAGCACAGCACCACGAACACCACAATGGGTACTAGAACATCAATAAACCCTATTGGAACTGTGTAGGACGGATCTGTACTAAAGAGAAAACCATGTCTGTTTCATATACACAGAACACAGACCCTCACGCAGTATAAAATAATTAACTACAAATTAAAAATAAAACTATGTAGACAAATATTATACCGAACTCCCAAAAAGCCACAGTGCAACTCCAGAGAAAGAGAAAAAGTGAAGCATGTCCCCCTGTACTGTGCAAATATAAAGATAGCAGATGCAAATTTCAAAAACTGATATATTCCAATCATTGTAAGTTAACAAAATACCCCAAACCTCTTTCCTCGGGTCAGGACAGTATACTGCTGTTATGGTATTCTGTTCTGACATGTGAAAGGAGGGTTTGGTCTCCAAACATTAGACAAAAATGTATTAACATTAGTCCAATAAAGATATTTCCATTTTCTGTATTAACACTGCTACTTTATCCTAAACTACAAATAAAATTCATTTTTTTCTACCTTTGTTGTCTGGCCGTTTACTTTTTCTAATTGTGCTGATCCCAGTCTCTGTTTCTGCTTTCCTCTTCTTAACTGTCACCAGCATCTACCTCCTCTCCCCCCCCCCCCCCCCCATCCATCCAGTCTGCCCCCTCTTCTCTTTCTCTCCCCCCAGTTCAATCCAGAGTCTTCCCCCTCTCCCCCCAGTACCATCCAGAGTCTTCCCCATCCCCCCCAGTTCCATCCAGTCTGCCCCCCTCTCTCTCTCCCCAGTTCCATCCAGTCTGCCCCCCTCTCTCTCCCCAGTTCCATCCAGAGTCTGCCCCCCCTCTCTCACTCCCCAGTTCCATCCAGAGTCCGCCCCCCTCTCTCTCCCCAGTTCCATCCAGAGTCTGCTCCCCCTCTCTCTCTCCCCAGTTCCATCCAGAGTCCGCCCCCCTCTCTCTCCCCAGTTCCATCCAGAGTCCGCCCCCCTCTCTCTCCCCAGTTCCATCCAGTCTGCCCCCTCTCTCTCTCCCCAGTTCCATCCAGTCTGCCCCCCCTCTCTCTCTCCCCAGTTCCATCCAGTCTGCCCCCTTCTCTCTCCCCAGTTCCATCCAGTCTGCCCCCCTCTCTCTCTCCCCAGTTCCATCCAGTCTGCCCCCCTCTCTCTCCCCAGTTCCACACAGAGTGCCCCCTCTCTCCCCCCCAGTTCCACCCAGAGTCTGACCCCCTCTCTCCCTCCAGTTCCACCCAGCGAGTCCGACCCCCCCATCTCCCCCCAGTTCCACCCAGAGAGTCCGACCCCCTCTCTCTCCCCAGTTTCATCCAGTCTGACCCCCTCCCCCTCACCCCAGTTCCATCCAGTCTGACCCCCCTCTCTCCCCTTCTCCCCAGTTCCATTCAGTCTGACCCCCTCTCTCCCCCTTCTCCCCAGTTCCATCCAGTCTGACCCCCTTCTCTCCCCCTCTCCCGTTCCATCCAGTCTGACCCCCCTCTCTCCCCCTCTCCCGTTCCATCCAGGGGCTGCCCATCTCTCTCTCCCCAGTTCCATCCAGGGGCTGCCCCCCCCTCTCTCTCCCCAGTTCCATCCAGCATCTAACTCCTCTCTCTCCCAAGTTCCATCCAGAATCTGCCTCCTCTCTTACCCCTTCCATCTGGCAGCTGTCCCCTCTCTCCCCCTCCTCTAGTGTCTGTTCCTCCTCTCCCCCTTCCATCGGGCAACTGTCCCCTCTCCCCCCTCATCCAGTGTCTGTACTAATCATTACCCACTACATCCACAGTCTACCACCTCTCTCCCCCATTCCATCAGGCATTTGTCCCCTCACTCCCCCCCTCATCCAGTGTCTAGCCCTCCTCTTCTCCCTACATTTAGCATCTTCCACCTCTGTCCTCCATTCCATCCAGCTTCTGTCCCCACCCTTCTCCCCTACATCCATCGTCTATCACCTCTCTCCCCCCTTCCATCCAGCATCTGTACTCTTTTTCACACACCCCCAACATCCAGCATCTAACCATTTTCTTCCCCCCACCCCAGCAGACACCCCCCACTGCCACTGGAGCACCAGGCTCTGCCTACTCCTACCCAACACCTACCTGCCACAGCCACCATTGCTGCTGCTGCTGCTTCAGCAGTGGCAGCAAAAACAAAGAAAGATCACAGGGCCAGAATGTTCCCACTCATGGCTGCCGGCTCTGCCCTGGAATAGAAAATTGTGTCAGAGGAAGGCGGGACTGGAGCCCCGAACAGAACAGTGTGGCCCCACAACCTTTTTCTCTGTTTTTGCCCCCACTGCTGATACAGCAGCAGCCAATGGCATACCTAGCATATTTGACACCTGGAGATGATAATTTTTTTAACACTCCTCTACTCTATATGAAAAAATTATTTTTGTAATAATCCACCAGTCACACAAGGGTGTACCTAGGAAAAGGCAGCATCATAAACACTGCAGTGAGTATCAGATCATCAATACACTCACTGTAAAACTAAATAAATCAGATTGGTGGAGGGAGAGGGGTGTGGCCAAGATGGCAGCATGAGTATTTGTTAGAGTGTGTCTCTGATTTCTTTGCTGGGATTTACTATTTTCCACTGTGAATAATGATGCATACTAAAAGGGAGTGATTCGAGCCTTACCCTTCAGGCAAGTACTTCATCTCCTTTCCAGCAAAATTTGGCGCGTTTACTTCAAACTACTACAAAAGAAGTAAGGTGGTCTGACTGCAAGCTTGTCTGAGAGAGCATACAGTTCGCTAGCATTGGATGCGTTTTCCCCACTGACAGTCAGCCCTCCAGTGTCCGACATCCGGGATCTTCCAGAGCCCGTTGCATCGGCAAATAGCAGTGAGGGAGCTAGACCTATAGAGCAGTCCGTCAAGAGGGAGAGAACAGTAGTACAAGAAGCTGCTCTCACAGTGGTAACCCTGGAGAAGATTTGGACAGCCATTCAAAGGCTTGATTTAACGGTAGAAAAATCTGCACAACTAGCAACTTTAGTGAGTAAAGTTGACTCTCTCGCATTACCTTTGGACTGTATTAAGATAAATTCAGCTGAACAGATTAATCAAGTTGTCTGATGTTAAATAAACATTAAATGTGGTTTTGAAGGATAAACTTTTGATACATCATAAGATTGAACTTGGAAAATGTTAATAGAACGCTGAATCTTTGGGAGTTAGATTTTCAAGGACCCCAGGTTTATCTCCTTAGGAACTCAAAAAAAAATGTTGGAAAATTTGAATTTACCTCAGGATGCTATTTCCCCCTAATAATAAAATTTTCTATCTTCCCAGTGCCGCAAACAAGACAGAGGAGTTCACAGGGGCTGTGATTCAATTATCAAAAAAAAAAAAGAAAAAGAAGAACAGATTAAAGACCTGTCTACAATTTTCGATGAATCTTTCTGCAATAACTGAAAGATCTACTTGATTAGTCTTGTTTGTTTTTGAGCAAGATTTAAAATCATGAGACTTTACTTTTGAAATCAACAATCTCAGTTCGGTGGGCAGCTCTTTACTGTCTTGGGCCCGGAAGATCCGCCTACTCAACAGCTGACGTAAGATATCTTGGGGATTTGTGTTTAATTTCTTTATTGATTTTCATTTAACACAAAGATACAATCTTTGATCAGATATACCAATACTCCAATAACATTCTTCAAGAAGAAACATTGTATTAATACAAAAATAAATTATTGGTTTTAACAGTCCACAATTGAGAGAAAATTCAATAATATACCAAAGGAAGTTGGTCTAATATTCTTAGTTCTGTCAAAGGGAACTGAGCAGGAGGTTACCCCTATCAATTGAACCGCTTCACATCTGGATCTCCTTATTACTTTGCATATTTAGAAAATTTCGCAACTGTTCTGGTTCAAAGAAAACATATCTCTTATCTTTAAAAAGTACTAAGCATTTCCAAGGAAATCTCAGCTGAAAACGAGCATTTATCCCAATAGATTCTTGTTTCATATCCAGAAACTTCTTCTTGCTCTGTTGTGTCCATCTAGAAATATCAGGAAATATTGAAACTTTGCTTCCTTTAAATTCAGGATGAATATTCTTAAAATAAAGTCTTAATAAGGCTTCTTTATCTTGAAAAAATACAAATGTAACAATTAAGGTTGCTCTAGTTTCAGTTTCCTCTTTAGAATGTTCCAGAAAGTCCGTTATATCCAATGTTTCTATTAAGTTATCTTGTTGTACTGGAACATTTTGTTGTTTTAATTTTGTTTCTAAGTAATAAAGTCTCTGTATAGGTGGAAGAGATTGTTCTGAATATTTATAGATCTCTTTCAGAAATTTGAAGAACATATCTCTTGGAGTAACATATTGAGAATGTGGAAAATTTAGTATACGAAGATTTAAGTTTCTTGAGAAATTCTCTAAATTTTCTATTTTCCAATGTAATAAACGATCTCCAGAGATTTGAGCTTGCTATTCTTGTAATTTAACCATATCTGTTTCCAAAGAAGATTGTTTAATTAAGACACCTTCAATTTTTTCTTTTAAATTTCTTACTCGAGTAGCATTATTTAATGAAACAGATATAAAGGAAGCACAAACCTTATGCAAAGATTCAAGAGCAGTCCAGATAGATTCTAACGAGATTTCCAGGGGTCTAACAAGCGGATGAATCACCCTGGCACATAAGGAAATTTCCTCTTGTAAACCTATAATCCCTTCTGCCGTTGTCTCCCCCAATGCCATTCCTGGAAGTCTCAGCTCGGCCTCCACAACTTCAGAGATGTTTTCGTCTACCGCTTCCACTGACGAGTCCTTCTGCCCCTTCGAGCTGGTTTCTGTTCCAATACTTGATACAATGATCCCATCTGGTTGCAGAGGAGGAGGGGTTGCAAGTCCTAATGGGCTGAGCAAAAAAAATCGCTCTCCTGACCGGGGCTCTTCCTTGCCCCGGTAGCAGAAACGCCCGTATTCGGGGTCGAAACCAAAAATGTGGAGATTGAAGACTGTCCTGGTAAGGGGGTAGTTAGCTTCGGGAGGGGTGGTCCCTTAGGCTTACCCTTCCTTTTCGGCATGCTTGTTAGAGGAAAAGTTATATTTTTGTAGTGTTTGAAGAAAGCGCTCCTCTCACACATCCTGCTTCGTGGCCATCTTCTGTCTTGGGGATTTAAACCGTGGCACACAGCCTAAGGCGCAAGCCAAAGGCATGCGGCTGAAGCATGGATTAAGTGTTACGATGTAGCTTTATAAATTTAGTCAGTACATTGTGAAATTTGTGTAGCTTTACAAATTTAGTCAATATATTGTCAAATTTGTATTATGGAACCAAAGAAGGATCGGTTCTAGTTATTGGTTTTAATATTTTTAATTGTGGGTGGTTTTAATGTTAAATTAGTCTTGATAGCATATGGTTTACTAGTCAACACTTTAAACTAAGCTGATCCTGGAAAATGGCAGTTAAATGTGCTTTTAGACTGTGCAAACTATATGTCCAACGCTATTGAGGCTATAATCAGAAACAGAAGGCAGATTTCTCATAGGTATAAGAATGAATGCCTGAAAAGACACCCTTACAGGAAATACTGTCAAACTTTAGTTGATCAAGTGGACTCAAGTTATCAGGACAGATCACTATCAGGCTTCTTTTAATATATATATTGGTCATCAGTATCACAGAATATGATCACACCACTATGTGCACTTCCAATAATAAAACAATGCAGGTCAAAAATTGATCAAACTCAATTTTGGAATGATATTTATTGCAAATTCCACTACCCAAGAATGAGCAGAGTGCCTGGCTGAATGACTGGAACAACTATTGTGAACTGGTTTTAAATAATATAGCTCCAATATGTGAGAGAAAAATTAAGCATCTGAGTAACAAATGGTTTACGGTTAATTTAATAAAGATGAAGCGTAATTGTAGAACTCTTGAGAGATTATAGAGAAACGATAAATCACATCAAAATAAGGAAAATTGGTGAAGGGCTATAAATGTTTATAAAGTTAAACGCTACTGCAAATGCCAAGAAAAAGTATTTCTCAGAAATAATAGAGATATGTCTAATGTGAGAAGAACTTTTATCAATTTTCTCACAGACACAACCAAGGCTACCAAAAGAAATCAGAAGCATTATTACCGCAAGCTGATCACTTAGACTCCTTACTTCCAAAAGAAGGTTTGCTCACTATTTGAGCAACTACTTACACATGGTAATTCTAAGGATAGACCGTATGATTATCTTCCATTGGTTGGGTGCTACTTAGTAGATTGTATGTGGAGTACTTTTAACAAGGTCTAGTTTGATGAATTGGATTCTTTAATTTTGAAATTTACAAAAATCATATTATTTAGACAATTGTCCAACTTATTTCATAAAAGTGGTACCCTTAAAGTTTTTAGTTTTACTTCAAATGGAGCGATGATCAACTTAATAGTAGGTTCCCCGAAAATTTTGCCAATATTGTTTTAACACCTATATTAAAAAATTCTTCTGCTTCAAAAGGAGATGTGGCAAACTATAGACCAGTTGCGTCTATTCCTTAATTTAATAAGAGGCATTCATAACCAAGCAACTGGAAATTTATTTTGATCAGTTTGATTTACTACATGGTTCGCAATCAGGCTTTCGTATAAACCACAGTACAGAAACCCTGTTAGCTGCACTATTTGACTATGTTAGAAATCTTCTTAATAGGAAAGAAGGTGCTCTTATAATGCAACTGGATCTACCTAGCATCTTTGATTTGGTTCATCATGCAGTTCTGCTAAAAATCTTGGGCAAGTTTGGTGACTGGAATGTTTTGACTTGGTTCAGGGTTTTTTTTTTACTACTAGACATTATGTTAAATTTCAAGATAACATCAGAAAGATGGTCATTACCTTCAGGTACCTCAGAGCTCATTATTATCACTGGTTCTGTTTAATGTCCTGATGTCATCATTAGGAAGACTCTGGAGTAAGAAGGCTATAAGAACTATATATATGTGGATGATATTACTATTATATCCCTGTTTCTACTGATTTAGAAGAAATGTATAATTCAAATTCTTTCTGTCTTTCAATTATTGGATGTCCTCTCACTATTTGAAATTAAATAAAGAAAAAAACAAAATTTCTTTAATAGAGACTAACTCAGCCTAGGAAGTGAAATCTAAAGTGATTATTGATCATGAAAATTTTACAATGTATCTATAAAGATATTGGGTATTAATAGATTGACTTTGGAACCTCAGATAAACCTTCTTGTTAAGAACTCCTTACATATCATAAGAAGATTAAGGGTTATTCATAAATTCCTATCAATTGATCAGTTCAGACTCATAGTTCAATCAATAAATATTAAGTGTATCATTAGTATTATGCTAACACTATTATATCTCTGGTATTTGAATTACAGTGCTGTAAAATGTGTATACTTTTGAGACCGTTGCACAGTAGTTCAATTGAATGTTTTCAAGTTTACCTCATTATTGTATGTATGTTTATTCTTGGTCATTTTACTATTGTTATGCTGTTAAACTATACCTGAAGTACACCAACTTGTGTGAATCTCTTCATAAAGGCAGTTAATAAAGCCGAATAAATAAATGATTCATAGTAGGTTAGCTTGTTGTAATATTGTTTACATAGGACTTCCAAAATACCTGCTGAGAAAATAATAGACAATCCAAAATGTGGCGTTTCGCATGATCTACAAAATAAGTTTTATTTTCCTGGCTCCCAGTTGAAGTTAAGACAGCTTTTAAATTGGGATGTTTTCTATAGAAAATTATGAATGGATTAGTATCATTTTATTTGATATCTCTCATGCACTATGCGTTAGGTGAAAAACTGTAGAATACTCAAAATTTTCTCGTTTGACTTTCCGAGCCATAAGGATATCACTTTGAAAAGAGATTATGCATCTGTTTGCGTACCAAGCAGTTAAATTCTGGAAATCTTTACCTAATAACTTATGGTTTTTACCATCTCATGACTTGTTTTAAGAAGGGTCGAAAGACCTTAATGTTTTCAGAATATATGTCTAAGAAATAATGGGAATTAGTTTGGTTTTGTTATCATATATATGTTGTGGTCTAGAGTCTTATTCTAATCCGATTTGAACTATGGAACTAACGCACAATAAGAAATTAACTAACAAGAACGGAGAAAACAATTCCCGATTAAGTGAGAAGTTAAAAAAATTGGGGGCCTCCTTTCTATTGGCTTATCCTTGTGAATGACAAGACAAGTACGCTAATTTGGGGGTCAACTATGTGTTTTTTTTGTTCCAGATCAATTAACAACCTTTCTGGACTTGAAGAATCTCTCTAGGGGGAATGTGTCTTCTGAGAACTGACATCCTATAGTATATCTCCTATCAAACTGAGCTCTCTTTTTCATCAAGCACTGCCATTTCCTCCCCTCACCCTCCCCACTGACAGTTTGAACTTCGTGGGTGTGGCTTGGATCTCTTTCAGGGAGAGAAAACTAACAACTTATAGCAGCAGCTTCAGAGAGCATTTTCCATCTCACAGATAGGCTGCAGAGAATACCTTCTCCTGCTTTAGACTTAGCCTGGCCTCAGAATGACATCCTATAGTATATCTCCTATCAAACTGAGCTCTCTTTTTCATCAAGCACTGCCATTTCCTCCCCTCACCCTCCCCACTGACAGTTTGAACTTCGTGGGTGTGGCTTGGATCTCTTTCAGGGAGAGAAAACTAACAACTTATAGCAGCAGCTTCAGAGAGCATTTTCCATCTCACAGATAGGCTGCAGAGAATACCTTCTCCTGCTTTAGACTTAGCCTGGCCTCAGAATGACATCCTATAGTATATCTCCTATCAAACTGAGCTCTCTTTTTCATCAAGCACTGCCATTTCCTCCCCTCACCCTCCCCACTGACAGTTTGAACTTCGTGGGTGTGGCTTGGATCTCTTTCAGGGAGAGAAAACTAACAACTTATAGCAGCAGCTTCAGAGAGCATTTTCCATCTCACAGATAGGCTGCAGAGAATACCTTCTCCTGCTTCCACCCACCCTACCCCTCTACCCACCCACCCCTAGAGTGACATGTCTTATATAACCTCCCTATCAACCCACTCATTACTTTACCTCACCCATTTCTATTCTTCTATCACCTTCTCCCACTACTCCAACCAGAGTTACACCTAATCACACTGACCACCCTTCAACATCTTCTGTCCTTCTGTGACTGTTCTCTTGTGCTTGACTGCTTAAATATTTTAAATTTAAATGCTTTACTTTTTGTCTATTAGATTGTAAGCTCTTTGAGCAGGGACTGTCTTTCTTCTGTGTTTGTACAGCGCTGCGTACACTTTGTAGCGCTCTAGAAATGTTAAATAGTAGTAGTAGTAACTAGCTGATATAGATATATTTGCTTATGGGTTTCACACTAGGCTTCTTCACTAAGTTTTTCTTCTTCTTTACTCCTGGATTAATGTTCCACTCCCCTCCATTAAAAAACAATTATGGTCTAAGGATGGGTCTGAAAATACTTCCTCTATATTGTAATATCTTATTTTTCCTATTTAATCTTTATATTTCCCTGTATTGTTTTAACAAGTGTTATGTTTGGAATATCTGTTTAAAAAATAAGGCTATATTAGTAAAGATGATCATGCCAACAGAAAACCATGCCTTTTCACAAACACAGAACACAGTATAGAATAAGTAAATAAAAAGTAAAAAAAATAAAACTACGAACTAAAAATAGTAACATACATAGAGGCATATTTTCAAAGCACTTTGGGAGGCTAAGTTCCATAGGTTTCTATGGAACTTTGGGAGGCTAAGTGCTTTGAAAATGAGCCTCATAGTAACATAGAAGATGACGGCAGAAAAAGACCTGCATAGTCCATCCAGTCTGCCCAAAAAGAAACTCATATGCACTAGTTTTTGTGTATATCTTACCTTGATTTGTAACTGTCATTTTCAGGGCACAGACCGTACAAGTCTGCCCAGCACTATCCCCGCCTCCCAACCACCTGCCCCGCCTCCCACCACCGGCTCTGGCACAGACCGTAAAAGTCTGCCCAGTACTATCCCTGCCTCCCACCACCGGCTCTGGCATAGAAATATGTAGACAAACTGAACCCTCCCCCCTGTGCGAAATATAATTATAAAGACCCCCTTTTACAAAGTCGTGCTAGTGGCTGCTGCATGGTAATGTTGACAGTCCATTAAAAGTGAATGGGCTGTGTTGGCACAACCAGCTGCTAGCACGGCTTTCTAAAAAGGGGGAAAAAGTTAGACATATATTTGAAAAAGTTGACAAATACCAATCACCACTTTACAATTAAACACAAATAAAACAAAAACAAAAAAAAAAACAGAAAATAAAATACCATTTTATTGAACTAATAAATTTTAACATTAGCTCACAAAAGGTCAAAACCTCCTTCCTCAGGTCAGTACAATATACTACTGTTAAAGTATCCTGTCCTGACCCAAGGATGGGGATTTTGGTTTCCGAAAGTTAGTACATAAGTACCGCCATACTGGGAAAAGACCAAGGGTCCAACAAGCCCAGCATCCTGTCTCCAACAGCAGCCAATCCAGACTTCAAGAACCCAGCAACCCCCCCCCCCCCCAAAAAAAAAAAAAAAAAATTAATGTTCAATGGACTTTTCCCTCAGGAATCTGTCCAAACCCCCTTTAAATTCCGTAAGGCCAGCTGCTGTCACTAAGTTCTCCGGCAACGAGTTCCAGAGTCTTAACTACACACTGAGTAAAGAAATACTTTCTATTTCTTTTAAATCTACCATATTCTAGCTTCATCTTGTGTCCCCTGGTTTTGTTTTTGTTTGAAATTGTAAACAAACGCTTCACATCTGTCCGCTCTAATGCACTCCAAGCTGAAGAGCCCTAACCTTCTCAGCCTTTCCTCATAGGGAAGTCGTTCCAGTCCCTTTATCATTTTCGTCACCCTTCTCTGCACCTTTTCTAATTCCTTTATATCTTTTTTGAGATGCGGCGACCAGAATTGGATAATACTCGAGGTGGGGTTGCACCATGGAGCGATACAACAGCAATATAACATCCTCGTGTTTGTTTTCCATCCCTTTCCTAATAATACTCAACATTCTGTGCGCTTTCTTAGCCGCCACAGCACACTGAGCGAAAGTTTTTAACGTCTTATCCACGATGACTCCCAGATCTCTTTCTTGGTCCGTAACTCCTAACGTGGAACCTTGCATGACATAGCTGTAATTCGGGTTCCTCTTACCCACATGCATCACTTTGCACTTGTCAACATTGAACTTCATCTGCCATTTGCACGCCCAATCCCCCAGTCTCACGAGGTCTTCTTGCAATCTATCACACTCCTCCTGCGTCTTGACGACCCTGAATAATTTTGTGTCATCTGCGAATTTAATTACCTCACTAGTTACTCCCATCTCTAGGTCATTTATAAATATGTTAAAAAGCAACGGTCCCAACACAGACCCCTGCGGGACCCCACTAACTACCCTTCTCCACTGAGAATACTGACCATTCAACCCTACTCTTTGCTTCCTATCTTTCAACCAGCTCTTAATCCATAGTAATACCCTACCTCCGATCCCATGACTCTCCAGTTTCCTCAGGAGTCTTTCATGAGGCACTTTGTCAAACGCCTTTTGAAAATCCAGATACACAATATCCACCGGCTCCCCATTGCCACATGTTTGTTCACCCCCTCAAAAAAATGCAGTAGATTGGTGAGGCAAGACTTCCCTTCACTAAATCCGTGCTGTCTCATCAGCCCATGTTTTTGTATGTGCTCTGTAATTTTATTCTTGATAATAGCCTCTACCATTTTGCTTATAATGTTACTTTTAATTCTATTTTTATGTTATTGATTTTATATGTTTTGTAAACAGACTCCTGATGCAGGCCTCATAGGCTAACACACAGCTGTGTCAAGTCCTATTCATCCATCAATAAACAGTTATTTTTATCTGGAGTATCGTTCACTTTTTGAGTAATCTTCGCTGTTTTGTCTGATGCTATATATTTCTGTGGAGGATTGTTTCATCTGTTGCACATTGAAAAATTCTGCAGTCCCAGCACAGAACCCTGCGGAAACCAACTATTTACCCTTCTCAATTGAGAATACTGGCCATTTAATCCTACTCTCTGTTTTCTGTCTTTTAACCAGTTTATAATCCACAATAGAACACTACCTCCTATCCCAAGACTCTCCAATTTCCTCTTTCATGAGATACACAGCATCAACTGGCTCACGTTTAACCACATGTTTGTTCACCCCTTCAAAGAAATGTAGTAGATTGGTGAGGCAAGATTTCCCTTGATGAAATCCATGCTTGCTTTGTCTCATTAATCCATGGTTATGAATATGCTCTGTAATTTTGTTCTTTATAATAATCTCTACTATTTTGCCCGGCACGAATGTCAGGCTCACTGGCCTATAATTTCCCAGATCACCTCTGGAACCTGTTTAAAAAATTGGTGTTACATTGGCCACCCTCTAATCTTCCGGTATCATGCTTGATTTTAAAAATAAATTACATATTAACAATAGTTTATTTTTCAATTCTATCAATACTCTGGGATGAATGCCATCCAGTCCAGGTGATTTGCTACTCTTCAGTTTGTCAAATTGCGCCATTACATCTTCCAGGTTTACAAAGATTTGATTCAGTTTCTCTGCCTTGTCAGCTTTGAATACCATTTCTGGCACTGTTACAATCTAAATAAGACAAGTAACAGACAGAACAACTAAGAGGTAAGGGGAATTGAAGAGGAGGGGATAAAAGGTACAGGGAAGTGAGCAGTGGTTAGGACTCAAAAGCAGCGTCAAAGAGGTGGGATTTTAGCTTGGACTTGAAAACGGCCAAAGACGGGGCTAGACATACATGCTCGGGAAGTCTATTCCAGGCATGTGGTGCAGCGAGATAAACAGAAATAAAACAAACACATTGAAAAGAAAATAAGATACCACCTTTTTTACTAGACTAAAAATACATATTTTGATTAGCTACTTTCAAAATAAGATGATACCTTTTTTTACTGGACTATCAAAAAATGTTTTGTTAGTCTAGTAAAAAAAGGTATAATCTTATTTTATTTTCCATGTTTTTGTTTCATTCCTATTTATTATCTTTAAAATTGGACTATCACTTTACTCACATATTATTAAGAAAGGAATGGAAAACAAAAATGAGGACATTATGTCTTTGTATCGCTCCATGGTGTGACCACACCACGAATACTGTGTGCAATTCTGATCACTGCATCTCAAAAATGATATATTGGAATTAGAAATGGTACAGAGAAGGGAAAAAGAAAATGATAAAGGGAATGGGATGACTTCCCTATGAGGAAAAGCTAAAGTGGCTAGGGCTCTACAGCTTAGAGAAAAGACAGCTGAGGGGAGATATGATAGATGTCTATAAAATGAGTGGAACAGGTAGACGTGAATCACTTGTTTACTTTTTCCAAAAATTCTAGAATTAGGGGGTATACAATGAAGCTACAAAGTAGTAAATTTAAAACAAATCGGAGAAAATATTTCTTCATTCAACATGTAATTAAACTCTGGAATTCATTGCCAGAGAATGTGGTAAAAGCAGTTAGCTAATCGGGGTATAAAAAAGGTTTGGATAACTTTCTAAAAGAAAAGTCTATAAACCATTAAGATGGACTTGGGGAAAATCCACTGCTTATTTCTAGGATAAGCAGCATAAAATGTATTGCACTGTTTTGGGATCTTGCTAGGGACTTGTAACCTGGATTGGCCACTGTTGGAAACAGGAGGTGGGACTTGATGGACCTTCAGTCTTTACCACTATGGCAATGCTTATGTTCTTATGAAAAGCAGAGTCTCAGTATAGCATGGATGCTTTAATAGCATCCCACATTCGTGGATAATAAATTGCCTAGAAAATGTACAAAATAAACCACGGATTGATGAGCTACATCAAGTTCAATTCAATTCAAAGTTGATCTTATATAGTGCTAAAATCCCCATTAAGGGTTCAGTGTGGTTTACAAACAGTTGGACCATGGAAATGTGACCAACTGCACTCTTCCTGGACAGATGGACAGTTTGCCATCTTAACACCAAGATCCAGTTGAGTGTGCTATTTGCACCACTATAATACTAAGACTATAAATTCAAATACAATGGTCATTTGGATTCATACTAAAAAAAAAAGTCACAATTCTTAATTGTCACAAAATACACCATTCTGAATGCCAAATGAAATAGTACTAAAAAAAAAAAAATTTCCACTTGTGCCTCCATGAACTGATTTGCCATCTTACCTAACCGAAGACACTGGCGTAAAATTCCTCCCGATGACATGTTCTTCTCAGCCTCAATCTCACTGAAACTGAGAGAGCTTGCAAAAATTAATACATCCACAAGGCTGATCAATCTCTGAAGAAATGTTATAGA
Source organism: Microcaecilia unicolor (assembly GCF_901765095.1). Classification (NCBI taxonomy): domain Eukaryota; kingdom Metazoa; phylum Chordata; class Amphibia; order Gymnophiona; family Siphonopidae; genus Microcaecilia; species Microcaecilia unicolor. The sequence goes on along the minus strand of NC_044032.1, from coordinate 615,981,023 downwards.
AGCTTCAACAGACAATCCTTGTGTTGGTTCAATGTTTTCCAATTCATGCTACAAAGAGAATAGACAGACATCTTACAACAGATTAATTTACATATAAAACCTGCCTTTTTCTATCACACTGGAATGACAAAACATGCTAATTTTCATGCTTACCTCCAATAATCACCCACCCCACTGCTTAAGAATCCAAACACACTGGAAAATTTCACCTCCGACCAAATTAGGATTCCCCCAATAACCGCCAACCTCCCCCTTCGGCACTGCTCCTCTCCACCCCACTCCTACCAACGACCAGATCTCTTCTTACCCTGTTTCTAGGTTATGCTGCTGGGGATATGCATGGCCTTGAGCACCTGCACATACTCCAATGCTCCAAGCAAGCACACATTCTCAACATTTTAAGCATGCACAGATGTTGAAGGCCCCACACCATAACCTTGAGATAAAGAGAAAGATTTGGTTGTTAGGGGGGGAGGGGGTAGAGGAGAGCAATACCAGTTATCACAGGAAGGAGGGCTAGAAGAGAGAAATGGTGCCTCCATTAATAGCCCAGAAAATCCAGTGATTCAAATAGCCTAGGTGACTATTAGAGAGAATTCAGTATTTTCAAAGAAAAGAACTGAAGTTGACCTACTTCAGCATAAAGCTCAGCAATCAAGTTTTGGTCTCTAAAGCTAAAGTACAATTAAACTTGTTAAGAAATCGGAAGTAACGCTATGCACTGCAGCTGAAATGCTGAGTACAAGAATTAAGGGGCTCTTTTTGACTGAGCTGCAGAATGCTTACCACAGCTTTAAAAGGCGTACTGCGTGACACGTTCAGGTGTCCTACTACTACTATTTAACATTTCTAAAGCACTACTAGGGTTACGCAGCGCTGTACAATTACAGTCCCTGCTCAAATAGCTTTCAATCTAAAGGACAAATGTACAGTCAGTCAAGTGGGGGCAAATTGGGGCAGTCTAGATTTCCTGAAAGGTATAAAGGTTAGGTGCCGAAAGCAACATTGAAGAGGTGGGCTTTGAGCAAGGATTTGAAGATGGGTAGGGAGGGGGCTTGGCGTAAGGGCTCAGGAAGTTTATTCCAGGCATAGGGTGAGGCGAGGCAGAAAGGGCGGGGCCTGGAGTTGGCGGTGGTAGAGAAGGGTACTGAGAGGAGGGATTTGTCCTGTGAGCGGAGGTTTCAGGTGGGAACGTAAGGGGAGATGAGGGTAGAAAGGTAGTGAGGGGCTGTAGATTGAGTGCACTTGAAGGTCAATAGGAGAAGCTTGAACTGTATACGGTAGCGGATTGGGAGCCAGTGAAGCGACTTGAGGAGAGGGGTGATATGAGAGTATCGGTTCACGCGGTAGATAAGACGTGCGGCGGAATTTTCTCTCCCCTTCCAAATGTAGGTAGTACTTCAGAAAAAACTACTGTTTGTAGCTAAGGTTATAAACCCTCTCCCAACTGTTGAAAAGCTCTCTGCACTACAAGTGGGGTGTTATTGGCCAGGTCATCTGTTCCCAGGTGGATAACATCAGTGTTAGACTCCTTAGTTTCTTCCATAATTATAGTCGGTATTTGCCTGGTACTCCTGGTAGCTGAGGAGCCTGGAAGGCATTTCATTTTGTTGGGCCCCTTGAACTGAATTCCAAAGTTAATGTATTTAAAGGATCATGTTCATCTGAGCACTTAAGTATGGCTTATTGTCTATTTTATTTTTTTTTAGCTTTGAACTAAACAGGCCACACCACTTAGATATAGCGGTTCTCCATGCCATCGCTTATACATATAATATTTTTTTATATGGAAGCATATTACTTCGTTTTCCAATTGATTTGGAATGATGAGGGCATTTTTGATATGATGTCTAAGTCGGACTTTTTGTGTTAAATGGCTCAAATCCGAATAGGAAATATAGCCACATTTAATATAGCCACTTTTTAAATTTGTAACTTCTTTTTGTGTTTTGTGTTATCATTTCAGGCCATTTTAGAAAGAGGAAAAAAAAAAAAAAAGGAACAAGTGAAAAATGTAGAAAATGAAGCCTTTGGGATCTAGAAGCATATTGTGAAACAGAGGCGTTCTGTTGAGCAAACCGGAGAAACTGAATGAAGTATCTTGTAAGAAAAAGATAAGTGTCCTTTAATTCTTAGTTGATCGAATAATGTGAAACAATAAACAGAAAAGTAAAGCATGTATGAACTTAAAAAACTAGAAAAACTGAGGAGGTTTTTCAGACCAGCAAGGATGTTCGCACAGCATTTCTGTTGCTAAATTAATGACAAGCAGAGTATCCGAGGTCTTTTCCTCCCTCTAAAAAAATTGGTTTTAGGATTACTTCCAAATACTATTAAGTAAAATCAGATTAACTTGCTACTTTCTATGTATAGATAGTTTCGAAAATACAGATTTGGACTTTTTGAGAAGAAACTTATCCAAATGCTGCTTTATGACACTTTTTGGACATTTTTCTTTCAAAAATGAGCCCGATAGTCTTAATTATTCCGTATCTATGTAAGGAACTCTTTAAGGTGTTACTGACTGTTTTTATTACCACGTTTTCATGATTTTATTAACTTGTGTTTATTTATTAACAGTTATTAATGAGCCCCTGGTGCAGTCCAGAAGTGGGAGAAACAAGGCTTTTAAAGCATTTATGTGGTGAATAAATGTTTTTGGTGATGGACAAAATCTTTTTCCGTAAAGACCGAAGCAAAGAACTCATTCATGGGCCGATGATCGGAAGCAAACGCGGGCGCTAGGGGCTATTAGAATCATACTAGCGCCAACATTTGCTACTGCCCCATGATCAGAGCCCCCGAGTGCGTAAAACAATGTGCTTGCGTACTCTGACCGCAAGCAGGATGCAAATGCATGCTAAACAGGGCTCTTAGCGCAAGTACAAGATCCAAAACTTGGTTCCAATTGAGCTAAAAGAACAAAAAGGGAGGAGAAAAACTATCAAGTCCATAAAAAAAAAAAGGGATTACAACTACAAAGAAAATTAACTTGATTGCCTGATAAAGAAAACCTTAGAATGTAATAATCTTACCGTAGCAGATGTAGCTGCAGAAAGCAGAGGCAGTATCCCACCACAAGCCATAATCATGCTATCCATAACTTGCGAGAGGAGGTGAACTGTATTGTGCACAAAGATGACATTGTCACTGCTGTTCACAAAGTCCATCACTGTCTTTGTAGAATGGCTGTATAAAAGAAATGTTATATTTGTTATATAAGTCAGCAGTAGAAATTCAATACTGTATTATGTTCACATCACTGATTACAGAACATAGTAAGATTACAAATACCCTTCCTTCAACAAAGCAAGGATACCTGTGGCTCTCACACATTTTAAAAAATGTTAATAGGGCATAATATACTGAAGTCAAGATTGTAAAAATAGAATAGAATATTTTTTTAACTTTAAGATCTGCAACAATATCGGCATCAGTATGAACAGGATATTAACAAATCTATATTCCACTACACAAAGTTACGATATGACAACTTACAGTACCATACTACATTTCGAACCAGACTGACCACCACCAGTAACAACTAAGTATTATAACTCTATGTGGAACATAACCAAGTGATGTAGCCAGCTATTTAAAAATATATATATTTTGGGCTCTGATTGGCCCTGGAGCTCAAATTCAGCTAGGCTGTACTGGTTTGTTCTCCAGTCTTAGCCAGGGAGAAGAGAGAAAGATCTCTTTGCTGAGGCACTTTGAACAGTTATATTAGATAACCTGCAGTGCTGTTTAAAGAACTAGGCCAAAGTACTTACATAAAAGTAAAGATAAATGGATATGTAAAAAGTACAATGAAAACTGAATTAAAAATTTACCCAAGTAAAAGTAAAGAAGTGCCTAATATATTTTTGAGTAAAAAGTACTGCGACTACAAAATGTGTGTCTATTAAATATGTCAGTTGTATCAAAGCAGTGAACACAGTAAATTAACATATTCCCATTTAATTAAACACATAATTAAAAAAAACAAAGTATCTAACCATGTTTTCCTTTTTCTACTGGGGGCTACCATTCTTCCTTGTAGCCTAGCATCAACCCTGCCCTCTCCCTCCCCCATAGTGTGACAATGTCATCTCCCCTGTCCCCCCAACCCAGAAGCCCAGCAGCATTATAAATAAAACTTTTTTTTTTTTTTTTTTTACCTTGGCTGGAGTAGAGAGAGAACTAAGAAAAGCTGCAGCTATAGCAGAGGCTCCTGACTCTTGAGCAGAAGGAAACAACGCAGGAAAGAAGGGCTCACCCATAGCTACCCGACTGTTCAAAGCTTTTTTTTTTTCCCCCCAATGCAAAGCCGCAGTATTGAAGAACTGCAAAATAGGCAGTCCCCATTCTCCAGCAGGGTAAAGACCAGTGCTTTTTTTGTAGGAAAAAAAGGGTACCAGTACTCATTATGGGTGGGGTCACCATCTATAGCTCCACCCCTATGGTAGCCACACCCGTTATACCAGCCGTGGCACATATAAGCAGTATCATTGAAAATACTATACCCAGTATATGAGAAAAAAATAACTTCTGATTTTTTTTCATCATAATTTCTATAAGCTGTTACAGCTCTAGTATACCCAGTGCAAAATAAGACAGCAGATATAAATTCTCAAATTGGACGTCTTCCAAACACTAAAATGAAAATAAAATGATATTTTCTACCTTTGTCTGGTGACTATTTTTTTGATCATGTTGGTCCCAGTCTCTTATTCTGCTGCTCTCTATCTGTTCCCTTAACTCCATTTCTAGGGCTTCCTTTCCATTTCTTTACTTTCCTCCTTTCTTCTTCATTTCTTGCCCTACATCCATAAATAAAAGTTGGGTCCTCTGCGGACTTGACTGGAGGAGGTACAGAGTGGATCCAGCTTTTGCCTATTTTATCCATTCATGTGCAGTTTTTTTTCCTCTTTTCCCTTTCCCTCATCTTGTCAGTATGCATTCTCCTTCCTCTTTCCATCCACATCCGTCATTTTTTCATCTCTCCCTCCATCCATATCCAGCATTTCCCCTCCCCTCCATCCATGTTCATCTCACTTCCTCTCTTCCCTCCCCTCCATGTCCAGCATTTCTCCTCTCCCCCTCCCTTCCATCCATGTGCACCTACTTCCCTCCCCTCCATCCATGTGCATCTCCTTCATCCATGTCCAGCATTTCTCCTGCCCTTCCCTCCATCCATGTCCAGCAACTCTGCTCTCTCCCCTGCTCTCCCTTTCCATCCATGTCCAAATTCTCCACTGCCCTCCCCTCCCATCTGTGCCCAGCAATTCTCCTTTGCCCCTTATCCTTCCCTCCCAACCATGCCCAGCAATTCTCCTCTCTTCCCTTACCTCCATGTCCAGCGATTCTCCTTTGCCCCTATCCTCCCTTCCACGTCGAATAACTCACCCCAGCCTCCACCTGCCCCCCTTTTAAGCCCCCATCGAGTTCCAATACCCAAGCCCCACCTGCCCGCCCTTAGCTCCCCGACAGCCCTGCTTTCTGTTCCTGCCACCCCGCGACGCATTTAAATCTTTTTTTTTTTTTACCTGAAGTCGCAGCGCCAGCATTAGTGAAAGGACCAGGCTCGCCTCCTCCAGCCTTCCCTTCGTTCCCTCTCAGTATCCCGCCCTCGCAGAAACAGGAAACTATGTCAGAGGAAGGTGGGACACAGAGAGAACGAAGGGAAAGCTGGAGGCAGCGAGCCTGGTCGCGGACGGCAAGAACAGAAAGCAGGGCTGGGGAGCTAAGGGCGGGCAGGTGAGCTGGCCCTAGGAAAAAAAGGTGCCGTACATCGTACCGGCGCATACCGACCACAAAAAAAACACTGGTAAAGACAGAGCTGCAGCGGTTGACGCAAACAACCTCGGGCAGGCTGCGAGGTCCCAGCAGTGAACAGACAACCTCCGGTGGGTTATGGCACCTTCTCTCTGCCGCATCCCACCCATGTAGAGGCAACAAAACGCAGTAGAGAGAAGGCTCCATAGTCTGCTGGCGGTTTGCCTGTCTTCACTGCTGCTACCTCGTAATCTGCTGGAGGTTGACTGTGTTAACGGCTGTGGCTGACAGCTACAGAAGGGAAGGCAAGTTTTAAGGACTGCATGAGGGGAGGGAGAGTAATGCTATTGCAAGACACACAGAGTAAGGAAAGGAAAAATGGTAAGAGACCCCTTCAACTGCTGCAGCTGCTGGAGACTGAAGGCAAATTTTAAAGAACGCGGGAGGAAAGATGTTACAGCCATGTGAAAAGGAGGAGGGGAGAGGAAAATCTAGTACTTCGGCCTTTTACTTATACCAAAGCAGCATGTAACAAGGTAAAAGTACTTAAAACTGGCTCAGATAATACTTTGTTACAAGTGCTCATGCTTGTCTTGTACTCGGTAAGAAGTATAAGTAATTAAATGTTTACTTAAGTATTGTAATGCTTTACTTTGTTACAACACTGATACCTGTGAGCAACTATATGTACTGAACTCCCCAGATACTATTTAGATAATAAACAAATGATTAGTGTTATAATTGATCCATATTTCAGTTACCTGTTATTGTTTGCTGATTGCACCTTTTCCATTCCTTGTCCTAATTTTTCATGACAATGCTTGTCTGGACTGACTAAGAATCCTGGTGGTTTGTGTGTTGGGTCCAAGTGCTTTCTGGGAACTATGGGACCACTGGGAGTAACCTAGAAATCATTGGGGATAATATGAGAGCAGGAGACTTGCCAAGAGGCTGTTCGGACCCAGTCGGTGGGAGTGTACATCACAAGCGGAAGGTGCAGGCGGACCTGAGCAGTGCTGGGGATAGACCCTTAAATGGCCGCAGGGATAGCCCCAGGCAAGTGGTTAGGCATTTCATGACAGGTATCCTACTATGTCAACTCCTGTAGCTGCCCTAAGGATAGCACAGTGCCCTGTTCAAAAAGGTCTATCAGTAGACCATCCCTATGTCATGCAGCTTCCTTAATAAATCATAAAAATAGAAAATGGGACATACGGCTGTACTCTTCCAGCTTATTGAGTGGGTGAAGGAATCTCTGCACCCCTAACTAGTTTATTGCCCTGCCACTCAGCTTTTAAAGGGTCAAGGATGGGTGGCCCGGGTGGCCCTCCCACTTGATATACCTCCATCCCTCCACTGGGGGTTCAAAAATAGAATGTAGCCTGAGTATCTCTCTCTCTCAATCCTCACCCAATGAGACTTTTCTGGTCGGTGATGAAAATCCTTTAATGGCTTAATCACTGCTGCCTGATAACACCTCATATTTTGCAAGTTTATCCTCCCTTGCATCTTGGGCTGAGCCAATCTACACCAACTAATTTTAGTTCTCTTCTCCTTCCATAAGAAGGATCATTCAATCTTCTGAAAGTGGGCCCAGTTTTTATCTGTTTGGCTCACCACATTTGGAATTGTCAGTTATTTTATTTATTTATTACATTTATATCCCACTTTTTCCCACCTATTTGTAGGCTCAATGTGGCTTACATGGCACCGGAGAGCGTTTGCAGACTCCGGTGTGAACAAATACAAAGTGATGCTATGGTAAGATATAGTTCTAGGGAATCGAACAACGGAAGAGTTTTATGTCCATGATGTTCTTTAGTTTTGTTGTGTTGCAAAGATCCAGCATTTAAGTTGGATCGGTAGGGTATGCCTTTTTAAACAGTTTAGTTTTTAGTGTTTTCTGGAAGATTAGGTGGTCATACGTCGTTTTCAAGGCTTTTGGTAATGCGTTCCATTGTTATGTGCTTATGTAGGAAAAACTGGATGTGTAAGTTGATTTGTATTTAAGTCCTTTGCAGCTTGGGTAGTGGAGGTTTAGATATGTTCGTGATGATTCGGATGTGTTTCTAGTTGCTAAGTCGATCAAGTCTGTCATGTATCCCGGGGCTTCACCATAGATAATTTTGTGAACCATGGTGCAGATTTTGAAAGCAATGCGTTCTTTGATAGGGAGCCAGTGTAGTTTTTCGCAGAGGGGTTTTGTGCTTTCAAATCACGTTTTTCTAAATATAAGCCTAGCTGCCATGTTTTGAGCGGTCTGAAGTTTCTTTAAGGTTTGTTCTTTGCATCCCCCATAAATTCCGTTGCAGTAGTCTACATGGCTTAGTACCATTGATTGTTGAAGTGGTTTTCCAACAACCTTTTGAGGATTCTCCGGATTGGATTTAATATATTTACAGTCATTTGGGACAGGATATTTGTAGGGAAATTACTGATTTAATCATTTTAACATATACTAAACAAGTGTAGATTATAAGAAAAGAAATGGCTTCTGACCTTGTGTGTTACAAGAAGAACTGAATGTTCTTAGATATGCTTTTTGGCTAGCTTGTAAAAATCTCCTAATGGTCTAAAAACTGTAACATGTTCATCCAAGCTTAAAAGATATGCTTTATGTACAGCTGCACGTAGATGAGAATCTAAAAAGGTATATACAACGGGAAGGTATGGGAGGGCAGACAACTTCATGAGGGTATGCAGGATTTGTCTCCTTGCAAGAAATGGTAAAATTATGTATAATCATACCTGATAATTTTCTTTCCATTAATCATAGCTGATCAATCCATAGACTGGTGGGTTGTGTCCATCTACCAGCAGGTGGAGATAGAGAGCAAACTTTTGCCTCCCTATATGTGGTCATGTGCTGCCGGAAACTCCTCAGTATGTCGATATCAAAGCTCCATCCGCAGGACTCAGCACTTAGAGAATTACACCCACGAAGGGACACTCTGCCCAGCTCACCACCGCCGAAACGGGGGAGGGGAATTAACCCAGCTCATCCCCACACAAGTGGGGGAGGGGAATCCGTCCAGCTCATCCCCGCGGAGCGGGGGAGGGACACCACACCCGCCGATGCGGGGGGATCTGGCTTATCCTGCAACCGCAACCGCGGGAGGAGCTGACTGACCCTAACACCGCCGAAGCGGGAGGGGTACAAAGCTGCCCTACAGCCGCACGAAGCGGGAGGGAGTGCCGGCAGAATTTATGTCTCAATCCAGCCCCGTAAAACGGAGGGGAGAGGAATGCAGCAGCTCACTGTAACACAAAGTCGTCTCAACTCTTGAAGAATCCAAGTGAAAGAAGAACTTGAACACGAAGTCCTCCTGAAGTAACTGAAGGCTAAACTTGAACCTAAAATTCAACCAGAATATAAACAGTACAGATATCTGGGAGGGGCTATGGATTGATCAGCTATGATTAATGGAAAGAAAATTATCAGGTATGATTATACATAATTTTACCTTCCATATCATCAAGCTGATCAATCCATAGACTGGTGGGATGTACCGAAGCAGTACTCACCCAGGGCGGGACATAGAAATCCCTGACCTCAACACTGAAGCTCCAAACCGGGCCTCCGCCCGTGCAGCCACAGTCAAACGGTAATGCTTGGAGAATGTATGAGCCGAAGCCCACGTTGCCGCCTTGCATATCTCTTCCAAGGAGACGGATCCGGCCTCTGCCATCGAGGCCGCCTGAGCTCTCGTGGAGTGAGCCTTCAGCTGGATAGGCGGCACCTTCCCCGCGGCCACATAAGCCGCTGCCATGGCTTCCTGGACCCATCTTGCCACTGTAGGCTTAGCAGCCTGCAGACCCTTACGAGGACCTGCAAACAGGACAAACAGATGATCCGATTTCCGGAAATCATTGGTCACTTCCAAGTATCTGATGATGACTCGTCTCACATCCAGATATTCAAGAGCGGAGTACTCCTCTGGGTAGTCCTCCCTACGAAAGGAAGGGAGACAGAGCTGCTGATTCACATGGAAGCGAGAACCAATCTTGGGCAGGAAGGAAGGCACTGTGCGAATAGTCACTCCTGCCTCAGTGCACTGCAGCAAAGGCTCTCGACATGAGAGCGCCTGGAGCTCGGAAACTCTTCTGTCTGAAGTGATAGCCACCAAAAAGACTGCTTTCAACGTCAGGTCTTTCAGAGATGCCCTCGACAAGGGTTCCAAAGGCGGCTTCTGCAATGCTCTTAGCACCAGGTTGAGATTCCACGCAGGCACCACTGAGTGCAGAGGAGGGCGCAGGTGATTAACTCCCTTGAGAAAGCGCACCACATCTGGCTGCGAAGCCAGGGAAGCACCCTTCAGGCGGCCCCTGAAGCAAGCCAGAGCCGCTACCTGGACTTTAAGGGAACTGAGCGACAGGCCTTTCTCCAGACCTTCTTGCAGGAACGCCAACACTGAAGAAATTGGAGCAGTGAAGGGAGAAAGTGAGCCTGCTTCACACCATGCTGCAAAGATACGCCAAACCCTGGCGTAAGCAGTAGAAGTAGAGCGCTTCCTCGCTCTCAGCATAGTGGCGATGACCTTGTCTGAGAAGCCCTTCTTCCTCAGACGCTGCCGCTCAATAGCCAGGCCGTAAGACCAAAGGGAGAGGGATCCTCCATCACCACGGGACCCTGATGTAACAGGCCCTGCTCCACTGACAGCCGCAGAGGATCGTCGACTGAGAGCCTGAACAAGTCCGCATACCAGGGACGTCTGGGCCAATCCGGACCCACCAGGATTACCCTGCCGGGATGCTTTGCCACCCGGTCTAGCACCCTGCCCAACATGGGCCAGGGCGGGAACACATAGAGGAGCTCTTGTGTCGGCCACTGTTGGAGAAGAGCATCTACTCCCAGGGATCGAGGGTCCCGTCCTCTGCTGAAAAAGCGCGGCACTTGGCCATTGGCCGATGACGCCATCAGATCTAGGCTCGGCTGGCCCCAGCGCTTCGTGATGTCCAAGAACGCCTGAGCAGATAGTTGCCACTCTCCGGGCTCCAAGGTATGGCGACTGAGAAAGTCCGCCTTGACATTCATGACTCCAGCAATGTGGGCCACTGAAAGCTGCTCCAGGTTCGCTTCCGCCCACTGGCAAAGACTCATAGCCTCCTTGGCTAGAGGGGCGCTCTGGTACCTCCCTGGCGGTTGATATAGGCCACAGCCGTGGCATTGTCCGACAGGACCCGTACAGGCTTCAACACGAGTACCGGGATGAACTCCAATAACACCAAGCGAATGGCTCTGAGTTCCAGGAGGTTGATAGACCACTTGCCTCTGCAGGAGACTAGAGCCCCTGCGCTGTCCTTCCCAAGCAGTGGGCTCCCCAGCCCATCAAAGAGGCGTCTGTCGTGACGACAATCCACTCCGGGGTCACCAGAGGCAATCCTGCAGACAACTTGTCTGTCTGCGTCCACCAGCCCAGCGCCTTGCGCACTGCTGGGTCCACGGGAAGGCGCACAGCATAATCCTCCGACATCGGAGTCCAGCGCAGCAGCAGAGATAGCTGTAGTGGTCTCATATGAGCCCTGGCCCAGGGCACTACTTCCATCGTGGCCGTCATAGAGCCCAACAGCTGCACGTAGTCCCAAGCCCGAATAGGAGAGGCTACTAGGAACTAGTCCACCTGAGCCTGAAGCTTGACAATCCGATTGTCTGGCAGGAACACTCTGCCCACTTGGGTGTCGAATCGAACTCCCAGATACACCAGGGACTGAGTCGGGCGCAGCTGGCTCTTCTTCCAGTTGATGATCCATCCCAGGGAGCTCAAAAGAGCAACTACCCGGTCCATAGCTTTGCCGCACTCTGCATAAGAGGGGGCTCGGATCAACCAGTCGTCCAGATAAGGATGGACTTGTACTCCTTCCTTAGCAGGAAGGCCGCTATGACCCCCATTACTTTGGAAAAGGTCCGCGGAGCAGTAGCCAACCCGAAAGGGAGGGCTCTGAACTGGAAGTGTCGTCTCAGGACTGTAAAACGCAGAAAGCGTTGGAGAGGAGGCCAGATGGGAATATGCAGGTACGCTTCCTTGATTTCCAAGGAAGCCAAGAACTCTCCTGCCTTCACTGCCGCTATAACAGAGCGGAGAGTCTCCATGCGAAAGTGCCTCACTTTCCAGGCCCGATTGACCCCTTTGAGGTCAAGGATAGGCCGGACAGAACCTCCTTTCTTTGGAACCACAAAGTAAATGGAGTAACGTCCCTTGCCAATCTGATTTCTTGGCACCGGAACGACCGCACCCAGGCGGATCAGGTTGTCCAAGGTCTGCTGCACTACCACAGCTTGACCGGAGACTTGCAGGGAGAGAGTACAAACCCGTCTCTTAAGGGTTGGCAGAACTCTAGCTTGTAGCCGTCTCTGATGACTTCCAGCACCCACGCGTCTGAAGTTATAGTGGTCCACTCGCCCAGAAACGAGGACAGCCGTCCTCCAATCTGCACTGGGGCGTGGACCAAGGCCCCGTCATTGGGTACGAGACCCTGGGGGAGGACCGGAGGGAGCACCTCCGGGACGGCGGTCTCTGCGAAAGGAATGCTGCTTGGGGGAGAAATTCCTCTTGAAGGAAGAGGGGGCAGAGGAACCCGACTTGCCCGGGCGGTATGGAGGTATCGGGACGAGTACTAACCCGAGCCCTGACCTCTGGTAATTTCTTGCCCTTAGACGTGCCGAGATCGGTCACGATTTTGTCCAGCTCGACCCCAAAGAGCAGCTTGCCTTTAAAAGGCAATCTAGCCAGCGGGATTTAGAGGCGTGGTCAGCAGACCAATGTTTCAGCCAAAGCCACCGCCCGCGCAGAGACTGTCTGAGCCATGCCTTTAGCTGAGGCTCTCCAGACATCATACAGCAAGTCTGCCAAATAGGCTAAGCCCGATTCCAGGGCCGGCCAATCAGCCCTCAAGGAATGATCCGAGGGGGAAGCCCGCTGCACCATAGTCCGGCACGCCCTGGCCACATAGGAGCCGCAAACTGAGGCCTGCAAACTTAAAGCAGCTGCCTCCAAGGACGACCTTAAGGCCGCCTCCAATCTTCTGTCTTGGGCGTCCTTTAGGGCCGTGCCACCTTCCACCGGCAACGCCGTTTTCTTAGTCACCGCAGTGATTAAAGAATCCACGGTAGGCCACAGATAGGCCTCACGTTCACTCACAGCCAAAGGATAGAGGCGGGACATAGCCCTAGCCACTTTAAGGCTCGTTTCCGGGACATCCCATTGAGCCGCAATTAAGGTGTGCATGGCATCATGCACGTGGAAGGTTCTAGGCGGGCGCTTCGTCCCCAGCATAATGGCAGAGCCAACAGGGGCTGAGGGAGAGACGTCCTCCGGAGAGGAAATCTTCAAAGTGTCCATGGCCTGTAACAACAGGTTGGGCAAATCCTCTGGGCTAAAAAGCCGCACTGCAGAGGGGTCATCCGCTCCATCCGAGCGGGGATCTATCTCCTCCAAGGAATCCGCAAAGGATCGTTGGGAGACCTCAGACACGCTGCCCTCATCTACATCGGAGGAGACAAAAGTCCTCCAAGGCCTGGAAATCAACCGAGGGCGTTTACCTCTGGGAACCTCAACCTCTTTATCAGAAGAGGGAGCAGGGGCAGCGTTTTGCATGAGGAAAGCCTGATGCAGCAGCAAAACAAACTCGGGGGAGAAACCCCCCAGACTGTGCACTTCCGCAGCCTGGGCAACAGCCCTAGACGCACTCTCAACCGGCGCTCGCAATAGCGGGGGAGAGACATACTGCGCATCCAAAATGGCGTCCGGCGCGAAACTCCGTGAAGAAGCCGCGCGGGAAGAACGGCGCTTAACTTTAGCCGCTTTTGTGCCGTCGCCCAAATTAAGGGCGTTCATGGCATTAATGTCTCCAACCTCAAGGGCGGCCCCGAAGAAGCCGTCCGAGCCGCGTGGCCGGCCAAGATGGCGGAGGCGAGGAGCGGGGGATGGGCGTTTATGGCGGGAAAAAACCGCCACGCCGGAGGAACGACCGGGACATTCATCGGTCACTAAACTATCACCCTCAAGGGCGAATCAGGTTGTAAAACCCCCGCATCCCCTCTAGAAGCGCTCCAGCGATCCGGGGAGCGACCCTTTGCGCCCTCGCCCTCCGACGCCATTGCCACGAGGAGAAGAATCGGGGAACCCCCTGCCCGCTATAAAAAGGTAAAATTACCTGCTTGCCGCTCCGAGCTGTAACGAACTGGTGTCCCAGTGAGTAGCTGCAATGAACGTTTAAAGAAACGTCGAATTAAACGCCTTTAAAGACGTTTAAAAATATATTTTTTTTTTTTTTTTTTTTTTTTAACGGAGCCAGCGGGAGGGGGGAGAAAAGGAGGGACCTGGCACCACCAGGTTTGCACTTGCTCAAAAGAGCCCTCAACCCCAGGCCTCAACAAAACCTAAGGATTAGGCTTGGAGGCCTAGCCAGAGCTGCTGCTGTGTGTGACCACCACCTGCTGAGATAGAGAACATACTGGGGAGTTTCCGGCAGCACATGACCACATATAGGGAGGCAAAAGTTTGCTCTCTATCTCCACCTGCTGGTAGATGGACACAACCCACCAGTCTATGGATTGATCAGCTTGATGATATGGAAAAAAACTGGTTTAAGTCTGACTTGGTCTAGTGGTGTTCGTATCATTGGTAAAATTCTTTTAACAATATTTACATACCCTATGGGTATAACTGTGTGAAATACCTTAGAAAAATGTCTAAATAAAGTATTTTTGTTAATGATTTTGTAGTATCAAGTTTAGTTCATATTTATTGTTGATATGGCTTCTGTTTGTTTTTTCTCCTGTGGTTGCCCTTTGGTTTCCTTTTCCCCTGAAGGTCTGGCATCACACCCTTCTTCCAGATCACTTAAGGCACATCCAAATCCATCATGGTGGGGACATTGCCAAACTCCCAGACCTCGTATTCACTCTATCCAGGTAAGACATCTCGCCCACTGTCAAAACTCCTCTTCGACTACTCCTCCTGCTCAGGTTTTTTCTTTCCTCTATTAAATTATCAGTGAAACATAAATTCTACTTTAATACAAGATGATCTTCTCTCCAGTTATCTAGATTTTCTATGCCTGACAGAAACCTGGCTCCTGGGTGAGGAGGCTCATTTGTTCTCAAGTTTACCCGCAAACTAAACATTTCAAAATCTTTAATAATCTCATACCCCCACCATCAAAGAACTCTCCACCTGTTAATCTTACCTCTGAGCCTTGGTCTCATACTTTACCTCAAAGGGACAGCAGGAATATAGAGAAGCTTCATGCTATCATTCAACTTTCTCCGTCCCCCTTCCCCCCCCCCCCCCCCCCCCCCCCCCCCCCCCCCCCCCCCATTACTTCACTGCTCGAATCTTCCTCTCAGATCAATACAGCACCCTGTAACTCATTTAATATTGAATCTCTGTCCAAAATATTAGCTCAGTTACATAGTAACATAGTAGATGACGGCAGAAAAAGACCTGCACGGTCCATCCAGTCTGCCCAAGAAGATAAATTCATATGTGCTACTTTATTTGTACTGTCCTCTTCAGGGCACAGACCATATAAGTCTGTCCAGCCCTATCCCCGCTTCCCAACCACCAACCCCGCCTCCCACCACCAGCTCTGGCACAGACCGTATAAGTCTGCCCAGCACTATCCCTGCCTCCCACCATCGGCTCTGGCACAGACCGTATAAGTCTGCCCAGCACTATCCCCACCGCCCAACCACCAGCCCCGGCACAGACCATATAAGTCTGTCCAGCACTAGTCCCGCCGCCCAACCAGCCCCAGCACAGACCATATAAGTCTGCCCAGCACTAGCCCCGCCTCCCAACCACCAGCTCTGCCACCCATTCTAGGCTAAGCTCCTGAGGATCCCTTCCTTCTGCACAGGATTCCTTTATGTTTATCCCATGCATGTTTGAATTCCGTTACCGTTTTCATCTCCACCACCTCCCGCAGGAGGGCATTCCAAGCATCCACCACCCTCTCTGTGAAAAAGTACTTCCTGACATTCTTCTTGAGTCTGCCCCCCAGTTGAATATGAGCTTTTATTCTTTGGATCCACTTCCATCTAACTGGCTGGAACAGTCCTCCTCAGGACTACTTCCGTTTCTCCACTCTATGATAGCAAACAGTCCACCCTGTGGCTTGATTCCAACTTCACTTGAACTCATTAAATCCATCTTGAAAATGTCTAACTTGGATCCAATGCACACAAGCAACTATCATCCTATCTTTAATCTTTCTTTCCTGTCAAAAGTACTCAAGGCTGTAGTTTTCCAGCAACTGCAGATTTCAGGGCAGGCTTTAGCACTGAAAATGTCATTACTGCACTCCTGAGTGAACTTCAGAGTAACCTTGAGCAGGGTAAGATTGCATTAGTAGAGTATTTAGATCTCTCAGCTGCCCTTGACCTCATTGACCATACCCTTCTTCAGCACTTGGTTTCCTTGGGTATTTCAGTAACTGTTCTTAAATGGTTTACCTCTTTTCTGGAACATCGTTCCTTTCTAGTTGCTCAATTCACATTTATATCTACCTCACATACTCTTTCATGTGGCTTCTCCAAGGCTCAATTCTTTCACCCTCCCTTTTCAATCTAATTGTGAGCCCTTTAGCCCTACTTATTCGGACTTTTGGAATCAGTGCCTATTCATACGCTGATTTTCTCTTGATTCACTACACTGATCCAGCATCTGTTAACCTTTCACCTTTGCAAAATTTTCTGCAGGAAGTAGCAATATGGCTGAAGCATCATCTTGGACTGAACCCTGAAAAAAGTGGCCAGCTGGATTACGTGTTCCCTACCTATTCCCTCAGCTATGCCTATCTATTTTGATAGACGGGTTACCCCCATTAAATCATTCAGGTACCCTGGAATCATCCTTGATTCAGCACTGTCTTTCTACGCCCAAACTACATAAGAACATAAGAGTACCCATACTGGGTCGGACCAATGGTCCATCTAGCCCATTTCTAAACAGTGGCCAAGCCAGGTCACAAGTACTTAGCAGAAACCCAAACAGCAGCAACATTCCATGCTACCAATATCCCGGAGTAAGCAGTTGCTTCCCCATGTCTGCCTCAAAAGCAGACTATGGATTTTCCTCCAGGAATTTCACCTAACCTTTTTTAAACCCAGACACACTAACCACTGTTACTACATCCTCCGGCAATGAGTTTCAGAGCTTAACTATTCGTTGAGTGAAAAAATATTTCCTCCTATTTGTTTTAAAAGTATTTCCAAGTAGCTTCCTTGAGTTTCACCACTCAGGATTTTGTAGACCTCAATCATATCTCCCCTCATCCGTCTCTTTTCCAAGCTGAACAGCCCTAACCTCTTTAGCCTTTCCTCAAACAAGAGGAGTTCCATCCCCTTTATCATTTTGGTAACTCTTCATTGAACCTTTTCTAATTCTGCTATATCTTTTTTGAGATACCATGACCAGAACTGAACGCAATGGAGCGATTAAAAGGCATTATATTATTTTCGGTCTTATTCACCATACCTTTTCTAATAATTCCTATCATCCTGTATTTTTGGCCGCCGCCGCACACAGAGCAGAAGATTTCAGCTTATTATCTACAACACCTTATTCTTTTTTTTTTTTTTTTTTTTTGAGTGCTGACCCTAGCATCAGGTAACTATGATTCAGATTATTCTTTCCAACATGCATCACCTTGCATTTGTCCACATTAAATTTCATCTGCCATTTGGATGCCCAGTCTTCCAATTTCATAAAGCGTTCCTGGAATTTTTCAGAGTCCATATGTGTTTTAACATCTTTGAATAGTTTCATGTCATCTGCAAATTTAATCACCTCACTTATCATTCCAATTTCCATATCATTTATAAATATGTTAAATAGCACCAGTCCCAATATAGATCCATGTGGCACTCCACTGTTCACCCTCCTCCATTGAGAGAAATGACCATTTAACCCTACCCTGTTTTCAGGCCAATAACCAATTCCTAATCCACACCAGAACCTTGCCTCTTATCCCATTACTCTAATTTTCTCAGGAATCTCTCATGAGGAACTTTATCAAAGGCTTTCTGAAAATCTAGATAAATCAACCGGCTCACCTTTTTCCACATTTATTCAGAAATGAAGCAAATTGATTCTTTATAATAGTTTCCACTATTTTGCCCGGCACAGACATCAGGCTTACCGGTTTGCCATTTCCCAGATCACCTCTGGAACCCTTTTTAAAAACTGTCACATTGGTCACCCTCCAATCTTCAGGTACTACAGACGATTTTAATGACAGGTTACATATTGCAGATCACCAATTTCATGCTTGAGTTCTTTGAGTACCCTTGGATGTATGCCATCTGGTCCAGGTGATTTACTACTCTTTAATTTGTCAATCTGACTCAGTACATTTTCAAGGATTCACTGAGATTTTTCAGTTCCCCCACATCAGCCTCCTTGAAAATCATTTCCGGTACAGGCAGATCTCATTTCTTCTTCTGTAAAGACCGAAGCAAAGAATTCATCCAGTTTCTCCACCATGGCCTTGTCCTCCCTGAGTGCCCCTTTTGCTCCTTCGTGATCTAATGGTCCCATGGATTTCCTCACAGGCTACGTGCTTCTGAAAAAGTTGTTACTGTGTGTTTTAGCCTCTGCGGCAAGTTTCTCTTTATATTCTCTTTTAATCTAGGCTCTATAAAGCTGCTTAGAAGTTGAAGGGGATAATGTGCATTTTTTATCCTGCTCTTTCATTAAGCACACCTCTTTTACATTCAGCATTGTTAAAACCTCTCTAGTGGGACTCCTTAAATATCCTGTTTCAATAGTATCCTTCAAGGATACTCCACATTGAACCATGCGTTCCTGGGTGACTGTCGGCTGGTTTTTATTTTCTCAGATGCCTTACATCTGTACATAGCATAGTTGACTCCACATCACTTTGCCTTACATCTTTAGAATGCTAGCTCAATCCTTGGTTTATCTCAGTTTGATTACTGTAATTTTCTCTGTGCTGGATTTAAGGAGGGTGTCATAAAACAGGTGTAAATGGCCCAAAATAAAGCACCTAGGCTTGTCCTCAAGGTAGTGTGTTTTGATAGTCACTCCGTTATTATGCAAGCTGCACTGGCGGCCCATTAAAGCCAGTATTATTTTTTAAATTGTGTTTTTGTCTTTCAAATATTATATGGCACGACACCAGATTACGTGCAGCCTTTAACTATTCTCCTATGCAATATAATCTCTGGTTCTAAGGAAAACCTTAGACTTCATCTTCCAGATTGCAAAACAGTGCGCTATAAGTCAATTCTCTCTGCAGACTTTTAGATACCAAGGTGCTCAGTGGTGGAACTCACTGCCAAGGGTCAGCCTGATTTATTGGTATTCCACAAAAGACTGACAACTTTCCTCTTTGTGTTAGATTGTAACTGGCCATCAATGGTTTATTATTTAGTTCTTACTTGTATCTTGTGCTGCTCTGCTCTTGATATTTTGTTTATGGTATTGTAAACCTTACCTGTCATTTTATTTATTGTAAGCCACATTGAATTCAAGTATGTTTGAGGTAATGTAGGGTATAAATGGCAAAATAAATGTCTAAACATACTGAACAGAGCTGCTGAAAAGTCCTGGATAAAGTTATTCAGAGATACACATTGGGTCTGCATACTTGAATCTCTTTGGGTACTGTGGGGTCTATCCTTGTAAAGACAAAATAGTTTGGCACCATAAAGACACTGCCTGAATCAGGCCATCCCTCCAAAATCAGAAAAAGTGGTTTAAGGAAACTGCTAAGGAAGGTTTCTATGAGGCAACTGAGGCCTCTGGCTTAGACTGAAAAAAATCTTTACTGTTCAACTGCTTGAAGATTACTCAAACGTAGCCTGTATTTTGAGGGTAGCAAGAAGGAAAACACTGCTCATGAAAAACTATATGATGTACTGCATTGCATTTGTAAAGAATTGGGACACCAAGCATGTAGGACAAGGTTTTATAGTTTAATAAGATCATAGTACTTTTTTGCTCTCAGTGCTAACGGATGTGTAAAGAATCTTGTGTGTTAATCTAAGAATATTGTATTTGATTTGGAATTCAGTAGGGAGCTAGTGAAGACGTAAGAGTGGTGACACATGATAGTGGTGCTTTGCATGACAGGAAATCCTCAGGAAATCGGTGAAACCCGTGGAGTCGGGCGTTATCAGGGGAAGCCGATGGGACAGTTATATATTGTGACTGGGAAACAAGTTGGACAAGCATGAGCGAGCGCAGTATTTTGAAAAATTCTTGGAAAAAAAAAACGTCTGAAAGATAAGTTCACATTTTTTCATTTTGAGCACTATATTATTTGTTAGCACTGTTGAATTGAGGCAATAGCACTTATATTCGCAATTAAGAGTTAGCCCTATTTGCTATACCACTGGGCGAAATCAATCATGTTGCTTTGAAATTGGTGTTTTTTTCTGAGGGTACTCTCAACAAAAAATATTAAAAGTATTGCTAATATATATCATGAGTATTGGAGTATAAGCATTTATTAAGTGTTTCACTTTGGTGTGCTGTTAGCCTATTTCATATTGCGTGGATCTTTGGTTGTTGTATCCAATCAGTAAAACTACAGCAGCACAAAATGAGTGAGGTTCAAAAAAGTAGTCCAAGTGTAAGTAAGACATTCACATCAATTTATGGAACAGTGTCAAAAGTTGTGCAATAACCCTGGAGATATAAGGACTCGAAACAGCTGTGTTTCGGCACAGAAGCCCACGTCAATAGTCCATAAACTATAGTTACTCCAAGTACAAATGGATAACTATCTCCTCAAGTTCAAAAGACTGGCACGACTGCCTGCAGGGGTAACCTGATTTAGGTTTCAAGTCCTTTTTTCTCCAGGGTAATTGCACAGTTTTTGACCATTTTTATCTGTGCGCAATAAATTGATATGATCATCTTATGCTTGGACTCCTTTTTGGACCTCTCTTTGTGTTGCTGTTTGTTTGCCCTTGAGATATTCATTCTCCTCACCTACCACAGTAATACTACAGTATGCCTCCAAACTTGAACCTGACAGGATCCCAAAGAAGATTAATGCTGGGAAAGGCAGTGGCTTAAATACACTGAGTGACAACAATAAGCCATTATACAAACCTTCTCCACATCTGTATATCAGTTTCTATAGAAAATAAGAGATCTGTGAGCAGTCGCTGGTGCATTTGTGACCATTTAAATTCAGGGATGTGAAACACAGTAGATCTGGAATCTCTCCTCTGGCCATTAGAAGCAGATGCTGCCTCTGACCCCGAAGTCTCCTGATGTCTTGCTGCCTGCAGAGAGCAAATAGATTAAAGCATAAGAATAAACAGAAATAATGTTGCATAATAAATTGGTAATTTAAACTGATATTTTTAAATGGGCAAAACACTGCGGTGGTTGGCAGGATTTTTGCTGTTCAGCTGCTACATGTAAAAGAACGCTGCTGGAAAAAAGTGTATTCTGTAACAATACACAAATGGCATTTCCAAAAGAAAGAACAACATAGTTCCATTCATGTGTTATAAGACAAATGATTAAAGCCAGGAATAGCAACAGTAAGGCAACAAGCTTACATAGCTTACCTCCGGTAAAGGTTTATAAGGTTGCTCAGCAGCTTGACTTGTGCTAGCTTTCAGCTCAAGCCTCTCAGTATCAGATGCAATGCTTGAAACATCTAGTTTGGCAATTCTCTTCTCTGAGCCCCCAGGAACATCTATAGCATTTGTGGTTGAATCCACATCACTACCAGTTGCTATGGCTCCACTGACATCACTGGTCTCCTTGTTTTTCCTTTGAACCTCCTCCTCCTCTTCCTTTACGTTCCCATTTGCATCAAAATGTTGGTCATCCACTAGTTCCTTGATTTCTGAAGTCGCTATTGCTGGTAATGAAGGCAATTCCTCTGCCTCTTTAAAATCCACAGATGCTGGAATTTCTGTAGCAGATGTGTCAGGTTCTGTTGAGCTTTCCTGAATTTCACCTTCAATTGTCTTTTGCTCTTGTTTTGATTCTGAAATATTGGGGGGTGATAGGTAGCCGATCTCCTGCTTTTGATCAACATTCTCCCCATCTTCTGTTACCTTTACTGTTCCGTCTTCGGGTACTTCTGAAGCCTCAGGTGTACCATCTTCTGAGCTAATTTGTACAGCTACAAATGAGTCAGCATCAGAAGTACCTTCATCTCCATATTCCTTATCCTGGTTTATATCTATTTCAGCTGCTTCTACCCTTGAAGTAGTTTTGCTCTTAACCAAGTCCACCACTTCATCTACAGTAGTTGGTTCTAAGTGAATACCATCAGCACCAGACATACTGGTGCTGCTTTCTGCTTCATTCGTCTTTATTTCATGAGCTAAGCAACTGCTCTGCTCTTCATCATTAGAAACATGCTCAGTCTCGGTACTTTGCAGGCCCTGTTCCAGATCTAAACTCTCAGAAATTTCTGCTGTATCAGCTGCTATTTTCAGCTCCAAGAAAGAAGAACTTCTTGCAACTTCCATCTCTCTGTTAACACCTGAGATGGTTCTAACTGGATTTGAAGCGCCCTGATCAATTTCTTCATCTCTTTTTCCATCATATTCTCTGAACAACTGGGCCAGGCTTTCTTTGTGCATTTCAAATGTGACCTAAGACAAAAAAATATTTTCAAAGAGAAAAAATTACAATTTGTTTTCTCTGTGTTAAGATATTTATTGTGTTTTCAATAAAATGAATGTGAACTATCTTGAATGGCTTGCTCAGAAGGTACACTATATAAATAAAAAGGCATGTGTACAATGTCAATTATCAGACAATTCATAATACAGTAAAAACATAAAACTACCAGCAAATATATATAGAAGTGCGGAAATGAAATAGACTGCTTTCTTTCTTGGAAATCTGATCACATGCCTCCAGTTAAACCAAGGAGTTAAGAAAAAAAAATCTGCAAAATATTTCCTATAAGCCCACAAAAACTATACTGAGAAAGAACCATTAAGCTATGGGGCTGATAAACAACCAACAACACAGGAAAGAAAAAAAATTGGCTTACCTATTCCCTAGAACGCTTCCTAAAGATGTTCTATTCACTGCCTAACATTTGGATCTAAGTACATTAGCTCTCACCTTATGCAAGAAATGATTTAGCTGGCTGAAGTTTAAAATACAGATATTGATATTCAGCCAGCGGTGGCTAAGCTAGACCCAGATATTCAGTGACAGGCCCTATATCCAGGCAAAGGCACTGAATATCCAGATGCTTGGCAGCACACAGAAGCTATCTAGGTGCAGCCAAAATTCAGTGCCCTACCCACTTAGCTAACTATACATACAGTAGTGAGGACTGCTTTTTATGCCATCCAACATGTCCAGTTAGATATCTAGGCACTAACACTGGAAATCAGCAGTGTGCAGATAACTCCTGGCTCTGCCCCTGACTTGGCCCAGCACTAACCAGAGTGTCCTGTGGCAATACAAGTAGATATTCAGCAGTGCTATCCTGTTAAGTGTCATTGAATATCTGGTTTTAGGCAGCCTAGTGTGATTTAACTGGGCAGAAACCTCTCATGCCTAATTAAAATCACAGAAATCAAGCATCTACAAGGGAAAAAAAAAAAAAAAATTCCAGCCCTCGCTAAGGCTTCTTGATGCACAGTAAGAAAGACTCTTTGAATAATACCACAGACATCATGAAATATCCACACCTTATTCCTAAAATTGGCTTATGATTTCTAGCATATCCTCAGAGTCCAGTCTTTATCAGTTTCCAGATGAAAAAAAAAGGGTAGATCTTGCAATTTCTTCATTTTCTGTATTCTCCAGAATCTGAGTGATCAAATTTCAAGTTTCATTTCTTTATATATCACTTATTGCAATTATCGCTTAAGTGATTTACAACAGGGTTCAGGATGGGTAAGATTGAAGTGGGGATGGGAAAGGGATGAGTAAGTTTCTAGCGGGGACAGGTGGGGATGGGTATGATTCCAGCGGGGACAGGCAGGGGTGGTTAAGATTTCTGTCCCTGTGCAACTCTCTAGAGCTGACAATACCCCCTGCAGGAGACAGTGTGATTAGCGGAAAGCCACCCCTAAAAACCATGACAGAGACACTGCCAATACTCGACATAAGGCAAAAAAATCTAGTGTACTGCTACTACACAGATGAAATAGGCCGAAGTATTGCAGCTCAGCACGAGCCCAACACCAAGTGAAAACACTGGCCCTACTCCGTAAACTAGCACAAGGGAAGGGGAAGCATGAGCTCGACACCAGCACTGACTCCTGGAAATCTCATGTGGGAGTCATAAAGCAAATACAACAGTACTGAAGCCGAATTTCTCTAAAACAAATTGGAAGGAGATGCACAAAAGGCTATGTGTGCCCCGGATGACCAGAGCAATCACAGAAATAGGGCAAAACAGTGCTGTAAGTCCCAAGGAGGAGGAAAAAGCCTCAGAACCCCTCCTATACCTTGTGTCTTTCTTATCGGTATTAGGTTCTATAGGGTGATCATCGGCATTAGAACTTCCCCCTGTAATTTATTTAAACTCACTATTAAACAGTGAAAAGGGAGGGTGAAAGAATTGAGCCTTGGAGAATCCACATGAAAGAGTATGTGAGGTAGATATAAATGTGAATTGAGTAACTAGAAAGGAACGATGTTCCAGAAAAGAGGTAAACCATTTAAGAACAGTTCCTGAAATACCCAAGGAAACCAAGTGCTGAAGAAGGGTATGGTCAATGAGGTCAAGGGCAGCTGAGAGATCTAAATACTCTACTAATGCAATCTTACCCTGCTCAAGGTTACTCTGAAGTTCACTCAGGAGTGCAGTAATGACATTTTCAGTGCTAAAGCCTGCCCTGAAATCTGCAGTTGCTGGAAAACTACAGCCTTGAGTACTTTTGACAGGAAAGAAAGATTAAAGATAGGATGATAGTTGCTTGTGTGCATTGGATCCAAGTTAGACATTTTCAAGATGGATTTAATGAGTTCAAGTGAAGTTGGAATCAAGCCACAGGGTGGACTGTTTGCTATCATAGAGTGGAGAAACGGAAGTAGTCCTGAGGAGGACTGTTCCAGCCAGTTAGATGGAAGTGGATCCAAAGAATAAAAGCTCATATTCAACTGGGGGGCAGACTCAAGAAGAATGTCAGGAAGTACTTTTTCACAGAGAGGGTGGTGGATGGAATGTTGCTGCTGTTTGGGTTTCTGCTAAGTACTTGTGACCTGGCTTGGCCACTGTTTAGAAATGGGCTAGATGGACCATTGGTCCGACCCAGTATGGGTACTCTTATGTTCTTATGTAGTTTGGGCGTAGAAAGACAGTGCTGAATCAAGGATGATTCCAGGGTACCTGAATGATTTAATGGGGGTAACCCGTCTATCAAAATAGATAGGCATAGCTGAGGGAATAGGTAGGGAACACGTAATCCAGCTGGCCACTTTTTTCAGGGTTCAGTCCAAGATGATGCTTCAGCCATATTGCTACTTCCTGCAGAAAATTTTGCAAAGGTGAAAGGTTAACAGATGCTGGATCAGTGTAGTGAATCAAGAGAAAATCAGCGTATGAATAGGCACTGATTCCAAAAGTCCGAATAAGTAGGGCTAAAGGGCTCACAATTAGATTGAAAAGGGAGGGTGAAAGAATTGAGCCTTGGAGAAGCCACATGAAAGAGTATGTGAGGTAGATATAAATGTGAATTGAGCAACTAGAAAGGAACGATGTTCCAGAAAAGAGGTAAACCATTTAAGAACAGTTACTGAAATACCCAAGGAAACCAAGTGCTGAAGAAGGGTATGGTCAATGAGGTCAAGGGCAGCTGAGAGATCTAAAAACTCTACTAATGCAATCTTACCCTGCTCAAGGTTACTCTGAAGTTCACTCAGGAGTGCAGTAATGACATTTTCAGTGCTAAAGCCTGCCCTGAAATCTGATTGACGGGGGTGTAGGGCATGAATGGACTCCGTGTAGGATTGCAGTTGCTGGAAAACTACAGCCTTGAGTACTTTTGACAGGAAAGAAAGATTAAAGATAGGATGATAGTTGCTTGTGTGCATTGGATCCAAGTTAGACATTTTCAAGATGGATTTAATGAGTTCAAGTGAAGTTGGAATCAAGCCACAGGGTGGACTGTTTGCTATCATAGAGTGGAGAAACGGAAGTAGTCCTGAGGAGGACTGTTCCAGCCAGTTAAGATGGAAGTGGATCCAAAGAATAAAAGCTCATATTCAACTGGGGGGCAGACTCAAGAAGAATGTCAGGAAGTACTTTTTCACGGAGAGGGTGGTGGATGCTTGGAATGCCCTCCTGCGGGAGGTGGTGGAGATGAAAACGGTAACGGAATTCAAACATGCATGGGATAAACATAAAGGAATCCTGTGCAGAAGGACGGGATCCTCAGGAGCTTAGCCTAGAATAGGTGGCAGAGCTGGTGGTTGAGAGGCGGGGCTAGTGCTGGGCACACTTATACGGTCTGTGCCGGGGCTGATGGTTGGGAGGCGGGACTAGTGCTGGGCAGACTTATATGGTCTGTGCCGGGGCTGGTGGTTAGGCGGTGGGAATAGTGCTGGGCAGACTTATACGGTCTGTGCCCTGAAGAGGACAGTACAAATAAAGTAGCACATATGAATTTATCTTCTTGGGCAGACTGGATGGACCGTGCAGGTCTTTTTCTGCCGTCATCTACTATGTTACTATGTTACTATGTAAACAGTGAACCAAAGAACAATTTGTAAGTCAAATCACAAAGACTTAGCTTTCATAGATCAAAAGACTTAGCTTTCAATCTGATGTGCTTGGCTATAGACTCCCCATCGAATAATACCAAAGTTTCACCCGTTGGCTGTTTCAAGATGTGTCAAGTCAATTCTATAAACGTGAGAAAAACAATCAAAAGCTACTCTTAAAAGTTCTTAAAAATTACATACTATGAAAATTGTGTAATTACCAGTGCTCTTGAAATTACTT
This sequence comes from Microcaecilia unicolor, assembly GCF_901765095.1. Classification (NCBI taxonomy): domain Eukaryota; kingdom Metazoa; phylum Chordata; class Amphibia; order Gymnophiona; family Siphonopidae; genus Microcaecilia; species Microcaecilia unicolor. Next base: position 615,954,344 of record NC_044032.1, on the reverse strand, counting down.
TAACAATCCTTATAATACTTGCCAGCTCTTTCGAACTGCTCTATATTTCAGCATCAGAGGGTTTTCCTCAATATGGCCAAAGGAGACGGATTTAAAAAAAAAAAAAAAAAAAACTCAGAAAACTAATAACCCCGGATCCATTCAGAAAAAAAAACTTTCTATTTTCAAATTTAAGCCTTTTGGTTTTTCAGTATCTAAATTTAAAAATCCACTCTTGTTTTTGCAAAAGGCATTTAGACTGGTCACCGATATTTTCATTGACACGATCAACGGCACAGCAACGGAGTGAACAATGAATGTCCCTTCGACAAGCAAAGCTCCTTAAGAGGTGCCTGCATCCTTTCATTTTTTTAAAAAGCTCGTGCTCACTTATTCTTACCTTAAGAGGTTGATTAGTTTGTCCAACATAACATTGAGCAAGAGCATGTGATTAATGTATACAACAAAATCAGTACTGCAGGTGGTTGAATATCAACAGAAATCTTCTCTGAAAACCTGAGTCAACAATCCAAGGGCCCTGTTTACTAAGGTGCACTAGTATTTTTAGTGCATGCTAAAAATTAGCACACGCTAATGCTAGACACACCCATAGGAATATATGGGTGTCTCTAGCATTAGCGCACACTAAAAACACTAGAACACCTACAGCGTGGTTTAATAAACAGGGCCCGAAGTGTATACCTCTTTCATTATCTCACAAATTTTGCAATTCTGGCATTTTATATGTTGTCCTTCAGGCTCCGTATCCTTTTCAAAAATGTTTTTATCAATATCTGAAGGACTCAAAAGTTCTTTTAAGTTCTGATGTCTGCTGAAAGCAATCCTCCGATCTCAGTCTTTAAATGCTGGTTGTTTTGATATTAAATTACAATGTTTTTCTTAAATAATGTATCATTTTTTCAAACCCTAGAGTGTATTGCAAAACACAAGCGATCGCTTCTTGACCCCTCTCTCGTCAATCTCCTCCCGCCCAGGAATGCCAAACCTGCTGCTCGTTCCTACCTCCACCTTCACTTCCCAAACTGTAAGGGTGTCAAGTACAAGAAGATCTTCGCCTCATCCTTCCGCTATTGGAGTCCTAAGCACTGGAATGTTCTCCCACAACACCTTAAAACTCAAGCGGACCACGCCCTCTTCAAGAAGTTGTTGAAGACCTACTTCTTTGCCAAGACCTACTCCTCACTTTATACCGCTGCTTGATGCACCCTCCCTGGCTCCTAACCTGCTAGTTCACCCTGTTAGATGTTTTTTAGCCCCCTGCATACTCCGTGTATACTCTTCTAAGTTTTCCTATTTTGTAATTTTATTTAATTTTTGTAAGCCACATTGTGCCTGCATGAGTGGGAAAATGTGGGATATAAGTGAACAATAAATAAATATATCTTTGTTCTTATACTTAGTGTTCCCATATGCTTTTTGTACCAAAGTCCTTGGATAACCTCTCAATCAGATGTTCCTTTAAATCTTTTGCTTGCTGTTTAAAATCAGCCATTGTGGTACAAATTGTTCTGAAATCTCAGAAATTGGGAAAATGGAAGACTTTCTTAGCGAAGAGGGATGATTGCTGGAAAAATGTGTTTCTCTCCTTTCTATACACTGTTGTCAAGAAGGTATCTTTAAGTATATTGACTCTAATATCAAAAAAATACCAGTCATCGCATGGTAACTCATACTGAATTGAGTTTTCAAATGACGAAAATTCAACCAGTCATGGAAATTCTTCAGGGTTGCCTCTGATCCTGTCCACTCCATAAAGTTATCAATATATCTTAACCATTTCTTGGATGTATCTAGAGAAATTGATGATCTTATTTTCAAAATCTTGCATAAATAAATTGTCCACTGACGGAACCTTACTGGCTCCCATGGTCACTCCTGATACGTGTTGAAAATATTATATTACTATACCTAAAAACAATTATTCTGCATTGACAGAGCTGCTAATTGTATAATCAAAGAAGTAGGGACCTGAGACGACTCCTACTTGTATAAGATATTTTTCTAAAGCTGCTAGAGCTTCCACTTGACGTACAGAGTGCCTTAACATGCAAAGATACTAAAAAGATAACGTCTGTAGTGTCTACTACTACTACTACTATTTAGCATTTCTACAGTGCTACAAGGCATACACAGCGCTGCTACCTCTTCCAATTTCACCAAATCTGCTGAATCTTTTATGTAAGAAAAACCTTTACTTACTAAAGGTCTTTAAAAAGAGTCAACAAATATTGATAAAGGTTCTAACCAAGAACCTCTGCTGGAAACTATCGGTCTACCTAGTGTTTTATGAAGTCTCTTATGAATTTTGGGCAAAATATAGAAAACTGGAACTTTTGGATGTGAGGCATTCAGACACTCCTGCTTAGTCAATATCCCATCATTAGCAGCTTGTAAAGTAATGGACTTAATCTCAGCTCTAAGATCTTCAGTTACATAGTAACATAGTAGATGATGGCAGAAAAAGACCTGCACGGCCCATCCAGTCTGCCCAACAAGACAACTCATGTGTGCTACTTTTGTGTATAGCCTACTTTGATTTGTACCTGTGCTCTTCAGCGCACAAACCGTATAAGTCTGCCCAGCACTAGCCCCGCCTCCCAACCACCGGCTCTGGCACAGACCGTATAAGTCTGCCCAGCGCTATCCCTGCCTCCAGTCCCGCCTCCCACCACTGGCTCTGGCACAGACCGTATAAGTCTGCCCCGCACTATCCCCGCCTCCCACTACCGGCTCTGCTATCCAATCTCGGTTAAGCTCCTGAGGATCCTTTCCTTCTGAACAGGATTCCTTTATGTTTATCCCACGCATGTTTGAATTCCGTTACCGTTTTCTCTTTCAACAATCTTTAATAATCTTTAGTAACTGATAACTCTTTGTATACCTCTGAATCATAATCTTCAAGATCTAACAATCACTCTCCCCTTGTCTGCTCTACATACTCTATCAGTCCTACTGCGAAGATTCAGAAGAGCTTCTGATTCATCTTTAGTCAAATTAAAATTGTGATGTATTTTATTCTGAAAAGAAATCTATGAATGTCACATACAACGATGTCTTTAAATACCATCAGATTGGCACTTGGGGGAATTTCATGTGCACTGGTGATTTATTACACAATTTTCATAGTATGTAATTTTTAAGAACTTTTAAGACTGGATTTTGATGATAGCTGTTTTAAAGATGTGTCAATTCTATAAATGTGAGAAAAACAAACAGGTGAAACTTTGGCCTTAGTCGATAGGGAGTATAGTGAAACATGAGTTTGAAAGCTAAGTCTTTTTGGATTTGAGTCACAGATTGTTCTTTGGTTCACCGTTTAATAGTTTAAGTATAGAGGTTAAATGATTTCAGGCAGAGGTTTTAATGCCGGTGATCAGCCCATGTAACCCAATACCAATAACATATAAGGTATAGGAGGGGTTCTAAGGCTTTTCCTCCCGCTTCTGTCATACTCTGTAGCTTTAATTTACTTATAATTAAAAAGTATACGTTATAACCAGCATTTGCAAGAGAGTTTCCTCACAAGACAGTAATTATATACCTACTGAAAAATACCACAAATAAAGGTTTTTAAATAACCATTTATATTTTATTGGACAAATACTTTCCTGTTACAGCCACAAGCCTATTTATATTACCATACAGAACATTTAATCCAAAAGGTATATTTAAACTAATAAAAGTGCTTCCTTCCATTTCATTATAAACATTTTATCAATATGATATTTCAAATCCAAAGAAATCTGAAATGACGTATTATTTCCTCTACTAACCAAATAAGGCTAACCATTTAAAAATAGGTCCAAGAAAATTTTACTTGAGACTTGCATTAATGGTTGGTGCAAAAGCTACTGATGACATACTCTGAGGAAGAGCTGTTAACAGAAAAAGAAGCTGTCACCTGTGAATTTTTACTGAGGCATTTTTAGAACACTAACAACCTTTCTGCTAGCAAATGCTATACAGAGTTCAGATTAACCTCCATCAGAAGGGAAACTGAGCCTCCCTTAAAAATGTAATGCTGTTCATTACATAAAGGACAGCATCCACCAGACATTACTGGGTAAAACAATTACCACAGGAATAACACAAAACACTGTGTAAGTAAGACATTTTAAGTAAAAATAGGGAAGCTTGAAGCTGTACACTTCTGAATCCTTCAGAGTACAGTAGCAAGAGTAGTGCAATTATACTAGAAAAGCCACTGCTGCTTATAAAGTGTAGTGCAGCTGTGGGAGGAGAGAGCTACAGTGACAAACAGCCTCCCTGCTGCAAAGGTGGCAGGAAATCTATCAAACTGGACAATAAAATTGCAATTGAGTTTCTCTGGCTTTTTATAGCAGACACGTTTATCTTGATGTGGAGCTCTGCAAAGCCTATCTAATTTTGTAACACTAGTTCTTTATCTGAAAAAAAGTGTTGTAAATTAGTGGTGGGGTGGTACAAAAATGTGAAACTAGAATAAATAAGCATACACTCCATATAATTACAGGCAAATGAAAAAAAAAAAAAACAGTGCACTACATTTTTCCAATAGAAATGCTTCTTCTAGGTACTTTTTATATTCTGCCATTCTTATCCAATTCATAGCAGATTACAAGACACTGGCTCCCCATCAAAGAACCTATCAACTTTAAAGTCCACACATTAATCCACAAGATAATACACGGCGATTCTCCGACCTATATGACAAATCTAGTTGACCTCCCAGCAAGAAACATGTCTGTATCCTCGCGAAATTACCTCAACCTGCACTACCCCAACTGTAAAGGTCTCAAGTACAAAACTTATCATGGATCCAATTTCTCCTTCCTGGGCAGCCAACTCTGGAACGCCCTCCCTAGACAGACATATCCGATCAATTCATGACCATTTACCTTTCAGGAAAGCATTAAAAACCCATTTACTCAAGCGAGCCTACCCTAAAGACCCTGATTAAACTTATGAACCCATCTACCTAACGAACACCGAAGAAACAACAACGACATTGACCCAGACCATATCTCCCACATCACCTATCCCTACCAACTCATCCATTCTATCACTACCCCCCTATCGCCTATCTCTACCGACCCACCCAGGCTATTCCTATGTTATATTTAATTTCTTACCTTATCTAACAAAATTCTGTATAACTTAATACTATGTAAGCCGCATTGAACCTGCTTTTAGTGGGTAAGTGCGGGATACAAATGTATTAAATAAATAAATTATATTCTTACACAACCTCAAGACAAACAATAACTAGGTATACCTAGGATAAACATAAGCAATACTACCTTGTATGCAGTACTTCCTGTTTCAATTACTGTTCCAAAAAAATGTAAGAAACAGAAATGTCTTCAACTGCCTTCAAAACAAGGAAAATATTGCTGCAGCAGTGTCTTCAACCTGGATGGTAGTAACCACCATTAATTCAGTTTTGTCAAGATTGACTTTAAACCCAGCTACATGGCCCATCCTATATAATAATTCTCACCTCCAACAGGATGTGCTTGGGACCGTGCCTGCCGGAAGTGGTCTGCTAGGCAGGCACGCACTGACCTCAGTGACATCAGTGACAGACAGTTTGGCAAAGCAAAACAATCTTGAGTGCTGGCCATTAGGACACAGGGTTGATAGGAGAGTTTTAAAAGACTGAAGGAACCGAAAGTGTTAAATGGGGGGAGGGGGGGAGTTCTGAAAGACATGAACATTTGGGAAAGGAAAACAATCTGAATGCTGGCCATTAGGACACAGGGTAGATAGGAGAGTTTTAAAAGACTGAAGGAAACGAAAGTGTTAAACTGGAGAAGGGGGGGGAGTTGTGAATGACAAAGACATGCAAATTTGGGACAGGAAAACAATCTCAATGCTGGCCATTAGCACACAGGGTACATAGGACAGTTTTAAAAGACTGAAGGAACCAAAAGTGTTCAGGGTGGGGGGGCAAGTTCTGAATGAATGAAAGAAATTAAAATTTACGAGAGGAACACAATCTGAATGCCGGGCATTTGTACACAGGGTAGATAGGACACTTTTTTTTAAAAATGAAAGACGTGAAAGTATTACATCTTGGGGGAGGGGTGAGGAGGAAAGCGGTGGGGTATCCGGATACTGGGCGTTAGGGCCACGGGGGTACATAGACTTTTGAAAGCCTTAAGGAACACAAAGTGTGGGAAGGAGGAGGAAAAGGAGGGGAGGGAACGGGGTGAGGGGCATTAGGAACAGGGGAGGGAGCCCTGTCACACACTCTCATTCTCACACACACACTGTCACACAGACAGTCTCACTCTGTCACACACCCGCACATTCATTCTGGCTCTCTCTCTCAAACATACACACTCCCAGGAAAACCTTGCTAGCGCCCGTTTCATTCGTTCCAGAAACAGGCCTTTTTTACTAGTCTCCAATAACTCCTGCAATATTATGGGGAGAGTCAGTCTAGAGTTCTCAACATACAATAAGATGCAGGTGAAAAGCACTATTTTATGTTGATCCTACAACCTAAATCCCTTAATATCTAAATTAGAGCAAGTCCTACTCGCTAATGACTCTGTAGTGACAGGGCGCAACTCTGCCTAGTACCTCTGTCTATACCAAATGGAGTTATAAAAGATAATGGGGGCTTAAAATTTCTGAATCCAAATGCAAAAATTATTCCCAACCCCCACCTTATACATTACCATACAAAAGTAATCTCAGCGGACCCTGTCAAAGCTTTCTCCGCATCTATGACTAAAGTGTGGATTCTAAATAGGTCCTCCGGGCCTTCTAAATAATAGTACACTTAATATCTGCTACTTGGGTATGAAGCCTACTTGATAAGAATTTTTCTTTTTCTTTTTTTTTTCAGTTATTCAAAATCATCATCAGTCCAATTTCACTTTACTAGCCTCTGTTTCCAGCAGTTACCACACCATGGTAAAATCAAAATTTGCTGAAAATGAAAGTTATTGTAAACGATTAGAGTACATGTGGAGGTCGCTCGGACATAGTAACATAGTAGATGACGGCAGAAAAAGACCTGCACGGTCCATCCAGTCTGCCCAACAAGACAAACATATGTGTATACCTTACCTTGATTTGTACCTGCCTTATTCAGGGCACAGACCATACAAGTCTGCCCAGTAGTACTTCCCGCCTCCCAACCACCAGTCCCGCCTCCCATCACCGGCTCTGGCACAGACTGTTAAGTCTGCCCTCCACTATCCTCGCCTCCCAACCACCAACCCCTCTTCCCCCCCACCTGCTCCGCCACCCAATTTCGGCTAAGCTTCTGAGGATCCATTCCTTCTGCACAGGATTCCTTTATGCATATCCCACGCAGCACACAAAGGATTACAGACACACTGTTGGAAAGCATGTAGAGAGAATTAAGGGTTGCTTAAAAAAAGTGCAAAACAGTAGAAAGTCTCAGAAAACCTTAAATAAATGTACAAGATCAAATAGGCTTTTAAAAGCCTCTCAGGTGAACTACTAGCAATGTTTTTTTGAAGCTAAACGTGAAAGCAACCATTTAGTGCAGGAAGGTTTGCTGGAGTAAATGAGTATCCTAATGGTTAAAGCAGTGGGCTGAGAACCAAGCAAGCCAGGTTCAAACCTTACTGTTACTCTTTGCAATCTTTGGCAAGCCATTCAATCCTCCACTGACTCAGGTACAAACGGATTTCAAGCCCTCTGGAGACAGGGAAATACTTGAACATGATTTGCCTTAACTGCTGAGAAAGGTGCAAGATAAATTGTTCTGAAAACTAGGAATGGTTGCTATGCTAGTTGTCCTCTCCATGCTAATCTGAAGGTACCCTCAAAATGTTGCAATTATAGCCTTGTTGAAAAAACCTTTTTTAACGCAAAATTACTGAAAGCGGTGGCTATAAAACAATCCCAAAAGACATCTTGATTTTGTAATACTGGATCCTTTGCAATCTGCATCCAAGAAGTAATTTATTTATTTAATACATTCATACCCCACATTTTCCCACTAGTTGTAGGCTCAATGTGGCTTACACAAGACCGTATGGTAGGTTACAGTTCAGAAAATCATGACTAAACAATGTAATAATAAGATAACAGGCATGTATGTAGCATATATAAACAAAAATAACCAAAGTCATAACAAGGTAATAGGGTCCATGAAAATTGCTGCAAAAATTGTAAATTTGTAGCTGGGTTTGATCTTTTCCATCATCCTCTATGGCTATGCAATTTCATTAGTATAGGAGCTACCAGAACAGTGCTCAGTTGGTTCTCAGGTTTCACATCCTTCCTGCAAAAACTACAATGGCACAAGTACATTAAAGGGCCAAATTTTAAAAAATCTCTACCTTTGATTTACAAGGTCCTCAGGCTCTGACAAAATGGGCCAGAAAACCTATAAGTCAGTGTTCTACAAACCTTTGAGATTTCTAAGGTCCTCTCAAGGAATATCACTACCTGTACCCTCATCAAAAGAAATTGCATGGCATGATAACCACCAAAGAGCCTTCTCAGAAATAGCCCCCACATTCAAACTCACTCAGCGGGGCTATGCCAGACTCAAGACTACCTCTACTTTAGTAGGCAGAATGTGGAAAAAGCCATAAGGCTGAATGAAATCCATCCCAGGATACCAAGGGAGCTCAGACAGATTCTAGCTGACCTCAAAGATTTATTTAATAAATCCTTAGAAAGATGCCACGGGATTGAAAATGAGTAAATTCACAAAAGCGATAACAAAGAAGTGGAAAACTACAGATCAGTAAGGCCCCACTTTGGAGGTTGGAAAAGAGATGCTATTGAAAAAGAATTTATTTATCAATTGATGTATTTATACCCCACATTATCCCCACAAACATGCAGGCTCAATGTGGCTTACAAAACCAGAGAGAGAGAGATCTGGGAGATATCTGGGTGAATAGTAAACTTTCTAGAATACAATGGGTTTCAAGATTTTAAGCAACATGGTTTTACCAAAAGAAAATTGTGCCCAATGAATCTGATCTATCTCTGACTGATTTATGGACAGCTGGATTGAGGACACATGCACCATATATTTGGCTTTCAGCAAGGCCTTTGATATGGTTCTTCATAGGAAGCTCAAACAAATTGACCAGGCTGAAGCTAGGTGAACTGGATTAGAAACTGGTTAACTGGCACATGACACAGGGTGGTGGTAAATGCTCAGATAAGAGAAGGGTGAGTAGTGGAATGCCTCAGGGATTGGTACTTGGGCTGGTTCTATTCAATATATTAGTAAGCAACACTGGTGAAACACTAGAAGGAAACATTTGTCTTTTTGTGGATGACGTAGATTTGCAACACAGTCTACACCACAGAGGAACATTCAAGGTTCAACTTATCTAAGCAGTTTACAGAATCAAAGCTAAAATACAGAAAATATGTAAGAAAAGGGACTGGAAAGGAACACCACGGTTAGAATATCTCACTTAATAAGGAATGGGGATAGAGAGATAAAAAGTAATTATCTAAAAAAATATTCAGCACTAGGAGATCCTTCAAATGCTCATCTTCAAATGTGGTATATATTATTCAATGCAAAAAGAGTGCTCTCAGAAGCTTAGCCAGGTCGAGAGCGCAGGGGAAGCGGAGAGTGGACTGCCGATGGTGCGTATTTTAAACGCGACAGATCACGACAAAAATAGGCGCCATCAGAAGTCCGTTTGAGGGAGTGGCCGCTCCCCTGGTGACCCACCTAGCTACACCTGAGTGCTATACTGGAGAAACAAGCCAAATACTAAAGACAAGACTCAATTTACTTAGACATAATATTAAACATTCCCATGCCGACCAGGATGTCACCTCTGTGGGACAACACTGCATCAACAATCTTATGGTGAGAATACTAAAATTAAAGTTTAAGACAATCCAGGAACTTAAGAGCTTTGAAGTCATAGTAACATAGTAGATGACGGCAGAAAAAGACCTGCACGGTCCATCCAGTCTGCCCAAGAAGATAAATTCATATGTGCTACTTTATTTGTACTGTCCTCTTCAGGGCACAGACCATATAAGTCTGTCCAGCCCTATCCCCGCTTCCCAACCACCAACCCCGCCTCCCACCACCAGCTCTGGCACAGACCGTATAAGTCTTTGAAGTCAAAAATGATAAACTATTTTCACACCCACCAGACAAGACTTAAGATCTGAGCTTTCTTATCCCATTATAAACCATAAAATTATACTGCTTTGTCACCCTATCAGCCATCCATCTCTCCCCGTCTCTAACCCACCCAGCTCTTCCTGCTTCTCACCTAACCTACCCCACCCTCTTCGTGTGAGACGGTCACTGGAATGCTTTTGTGTTTCACTTATATATTCTGATATTTGTCAACATTTGTTTATTTCTGATCTGAAGGATCATCTTCGAAAGCTAATGAAAAAACGTACTAAATTAGTCCAATAAAAAAGGTATTTTCTTTTCTATTTTGATTTGTTTCTATTACCTCTCAAAAATACAAAAGAAGGGGATAGAGCAACAGTACACTGACAAAACATAAGTGAGGCATAGCGCAGGGCCTATAAACGAGAGCTTCTTCAACAATATGGTTGCCAATTGCTTATTGTATAAAATCAAAGCTACTTTTTGATGCTGCATAATGTTTTACATCAGAAATCTCTCACATAAATGAAGTGTGATTGACGTGTCCCACATGCGCAGAACAGCGCAGGTGTTCTGTGCATGCGTCGCTTTACAGGTCTCTCTGCCGACCTCCCATGCATGCGCACAGTGCAGCTGTTCTGCGCATGCAACAGTACACCCACTACGCCGCCGCTACCATCCCTCCAACCCCACAGCTCGCAATCCAGGTAATGTGATGCCGACGACAACGCCACTACCCTCCACACCCACAAGATGAGACGCTGACGCCGCTACCCTCCTCCCCCCCCCCACGTCATGCAAGGTTCCACGTTAGGAGTTACGGACCAAGAAAGGGATCTGGGTGTTGTCATAGATAATACACTGAAACCTTCTGCTCAGTGTGCTGCTGCGGCTAGGAAAGCGAATAGAATGTTGGGTATTATTAGGAAAGGTATGGAAAACAGATGTGAGGATGTTATAATGCCTTTATATCGCTCCATGGTGCGACCGCACCTTGAGTATTGTGTTCAATTCTGGTCGCTGCATCTCAAGAAAGATATAGTAAAATTGGAAAAGGTGCAGCGAAGGGCGACTAAAACGATAGCGGGGATGGGACGACTTCCCTATGAAGAAAGACTAAGGAGGCTAGGGCTTTTCAGCTTGGAGAAGAGACGGCTGAAGGGAGACATGATAGAGGTATATAAAATGAGTGGAGTGGAACAGGTGGATGTGAAGCATCTGTTCAAGCTTTCCAAAAATAATAGGACTAGGGGGCATGCGATGAAACTACAGTGTAGTAAATTTAAAACAAATTGGAGAAAATGTTTCTTCACCCAACGCATAATTAAACTCGTTGCCGGAGAACATGGTGATGGCGGTTATCTTGGCAGAGTTTAAAAAGGGGTTAGACGATTTCCTAAAGGACAAGTCCATAAACCACTACTAAATGGGCTTGGGAAAAATCCACAATTCCAAGAATAACATGTATAGAATGTTTGTACGTTTGGGAAGCTTGCCAGGTGCCCTTGGCCTGGATTGGCCGCTGGGCTCGATGGACAATTGGTCTTTTCCCAGTGTGGTATTACTTATGTACTTATAAAAAACAACAAACCAGTTCAGAGGAAGGTGACAAAAATGGAACAGGGTTAGAGCCAAAAGACACATGAGAAGAAATCTGAAGACATACCCTAGATGAAAGGAGGGACAAGAGAGCTATGATACACACATAATTGAAAGGTATTAGCATACAAATGAATCTTTTTCAGAGACAGAAGTAAAAGAACTAGAGAACATGAATTGAAGTTACTGGGAGGTAAATTTAAGATGTAAAATCAGGAAACTTTTTTTTTTTTTTTTTTTAACAGAGCGGGTGGTGGATGCCTAGAATACCCTCCCAGCAGGGGCGAACTGACCATTCAGGCAACCGGACAGTGCCCGAGGGCCCAGAGGCTCTGCCCAGATGCCTGCCATTTTTCCCATTCCCATATACTTATACAGTCTGTGCCAGAGCCGGTGGTGGGAGGCGGGGATAGTGCTGGGCAGACTTATACGGTCTGTGCCAGAGCCGGTGGTTGGGAGGTGGGGCTGGTGGTTGGGAGGCAGGGTTAGTGCTGGGCAGACTTTTACGGTCTGTTCCCTGAAGAGCACAGGTACAAATCAAAGTAGGGTATACATAAAAAGTAGCACATATGAGTTGTCTTGTTGGGCAGACTGGATGGACCATGCAGGTCTTTTTCTGCCATCATCTACTATGTTACTACCCTCCTGCTGTGGCCACCACTGCTGCTGCTGTTACAGCAGGGGCAGCAAAAACAAATAAAGATCGTGGAGCCGCACTATTCTTCCTGTTCGCAGCTGCCGGTCCTGCCTTCCTCTAACAATTTCCTGTTCTGGGGCAGAGCCAGTCAGCTGCAAGCGGGAAGGGAATAGTGCAACCCCGTGATCTTTTTTTTTTTACTATTTTTGCAACCACTGCTGAAAAAGCAGCAGGGCAGCAGCAGTGGTGACCATGGCAGGGGGGTATTGGGTGGGAATGGGGATAGCCTGGTCCTGGTGTGCCAGTGGTAGTGGGGGATGTCTGGTGGGGCTGAAAAAAAAAAAAAAAAAAAAAAAAAAAAAGACTGCAACAGTGGATGGAGGGGAGAGGATGTGATTCTACGTGAGGGTAGGGTGGAAGAGTGGGGATATATAAATTGAGCAGGGATAAGGAGGACCTCAGGTACAGGGTGACTGGGTGATGGGGAAAGCCAGACGCTGAACGGAAAGGGGGGGAGACAGGGGAAGGCCAGACGCTGAACGGAAAGGGGGGGAGACAGGGGAAGGGCAGACGCTGGATGGAAAGGGGGGGGAGACAGGGGAAGGGCAGACGCTGGACGGAAAGGGAGGGAAACAGGGGAAGGGCAGACGCTGGACGGAAAGGGAGGGAAACAGGGGAAGGGCAGACGCTGGACGGAAAGGGAGAGAGACAGGGGAAGGGCAGACGCTGGACGGAAAGGGGGGCAGACAGGGGGGCAGATGCTGGATGGAAAGAGGCTTCCAGGATGATGTTTTTGAACAGCATCCACGCCTGATGTAAATTATTGATCCTTGAAGACGCACCTCTAAGTTTTTTTTTTTCCACCGTTCTTCTCATTTTGTCATAGTCTCCTTTTCTAAAGTTAAACGCTAACGGATTTGATTTCCTATGTATAATTACTTCAAAGCTAATATCAAGTTTGATCATAATATGATCACGTTCATCAAGCGGCCCCAGCACCATTACCTCCCACACCAGTTCATGCACTCCACTAAGGACTAGGAGGCAGATGCAGCAACCAAACGTAAAAAAATCTAAATCGTTAAAGTCCCTAACGATTTTAAAATAACGAAAAATGCACCAAAAAAAAAAGTCACACATGCTGAGATCGGTATTGAAACGTACAATGTATCAAAGAATCACAATACACATCGTTAATCGGCCCCCAAATCATGCGCAGAGCAGCCAAGCGTTATGTTAGCTGCTCTGCGCATGCCACAAACAGTCAAAACAGTCAAATCACAAGCACATGGCTCCCAAATCAAAACAAAAATAAAAAAAAAAGGGTCGGGAGGGGGCAAAGGCGCTGGTCAAGAGCATCCTGTATGGCCGTCCTTGCCCCCCCCCCCCCCCACCCGTGGTCGCCGTTCCCCCCGCCCCACTTCCCCCTGCATTCTAAATTAAGCAAGAAGAAAAGCAAACGTACCTTTAGCAGCCCCGGCCCCCCTCCCTTCTTCTTGCCCGTGCAGCGCCTCTCTCCTCTGTCTGAAGGCGCTGCACGGGCAAGAAGAAAGCTGATGCCTGCCTTCGCCCAGCTTCTGTCACGCGTCTCTCTCCTCCTGGGCCCGTCCCTGTCTGACGTCGGTAACCTACGTAGGTTACCGACGTCAGACAGGGGCGGGCGCAGGAGGAGAGAGACGCGCGACAGAAGCTGGGCGAAGGCAGGCATCAGCTTTCTTCTTGCCCGTGCAGCGCCTTCAGACAGAGGAGGCGCTGCACGGGCCCGTTAAGAGGGAGGAGGGCCCGATGGAGGAGGGGAATGGCGGTGACGACCCCAAGAGGGGACGGGGCACAGGGCGGAGGATGTCGGGAGGCGGAGCTGAGGGGAGACAGAGTAGTGAGGGGGGCCGGGGCTGCTAGAATTTTGCTTTTTCGGGGGGGGAGGAGGGGGAGCGGTGGAAAGTGGGGAGCAGCGGGGGGGGGGGGGCAAGGCCGTCCATACAGGACGCTCCTGATGAGCGCCCTTGCCCCCCTCCTGATCCTTTTTTTATTTTTTTTATTTGATGTATTTTCTGACGTCCTTTGGACCAATCACAGCGCTTTTAGCTCTGCTAATGCGCTGGGATTGGCTCAAAGTTTGTTTATTTTTTCATTTAATGATTTTTCCTGGCACAGAGCTGTCCTAACGAGAGGTCCAGACCTCTCGTTAGATTTCCTGCCTTTTTCCTGCGTAAAGGCAATCGGAAAAGGTTAGTGCATGTCGTTTCAATGGGGTTTTCACACTAATTGCTCATCTCCATTCCGTTTTCGTTAGCTGCTGGCTTCCTCGGTAAAAGCCCTTTGATGCATGCAACGGATCAAATTTTCCTCGTTGGAGGGTCATTAAAGGCTCATTTAGCTTTAGTGCATCTGCCTCTAGGTCTAGAATTTTCCCTTCTCTCGTTGGCTCCTGTACCAGCTGCTCCGTCAAGGAATTTTATCTCCCTAGCGTGCTCTGATGTTACATTTACCCAGGCAATATCGAGGTAATTGAAATCACCCATTATTATTGTGTTGACCAGTTTGTTTGCTTCCCTAATTTCCTTTAACATTTCTGCATCCATCTGTTCATCCTGGCCAGGCGGACGGTAGTACACTATCCTTTTCCCCTTTACACATGGAATTTCAATCCATAGTGATTCCAAGATGTATTTTGTTTCCTGCAGAATTTTCTATCTATTTGATTCAAGGCTCTCCTTAATATAGAATGCTACCCCTCCACCAAATCGATCCACCCTATCAGTATGACAAGGCAACATCACTACTCATCAAGCTTCAGTGGCTCCCTATTCAAACAAATTTTGAATTGTTTTTAAGATTTAATTACAATTTATCACACCTTATTTATAGCATTTATATCCCACATTTTCCCACTCACGGGTAGGCTCAATGTGGCTTACAGTAATCTACAGAAATCATACATCAATTCTACAACAAATAGTCAACGATATTGAAGTGAAAGAGACGAGAGTAATAGCAAAGGTGGGGAAATGCGGAAAGAGAAATTGAATTCAATAGGAAGAGATGTGGGGCGTGTCCTGAGCGTAAGCTTTTCCAAATAAGAAGGTCTTAAGATATTTTTTTGAAGGTCAGATGATCAGGGGTAGTTTTCACAAATTTAGGTAGACCATTCCACAGTTGTGTGCTAATACAGGAAAAGGTGGAGGTGTAGGTGGTTTTATACTTGAGGCCACTATAGATTGGGTAATGCAGATTTAAGTACAAGCGAGCTGATCTGAGAGAGTTTCGAGGTGGTAAGCTGACAAGGGTGTCCATATATGCAGGAGCTTCATCATAGAGAATTTTATGCACCAGAGCGCAAATTTTAAATGTTATTCAGTCCTGGACAGGGAGCCAGTGCAGTTTCTCACACAGTGGTCTTGAACTTTCAAACCTCGATTTACCATAAATAAGTAGCAGCACTGTGTTCTGGGCAGTTTGTAATTTTTTTCAGAAGCATGTCTTACATGGACCAGCCCCAAAATATCTAAGTATGTATTTATTTATGCCCTAAAAAGACCCTTAGTTTTAGAATCCCTACTCCTAATATAGGTCACTACAACTTTAGTCTCTTCCTGGAAGAGAACCCATAGAAGAAAGGACTTTCCTGTGTGAAATTTATTCTTGGACACATTACAGCCTGGGTCCAAATATTTGGTCCAGCTCAAGGCAGGTTTGCTTAATATTAATTGTGCCTGCAGCAAACTTCTTTGGATTATAGAATTGGTTCTATGAGTTCTACATTATTTTCTCAGTGGCAACCTTGCTTACTTTTGAAATTTGACATTATTTTGATGTTAGTATTGTTGATTTTTAGTATTGCTATATACCTTACAAGACTGGGAGACTAGGCATTCAAATGGCAGATGACTTTTAATGTGAGCAAGTGCAAAGTGATGCATGTAGGAAAGAGGAACCCAAACTATAGCTATGTGATGCAAGGTTTCACATTAGGAGTTACAGGCCAAGAAAAAGATGTAGGTGTCATGATACATTGAAACCCTCTGCTCTGCTCAGTGTGCAGTGGAGGCTAAGAAAGCAAAGAGAATGTTAGAAGTTATTAGGAAAGGAATGGAAAACAAAAAAAGAGAATGTTATAATGTCTTTGTATCACTCCATGGTGAAACTGCACCTCAAATACTGTGTGCAATTCTGCTCACTGCATATCAAAAAAGATATTGAGGAATTAGGAAAGGTGCAGAGAAGGGCGACAAAAATGATAAAGGGGATGGGACGACTTCTCTATGAGGAAAGGCTAAAGCGGATAGGGCTCTTCAGATTGGAGAAAAGGCAGCTGAGAGGAGATATGATAGAGGTCTATAAAATAATCAGTGGAGTTGAACGGGTAGATGTGAAGCGTCTGTTTACTCTTTCCAAAAAATACTAGGAGGCACACAATGAACCTACTAAGTAAATTTTAAAACAAACTGGAGAAAATATTTCTTCACTTAATGTGTAACTCTGGAATTCGCTGCCAAAGAACGTGGTAAAAGCAGTTAGCTTAGCAGGGTTTAAAAATGTTTGGATATTTTCCTAAAAGAAAATTCAATAAGCATTAAGATGGATTTGAGAACATAGGTATAGCCATACTGGAACAGACCGGTCCTTCAAGCCCAGTATTCTATTTCCGACAGTGGCCAATCTCGGTCACAAGTACCTGGCAAGATCCCAGAACAGCAAAACAGATTTTATGCTGCTTATCCTAGAATATGCAATGGATTTTCCCAAGTCTATCTTAATGGCGTATCCAAACCTTTTTTTAAACCCTACTAAGCTAACTGCTTTTACTACATTCTCTGACAACGAATTACAGAGTTTAATTTCACGCTGAGTGAAGAAATATTTTCTCTGATTGGTTAAATTTACTTAGTAGCTTCTCTGCATGCCCCCTACTCCTAGTATTTCTGGAAAGAATAAACAAGCAAAGCAATTCACATCTACCCATTCCACTCCACTCAGTATTTTATAAACCTCTATCATACCTCCCCTCAGCCATCTCTTCTCCAAGCTGAAGAGCCCTAGCCACTTTAGTCTTTCCTCATAGGGAAGTCATCCCATGTCCTTTATCATTTTCATTGCCCTTCTCTGTACCTTTTCTAATTCCACTATATCTCTTTTGAGATGCTGCGACCAGAACTGCACACAGTATTAGAGGTGCAGTCACACCATGGAGTAATACAAAGGCATTATAACATTCTCAGTTTTGTTTTCCATTCCTTTTTGAGAAGAGGGTTTCAACGTATCGTCAATGATGACACCTATATCCTTTTCCTGGGCAGTGACTCCTAATGTGGAACCTTGCATCACATACTTATGGTTCAGGTTCCTCTTTCCCACATGGATCACTTTGCACTTGCTCACATTAAACGTCATCTGCCATTTGGATGCCCAGTCTTGTAAGGTCTTCTTGTAATTTTTCACAATCTTCTTGCGATTTAACAACTTTGAATAACTTGTCATCAGAAAATTTAATTACCTTACTAGTTATTCCCATACCTAGATCCTTTATATATACGTTGCTTTTAAAATAGTTTTTAAAATTTGCACTTTGGTGTACAAAATCATCTATGGTGAAGCCCCTGCTTATATGGACACCCTAATTAACCTGCCGCCTAGGAACTCTCACAAATCAGCTTGCTCGTACCTAAACCTCCATTACCCAGTTTTCTATGGCCTCAAGTATAAGACCACTTATGCATCCTCCTCCTCCTATCTCAGCACTCAATTGTGGAATGGGCTGCCTCAATTGGTCAAACTTACTTCTGATCACCCAACCTTCAAGAAGCGCCTCAAGACCTTCCTCTTTAGTAGAGCATACGCTTCAAACCCGCCTGGCATCTCTTCCTTCTGAATTATAACTGTCATAGCGACACATTGTTCACCCCTACTCTTTCCCCCCTTTTCCCTCACCCTTTTATGACATTAAATGTTTGCTAAATTGTTGTATGTTTTTATAGACAGTTGTACGCCACATTGAGGCTGCCCTTGGATGGGAATATTGTGGGATATAAATGCTATAAATAAATAAATATGTTAAAAAGCAGTGGTCCCAGCACAGACCCCTTGGGAACCCCACTACCTACCCTTCTCCAACGAGAACACTGACCATTTAACCTTACTCTCTGTTTTCTATCTTTTAACTAGTATTTAATCCACAATAGGACATTGCCTCCTATCCCATGACTTTATAATTTCCTCAGGAATCTTTCATGAGGCACTTTGTCAAATGCCTTTTGAAAATCCAAATACACAATATCGACCAGCTCACCTTTCTTCACATGCTTATTCACCTCTTCAAAGAAATGCAGTGGATTGGTGAGACAAGATTGGCTTTGTCTCATTAATCCACATTTATGTATATGCTCTGTAATTTTGTTCTTTATAATAGTGCCATCTTGCCCAGCAACAACATCAGGCTCATCGGTCTATATTTTCCCAGATCACCTCTGGAGCCTGTTTTAAAAATCTGTGTTACATTAGCCACCCTCCAGTCTTCCGGTACCATGTTTAATTTTATTTCTAGGATAAGCAGCATAAAATCTGTTTTACTTTTCTGGGATCTTGAAAGGTACTTGTGACCTAGATTGGTCACTGTTGGAAACAGTATACTGGGTTTGATGGACCTTCGGTCTATCCCAGTATTGCAATGCTTATGCTCTTATGTTCTTTAACCTTTCATTTAGATTAAGAGGAAAATAAATGCCAACATTCAATTTAATATCAAATTTGAAAAAAAGTAGCAAAGATTGGCAACATTCAGACCAGAAGCCATTAGTTGATCTAAGAAAACAGTCAGGTTTACAGCCTTTGACAAAAAGGACAATATTCATCCAGATCTCTGTGCTCAGCATGACACATATACCAGAGCAAGAAACCACCCTTGACACTGTTATGATTAAACTTAAAAGAACATTATCAACACTCAATATAATCAAAAATTAAAGCTGTTGAGCAAAAACAACCTGTATGATCACAAAAGGATACCAACACCTGCATTTGACTATACATTTAAAAACTTAAGGAGAAAATATCCAGCTAATAACCAGTTTCCTCTGAACAGATATCCTGTGTGGTCTCAGAAGCTCATGTGCTACAATTGCTTTCTTCTTGCTCCTTCAAACAGGTATCACAACCTACAGCAATTCCAACTTATACAATCTTCTAGAATTCTACATGTTATATACAAAATGTACATAAGTGCATAAGTAATGCCATACTGGGAAAAGACCAAGGGTCCATCGAGCCCAGCATCCTATCCACGACAGCAGCCAATCCAGGCCAAGGGCACCTGGCAAGCTTCCCAAACGTACAAACATTGTATATATGTTATTCCTGGAATTGTGGATTTTTCCCAAGTCCATTTAGTAGCGGTTTATGGACCTGTCTTTTAGGAAACCGTCCAACCCCTTTTTAAACTCTGCTAAGCTAACCGCCTTCACCACTTTCTCCAGCAACGAATTCCAGAGTTTAATTATACGTTGGGTGAAGAAACATTTTCTCCGATTTATGTGTACTTAAAAAAAATTTTAATCCTCATTCTAACAGAACAAACTGGTTGCTAATATTAGTCCACTTGTGGTTTGTTGAAATTAATGAAAACTGTAGGAAATATTTTTTTTGAATTACCTTAGTACATTTGTAACTAGCTTTTGAGACATGACCTCCTTCATATAATGGAGCATAGTTTCAAAACCAAGTCCAATAAAAAGATATCACACTTTTTTCTACTTACTTTTGAACTAAAAGCAATATAGCATATACCATCTGATATGCTTTTCTTTAATATTTTAGGCATTTTCACACTGGTTTACCATCATACAATCTAGCGCTTCAAACATTTCATTGAGAATCTGCCACTGTGGACATGAGAAGTCAAAAATCCTATGTAGAGAAATTCTGTTGTCAGTCCAAGAAAAGTCTAGCACATATAACTATTCTTAAAACAAGAGGGATCAGTAGGACTATGCACCTTTTTTAAAAATAAAAAAGGAAACAGTCTTTATATACATATACTGTAGCTTAACTCATGCTTTTAGCACAGCATTGCCACCTTGTGGCTACAATACCAAAACTGGTTTGGTATCACTTAACTAGCAATCCCAGACAGAATATCTGATACCGAATCGTATAATATAAATTCAGATTCATAACGCCCACTGACTAGATAAAACAAATTTGTCAACAAAGTTATGTTTAAGATTATTTACATCAACTCATGCCTATGTTATCAAGCTTTTTACTTTGATTTCACACTTTTTTTGGCTGCTATACAATATGGGTCTGAAACACACCACCACAAGCACCAAATTTCTACCTCTGCAGTACATGGTCACCAAGTTGTCTGTTTGAATCAGGATAACCTTTGCTGGACGGTCAATCTTTGAAAGCTTTTAAACGCTCTAGGAAGTTATATAATGAAGCTGGTTCCTGAGCAGACTACACACCCTGGGAGTTAAACCCATCTATACGTGCTCTCCCTCCCACTCACCCAGTCCTGTTAAGATACATCTGTCAGAGTTGCTTCATTCTGAGAATCGGAAAGTGAACTCCTCTCGTCAGACTGAAATGTTCCATCTATCAGAATGGCGAGTCCCACAGAGGACTGGTGACGTGACAAGATACTACAGCTTGAAGGTTTCCAGTGGACCGAGTGCACTGTGTGGATAAGGTCTAGTAGCCCTGTCTCAAAAAAAGTGTGCCAAAAGTGTTACATATTCTGTGGACACCATGTGGCCCAGCATCAACACCTGCCCAGCTGATACTTGCTGACTCTGCTGAATTTTTTTCCACAATGGATAAGAATGACCTGATGCTTTGCTGCAGAAAAAGGGCATTTGCTTGAACCACATCTAGAACAGTTCCTATGAACTGCAATTGCTCTGCTAAGCTTAAATGAAACTTGGGATAATTTATGATGAATACTATTAACTCCAACAGCCTAATGATCTTTCTGCCAAACAATCATCCGTGTCCCCCTCCCTCCTCCCGTTTGCTTAAATACACTGCTACAACAGCTAGGCATTGGGTGATAAGGAGCTGATGCAAGGCCAAAAGGCACAGCACAATAGTAGCAGCGATATTTCCCTGTGTCAAACTGTAGATGCTTTCTTTGAATTGGATTTATCTGTATGTGAGCAAACACCTTCTTTAAATACACAGAACATACCCTGTCTTCCTTCTGCAGAAGTGGTATAAGAGAGCAAGGTTTAAAGGGATAGTCAATAGATTCAGCAAAGGAAATCTTGACTCACTAATTTGCTTCATTTGAATAAAGGTGAGCCGGTTTATGATCCCGTGAGATATTTCTGTCTATCAACCAGCAGGTAGAGATAAAGAACTGAAAACTCAGCCAACATCTCTCCCGGCATCCAGTCCAGCTCCTCAGTATTTACGCAAACAGTAAGGGGAAACTAACACAACCACCTTACACAACTTGCTAACCTAATACTAACCAGACAAGCAAACGTGTGGAACGCTCACCTCTGGACAATTAGTAGAGAACAAGAGATATGCAGGACGCATCATGTAAGGTGACAGTCATTACATGACCCATTACTTTGCTCTGACTAAACATGTCAAACCTTGGTGAGGCCTCTAGAACAGTGGGAAGGAATAATGGAAAGAAAATTATCAGCTTTGATCCAATTTCTCCTTCTCAATATTCCAGAACCTGTAGGATGTTCAAAAGCAATCCCTAGAGTGGGTGGGATCCTGGCAAAAATGCCTAGAGGACCAAAGCCACAAAACTAGCTTCCAAGCACCCAGCAACATCTACCCTATAGTGCTTGCCAAAGGTATGCAGGGTCGACCACGTTGCTGCCTTGCATTTCCACCAAAGACAATAAGGTACACCTCAAAGAAAAGCCCACAAGGGCTGATGCACTATAAGCAAATAAGCTGACAATAGTTTCCTTCAGCTATCAATTGTGGGTTTGGAAGCCATGAGGCCAAGCCTCTGCTTACCAAAAAGCACAGGCAGTCTGTCCGATCTGCGAAACTCATTTGTGACTTCCAGATATCTAAATGAGGACTCTACCCGCATTGAGAAGCTTCAAGGAAGAATATTGAGCCTCTTCATCCTCTCTGTGAAAAGATGGAAGCTCCACAAATTAGTCGAGATAAATGCTGATACCACTTTCAGAAGAAAGGAAGGAACAGCACGCAGGGAGACTCCCGCCTCCAAAAAGCGATGAAAGGGATCACAAGAGAGCCTGATGTTCAAAAACAATACAGGCCAATGCAACAGTGACCAAGAATGCGGTCTTTAGCAGATTTTAAGGAGGAGCTCTGGAGTGGATCAAAAGGAGGCATCTGAACAGCCTGAAGGACTAAATTAAAGTTCTACTCTGCACAAAGCATACAAAAAGAAAGGCACAAGTGGCCCACTCCTCGCAAGAATCAAATGCTATCTGGATGAGCCACAAGAGATGCCTTCTGTATTCGGCCCCTAAAACAGGCCAAAGCCACAACCTGAACTTTTAGAGAACCCAATGCTAATCCTTTCTGAAGGCTTGCCTGGAGAAATGCTAGAGAAAGACTGCACTCAGAAACCCAGGCATGGAACATCCTCCACACCCTCACATACACCATGGATGTAGAGCATTTCTGAGCATGAAGGTAGCAATAACAACCAGAATAACCTTTTCATCTCAACCAAGCCCTTTCAATAGCCAAGCTGTAAGACCAAAGGGGTCTGGATCCGGACTTTGCTTGAGAAGGCCATGTACTTGCAGAACAGAAATAGGACACCGTCTAGCTGTTGAATCAGGTCCACATACCACGGCCAATCTGGGGCTACGAGAATTATACGACCCATACAATGTGATCAACACAAACTGAGGATGTGTCTCCAGCAGCTACTGCCAGGGAGGGAAGGGTTAGGATGGCTGTTGTAGTTGATAATTTGATTATTAGGCATGTAGATAGCTGGATGGCTGGTGGACATGAGGATCGCCTGGTCACTTGCCTGCCTGGTGCGAAGGTGGACGACCTCATGTATCACCTAGATAGGATTTTAGATAGTGCCGGGGAGAAGCCAGCTGTCTTGGTACATGTGGATACCAATGACATAGGAAAATGTGGGAGACAGGTTCTGGAAGCTAAACTTAGGCTCTTAGGTAGAAAGCTCAAATCCAGAACCTCCTAGATAGGATTTGCCAAAGTGCTCCCCGTTCCACACACAGGGTCCAAGAGACAGGCAGAGCTCCAGAGTCTCTATGCATGGATGAGACCATGGTGGAGGAAGGGTTTTAGATTTGTAAGGAACTGGGCAACATTCTGGGGAAGGAGCAGACAATATGGGCTCAACTAGGGTGGGACCAGGGTGCTGGCATCGGCATTTAAAAAAGAGATAGAGCAGCTTTTAAACTAGAAACTGGGGAAGGAGGCAGTTATTCAAAAACTCATGGTTCAGAACAACATATCTTTCAAAAATATCATCAGAACAGGGAAGACAGGGTATCCCGATACTGAAGTTGCAAAAGAAACCGTAGTAGATCAGGTGTCCTTAAATAAAAATCAGACAGAAGTTTGCAAATTAACACTGTCAACTAATGAGCAAGATAAACATAGGAACAAAGTTTTCCGCAGCCTAGTAATATCAATGGTGTTAAGCCATCTAAACTACTGTAATGCCATTTATGCCGGATGCAAAGAACAAATCATTAAAAAGCTTCAAACCGCTCAAAACACAGCAGCTAGACTCATATTTGGGAAAGCAAAATACTAAAGTGCCAAACCCCTAAGAGAGAAACTACATTGGTTCCCATTAAAAGAACGAATTGCGTTCAAAGTTTGCATCCTAGTCCACAAAATCGTCCACGGGGAAGCCCCGACCTATATGTCAGACCTAATAGACTTACCTACCAGAAACGCAAAAAGTTCAGCACGCACATTCCTCAATCTCCACTACCCTAACTACAAAGGACTAAAATATAAATCCACATACTCGACCAGTTTCTCATACATTTGCACTACTGAAGGCCATAAAAACAATGCAAGACCTAACCATCTTCCGAAGGCTACTGAAAACAGATCTGTTCAAGAAGGCATACCATAAAAACCCATCTTAAATACTAAATAATTAGACTTTATAAGACCTAGACATAGTTGAAATCTTATCACTTGACTGATTAACCTCTCTGCTACTAATGAACACTACCTCTCTAATCCTTATGTCGAATACGATCTTTCCATATTTGACCACCTAATGTATGTTACAATCCAATTTATTACACAGGAACCTTCATGCATTACCATAATGTATTCTTTCCATATTTGACGACCTAATGTATGTTACAATCCAATTTATTACTCAGGAACCTTCATGCATTACCATAATGTATTCTTTCCATATTTGACGACCTAATGTATGTTACAATCCAATTTATTACTCAGGAACCTTCATGCATTACCATAATGTATTCTTTCCATATTTGACGACCTAATGTATGTTACAATCCAATTTATTACTCAGGAACCTTCATGCATTACCATAATGTATTCTTCCTTATCATGCATATATGCACATGATACATATTTATACCATGAACTGTTCCATTTATGTTATGATTCCATGTATGCTACCATATATGTATGCACCTTAATGCAATACCACTTGTAATTCCATGACCCGGAAATGGCAACCACCATTACGGCAAATGTAAGCCACATTGAGCCTGCAAATAGGTGGGAAAATGTGGGATACAAATGCTACAAATAAATAAAAATAAAATATATGCAAATGCCAGAAGACTAGGAAATATGATGGGAGAGAGAATATATTGCACTAATTGAAAAATTAAATATAATAGGCATCTCTGAGATCTGGCAGAAGGAAGATAACCAGTGGGACACTGTCATACCAGGATACAAATTATATCGTAGTGATAGGGTGGATCGAATTGGTGGAGGGGTAGCATTGTATGTTAAGGAGGGCCTTGAATCAAATAGCAGACAATCTTGATTGCCACCTCTGAGAGATTTATCTGCTCAATCACAAAACAGCAAAGTTGCAAAAACTCATGTTTCAAGGTCATGCAATGAGCTACTAATGGAGCACATGTTTTATTCCTAGTAATGTATGACTTATGTTCATTCATCCTAGTATGCAACTTCCTAATCGTTTTACCCACATAAAATGTATTACATTGGCAAACAAAAATATATATTACATGAGTTGAACTGCAGTCAGTCTTTCTTCTTAACTTATATGACTTTGAATCAACTGGATTAATAAAGCTGTCACATACTACTGTGATGGTACAAGTGGTTCATCTACCACATTTGAAATGTCCAATAATAGGTGAAATAGGATCATTCTGAATGGCAAGCAAAACTATTGGATTTAAATATTTCTTTTAAATTACACCCCCTAGAAAAGGCAATATGTAATTTATGATGTTTAAACACTGGATGTGTGTGATGATATCCCAATTACTTTTATGATTCTTGCTGCCTCTTCCCCTCCCCTTGTGCATCTTAAAACAAACATTTCAACAATGTCAAGGACCTTGTCATTCCTCTGTTTATCTCTATCCAGTAACAGTAGATTTCTATTGTTATATTTCGACCTACAATACGCGTTCTTTGGGATAACCTCGTTGCACTAAAGCAGTACCTAGTTTTTTGGCATGATATTTGAAATCTTGTTGATCTTGACAGATTCTGCAATCTTAAAAATTGCGAATATGGAATACTGTTTTTTAAAGACTTAGGATGACAGCTACTATATGCTAATAGGATATTCCTATCTGTTGGCTTTTTAAAAACTTTAGTATTGAACTGATGGTTCTTCCAAGGTAATTCCGCATCTAAAAAAATGTGTACTAGTAGATGAAGTGTCATATGTGAACTACATAGCCGAATTACACCAATTAAGCCATACTACAAAATCTGCCAAAGATTGTTGATCGCCTTCCCATACAAAAATATCAATAAATCTTTTCCAGAATAGAATGTCCAGCCATTGTTCTTCAAAATTAGCCATAAACAAGTTGGCAATCATGGGAGCAAAAGTGGCTCCCATGGCCACCCCACTCAATTGAAGAAAAAAGTTCCTTGAAAAAGAAACTTTTGTTGTAATGCAATCTCTCAGTTTCAACAAAAATTCTGTGGGGATCTCAACAGGTCTAGGTCTCTTTTCTAGTGCTTCAACTATCCGTAATGCTTGATCTTGCAATATGGACATATAAAGCGATTTAATGTCTAGAGTTACTAACAAAATGTTGCCAGACCGTGACACAGATATATCATTTAATAACCCAACAAAAAAGCTTAGTGTCTCAAGTAAGATTTTGTACAGAAATCCAAAGAATCACCTATAGTGGGGACTTGATCTTTGTACATCCAATTGTATACTTTATTGTTCACATAGCATCGCCGTCCTATATAAACCAGGTTGCCATTTTGACACTGGAAGATACACGCACGTCTGATTGTTTGTGAATACGTGTAAGTTTTTCAGGTAACATGAGCCATGGAGTAGTGATTTTTGAACTCCTGGATGCAGGTGGTCACTTATCTCCACAGATAAAATCAGAATGGAACAGAAGTAAACAGATCCCTTTGAGAAAGCCAGAGGGCGAAACGAGTCCCCATCAGGCTGTGAAAGCTGAAAAAGACTAAGTGCTATACAGTATTTGTAGTGGATTTTGATACAAACATGAATGGGCATGTGATACATAATACATGTTGACGATTAGATTTTGAAGAAAGTATACAGAAGGAATAAAATGTAGAAATTGAATAAAAAAAGTTTGTACAGCAGGAGGCTTTTTGGCCAGTGATGATGCAACTATTCTGGTTCGTACTAAAAGTCCTGTGATATTTTCACCGAGTACCCCAGGTTACTTTGAGGTCTTTTCCTCCACGGTTGAGTCTTAAAGCACTTAGATTCCACAATATAAGGTTGGAACATTTCTTGGTTTTGTGGAAAAAGCTTTATTATTAGAAGTGCTCTTTGTTCCATGTGAAAGTGGGACACTGAGGCAGCAGTTTAGACCTTTGAGATCTAAGACGGGATGAAAGGTGCTTTCATTCTTTAGGCTAAGTAGATAGAGTATCTGCCTTGTCCCTGTTCAGCCTGGGGAACTGGAACAACGGCCTGGAGTGCCAGCAAGGAATCTACGGTGGAGGACTGAAGGAGTAGCCTAGTGGTTAGAGCACCGGTCTTGAAATCCGGTTCAAATCTCACTGCTGCTCCTTGTGATCTTGGGCAAGTCACTTAACCCTCTACTGCCTCAGGTACAAAATTAGATTGTGAGCCCTCCAGAGACAGAGAAATACCCAGTGTACCTGAATGTAACTTACCTTGAGCTACTACTGAAAAAGGTGTGAGCTAAATCCAAATAAATATAATATGGTGGCCTGAACCTCGACTGCCTTGGTACTCTTTCGACAAAGACTACAAGAAGAGAGAAACCACCGGGTGTGATAACTCCAACTTGTAACCCCTTCTGTAAGGATAACCAGAACCCACAGGTCTGATGTGATTTTGGCCCACTCCTCCCAAAACGCCTGAACTACTAGCCTCACATCATTGCAAAGCTCTGGAGGCTTTGGGCACTCTGACAGAGGACGACTTCTTGTCCACACAAAAGAAAGACTGGCATGCCTGAAAGTAAGATTTCTGACCATATTGCAGATAACCAGGCTGGTACCATCTGCTGTCTCAAAATAGAAATTGACAGCCCCCTGAAAGACAACCAGAGGCTTTCGGCTTATCCTCCGGCAACCGCTGTGGCTTAGTTTCCTCCAGTTCTTTCAACAAATAGCCACTTGCCCCGAAAGGGCAATTTAACTAGACATGACTACATCCGCTGCCCAATGCTGCAACCAGAGTTGCTGACATGCCGTGATAGCTAAGGACATACTGCAGGCCATAACCCAAAAGATGTCAAATAATATTTGCCAAGCAGGCCAACACCACTTCCAGCTGGGTGTTATGGCACCCATCTAAGGTTGCTGGCTGCTAATGCACTTAAGGTATGCCCTTGCCACAAACAAGCTGCACATTGTCACTTGAAGGCCAAAGAGGCCACTTCAAAGGCTTGTTTCAGCAAAGCCTTCTAGCTCCTTATCCTGTAGGTCTTTTGGGGCAAGGAGCCCACTCTGCAAAGCTGCAATGTATCTTTCTCCTTTGGAACTAATGGGTAGAGGTGAGCAATGGTTCTTCCCACTCTCAGCCCTGCGTCTGTTGAGACCCACTCTGCTGTAATCAGGTCCTAAATGTCTGGAGCATCAGGAAGGCCTCAGAAGGACCTCTAAGCCCCTTCATGATCGACAGAAATGAACCTGCTTGCAACAAAGCAGAAAGCTCCTCAATGGAAAGCACTGCCAGTGTCTCAAAAATAAGAGCACTGAGCTCCTCTTTATGAAACAACCTCAGTACTTTCGGATCATCCCCATCCCTCAGGAGGGAGCCCTCCCATGTCTAACGGCTCCTTCAACCATGGCTCCTCTGAGGATATCTCTGCTTCTCTTTCCTTATCTCATGTGGCCTCGGTTTATTCATCTACCCACTCCTGGAGGTCTAAACAAAATCTCTTAGGAGCCAGAGGAGCAGCGGGGCGAGAAACAAACACCTTTCAGCAACTCTACCTGTCCCTGCTTCTGTAAATAGACCTGGTATAAGAATAATATAAACTCTGAAGAAAACAAAGATCCCCATGCAGCTGAATACTTTGTTGGGCCCTGCGGCTATGCTTCAAGCATGACCAGCTAGAGGCTGCTCCTCACTGCCCGAACAAATGGCACCTATTCCCGCACTCTCCTATGTTAAACTGCGCACCAGCCCTGCTTGAAAGCGTGAAGACCCTGGCATATTCGGATGCTATGCCAAATGCGAAGTGGTGAACTGGATTAGGAACTGGTTGACGGGCAGACGCCAGAGGGTGGTGGTAAATGGAGTTCGCTCGGAGGAGGGAAAGGTGAGTAGTGGAGTGCCTCAGGGATCGGTGCTGGGGCCCATTCTGTTCAATATATTTGTGAGTGACATTGCCGAAGGGTTACAAGGTAAAGTTTGCCTTTTTGTGGATGACACCAAGATTTGCAACAGAGTGGACATCCCGGAAAGAGTGGAAAACATGAAAAAAGATCTGAAGAAGCTGGAAAAATGGTCTAACGTTTGGCAATTAAAATTCAATGCGAAGAAATGCAAAGTGATGCACTTAAGGAGTAGAAATCCAAGGGAGGCGTATGTGTTAGGTGGGGAGAGCCTGATAGACACGGACGGGGAGAGGGATCTTGGGGTGATAGTATCTGAGGACCTGAAGGCGATGAAACAGTGCGACAAGGCGGTGGCCGTAGCGAGAAGGTTGCTAGGCTGTATAGAGAGGTGTGACCAGCAGAAGAAAGGAGGTTTTAATGCCCCTGTATAAGACGTTGGTGAGGCCCCACCTGGAGTATTGTGTTCAGTTTTGGAGGCCGTACCTTGCGAAGGATGTTAAAAAAATGGAAGCGGCACAAAGAAAAGCTACGAGGATGGTATGGGAGTTGCGTTCCAAGACATATGAAGAGAGACTTGCTGACCTGAACATGTATACTCTGGAGGAAAGGA
Source organism: Microcaecilia unicolor (assembly GCF_901765095.1). NCBI lineage: Eukaryota > Metazoa > Chordata > Amphibia > Gymnophiona > Siphonopidae > Microcaecilia > Microcaecilia unicolor. The sequence continues at coordinate 615,924,452 of NC_044032.1, read as the reverse complement.
GGAACAGGGGTGATATGATACAGACGTTCAAATATTTGAAGGGTATTAATCCGCAAACGAATCTTTTCCGGAGATGGGAAGGCGGTAGAACAAGAGGACATGAAATGAGATTGAAGGGGGGCAGACTCAGGAAAGATGTCAGGAAGTATTTCTTCACAGAGAGGGTGCTGAACGCTTGGAATGCCCTCCCGCGGGAGGTGGTGGAGATGAAAACGGTAACGGAATTCAAACATGCGTGGGATAGGCATAAAGGAATCCTGTGCAGAAGGAATGGATCCACAGAAGCTTAGCTGAAATTGGGTGGCGGGGGGAAGAGGGGTTGGTGGTTGAGAGGCTAGGATAGGGGAGGGCAGACTTATAGGGGGTCTGTGCCAGAGCCGGTGATGGGAGGCGGGACTGGTGGTTGGGAGGCAGGAAATACTGCTGGACAGACTTATACGGTCTGTGCCCTGAAAAAGACAGGTACAAATCAAGGTAAGGTATACACATATGAGTTTATCGTGGGCAGACTAGATGGACCATGCAGGTCTTTCTCTGCCGTCATCTACTATGTTACTATATATGCTACCACTGAACGTTTCCTCAGCATCTCCCAGGATTCCCAGCTTGCATTCTCTGCAACGCCCTAACACCAACAAGCAGGTCCCACAGCAGGGGAACACCACTCAACTGCCTCAACGGGAGTTACCATTCAACCTGTCACTAACACAGAACACGTCCCAAGCAGTGAGTCAGGTTCCCTCAAAGGCACCAAGTAGAAGTTGCAGCCCTCCAAGTGGTTCTGAGTTCAATTAAAAGGAAACCCTGTAACCAGGGTCATAGGGTGAAGGTGATGGGATATAGACTCAAGAGTAAACTAAGGAAATACATATTTGCAGAAAGGGCAATAGTTGCAGATTTGTACATCTTCAGAGCAACTACAAGCCTTTACGTCATGGGACACTGAATGTGGGAAAAAAATGCACTAAAGGGAATCCTAAAAGAGGCCCAGCACAACAGCAATGCAGAAGACAGAGGACTGAGGGGCCGATGCACTTATGTCCACAGAAAGAACCACCTGAAATTTCCACCCTGGTAAAAATAGCAGGCGAGTCATGAAAGAAATCCTATGCAAATGAACTGCATGGACTTTTACCATGCAACTTGGTAGGGAAGGATGCCAGGGCATGCAGAGAGTAGTCAATCGCTAAAAGCATGGCTGCTCTGCGCATGCTCATACTACATACTGCTTTCATACGTGCATACCAGCTGGAAGATTTCCCCTTGAACGGTCTTGGAAGGTTATCATCCTCTCTGCATGGAGCCTAACCTGGAGAGACACACAGCAGCGAGTGTGTGATCCCTTCCGGCCAGGGTTCGATATATGGGGAGGGGATGCTATAACACCTTGACGATGTGCTGAGGGAGTAGAAAGGCACCCGAAGCAGCAGTAGTGGGAGAGAGCTACTTTCCTCCCCCACCGACCGCCAGAGCCTGGAGAATGCCATGATTGCTCACAGCTAGGGCTCTGCCATCTGATCATAAGGCTGCAGCATGATGTCTGTCATTTGGGGCTCTGGCCTGGCTCCAGCCCTCTCTGCCTCCCCACCCACCACTGCTCTGTAAAACAGCCACTTCTTCCAGTTCAGCTTCAAGCCACTAGACAGTTCCTGACCTCCACTACGGCTGCTCCAGACCTCCCATAAAATTTCTGTCACTAAAGGTAGATGGTCCTTTCTATGCATCGCTCAGGAACGGCTGTGCATCCCCTCAGAATGAATATTTGAATGGTTAAACAGCTCACTTGAATACATTAATATGTGATTCCTGTTGTCTGCTGCTATGAATGATAAAAGGCCCGCACAGCCCCTTTATGAATCTACCGCTGAAAACCCTACTCCCTAAACAGGCTGGAACCAGTGAAGAAAGCACGTTGCATCTCCCCGAGAGGGATTCCCACACAACACTGATGAGAAATAATGTGTATGTACAGTGAGGTTCTCAGAGAAAACTGAGGACTGAACCTGCCAGGGTGCAGGGGATAGAGATGATCCAGCCTAGGGAAGAATACAAGTTAGTTGGGGAGTGAAACTGCTAGGTGGAGGGAGAGCATAAGCAAAGAGAAAGTGGGCAAAGCCTGGAGTACAGAGAAGCCAGGCATTTTACACAAAGAAAATAAAATTTGAGAACGCAGAATTTTGCAAATTAAATAAAAAAAAAACACACACACACACCACGTGCCGAGTTCTCAAAACTTTTGCACAGAAGTTTCCCCATGACTACCAAATGCTTGGACCAAGACTAAAGGGAAAGAGGATAGGATTTGATATATTGCCTTTCTGGGGTTATGTTCAAAACGTTTTACAAATTATATAAAGGTACTTATTTTGTACCTGAGGCAATGAAGGGTTAACTGACTTGCCAAGGGCCACAAGGAGCTGCAGTGGGAATCAGACCCAGTTCCCCTGGTTCTCAGACCACTGCACTGACCATTAGACTACTCCTCCATGCCTATAATCAGGCAGGAGTAGCGGCAATTCTCCTTACAGTTACCACAAACAATATCACGAAGCCAGTCAGGTTTTCAGAATATACAAAATGAATATGCATGAGAGAGATTTTCATACAATGGAGATAGTGCATGCAAATTTCTCTCATGCACATTCATTGTGAACATCCCAAAAACCTGACTGGCTGTGTGTGCCCCAAAGATGTTTTAAGTATCACTGTTAAACACAATTTTATTTTTCACCTTTCCTATGTTCTGGGAAATGACAGTGTGCCAAAATGTCCCAATGAAAACGTATCTATATTAAAAAAAATCTTTCCTACATCTGTCATTTTATTAAGCAATCTTCTGTAAGTCAGGGCTGACCCAACTGTTAAGCAAAACTAGGTGTTCGCCTAGGGCAGCGGCTTTTATTTTTTTTTTTGGGGGGGGGGGGGGGCAACAACACAGAGCTCAAAGCAAAATAGGTCCTGACAGGCGCACAAAGAACCATCAGCACATATTTTAACCTTTATTTTTATAAGATTTTTGTGCAATGATGTTTGTTAAATATAAAATTCTTTCGGGCCAGGGGGGCTGCAGGCTATGGACCTGAAAGATAACTGAGTGGTTGGGTATAAGGCTGAAGTTTTGCCTAGGACCCCTATCAACCTTTGCACAGGCTCTACTATAAATAAAAGGCTTCAGATTTAAACTGGTCACTCCAGTACAATAGAATTCCTTCTACTGACTGCCAGTCCTAATATCTATTCATGATTCAATGATACAATCTGAAACAAAAGAGGAGGTAAAAACCCTCACGGGACCGTGAGATATAAAACAAAAAGTGAGGAGATTGAATAAGGATACCAAAAAAATATTTATTCACATGAAAAATAAAAAATGATGTAAACAGTATTAAAAATGACCCAACACAGCCGTGTTTCGGCCAAAAGGCCTGCCTCAGGGGTCTTTATAACCTAAATGGAACAATAAACAAATGAGGGATATTGTTACAAATATATCATGGTCATGGATGTAGTGAGTAAAACAACAGACAACAGAAAAATATACGGTATAACTAAACTAACGGACAAACAGAAAATTATCTATGATTCAATCTAACAGCATACCATTAGATGAGAAAGATGAATATGTGTGTGAAATGTAAAAAAGTCTCTTCTATACAACAAATTTTTTTTTATACAACAAATTTCTTTATTCTTTTACAGTCTGCATATAAACTCAATGTTCATTTTAACAGATTGATGTGATTTTTAAAGTATTATTCATGGAGGGTCACGTGATGCTAGGCGACGGGGAGGACGCCGCTCGTTAGAGCTCTGGGTCCCCTCGGATAACAACTTCCCCTAGCGCCGTCTAAAACCACTGAAAACCCCACAAAAAGTAAGGGAAGAGACCGGAACGCTCACGCAATAAGCAGCTACAACGCCAATCTGCATTACGGTCGGAATGGCCGCAAAAACAACTCGGAAAGAGGGAGCCCGGAGCCGCGTGGGAGAGAGCAAGATGGCGGAGGCTAGCGTGACTGGCGAGTCCGTGAGTTCTGCCTGGGCGGCAGAGATAGCAGCAGAGGTCTCAGCCCTGCTAGAAGTATCAGTAGACCGAAAGCTTCAGAAAATATCCGATCAGATTGGGCAGATGGACGAAAAGTTGGAAAGTCTGCGCACCGATTTGACGGGATTTCAACAGAGGATGTCAGATGTAGAGGACCATTGTCAGCAATACGAAACCCAGCAAAAAGATTTGAAAGACCGGCTGGAAAAGTTAGAAGCAAAAGTCGAGGATCTGGAAAACAGATCACGACGGAATAATCTCAGGCTGATCGGTTTGCCAGAGTCGATACGAGAAGTGGTGTTAGCAGGGTTCCTAGAATCATGGCTGCCCAAAGTGTTGAACATACCGAAGCTGGAGAAGGCGCTGAAGATAGAGCGGGCACACAGATTGGGGAGAGCAGGACAGAACACGGAGAGACCAAGAGTGGTAATTTGTAAAATACTCAATTATGCACACAAGCAAGAAATATTGAGGGAATGGAGACTAAAAGGCAAGATATTATATGAAGCCCGTAGCGTGCTCTGTTTTCAGGACTTTTCAGCCACAGTGGCAGCCCAGCGTCGACAATTTGCTGAAGTCTGCAAACGCCTCTTTGAAAAGAAAGCTCGATTTGCTTTGATGTTTCCAGCAAAACTAAGAATACAGCATGAGGGCAGATCGCATGTTTTTAGCTCACATGTAGAAGCTTTAAAGTTTGTCAATCAAATGCTGGAGTGCGTGGGAGAAGAGAGTGAGCAAATACAATCAAGGGGTCAGAGGAGTCCATAAGGAGAGCAGTTTGCCAAGAAAGGCTGAAATAACAGAAGAAGACGGCAGCGGGCGATAAAGTGGAATACCCAGAGTCAAAGGGAACTTGGACTAACATCAGAAGCTAGTTGCTAAAAACTCTGAGTCACACAGGGATATTTGAGAAATATATGCTGAGACCTTAGGGTCCTAAGTTGGGTAAAGTATAAAGAGGAGTTGAAAGTTTGAATTTGTTTATCATGTTGGTTATATCAGTTATAAGCAAATGAGATATAAAAATATTTTAGTAGCGGGGAATAGCAGCATAACATGGAAGATGGTGCTGGGGGGACGAGGGGGGACAGGGGCGTGACCTGTTCTCTTGCGAGAACGGCAGTCTGGTCCTTTGGGAGCAGCATGAAGGAAAGGGAACAGGGAAGGGGAGGAGGGGAGGGAGGAGGGAGGGGGGAGGGGGGAAGCAGGGGTCTCTTGTTTTTTTGTTATTAATTTTTCTTTTATTTATTCTTTCTGTTCTGGTAACACAGAGGGTGGAGGCAGGAAGCAGGCGGATGTGGCGCAGGGGGAGGCACCCAGGGGCTGGGGGGTGTGTCCTCACTTATAAGATATGTGGAAGGGAGACATGCCGATAAGAATGTGGCCTGGGAACGATTAAGCTAATTTCTTGGAACGTGGGGGGGATTTCATCACCCATTAAACGCACCAAAGTCCTGCAGGCCATGCAGCGGCATAAAGCGGATGTGGTCTTTCTCCAAGAAACACACTTAACAGCAGAGGAACATAGTAAATTTCAGAAAGGTTGGGTGGGGGAGGTGGTGGGGTCCCCGGCGAAGGGGAAAAAAGGGGGTGTGTTAATGTTGTTTAGAAAAGGGCTGCAGTTACAAATAAAGTCGGTTAAAAGAAGTGAGGAGGGTAGGTATGTGCTGGCTGAGGTGGAATGCGGAAGTACCAAGTACATTTTTTGTAATGTATACGCACCGAACGTCTTTGACCATAAATTTTACAAAACTTTAATAGAACTGCTGAGCCCCTTCCAGGAGAGCAATATTGTACTTGGAGGAGGAGATTTTAACTTGGTATATAACCCCCAGATGGATAAATGTAGTTCCACGGCTGCTCCATTAAGCAATTGTGAAAGAGGCCTGCCCTTTCTCTGCTCGACTCTGGATTTAATAGATATATGGAGAGTACTCCATCCGACACACAGAGATTACACGCATGTATCCAGGGCACATTTGACACAATCCCGTATTGATTACTTCTTGATTTCTAGTGGCCTGTTTGCAAACATACCAACAGCAGAAATAGGGCCATGTGAAATATCAGACCACTCAATCGTATATATACAGCTGCAGGTGTCTAGAAATGGGGGTGGAAGGGGTAGCTGGAGATTTCCTTTTGAATTATACCGGGATCCGCATTTTAAGGAATATATAAGGGGAAAATGGAAGGAATTTAAGGAGCATAATAGGGGCCACCAACAGCAAACAAGTTTATATTGGGAAACAGCAAAGGTGGTAATGCGGGGGGAGATAATTGCCTACAGGGCTCGAGCTAGGAAAATGAGGGACAAAGAAATCCTCCGTCTGGAAAAAGAAATTAGAGCTAGGAGGGTGCGATTTGGTGAGACCGTAACGGAAGAACAGAAAAGAGCACTATTGGCATCTCAAAGGGAGCTGAATGAATTATTACACCAGAGGGCTAGGAAGTCACAAATTTATTACCAACACCAACTCTTTCAGTATGGGAATAAGGCGGGTACTTTGTTGAGTAGGTTAGAGAAGGGGCAGAAGGGGCCTTCTAGGATACTACTACTACTACTATTTAGCATTTCTATAGCGCTACAAGGTATACGCAGCGCTGCACAAACATAGAAGAAAGACAGTCCCTGCTCAAAGAGCTTACAATCTAATAGACAAAAATAAATAAAGTAAGCAAATCAAATCAATTAATGTGAACGGGAAGGAAGAGAGGAGGGTAGGTGGAGGCGAGTGGTTACAAGTGGTTACGAGTCAAAAGCAATGTTAAAGAGGTGGGCTTTCAGTCTAGATTTAAAGGTGGCCAAGGATCCTGCAAATCAAAGATGGAGGAGGGCAGATAATCCGGGAGACTGGAGGGATCATAGGAAGATTTCGGGACTATTATAAGGCATTATATGAGGAGCCGTCAGATATCATTCCGGATAGCGAGGTATACTTGACCAATCAAGAGTTACCTAGGATTTCAGAGAAGCAATCGGTAATACTGAATAGCCCTATAGAGGAGGGGGAGTTGATGTTGGCATTGCAGCAAAGCAAAATCCATAAAGCGCCGGGACCAGACGGGTTTAGTATGGCTTTTTATAAGCTGTTGCAGGAGCAAGTGACAAGTCCTTTGATCAACCTGTTCAATGATATGATAACATCAGGAACCTTGTCAGATCGGCTAAATGAGGCGAAAGTAATAGTATTATTAAAACCCGGTAGGGATGAGAGGGAAGTGGGGTCCTACAGGCCAATATCTCTGTTGAACTGTGATATAAAAATTTATGCGAAGATATTGGCCAATAGGTTAGCTAGGGTGCTCCCGGATTTGGTAGCCTCCCCTCAGGTAGGATTTGTAAAAGGCAGGTCAGTGGCGAGTAATATAAGAGCTCTACTGGCTTCCCTGGAGACAGTGGAGGCACAGAAAAGGCCTTCTGTGCTGGTCAGCTTTGACGCAGAGAAGGCCTTTGATCGAGTAGTTTGGAACTTTATGTTTGAGGTCTTGAAGACAGTGGGGATAGAGGGGGCATTTAGGAATGCGGTGGGAGCATTGTATTCTAACCCACAGGCATATATGTGGATAAATGGGGAGAAGTCAGACTTATTCCCAATCAGGAGAGGTACAAGACAGGGATGTCCTCTGTCTCCTCTGCTCTTTGTCCTGGTCTTAGATCCCCTGATCAGAGAGATTAGTGCACATCCTGAAGTGACAGGGGTAAAGTGGGGTCCGCTATCGTTTAAAGTCTCTGCTTTCGCAGATGACATTTTAGTGCACCTTACTCAGCCCAAACGTTCTTTAGAGGCTTTATTGGAACTCTTCCAGGAGTATGGAGATTTCTCAGGATTTAAGATCAATTACTCAAAATCCTTGGCATTGACGGCTAATGACAGTGTGAGACGGCTATGGGGAGGCACATTTCCTTTGAAATGGGCTGTGGAGTCTCTTCGATACCTAGGAGTGCGGATCACCATGCACACTACGGCCTTATATCAGACCAACATCACCAGGCTGGTAGACATAATGAAGGGGCAACTGGGGAGGTGGAAAGCTTTACCAATTACTTTACATGGGAGGATACACCTATTCAGAATGGTAGAATTCCCAAGGTGGCTCTATACTTTTCAGGTGCTGCCCTTGAAGTTAAAGAATAAGGACATAAATCGGATTTATAAGTATGTGAGGAAGTTCGTCTGGAGAGATTCCAAACCTAGGCTTCCTTTGAAAATATTAATGGGCTCATGGAGGGGGGGGGGATGGGTCTTCCGGACCTCCGTCGCTACAACCAAGCTTGCTTGTTGAGACACTTGGGAGACTGGCTATTGGACAGGCAGGACTTCACGCCTAGGAGACTGGAACAGGAATACTTTAAGCCCTATCATCTATATTATCTGCTGCAGTGCCCAGGGACTGCTCTTCCTGGTCCGGTGGGCAACAGCGTGTTGCTGAGGCCCATTAGAGAGACTTGGAAAGATTTAAATAAGAGCTGGGGGCTAGAGGCGGAGATGTCAGATCTTTTACCATTACAGGGCAATCCTCAATTTAAACCGGGCTCAGAAAATAAAGTGTTTCTTAGATGGGCAGAACTAGGTATCACAAGGTTAGAGCATGTCCTTGATTCCCGGGGACAGTTATTAGGCTTGGGAGCCTTGGGAGTTGGTATAGATTATAGCCATACATTTGCATATGGACAGCTAGCTCACTATGTTCGCTCCTTGGACCCAGCACGGTTGGGAGGTAGACATGGGCGTAGAGTTAGGGAATTCTATGGTTCCATGCCAGGGGAGAGGCTATCAGTCTCAGGGCTGCAGAAAGCCTTGTGGGAGCTGGGAGAAGGAAAGGAGATGGGGAAAATCCAGCTGAGGTGGGCTCAAGATTTGAAACAGCCTAATTTGCAAATTAACTTCCGGAGGCTGGTGTCACGAATACCCTCCATGTCAGGGAATGCTAGTTTGAGAGAATGTCAGTATAGAATCTTACACAGAGCATACATGGCCAAATCTCAGGTGTTCCATATGGGAGGAGTCCCGGACCCGTTGTGTTCTAAGTGTCGGCAGGGGGAGGGCACGTTGTTTCATTATCTATGGGACTGTCACAAGATACAGACTTTTTGGAAGCAAATAGCTCAATACTTGGAAAAGGTGTTGAAACATAAAATTCAGTTTTCCCCGTTGGGGGTATTGCTCGATCAATATGAAATGTTAGCAGTTCCGCAAAAAGGGGCTCGGCAGTTCATCCGCAAGGCCAGCTTACTGGGGAAGAAACTTATTCTGAATAGTTGGATGGCAGCGGAGCCGCCAGATTATTGGAATTGGAGAAACCGCCTATATGATCTGCTTCTGCAGGAGAGGAGGGTGGTGGGATCCTCCCCAAAGAGAAGGAAGGCATTCTTGGGAATCTGGGAAATGTACATACAATCGTTATCATCCAGAACCCGCAGTTTTCTGCTGAATAGACTATGATGATTTTTTCTTTTTTTTTTTATTATTATTAATATTCTCTCCCTTGGGATCATTAGATAGTGGAATGTGGATGCTATTGATAGGATGGTGGATATGAGGAGACATCAGAAGAAGTACAGCGTCCACAGAGGAGGAGTCATATGTGGAGCGAGAGGAAGGGGGAGAGGGGGGAGGAGGGAACTCCCCTGGTAGTAGGCACATAATGGGAGGGGGGAAGGGGGGAGAGGAAACATACATAATTGGTAACAAAGTTTGAATTTGGGAGTTATACTATGTGGGGAGTTAAGCTACAGGGGAGGAGCCGTTAAAACTTATTATTGCATAACAAGGGAAGGGAAGAGGTGTAAGGTAAAGTTTGATGACAACCGTTTGTTTGTAAAGGAGAACATGTTAAGATTGGAGCAGAGTTCCTTATACCAGCAGATATCTGGATATGTAGTATTCCCAATAAAATAATTGACGAGATGGAATTGAGGGGTGGGGCGGGGAGAAAATATGAAAAGATGGTTGACAGATAGTATTCTTCAGTTTTAAAGATGTACATGTTTAGTTGAATATGTAAATGGATAATGTTGGACATGTGGTGTTTTACGTTTTGTCACCAATAAAAATGTTGAACTATAAAGTATTATTCATGTGTCCTAACAATCCATAATTGTTTTATAAAAAAATTTGTTGTATAGAAAAGAGACTTTTTTACATTTCACACACATATTCATCTTTCTCATCTAATGGTATGCTGTTAGATTGAATCATAGATAATTTTCTGTTTGTCCGTTAGTTTAGTTATACCGTATATTTTTCTGTTGTCTGTTGTTTTACTCACTACATCCATGACCATGATATATTTGTAACAATATCCCTCATTTGTTTATTGTTCCATTTAGGTTATAAAGACCCCTGAGGCAGGCCTTTTGGCCGAAACACGGCCGTGTCGGGTCATTTTTAATACTGTTTACATCATTTTTTATTTTTCATGTGAATAAATATTTTTTGGCATCCTTATTCAATCTCCTCACTTTTTGTTTTATATCTCAATGATACAATCAAAATATATAGAGATACTTAAAACCTCATGAGTGGTTTTGTAATGTTCTGTGGAAAATAGTCACCTTTGAATGTGTGATCGATAGGGTGTCCACCCATACACGCCAGCCACCCCATTCGTACTTGACAGCATGGTAAAGCAAAATCCGAAAAATGGCATACACCATTTCTGTTATCTTCTGCTCATCTGAGTTCTTGGGGTTGAAATAACAAAGGGACAGCATCCACTCTTGCCACACAGAGCATTGCAGCAAACTCCTGGAAAACCAATGTACAGGTACAGATTATACAGAGAGCTACATAAAGGTTTTACATACCTGTGGATTTAGAACTCAAAGCAGAAAGTCATCTACAAATCAAAAGTTACAAGAGAGTACAGAGTCTGTAAAAACAGTAAGACTCCATATAGCAGGAATCTATTATAAAAATATCCATAAACTTTTAAAGTTTATAGATAAAATTAGTAAGATAACCTAGCCAGCACTTTCTAAATTAGGCAAGCAGCAGCGTGGTCTGCATGTAGTCCAAAACAAGGATTTAGTATATTTTGTAAGCAAAAGGTCCTAACAAAAGCCTCTCTCTCTCCATTGCTAACTGCCATTACCACATCCTCCAGCGACGAGGTCCAGAGTTTAATCTCAGAATGAAAAGATATTTCCTCCTATTTGTTTTGAAAGTACTTCCACGCAATTTTCATTGAGCATCCCCTGGCTTTGTACTTTTTCAATGAGTGAAAAATGGATTCATTTCCACCAGCTTCACAAAATTAAGGATTTTATTAATCTCAACCATATCTCCCCTCAGCTGTCTCTTTTCCAGGCTGAAGAGCCCTAACCTCCTTAGCCTTTCCTCATATGGGAGCAGTTCCATCGCCTCTCTAATTTTGGTCACTCTTCTTTAACATTTTCTAATTCCACTATATCTTTTTTGAGATACAGCAACCAGAACTGAACACAATAATTAAGGTGAGGTTGCACCATGGAGTGACATAAGCATTTTAATATTTTTGGTCTTATTTTGCATCCCTCTCCTAATAATTCCTAGCAACCTGTTGGATTTTTTGGCCATCACCGCACACTGGGCAGAAGATTTCAGCATACTATCTACAATGACACAAATCTTTTTTTTTTTTATTTGAGTGCCAACTCCTAAATTGGACCCTAGCATCAGATACCGGATTCAGATTATTCTTCCCAATGTGCATCATTTTGCATTAGTCTACAATACATTTGGATGCCCAGTCTTCAAGTTTCCTAAGGTCTTCCTGCAAGTTTTCACAATCCACATACATTTTGACAGCTTTGACTAGTTTCGTGTCATCTGCGAATTTAATCACCTCACTCGTCATTTCAATTTACAGATTATTTATAAATTAATTAAAAATAGTACCAATCCCAGTACAGATCGCTGCGGCACTCCACTATTCACCCTTCTCCATTCAGAAAAATAGCCATTTAACCCTACCCTCTGTTTTCTGTCCAATAACCAATTCTTAATCCACACAAGGTCATTGCCTCTTATCCCATGACGCCTTCATTTTCTCAGGAGTCTCATGAGGTACTTTGTCAAAGACTTTCTGAAAATCTAGATACACAACATCAACTGGCTCACCTTTATGAAATGAAGCAAATTAGTGAGACAAGACCTCCGCTTGGTTGAACCTATGCTGACTCTGTCCCATTAAACCTATTTGTCTACGTTTTCCGTAATTTTATTCTTTATAAGTTTCTGCCCTCGCGGAAACAGGAAATTACATCAGAGGAAGGCGGAACACAGAGGGAAGGGAAAGGAAGGCTGGAGGCAAGCCTGCTGGTTTCACTGCCGCCGCCACTGCGACTTGAGGTAAAATAAAAGATTTAAACCCCCAAGGGCAGCAGGAACGAAGGGAGGGCTGTCGGGGAGCTGAGGGCGGGCAGGTGGGATTCAAGAGCTGCCTGCAGCTGTGCTGGAACTGTGAGCCACCCGGGCGGCAGTAAGCATGGCTTGTGGCACCCTCCAAAGGTCGGTGCCCCCCTGCCATGCTTACCGGGTTCCGCCGCCCTGTGACCGATAGATCTTTGAGTTTCTCCTAATGTGGAACCTAGGATCATTATGATTTGGATTATTCTTCCTAATGCGCATCACTTTGCACTAGTCCACATTAAATTTCATCTGTCATCTTGATGTCCAGTCTTTCAGTCTCCTATGGTCCTCCTGCAATTTCTCACAGTCTACAAGCGAAAGAATCAGGCAAGATCTGTAAATATCTATAGAAGTAGTCCCTGAAATTCAGCCCACAGGTGTCAGCATTTTTAATCCTGCTGACCACCACAGGCCAACTAACCCAAATATTCAACGCTAGGGCCATTGTCTGGGCACTGGCATATGCATCGTTAAGTGGGCAAAGACCTACCAACATTGCATAACTATGATCGAACAGGACAACACGCAATCTTCATCCATTCCGACCCTCCACTTATACCTCATACGATCACTATACAACTTTGTATTTGTTAACCACCGACTGGGAAAATGCCTTTGACGGTACTATGTAAGCCACATTGAGCCTGCAAATAGGTGGGAAAATGTGGGGTACAAATGCAACAAATAAATAAAATAGGACTGCTTTTTGTGAGATTCTATCTGCCTGCTCAGCAATGTGGGCACTGGCACTGAATATGGCCGGTGTCCAAACTACTATGTTAAGTTATGTTACATGGATCTCATATTCCACATACTCTGGTTCTGTGTGGATAACAATAAGACTGAACTAGAGACAACATACCAGAAAGTTATAAGCTTACTTCCATATTGCATTAAAACTAAACTATTCTACAGAATAAGTCATACTTACAAAACTACTATAAATTCTGAGATAATATATTGAAAAAGAAAAGTTTTCAAAGATTTACAAAAAACCCCGTAATTACTTAATACATGAATCTCCAATGGTAGAGTTCCATCTTAATGCAGCTTGATAAAAAAGGGAAGAACCAAACTGCCTTTTCAGTTTAATCTGATTCACCAACGGATACCGTAGAGTATCTGGTTTTGAAATCTCCCTTCTATAGAAATATGTAAAACTGACCAGATTGCACAGATATGATGGTGCTTTCCCATATATAACCTTAAAAATAAAAGTGCACAGCTTGAATTGTGCTCTTGCCCTAATGGGTAACCAACGCAACTCGCTAAGTAAAATATTAGCAGATTCAAATTTACCCACCAAATATATTAGTCTTCCCACGGTATTTTCAATCAACTGTACTCGCCTAATCAGTGACTTAGAACAACCAATAAATATAATGTTACAAACAACACAAGAGACAACCAGTATTCTGTACAGAGCTGGTGCAAACTAACAACATACTGACCTTAATTTACGTAACATATAGAAGGATTTGCTTATCAGAGACTTTACATAAGTATTAAACGTTAATAGACAATCCAATTCTACTCGCAGAATTTTTGAGCAAAAAAGGATGGTTGTCAACCGTGAACTGTTGAGGGTAACGAGATATCTCCAATAGACCAAGCCATAGATTAGTCGATTAGAAGTAATGCAATTCTCAATCAGTCCTACACATTTAGCTATGTCACTCAAAGTGATGGATATGCCAATCACTGGAGACGGGTAATAAATTAGAAATATCATCCACATAGATGAAAAAGTTTATAGTAAGTTTTTCACAGATCTCATTGTTCTTACCATATAACTACATTGGGTTATAGAAAGCAGTTCTAAGGCATCCAGAGTCTCTGAACCTTACCTCCGGTTTTCTCTGCTGCTGTTAAAAAGTTTTATCATGTCAGAGAGGAATACACGTCGAACTTCCATAGTTTCTGGAGAAGGAGAGGAGGTGCGCAGAAGAGTTGCAATCACTTTCAGCATCTCTGGGAAATAATGGTTTAGAATTAAATCAGATAAAGCTGAGTCACTACACCAACACAAATTCATAGGGCTGCCTGATGGTCTCATTGATACATTATAAAACATTCTTGACAGTACAGCTGGTCAAGAACAGATAAAATAGTCACTTAACTCTCCACTGACCCAATTAGAAAAAAGGAACAAATAACTTAGATTGTGAGCCCATTAGGGACAGAGTACCTGCATATAATGTGTACAATGCTGCATATGTCTAGTAATGCAATAGAAATAAGTAGCACTAGTAAAATAATTATATAACCTACCCATGTAACCAAAGACCTTGTCAATATACTTCCATATGTGATTACCAATCATGCAGTCAAAACTTAATGACATATCTCTTCAATTTAGAGTCCCATCACAACATTTGTCATTTATTTCTCTATATAACACTATATAATTAACATTTCACTATACAATAAACACTACATATGGTGACAAAGATAGTGAATTCTCAAATTTCTCACTTTTTACTACAGGAAACATGGATCACACCTTTGGAGATGCAGATCAGATGGGGATAATAAACCTCTTGAACCATCAATTATCACATCATGAAGTCTCTGTACTCTCCAAAGGACTTTCATTTTGCCCATCCAGCAAGCTGGACGAAATCCAATTATACTCAGACCTGGAAGAATGTTTTAGAAAAATGCGCCTGAAGGCACATTTCCACAACAAAGGGACCCCCAACAGACCGGAATATAGTTTTAAACAAAAGAACACATTTCACCCCACAGGATAGACAAAATTACAAAATGGACAACTACATAGAAAGCCTCAGGCATAGAGTAAAATCACATTTTTCCAACAAACAAAAGAGAATTCTGTCTAATCTTACTCCACCAGAAAGAGCGGCCATAAGAACTCTGCAAACTAACCAACACATCACCATCAAACCCGCAGACAAAGGTGGCTCAGTGGTAATTATGCACACAAAAAAATACATTGAAGAATAGCAGACAGCTCTTAGACAATACATACTACAGGAAACTAAGTGAGGATCCTACACAGGATTATACAAAACAGCTGAAAGACCTGATTAGAACATTTCCTAAACAAGTACAGCCACATCTGAAGAAACTCATACCAAACCAGCCTGCTGTGGGCATATTCTACATGCTACCCAAAATCCACAAACCAGGAAACCCTGGCAGACCAATCATATCGGGTATTGGCACACTCACGGAGGAAATATCTAGATTCATATAGGGAATTCTGAAACCTCTTGTGCACAAAACAAACAGCTTCATACAAGACACCACAAACTTTCTGAATAAATTTAAAAATATCAAGCAATTACCACCAAGCACCCTTCTGGTCATGATGGATGTAGAATCACTATACAGCAACATTTCCCATGAAAATGGCATAGCTGCATGTGAGAAATTCCTAAAAACATCCACACGGGACCATCAATACTCACCAGAAACCATTACAAAACTAATCAAATTTATTTTAACTCACAACTATTTCCGCTTTAACATTGATATCTATTTACAAATAATGGGCATTGCGATGGGCACCAGGACAGCACCCCAATATGCCAACCTCTTAATGCCTGAGCTGGAAGAGACATTTCTGAATACATACCAGACCAAACCTCTAAAATACCACCGATACATCAACGACATTTTTATGATTTGGACTGGGAGGGGGGGGGAAGAAATTCTGAAACAATTTCACAATTCCTTCAATACATACCATCCTACAATCAGATTCAAAATTGATTACTCCCCAGAAAAAGTCAATTTTTTGGACACCACAGTCTCAATCAATGATGGCTATATACAAACATCCATATACAAGAAACCCACAGACAAATGCAGCTACTTCCACAACTCCAGCTTCCACTCTTCACATACAAAAATGGGACAGAGAGACACCTTGAAACCTTGACTGCATCCTTCGAACAGAAAGGCTACAACCCCAAAATAATCTCCAAGAATATTGCCTCCTCCCGCAAAACACCCAGGGAAAATCTGCTACAATACAAAGAAAAAAAAAGCCACAGACAGAATCCCCCTTATAGTAACATACAACCCAGAGCTGGAAAAATTAAGAAAAATCATAAGAGATCTGCAGCTTCTACTCCAGGAGGATGAATTACTGAAAGAGATATTCCCATCTCCACCAGTGCTGGCTTTCCAACAGCCACCCAACTTAAAACACAAGCTAATTAGAAGTAAGCTCCCAACACAGACTCAAAAAGAAAAGAATGGCACACATCCTTGCAATATATCCAGCTGCAAACTATGCCAAAATATGTCACAGCATCCCACGATCATTCACAAAGAAAAATATTCAACATTAAGGAATCTTTCACATGCTCATCTTCCAATGTGGTATATATATCATTAAGTGTAAAAAGTGCGAAGGCGGCTGCTACATTGGAGAAACATGTCAGACGCTAAAGAAGAGATTTAATTTACATAGATATCATATGAAAAATGTCAGTACAAACAAAGATGTCACGCCTGTGGGACAGCACTTTACAAAACCACAACACTGTACCAGTGATTTCATGGTAAGGATCCTGAAAGGGAACTTTAAAACAATACAGGAACGTAAGACCTTTGAAGTCAAAATGATTAAATATTTTGACACCCACCAGACAGGACTTAAAGATCTGGGTTTCCTAGCCCATTACAAACCATAAAATTGTATTCCTTTGTAAATTGCTCTCCTGTCTCCCCTCTCACCTATCCACCCCCATCCTGTTATACTGCCACTGAAATGCTTTGATGTTTTCACTCATCCCCTGTCTCCATGCATATAGACTGTCACTGAAATGCTTTGATGTTTCACTCATATATACTGTCATCTACCAACATTTGCTTATTTCCGATCTAACGAAGGGCAACCTTCGAAAGCTAATCAAGAAATGTATTAAGTTATGTCCAATAAAAAAGGTATATTTTCTTTTCCATGTTTTATTTTGTTTTATTTCTATTGATATCCTTTATTATAGAAAGAAAGGGTCTCATAATGCAGGAAGACTTCAAACTCATGATAAACCCTGATCTGGTTAATACATAGAAGTGAGGAAAAGGGTTAGGGGGAGGGGAAGTCACTCAAGCTTTAAAAAAAATGTTTTATATCAATAGACATTTGGCAGCAACAAAATGCTGATACCAAGGACTATACTTGTTGTTCAACGGTGCATTCACACTCTAAAACCAATTTAAGCTTTTAGAGAAAAAACTACTGCAGTTAAATGATAGCAGTAAGAGTCTAAATTGATCTGACCATACTACTATGGTATGGAAAGGTCTGGAGCAGCAAGATTTGAACAAGGGAATTAAGTTTTGGAAACTCAATGATAATCTTAGAATTATTAGATTCTTGATATACTGCCCAAGATACAACCAAAGCAGTTTATATATTCCATTCCATGCCTGCAACTATATTCCGCCTGAATCTACTAGAGCATCAAAGAGGGTCACAAGAATTAAACTCCTAAACTCATATATATTATTCTTATTAGCAAACTGATCACAAAACAGTACCAAATTATGTTAAATAGGTCTTCAGTGTTTTTCAAAATAACAGATAGTTATGCATTGTTTGTATTGATAATAAAATCAAATTGCCTAGTGGTTAAGGTGGTGGACTTTGGTCCTGGGGAACTGAGGAACTGAGTTCGATTCCCACTTCAGGCACAGGCAGCTCCTTGTGACTCTGGGCAAGTCAATTAACCCTCCATTGCCCCAGGTACAAATAAGTACTTGTATACAATATGTAAGCCGCATTGAGCCTGCCATGAGTGGGAAAGCATGGGGTACAAATGTAACAAAAAAAAAACAAATTCCATATCCTACCGGACTGGTAACCAAATGAACTATCATGAAATGTCCTTTACAGAAACATAGGTTAATCTCAATATAGAACCGAAACATGATGAAGACCTAAAAGAAGGAACAGATAATTGAGAGAACACGAACAAATCATGAATAGTCTTAAAAACTAAACATGCCACCTTAAACTATTCAAACCGGGGGGTCACGTGATGCTGTGAGCAGCAGCGGATGCATTATAGCCCGCTGCGAGTACCCGAACCCCTCTCATCAACTTTTAATGCCGATGGAAAAACGTTTTTGACCAAACGTACCCCACGGGTCTAGGAGTCTATGGACAAATTCCTGAGTGCATCAGTGTCACACTTGTCAACCAAACCGCCGCGCCAAGGATAAGATCGGGCGAAGCAGGGTGAAGACAAGATGGTGCCCTCCTCCCAAACTAAGCCGACCTCCACGGAATTTATACTGGAACTCACAGAGGCGATGGTAAAGGCTCTGAAGGTTCACGCAACTCTCTGAACAGATAGCAGGTATTACACAAAGTACCTTAGAACTGACTCGCCGAACTGGAAAATTGGAATGCAGGGTCTCCAATGTGGAAGATTTGCTGCAAACGCAAAGTGCAAATACAGAACAGCTAGAGGCTTTAACCCAGGCTCAGCAGGACAAACTGGAAGATTTAGAAAATAGAGCATGACAAGAGAACCTTAGATTCGTAGGCTTCCCTGAGTCAATTCCAGAATCATCTCTGTCCGCTATGTTGGAGACCTGGCTGCTTGCACGCTTTCCCGCAGCGGGGACCCAGGTGACAGTTTACATCGAGTGGGCCCCTTGAGACCCAATGCTGACAAACCTAGGGTAGTGATTGCCCAATTTCATCAATACTCACAGAAAACCCAAATATTACGTCTTTACAAAAGTAAAATGGAAGACGCAATCAAACTTTTCCAAGACTACTCGCCGGCGCTCTCTATTAAACGGAGGGCCTTCTCTACAGTATGTACCCAACTGGTGGCGGAAAAGCTCCGCTTTTCTTTACAATATCCTGCAATTCTGAAGATACAACGTAACAACCGGTAGCTATCTTTTTCCAAATCTGAGGAAGCAGTGACTTGGCTACAATCTTTGGAAACAACATGAAACAGTGCAATCGGTTTATATGTAAATTAATGTTGATTGTTTTACTAACAGAGGGGAGGGTTTCTATGCTCTCTGGCACCTTTACGTCCCTTAGACCTATCCTTCACTGAGAGAGATAGGCTCTTTATGTTAACCCAAGGGGTACAGGGATCAAGTGGGGAAACAAGCGGGGAGGGGCTTCAGGAATCCAGGTATAGCGCACAAAATGGAGATCAACGGACAGGATAGCAACCCGGTAAACCACCATTTTCTATGACAAAATTATGGGGAGAGAAAAAATATCATGACCCATCAAAGGTGTGTATGTCTTCCTGGGGGACGGGCAGGGCCCCTAGGGGGAACCGTTTGATAGATCAGGGATCTGTGGGTTTTTCCCCAGGTCAGTGGATGGGATAAGTAACTACCACACGCCTTGTTTCTTGGAACATCTCTGGAACATCATCCCCAGTAAAGCGCTCTAAGATTTTACCACAGCTTAAACACCACAAAGCGTCCATCGCTTGCATCCAAGAAACTAAATTATCAGATTCAGAACATGAGAAACTAAGCCAGCAGTGAGTGGGAGAATGTCATTACTCCTCTTCTGGTAACAGAAGAAGTGGAGTGGCGTTCTAAAAGAAAGAAAAAAAAAAAAAAAAAGAAGGCCTCCCATGTCACACTAGGCTTATTTATAAAGATACAGAAGGAAGAGTGGTCCTGCTCTGCATCACCATATTCGGGAAAAGATTCTACCTATGTGCAGTATATGGCCCAAATGTTTACTCAGCCCAGTTCTTTCAGTCTTTAATCTCCTTGAGACTCTCAAGGTGCACTCAGATGCACCTTGGGTATGGGCGAGAGACTTTAATCAAGTCATAGATCCAGAGTTAGATCGCTCAAGAGATGGGGAGAAACAGAGGCTTGCCTTTTATGTGCATACCCTTGCAACTAGTAGACCATTGGCGTCTATTACACCCAACCACGAGAGACTACACTCATCAATCCAAAGTCCATCAATCCTGGTCCCGAATAGACTATATCCTAGTGGCGAAGGATTGGTTTTTTTAAAGTGTCACAAGCAGACATAGGACCATTAGAAGTTTCAGATCACTCACTAATCTGGATAGACTTAAAATTTACATCCCTGGGTGAGTCAGGTTATTGTTGGTCATTCCCCTCTTTTCTGTAAAGGGACACTGCCTTACCCACCTACATCAAAGAACAGTGGGAGCAATATGTAGCCACTAATGCAGAATCTTGCGACTCGCCAACAGTATTTTGGAAGGCCTCTAAGGCTATCCTGAGAGGGGGGATAATAGCCTTCATGAGCGCCAGGTCTAAGCGACTCTCAATGAGTATAATTCGACTAGAACGGGAACTCCGGTTAGCAAAGAAGGCATACCTATCACAGCCAAATCAACACAATAGAGATGCTATGTCAGCGGCCTCCACAGCATTAAACTCATTAATACATGAGCAAACAAAGAAATGCCTTTCTGTGAGAGGCCTGCAGTTCCACCGGTTTGGAAACAGGCCGGGGAAAATGTTGGCACAGGTGGCACGCATGCGGATCCCACGCAGGTTGATCCCATCGATTATATCGCCAATAGGGACTAGGGTACATAATCCAGAGGGGATAGTGCGGGCATTCCATTCATACTTTTCTAAAATGTATTCTAAAGAGGGGGATACAGACAACATGCCAGCTCAGGACTATTTAGAAGATGCAGGCCTTCCCCGTTTATCCCAGGTCATTCAGAACCAGCTTTCGCTGCCACTTCGAGCCCAGGAAATACAAGTGCTCAAATCCCTTCCATTGGACTCGGCACCGGGACCTGGCGGCTTCTCAGCCGAATATTATAAAATGTTACCCCCCCCCCCAATCTTCTGGTCCACTTATTGAATACTATGATATGGTAGTACAAAAGGGGTTCTTCACTGCTCAGGAAAACGAGGCCCTAATCACATTGATTCTCAAACTGGGCAAACCATGAGATCGGGTGGAAACCTACAGACCTATTTCTTTAATCAATGTAGATCTTAAGATCCTGGCTCGAGTGCTGGCGGACCGTTTGGCACCCCACATTCCTTTCCCTGGGGGGACCACCAGGTGGGGTTTGTGCGGGGCCGGCACTCAGTAATAAGTGTTCGCAAGGTCCTCCTCTCTGTAGTTCAGTGCTATTCTTCAAACACACAGTTATTAATGGTTAGCCTAGATGCAGAAAAGGCGTTTGACATTGTGCGCTGGGATTATTTGTTCCAGGTATTATCTTATGTGGGCCTGAGGGGTTGGTTCCTTCAAGCAATAGAAGCTTTATATAAAGGACCGACTGCACGCTTGTACCAGTACTATGAAAACAAGATTAGCTAATGGAAACAGGTTGATGACTTTGGATCTGCCAGTTGAAATATTCTTCATTTAAGGACAAATATAAGCTATTTTCCATAGAAAAAGGACTGTTCATGTTTAGACTACTGGTGACCATATAACGAAATGTGGCAAGCAAATAAGCAAAATGGTTCACTAAGTAAAACAGCAAAGGATTGTGAGGTGCTGTTGTAATTCTAAGTATTATATTTTGCTGCTGTCTACCTGTATCCAAGTGATGTCAGCAGAGCAAATGGCAGCTTAGGAGAAGAGTTTCCAGACTGAAAAGAACCAAGAAGAATAATGTAAACTCACTGATTCGGACTGCTGGCTTTAAACACTTATATTGTGAGGACACACTCCTGGCACAGTTATGCCAACAAGACACACAAATACTTCTATAGCGGGAGTGCTGGGGAATCAGTGCACAGTGAGGACAAGATGGTGGCCGCAGAGCCTGAAAGCACACCGAGAGAACCTTCTAGCAATGCAGAGCAAATACTGCTCCGAGGAGATGCGCAACTGGTTCTTAGAGCTTACAGAAGACATAGCTACAGTTTAAAGACAGATTCAAGGGATGGTAGAAGATCTAAGAAAAGACATTACAGAGACTGGGCACCGGGTGGAAGATTTGGAAGCGCAAGTGAAGGAGTAGGACTGTTATAAAAATTTAAAGATTGGCTCACACACACAAAATCTAATCAAGATGAGATGCTGCTGAAATTGGAGGACCTAGAAAACAGATCCCAGAGGTGTAATCTCCGTTTGCAAGCTGTCCCTGAGACTGTGGCAAAAGTGGTAAGCATGGAGGTTGCACAGCAGATTTGCTTTGCAGCACTACAGGATGGTGAGGGGCAGCAGAGCCTGGGGAAATATTGTCAGATCAGGTCCATATAGTGGGGGGGGGGGGGGGGGGTTCAAGAAAGGAACCTGCCCAGGAACATACTTGTACTAGCCGTTGAGCCCGTGAAAACGGGCTACTTTTGGAATGGGATGGGGGGTTTCCGAGCCCCCCCAGAGTCGCTGCCGCCGCCCCTCCATCTGGCCCGAGCACTGTGAACTTATATCAGCACGCAGCAGCAGGCACATCAGCAAAGCTGCCGTCGGGGCAGGCTTCCTTCTCTGCCTGTGTCCCGCCCTCGTGCGACGTAACGTCGGCGAGGGCGGGACAAAGGTAGAGAAGGAAGGCAGACGGCAGCTTTGCTGATGTGCCTGCTGCTGCATGGTGATGTAAGTTCACAGTGCTCGGGCCAGATGGAGGGGCGGCAGCGACTCCGGGGGAGGGGGAGCGGTTCCGACGTCCGCAGCATGCCAGTAGAGACTTCCCTCTCTGTCCCGCCCCCATCATCACGTATTGAAGCGGGGGCGGGGCAGAGAGGGAAGTCTCTACTGCGCATTTGCGAGTGAGTACGGTCACTCGCCCTTTATATGTTTGATGATGCTTGCATAAATATTTTAACAAAAAGGGTGCTGAGGGGTGCCCAAAATTAGGAAGTGTAATATGGGAAGAGACAAGTACATAAGTATTGCCATACTGGGAAAAACCAAAGGTCCATCGAGCCCAGCATCCTGTTTCCAACTGATGTGAAAGTTTTCATGGATGTGGACCCTTGACTGAACTGGTGCCAGGAGTACCGTAGCTTCACTGCTGTGTTGAGAAAGATAAAGGTGGCTATTTCCAATTGGAATTTCTTTCTATGTGGATGGCAAGATTTATAATGCTATGTCGTTGGAAGATCTCCATAAAAGCTTTGCTTCAAGTCTCAGCAGTCCTCCAGATGTGGCTGAGCAGGATAAAGAAACACGTACAGCCAGGGATTTTTCCATGGTGCTTGCTGGCAGCAAGCAGGCAAGTCCGGGAATCATGCTGGTAAAAATTAAGTCACCTGCTTACAGTTTTTCTTTGCCCTGAACTTTATCTGCACTACTACTTTAGTGTCCCAATAACTTTGCTGGCTGACACATAGTAACATAGTAGATGACGGCAGAAAAAGACCTGCACGGTCCATCCAGTCTGCCCAACAAGATAACTCATATTTGCTGCTTTTTGTGTATACCCTACTTTGATTTGTACCTGTGCTCTTCAGGGCACAGACCGTATAAGTCTGCCCAGCACTATCCCCACCTCCCAACCACCGGCTCTGGCACAGACCATATAAGTCTGCCCAGCACTATCCTCACCTCCCAACCACCAGCCCTGCCTCCCAACCACCGGCTCTGGCACAGACCGTACAAGTCTGTCCAGCACTATCTCCGCCTCCCAACCACCAGTCCCGCTGCCCACCACCGGCTCTGGCACAGACCGTATAAGTCTGCCCAGCACTATGCCCGCCTCCCAACCACCAGCCCCACCTCCCGATCTTGACTAAGCTCCTGAAGATCCATTCCTTCGGCACAGGATTCCTTTATGCTTATACCACGCATGTTTGAATTCCGTTACCGTTTTCATTTCCACCACCTCCCGCGGGAGGGCATTCCAAGCATCCACTACTCTCTCCGTGAAAAAATACTTCCTGACATTTTTCTTGAGTCTGCCCCCCTTCAATCTCATTTCATGTCCTCTCGTTCTACCACCTTCCCATCTCCGGAAAAGGTTCGTTTGCGGATTAATACCTTTCAAATATTTGAACGTCTGTATCATATCACCCCTGTTTCTCCTTTCCTCCAGAGTATACACATTTAGTTCAGCAAGTCTCTCTCATACGTCTTGTAACGCAAATCCCATACCATTCTCGTAGCTTTTCTTTGCATCGCTTCAATTCTTTTTACATCCTTAACAAGATACGGCCTCCAAAACTGAACACAATACTCCAGGTGGGGCCTCACCAACGACTTATACAGGGGCATCAACACCCCCTTTCTTCTGATGGTCACACCTCTCTCTATACAGCCTAACAACCTTCTAGCTACGGCCACCGCCTTGTCACACTGTTTCGTCGCCTTCAAATCCTCAGATACTATCACCCCAAGATCCCTCTCTCCGCCCGTACCTATCAGACTCTCCCCGCCTAACACATACGTCTCCCGTGGATTTCTATTCCCTAAGTGCATCACTTTGCATTTCTTCGCATTGAATTTTAATTGCCAGACCATAGACCATTCTTCTAGCTTCCTCAGATCCTTTTTCATGTTTTCCACTCCCTCTGGGGTGTCCACTCTGTTACAGACCTTAGTATCATCCGCAAATAGGCAAACTTTACCTTCTAACTCTTTGGCAATGTCACTCACAAATATATTGAACAGAATCGGCCCCAGCACCGATCCCTGAGGCACTCCACTACTCACCTTTCCTTCCTCCGAGCGAATTCCATTCACCACCACCCTCTGGCGTCTGTCCGTCAACCAGTTCCTAATCCAGTTCACCACTTCAGGTCCTATCTTCAGCCCCTCCAGTTTATTTAAGAGCCTCCTGTGGGGAACCGTGTCAAAAGCTTTGCTGAAATCTAAGTTGATTACGTCCATAGCTCGTCCCTGATTCAATTCTCCTGTCACCCAATCAAAGAATTCAATGAGATTTGTTTGGCACGATTTCCCTTTGGTAAAACCATGTTGTCTCGGATCTTGCAACTTATTGGCTTCCAGAAAATTCACTATCCTTTCCTTCAGCATCGCTTCCATTACTTTTCCAATAACCGAAGTGAGGCTTACCGGCCTGTAGTTTCCAGCTTCTTCCCTATCACCACTTTTGTGAAGAGGAACCACCTCCGCCGTTCTCCAATCCCTCGGAACCTTTCCCGTCTGCAAGGATATATTAAACAAATCTTTAAGAGGACCCGCCAAAACCTCTCTGAGCTCCCTCAATATCCTGGGGTGGATCCCGTCCAGTCCCATGGCTTTGTCCACCTTTAGCTTTTCAAGTTGTTGATACACACTTTCTTCCGTGAACGGTGCTCTATCTACTTCATTCTCGATTGTATTATTTCAATACACAGTGGGCACAAACCTTTTTTTCTTCTCCTGAGAACATTCAATGACTCTGCAGATTATTAAACACCTTATGCAAGATTATCCACATTGAGCCTGCAAAGAGGTAGGAAAATATGGGATACAAATGCAATAAATAAATAAATTATAGCTTCCCTGGTAAACTCCAAGGAGCACTGTCGCTCACTTCCTCTCTAAAATCTTGCCTACTAGACTTTAGTGGGCAATTTAAATTTGTATGGGATGGAGGTTGGGGGTATTGTAGAGGTGTCCCTTGGTGTGTCACCTATTGTTCAGCTATGGCCTATGATCAGAAGTCTGACTAGGCCAGGAACCATCTTCTTTGAGCAAGACCGTCATGGCTGCCTGAAAGCTTCCTGTTATTGCCAGCTCAAGGACACTGGCATTCCACAGCATATCTGCATTTCATCTTTGGGGCGGAAGTTGGTAAGACAACAGATTTACACCGACAAGCATGAGATAAGGCTTGTAAGCCCCTTGGTTGGTGTCTCTGAATCAACTATGGACATCTGTTATCCAGGCCTGTATTTCATCTGCTGGACAGGAAGAATACATGATCCAATTAGGCTAAAACAGTCACCCAAGGACAGAGGTCTGAAACTGGACTTTTGGAAGACCAAAAAAATTTTTTGATGAGTTTTGGCACAGAGAAATTCTCCCTCTTTTCCCATACAGTAGAGTTCTCCCTTTCTTTCCTATTGTGTTTTTTTGTTTCATTTATCTGTTTACCTAGCCTGCTTTTAGTCTGTACACCACCTAGATGAATATCCCGTTTGGTGGGCTAGTAAGTTACTAATAAACTTGAAACATATGTTTAATTCTTTTTTGCATCTGATAATTCCATTAAGCAATTAGAAGACTTCAGGACATTTTCAACTCCACTGCTAACTGGTTATAGCTAAATAAGTTGGCTTTAAATATTGATAAAACAGATTACATTAATAGGGAATGCAGATGAACAAAAGGTTTCCTCAAGCATACTATTGTCAGAAAATGATTTTAATTTTTCAGCATACTTGGAGTTTAGGATTCATTTTGGACTCCATTTTTTTTTTAACAGAATATGCAATGATTAATTTTTTTTTAAGTTGCACATGCTGAGTAGACTGAAAGGATGCATTCCATTGGACAATTTTGGAACTGTTGTACACTGTTTAGTTTTGAACAGACTAGATTACTGCAATTCATCATGTTTAGGATTACTGGAGGATTATCAGTTTCAAGCATAAAATCACTGCACATAATTAAAAATCCTGCTGCTTGTTTGCTTTCAAGTTGCTCCTGTTTTCAGCACATTTCTCCTGTTTTCTGTCACCTTCAATGGTCATCAATTAATAAGAGAACCAAAGTGTTACTTTTATTCATAGAGCCTTAAAGAAACCTGCTTTACGATTTTGTTTTGATTTTAAATCATGTTTTTATGTAATTTATTGTATTGTTTTTCATTGTGTATGTAGATGTGATCCACCTGGCTTAGGCAGAATATCCTATATAATAATTCTCACCTCCAACGTTCTGTGCCTGGGACCATAGCTCCCTAGGCTGGAGGTGGTCTGCTAGGCAGACACGCACTGACGTCATGACATCTGATTCCTAGGCAAGGGGAGGAATAGGGAAACACATGCAGCGTGTTTCCCTACTCCTCCCCCTGCCTCGGAATCATGTCACCGCCTGCGCTACGGCCCACTCGACCCCCCCCCTCCGCGAACCTTTCGCCCCCCTCCCCCCCCCCCGCCGTTGTGTACTACCTGTGCTGACGGGGGACCCAAACCCCCGACAGCCGAAGTGTTGTTGTGCCCTTCGCGTTCCTTCCTCATCTTCTCTGGAAGTTCCTCTGCGTGCGTCTGACGTCAGACGCACGCAGAGGAACTTCCAGAGAAGATGAGGAAGGAACGCGAAGGGCACAACAACACTTCGGCTGACGGGGGTTTGGGTCCCCCGTCAGCACAAGTAGTACACAACGGCGGTGGGGGGGGGGGGGGCGACAGGTTCGCCGATGGGGGGGGGGGGCGAGGGGGCCATAGTGCAGGTGGGGGGAGGAATTGCCTGCCTAGGGCCCGTTTCCTTGCCTTCAGAAACGGGCCTTTTTTACTAGTAAATTAATAAACCTTAAATCCTAGTAACCCAGATTTTACAGACCAGATTATGCAAGCTCCTTTCAGTAATTCAAAGAACAAAACTGGGGCTTTAAGGCTTTAACAGGCAGTATTATCTGAATGGCAATCAGTTCAGAAGTATCACCGTTCCAAAACTGTCACCTTAACAGATTGTAAGCTCTTTGAGCAGGGACTGTCTCTCTTTGTTAAATTGTACAGCGCTGCGTAACCCTAGTAGCACTCTAGAAATGTTAAGTAGTAGTAGTGGTAGACTGCTCTGAGAGAGCACAACAGAACCACATTATCTACCTGTATGAATCCACTGATGCTTACTATTATTAAAGAAATTAACACACAGTCAATCTGACTGGTCCATCAATTCTGTGTGTCTCACTTGTGGCACAGACATGGGCTAACCTGATCCATCCACTGCGTAAATTTGTAGCATTGTTCCAAACATTACAATTCCCAAAAGTAAAAGTAAATTGCAATGGAGTTGCCTAAAGAGACCTTAAGAACTTTAAAGTAGCATATTTAATATTACTATCTAAACATTTGAAATACAGCACAGAACCTGTTGGCTAGTTCTCAAGTTTTGAAAAAATATATTTTCTTGTTTGCTTAACATTTGAGCTCTGTCCGCATTACGAGGGAATTCAAACCAAAAGTGCTACATTCTTCTGCAGCTAAAGAGCCTTAACAGCACAAAGTCTGGCGTAATCATAAGAGAATGTATTGGCTTTAACTAAATGAAGTTTGTTAAAGCTGGAAAGAGACTTCTGGCATCCTTCTATCCTTGATCAAAGCCTTTGTCCATAAATTATATATCATAGTTAAGGTCCAGTTTATCAACAACTCATGTGACATATCCCAGACAAATAGTTATATACTGCCCTGGATCAGAAAATTTGTGCACCCATTTCCCCATGGAATTGGTAATGAATCAAACATAGAACAGAGAAGAAACACAAACAGGAAGCAAAAGGAAAAAAAAACAACCATACTCAGCTAGAGGGCAGAGACATGGAGAGGCATGGGGGTGGAGGGGGACAGAAAGCAACAAAGTGGAAAAGATCTGTAAATCCCTCAAGTTTAAGAAATATAAATTGTAAATCAAAGAATTCTTACACAAAAAATTTATCTTGCAGTTGGCTAAGACCTTTTTTTTCCCAGCCCATATCTGGTGCTTTTATACCGATAATGCTTTTAGGTTAATGCTATTTCTCTATTTCAAGTAATTTAGGCTGACTTCACTAAATAATGCAATCGGAGCTCTGCTGGAACCTAAGCAGACATTAAGTCAAAATACCCTGTGTGCATACAAACCTTCATGAAAAAAATACAATCCTTTTTAAAACATCCAGATGACAAAAGCATCCATACTAAATTACACTTAATTTTGATGTACTAAATTACATATAATTCTGACAGCAAAGGAAACTGGTTTTCCAAAGCAGACAAAACAGAGGTTGTTAGGCAAAGTCTAATCCAAGATTTTATTCTATACAATGAAAAGCAATAAGAGGCTGAGCTTTAATGAACATATTAACTTTGCTAGTCACTAGAGAATGACACAGGGATGGGGGGGCCGCGGTAAATGGAAAACAAATGGCCCCTTTACCGCGGGTGTGGAAGCAAAATTTTTTACCTCTTTGCTACTGCAGTTAAAAAAAAAAAAAACCTGTGGTTACCGCTCCCGTGGGTCCAGCATCGCATCTCCCTCCCTCCCACAGTAGCTCTATATTATGCAGCCAGCTAAGCCAACAGCAATCCCCACAGGCCTACTCCAGGGCCTTCTCTCTGCTGGGTCCTACTTTCTGAAGCAACTTCCAGTTGGCTGCATAAGAGAGCAACCGTGGTGGAAAGAAGACAAAAGTGCCAGACCCGCGAGGGCATGCTGGAGATGGAGGAGGGGGCTGCTGGACCAGCTAGGGCTCTTCAGCTTGGAGAAAAGGCGGCTGAGGGAGATATGATAGAGGTCTATAAAATTATGAGTGGAGTTGAACGGGTAGATGTGAAGCGTCTGTTTTCTCTTTCCAAAAAATACAGGATGCTGGGCTTGATGGACCTTTGGTCTTTCCCAGTATGGTAATACTTATGTACAGTATATTCAGAAGTCCAAAAAGAGTGGGGAACCATTTATTCAGAAGTCCAAAAAGAGTGGGGAACAAAGAATGGCTCTTCAAAGACAAACCATGGAACCACTAGTTTATAACTATTGAAAACCCATCTCTTCGACAAGATATATCACAAAGATCAACACGTGTAACTGTATAATCTTTAAAATATCCAGAAATGTCTTATGTCTTTTGCTTTAACACTATCATGTAATTCACCACCATGTAACCCCAAACCCTCTGTAAAACCAAATGTATATTCTCTTCTATTTCCAGTATCCATGATGAATTGTTAGCTACATTGAGCCTGCAAAGAGGTGGGATAATGTGGGATACAAATGCAATAAATATAAACATATATGGTCAGTATTCTCAATGGAGAAGGGTAGGTAGTGGGGTTCCGCAGGGGTCTGTGTTAGCTTGGAGTGGAGGAGTAGCCTAGTGGTTAGTGCAGTGGACTTTGATCCTGAGGAACTGAGTTCAATTCCCACTACAGCTCCTTGTGACTCTGGGCAAGTCATTTAACCCTCCATTGCCCCTGGTACAAAATAAGTACCTGAATATATGTAAATCGCTTTGAATGTAGTTGCAAAAACCTCAGAAAGGCGGTATATCAAGTCCCATTTCCCTGTCCCATTTTAACATATTTATAAATGATCTAGATATGGGAATAACTACAAGGTAATTAAATTTGACAACGACACAAAGTTATTCAAAGTTGTTAAATCGCAAAAGGATTGTGAAAAATTGCAAGACAACCTTGCGAGACTGGGCATCCAAATGGCAGATGTTTAATGCGAGCAAGTGCAAAGTGATGCATCTGGGAAACAGGAACATGAACTATAGCTATGTGATGCAAGGTTTCACTTTAGGAGTCACCGACCAGGAAAAGGATCTGGGAGTCATGATTGACAATACGTGGGAACTGTGTGTGCTCAGTGTGCTGCAGCAAAGAAAAAGAATATTAGCATTATTAGGAAAGGAATGGAAAATAAAAACAGATGTTATGCCTTTGTATCGCTCCATGGTGCGACTGCACCTTGAATACTGTGTGCAATTCTGGTCACCGCATCCCAAACAAAATATTGTGGAATTGGAAAAGGTACAGAGAAGGGCGACAAAAATGATAAAAGGGATGGGATGACTTCCCTATGAGGAAAGGCTGAAACGATTTGGGCTCTTCAGCTTGGAGAAAAAAATGGCTGAGGGGTGATATGATAGAAGTATACAAAATACTGAGTGGTGTGGAACAGGTAGACGTGAATCGCTTGTTTACTCTTTCCAAAAATACTAGGACTAGGGGGCACGCAATGAAGCTACAAAGTAGTAAATTTAAAACGAATAGGAGAAAATACTTCTTCACCCAACGTGTAAAACTCTGGAATTCGTTGCCAGAGAATGCAGTAAAAGCAGTTAGCTTAGCAGTGTTCACAAAAGGTTTGGATAGCTTCCTAAAAGTCCATAAGTCATTATTAAAATGGACTTGGGAAAATCCACTGCTTATTTCTGGGACTGTTATGGCTGACAGACAAGAGCACTTTGTCATACATACAGCCAAATGATAACATATGAGACATCCCCAAGATTCAATTTGTATAGTACTGGGTGACACTCACTTTTCTACTTTATATTTTTGTATATACTTGCTGAGTTTTGAGAACACAATAAGTAGAACGCCTAATTTTTTTGACAGTATTTCTGGGATAAGCAGCATAACATGTAATGCACTGTTTTGGGATCCTGCCAGGTACTTGTGACCTGGATTGGCCACTGTTGGAAACAGGATACTCGGCTTGATGGACCTTTGGTCTGTCCCAGTATGACAACACTTATGTACTTATATTCTGCACGTTATAGGAAGAAATTAATCTCTTTAGTTCTTTGGTGTGGCTTCTTGAGGTTTTGGTTTAATCATTTTGGTCAGCTATTACATATCTGGCATTTGTGTTCTGTGTGTGTGTGTGACCGAAGTATTCTGTTCATGAATCTTCAATGTAGCGTTCTATAGTAATTTGGCTTGTTTTCCTGATAACGGAGACGATATTTTTGAGGGGTGACAGGGATTTGTCGATCCTTGTTCTGTATTATTTGTGATTTATAAAACAAAAATTGTACAGAATATTGTTTCTTTTTATATTTTAATAAAATGATTTAAACATAAAATTGCAACTGTGAGTTTTGTGCTGATGGGATCAGAGCTTGCGGGGACAGGGACAGTGGCATCTTGGAACCTACTGAGTTTCACAGCTTGAAGATTTAAAATCCCCCATATCACTCCTACTGATAAGATTCAGAATGTCATTTCAAGTCTTGAACATGAATAAGAAATGGTTTATTGAAAAAAAAGCATGCTTTTTAATGAAATTAGCTCTTACGAGGATTTTGAATTTTCACAGAGGAGTCTGGATCAGGGTGCTGCTTATGCACTACCTGTGTGCAAATCTGTTCGATTAAGATCTACAAGAAAAGAGAAGAAATTATATAGCATGTACACATACCAGTTGACAGCATTCTTTCAACATCTATATTGCAAACCACAACAAAATATTTCTAGGGCTAGCTTTCCATCCTCAGGCCAGATCCCTCCTCCTCCTCCTCAGAGAGCTACATCATTTCACAGTCCTCAGGATGGAGAATGAGTCTCAAACATCACACAATGGTTAGACTTCATTGCCAGACTCAGGATGTACTGTATACTGGATTTCAGAGGGACCCGTGTTCTATAGCACTGTCAACGGCTGTCACTACAATGGCTGCACAGATGAAAGTGGGGAACAGTCGTTAAAGATAAAGAAAACCCCCAGCTTGCAGAGAATGAAGGCCCCAGTAGAGACCAGTTCTTGGTGAAGCAGAAGTCCAAAACTCAGGGAACAGACAAAATAAACATTCCTAGTCCTTCAGAGAACTTGATTTTTTATAACTTTCTTTCATATTGAAATGCATGAATTCTCTAGACACAGTACTGTATAAGATATCCTGCTTTATCTTTCTGAAATCATGTAACACACACCATGTAGTTCTCTTGCATTATATACACCTGTGTTTTCTAAGTCCAAACCGTAACTATATATTCAAATATGTTGTGCGGCACACTGTATAGCACTTACAACAAGGAGTGTTGATATAGAAGATTCATACAGCCAAAATAAAAGCTAGGTAAGCACTCAAAGGAGGCAACACAGGAAGAGAGAGGCCTAGCTACTTGTGTCCTATATGCTGCCTTTTAATAGTAATATTCTGGGACTTAGGATGTATCCACAAGAGAGAGGAGACTACACGTGCTCAGAACAGAGCTCCTACATGTTAGAGAGCTAACACAGACATCTCTTGTTCATGAGAAGTGCCAAGAGCAGAGCCCGTGAGGTGCTCTAGACTTATTCATCAGGCACTGACAACTCTTTACCATGGCACTCCTGATTAGGTCTGAAGGCACACTGACTGAGAAACTCTAATTTATTTGTTGCATTTGTATCACACATTTTCCCACCTATTTGCAGGCTCAATGTGGCTTACATAGTACCGTGATGACGATCACCAATTCCAGTATGACAAATACAGAATGATATTGTAGTAAAGTTCATGTGTGACAGACAGATTAGGGAATCAAGGAGGAAGAGTTAAGTTATGTCCAGTTCGAGTATTAGTTTCGTTGTGTAGCAGGGTTCAGGCAGTGCAATTCATCTGTGTAACAAATATATTGCTTTGGTACAAACATTTAAATAAAACAGAGCATGAACACTTCTGTCCATTATTCAAAATGATTTACATGATTTCTTACAAAAGCTTTCTGGAAAACTTCCTGACAAACAGCTTACAAAAACTCTTAACAGCAAACCTGGCTAAATTGCCACTATTATCTGGAACCTAATCAGAAATAAACACACATGCAATTTCCTAACAATGTTTTTCAGGCAGTTAGGGACACTGGACTCAACACATATTACAACCTCAAATAGGACATTGTATGTGGTCATGGTGAATGAGTTTGCGTGAAGCATCAGCCTTTCCACAAGTAGAGAGAACAATCCGTGTCCCAGCATGATCTCTGTTTTTCTCCTGGAGTTCACGACAAAAGCAAAGAAAGTGAACACTCACCATTAATATCAGCAGAAATTTCACGTATGACTATTTCAGCTTGGTAGTAAACAAAAGATTATAGCAGAATGTCATTTTTCAAAAGAAAAAAAAATACTGTCAGACACAAAATCACATGATGAGTAATCTCCCACAGTAATGTATGGTGCTACAAACCATGCCCAACCTCATATACAATGCTCACAAAATGAGTAGTTCCCCATATGGGTAACGTAAGGAGAGAGGGTTCTTTTTCCAAGTTTAGTAAATAGAGCAATTGATTGGTAGGAGTGCTGGATATGGTAACAGTAAGCAAACAAATCTGAACATTTCACAACTCACTGTAGCTATCTGAACATGCAATATGCCAAGGTCAACAGAGGAAACAATTTTCAAACATGGTTACTATGTCTTATTTTTAATTGGAACCAGGAAAGAAGCTTTGCTGAAAAGTATACACATACACATCTGCCACAGGTCATATCTCCAAGGCAGCCAGTTCTGTAATTGATTAATCTTCCAGCTCTATCATACAGATATACGGTATAAACAGATCTACAATAAGAATGTCAAGTCACAGTATCTCCAGTTGGGTTTCAACAGAAACCAATACCATTTCCCTTTAAATTGTATGCTGTCTTTTGTCCAACATACCTGTACAACATAAGCAACATACTCAGTTTTACACTATGCCTTTTTTAATTGGCGTTCATATTTTTTCATAAGACTAATTTTATAAAATATTAAATATAGCAATCGTAGCCACTCCACAATAAGGGTTGTTGTTAACGGTCACACCACAGCTCCCATTCAGAGAGGAACCAGACAAGGGTGTCCATCATCTCCACTGTTTGTCCTGTCTTTAGAGCCCCTATTGAGATCAATTCAGAACACCACAAGGTTTCAAAAGGTCCAAACGTGGAATTTGAAGCCATTGCCTTTACACATCTGATCGTGCACCGTTAGACTCTGAATTGTTTTTCACATCTGATACAGAATATTTTGCTAAACGTAAAGGGTCATGGATTTGATATACCACCTTTCTGTGGGTACAACCAAAGCGGTTTATAAATAAGATATGCAGGTACAATTGACAGCTTTGGCTTAAGATTCAACTTGGGTACAATAGAAGGCTTTTCAGTTTTAGAGTTGGTAAAAGCATCTTGGAAAGGAGATTTTCTGTTGAAATCAGCACTGGGATTCTATAAATACTTGGGGGCATTTCTTTCAGACGATCTGAGGAGATTCAACTGAATGTCTCTAAATTGGGGGGGAGTGGGGGAGACGACAAGTCAGTGAGTTGGGCCTCTCTGCTACTTTCTTGTAAGGTAAAATCTGCTGGTATGAGATGAATCTAGATCCAAAATAGTTATATTTGTTACATTTGTATCCCACATTTTCCCACTTATTTGCAGGCTCAATGTGGCTTACATAGTACCAGAGAGGCGATTGCAGACTCCGGTGTAAACTAATACATAGTTGTGGTAAGGTAACGTTCATGTGGTATAGCCACATAAGGGAATCGTACTTCGAAGGGTTGTGTTATGTCCATTTCTTTTTTTTTTTTTTTTCCGTTGCAGAGATCAGGCATTTATGTTGGATTGGTAGGGTGTGCCTTTTTAAACAGGTAAGGTTTTGCCGACTTCCTTTAAACTTGCACAGAGCAGCA
Organism: Microcaecilia unicolor; assembly: GCF_901765095.1. NCBI lineage: Eukaryota > Metazoa > Chordata > Amphibia > Gymnophiona > Siphonopidae > Microcaecilia > Microcaecilia unicolor. The sequence goes on along the minus strand of NC_044032.1, from coordinate 615,888,815 downwards.
GAAAGCAGTGTGTTCCATGGCACCCCAAGGCTTTTCTGCTCATTAGCACCTTTCCCTACGGTTGGCCCAGCCTACCAGCTCTTGTAAGGAACAGAGGAAGCAGCGCACTCTGTGGCATCTCTCCTCGCGGGCCTGCCACTCTGTTGATTAGGGTACAAATAGGGGAAAGAAGGCAAGCTTGTGAGGAAAGGCACTGTGGAATGCACTGCTTCCTATATTCGCTGCAAGAGCTGGCAGGCCAGGCTGACGATGGGGGGAGGGGGAAGGCGCTAATGAGTAGAAAAGCCTCCAGGCAGGCACTGGCAAAAAAGAGCTACGAGTTTGAGGTGGCAAAACAATAGTTTTGGGGTGGCATTTATCACCTCATAGCGATGCCTATGATGGGCACGCCATCATACATACACTCCAGGGCTGCCTATTAAAAAAGGGAACATAAGGAAACTCAATAGGGTTCTCTCTAGATTCTCTAGTCTTTTAGTATTTGCATGTGAAAATGGATCACTTGCTAGTTACAGTTCAGAGCAGTGTGATACTAAAGCTGCTTCAGTCAGCATGGAAGGAGTCCTGAAAGTTGCATATCAGGACTCTTATGACATTTTTACCACAAAAGGGATAATGTGGTTTTCTTATAAGGGGAATAAAGTGTTTAGGGATAGAGCGACAAGGGGATTACATCTAACTCGGTAAGTGCAGGACAGAAGGTGATTTTGTTTGAAAATCTGAGGCAGAGATATGGATTAAGAAATAAAAGCTTTGATATCTCTGCAAGTGAGACGTTATATCTGTTCTTTGAGCAAGATGAATTTAATTGAGAACTGGGGACAAAGCCGAAGGATTTCTTTTTGCGTGGGTATGCAGGAGAGGTTAGAGGTCTCATCCATTCACAAGGCTATCCTGAGCCTAACTCCTCTGAAGACACTATCTACATTAGTAAAAAGATGGATAGGGATGAAATTATTTGTGGGGAGGCAATTGCAGGCTTGTTTTGCTAGGTTTCCTGAAACAACAGGCAATGCTTTGTTTAGGGAAAGGTAGTATAAACTGCTTAAAGGTGCATTTAGTTCCCCCATGGGCATATAAAGCCAAAATTAAACAGCTAGATCTGTGCTTAAAATGTCAACAGAAGGGAGGTACATTGGTTCACATGTTGTGGAAGTACCTGCTAATACAAAACTATCAGAAATGATACAAAACTATTTAGGGGTTTTGCTGGACAAGGTGACAGAGTTCACATTTGAGTGGGTATTTGACTGCCCATCATAGGCATCGCTATGAGGTGATAAATGCCACCCCAAAACTATGGTTTGCCACCTCAAACTCATAGCTTTTCTTTGCCAGTGCCTGCCTGGAGGCTTTTCTGCTCATTAGCGCCTTCCCCACCATCGTCAGCCTGGCCTGCCAGCTCTTGCAGCGAATATAGAGGAGAGATGTCGCAGAGTGCACTGCTTCCTCTGTTCCTTACAAGAGCTGGCACGCCGGGCCAATCGTAGGAAAGGTGCTAATGAGCAGAAAAGCCTTGGGGATGCCATGGAACACACTGCCTTCTGCTGCTCCGTGCAAGTTTAAAGGAAGTCAGCAAGACCAACTGTCTGCAGGTAAAAAGGTGCAGGTAGGAGAGGGGAGGGGGACAGATGATGGAATGTAAAATAAAGGGAGAGAGAAATGAAGAACTGAGAAGGGGAATATAAAAGATAGAGATGAGGGAGGAACAAAGCAGAAGAACAGGAAGGAGGCTGGGTTTGTATGTGAGGGAGGAGATAAAAAGAGCAGATGGGAGCAAGCTGTATGTGAAAAGAGTTGGGGAATGAAATGTGTGTGCAAGAGGGGAAGGGAAGTGTGAAGTTAACAGCACAGAGTAAAGAGAAACAAAAGTTAAAAAAAAAAAAAAGACAGGATGGGATGGGGAGCAGCACAAACTGGAGGACTAAAGTGAAGGATTGGATTTGGGGAGTGATATGATGGGGAGAGCAAGAAAAGAACAGGGGATTTGGTAATTAGGGAAGAAAGCAGGGACTCAGTTTGGATGGGAAAGTGAGAGAGTTGGCAGACAGAACAAGGAATTTGGGCATAAGAGGGGCTTGGAGGCTGAGGGAATTTGGGTGGACCATGGAGGCTTATAGGTATGGGTAGGAGTTTGTTAGATGATGGGGTATGAGTGAGGGTGTTAGAGAAGAGGGAAGAAGGATGGGAAGGTGTCAAAGATGCATCATGAAAGAGCTGGAGGACAGGGAAGGTGCCATGGAGAGTACGAGAGGAAAGTCATCTCTAAAGGGGGAGTTTGCGCACAACTCACTCATTTGGAGAAATTCCTCTGAGGGAAACATAACAGTGATTGTGGAGTAGGAGCTCAGTCTCAAATTTACTGCCAATGCTTCCCGTAAAAATTATATTGTGCTAAACACAGCTTCCCTCTGGAGTTTTTAAGACGAACTGTGGGAGTTAGTGTTATTTTGGTATTGTAGTTTCAAGTGTCATTTTGTGTTACTTTGCAAAGTGTTTCCCATGGAAGATGAGTGTGTTCCCAAGATGACACTACAGTTGTAATATATATTTTTGTATACTGAATTATAAAGGTAATCATTCTAGCTTCACTGTTAGGAATGTGGAGTGTGAAACAGAACTGGGAGTGACAGGCTTGAACTGAGATTCCACCCCATCCTCTATAGTCTCGACTTCACTCCCTTATGGAAGAATTGAATGATGCTACCAAATACTACTTGTTTCACTGGATGGTTGAAACTGGCTAAAGGGATTTCCAAAGCATTTTCTTATAGTATCTTTTATAGACAATTTGAAGGAGGAGAGCTGTAAAGTGCAGAAATATCACTTTGGCTTACCTCCCCTGTGCCCCCCAAATACTTTTGTCTAGTGACACTACTGCTGTCCATGCTCTTTTGGAAGCTGGGAAGGCATACAGAGGGTTTTATTCAGAGGGCATGCACAGTGAGCATAAAAGACATTTTGGTGGCTCTGTGATATGAAGATTGGCCATCTTATTGGGGTTAGCGTAATGAACTGCATTTTCTAATGACAGAAATGATGGTAGAAGGGCACCCTGTTAGAAAACTTTTGGTGGTCTGAGAGGACAGTGTGTCACTTAGGGCCAAAAGTACTAAACACTTTTTGCAGGTGCCAGAGTTAAAATTTAGGGCTGCAATGTAATGGATATAATGGGTAGATCCCAGAGAGGAGAAGAGTAGCTGCTCTGAAAGCAAGATGCTGTGGAACAGGGGGATTTGGCTTACAAGGGTTCTGCTGGGCATAAAACACTGCCTAGCAGAGAGTAGTTGGATTGAATGGTGGAGGGTCTGAAGCTCCAGTAGAGTTAGGGAGTAGGGTAAGGAGTGAGGATGCGAGTATAAAAACAGACATGGGATGTTGGTAGTACATTTTTGAGTAAGGAAGGAATGGTTGAATATCACTGAAGATAAGGGATAGTCAAGCCCTTAGAACTCAAGGTCCATCATTGAGTCCTTGGTGGCTCGAGTTTAGTGGGGGTGGAGGGAGGATAGGATTAAAGGGAAACAAAGTTATGTTATATTGGGATTGCTATTGTCACAGGGGGATTGGATATGAAATCGTACGGTGCTTGGTTGAATCACTCTTATACGAGTTTCAACAAAGGTTTTTAATATGTGAAGGGCAGTTCTGTAACTGGATTCCTGCACTTATGCATGCAAACGTACAGACTGATGGCATTTATGCAGTTAAGTGTACACTTAAGCACATAAGTGGCAGAAAAATAGCTACACACTAATCTGTGAAAGTGAGTATTAAGAGCATAGGGCAAGTTCGCATGGGCTGGACTTTCACTTTTGTGTGCAACTTACAGAATACAGTAAATTACCATGCCCTTGCCAAATATAGGTACTTGCAGTTGCGCCTGTCTATGGCTAGTGTAACTGCGGGCATGTAAATGTAAAGCATGTCAATGCTAGGTTACACTAGTATTCTATAACAGCATCTGGGTGCCCAGATGCCATTATAAAATAACGTTTTCATAGTGCAGCACCAGGGTGTCTAAAAGGAGGCACCCACTTATAGGCTTGTACCCTAAGGACATTATAAAGCAGAATACTAAAAACATTTAAGAACTTCTCCAATAGCATGATATGCATCATTACATATTTTTTAAATTTTAATTCAGATTTAAAATGCTGAATTATCATTTCTACACCACAATTATAAGATAAACACTATGGTGAGCACCTAAACATAAAACATTGCCATACATATCTATATGCATACAAACACTCCCTAAAAGCTTCCTTTTGCCTATCTGACTAGATCAAGCATAATCTAAAACATTATATTTTATAACATTTTCAGCTATAATATATAAATAATCTCAAATTACTGTTTCATCCTACCTCCAGCAGCTCATCTACTTACTTGGGTGCAAGATGTTTCAGGAAGTATCCCAAGACTTTCAGGCCTTGTACTCGTATCCCTTCACTTCTGGATGCCATTAGTTTATAAACCACTCTAAAAAGGGAGAAAAAGCTTCAGGCACAAAAAAACTACAGGGGCTCAAATTAAACCAGAGTACAACAAATAAGAATTACATCTGGTAACATGAGAGAGAAATCATCAGCCTGGGTTCCTCTGTACCATCTTTTCCTTTATGGAACTCTTCAAAATAAAGACATGGATTGTATGAAACTACTGAGAGTTACAGATTCCCCATCTACCACAAGTGTTCTGTACGTATATCTTGAGGAGAGGGCTAATATGAGCATTCCGCCAGTGTCGCTACGCTCATATTAGCCCTCTCCTCAAGTCACTTCACTGGCTCCCTATCCATTCCCGCATGCAGTTCAAACTCCGCTTATTCACTCTGAAGCTCCTCAGTACCTCTCCACTTTTATCTCTCCCTACAGTCCTCCCTGGGAACTCTATTTACTGGGTAAATCTCTCTAATCTGCACCCTTCTCCTCCACCGCTAACTCCAGACTCCGTTCCTTTTATCTTGCTGCACCATATGCCTAGAATAGACTTCCTAAGCCAGTACATCAAGCTCCATCTCTGTCCGTCTTCAAATTTAGGCTAAAAGGCCACCTTTTTGATGATGCTTTTAACTCCTAACCCTTACTTACTTGTTCAGTACCCATGTTTTATCATTCCCACCTTAGTAATTCCCTTATCTCTTATGTGTCCTGTTTGTCTGTCCTAATTAGATTGTAAGCTCTGTCAAGCTGGGACTGTCTCTATGTCCAGTGTACAGTGCTGCGTACGTCCTGGCCAGTTAGCTAGCCTTAAGTTGGCTAAGCAATAATATTCAGAACGAGATAGCCGGCTATCTCAGCTGAATATTAGAGATTAGTGGCTAGCCCAGACACCATGTCAGCCAAAAAAAAACCCTTGGAAATTCAATGCCAGCCGCCAAATATGGCCAGGAATTGAATTTCCGGGTTCGCTGCTGACTGTGGGAGGCAGCCCAGCTAACTCCCACGGTCTGAGTATCACCCCCTAATAATAAATCTTTGCATGTAGGATACAATGAGGAAGATGTGATTCAAGAGCCATTTGGTGTTAAATTAAATGCAGATCAAAATGTATATTTCCTACGATGGTACCTTGATTATCTACATCCTCCTCTAAAGATACTTACTGGAAGGAGTAGAAAAATATCATGTAACAGAAATTTTACTATCAAAAAAGATGGCCAATTGTTCAGCGGTAACAGATGAATGGGAAGCAGCATGCTTAGTTAAACCTCTAGTGGAATAAATCAAAAATTTCAAATGGCATATTCTTACCTCAGTCCATTCCTCTGATCAAAGGAAGGGATCATTGAACTTGGGTGCTCGGACATTAGAGCTACGAGTAACTGCAAGACGTCCATCAAATTGTCATCCTGTAATTTAAAAAGTGCAATATTTCGAGTTATAACTTTTGAAACTAAAGAAAAGTGATTAGTCCACTAAAGAATTCCAGGTTATTCAAATACAATTCTCACACAAAGCTTAATACAACTTAAACTACTATGCATGTGGAGAAAGAAAACTTGTGGCTATTTCACATCTGGCCTTTTTTTTTTTTTTTTTTTAACTGAATCTGTTATCAGAACACATGGTCAAAGCAACAAAGCAGCATTCAAAAGAGGATGGGAAGTGAGACTGGTGGGGGGGGAGGAAGATAGGGGGGGTGGAGTTGTGTGATCACAAGCAACTAGGTGGTTGCCTGAAGAACAGCTCTGGAGCCTTACCCCAGCGAAAGCATTAAAACATCCAAAGAAATTGCAATGAGATTGATATTATGAAGCATAAAATACCCACTTATCAATGGCAGAACAGTGTCTTCTTTCCAAACAGCTTAGTGTATGCTGAGAAAAGCTGACCAAAAAAAAAAAAAAGACAAAAAGAAAGAAAATTGGAGACATTATTCTAAGCCTTTAAGTCTTGCTCACTAGCTGATTCTGGCATTCTGGTGAGCAAGACCTAAAGGCATAGAATAATGGTTGCCTAAGGCCTTGGATTTGGAGCAGGAGCTACCAGCCTTCTAAGTTGAACGAGTGCCTCACACTGGACTGAGAACATAGTATGAAATGTGACCCTAAGCCTTTTGGGGGCAGAATTATGCTGTCAAGGATACATACTAAAAAAAAAATACTGTCAACAAAAAAAATTGGAATAGAAAAGACCCAAAATTTTGAAATTTCAAGACTACTCAAGCCCAAGTTACCACCTGTCGCAGGGCCCTAGCCCAATACTGAGGCATACTGCACAAGAAAGGTATGCAGGCCATGGTGCAGTTTCCTGCTTGAGTGAAATTCTTATACAAAAATAAAATGTACAACATAGCCTATTTTCCCACAGGTCTTTAGTTCTGTGGGATTATCAATCACCACAAGCACCAACTGCAAACACTCCTCCTCCAGTAAACTGACAAAGCTGGACTATGGTGGCTCTGACCTACATATGAACAGCCATACTGGGTCAGACCAATGGTTCATCTATCCTGCTTCCAGAAGTGACCAATCCAGGTCACAAGTACCTTGCAGAAACCCAATTAGTAGAATCATGCCATGCTACCACTCCCAGGGCAAGCAGTGGCTTCACAATGTCCATCGCAATAACAATACTATGGACTTTTCCTCCAGGAACTTGTCCAAACCTTTTTTTTAAACCCAGATACATTAACCCCCATTACCATTACTATTTTTAAAGTGAAAAAATATTTCCTCCTATTTATTTAAAAATATTACCATGCAATTTCACTGAGTGAATGCGTGAAAAAATCAATGAAATTCATCTGCGCCATACCACTCAATTTTGCAGACATCAAATTATATCCCTCCTCAGCCGTCTGTTTTCCAAGCTGAAGAGCAGTAACCTATTTAGCCTTTCATCATATGGGAGCAGTTCCATTCCCTCTATTATTCTGGTGGCTGCTCTTTGAACTTTTTCTAACTCCACTATATCTTTGAGATACACCGAGCAGAAATGAACACAACACTCGAGGTGAGGTCACAACACGGAGCGATACAGAGGCATTATAATATTTTTGGTTTTATTTTGTATCCCTCTCCTAATAATTCCTAGCATCCTGTTTGCTTTTTTAGCCACTACCGAACACTAGGCAGAAAATTTCAACATATTGCCTATGATGACACCTAGGTCTTTTTCTTGAGTGTAGACTCCTAAAGTGGACCCTAGCATCAGATAACTATAATTCGGATTAGTCTTCCCAATGTGTATCACTTTGCATCTGTCTACATTAAATTTCATCTGCCATTTGGATGCCCAGTCATTCCAATTTCCAGATCATTTATAAATATATTAAATAGCACCGGTCAAGGTATGGATCTCTGCGGCACTCCACTATTCACCCTCCTCCGTTCAGAAAAATGGCGACTTAAATCCACCCTCTGTTTTCTGTCCAATAACCAAGTAGGACATTGTCTCCTATCCCATGACTAATTTTCTCAGGAGTCACTCATGAGGAACTTTGTGAAAGAATTTCTGAAAATCTAGATACACTATATCAAATGGCTCACCTTTATTCATATGTTTATTCATACCTTCAAAGAAATGAGGCAAATTGGTGAGGAAAAACCTCCCTTGGCTGAATCCATGCTGTCCCATTCAGCCATGTTTATCTATGTGTTCTGTAATTTTATTCTTTGTAATAGTTTCCACTATTTTGAAGGGTACTGGTCAGGCTTACTGGTCTGTAATTTCCCAGATCACCCCTGGAACCCTTTGTAAAAATCAGCATCGCATTGGCCACCCTCCAGTCTTCAGGTATTACAGACGATTTTAATGACAACTTACAAATCACTAGTAGCAGATCAGCAATTTCATCTTTGAGCTCTTGCAAAACCCAGGGGTGTATATTATCCCGTTCAGATGATTTATCACTCAACTTATCAATTTGGCTCAGTACATTTTACAAGTTTACTGAGATTTCTTTCAGTTCGTCCACATCACCACCCTTGAAAACTATTTCCGGTAAATGTAGATCTTTTACATCTTCTGTAAAGACCGAAGCACAGAATTCATTCACACTCTCTGCTATGGCCTTGCTCTTTTTGCTCCTTCCTGATTTAACGGTCCCACAGATTGTCTCGCAGTCTTCCTGCTTCGGATATACTTATCGGCAAGTTTTTCTTTTTTATTCTGTTTTAGCCTTCTTTAGCACTGGTTTTGCATAGGGCTTGACAATGCATATGTTGTTTCTTATTTTCTTCATTCGGATTCTTTTTCCATTTTTTTTGAAGGATTTTTTTAGGCTCCAATAGCCTCTTTCACCTTACTTTTTAACCACGCTGGCTGTCATTTGCTCTTTTTCCACCTTTGTTAATATGTGGAATATATTTAGTCTGGGCTTCCACAATGGTATTTTTAAACAACGTCCATGCCCGATTTAAAATCTTTACATTTGAGGCTGATCCTTTCAGCATCTTTTTAACCATTTTGCTAATTTTGTCATAGCCACCATTTCAAAAATTAAAAGCTGCTACAGTACATTTCCTTAGATATCAACTCTAATTTGATCATGTTATGATCACTGTTTCACAGCAGATACACCACCACTAACTCTTGTACTATGCCCCACATTCCATTAAGAATTAGATTCAAAATAGCTCCCCCTCTCGTTGGTTCCTGGACAAGGTGCACCAAGAAGTAGTCATTTATTACATCTAGAAATTTTACCTCCCTAGCACTCCCTGCTGTAACACTTACCCAGTCAATATTAGAATTGAAATCACCCATTATAATGCTGCCCAATTTGCCAGCTTTCCTGATTTCTGTAAATATTTTTATTTTTTTTATTACATATTGTATTTTCAACAGTCTGTTTGTTCTGTCCTGGCGGACAGTACTACAGCCTAAGTCCAAACAACAACAGCCATCCTAACCCTTCCCTCCTGGGCAGAAGCTCCTGGAGAAACATCCTCTGTGTGTGTGAGAGAATACTGCAGCCCCTGGTGGGCTGGTACTGGCTACAGAATTACTTCCTACTTCACTAGGATGATGCTCTCTTTTTAGGACTTCAAGGCAGATCAGAGGCTACAGGCTGGAGGTAGGACTTCTATACACTGTCCCTGTAGGCCTCCTATATGTACCTGACTTCCAGAGCTCCTCTGCTACTCTAGCCTCAAGAGAATAGACTTGTTCTCCAAGCTGGGAGCTCTCTGCATTGAGCACACACTTTGTATTGAGCCTGTACTGTAAGGTAAATTATTAAGTTACATGAAGCTGTGAAAGAGCACCAGAAGTGGTCCATCTCCTCAGGATTTGAGGAAATAAGATCATAAGAACATAAAATAGCCATACTGGGTCAGGATCAATGGTCTATCTAGCCCAGTATCATAAGTACATAACTGCCATACTGGTACAGACCGAAGGTCTATCAAGCCCAACATCCTGTTTCCAGCGATGGCCAATCCAGGTTACAAGTACCTGGCAAGATCCCAAAACAATACATTTTATGCTGCTTATCCTAGAAATAAGCAGTGGATTTTCCCCAAGTCCATTTTAATAATGGCTTATGGACTTTTCTTTTAGGAAGCTATCCAAACCTTTTTTAAACCCCGCTAAGTTAACTGCTTTTACTACATTCTCTGGCAATGAATTCCAGAGTTTAATTTTCTCCTATTCGTTTTAAATATAATATTTTGTAGCTTCATTCCATGCCCCCTATTTTTGGAAAGAGTAAACAAGCGATTCACGTCTACCTGTTCCATTCCACTCATTTTATAGTCCTCTATTATATCTCCCCTCAGCTGTCTTCTCCAAGCTGAAGAGCCATAGCTGCTTTAGCCTCTCTTAGGTAAGTCATCCCATCCCTTTTATCATTTTCGTCGCCCTTCACTGTACCTTTTCTAATTCCACTATATCTTTTTTGAGATACAGTGACAAGATTTGTAACAATATTCGAGGTGCGGTCGCACAATGGAGCAATACAAAGGCATTATAACGTCCTGATTTTTGTTTTCCATTCCTTTCCTAATTATACCTAACCTATTTGCTTTCTTAGCCGCTGCACACTGAGCAGAGGGTTTCAACGTATCAACGATGACACTTAGATCCCTTTCCTGGTCAGTGACTCCTAATGTGGAACCTTGCATTACGTAGCTATAGTTTGGGTTCCTGAGGAAAATCATAAGAGATCTACAACCTATACTCCAGGAGGATGAATTACTGAAAGAGATATTCCCATCCCCACCAGTACTGGCCTTCCGACAACCACCCAACTTAAAACACAAGCTAATCAGAAGTAAACTTCCATCACAGACTGAAAAGGAACAGAAGGGCACACTTCCCTGTAATTTATCCAGTTGCAAACTATGCCAAAATATTTCACAGGACCCCACAGTTACCCACAAAGGAAAGATATCTCTCTATATAAAAGGCAACACCAACGTTCTATGAAGCCTCCAGCCGGAAGTGTGAAGGGGGCGAGATATCCAGTTTCCCTATGAGTGTCTGCCCCGCCTTCTCTGTAACACAGTCAGTGAAGGAAAACAGCAGAACACGAAATCAAATCGCTGGCTCTGTAACAGTGAAGGACTCAGAGGGGGGAGGGAAGAGAGGCCAGAGGGCAGGGACACACACACTCCCACATGCACACAGAAGAAAACATTGCTAGCCCCCGTTTCATTTGCATCAGAAACGGGGCTTTTTTACTAGTTCAACATAAAGGGATCTTTCACTTGCTCATCTTCCAATGTGGTATATATCATTCAGTGTAAAAAATGTAACGAAGGATGCTATATTGGAGAAACAGGCCAGATGCTTAAAACAAGATTCAATTTACATAGACATCACATGAACAATACTGGTGCCAGTAGGGTTCCCACGCCTGTTGGTTAACATTTTACAGGACCAGGACACTGTACCAGTGACTTCACAGTGAGAATCCTGAAAGGTAGCTTTAAAACCATACAAGAACGTAAGACCTTTGAAGTCAGAATGATTGAATATTTTAACACCCAACAGAAAGGACTTGACTTAAGGATCTGGGGTTCCTAGCCCATTATAAACCATAAAGCTGTATTTCTCTGTTGATCACCCCACCCCTCAATTATCCACACCCATCCTGTTAGAATATCAATGATATGCTTTGATGTCCCCATGCATACCTCCGACCCACCCCCATCCTCCCACCCTGTCAGACTGTCATAGTAATGCTTGAATGTTTTCACTTATATACACTGTCAGCTAACACATTTGCTTATTTCCGATCTGACGAAGAAGGGCAACCTTCGAAAGCTAATCAAAAAATGTATTAAGTTATGTCCAATAAAAAAGGTATCATCTTATTTTCTTTTCCATGTTTTATTTTGTTTGATTTCTATTGATAACCTTAAGAGTGGACTAACACGGCTACCACACTCCTCTACTTAATCCACAATAGGACACTACCTCCTATCCCATGACTCCAGTTTCCTCTGGAGTCTTTCATAACGTACTTTATCAAACAAGGAAAACAAATCCACAAATCCAACACCTTTTGAAAATCCAGATACACAATATCGACCAGCTCACCTTTATCGCCCCTTCAAAAAAATGTAAGATTGGTGAGGCAAGATTTTCCTTCACTAAATCCATGTTGGCTTTGTCTCATTAATTCATGCTTTTGAATATGCTCTGTAATTTTATTCTTTATAATAGTCTCTACCATTTTGCCCCGCACAGACGTCAGGCTCACTGGTCTAAAATTTTCTGGATCACCTTTGGAACCTTTTTTAAAAGCTGAAGATACATTGGCCACCCTCCAATCTTCTGGTACCATGCCTGATTTTAAAGATAAGTTACATATTATTAACAATAGTTCTGCAAGTTCATTTTTCAGTTCTATCAGTACTCTGGGATGAATACCATCCAGTCCAGGTGATTTACTACTCTTGTTTGTCAAACTGCGCCATTATATCTTTCAGGTTTATAGTCATTTCATTCAGTTTCTCTGACTCGTCAACTTTTAATACCATTTCTGGACTGGTATCTCTCCCAAATCTTCCTCAGTGAAGACCGAAGCAAAGAATTCATTAATCTCTCCGCTATGGTTTCATCTTCTCTGTGTGCCCCTTTTCCCACTTGGTCATCTAGTGGTCCAAATGATTCTTTTGGTAACTTCTTGCTTTCAATATACCTCAAAAAAGTTTTACTATGTGTTTTTGCCTCTAACGCATTCTTTTTTTCAAAATTCTTCTTTGCCCTCCTTATCAGCGCTTTGTATTTGACTTGCCATTCCTTATGCTGTCAGATCATTCTTCCATTTTCTTAAGGATTGTCTTAACTCCAATAGCTTCCCTCGCCTCACTTTTTAACCATGCCGGCTGTCGTTTGGTCTTCCTTCCTCCTTTTTTAAAACACGGCCTGGGCTTACAGGATGTAAATTTTTGACTTTCACAGCTGCTCCTTTAAGTTTTTTTTTTCACTTTTCTTCCTTTTTGAAAGTTAAATGCTAATGTATTGGATTTCCTGTGTGTACTTGCTCCAAAGTCGATATCAAATCTGATCATATTATGATCACTGTTAAGCAGCCCCAACACCATTACGTCCTGCACCAGATCATGCGCTCCACTAAGGACTAGGTCTACAATTTTTCCTCCTCTTGTTGGCTCCTGTACCAGCTGCTCCATAAAGCAGTCCTTGATGAAATCAAGGAAGTTTATCTCCCTAGCATACCCTGTTACATAGGCGGTTGGTGGCCCAACTGTTTGGATATGCTAAAGGGGCGGGGTCAGAGGTGGGGCTTACATCCATAATTATCTGACAACAAAGAAAAAAATAAGTAAAAGTAAAATAGTCACAAGTAATACCTTTTATTAAATTTAGATATTAGATATTTATCATATATCAAAGAATAAAGTAGTTGCTCAAACTGTCTGACAAGCTTGATGGCTGAACAGTATAGTTGGAAGGAAAGTGCATTTCTACAGAATAGGCAGCCAGAACTTTTGGAAGACACAAAAGCACCAGAGTGCAGAGATACCAAGGGTGTCCCATCTCAAATGTGAAAAGTACCACCCCAATTAGTGAGATTCAAGGTTAGCAAGTGGAAGTTTATTGACGGCCACTGAATAAGTGAGCAGAGAGAAAGGCAGAAAGGCAGTGGGGACTTATGCATGCTTCATTTTCCCTGTTTTCCATCTTTTTCCCTCACCCAGGGGGTGTGTGTGTGTCTCAACTCCCCCTCAGTCATATTGGATGTTTCTCCTCTTTCGCTCTCTCCCACCCCACCATCCAGGATCTTGTGTGTGTGTGTCTCTCTCTCCCTGCCATAATCTCCTCTCTGTTTCTCTCCCTCCATCTAATTTTCTTCCCCCTCCCTGCCATGCAGAATCACTTCTCTCTCTTCCCCTGCCCCAAGCACCCAGAATCTCCTCTCTCTCCCACCTCACATACCATACGGATCTCTTCTCTATCTCTCTCCCCCCACCTTCCAGCATTGCTCATCCCTCTCTCTCTTCACTCTACCACTCTTCACCTCAGCCTCTCTTTTTCCACGATGCAGCACTGCCTGTTTTTCATTTCACTATCCAGCTTTGCTCCTCTGTCTCTTCCCCCCCCCCCCAATATCCAGCTTTGCTCATCTGCTTCTTCTTTCCCCTAATATCCAGCTTTGTCCATCTGCCTCTTCTCCCCAAAACATCTAGCCTTTCTTCTGTCTGCCCCCCCCCCAAAAAAAAATATCCAGCATTGTGCCTCTGCCTCTTCCCTCCCCTATCATCCTCTCTCTTTCCTCCCATTTCGTGCCTCTTGCATTATCTTTTCTCTTTTTTTCTTCACCCTAGCCGCAAAAAGAAAAAGAAAGAACGAACTTCCCTTCCATGCTGCCAAACCCGCTGCCTCTCCGATTCAGTGACCATCGGTAAACAAATGCTGTGCACGGGGCCATAGAGCTCTGCATGGCGGCGCTAACAGTTCTTCTGGTCCCACCCTCTATGATGCAACATCCTGTTCAGGCAGGAACCAGCAAAGCAGCTGTCAGCGACGTGCATAGCTCCATGGCCCCGCACACAGTCTGTTTATTGACGGCCACTGAATAGGTGAGCAGAGAGAGAGGCAGAAAGGCAGCGGGGAGGGGAAGCCCCAGTTTATATCTTATGCTGCCGCCACCAGATTGGGAAGTAGTGCTACAAATGAGGAGAGAAAGGTTGCATTTGGGCTGGGGAGGCTTAGCCTCCCCAAGCTTCTTATACGGGGCGCCTATGCCCTGTTAAATTTACCCAGTCAATATCAGGGTAATTGAAATCACCCATTATTGTTGTGTTGCCCAGTTTGTTAGCCTCCCTGATTTCTGATAAAATTTCTATATCTATTCATCCTGGAAGGTAGTACACTCCTATCACAATCCTTTTCGTCTTTACACATGGAATTTCAATCCATAGGGATTCCAAGAAGTGTTTTGTTTCCTGCAGAATTTTCAATCTATTTGATTCAAGGCTCTCCTTAATATACAAGGCTACCCCTCCACCAATTCCATCCACCCTATCGCTAAGATATAATTTGTACCCTGGTATGATAGTGTCCCACTGGTTATCCTCCTTCCACCAAGTTTCTGAGATACCTATTATATCTAATTTTTCATTTAGTGCAATATATTCTAACTCTCCCATCTTACTTCTTAGGCTTCTGGCATTCACATATAGGCCATTTCAAATTATGTTTGTTGTTCCTTGCTCAGCAGTTGACAGAATTAATTTGCAACCTCTTGTCTGCTTTTTATTTGAAGTCACCTGGACTACTATGGTTTCCATCGCAACCTTGCTATCGGGATACCCTATTCGTCGGTTTAGTTAAAGCTAAAGACAAGATGCATCAGTAGAAAAGAAAGCAATGAAAACAATCTTAGCAAATCACTTCTTACCAACACAGCAGGAAGTGAGACTAAACAAGAAACTAAACAGAAGATAAAAATTCCACGGAAATGTAGATGGAAAGCGATGACCACAAATGCTCGCAGTCTAAGCAATAAAGTTCATGACCTTCAAAGCCCTGATGTTGGAGGCAGACTTAGACGTTGTAGCAATCACGGAGACATGGCTCAATGGTTCCCATGAATGGGATGCAAACATACCAGGCTATAATCTATTTAGGAAGGATAGAGATGGTCGTAAAGGTGGAGGAGTACCTCTGTATGTGAGAAATGTTATCGCAACGACTGAAATGATAGGGACCTGAGGAAAGGAAGAAGCGATATGGATCACCTTAAAAAGAGATGATAGAACCTCTGTCCACGTGGGTGTTGTCTACAGACCTCCGACACAATTGGAGGAACAAGATAAAGATCTGATCGCAGATATTCAAAAGTTGGGAAAGAAGAAAAAGAGGTGCTGCTGTTGGGAGATTTCAATCTGTCGGATGTAGATTGGAAGGTTCCATCTGCGGAATCAGAAAGAAGTAGAGAGATCGTGGATGCTTTCCAAAGTGCTCTGCTCAGACAAATGGTGACAGAACCCACGAGGAAGGGAGCGATGCTGGATCTGGTGCTCACAAATGGGGATAGTGTTGCAAATGTCCAAGTGCGTGCCCACTTGGGCAGCAGTGACCATCAAACAGTTTGGTTTGATATGACAGCTGAAGTGGAGGGCGGCCACTCAAAATTCAAAGTCCTGGGCTTCAAGCGTGCTGACTTTAGTAAAATGGGGGAACACCTGAGGAAGGAGCTGATGGGCTGGGAGGATGAACAAGAAGTGGAAGGACTGTCGTCCAGGCTGAAAGAAGCTATAAATATGGCCACAAACCTTTATGTAAGGACAGTAAATAAAAGTAAGAGAAAAAGGAAACCAATATGGTTCTCCAAGTGGCTGAGAAAATAAAGGCTAAAGAGTTGGCGTTCCTGAAATACAGAAAAACTCAAGAAGAGGAACACGGAGAGGAATGCCAGATGAAACTGAAAGAAACCAAGAGATACGTCTGGCAAAAGCGCAAGTGGAAGAACAAATGGCTAGAAATGTAAGGAGGGGTGACAAAATTTCTTCAAGTATATTAGTGAAAGGAGGAAGACTAAATCTCAATCAGGATTCCGGATGAACCACAGCACTGAAACAGTACTAGTGACTTTAATGAACAAATTTAGACAAGCAATTGCAACTGGCAACAACATACTTCTCCTGCAATTCGACATGTCCAGTGCCTTCGACATGGTCAACCATGAAATACTACTACATATCCTAGATTACTTTGGAGTTGGAGGTAACGTTAACTGGTTCAGAGGATTCCTGACTACAAGGTCATACCAAGTAATAGCTAACATGACCATATCAGACCCATGGACACCTGAACGTGGAGTTCCCCAAGGATCACCCCTCTCACCAACCCTCTTCAACCTAATGATGATACCCCTAGCCAAGGTGCTACTACTACTAACAACATTTATATAGTGCTACCAGCCGAATGCAGCGCTGAACACTTGACGAAGAGATAGTCCCTGCTCAAAAAGCCAATCAAAACCTCAATCCATACATATATGCAGACAATGTCACGATCTCCATCCCATTCAAACATGACCTAAAGGAAATCACCAATGACATCATCCAAAGCTTCCAAATCATAAACTCCTGGGCAGACACATTTCAACTAAAACTCAACGCAGAAAAAACACCATGTCTTATACTCACTTCACAATATAATACCAATGAGTTCACCACCATCACCACACCAAACGTATCCCTTCCCGTCTCAAACACTCTGAAAATCCTTGGAGTTACTATTGATTGAAATCTTACACTCGATAGCCACGTGAATAATACAACCAAGAAGATGTTCCACTCCATGTAGAAACTCAAAAGAGTAAAACCTTTCTTCCCAAGATCCATCTTTTGCAACCTAATACAATCAATGGTACTAAGTCGCCTGGACTATTGCAACGCACTCTATGCCGGCTGTAAAGAACAGACTATCAAGAAACTCCAAACATCCCAGAATATTGCAGCAAGACCCATATTTGGAAAAACAAAATATGAAAGTGCAAAACCCCTAAGAAAAAAACTGCACTGGCTCCCACTTAAAGATCCTATCACCTTCAAGATCTGCATGACTGTTCATAAAATTATTTATGGAGATGCCCCATCCTACATGCTAGACCTTGTAGACCTCCCTCCCAGAAATGCTAAAAGATCTGCTCGCACATTCCTTAATTTACACTTCTCCAGCTGCAAAGGAGTAAAATATAAACACATGCAGCCAGCTTTTCCTACACGAGTACAAAACTGTGGAATGCACTTCCAACTAACCTGAAAACAATTAATGAAATAACTAACTTTCGCAAATCTCTGAAAACATCTCTCTTCAGCAAAGCCTACCTTGAAAATCCATAGCTTAACTACAACACTTCATCACTCCACCCTTCCCTAAAAGCCTTCTTTCTATAACTATTTCTCCATTTCTTATTGTTATCCGTGATCTTTTGTAACATCAACTGTATCTTTTGCCCTGGAATGGCACCGCCATAACAGGTTGTGTAAGCCACATTGAGCCTGCAAATAGGTGGGAAAATGTGGGATACAAGTGCAATAAATAAACAAAAAGGGAATTGTGAGACAAAGATGCTGCGAACCACTATGTAGATAATAAGTACATAAGTACTGCCATACTGGGAAAGACCAAAGGTCCATCAAGCCCAGCATCCTGTTTCCAACAGTGGCCAATCCAGATCACAAATACCTGGCAAGATCCAAAAAAGTACAAAACATTTTATACTGCTTATCCCAGAAATAGTGGATTTTCCCCAAGTCCATTTAATAACAGTCTATGGACTTTTCCTTTAGGAAGCCGTCCAAACCTTTTTTTAAATTCCGCTAAGTTAACCGCCTTTACCACATTCTCTGACAACGAATTCCAGAGTTTAATTACACGTTGAGTGAAGAAAAGTTCTCAGATTCGTTTTAAATGAAAAAGCAAATTTGCTAAATAGATACTTTTGTTCTGTTTTCAAAGAAGAAAATCCTGGAGAAGGACCACGATGGACTGGAAAAAGAACATACGAGAATGGAGTGGATATAGCACCGTTCACTGAAGAGAGTGTGTATGAACAACTTGAAAATGTAAAGGTGGACAAAGCCATAGGATTGGACGGGATCCACCCCAGGATATTGAGGGAGCTCAGAGAGGTTCTGGCGGGTCCTCTTAAAGATTTGTTTAATAAATCCTTGGAGATGGGAGAGGTTCTGTGGGATCGGAGAACAGCGGACGTGGTCCCTCTTCACAAAAGTGGTGATAGGGAAGAAGCTGGAAACTACAGGCCGGTAAGCCTCACTTCAGTTATTGGAAAAGTAATGGAAGCGATGCTGAAGGAAAGGATAGTGAATTTCCTGGAAGCCAATAAGTTGCAGGATTCGAGACAACATGGTTTTACCAAAGGTAAATCGTGTCAAACGAATCTCATTGAATTCTTTGACTGGGTGACTGGAGAACTGAATCAAGGACGTGCTATAGACGTAATCATAGATTTCAGCAAAGATTTTGACACGGTTCCCCACAGGAGGCTCTTGAATAAACTTGACAGGCTGAAGATAGGACCCGACGTGGTGAACTGGATTAGGAACTGGTTGACGAACAGACGTCAGAGGGTGGTGATTAATGGAATTCGCTCAGATGAGGGAGTGCCTCAGGGATCAGTGCTGGGGTCGATTCTGTTCAATATATTTGTGAGTGACATTGCCGAAGGGTTAGAAGGTAAAGTTTGCCTTTTTGTGGATGATACTAAGATTTGTAACAGAGTGGACACCCCGGAGGGAGTGGAAAACATGAAAAAGGATCTGAAGAAGCTAGAAGAATGGTCTAAGGTTTGGCAATTAAAATTCAATGCGAAGAAATGCAAAGTGATGCAATGTCGAGAAGTATGCTGCACCACCGAATGTGGTGACTCCTTCTCAACTGATGTCTAGGGAGTGGCAGCAAATGCGGTAGTGGACACCTAGGCCACAAGCAGCATCGGAGGCCTCACCGCAGTCTGGGAGTCATGCAGGGCAGAAGGCATCATCTCAGCAAGTGCAAGCACCTTAGAAGTCAATGGTCGCCGGCATAACTTCCCTAACCAGGAGCTCAGGGAGAAAGGTCCAGATATGCTCTTCAAGAGAAGCCATTGGGAAAGGATGAGAACCGGGTCAGAAACGGGCTGCTTAACTGCCGGGGTCAATACAGATGGCTGGTCCTGGCTGCATACAGACCCTGTGCATCAGCATCGTTGAAGTGGAGGGGGAATTGACCTCCTGGTGCCAGAGTTTGCTGGGGACCGAGTAATGCTGCAGACCCCCTACACTCTTGAAACCATGCATTGAAAGAGACTTGGTGCTGACAAGAACAACGTGGAATCAGTGGAATCAGCACATGTCCTCAGGGCTGGGTCTGAAGATGATTGATGCTGGGGATCCTGCAATGCAGGCTCATTGAGGTAGTTAAGGACCATTTGACGCCGGGGCACCTTCCACATCTAAACTAGAGGAAGCAGCCATACAGACATTTGATGCCGGTTCAACACCCAACAGAGATTCCACCACAGAAATAGTCAATACCAGAATCGACAACAAAGGAGACAACAAATGGGAAGCGATATTATGGTCAGATCAGAGCACTCACTTTTACACTATAATGGGAGAACAATAAGAACAGAAAACCAAGAACACAACACACATACACAACTAGAGGGAAGGTGGGCAACCACACCTTTTGGATAACAGCGATGAACGAACATTGTTACCTAGAACCAAATGACACCCACTTCATATGAAATTGGGATGAAGCTTGCAAAAACACATTGAACAAAACAGTGCCACTTAAAACAAAAACAAGAAATAATAAACAACCGAGACAAGCTACTACATATGAAAAAACTATGCAGAAAACTACAAAGAACATGGGCCAAAAACAAAACAGAATCAAAGACACATGGAAAAAAGCAATAAGAGCATACGAACGCAATATTAAAAAAACCAAGACTGAATACTACAACACATACTCGAACCAAGCACAGATTGATACGAAAACAAATATTCAAACTCATGCACTACCTACTGAAAAGAAGTGTTAGCATCAACTGAAACACCACCTACTGCAAACAAGCTCACACAATACTTCTAACAAAAAATAAAGACAATATCCAACCTCATGATACCGCAAGCATTCATCACAGGCTGTTAGAAGAATGTGAAATCAACAACACCCACAACATAGCAGAAAGAATCTGGTCCTCCTTCGAACCACCCAAAAAACAAAAAAACAGTTAAGGCACTAACAAAATATGCACATGCAAAATGCCTGCTAGACAAATGTCCCAACTATATAATGAAAACCCCACAAGAATGGTTCATCGAATGCCTCACCAAACATCACATATATGATAACAATAGGACACTTCCCTAATGAAAGGTGAAATCTTTGTGCAGTGGAAACAGTTGGGGACCTGATGGTCCACTCCTAGGAAGTAATAACTCTAGTGAGAGAGTTTGGAGCTTCCATTTTGCACCCACAGAGAAAATGTAACCTAGTTAGCCTGAAAAGCAGGTTTGAGATATAAAAAGTTCCTAAGATTGAGTTTATTTTAGAAGAGGGGGGTGCAATGCTTTCTATCAACAAACACAAATCATGCCTGGCAAAGGCAGGCTAAAGGCTGAGGGAATATAGGAGATAGCAACTGCACAGAAGTCCCCTACAGGTATGCTCAGAAAAATCTTTTAGGCTCTTCTGAGCTCTGAGATAGCCCTTTTGTGTTTGACATCAGATGTCATCAGTTTCTGAACCGAATTCATCCAGCTTGTTGACAGAGAAATTCCAGAAAGTAGTTTGCAAAGGAGTTTAGCTGACAAGCATAATAAAGGGCCTTATTCAAAAAGGACTTTTTTCCCCCCATTCTCAGCCCATGGCAAAAATCTTTACTGAATATGACTCAGAGAAAATTGGAAAGCTAGGGACATGTTTAAAATTTTTAACTGTATGAATACCCTTGTGGTGATAAAATATGAAGTTATTAAAAAAATATTAAGTTACCATAAATGTTCAATCAGATCTTAATTACTGCCTCACACAAGCTACTCCCTATGTATTTCTCTTTAATTAACTTTCTTTGCCACCGTGTACAAACACAAACAGCAGGAATGAATATGTGGACAATGCAGCAGGAGATATTGCTCTCCAGACAGCATAAAATCAACTTTCTGTTGGGTGCTTTTACCATCTGTTTTCCCACTTTATGCAGCAGTTCCTTTAAAAAGCTTAATGAAATTCAGTCCTCTGTTCTTGCACTGTACATATAGCACCTAAATCACCGATGGGCTATTAATTGAAAACGTTGCTCTCATGCACTTCCAACTGATTACCTCTTACCACAGAGCCACCTTGTGGCAAGTAAGGGACATTAATAACAGTAAGACATGCAAACATTTTCTGTTGACTTCAAAACCTTAAAACAGACGTGTATTTTTATCTATATTTCATGCTCACCATTATGCTAAAAAGCAGTGTACAGAAAAAAATTATAAAGATAATGCTTACTACTGAAGGTCACATTACCTCATGAATAGTGAGTAGATAATTCAGAATAGCCTGTAGCTCATCTTCTTTCACACCATAATCCTTCAGTAAAAGAAAAAGTAATACAGATATAAAACAAGATCAGAAGCATCAACAATCTTGATAAGGCAAACATGCATGCTGTCTAACCATTACTATCGCCCATACCATCTTCAGCTGCTTCGAAGTTCTTTCATTAGAAACTACTAATTCCAGTGCCGCAAGAAAAAAACATTTCCAGTTATCTCAAACTAATTTTGTATGGGGAAAACAGTCTATTGTATTGCTGGACTGTGTTATTCAATTTATATTGTTTTTCTTTTAAAAATTAAATTAAGGATTTTTTACATCCCTCTTGTAAATACTGTATCAAAGATTGAATTAATTTTCATATTCTTAGGCTGTCTTTAGCTGAAAATTAGATTTAGCCCAAACTATGGTGGAAATGTACAGAGACCAGAGGAAGAAAATGAAGCAAAAAGGAGACAACATAACATAAGAAACACAGCCAAAATACTAATCATTAACTTGAAATATCTAGAACTACATGTCCAATCTCATCCCACAACTTAGACTAATTCTTGACTTCATACCCATACCTTATTATGAGTTGGCTGACCTATTTTATCTGACCTGTTCTACTACTGAGCTTTCTGTCCTCTTAATCTTTACTTTGCTTGTACAGTTGTAAGCCACCGAGAACAGATCATGTGGCATATAAATTGCTAAAATAATAACTAAATAATTAAGCAAACAAAAACAGACAGGAAACGCATGAAAGTCAGCCATTCCGCAATACAGAATTAGCAACACTTTGTAGTGTCATTTTAGATTTATTATATAATGATTTTATATAGTTGAATGTTGTAGTTTATACATTTTTATTCTGTATGTTAACTTTGTAGGTGGATTACAAAACTATGATAGGCAAAACATCAGAACAAAAATTTGTTTGCACATCACTGATTCAATTCACATAGCATGAAGCTGCTAGTAATAAGAACTTAAAACAAGAAAACTAAAGAATGAAGACAAAAGGGTATTAAATATTTGAAAGCCTGAATAATTTGATATTTTGTTTAACTGTTGCAGTGGTCTTGCTTTAGATTTTCACTATGTAAACCTTTGGGACTTTTTAGCCTCAGGTACTGCCATCCAGCACTCCTTGTAACTTACCCTCATAAAAAGAGGCTCCTCAACACCACAAGCGGTGAATACACTTTATGCATTATGGGATTTATTCCCATAGGCTCCTCAACTCCCTCACACTGCTACTCAACATTCTCTATAACTTACTTCCATAAAGGAAGACCTTTCAACCCCATATACTTCCAATATTCACCGACACCCCACTCAGCAGACCTCTCAGTTCTACACACTGCATTCAGCACTCCCTCTAATGGTTAGTGAGCTAAGAAATTGGGGAACTGGGTTGGATTCCCACTGTGGCTCCCTGGGACCCTGGCCAAGTGACTTAACCCTCCATTGCCCCAGGTACAAAACTTAGATTGTGGGCACATTAGGGACAGAGAAAGTACCTGCATATAATGTAAACTGCTTTGTTGTACCACAAAAATGCAGTATATCAAATCCATGCCCCTTTACACCAACAAAAAGTATACTACTTTCTCATATAACACTTCTATTATCTTCAGGTGCCCCGCACTACTTATATCTCAGATCCTATCACCAGACACTGGTGGCCAACAACTCTTGTGACTTACCTCTACAGTAAGACATCCCAAATCCTACACGAAGCTATGCAGCACTACCCCCCCCCCCCCCCCCCCCAACTTATTCCTGCAAAAACCTCTCATTCCCATGCACCGCTATTCATTTATCCTTGCAACTTATTCTGAGGCTAACTCAGGCTGGGAATTACTTATACTTTGCAATTTCCTATCTCATGCTGTTGTGATCTTTCATACACTAGCATATTGATCATAATTTCAGTCAATCAGATTTAGCTATATAGGTGTAAAACAGAAAAAGAAATCCACCTTTAAATGTTTACAATTCAATCATAATATATGTTGTCAAAGTCCATCTAGCTTTAATGGAAAAAGTACATTTTGTCCTTTCTATATTCATTTTAAATCAAATTCAACCCAACTACAATCCAACATCCAAAGTAGTTAAAAGATTGAGTCATATAATACATCCTAAGTTTAGTTTCAAAAAACTCAATTCATTGCAGCAGGGTTGTATAAACATTTTTGCATTCAAAATCCAAACCATAACCAAGCACCAAAGAGTGGCTGCTTTCCCAAACTTAGGTTGTACTGCCAACAATTCCCAGTTTTCACTGGCAAACTGTTTGCTGTTAATGAGGTCACAATGTCTGACACCAAAGAGGACATTTCAGAGGAAGTGAAAAAAAAATTAACCTGAAAAAAGAAAAAACCCCAAAGAGTAGTCTAGTGTTTGGCAGTTAAAATTCAAAAGCAAAAAGGTACAGATATGCACTTGGTGTGCAGAAATCAGAGAACAGTGCATGATTTGGATGGAGGGGGATATGAGATACTAATGTACACTAATCAGGTCAGAGCTCTAAGTGACTATTACTTGGGTTTCTGGTTCCCAGTTATAACTCAAAAATCCTGATAAAATATCCCTAATGGGAAATGATTTTTCAGTTATAACTGAAATTCCAAAAAGCACCCTAACTTGTTGCATTCTCATAACATCTTACTACTGCCATCATAGTCTTATTTAGATTTAGCTCATGCCTCTTTCATTAGTAGCCCCATATAACTTACATTTAATTTTACAAAATGTATGTATACACACAACACAAATATGGACTTTGTGAGGAAATTGGGGAACTGGGTTTTCAGTGAGGAGTGCAGAAGAGACTGTGGGTCGGAAAGAGACCTGGATGTGTGGGGCGTCAATGTCATTGCAGAGGTGCCCGGACCACACATTAGTGCATTCTCATCCTGAGGCATGGCTGCAGGGTGTGGCCAAAGGGGTGTGCCCCTTAGGGCACACCAGACCCCTTGAAGTACTATCATGATACTCCTCTGATAATAAGTTGAATCTGTTTATTCCTTTTTTTCCATCATAGGGAAGAGGAAAGCTGTCCATAAGACTCTGAATTGTGTAACTACTGTCCCAAACATCCAACATTTATGAGTTTACCAGGCCAGAACTCACATAATCTTCATATCTTCCAATCTACTTCATACATTTTATGACATTTTATTTGAAGTTTTTTTTTTATTTTTTGAAGACACCGGGGATCATCAGACTACTCAACAGCATTTCCCATTTGGGTACAACGTCCCATACATTATGGCGCTGTGTACATCCTCATAGATCTACCCGATTATTTTCAATTTTTTTTTTCAAAACTATTTTTCATGCAATATCCAGCATTCATATTCCAAAATGCATCTAACTTAAAGCTTTTATCAACTATAAAAAGTAGTAGTACTACTACTAACTTTGGCAGCAATTCTCAAGTCAAACCTCTGCCAAAGATTTATTGCTGGTAAACTCATAAATGTTTGGGACAGTAAACACAATTTGTAGTGAGTCCCCACACCAGTACTGTCAGGTCCTATCAATTTGATTCAAAAGACTCTAAAGGCATCCCAGACCTCCAGTATGCAACACTGCCCTACAGACTAACATTTGGTCCTTCCTTCTCAGGTTGTCCCAACTAGTGTTGGCTCTGATAGAACATGATGCCTTCAGTTCTCCTCAAAGGATCCCTCCCAATCCTAAGTACTACTTCTTTGGGAGCCATCCCCTGCAACAGGACTCTCTAAAGGTTTAGTGCTGGCAGGTCCAGCCCTACCCATTCCATTCTGAAAATCTGTTTGGTGACTGTCGACATTTGGTCATCAATTGTTAGGTGCTGAGCTATTGTAACTCCAAGAACTTTTAGGTTTTGTTCTAGTGGGTAGGTGGCTTGACCAATTGTGAAGCTTTTATGTGAGGACATGCAGTGTGGGCTTGTGATTTCTAGATATTTAGTTTGTTTAATTTTAATCTAAAGGTTGAGGTCCATTTCTCTATTTTGATTCCTGATTAAATTTGCCCTATCATGTCCTTGATGTCCCCTTTGAAGGGGATATACAGTATTACATTATCTGCATATATGTATGGCTTAAATCCTTCCTATTCCAACTTTATCCCCAAAGGCGACATCAAAACATTGAATAAGATTGGTGACAAAGGGGACTCCTGGAGTACTCTGCATTCTGGGGGACAGGATGTTGGAGAACTTGACTTGATATGATCAGAGGCTGAAGAATCCCATTAGCCAATGTAGTACTGCTCCTCCAATTCCAATACTGTCCAGAAGATAGTGTAGATTGTGGTCCACCACGTCAAAGGCGCTAGACAGGTTAAACTGTAAAATTATTACCTTATTGCCAGTACTCATTTCTCTTCTGATCTCATTCACAAATTATGAGTACTGTTTCTGTGCTGTAGTTTGGTTTAAATCTGGATTGCGATTGGTGTAGATGTCGTGGCGAGATAGGAATTCCATCAGTTGTTACGAGACTATTCCCTCCATGATGCTGACTAGTAGTGGGATGGATTTCTGCATGAGCGATTCTCCAGGTCCTCAAGCTGTTGAGCATTTTTTTCAGCGTGGTTTTTGTCTGAGATGTAGCAATACAATCCTCTACAGCACTGACCCATTCCTCAATACAGGTAACCTGATTGCCAAAGGCCATCATGCGCTGTGATAAGGAACTGAAATCTTCTTGTAGACCTTCAAAAATTTACTGCTCAAGGCACTCACCAGTCTCTGTAAGGTGCTTCATATGTTCAAGATTCAGAGGAACGCTGTCCTCTGACTCCTCTGACATTTTTAAGCGCCTCAGGTACTGAAGTCTTCACTCGGTCATGCTCTTTATTTTCAGATTTTGTGGTCATCTTAAGAGGTGCCTTTATGGAAATATTTGTCCATAGAAAGAGATAAGAATACTTAAGGGGAAGAGTTCCCAGTCAATTTTCACTACATTTGGAGGGTTTAAAGAGGGTGAGATCAGGAGTTCCCAAGAAAAGCAGATCCCCTGTTCAGCACATCACATGACCTTTCATACCTAATAAGTATTTAGAAAGACTCCAGTGTGTTCAAAATGCAGCTGTTTTGACTTTTGAAAAATTTAGGTTTACAAGATCACATATCACCTATTCTTCCTTCTTTGCACTGGCTTCCAATTAAAAACATTGCATTTTCAAAATGCTAGTGTTGGTGTTTAAAGTATTTCATGGAATGGCACCTAGATATGTTTATGATAATCTGACAATTTATACTCCTATGTGATTATTTCACTCTCAGAGTGAGAGGCGTTTCTTTTACCTCCTACCAGATCTTTTCAGTTAGAGTGTGCTGGCTCTCAAGCTTACTCTTATTTTATGACCTGGTTGTGGTACAAGGTTCCTCCCTCTGACACAACTATTAATGATCTTTTGGGATTTCGTAAGGTTGTTAAAACTTACTTCTTTTAATCTAGCAATTTGATGAGTTGAAATTGAAGGCTGAAAGTGATTAATCATCATTATATTATGAATGTAATTCTGTAATCCATTCTGAGAGCTGTTAGGAGGACGGGCTAAATAATGCAATAAAAATATGCTCTCAAATGGAAGGGGTTTTCTATTTAGTAACATACTAAATAACGGCAGATAAAGACCTGTACGGTCCAACCAGTCTGCCCAACGTGCTCTAACTACCTCAACACATTTTGATATCTATAGAATCATATTTTAATAGCTATATCTACATCAGCTAGGTCTCCAGACATCCTCTATCAGAATGCATCTAAATGCACTATCATTTGATAAGATTGAATTCCAGCTTCACACTGTATCCCAATTCAGGGACCTTCCTACTGAGAAGACTCCGATCCAGAAGCCTGTACAGTGACATGGCACCTGACGTCATCCTTTCTCCTCACGTGAAACCACCAGTCGAGCTAATGCAATCCTTACCACTGAACAGACATAGAAAGACAGACATAGACAGATCTTTTTCTAGGAGAAGTGAACATCAGCCCAATCATGTACAAAAAAGTAGTCCAAATTAATGTTAAGTTACTGTGAAAAGCACTCGACTTTTCACATTGAACAAATAGTACTGCCTGCTTTCTATACTAAACACAATACTCATATGACCCTCCATACTCTGGACTGTAAACTGGCTCTTGCTTGATACCTTTAAAAAAAAAAAATTAAAAAAAAAAGTCCACCAGAAAGTCTGTACAGTTTTTCATATCTTTGATCTCAATAGATTTGGTATTCCAATGACAAAGAAATGACTAGCATCTCATATTCAGTTCTGTTATGATCAGACTGATATCCTCTTAAGACAGTCAATCCTCAATAAATCAGAGCCACTGCTACTACTGTAGCTCCCCTGAAATACACTATTACAGAACATCTATAAAGCAGCTACTTGTTCCTTGCTCTATACTTCACATTATTACCTAGGCCAGTCTTCAATTAGTCGGTGTATCTGAGCAGGCAGTACTGAACAATGTCTTTCTGATCTATCCACCTCGGCACGGCAATTAAGAAACTGGAACAACCCTGGGCTTAAGGGTTGCCCACTTGAGTGCCTGATTCAATCCTGCCTATCAACAGATAAAGCAAAGCTTTCAACTACACACATGCTTTTTCTGATACTTTTCATTATAAGTAGCAGTCTGTTGTATATTATACAGTGCTGGAAAGCATTTTACTCACCTTCATCACCAGCTGTTTAATGAACATCAGAAGGAATGCACGCAGAGAAAGAATTTCTTTCTGAGTAGGTCGTGGCCCATCTAAAGAAATAATTTATTACAAGGTCACACAAAAAATGTTTGAGTAGTTCCACAAACTATAGCTAGAGCATAAGCATTGCCATACTGGGTCAGACCAAAGGTCCATCAAGCCCAGTATTTGGTTCGAACAGTGGCCAATCCAAGTGCCTGGCAAGATCTCAAAAGAAACAATTTTATGTTGCTTATACCAGGAATAAGCAGTGGGTTTTCCCAAGTCTATCTTAATAATGGCTTATGGACTTTTCCTGTAAGAAACTGTCCAAACCTGTTTTTAACACTGCTAAGCTAACTGCCTTTACCATTTTCTGGCAATGAATTCCAAAGTTTACGCGTTGGGTGAAGAAATCTTTTCTCCGATGTGTTTTAAATTTATAGCTTAGTAGCTTCACTGCATGCTCCCTATTCCTTTGGAAAGAATGAACAAGCAATTTACGACTACCCGTTCTCAATGAACGTAATAAAAAAAATTTATAAAATCCAAAATTATTAAAAAAAGGAATGTAACATACTACCAAAGCAGCAGTACAGGGTCCACAAGCAGTAGCAGCAAATAGAAGAAAGTAGATCAAAGATTTAAAATTTTATTTAAAAGTGTCCAACATAGCCATGTATCGTCCACTTCTGGGCTATGTCAGGGGGTAGTACAATTTAGGGACAGACAAGTCCCTTCTTAAAATAGTCGGGCAATGACACATTGAGTGGTTATGCAGCTTACAAACTCAGGAGCATGGAGCAGTTTTATTAAAACACATGAGCACAACAAAATCAGCAAATATGCACACAACGAAATTATTTACCATATACCATAAAGAATAAAACAGTATAACAAGAAAGAACTATTTTAAACTCCCAGCCACTATCTAACAATTGCTCCAACCATATGCCTGGTAACCCATTTACAATCTTAATTATATACAGAGTTAATTAAAAGTCAAACCTTTACCTCCCCCCCCCCCCCCCCCCCCCAAAATAAAAACAGCACTGGCCTTCTTGTGTCAAACAGCAATCTATACATCCTTGAAGATGTCTTTTAGCTCTTATGAATTTTTTATATTCTGTTAGACATTTCCATAAAGTCAACATGAAAGAACAATTATAGAAATATTCAGCAAGAAACTAAAAAGCTTTTAATTTCATAAGTCTTCATACCCCATTAATTCAAGCAGGATTTTTGCACACCGCCATTTGGGATCCTAAAAATCCTGCTTTGTACTATCTACCGCATAGAGAGGAAATTCCAGGATAGAAAGTATGCCTTCCTTGAACTCTCTCAATTGGAAGCTAATTAAAATCCATGAAAACAAACAACTTTTAAAGCTTAATGGATATTTATTTATTTATAGCATTTATATCCCACAATATTCCCACCCATGGGCAGGCTCAATGTGGCATGCAACATATTAAAGTCATTGCCTTATTTTTAGTCATTCACTTTAATTAAAGGCTGCAGCAGTAATTTTTTTTTTTACTATCCTTCCATTGATTGATATATTTGATTGTAATCACTATTGCAAAGAGACGCTACTACCGTTACTTATTGTCCCAGGTTTAGTACTGCAGTAGGGATTAGATCTTAAGTAGTTTCTCCTCTCCTTTTAATAGATGACCAGCTGCCTCATGAAGGAGCCATTTATGGCATGTACATCTTTACTGCCCTTGCAAAACCCTCCCTCACAGGCACCATCTGGGGCAGCACTTATCTCCCTTCTGCTTCAAGGACCTGAGCACCTTGCATTGTGGCATGAATACTGAGCACTACAGTATGTTGACCGAGTGTGCCTAAACAGCAGCACCCAAAAGTCACAGGCACTCAAACAGCAGTACACATACTGTGGTGCCAAAAAGTCACACCTCCTAGTGTATAGGGGCATCAATAATGTTTGCAACCTACGATTTAGATATTGAGATGTAACCTATTTACTGTAGCTTTACTTTTATGTGCCTCTTCCTTCCATTTTTCTTCTATATTATGCTTTGTAAGCTTACTACGTAAGTAGTGTTTCTTTTTTGAGATTGTTTACAAAGAGAATGTAAAGCAAATAAATAAAAAGGTGGTGTTAGGGGAAAAAACTGAAGCAGTTCAACAGCTTAAATGAAGTTACATTTACAAATACCATTTTGGCAGTGGAGATAAAATATATTCTATACTTTAAAAAAGGTACCTGCCACAGGTATAACATCCTTCCAACTTTCCACCGGCTCAGGTTCAACCCCCTCACCCCCAGTAGTTTTACTCACCAGCTTAATTTGAGCGCCTCCCTACGCTTGATCTTCCTATCTTCATCTTCCAACAAATTCAACACCTTTTTCTCTCCCCCTTGTCCAAGGTGGACATTTCCCCAGCCTTCTCTCCCTCAGCACACACATCCCCACAATTCTCTCTCAAACCCCCTCATATGCACCCCCATAACACTTCACAGCCTCTCCCCACCAAAACCTGTTCCTGGGGAAAGTGGCAAAGGGGATGGGATTTTTTATACTGCCTTTCTGTGATTATAATCAAAGCGGTTTACATATTATATACAAATATTTTTTTATTGTACCTGGGGCAATGGTTAAGTGACTTGCCCAGTCACAAGCAGCTGCAGTGGAAAATCAAACCCAGTTCCCCAGGTTCTTAAGCCACTGCACTAACCATTAGACTATTCTCTCTAGCCTTTCTGAAACATTCATTCTCCCCAATACACTCCCCCCCCCCCCCCTCCAATCTCTCTCTCAAACTCCCTTACACAAATACCCCACCATTCAACCATGATGCTCTCTTCAGTCCATACTAGTAGTTCTTTCTGTTAAATCTCTCTATGCGCCCTCCCCGGTAGAACAAACTCTGTTGATAATCCCCTTGGGCTGAAGAGCTCTGCTAGGCATTTTGTGACAATTATGGAGGCTGATGCAAGGCCAAACGGCAGTAAACAATACTGGTACTAGTGTTTCCCTACTCAAAACTTTTACATTTCCAAAGACTGAGATGTATCTGTATGTGGGAATAGCTGTCCTTTAAATCCAGAGAGCACAGTCAATCTTGTTCCTGAATCATGTGGGGTAGGATATCCACGGAAACTATTCTCAACTTTTCTTTGCAACCAGAAGTACCTAGAATAAAATCCCTTCCCTTTTTCCCATGGGTATAATGGGTTTGACCACTTTGCAAGTTCCTTTGAAAGTAATTCCTGGTGCAGATAGATTGATTTTGATGCTCTTAGTGGGCAATTTGGTGGGATGTTTCCCACTGTAGGGAGTAGCCAAACTAATCATGAGAACCCACTGGTCGAAGAATACGAGTGTATGCCCCATCAAGGGGAGGTTTGGATGAAGTGCCCCAAAAGGTATCCAAGACAACAGACTTATAGACTGAAAACCTGGGTTCGAGGTTAGTTTCACAGTCCACTTGTATATTTAGGGTGACTGGACTAGGACCCTCCTGCAGGTGGTTGTATTTGGTCAGGGAAGGCTACATGGGAGGTGGTAAGGGGTACCAACACTTCAGCATTTCCCTTAGTACCACTCCTTCAACACCGGGAGCGAGCCACGAATACCCAGATAGTGAACTTTGAACTCGGGATACCACTAGCCAAACTCTTGGCCAATCAAAACCTTAACCCCTACATATATGCCGATGACGTCACAATCTACATCCCGTTTAAGAGTGACTTAAACGAAATAACCAACGAGATCAACCAGAGCTTCCAGATCATGCACTCATGGGCGGACTCATTCCGGTTAAAGCTCAACGCAGAAAAAATCCAATGCCTAGTTCTCACCTCCCAATACAACACAAACAACTACTCCACTATAACCACACCTCACTGCACACTTCTTATCTCAGAAAACCTGAAAACTCTTGGAGTCACCATTGATCGAAACCTCACACTCGATACCCATGTGAAGAACACAACGAAAAAAATGTTCCAATCGATGTGAAAACTCAAAAGAATTAAACCTTTTTTCCCAAGAAACGTCTTTCGCACCCTGGTACAGTCACTAGTAATAAGCCACTTGGACTACTGCAACGCTCTGTACGCAGGCTGCAAAGAACAGACCATTAAAAAACTCCAAACAACCCAAAACATGGCAGCCAGACTCATCTTTGGAAAACCTAAATATGAAAGTGCGAAGCCCCTAAGAGAGAAACTACATTGGCTTCCGCTCAAGGAACGTATTGAGTTCAAGATCTGCACAACCGTGCACAAAATCATTCACGCAGACGCCCCACTCTATATGCTAAACCTAGTGGACCTACCGCCCAGAAACACCAAAAGATCGGCCTGCAAATTCCTCAATCTGAATTTCCCCAGCTGCAAAGGAGTGAAATACAAACAGGCTTATGCTACGACCTTTGCATACAAAAGCACACAGTTTTGGAATGCGTTACCCAAGGCCCTGAAAACCATGAACAATCTAACCAGCTTCCGCACAGCTCTGAAAACACACCTCTTTAACAAAGCTTACAAAAGTCACCCTCAATGATACAAATCATCCCCCAAACCACCCAAGCACTCCTAAAACACTTCTCACACAACCTACCCAACATCCGCCCATCCAAATCCTCTTTTACCTCAGCTTATGATCAATTGCATTTAAATCCTGTACTGACTTTATCATAACCTTACTCTGTAAGTCACATTGAGCCTGCAAAAAGGTGGGATAATGTGGGGTACAAATGCAATAAAATAAAAAAAATAAAAAAATTTGCATCTCATTTGCATATAAAAAGTGAACTGTGAACATTGTTTGCTAAGAAACCCCTGGAGGGGAGAACAGATCCCTGTTAGATCCCAGAAAAGGGCAAGAGGAGGGGGGGAGATACCTGTCTGCCCCAGGACTCAAGGACAATAGACTTGGTGGGGAGCGAGGACTCACAGAAACTGTACCGGAGGAACTAAGACCTCCCAGCAGCCGAGTATAAGGAAGTTACAGACTGATATCTCCCTTTTTGTAAGGGCATATCATTTTATTACTTGCTGATTAAAGCCATTCTAATTCTGCTCTCTAATGCTATAAACACAAATACTCCTCGCTAAATTATATATAAAATAAGTGCTCAATACATTCCCATCATTCCAACCCTGGAATAAGATGGCAAACAGATGAATCACACAGACAACTGTTAAAAGAAAAAAATCTTTTATCTTAAAAGATAGATATTTACTGTCTATAAATCCTAACATGTCCCAGGGAAAGAAATATCACCTTATTCGTGAATATTCAAACCTCCGCGTAGGCTAACTCCAAAAAATAGTCCTGCACTTGAGAGATCTCAGTCAATCCAATTCTACAAAAGAAGAAAGAAAAAGCCAAACCAAGACCATGAAAAAAATGTTTCTTCTTTAAGGGAAAATCAATCCTTCTGCAAATAACATCAAAGTCTCGATTCTATCTTGTAAAGAACTTTCTTTCTTTACAACATCCGTAAAATCCGCCCCTTTCTTTCCGAGCACTCTACCAAAACCCTCATCCACACCCTTGTCACCTCTCGTTTAGACTACTGCAATCTGCTTCTTGCTGGCCTCCCACTTAGTCACCTCTCCCCTCTCCAGTCGGTTCAAAACTCTGCTGCCCGTCTCATCTTCCGCCAGGGTCGCTTTACTCATACTACCCCTCTCCTCAAGACCCTTCACTGGCTCCCTATCCGTTTTCGCATCCTGTTCAAACTTCTTCTACTAACCTATAAATGTACTCACTCTGCTGCTCCCCAGTATCTCTCCACACTCGTCCTTCCCTACACCCCTTCCCGTGCACTCCGCTCCATGGATAAATCCTTCTTATCTGTTCCCTTCTCCAGGTTAGGTTGTCCACAAAGGGTATGTATATTGTCTTCTGCGTAGATATGCGATTTCAGTGCTAGCTCTTCTAGTTTGATGCCAAGTGGTGCCATCATGATATTGAATAGTGTTGGGTATAGTGAAGAGCCTTGTAGTACATCACAGCCAGAAGTCCGAGGGGGGGGGTGAGATTTTATGTGCTGATCTGACTTAGCATCTCCCAATTTGATGCCTATCCCATGCTCCAGAGGGATGAGCTAGTAAAACAGTTGAGGGAGCTTTTCTGTCCACAACAAATCTTACAAAACGGTACTGGCAGATTCCTCTAGAAGTTAAAACAAAAATCCCGCTGATATTACCCATAAAGGGTTGGTATCATTTCAGGGTATTTCCATGTTTGGGCTCTACTGAGAACCTGCTACGTTTCAGAAAATTATCAGATACTGAAGACCCCATCGAGGATATGCCTGGTCTTATTTGGATGATGTGATCATCTTTTCTAATAGCTGGGACAAGCATTATACAATTGGCAGTTCTTTGTGAATCCCACAGACAAGCGGGGCTCACCACCAACCCAAAAGAGTGCCCTGGGTCAAAAAGAGGTCCAGTGTCTAGGCCATTGTGTAGGGGGAGGTTGGATAAAACCTATGCCCTCAGAGGTAGAAACAATCCAGAACATAAAGACCCCTCAGACTAAGAAGCAGTTAAGAGCATATTTAGGCCCGATAGGTATAAACTTCAGGTAATACTTAACTCTGCGGAGTTAGCCGCCGTTATGTACAGAAGTACATAAGTATTGCCATACTGGGTCAGGCCAACGATCCACCAAGCCCAGCATCCTCTTTCCAACAGTGGCCAATCCAGGTCACAAATACCTGGCAAGATCCCAAAAAAGTACTAAACATTAGATACTGCTTATCCCAGAAATAGTGGATTTTCTCAGTCAATTTGACGGTCTATGGACTTTTCCTTTAGGAAGCCGTCCAAACCTTTTTTTAAACTCCGCTAACCTCCTTTACCACATTCTCCGGCAACGAATTCCAGAGTTTAATTACACGTTGAATGAAGAAAAATTCTCAGATTCGTTTTGAATTTACTACTTTGTAGCTTGATCACACGCCGCCTAGTCCTAGTATTTTTGGAAAGCTTAACAGACGCTTCACATCTACCAGTTCAACTCCACTCATTATTCTATCTCCCCTCAGCCGCCTTTTCTGCAAGCTAAAGAGCCCTAGCCACTTTAGCCTTTCCTCATAGGGAAGTCATCCCATCCCCTTTATCATGCCCTTCTCTGCACCTTTTAAAATTCCACTATATCTTTTTTCAGATGCAGCGACTAGAACTGAACACAATATTCGAGGTGAGGTCGCATTTTTGTTTTCCATTTCTTTCCTAATACCACCTAACTTTCTATTTGCTTTCTTAGCCGCAGCAGCACACTGAGCAGAAGGTTTCAATGTATCATCAACACCACCACTTAGATCCCTTTCTTGGTCTGTGACTCCTAACGTGGAACCTTGCATGACGTAGCTATAATTCAGGTTCCTCTTTCCCACATGCATCACTTTGCACTTGCTCACATTCAACGTAATCTGCCATTTTGACGCCCAATCTCCCAGTCTCGTAAGGTCCTCTTGTAATTTTTCACAATCCTCCCGCGATTTAACAACTTTGAATAACTTTGTGTCATCAGCAAATTTAATTACCTCACTAGTTACTCCCATCTCTAGGTCATTTATTAATATGTTAAAAAGCAGCAGTCCCAGCTCAGACCCCTGGGGAACCCCACTAACTACCCTTCTCCATTCAGAATACTGACCATTTAATTCCACTCCCTGTTTCTGTCTTTTAACCAGTTTTTAATCCACAATAGAACACTACCTCCTATCCCATGACTCTCCAATTTCCTCTGGAATCTTTCATGAGGTACTTTGTCAAACGTCTTCTGAAAATCCAGATACACAATATCCATTATCCACATGTTTGTTCACCCCTTCAAAGAAATGTAATAGATCGGTGTTACATTGGCCACCCTCCAATCTTCCCGTACCACGCCAGATTTTAAGGATAAATTACATATTACTAGCAATAGCTCCGCAAGTTCATTTTTCAGTTCTATCAGTACTCTGGGACGAATACAATCCAGTCCAGGAGATTTGCTACTTTTCAGTTTGTAGAATAGCCCCATTACATCCTCCAGGTTTACAGAGAAGTCATTCAGTTTCTCCGACTCAGCTTCGAATACCATTTCTGGCACCGGTATCTCACCCAAATCTTCCTCGGTGAAGATCGAAGCAAAGAATTCATTTAATCTCTCCGCTACGGCTTTGTCTTCCCTGATCACCCCTTTTAGTCCTCTGTCATCTAGTGGTCCAACCGATTCTTTTGCCGACTTCCTGCTTTTAATATATCTAAGAAAAGTTTTACTAAGAGCCAGATGCACTAAAGTCGTCGTTAGTTTGGCTCAGAGACTTCCAGGTCTCTCAGCTGAGTGAAGCACGGCCAAAAAAGACGTTTTTTTTATTATTGCGGAGGTGAATGAAACCGAAAACGGAAAGCTTTTTTCGATGGCCGGCCTCAACTGCACTTTTGTTTTTATTATTGCGGGGGGAGGGGGTGAGCGGCGCGGCGTCTTCATGCGCAGAGCAGCCAGCATAACGCTTTGCTGCTCAGTGCATGCTTGGGCGGCCAATTGGCCGACTGTTTTATGATGGAATAGAGAATGCAAGTGAGCTACAACAAGTAGCTCATTTGCATTCCATTTCCTTGATGCATAGAATGACTTTTATAGTGGTTTTTCATCAGTTTTCAATCCTGCGCAGCCCCAACGAGAGGTACAGACCTCTCGTTAGAGTTTCCAGCATTAAGGCAATCTGAAAAGCTTAGTTCATCTCATTACAATAGGGTTTCTACACAATATGCTCATCTGCATTTCGTTTTCGCTAGCTGCTACTGTCATCGTAAAATGGCTTTTAGTGCATGCCAGGGTTTACTACTTGCTCGTTAATGGCTCGTTATATTTAGTGCATCTGGCCCTAAGTGTTTTTGCCTCCAACACAATCTTTTTTCTCCTAAGTCCCTCTTAGCCTTCCTTATCAGCGCTTTGCATTTGACTTGACATTTCCTTACGCTGTTTATTACTTTGTCGGTGCCTTCTTCCATTTTCTGAAGGATTTTCTTTTAGCTCACTGTATTGCTAAGAAACTCCCGATCCTTAGAATGGGACAGAGTGGCAGATCATGCCTTCAACCAATCAAAAGAAGCCCTATGTAAAGAGCCAGTCTTTACTTCAGTCAGGAATTTATTTCACACACTGATGCATCAGGGACAGGAACAGGAGCGGTATTAAATCAAGGGGAAGAGGATGAGGCACATCCTATTATTATATCTCAGTAGGAAATTGTATGAAACAGAGCAAATATAGTCCACCACAAACAGAATGCCTGATCAAATGGAATATTGAATTGCTCTATTACCTTCTGGGATGGAATTTCACACCAGTAACAGACTATGGACCCTGAAGTAGTTGGGTCAGATGAAAAATAGTAACCCCCTACTTATGCATTGGTATCCGACTCTCCCAAGTATATGACTTTAGTTTAACGTTTAGAGCTGGGAAGCCCCACAAATGCTAACTTCCTATCCAGGAAGGGGGGGGGGGTGTTAGAGAAGTGTGACCAAGAGTCCCAAAACAAGACAAAATCCCCTTATAGTGACTGACATACAACCCAGAGCTGGAAAAATTAAGAAAAATCATAAAAGATCTTCAGCCTCTACTACAGGAGGATGAATTACTGAAAGAGATATTCCCATCCCCACCAGTGCTGGCTTTCCGACAGCCACCCAACTTAAAACACAAGCTAATCTGAAGTAAACTCCCAACACAGACTCAAAAAGAAGAGAATGGCACATATCCTTGCAATATATCCAGCTCCAAGCTATGCCAAAACATTTCACAGGACCCCACAGTCATTCACAAAGGAAAAGTATTCAACAAAGGAATCCTTTACATGCTCACCTTCCAATGTGGTATATACCATTCTGTGTAAAAAATGTGACAAAGGATGCTATATTGGAGAAACATGCCAGATGCTAAAGACAAGATTTAATTTACATAGACATCACATGAAAAATGCCAGTGCCAGCCAGGATGCCACGCCTGTGGGGTAGCACTTTACAAAACCGGAACACTGTATTAGTGATTTCATAGTAAGAATCCTGAAAGGGAGCTTTATGTTTCAACATTTTTTATTGATGAATTCACTGAACAAACAACAAGTGTGATTTACAACAGGTTACAGTTTTGCAAAAATCTTGAAATGTAGACATCATATTGCTTTCATCATCACCTTTTAACCCGTTCCTCCACCCTCATCCCCTTCCCCTAATCCCTCCCCTTTAAATGTAGGATATCCCCATTTTATTACATTTATCTCGGAGCAACTCATCTCCATGTATCAAATAAACCCCCCACTAATACTGGGTGTCAGCATTGTACTCCTGCTCATGGCCTTGGCATCTTTCTTTCAACATAGTAATTCACACTCTAAGAGAGACACCCAGTCCAACTATTTTAAATACATAGAGTCACCATGTGCCAGACTGGTCCTTCCAGCGCTATAGAAATGCTAATTAGTAGTAGTAGTAGTAGTAGTAATACTATACATGTTATCACATTTTTGTCTATAACAACACTAATTTGCTTTGTTAAGCTAAATTACCTCTATGCCCCCAAACCTCAAAACCCTCCCCCCATCCCCCTACCCTCCACCCCCTCCTCCCATCACCTCTCCTCCCCTCCTCCTCCTTACTATCCTCCTCAGCCCCAATATTCCCCCCTTCCCCTCTTACCTCCCCTCCCCCCCCTTTGTTCAGAAGCTGTCGAGTCTTAGCACACCTCCCTTCTGATGCGCAGGAGCCTTTAATCCCTTTATCTCATGCTATTGAGAATAAGGCTGTGCCCTCGAGGACTTAAGACCTGGAGGTAGGGGTTCCAGATCGCCATATAGGTCTTGCCCCTCCTGGGTGACTCTAGTATCTTTCGCTTCTCGGGCTGCTAATAAATGGATCTGATTCCTCCAGTGCCAATAGGCAGGCTTCTCTGCTACTGTCCAATATTGCAATAGGACCTTTTTTCCCCACCAGTGCCAATTTCCGACATAGTAATGCAGCCGATCGTCAAAGCCATAAATGTCTGGGGAACATCTAAAAGCAGTTTGCTCTACCGAGTCTCCTATATCTCTGCCCAACAACCGATTCAAAAATCTCTTAATTTGCTCCCAAAACAATTTTACCTGTGGGCATCCCCAAAAAGCACGTGCGAGGGTGTGAGCAGACCACCTACATTTAACACAATTATTCACTTCCCGATTTCCTACATGTGCCAGTTGGACCCCCACCATATATGCTTGGAGCACTATTCTAAGCCCACATTCTCACAATCTAGCATCTCTACTCAACACAGGAATACACCGTATGGTGGCAGCCACGTCCCAAGACCCCAAGGGCACCCCCAGTTCTTCTGACCATTTATTTTTTAATGTGGAGAAGTCCCTCCCTGGACCCCCCCCCCCCCCCCCCGTATCACAGCTGTTTGTAAATTTGAAACAGAGTCCTAGGTCAAGAATCCCATTATAAAAATCCCGAATTTCCGAACCCAAGGCAGTCCTCAAACTCGGCTGATCAAGGGCCATCATGTAATGTCTAACTTGCGCATACGTGAATCGATTGCACCACGTTTCTCCCACTTTTTCCTGCAATTGCGTAAAGCTGATCTGTCCCCCTTGTAACAATAAATCTTCTACCCTAATTATGCCCTTCTGTTCCCATACCTGAAAAGTGGGATTGTCCATGCCTGGCGGGAAAGTTATATTTCCCCTCAAAGATAAGCCCGAGACCTCTGCATTGCCTCCTAACTTACTAACATCCTCTAGGCCTCTTGTAGGGGGCGTAGCAGGATCCCATCCTTCAAAATCATCGGCATTTGTACCCTCCCCAAGTGCAATAATGAGTAAAAATCATAAGCGGCATACAATGCTCTCTCCAATTCTATGGAGTTATATACTTGCGTGTTTCCAAACCAATCTCCAAAATGCCTCAGTAAACAGGCCCAATTGTATTTTCTTAAATCCGGGAGCCCCCCGCCGCCTTGACTCCAGGGGCCACTCAACCTCTCCACTCTACGCTTTAGCTTTTTGCCTGCCCAGCAAAATTTACTAAATAATCCATATACTTTCTTCAGATCCGCTTGCGTTAGTCTCAGTGGCAGGCTCTGGAGAGCGTACAACCATCTAGGGAATATAACCATTTGCACCAACCCCACTCTTCCCAACAATGACACTGGAAGATCTTTCCAACTGTGGAGTTGTTTTGTAGTAGCTTCTAATAATGCCACTATGTTCAATCTATAACGATCTCTATTCTCCATAGACAAACAAATCCCCAGATATTTAAATGTACCCGCAGCCCATCTCAATGGGAACTCCGCACCCCATAATGCTTTTATCTGTGCCGACGACGGCAAGGCTTCCGATTTATTCAAATTCAATCTAAAACCCGCAAACTCCCCATATTCCTTAAAATATTCCAAAAGCGCTTGCAATGAACTCACCGGGTTTCATATATGAACCAACAAATCATCGGCGAAGGCTGCCACTTTGAAGCAATGTAACCCTATGTGCACTTCCTGAATATCTGGGTTCTCCATTATATCTTGGATCAAGGGGTCTAGCGTTAACACAAATAAGAGCGGAGACAGAGGACATCCCTGTCAAGTGCCTCTGAGTACCCAAAAAGACTTCCCATTGACCAATATTCATCACCTGGGGATTAGCATATAAAGCCCTAATGACTGACACAAATCTTCCCACAAAACCATAAGCCTTCAGGCAAGCGAACAGAAACTCCCAGTGTACCCAGTCAAATGCCTTCTCCGCATCGAAACTAACCAGCAATGATTGAAAGCCTTCTCGACCCCTATACTCCAAAGTTGCTAAAATAGCACACAAATTCTTAGCCACCGTACGTTCTTTCACAAAACCCACTTGCGCTTCATGAATCAGCCCCGACAGTACTTGAGCCATGCGGTTCACCATTATTTTAGCAAGCAATTTTGCCTCAAAATTCAAAGCGATATAGGCCGATACGACTCCGGCTTAGTAGGGTCTTTCCCTGGTTTTAGTAATACCACTATCTGAGCCATAGTCAAGGAATGGGGTACCAACTCTTCCTCCATACAAGTGTTCAAAAAGTTAGTGAGTGCAGGGACTATCTCCAGGCCCATCAGCTTATAAAACTCTGCTCTAAAGCCATCAGCTCCAGGAGCTTTCATTATGGGTTCTGGTTGACCGTCCCCACTATTTCATCCTCTGATATTAAGGCATTCAACTTGTCCCCCTCCCTCCGGGTAATTGTGGGCACTCTGATGTTATCCAAGTATTGCTCTCCCACTAACCCTTCCTCTGGTCGACCATACAAATCACCATAATATTTAGGAAAGGCCGCACAGATCTCCTGATCCATATGAACCGCTCTGCCTTTACTATCCCTTATAACAGTTATACGCTGCCCTCCCTTTCGCGGGCCAATCAAGCTTGCCAGTAGCCTACCTGCCTTATTGCCATGTTGATATAATTGGTATCGGTAATATGTTTGTGATTTTACTGCTCTCTGGTGTAACAACGAATTCAACTCTGTTTGTATTTCTATCAGCCGTTGTCTGTCTATCCCAGCATGAGACTGCCCGTACCGCTGCCGGGCCTTCCATAACATTGCCCCCAATCGAAGTATTTCTTTATCCCGAGACTTCCTCACATGGTACCAATAACTTATAATTTCCCCCCTGAGCACTGCTTTGGCTGCTTCCCAATACAGCACCGGGTCTTCTACGTGTTCAGAATTTGTTAGCTTATAACTTTCCCACTTGCTCAACAACCTCTCCTTAAATTTAGAATCATTATATAACTCTAAAGGAAACTGCCACCTATTACTACTTTCCCTTGGATGCCCTACAGCCCAATCCATCCACACCCAGGCATGATCCGAGATAGCGCAAGGGCCTATTTCTGCTCTACTCACCCTTCCAAGCTCCTCTTTGAACACCAGCAAGTAATCTATACGTGCTTGTGATGCATGTGCCCTAGATAGGTGAGTATAGTCTTTATCCGAGGGGTGTAGTTCCTGCCAGACATCCACCAAGCCCAACAGTTGGCTTAAATGGAGCAGGCCCGTATTGGCATAATATATATTTTTCTGAGTGGGAGTCGAACGATCTAATATCGGATACCAGGCCGCATTAAAGTCTCCACCCACCACCAAAGGGGAATATTCTTTTGCTACTAATATACGGAGCAGGGTGCTGTAAAATTTCTTGTCGTACTGATTGAGCGCATATAGGTTGCAAGCATACACTGTTCGATGATTAATAATCGCCCGAACCAGTATATACCTCCCTTCTGGGTCTGTTGCAATTATTTGGGCTTTTTCTACCGCTCCCTTTTTGAACAGAATAGCTACCCCGCCTCTTTTCCCTTGGGATGCAGCTGCCAAACACTCCACCCCATCAAGTTTTCAATTTCGCATGTTCTAATGTACTTAAATGGGTCTCCTGTAAGGGGGCTATATCAATCTTATGTCTATATAATTGTTGCAAGATTTTAGATCATTTAACCAGTGAGTTAATCCCACCTACATTCCAAGTCACCATGTCTCCCGGGTGCATTCAGCCAATAAATCGCCTTGATTTCCTCTATATCCTGGGGGAGGATGTCCCAGCCACCATCCTCCACCCTCCTGCTCACACCCCAGCGCACATCCCTCCTCCGATCTTCCTCGCAAATCCCTCAAAAGCTTCCGAACTCCCTCCCCCCTCCCCACCCACCCTCCCCTTAAGCTACCCATAACCCCCAGACCCCTGTTTACTGCCCCTCTAATTGGAGTCACATCTAACGCCCCCCTAGCTACCCCGACTCCCTTTCTGCTCCCCCTCTCACCGTACTAACTCCATTACTAGTGCTTATCTCTCCCCCCCCTTCCCCCAAGCCATATTTTGTCCCATATAACAAGCAGCAATACAGCCAACCCATCCAACTCCCCATTTCACTTACACCATTATAACATTCCTAGAATACAACATTACCACAAGTTTGAACCATCTGAAATGTCTAGGATAGATCTAACGTCCAACTCCGGGGATACTCCAGTAAGGAGAGAAGGAGCCCCAGGACTAGGACAAGAAGTTGACACTTTCATTCCTGTCTCCCTCTTCAACACAACTGAGCAAGTCCTCCTCCTGTTTATGGCGAACCTCCTGCCAATAATCTCAAGTGTCCCCCGCTGATGGCATCAGCTTCTCCAGACTGCATAAATTCCCAAACCTCCTCCACTGCTGTAAATGAGCGCACTGTTCCATTGTGTGTTATTCTTAGAGTCACTGGATACATAAGAGCAAACTTTATTTTTAGCGCGAAAAGCTTACAGCAGATGGGGGAGAAAGCTTTACGTTTTGCCACAATCCCGCTGAGTAGTCTTGAAAGCATATAACCTTCTGGTTCTCATAATGCAGCGTTTGCCCGCCTCTCGTTGCTTGCACAATCGCTTGTGAACATAGTTTAAAATCCGCACTATGACCACTCTCGGTTTCATCTTGGCCGCATGCTTCTGCCCCAGTCTGTGCGCTCGCTCCACTCTCAGTGGGCCACTACCCAGCGGCAGTTGTACTTCCTCTGTCAACCAGTGCTCCAGAAAACACACTAAATTATTGTCCGGGAGAGATTCTGGGAGGTCCACCAGGGGCAGGTTGTTTCTACAAGATCTGTTTCCAAGGTCCTCCACCTTTTCCTCTAGTGCTGTTATTTTCTTCTGCATGGGGTTTTGTAATTCCTCCATCTCAGTGATTCGATCCTCCACCTCTGCTGTGCGCACTTGGAAAGCCCCACACTCCTTAGAAAGCTCCTCCAACTGAGCCTGCATGCGTCCCAATTTCTCATCAATCGGGGTCAAACGTCTTCCTAGGAGGTCCTCCAGCACCACAGTCATTTCGGAGGCAATCTCCGTTACCCATGCCGACGAGACGGAGGGACCCGCGGGACTCGAGGGTGCTGCCATTTTGTCTTCCGCAGCTTTCCCTCTCACCAGATCCTTTTGTGCTGCTCTCGCTGCCATCCTCCA
Source organism: Microcaecilia unicolor (assembly GCF_901765095.1). Classification (NCBI taxonomy): domain Eukaryota; kingdom Metazoa; phylum Chordata; class Amphibia; order Gymnophiona; family Siphonopidae; genus Microcaecilia; species Microcaecilia unicolor. The sequence continues at coordinate 615,844,133 of NC_044032.1, read as the reverse complement.
GCTGTGCCATCCAAATCGCGCTGGTATATTCCCACACTTCGGGGGAGTCGAATTATTTGTTTTGCGAGGTTCGCTGCTTTATAATCACTTGAGGGATAGCCAGGGGCTCAGAGGAAGAGATCACAGCGTCCTTCCTCGAGCATCGAATCACATGACCCCCTCATGAAAGGAAACTTTAAAACAATACAGGAACGTAAGAACTTTTTTTTTTTTTTTTTTTTTTACATTTGTACCCCGCGCTTTCCCACTCATGGCAGGCTCAATGCGGCTTACGTGGGGCAATGGAGGGTTAAGTGACTTGCCCAGAGTCACAAGGAGCTGCCTGTGCCTGAAGTGGGAATCGAAATCAGTTCCTCAGGACCAAAGTCCACCACCCTAACCACTAGGCCACTCCTCCAGAATGATTAAATACTTTGACACCCACCAGACAGGACTTAAAGATCTGGGTTTTCTAGCCCATTAAAAACCATAAAGTTGTACTGCTCTGTCACCCATCCACCCCCATCCTCTTACACTGTCACTGAAATGCTTTGATGTTTCACTTATATATACTGTCATCTACCAACATTTGCTTATTTCCGATCTGACGAAGGGCAACCTTCGAAAGCTAATCAAGAAATGTATTATGTCCAATAAAAAAAGGTATATTTTCTTTTCCATGTTTTATTTTGATTTATTTGTATTGATTACCTTTAAAAGTGGACTAACACGGCTACCACACCTCTTTATTCAAATAAGAAATTATATACTGTACTATATATAAGTGATAAACGGCAATCATGATCAACAGAACTGTAGATAATTTTTCCCCTGGATAATGCTATATAGCTTTTGGTCTTTGCCCATGGTAAGGCTTTAATGATTGTTTAAAAAAAAAAAAAAAAAAACCTCTTCATGGTTTATTCTACTACAACCTAATGGCAGCACAATTGAACTTTTCTAAACCCAGCAGACAGCCTTGTATTTAAGTTCTAACTTCTTGGGAGACTGAAAAAACAGGGTTAATGTGCTAATAAATTTTATCCTAGTTGCCATACTAGTATTTGTTGGAATCTTTACTGCTCACACTCCTGATTTCTTTGTTTTTCACTGCCTCTTCAACATCTCTGCCTAGAAAAAAAAGATACTGGTGTTTGTCATGTATCTGCTTTCAATGACTAGTCTAAATATGGACAGCCTTTTTGTAAATCAAAGGAGGTTTGGACCTAAAGCAATATTTCATAAAGATAAATAAATCTTATCAGAAGCAGCAAAGGGTCTTAAGGACTATGCAGGGAGTCTTTTCCTCATCTGAATGGTGGGACAACCAGCTAGACTTGAAATTAGTGAACATATCAGAACAGTCACCTGAACCAACTTTTTTTTTTTTTTTTGGGGGGGGGGGGGGGAGAAGAGCGGGAACCCTCAGAAATTTTTTTTTTTAACTAAGATCAATATCATTTGCTGCATACCAAGCGCAAGGCAAAGGATGCATTTGTTGAGAACTAACAGTGTTTGGAAAATCCTCCTTTGTGTGCAAATGACTGAACAGATTCATGGTGCTGAGACTGAGTCTTGTTTTTCTCAGCTTTGCACGGAGCTTTTCATATGGACAGTGTTCAAATTTTGCTTCTGTTCTGTGTCAATGCAGGCAATAAGTGCCACTGGATTATTCTCTTAGAACATGGAGCTCTGTGCCAACTTGGAGCTCGGTTGTGACTTCAGTATGGTACTGACCAAGCTCAGTACTTGCTTATTAGAAAACTATATTACCCACCATAAACCACAATGAGCCACTACATGAAGGGAGGTGGCTGGTACTGACACATCCGAAGAAAAGGAACTGGCTAAGCACTTGACCACTTGGATACACTCATGAGGTCTGAATTGCTTTAACTTCCTAGACCAGTTTGCCTCGTGCTGTGATCTGAGACAAAGAGAAATACTGTGGGCATCTGCCATGGACATCTAAAGAAACCTATTTTTTCTCCAGGCACTGTAAATAATTTATTTGAAGTTGAAAAATAAACAAAATTAACATATGAAAGAACAGGTAGAAGGACTCTCTGCATTCCAGAGGTTAACACACTAGTCCACACTTGACCAGCAAGGTAAAAACATTTTTCACTAAAACTGCAAGGACTCCTGGGCACACACAGAGAAACCTTTAGCAGTAGTTCTGAGCTCTGGCAGCTATTCTACCTCAGCACCACTGGATGATGTTACCCACTTGTGTACCTGCTTGTCAAAAGACAATTATAGCTCACTGACAATATGACAGACAGAAAATAGCATTTGTTTGCTATACATCACTTGTTCCTAATAAAAGCTTTGTTTAGCTGCTATGCATACTTAAGATTTATATTTGTTTTTGTTTTTTCTCTTTTAAAAACCTATCAGTGCATGCTACACAATCAAAAGCATATCACAAACACATAAAGAGACACATACCTAGACCTTTTGGAGTAATACCACTGCGATCCTGGGGATTCACAACCCAATAGTAGTACTTCAAGGTGTGCATCACCAGTAGCACTGTCCCAACTCGGCGAACAGCATTATAAATGTTTACAGTACCAATGAAGTCAGTAGACAAGTAAGTGTACAGGATTAACTGAACCTACATCAGCCAAGGCAACAGAGAAAAAAGGGAAAGATGTTAAACAGTATCAAATATGCAACACAATATAAACCAACGTATTTAAAAATAAGTATATTTTAAATCACCAAAATATAAAGGCCTTTTCATTTTATTAACATACAGTCTTATGGAAAAATATATCACCCCCTCCTGATTTCTCCTATTATTGCATATATGTCACACTAAATGGTTTCTGATCTTTAAATAAAATGTACCAGTAGATACAGGGAACTTGAGTGAACAGTTTTTAAATTACTACATTTCTTTGTGGAACAAAGTTATCCAGCACTTTCACATGGGTGATATGGGTAACTGCCCCTTAATTACCCAACCAATTAACCAAATTTACTAATCAGAATCAGCTGATTGTAATTAAATCTGGGTGTGTTCAACCAGTCCTGTTGAACCTAAACCTCACTGTATATTGAGCCTTACCATAATGTAGTAATTACCACAAAGTTTCTACACGAACACTGTGCCACAATCAAAGGAAATTCCATAACAGAAGATTTTAAAAAGCTGATATATAAAGGGTTACAAAGCCATTTCTAAAGCTCTGGTACCCCAGCAAACCACAATGAGAACCATTATCTACAAATAAAGAAAACTTGGAACACTGGTGAATCTTCCCAGGAGTGTCCAGCCTGCCATAATTATCCCAAGGGTGTAGTTGCATCTCATCCAGGAAGTCACAAATCCTCCCAGATCATCCTTCAAAGAACTGCAGGCCTCTCTAAGCCTCAGCTAAGGTCAGTGTTCATGACTCAACAATAAGAGAGACTTGACAAAAATGGGATTCATGGGAGAGCAGCAAGGCAGGAACTACTATCAAAGAGTAGCATTAATGCTCATCTCACATTTGTAAAAACACACCTGGATTATCCCAAAGCCTTTTGGAATAATGTTCTATGGGCAGACATGTCAAAAGTAGAACTCTTTGGACAACACAAGTCCCATTATATCTTCTGTAAAGTAAATACCGCATTCCACAGTAAGATCTTAATACCAACAGTCTAACATGGTTGTGGGTAGTGTGCTGGTGTATGGATGCTTTGCTGGAAAACTTAAAGGAACCATGAATTCTGCACTGTACCAGAAAATTCTTAAGGAGAATGTCCAGTTGTTTATCCCTGAGCTGAAGGTGAAGCGCAACTGGATTATGAAACAAGAATGATCCAAAACAAAAAAACCAATCTACATCTGGATGGATGAGAAGAAACAAGTAGATAGGCCTAGTTAAGCCCTGATTTGAACCCAACAGAGATACTATGGCAGAACCTGAAAAGAGCAATTTATGCACAAACAACAACAAATATGTCTGAATTAAAGTAGTTTTAAAAAGAGTGGGTTAAGGTTCCTCAACAGCAATGTGAAACACGGATATCAAATTATTGGAAATGTTTGGCTGCAGTCATTGCTGCTAAAGGTTGTTCAACCAGTTATTCAGTTTAGGCAGCAGGTTTTTTTTCCACATTAAGTGATATGAATGTTGGATAACTTTGTTCATTAAATAGTCTAAAAACTGTTCTACATTTTACTCAGGTTTCCTTTAACACAATATTATATTTTGTTTGAAGATCAGAAACAATTCATTGCAACACATCTCCAATAACAAAAAAAATTTTTTTTGCATCACTGTACCAAACTTGCCCTCTGCTCTGACAAACGGACATTCTCTCCATGAAAGAAAACTAGAGCGAATGCTACATACCTGTAGAAGGTATTCTCCGAGGACAGCAGGCTGATTGTTCTCACTGATGGGTGACGTCCACGGCAGCCCCTCCAATCGGAAACTTCTCTAGCAAAGTCCTTTGCTAGTCCTCGCGCGCACCGCGCATGCGCGGCCGTCTTCCCGCCCGAAACCGGCTCGAGCCGGCCAGTCCAGTATGTAGCAAGACAATACACTTCAAGGGAAGACACAACTCCAAAGAGGAGGCGGGCGGGTTTGTGAGAACAATCAGCCTGCTGTCCTCGGAGAATACCTTCTACAGGTATGTAGCATTCGCTTTCTCCGAGGACAAGCAGGCTGCTTGTTCTCACTGATGGGGTATCCCTAGCCCCCAGGCTCACTCAAAACAACAACCATGGTCAATTGGACCTCGCAACGGCGAGGACATAACTGAGATTGACCTAAAAAATTTACCAACTAACTGAGAGTGCAGCCTGGAACAAAACAAACAGGGCCCTCGGGGGGTGGAGTTGGATCCTAAAGCCCAAACAGGTTCTGAAGAACTGACTGCCCGAACCGACTGTCGCGTCGGGTATCCTGCTGCAGGCAGTAATGAGATGTGAATGTGTGGACAGATGACCACGTCGCAGCTTTGCAAATTTCTTCAATGGAGGCTGACTTCAAGTGGGCTACCGACGCAGCCATGGCTCTAACATTATGAGCCGTGACATGACCCTCAAGAGCCAGCCCCGCCTGGGCGTAAGTGAAGGAAATGCAATCTGCTAGCCAATTGGATATGGTGCGTTTCCCTACAGCCACTCCCCTCCTATTGGGATCAAAAGAAACAAACAATTGGGCGGACTGTCTGTGGGGCTGTGTCCGCTCCAGATAGAAGGCCAATGCTCTCTTGCAGTCCAATGTGTGCAGCTGACGTTCAGCAGGGCAGGAATGAGGACGGGGAAAGAATGTTGGCAAGACAATTGACTGGTTCAGATGGAACTCCGACACGACCTTTGGCAAGAACTTAGGGTGAGTGCGGAGGACTACTCTGTTATGATGAAATTTGGTGTAAGGGGCCTGGGCTGCCAGGGCCTGAAGCTCACTGACTCTACGAGCTGAAGTAACTGCCACCAAGAAAATGACCTTCCAGGTCAAGTACTTCAGATGGCAGGAATTCAGTGGCTCAAAAGGAGGTTTCATCAGCTGGGTGAGAACGACATTGAGATCCCATGACACTGTAGGAGGCTTGACAGGGGGCTTTGACAAAAGCAAACCTCTCATGAAGCGAACAACTAAAGGCTGTCCTGAGATCGGCTTACCTTCCACATGGTAATGGTATGCACTGATTGCGCTAAGGTGAACTCTTACAGAGTTGGTCTTGAGACCAGACTCAGACAAGTGCAGAAGGTATTCAAGCAGGGTCTGTGTAGGACAAGAGCGAGGAGCTAGGGCCTTGCTGTCACACCAGACGGCAAACCTCCTCCACAGAAAGAAGTAACTCCTCTTAGTGGAATCTTTCCTGGAAGCAAGCAAGACGCGGGAGACACCCTCTGACAGACCCAAAGAGGCAAAGTCTACGCTCTCAACATCCAGGCCGTGAGAGCCAGGGACCGGAGGCTGGGATGCAGAAGAGCCCCTTCGTCCTGCGTGATGAGGGTCGGAAAACACTCCAATCTCCACGGTTCTTCGGAGGATAACGCCAGAAGAAGAGGGAACCAGATCTGACGCGGCCAAAAAGGAGCAATCAGAATCATGGTGCCTCGGTCTTGCTTGAGTTTCAACAAAGTCTTCCCCACCAGAGGAATGGGAGGATAAGCATACAGCAGGCCCTCCCCCCAATCCAGGAGGAAGGCATCCGATGCCAGTCTGCCGGGGGCCTGAAGCCTGGAACAGAACTGAGGGACTTTGTGGTTCACTCGAGATGCGAAGAGATCCACCAAGGGGGTGCCCCACGCTTGGAAGATCTGGCGCACCACTCTGGAGTTGAGCGACCACTCGTGAGGTTGCATAATCCGGCTCAGTCTGTCGGCCAGACTGTTGTTTACGCCTGCCAGATATGTGGCTTGGAGCACCATGCCGAGACGGCGAGCCCAGAGCCACATGCTGACGGCTTCCTGACACAGGGGGCGAGATCCGGTGCCCCCCTGCTTGTTGACATAGTACATGGCAACCTGGTTGTCTGTCTGAATTTGGATAATTTGATGGGACAGCCAATCTCTGAAAGCCTTCAGAGCGTTCCAGATCGCTCGCAACTCCAGGAGATTGATCTGTAGACCGCGTTCCTGGAGGGACCAGCTTCCTTGGGTGTGAAGCCCATCGACATGAGCTCCCCATCCCAGGAGAGACGCATCCGTTGTCAGCACTTTTTGTGGCTGAGGAATTTGGAAAGGACGTCCCAGAGTCAAATTGGACCAGATTGTCCACCAATACAGGGATTCGAGAAAACTCGTGGACAGGTGGATCACGTCTTCTAGACCCCCAGCAGCCTGATACCACTGGGAGGCTAGGGTCCATTGAGCAGATCTCATGTGAAGACGGGCCATGGGAGTCACATGAACTGTGGAGGCCATGTGGCCCAGCAATCTCAACATCTGCCGAGCTGTGATCTGCTGGGACGCTCGCACCCGCGAGACGAGGGACAAGTTGTTGGCCCTCGTCTCTGGGAGATAGGCGCGAGCCGTCCGAGAATCCAGCAGAGCTCCTATGAATTCGAGTTTCTGCACTGGGAGAAGATGGGACTTTGGATAATTTATCACAAACCCCAGTAGCTCCAGGAGGCGAATAGTCATCTGCATGGACTGCAGGGCTCCTGCCTCGGATGTGTTCTTCACCAGCCAATCGTCGAGATATGGGAACACGTGCACCCCCAGCCTGCGAAGTGCCGCTGCTACCACAGCTAGGCACTTTGTGAACACCCTGGGCGCAGAGGCGAGCCCAAAGGGTAGCACACAGTACTGGAAGTGGCGTGTGCCCAACTGAAATCGCAGATACTGTCTGTGAGCTGGCAGTATCGGGATGTGTGTGTAGGCATCCTTCAAGTCCAGAGAGCATAGCCAATCGTTTTGCTGAATCATGGGGAGAAGGGTGCCCAGGGAAAGCATCCTGAACTTTTCTTTTACGAGATATTTGTTCAGGGCCCTTAGGTCTAGGATGGGACGCATCCCCCCTGTTTTCTTTTCCACAAGGAAGTACCTGGAATAGAATCCCAGCCCTTCTTGCCCGGATGGCACGGGCTCGACCGCATTGGCGCTGAGAAGGGCGGAGAGTTCCTCTGCAAGTACCTGCCTGTGCTGGAAGCTGTAAGACTGAGCTCCCGGTGAACAATTTGGAGGTTTTGAGGCCAAATTGAGGGTGTATCCTTGCCGGACTATTTGAAGAACCCACTGGTCGGAGGTTATGAGAGGCCACCTTTGGTGAAAAGCTTTCAACCTCCCCCCGACTGGCAGGTCGCCCGGCACTGACACTTGGATGTCGGCTATGCTCTGCTGGAGCCAGTCAAAAGCTCGCCCCTTGCTTTTGCTGGGGAGCCGCGGGGCCTTGCTGAGGCGCACGCTGCTGAGAGCGAGCGCGCTGGGGCTTAGCCTGGGCCACAGGCTGTCGAGAAGGAGGATTGTACCTACGCTTACCAGAAGCATAGGGAACAGTCTTCCTTCCCCCAAAAAATCTTCTACCTGTAGAGGTAGATGCTGAAGGCTGCCGGCGGGAGAACTTGTCGAATGCGGTGTTCCGCTGGTGGAGATGCTCTACCACCTGTTCGACCTTCTCTCCAAAAATGTTATCCGCACGGCAAGGCGAGTCCGCAATCCGCTGCTGGAGTCTATTCTCCAGGTCGGCGGCACGCAGCCATGAGAGCCTGCGCATCACCACACCTTGAGCAGCGGCCCTGGACGCAACATCAAAGGTGTCATACACCCCTCTGGCCAGGAATTTTCTGCACGCCTTCAGCTGCCTGACCACCTCCTGAAAAGGCTTGGCCTGCTCAGGGGGAAGAGCATCAACCAAGCCCGCCAACTGCCGCACATTGTTCCGCATATGTATGCTCGTGTAGAGCTGGTACGACTGAATTTTGGCCACGAGCATAGAAGAATGGTAGGCCTTCCTCCCAAAGGAGTCTAAGGTTCTAGGGTCTTTGCCCGGGGGCGCCGAAGCAACCTCCCTAGAACTCTTAGCCTTCTTTAGGGCCAAATCCACAACTCCAGAGTCATGAGGCAACTGGGTGCGCATCAGCTCTGGGTCCCCATGGATCCGGTACTGGGACTCGATATTCTTGGGAACGTGGGGATTACTTAGTGGCTTGGTCCAGTTCGCAAGCAATGTCTTTTTTAGGACATGGTGCAAGGGAACAGTGGACGCTTCCTTAGGTGGAGAAGGATAGTCCAGGAGCTCAAACATTTCAGCCCTGGGCTCGTCCTCCACAACCACCGGGAAGGGGATGGCCGTAGACATCTCCCGGACAAAGGAAGCGAAAGACAGACTCTCAGGAGGAGAAAGCTGCCTTTCAGGAGAGGGAGTAGGATCAGAAGGAAGACCCTCAGACTCCTCGTCCGAGAAATATCTGGGGTCTTCCTCTTCCTCCCACGAGGCCTCACCCTCGGTGTCAGACACAAGTTCACGAACCTGTGTCTGCAACCTCGCCCGGCTCGACTCCGTGGAGCCACGTCCACGATGGGGGCGTCGAGAGGTAGACTCCCTCGCCCGCATCGGCGAAGCTCCCTCCGCCGACGTAGTCGGGGAGCCCTCCTGGGAGGTGGCCGCAGTCGGCACCGCACGCGGTACCGACGTCGGGGACCTCACCCCGGGGCGATGGGCCAGCCGGCGCCACGCTCAACGGTACCGGAGGCGCAAGCACCGCCGGTACCGGAGGGGAAGGGCGCAACAGCTCTCCCAGAATCTCTGGGAGAACGGCCCGGAGGCTCTCGTTCAGAGCGGCTGCAGAGAAAGGCAAAGAGGTCGATGCAGGCGTCGACGTCAGAATCTGTTCCGGGCGAGGAGGCTGTTCCGGGCTGTCCAGAGTGGAGCGCATCGACACCTCCTGAACAGAGGTGTGAGCGGTCCTCTCGGTGCCGATGCCTGCTGGGTGCCGACTCCCTCGGCGACCCAGAGCTCTCGGTGCCGACGCGGGGAGGCGACCGGTGTCGATGCTTCTTCGACTTCTTCCGAAGCATGTCACCGGAGCTCCCCGGCACCGACGAGGAGGACGTAGAATCCAGCCGTCGCTTCCTCGGGGCCGAGGCCGAAGGAGGTCGGTCTCGGGGGGGCTGTACCGCAGGAGCCCTCAGGGTAGGAGGAGACCCACCCGAAGGCTCACCGCCACCAGCAGGGGAATGGACAGCCCTCACCTGCACTCCTGACGATGCACCACCGTCCGACGACATCAGCAGACGAGGTCCCGGTACCACCGACGTCGATGCAGTCGCCCGATACCTTGGCGCCGATGCAGAGGCCCGATGCCTCGATGCACTCGATACAGTGGCGGCCGAGGAAGATGGTCTGGACGCTGACTACGTCGATGCACTCGAAGATCCCGGTGCCGATGCCGACGAAGAGCCCGAGAACAACACGTTCCACTGGGCTAATCTCGCTACCTGAGTCCGCCTTTGAAGCAGGGAACACAGACTACAGTTCTGAGGGCGGTGCTCGGCCCCCAGACACTGAAGACACGACGAGTGTCTATCAGTGAGCGAGATTACCCGGGCGCACTGGGTGCACTTCTTGAAGCCGCTGGAAGGCTTCGATGTCATGGGCGGAAAAATCACGCCGGCGAAATCAAAATCCGAAATGACGGAAAAAGAGCACCAAAAAATTTAGAAGGGAGAAAATCTCGACCGAGGCCGAAAAGAGGCCTACCCCGACGACGAAAGAAAACTTATCGGGGCAAAAAGCTGGAAGTACGGGAAGGGGTTGGTCTGAAACCCGGGGGGGGGGGTTTCCGAAGAACTTCCCGACACTTTAAAGACTTTTTCCGAAGAAAAAACACGTCAAAAATAAATTTGGACGCGCGAGGTCGACTTTCCGGGGCGAAACACGGCGAAACACGACCGTACCGAGTGCGGACAAAAGAAGACTGGCCGGCTCGAGCCGGTTTCGGGCGGGAAGACGGCCGCGCGGGCGCGCGAGGACTAGCAAAGGACTTTGCTAGAGAAGTTTCCGATTGGAGGGGCTGCCGTGGACGTCACCCATCAGTGAGAACAAGCAGCCTGCTTGTCCTCGGAGAATACTCTATATACAGAACCCTTCTACTACCTAATAACTTAAAGAAAAGCTTTTTGAACAGCTGATAGACCCTAGTGATTCCAACACCTAGATGTTTTCTATCCACCGATTCTTTGGTATTTCCTTGAGATGTGTTCTTATCCAGCAAATCACCCACACACGGAAATACATGGCATTCCCAGCTTAATGTTGGTACCACATAGGCATTTTTAAGAATTGTGGTGCTGACACTACATTCAAAGGCAAAATACGATACTGTAGGTGGTCTTTCATATTACAAATCTGAGATAAATCCAAATGACAAGAAATATCTGTGGGGATGTAGATTTCCTTAAGATCTAGACAGCAAGCCGTTCCCTTGTTTAGAGGAAGTGTATTAAGGTATCCAAGAATGCCATATTGAATTTCACAAAATACTTGGCAGTAAAATTCCCACCCCATTTTAGATAGAATAGTTTCAATTGCATTGATGCTATGAAGGATGAGAGTGCCTTTAAAAAGTATATCATGATGCTGAGAGTTTGACCATGAAGCTCTCAGTAGGAAATCTGGCAAGCTTCCCAACAGGTGTAATTTGTATCCATGCTGAGAACCTAAGTATCTAATTACTGTGGGACAATGGTCTATGTAAAACCCTAGCCTTCTTCCAAGTAGAAGGGAGTAACACTGGTTATGGTTTCCTGAATCCAAAACTCTCAAGTTTTGGTTGCAGATCTGGATGTGGCTTTTGGGAGTGCAATGAGCTCCCCTTACTGATACACTGCCAGCAACACAATCAAAGAAGCAGTATCAGCAAATGTATGCATTAACTCATGATTTTTAATGGTGAAACAAAGATCCATAACTTGCTATATACTATAGAGAGCCTGGCTTTAATTTCTGAGTCAGGCTTCTATTTCCTGGGCCAACCAAAGCTGGGGATAACAAAAACAGAATTAATCTCTTCTGATAAGAAGTGAAGTCAAAACCATCACTCAGTAGACAAACCTAACGACCACAGCCAGGATCCACCCTACTATGCTTCAGAGCAGGGGTAAATCGACCCAGTCCATGGGACACACCTAGCCAGTCAGGTTTTCAGGATAACCAGTGAATATGCATGAGAAATTTGCATCTATTTCCTGTATATTCATTGTGGGTATCCTACCTATTACTGTCTCATGTGAAATCCCTTTTTCTACCTCTTTTTATTGTAGGTTGTAAGCCGCTCAAATGGCTCATCTATACGGCAGGATAGCAAATAGTAATAAAACATGGAAACTTGGAAAACCTGGCTGGCTAGGCGTGTCCCGAGGACTGCATTGAGAACCCCTGCTTTAGTGGGAGCTGCAGTTTCTAGCCAATAAATTAAATTTCACAACTTTCAGACAATATGACTGTACAGCACAGTTTAGAACAGTCACTGCAAAAGCTGAGATAGCTGAGGTGGAAGGGGATATTATACCCAAATAAAATCCAATATATAAAAAAAAAAAAAAAAAAGAGATGCAAATGAAGGCTTAAGATGCTGTTGGTGACCAAAAGAAAAGAAGGCCAGTTCCACTGAAATGAGAGCTTATAAGACAGAAAAGACTGCTTGGTCAAGAAATAAAAAAGGCAGGGGGTACCAACTATACATATGTGAAAAATAAACCCGCATTCTGTTCTTTTACTACTGCATGATAGATATGCACAGATGTACCAGAAGCAACTTTACCTTGGCTGGAGTGTGAATCCATATTGCCGGGTTCAGAAGAATGTAGTCACACAGTTGCTTGAGCAACGGTACTCCATTGTACAAATTACTCAGGTACTTAGCAAAAGCCAAGCAAAGTTCCAGCACGATTCTAGTAACATGAGCTTTGGAAGACTGCAATGAAAACAAGATTTTTTTTCCCTGTAGTTATGTAGCATCTAGCAAATCCATCCTGAATCTCACATAATATCTGGGTTAGAAGGATCAGGGATTGAAAAATGTTAGGGTAGGATAACATGCAGAAAATTACAGAAATATCTATGTAACCAAAACATCTGCTCTGAGACTTTTTGATCATTTTGGGACGAACACTCAGAGAATGCTCAATCAATCTTTACCTTGACAAAGGGATTGCATAATATTTCATAAATTCAATCTATACTATAAGCAAGCTGAATGCTCTCATTAGTTATGGAGGAAAGACTTCAGATTCCCTGCTTTCACCCTGATTGTGCTTTCCTTGGTAGCAGACTGCTTCCTACCCCAACAAATTGAAGACATTCTTGTTTAACAAGTTTTTGAATCTTTAATTGCTCCTCTTTTGATTCTTATATTCCATACCCTTAAATTATCCTAGATAATTCTTTTGTAATCCACATTAGACCAACTTGGCAAACTGTGGAATATAAGTTGACATTTGTACTTACATTTGCATTTTGATTTACCTTCTCAAGACTGTATCCTATCACAAGGAAGCCCTTTGAAGAAAGCATCTGCTCTTGCATAGCAATAGAGTTCTTCAACAACTCCATTATAAAGGCCAGAAGAGTGGAACTGAAAACAGATTCTGAATTAGTTTGCTGACAGACCATTCAGAGAAAGAAAAAAAAATCAAATCCATGGCAGTAGGTTACATAGATGTGCTCAGTCTCTAATTAAATGTTGGAACAGATAACACGTAACTTTGATTTTCAGAACCTATACTATTTTTTTTTAACAACCGCTTTTAGGCAACATGGGCTGATTAGATGGACAGTGTAGTACTAATCTATCACACAGTAGCTCTGAACTTACTGGACAATCCTGATCCTCTTCGCATCATCTCATTTTGACATTCAAGCCAGCCTTGTCCCTTCTATCACATGTAACAAATATGTTTTGTTTAATGTTTATCCTACATAAGTACTGCCATACTGGGAAAGACCAAAGGTCCATCAAGCCCAGCATCCTGTTTCTAACAGTGGCCAATCCAGGTCACAAATACCTGGCATGATCCCCAAAAAAGTACAAAACATTTTATACTGCTTATCCCAGAAATAGTGGACTTTCCTCAAGTCCATTTAATAATGGTCTATGGACTTTTCCTTTAGGAAGCTGTCCAAACTTTTTTAAAACTCCGCTAAGCTAACCGCCTTTACCACATTCTCTGGCAATGAACTCCAGAGTTTAAGTACACCTTAAGTGAAGAAAGATTTTCTACGATTCGTTTTAAATTACTACATTGTAGCTTCATCGCATGCCCCCTAGTCCTAGTATTTTTGGAAAGCATAACAGATGCTTCACATCTACCCGTTCAACTCCACTCATTATTTTATAGACCTCTATCAAGCTGGAAGAGCCCTAGCCGCTTTAGCCTTTCCTCATAGGGAAGTTGTCCCATCCCCTTTATCATTTTCGTCGCCCTTCTCTGTACCTTTTGTAATTCCACTATATCTTTTTTTTAGATGCAGCGACCAGAATTAAACACAATATTCGAGGTACGGTCGCACCATGGAGCAATACAAAGGCACTATAACATCCTCATTTTTGTTTTCCATTCCTTTCCTAATACCTAATATTCTATTTGCTTTCTTAGCCGCAGCAGCACACTGAGCAGAAGGTTTCAACGTATCATCACCAACACCACCTAGATCCCTTTCTTGGTCTGTGACTCCTAACGTGGAACCTTGCATGACGTAGCTATAATTCAGGTTCCTCTTTCCCACATGCATCACTTTGCACTTGCTCACATTCAACGTCATCTGCCATTTTGACGCCCAATCTCTCAGTCTTGTAAGGTCCTCTTGTAATTTTTCACAATCCTCTTGCGATTTAACAACTTTGAATAACTTTGTGTCATCAGCAAATTTAATTACCTCACTAGTTACTCCCATCTCTAGGTCATTTATAAATATGTTAAAAAGCAACAGTCCCAGCCCAGACCCCTGGGAACCCCACTAACGACCCTTCTCCATTGAGAATACCGACCATTTAATCCTAATCTGTTTTCTTTTAACCAGTTTTTAATCCACAGTAGAACACTACTTCCTATCCCATGACTTTCCAATTTCCCCTGGAGTCTTTCATGAGGTACTTTGTCAAATGCCTTCTGAAAATCCAGATACACAATATCAACCGGCTCACCTTTATCCACATGTTTGCTCACCCCTTCAAAGAAATGTAATAGATTGGTGAGGCAAGATTTCCCCTTCACTAAATCCATGTTGACGGTCTCATTAATCCATGTTTTTGAATATGCTCTTTAATTTTGTTCTTTATAATAGTCTCTACCATTTTGCCCAGCACCAATGTCAGACTCACTGGTCTATAGCTTCCCGGATCTCCTCTGGAACCTTTTTTAAAAATCTGCGTTACATTGGCCACCCTCCAATCTTCCGGTACCACGCTCGATTTTAAGAATAAATTACATATTACTAACAATAGCTCCGCAAGTTCCTTTTTCAGTTCTATCAGTACTCTGGGATGAATACCATCCGGTCCAGGAGATTTGCTATTCTTCGGTTTGTAGAACTGCCCCATCCTCCAAGTTTACAGAGAATTCATTCAGTTTCTCTGACTCGTCAGCTTCGAATACCATTTCTGGCACCGGTATCCCACCCAAATCTTCCTCAGTGAAGACCAAAGCAAAGAATTCATTTAATCTCGCCGCTACAGCTTTGTCTTCCCTGATCCCCCTTTGTACTCCTCAGTCATCAAACGGTCCAACCGATTCTTTGCCAGCTTTCTGCTTTTAATATACCTAAAAAAAAGTTTTACTATGTGTTTTTGCCTCCAATGTAATCTTTTTCTTCGAAGTCTCTCTTAGCCTTCCTTATCAGCGCTTTGCATTTGACTTGACATTCCTCATGCTGTTTCTTATTATTTTCAGTCAGTTCCTTCTTCCATTTTCTGAAGGATTTTCTTTTAGCTGTAATAGCTTCCTTCACCACATTTTTTAACCATGCCGGCTGTTGCTTGGTCTTCAGTCCTCCTTTTTTAATACGCGGAATATATTTGGCCTGGGCTTCTAGATGGTATTTTTGAACAGCATCCACGCCTGATGTAAATTTTTGACCCTCGCAGTCGCTCCTCTAAGTTGTTTTTTTTCACCGTTCTTCTCATTTTATCATAGTCTTTTTTTTTTTTTTTAAGTCAAATGCTAACGTATTTGATTTCCTGTGTCTACTTACTTCAAAGCTAATATCAAATCCGATCATATTATGATCACTTATCAAGCGGCCCCAGCACCATTACCTCCTGCACCAGATCATGCGCTCTACTAAGGACTAGATTTAGAATTTTTCCTTCTCTCGTCAGCTCCTGAACCAGCTGCTCCATAAAACTGTCCTTGATTTCAAACGATTTTACCTCCCTAGTGTGCCCCAATGTTACATTTACCCAGTCAATATCGGGGTAATTGAAATCACCCATTATTATTGCATTGCCCAGTTTGTTTGCTTCCCTAATTTCTGATAACATTTCTGCATCAGTCTGTTCATCCTGGTCAGGTGGGCGGTAGTACACTCCTATCACTATCCTTTTCCCCTTTACACGTGGAATTTCAATCCACAGTGATTCCAAGAAGTATTTTGTTTCCTGCAGAATTTTCAATCCATTTGATTCAAGGCTCTCGTTAATATACAATGCTACCCTTCCACCAATTCGAGCCACCCTATCACAACGATATAATTTATACCCCGGTATGACAGTATCCCACTGGCTATCCTCCTGCCACCAGGTCTCAGAGACAATATGATAATATCAACTGAAAGATATTAAAATACTGACTCAAACATGTAATTATTCAGAAGCAGAATCTTTTTTGTTTCAATTTTGCTTTAAAAGGGAAAAGCTTGTTTCAACAGGGGGAAAAATGCAAAAACTCACCCAACACAATCACTAGAAATACTGAGCACATCTGAATCTATACAGCAATCAGCAATAAGTTTATCGTGACAAATTTCTATTTGAAAACTTGATATTCATGATAGGCTTTAGAGAAAACCTGGCAGTGAAATTCTGACCTTGCCACAAATTTCAGCTACAATTACAATGGTACACTTGTATTAAAAAGTAAAACAAAGTCACAAAAATTTTCACGAAAAACTCTATAAAAAGAAACAAAACAAGGACAAACATGTATACCCTAGAAGAGGAGAGATGGGAAAAAAAAAAAAAAAAAAAAAAAAACTTAAAAGCACAAGCACTTTACTGAAATGGAAATTCTAGGAACAAGAAGTAACTCAGGAGTAGCATTAATAAATATTTTCTCTCTGACAAGATACCATATGCAAGAACAAACTCCCAATAGACAGGGAGGCAAACAGAAGTTTTAAAACACACACACAAAAACACACAAGTAGAAGAGCTTTAGTTGCCAAGGCAGTAAAAGGAAAGCTAGAGATCAGAGGTCGAGAAACACAGTAGACAAAATACAAATCAAAAGACCTGTGGTACTATGTTACACAGAAAAGTACCATATAAAAACTTACCAAACAGAGGTATCAACTTCTTCAGATGCATACTGCCTGTAATCCAACTGAGCAAACAAAGGAAACAGTACCTGCACACCTCCAATGGAATGCATAGCACTTTGGATAGAATGTGTTAGAACTGCCTTCACATCCTAAAAGTAGGCAAAATTATTAGTTAGGTATTAGAACCTAATATACCCCTGTTCCAAAAAACAGAAATCATTAAAATGTTGTATTTTGGTGTTTTGTATACTGTCATTCACTTTTAATAAACACACATCATAGCAGTAGGCATCAACAGATTGTCTTACCTACACCATGGTTCAACGAAAAAAAACAAAAAATCTATAATTCGTCATTCGATACTATGAAGACATTGGAAGGCAAAAGAGGAAGAAAATAGCAGAACTAGTAAAGACTGCATCATGCCCTCCCTACACCTTAAGGAGTCATGGATTTGATATACCACCTTTATGTAGGTATAACCAAAGCAGTTTGCATATAATATAGGCATGTAACTTTTCTGTCCCTAGTGAGCTCACAATGTATGTTTGAACTTGGGGCAATGGAGGGTTAAGTGACTTGGCCCAGGGTAACAAGGAGCTGCAGTGGAAATCAAACCGAGTTCCCCATGTTCTCAGCTCACTGCATTAACCATTAAGCTAATATTCCACCTACCAATGCACTTTGCAAATACAGTATCAAATCTTTATCTGCACCCTTCTCATCTACTGCTAACTCCAATCTCCATTCCTTTTATCTTGCTGCAACATATGCCTGGAATAGACTTCCTGAACCGGTACGTCAAGCTCTCTCTCTCTGTCAGTCTTCAAATCTAGGCTAAAAATCTACCTTTTTGATGCTGTTTTTAACTCCTAACCCTTACTCACTTGTTCAGTACCCATTTTTCTTTTCATTCCCACCTTAGTAATTGCCTTATTTGTCCTGTTTGTCTGTCCTAATTAGATTGTAAGTTCTGTTGAGCAGGGACTGTCTTCATATTCAAGTGTACAGCGCTGTGTACGTCTAGTAGCACTATAGAAATAAGTAGTAATATCTGACTATATATGACCTTCTGTTAAAAGCCTACATGCTCCACCAATTTCAAAGCCCTAAGTGATCCAGGGGATCAGGTTGCTGTTTGAATGGGGGAGGGAGGTGAACACCCATCCTAATGCATACATACCTGTTTCCAGAAAGGGGAGTTACTTGGCTGTAGGGAGGTGGGGAAGGTTGGAGTTAGGGTGGGATTGGGCTTTTGAAGATTCATGATTGTTCAACCACAACATATCACACAATCTATGCTATGTTTTTTCTTAAAATTCAAAAATAAAGCTTAAAAAAAAAGTCTACTGCTACAGATTACGATGCCTTATCCTTCCACCTTTAGCTATATGGCCTACTATACCCTAGAGACAAGCTATACTATACAATACTTCATTGGTAATACCAAATCAATTATTAGTGGAGTACTGTACCTGCAGCATAAGGGCATGTGGTGAGTGAACAAAGATAGATGGGTTATCCTTAGGGGATGATTCCAGGCAGAGTTGTGCATCTGTAGCCCTTGGGTTGTACATGAATGCAACAGAACTGCAAAGTTTGCCATCATACAACAATAGTTTGTGATGCTCAGGAAGAAAGAGGTCACTTTCTGCCTTAAATTTAAATGTGCCCTGTAAAAACAAATATATCATTTCTATCATGATTTATTTCAATTTAAAGCAAACAGCAGAGATTACTTGGCTCTGAAAAGCAGGTAAATTCAGTAGGCGATTATACACAGCCTCTAATTCACCTGACTTATTTTTCTCCTTTAAGACATTAGTATTTTAAATGATTGATAACTCTTTAGTGAATCTGTGTCATCCAGAAAATAGTTCCTCCATATTTTCTAACCACAGACAAGAGAAATTACCCGTTGGGCAGCCAGTTTTCTCCTGAGTCAATAGTCAATCTACCTACATTTTGACCTCTCTAATTCTCTCCCTTCTAATATTATTTTCACTACAATTGTTATAAACAAAATGTTTCCTTTTGCTTTGCAACTTCTTCCCAAACTAAAATTCAAAATTCTTCTGCTTTCTCTCTCCTAGGCCAAAACAAAATCACATTTTTAATCTACATACAAAAACAGAAATACAAAGGCAGATATGCATACAAACACACAGATAAGAATTGAGTTAATTCACCTCAGCTTAGCATATATACTCATCTCTCACAATGTGACTGGCTGCCACACAACTTACCCTGAAGTTATATTGTGTATCATGCTCTATTAGTGTAAAACGTTCCTAAATAAAATGCCAATACATAATGTTCAACAAGGGTAAATAGATCCTGTGAACTGTAAACCATAAACCCGTTAGTTTCATTACCCAACTTTATTATGTATAGTTTAGGTAACTGACAAGTTTCAATTATGTCAACTTATAAAACTTTAAAGATGGAAGGAAAATGACTCAGAACCCCACCTATATTACTTATAAGTAATGGGATTTAATTGGTAGTAACCTCACATGCAGAAAAAATGGAAAAAAAAAACTTCCATCCAACCATTCAAAGCTCTATCCAATGCTTCAATACAGGTAACCATAAAAAGTAACATCTTATAGAAGACCGGTCAAAGCAACAGGGTCCCACCAACTAGTTTCACCATAAGGTTTCTTCAAGGTGTAACAGGATCAACCACTTACAAAAAAAAACCCAAGAAACTAAAAACCACTTGTAAGTAGGTAAAAAAAAATGTTTAAACATGCATGTGACTAGTTAAAAAATAAAGTAAGCATGCTTAAAAGTCTAAAACAATAGTACTTGCCAATAAATTATACACACTGTTGACTTCTCAGCGTCACTTGGTTCCAACATGGCCACTGAGTACCTTCCAGTTCTTCAAGAAACCAAACTGATGTTATATCCAAAAAAATGGTGACCCAATCAGAAAAGAGCCCCATTCGATCTTTAAATGAAAATCAAAAGAACCACAAGGTTAAAGATCCATTTTTGTTCATAATGTAACAAAAGTTTAGAACGATCCTGGACATTAGCAGGCACATGATCCAAAATAAAGCAGTATAAGTCAAAATATCTGCTAGACCTCAAGGCAATGTTCCACAATGAAAGCTTGCCTACTTTCCTTCTTCAGACAACTTTTGTCTTCAATCATGCAGATTTTAAAAGGACGAGTAGTCTGTCCAATGTAGATTTTAGCACATGGACAAATAAACGCATAGATGATGAAACAGCTGTCACATGTATTATATCCTAGTATGAATTTTTCAGAAGAAATTGGGTCTACAAAAACCTTACCCAGTTCTATAGTAATTTCACAAATATTGCACTGATTACATTTCTTATGTTGCCCAGATTCTGTGCGCTTTCTCAAACTAGCATTGATGTCAGAAGGATTTAATATTTCTTTAACGTTCCAATGTCTGCTAAAGGCAATCCTTAAATTGAGCCCAGAAAATGCAGGTTGACTAAAAAGAACATTCCAGTGTCTTAATCTGTGTGGCTTTCCCCAACTGCAGGGTTGTACCAAAGCACTCAGGTTACTGTTTCCACATTCCCATTGTTAGAGCATTTAGTGAAGAGACAGCTTATGGTTCACAAACCTTGCTGTTTTGTAGGCATTTTGAAGGCTACCCTGGAACAGCAGCAAGGTTTGTGAACCATAAGCTCCCTCTTCACTAAGTGCGCTAACAATGGGAACGAGGAAACAGTTAACCTGAGCGCTTTGGTACAACCCTGCAATTGGGAAAGTCACAAAGAGATTAAGACATAGGAATGTTCTTTTTAGTCAACCTGCGTTTTCTGGGCTCAATTTAAAGATTGCCTTTAGCAGACGGGAACTTTAAAGAAATATTAAGTCCTTCTGACATCAATGCTAGTTTGAGAAAGCGCATAGAATTTGGTCAACATAAGAAATGTAACCATTGTCATATTTTTGAAGTTACTATAGAACTGGGTAAGTTTTTTTATAGATCCAATTTCTTCTCAGAAATTCATACTAAGGCATAATACAACATGCGACACCTGCTTCATCGTCTATGCAATTTGTCCATGTGCTAAAATCTACATTGGACTAGTCATCCTTTTAAAATCCACATGACTGAAGGAGGAACATAGACAAACTCCCATTGTGGAACATTGCCTTGAAGTCCGGCAGATATTTTTTTGACTTACGTTCTTGTATTTTGGATCATGTGCCTGCAAATGTACAGGATCATTCTAGACCTTTGTTACAGTATGAACAAAAATAGATCTTTCAATTTAAAGACTGAATGGGACTTTTTTCTGATTGAGTCACCATTGTTATTTTTTTTGTGGAAATGACATCAGTTCAGTTTCTAAAAGAACTGGAAGGTGTTTAGTTGACATGTTGGAACAGACATTGAGAAGTCAACAGAATGTATCATTTACTGGCACCGTACTATTGTTTTAGATTTTAAGCTTGTTTTTATTAGTCTCGTGCATGGTTTTTTTTTTCCCTACACACTTTCGAGTGGTTTTTAGCCAATTTGTGTCTTGTTTTTTTTTTTTGTCAATGGTTGATCCCGTTACACCCTGAAGAAACCTTATGGTGAAACTAGTTGGTGGGACACTGTTTTGACCACACTTTTATAAGATAGGTCACTTTTTACTGTTACCAGTACTGAAGCATTGCATAGGGCTTTAAACAGTTGGTTGGGAGATTTTTTCTGCCTGTGAGGTTACTATCCATTAAATCCTATTATTTAGGAAATATAGGTGGGGTTCTGAGGCTTTTTCCTCCCATCTTTACTGTCATCCTCTATGCAAAAAAGTCACGATTAAGTTGACATAATTGAAACTTGTCAGTTACCTATTCTTACAAGAAAGTATATGTTGCACTGAATTTTTTTCTTGTTCTCTATTATTTGGATTATGTATGGTTTTACATAAAGACAACAAAAAAAAAAACACTTAGGGGGTGAATGAGTGCAAATAAACCAAAGCCACAGAAAAACAGCAAAATTAGCAAGATCACTGAGTGCAGGTAAAGAGGATGACAAGAGTCAAAAAATTTCATACTGGCATGGATATGAGAGCCATTCTAAAATCTGACAGTAAGTACTGATACACTTCCCCCAAAAACATCAATTACTACACTTCTAAACTAATATAACAGGGGCTGCTCCTCCTGGATGTACTACTTGTATGTTCAAACATATGTGATTTCCTTACAAGTGAACACATATAGATATGTATTCCATCTATATACATAGAATTTTACAGTGCTATATCTGAAACAGACTGAAAAGCAACCAGTAATCAAGAGGAAGTCAGATACATGATTCAGCTTAAAAAAAAACGACCTTATAGATACGAATTTCAAATAGCTTACCTAAAATAACCAAAGTAAAAAATGATATAGAAAAGAAGAGACAAATGGAGAAAAGCAAATAAAATTCTAAGGACAAACAAGTCATGGGAACGAATGAAACTGAAATTGTTCAAGTAGATGAGAAAGCCCTCAAAGACAGAATGCATAGGATTATCAGGCACTAAAGATGTGCCCAAAAGATGTAGGGCTGGATAGGGAAGCAACAAAGTAGCACAGGAAAGAAGCTGTGTGTGTAAAGCAAGAATTAAAGAGCTTACAAAACGAAAGAGGAGTAAATGTTCAATGTGAGTTACAAGGTTAGAAAAATAAGAACAGAGGTTATGGTGAAAACAAAACGCAGATAAAAAAAGGATGCTGAGCAGAGAAAACAACAAAAGATACATGACAGCGAAACAAGGAACATAGATAAGTTGGCTTTAAAGTATTTTACAAAAGAACTACATCCACCTCAGTAATCTAGAAATACATTTTTGCTGCTTGAGACACTTTCATAAACCTGGAACAGGACATGGTTAAAATTCACTGGCATAGAGATGATAGGTGAACATAGTCAACATAGTTCAGTAACATTTGCACATAGGAAACAAAATGGTCCAAGACCACAGCTTTGATGAAACTAACTGAAAAAGTAGGTAGAAGACATGACAACTTCCTAAAACTATGAAACTAGAGAAGACAGAAGTGGTACCAAGCCAGTGTTAAAACAAGTTAATCCAAATGATTAAAACAGAGAAAAAAAAACAGAGTACTGAAAAAAAGATGAACGCATCCATCTCAAGAGGACCACTAATACCTTGAAAAAGTAAGTTACTCAGGACTTGCTCCTCATAATGGTTAAGGCTTCTGTAGGTTACAAACTACAGAGAAAGAGAAAGGGAAGGGAAGGGGACTTGGTATACCACCTTTCTATGGTTTTTGCAACTACATTCAAAGCGGTTTATATACAGGTACTTATTTGTACCTGGGAAAATGGAGGTTAAGTGACTTGCTCAGAGTCACAAGGAGCTGCAGTGGGAATCAAACCCAGCTCCCCAGGATTACAGTCCACTGCACTAACCACTAACCTTAAAACCTACTACTATAATCTAAACAACATTGATAGAGTGCTCTTAAATGGGTTCCTTGCTGTTTCTAGCCAATAAATTTTTCTAAGGTTTGATCATGCTAGGTAGAATTAATAAATCTGGTGGGGAAGGGAGGAGAATATTCATGTCTGTCCTAATACCAAGTCCTGGCAGTAAAGGACTTGCAGTTGCACTGATTGCCTGTAAATGCACTGGCAAGAATCATGCACATGGTATTTAGAAATTGAAGGAGAAGAGATTGACTTGGTTCTAGTTAGAACTATATGTTGTAGTATGTAAGAGGAAAGCCCATAGATGAAAAAGAGAAAGGAGAATATTTACCTTGTACCCAGGACCCAATTGGTAGATAGCAAAAATCTGAGCAGCATTCAGAGCTTCACTGAACAGATACACAGCTGCCATTTGACCACAAAATACTCGATTAGCATCTGCTGTCTCAGATGAGCCCAAAAAGCATTTGTCAAACGTCTGTAAAGCAGAACACAAATTATCTATACAAAATCATAATTACACAAAGAAGGGATGGAGAGAGAGAACAGTGTTAAAAGGGGTTAATACTACTTGCCTAGAGACTTAGTGCATGTATGTAGCAAATCAAAAATGGCCATTTCCAGGAACAGTTGTCAAGAAGCACTGCCATGCAAACAGTATTAATTGACCCTTAAATGTTTAAATGAATTCTCTAGAATCCAGAACAAAGTCAACTGAACATTACACAACAGATAATTTAAACAAACTTCTCAAGGTCATACAGTACTTTATTACATATGTATTTGAATATAAAGGTAAATGCTTTCATAAAATCCCACAATTGTTGCACTACATGCAAATCTCTCAAACCATGCCAACTGCATAAAGAAGCCAAGATTGGTTGTGTTGTAGCACTTACCATTTACATTACCAGAAACTTGCCCACCTTCAAACTGGTCCAGTTTGATGGCCGTGTACTGGTAAACATATGCAACCCACAGGTGGGAAGGGAGGGAAAACTATTCAATTCCATTCCTGTTTATATTTATACTTATATAGCGCTTTCCTAAACGTCATGTAATTAGGAATTATCAGCATTTGAACTGGAACAGAATTCCAAATCCTACTAGACTGATAGTTAAACGAAAACTTTCAGGAATGCGTTTATAGCGAACCTCAAATATAGGACAACTAATAATAATTTTTGTACTGCTACTAGATGTATGCAGTACTGTTCACATTATATGCAGGTACTTTCTCTGTCCCTAGACGGCTCACAATCTTAAGTTTTTGTACCTGGGGCAAAGGAGGGCTAAATGACTTGCCCAAGGTCACAAGGAGCTGCACTGGGAATTGAACCCAGATTGCCAGGATCAAAGCATGCTGCACTAACCATTAGGCCACTTCTCCCTCACAATGACTACCCAGTCTTAATAAAGATCCAAAGCTAGAGGCAGAACGAACAGTAGGAAAAGTAATTAACTGGATTAGAACTTGAGGGCAGCAACCATTAATTATTTTAAAGACCCAACATGCTACCTTAAATTCAATACTATCATCAATTGGAAGCCAATGAATATCCTTCAATAATAGGGTCACATGGCCAAAACTTTTTTTTACAGCCAAAAATCATTCTCCCAGCCATGCTCTGCCGAAGTTGAACTCTATTTTCTATTTCTAATGTTATGGGCAGTTCCCACATACAAGCATTGCCTAAACCAGCAGTCAAAAATGCTCTGGGCAAAAAAAAAGGATCTTACAGATCTTAATTGGCAAAATGGAAAAAAATTTTTTTTACTAATATTATTAATCTGTTTTTCCATTGTCAATTGAGAGTCCAAGATAACCCCCAATACCTTAGCTGATGTAACAAGCTATTCACCTGATTTTACCCTTAAGTATCTAGGAACCTCTGACAAAGAATTACTAAAATACAATAAAGTAGATTTTTCAGTATTTAATAAGTTATTAGTTGCTCAAGCCTTAACTTTTTCAATACATTCCAATATCACAAGTATTGGAGGTCTAAATATTCAAATACAATGCAACTAAAAACATTTTTTAAAATGTCATAGCCTAGGAAAATAGAAAATATTTACAAGATTCCAATTAAGAATACAATGTGCTAATAAAGATATTAAAGAGAATTGGCGACGAGAGCCCTGAGGAACCCTGTAAACTGAATTCCAACAACTAGAAAAAGTATTGTTCTTTTTAACACAGTATTCCCGGTCTTCCAGTAAGGAAAGGTGCTAAAGAGAAATAGAATAGCACAGAGCTGCCTGCTCGTTAGTCTGGGTTTTTTTTTCTGGGGTTTTTTTTTTTGTAACAGCTGAGCTTGCTCATTAAAAATCTGGGGAAAGAAAAATACGTGTTCTTGTAACTTCCTAGAATGGCTGCCTCTCCCAAAGGCAATACAACTTTCTACCGAAAGAATAGCCCTTCCCAACTAAGTAAGGGAGGGACTCGGGACACCCGAGTATAACACCCCAGAGGGTGGAAAAGAAAGAAAAGAAATCCCTATCTGCCAAGCCTCTAACAGAGATTCCCCAGGCACAGAAGAAAAAGTAGCATTATTGTTCTTATTAGTAGCCTCTAAAGAGGGAGAGGGAGAGAAAGAGAGAGAGAGAGAGAGAGAGACTGACTGACTAATGGGGCTCACCTCCTGCCTGCTGGAGACTGAGAAAATACTGAGGCTAGGGTCACATGGCCAGGGCTCTCATTGGTTCTCTAGTCTTAGAATTTTCTCAGTCTCCACCTGCTGGTAGGCGTGCACAACCCATCAGTCCAATCCTGGTCCGGAGGGACGCTAAGGAATGTTCTTTTTAACACAGTATTCCCGGACTTCCAGTAAGGAGATGCAGTAGATAGGACAGGGGTCTGAGGGCTCCAACCTTACCACGATTTATCAGCTACATATCATCCCATTTGCTCTTACCTCCAGGTGATTCAGTGACAAGAGTCATTCCTGTACATATTTTACTAAACCTCAGAGAGAAGTGATCCTTAATGGCAACAAGAACAGCGAAAAAAGACAGAGTCAAAGTTCGTCCAGGAGATTCTTGAAATTACGGCAGAGGTTAGTGCAGCAGTGGAACAGACCATTGGGAAGCAACTACAGGTAATTATAGATAAACTGGACATGATGGATCAGAGATTTAATGAACTGACTAAAGATACACAAGAATTACAGCATCAAGTTGGTTCTATGGAGGACAAACAGAACGTGGGGGCCAATGAAAAACATCAACTTGATTCTAAGCTCACACAGTTGGAAGAAAAACTTGATGAACTTGAAAATAGATCACAC
This sequence comes from Microcaecilia unicolor, assembly GCF_901765095.1. NCBI lineage: Eukaryota > Metazoa > Chordata > Amphibia > Gymnophiona > Siphonopidae > Microcaecilia > Microcaecilia unicolor. The sequence goes on along the minus strand of NC_044032.1, from coordinate 615,817,493 downwards.
AGACACAATTTACGTTTTGTGGGAATACCAGAATCTCTTCTGGATAAAGACTTGCGTCCCTTTCTAGAGAAATGGCTCCCGGACTCCCTCCATCTAACAATACCGGCGGGAACATTCCAAATTGAAAGAGCTCATTGTTTGGGCCCCCGGAGGGAGAATACTCAAAGACCCAGGGTAGTCATTATCAAACTGCTAAACTATTTACACAAGCAAGCAATACCAGCAATTCATCAAGGAAAAAAACTTCAATATGAGGGACAGAATGGTTTATGTTTTCAATGGATATGGGTTGGACGGGGGTGGGGGGAAGAGAGGGTGCAGGTTGGTTGGGAGGGAATGTAAGATTAAACATAGCTCTGGAGGTTCTGTGAATTGGAGGTCTCAAGGGAGTAGGAAAGGGTTAACTTTAGTGGTTAAAAGGACTGTGGAGTGGAGGTTGGGACACTCCTCAGGGAAATGTCTGTTACTCTCTATGGGTTTTTTTTGCCATTGCATCGGGTTTTATGATAAAAGTTAGTACACGGAATGTAGGAGATACAAACTCTCCCATTAAAAGACAAAAAAATCCTTCAGGCCTTGAAGAAGAGGGGTGTCCTTAGCCTTTTTACAAGACTAAATAGGCTAAAAAGGAACATGAGAAAAACTTTGTAAATGGTGGGTGGGAGAATACTTTCAAGCCCCAGCAGTGAGAAAAAAAGGCAGGCTTAATTATATTAATCAAAAAAGGAATTCAGGTGGTGAGCCATAAGATATCTGCGGATCCAGGAAGTACATATTATTGCTCTGGTGACAATGGACTGCATAAAGTGTGTATTGTGTTCTATGTACCTAATACTATAGATAAGGCATTCTATGCAACTCTGTTAAAAGATTTACATCAGTATGAGGAATATCCTATTATAGGAGGCAATTTTAATGAGGTCCATTGATGTTGATTTGGACTGTTCTCATGGCAGACGGGGTGGTCTCAGAAATCAGATTGGAGGTATTTCCCAGGTACGTGGGGCACTGGACGTGGTGGATGTGTGGCGAACCTTACACCCATCCGATCAGGATTCTACCCATCTTTCCCGCGCTCACTCCACCATGTCCAGAATATATTATCTTCTTGTTTCTAGAAAACTCTACTAAAATAGAATCATCAGTAATAGGACCTATTGAAATATCAGATCATGAAGGGTAGAGCTTGAAACAATTACCAATGGACCAGGGGAAGTGCCATCAATGGCAGTTTCCTACTAAATTGTACAGAGATCCACAGTTTCTAGAATATATAGTTGACAAATAGAGGCTATATGAGAGAGAACCACGTCCATGCTCGGGACCCAATTTTAGACTGGGAAGCGGCAAGAGCAGTCTTACGCGGTGAAATAGCCTATTCTAGATTTTTTTTTTTTTTTAAAAAAGGTCATAATAGGGAATTAAGGCTACAGACCAACGCCACTCATTTTCATAAAATGTATGCAAAATATCCCACCACCCAAAATAAAGAATTACTGATAGAGGCTCAACAGGCCTTAAACTTCTTTATTCATCAGGCCACAAAAAAGTCACTATAAAGTCACTGGAATACTATAAATATTGTTTATATAAACATTAATATAAAAGTGGGAAGATTTTAGCACAATTGGTATGGCGTTCTAGGGGCCACACAAAGATTTTAGCCCTTAAAAACTCTAGGGGGGAGATATGTACATCAGATGAGGGTATTAGCAATCTTTTTAACGCCTTTTTTGCTGAATTATACTCTGATGACGGGACATCTCATATGAATAGTGATATTTATCCAGTTTGGACCTACCGCAAATCTCTACTTCCCATTTAGACAGACAATGAAAAAATCCAAGTGGAAGAGATGGACTGGGCAATAATCCAGAATTCCTTAAATAAGACACCCCTAGGCCCAGTTTTTCTCCTTTCCAGGCTGCACCTCCACAACTAGTAGGTAAACAGTTTCAGACTGATCGCATTACAGGCCTCAGTATTTCAAGTTCGTATTGTCCTAGCATTGGTTTCAGTGAGCCTGTTAGAGATTCCTAGCTGTGAGAATGTGAAGGCCTGCTTGTCCTTGAGAAAACTGTTACTCTCCTGTAGCAGGTGTTCTTCGATGACAGCAGGCCAAATATTCTCACCTACCCTCCCATCCTCTATTTGAGTTGTATTCTTTAGCTTTTTGAAATGACTGAGACTCCTGCTCATGTGTCGGGCGAGAAGGCACCAGTGCATGTGCAGTGGATGCTGCCAGAAAGTGTAGTTAATACTGCTAGTCAGCATCCACACAGGGCTCTGTCGGATGATGTCATCCAGCTGTGAAAATAGTTGGTCTGCTGTCCTTGGAGAACACCTGCTACAGGTGAGTAACTTCGCTTATTCATGATCATCATCTGACAAAAAAAGCAAACTCTTGCATCAACTGCTTATCATTTCTATAGTGTTTCTGGATGCATGCAGTAATGATTAGATGTAAAAGGCCTTAATTTCCTACCAGTACCTGGTGTTCAATAACTATATGATTTTAGCCATAGAAATACCTTCCCAGGAAGATATATATATACAGTAGCTCAAGCAAGCAAATTTGGTAGCACAGGCGCTGAGTAGCTAATACTTTAGCAAACAACTTTGCTTCAAAATTGAGAAGGGAAATGGGCCAGTAGGATCCTGGTTGCTCTGAACTGCGCCCAGGTTTCAACAAAACTATTATCTGTGCTATGCGAAGGGAAGGTAGTAATGTACCATGATCTATGTGGGCATTAAGGGCCTTTGTTTAAAACCGGAGCTATGTGTTCCCGGATGTTATGTCCCTCACCTGTTCGACGCTCCTCCCGGCTAAGTCATTCCTCAGCTCCATCTAAAAGGGACAAGGTTCAGTCTTAGGAGGGTCTGTTTCAGTTTCCTAAGTCTGGCAGCCATCATCCGGCTTGGAGCAAGGGCAGCAGCCATCTTGGCTAGCTCAGGAGGGGCAGCCATCTTGTATAAATGAGAACAGGAAGGAACTCCATATTTGGTCTTGGGAGTATCTCCTATGGGGGCAGCCATGTTGGATTCACCTGAGTTTGGTTTGCTCAGATTGCTTCACTATTTAAAGCACTGCCTCCAGGCCTTCATTGCTTCGGCCTCAATTGTTCTGAGGAGTTGCTGTCAAATGCTGTTCACCAAATATCTTCTGTTTTCCTGTGTACCGGATCTTGGCTAGTTTTCTTGGATTTTGCTTGTTTGCTGCCTGCCTTGACCCTGGACTGCTTTTGACTATTCTTTCCTATTGGAGTTCTGGACTGTGTCTGTTCTCTGCCATCCTGGTCAGCGGCTGTGCAACCCCGCCAGTTCCAGAAGTCCTGGTGGCCACCTGCAGCTGGGAGCTCAACTCTCTGTGAACGGTGGTCGCTTCCCAGGTGAAGCTAGGGGTTGTCTGGCTGCCTGACCGAGTGCGGCATCACGCCATCTCAGCCGTGCTCGGTCGAGGCACAAGGGCTCACTATTACCGGGTCATAACACCAGAGCAGTTTATAAAATTCTCCTCTAAACCCAAAATTTTGAAGGCCCATTTTATTTGTGGAGGCCTTCCCTGCTACAGCTTAATTTGTCTAGATGTAGTCTTGCAATTAGCTGCTGTTGGTTTGTGCGTGTTAAGACAAGCTTTAAAACAGCCAACTCCTATTTTACCTGCCCAAAATCAATGGGGTTAAAATGTTCAAAAGTAGAGCACAAAGAGCATGTTACACATTCACAAGTAGTCAACTTGCAGTGCAAAAATCTTCTGCAACTCCAGCATTTGCTTTCAGGCTCTGCATAACCTGCCGTTATGAAGCCTAACAGGAAATGCTTATGGGAGGAAGTGGCTCCATAGATGCTTATAGGGATCTGTAGAAGAATCATGAGCTCTTCTGGCACATGGCACACTACAAAATTCTACAAAAATTATACCATCACATGCAATAGAAAACGTTTGCTATTAATACACCTGTATTCAACATTTTAGCATTTAAATTGAGAAATTACAGTGATTCTTTAGAAGTTGAACAATTTTCCTCTACCCATCTAAAACTTCAACATGATAGGAGTGTACTTACGTCACTTGTGTTGACAAACCAAGTTATGTCACCATATGATGCCAATTCACCATTGACGTAACACCGAAGCTCACTGTTCTTCCAACGATTATAAATGTGCACTATTGATACCATATACCACTAAACAAAAAAAAAAAAACAAACACTCAATGTTTAACTATTTTATATATATGGCTCACAATTATGAAATATATATATATATATATACACACACACACACACACACACAGCAAAGATGGGCAAACCACAGAAAAAAAATTAACTAGTTACCTGTGGAAGCAGGTTTAACAGTGGACAACAGGATACAAGTCCTCACAACATGGGTAAGGTCATTTATGAGGCTATATGGGTAAGGTTCTCCAGCTTAATAGACACTTCACTGCGCATATGCCATTCATCTGTTGATATCATGCAGGAACCCCCCCTCCCCCCTCATTCTATTATTCAGACTGACTAGAATTCAGCTCCATTGGGAACATGGCCAGGTGTCTAAGAGATATGTATCCTATGTTCGCAGAACACTTGCTCCTATTAACTAGGTTTTCTCTTGAGGACAAGTGGGATATCAAGTCCTCAAGCACAAGACCCCTAGCAACCAACTGCCTTCAATAGAAAGCAAGGTGCTGCAACAAACAGACACTAACATGCTTTTGGAAGAAACTAGCTTTATATATATTTTTTATTATTATTTTTAATATCCCCCCCTTCCAAGAAAATAGCCTGGAAAAGAAATGGGCCTAAGTGCTATACAGCTGGAGTCAAATCCTGAAAGAGACTCTGGAGGACCGATTGGTCCAACCTGTCATATCAGGGGTCATTTTTCAAACTATAGTGGTTTGTGAATGTATTAGCAGACATCCATGTTCCAGTTCTGCAAATTTCCTCCAGAGGATGATCTCAAGTAGGCTACCAACTTCTGCCATAGCCCTAGCAATATAAACTATGACAACACCCTCAAGAGTCGAGCCTAGCAGGGCTATTGATGGCGACTCTCACCCTATTTGGGTAAAACAAACTGTTGGGTAGCTTGAGTCCACTCCAAACAGAAGGCCAAGGCTGTCATGCAAATGTGTGCAATCTGTTTTCACCTTAGCTTGCCATGAATCCTGGTGGGAAAAAATATTGGCAGGAGAACTCATTAAGATGGAAATCCAATGGTTGTTTCTCTGAGCTCTGGTAGAAGTCAAGATGGCAGAAGGCTCATGGCTGCATTCCTTTGCATTACTTGAGAGGGAAGCCTAAGGGTAGGCCTTGGGTCTTCACCTCAGAGGCTCCAGGAGCCCCTCCTTTTTGACCTATCATTTTGGGGAGCATGGGGAGTCTCAGGTAAATAGCTCCACAGGGCAAGCACTGTTGGGGGCCATGCAGGAGACAGGTGGGATGTCAGGTTCCCCTAGTCTGGATGCCACCCTTATCCTGGTGCCAAAAACTCCTTCCTGTGAAGCTGTGCACTTCAATAGCCATTACAGTAGGAGTCATGCAGATGCTTACCAATGAAAAGGCTCAAGGTGGTATGACCTGAGCAGACTTTTATTTTGGATTTATACCCCCCCCCCCCCCCCGCCACGATCACCCAAATTGAGAACTCAGCTCTACATGGCTTACATTAAAATCGAGCATAAATACAGATATAGGTCAAGGAAACATGGTAGGCAATTATCAGACAGATTTGAGTAAACAAAATTAGGGAGGGGATGTAGTGGAGAAACCTCCATTTGAAAGATAAATATTCATAAACACAGAGGGCTCTTTTTAATCACCAGTCAGAATAAAACGTCACTTATTTCAACATTCTTTACAAATCAAAAAAAGATGATCTTTTAAAGATACAGAATAAACATGAGAAAATTATGTTGCTATCATAACATAGCATTTATCTTGGATGCCGAATCCTTGTTTAAATGTATCTTATTGCTGTTCAAGTAAATCATCCAAAATCTCAACAGATGTTCCCTGTTTCACCTTCTTTAGGCTGCTTCAGGGGAAAAAAAAAATTTTATATCTAGTCCATCCAATAATTACCAAACATGCAACTTGCAAACAATCTCCACTGGCTCAAACAAAATGGTAGATGGCTTTCTTAAGACGCCAAGGTTTTATACCTCCACGTTCAAAACATTGCGTCTAGAAGTCATAATGTACTAGTTGTACAAAAATCACAGAAAAGCTTTCCATTCAATGGAGATATTTAATCCTTTTGGTATCACAGTTTGTAATACAAATATCCATCTTTGTTCTTGCTGATGAAGTGTTCTTCGCACATCACCCCTTCGCTCCTCTGTGACTCTTATTTGTTCCAACAGTGCATCGCAATTCTGAAAAAGCATGAGTCTCTAAAAAATGTGAAACTAAAGGTTCATGTGTTTTCCGCGCCTGTATACAATGTCTATGCTCTGTGAGACGTGTCTTAAAGGAACGAGAAGTTTGTCTGACATAATACAATTTACACGGACACATAAAAAAATATAACATTTTCAGAAAAACAAGTTGCTTGAGCTGTAAAGGAATATACCTTACCGGTATGAATATCTGTAAATTGAATAGACTCCCACATTACTAAGCATGTCGAGCATTCAAATAATTCACAAATTGCCCCAACTGATCCAGAGTGCCTCTCCATAACATAAAAATATTGTTGATATAGCGTCACCAACATATGGTAAACGAACCATGCAGACGTATAGATCCATTTTTGTCTCAAAAACTGCCATAAGTAAATTAGCAATGGTGGGTGAATATGCTGCTCCCATAAATACCCCTGTTTTTTTAATATAGTATTTATGATTGCATGTGAAGTAATTCTGAGTAAGGGCCACTCGGATGAGAGATAAAAAAACTCAGTGGGCAACAAATAAGGACGTTGTCTTCCTTCAAGTACACTTTCTAACACTTGTAAAGCCTCATCTTGTGGAATACAGGTGTATAAGGGACAGACATCCAAGGTAACTAAAAGGACAGAAGAGTCCAATTTTATTGTCATAGATTCCAACTATCTCAAAAAATGATAACTGTCTTGCACGTAAGATTGTATAGAGTGAAGACAAGGTTGCAAAACTTTGTCTACATACTTGGCAGTGTGTTCCAATAGAGACCTCTCGCAGAAACAACTGGACGCCCTGGGGGAGATTGAAGATTTTTGTGAATCTTCGGCAACGTGTAGATGACTGGGACTTTGAAAAAACGGTAATTCAAATAAAAATACTTTGCTTGAGTAAGGAACCCTGATTTCCTACCTTTTCTGTTATTTCAGCAATGTATTTACATACCTCATCAGGAGGATCTGTATCTACATGAAGATATATGTCCCTATCAGACAGATGACAATTGATCAGTGCTCTGAACCACAATGGCGCCCCCCTTTATCAGCACACCTGATGACTATGGAGAAATCACATTTCAGATTCTGAAGAGCCACATGCCCTTTTTGGATGCAGTTTTGGCCACATTTAAGATGTGTCTATTACGAGAAGTGGAACAAATAGAAGCTCGGCTACCATGGGGTACATCGAATTTAAAGTCAGAACGTGTGTCTCTTCAAAACCTGAAATATGATTCCTAACGTTAGATTCAGTATTATCCTAACAAAGCAGAAGTAGTAAAGAACAAGATTCAGTGCAACCAGGAAATTTGAACAGCCACTGATGGCATACAAAAATAGGTATGCACCTCTTGCATAAATTTATATCAGTTTATTTTCCTTTTTTTAACCTCTCTTAGAGAAATTCCAAATGTACAAAGCAGCTTTAGGCGGAACCATGAGAACCAAAAATGAGACTACATAACACCAAAGCAGAGAGAGGGATTTGGGCCAGTCCAGAGGGACTGAAGAAAAGCAAATTAGCAGGTATTTTGTACTTTCTCCTTCCTTAGTGTCCCTCAGGAGTGGCCCAGAAAGTGACTGATGGGAAGTAAAGAAGTATATTTATGGGAGAGACCCTAGTAATCCTACCGTAAGCAAGCTTTGCATCAAAAATTGCATCCCGATGACACTGTTCACCCAGACTGTAATGCTTAGAAAAAGAATGCAAGGAAGACCAAATCGCCGCTTTACTGATTTCCAAAGGAGGCAACAAGAAACATTCAGCCCATGATGCAGCTTGTCCACTCCTTCTGGGACAGGTTTCCCACAAAGAAGGTAAGTGGAAGAAATCATCTCCTTAAGTCACCTAGAAATGGTGGGTTTAGGTGCCGTCAACCCTTTGCAGGAAGCCCCAATGAGCAGGAAAAGAGAATCTGATCATCAATTCCACTATAGACTGAAAATATTGCTTAAGAATTCTTGACATCTAATTTTCGCAAACACGGCTGATCCTCTGATCCGAAGGAAAAACCCAGTACTGGCAAAATTACAGTTTAGTTCAAATGGAATCTTGACAAGACCATAGGAAGGAAAGAAGGAATGGGGCACAAAACTACTCATACTCTAGAAAATTCCAGAAAAGGAGATCGACACAAAAACGCCTACAACTCCGACAGTCTCCAAGCCGAGGCAATGGCTACCGAAAATACTGTCTTGACCATCAAATCTTTCAGAGAGCAAGCTGACAAAGGCTCAAAAGGAGGCCTAGTAAGGACCAAGAGAACTAAATTGAAGTCCCAAGCAGGAAAAACAGATCTAATCAGACTCGCTCCCGAAATGAAACAAACATCTGGATGACTAGCCAAGGACTTTCCTTTGACCCGGCCACGAAAACAAGATAATGCTTGTACACCTTAAGAGAAGTGCCAAGCTATTACCAAAACAGTCCTGTAAAAAAAATATAAGATCTGCGCTACTGAAGCTCGACAACAGCTTGAAACGTTTTTGCACTGAGCATCCATTCTCCTGGGCATAGAGTGTGGCAACTTAAAGTCCACCTGAACGTTCACTGTTCCCACTACATGCGACGCCAAGAGATTTGAGAGATGACGCTCCGCCCAAACCATAAGAAACGCCATTTCCTGTTCCAACAGACTCCTCCTCGTCCCTCCTTGTCAATTGGAATAAGCTACCACTGTGGTATTGTCCAGAAGGATGCGCACTAGGTTGCCTTCAAGGGACTGAAATACCTTTAGTGCCAACCGGACTGCCTTAATTTCCAAGAAATTGATAGAGCAGATCAACTGCCATGGCCAAAGGCCCTGTGCAAAGCATCCCTAGACTTTAAGCTCCCCAGTCCGAGACTGGAATTGGTTGCAACTATTATCCACTCAGGCAGATCCAGAGGAACTCCTTTGATCAGATTGGCCATCCACAGCGACCAGCCACGCTCCGGAGCCCCAAGTGGTAACCTTACAGTCAGGGAATCAGTCAATGGGGACCATCAGGACAAGAGAGACTTCTGCAGAGATCTTATGTGCGCCCTCGCCCAAGGTACCACTTCTATCGTCACCGCCATGTATCTCAGAACCTGAAGATAATCTCGCACACAGTACTGGCTTCCGCAGGAGTGTTCAAAATTTGATCCTGAAGCTTGAGAACCCTGCTCAGGGGGAAGGAACACTCAACCCTGCAGTGTACTTAAAAGACAACCAGAGATAGTCGAATGTCTGAGATGGTACTAAGCAGCTCCTGAGAGAGTTGACTACCCAACTAAGGGACCAACCAAGGGACTGAACCACCTGAGCAGTGACCTGTGGACTCTCCTGATATGACTTTGCTCTGATCAACCAATTGTCCCAGGAAGGATGCACTAAAATGCCCTCTTTCCTGACAGCCGCCGCCGCCACTACCATGATTTTCGTGAAGATACAAGGAGCCATAATGAGGCCGAAAGGCAACGCCTGAAACCAATAATGCTTGCCCCAAACTGCAAAATGAAGAAAAAGCTGGTGGATTGGATGAATCGGAATGTGCAGATAAGACTCAAGTCCAATGCGGTCAAAAACTCCCCAGTCCACATGGCTGCTATGATCGAGCAAAGAGTTTCCATATGAAAACTGGTGATCTTGAAGGCCCGATTGACCGCCTTGAGGTCCAAAATTGGTCAGAAAGACCCTCTTTCTTCGGGACGACAAAGTAGTGGAATAATGACCTTGTCTGATCTGACGGAGAGACCAGACGGCCTGTAATTCAAGAAGCCTTCGCAGAGTATCCCTGACTGTGCCCGCCTTGATGTCAGAATGACAGGTAGACTCCAGGAAAGCATCTGGAAGTTGCTGCACAAACTAAGGTGTACCCATCACAAATAATCTCGAGAACTCGCTGATCATAGGTAATCTAGGCCCACCTCCAATAAAACTGTGTTGTGAGCTCCCACAGGAATTTGAAGTTGGACCTGGACACATTCATCGGGAGGGGCAGGGGACTGAAAGAAGGATCCCACACCTCTGCCTCCACACCAAGCACCACAAAAGGACTGAAACTGCTGAGCAGTAGCTACCCTGCCCACTCTGAAGCAACAAAAATCTCGGCTACAACCTTGACCAGAAAGACCACCGCAGCCTGATGACCTAGGTGGACCCTCAGGGAGTTGAGGCACATTAGTATCCCTAGACTCCTTGTCCAACTCCTCTCCAAACAGAAAAGATCCTCAAAAGAGAAACTTACTAAGCTTAAATTTAGAAACCACATCAGCTGACCAATCTCAAAGCCAAAGAAATGGCCGTGCGGTCACACCTAATAGACTTAGAAAAAGTTAATCATAAGGTGTCAGCCAAGAAGGCAGAATCCATCAAAATCTTTAACTTCCGTGTCTATAGAGACTAAATCATAAGTTCAATCTAACACTCTCTTAGAACAACGAAAACAAGCCCTGGCCACCAATGAACCACAAATAGCTGCCTGAACCACCAAAGCATAGACATCAAAACTGTTCTTGAATAGAGTATCCATATGGCGATCTTGAACATCCTTAAGAGCTGTGCCTCCACCCATGGGTACTGTATTTCTTTTGGCAACAGTGGAACAACTGCATCAACCACAGGAGGCGAGATTTGTACTGATCAGGAACCGGACAGACACAAATCACGGACCGTGAGTGTTGGAAAGGAGATTCCAGCACATCCCACTGTGCCTGAATTATATCTCTGATGTCTTGATGCATAGGAAAGGTCAGAGTTCAGTCTCCACCTGCACAACCCATCAGTCACTTTCTGGGCTGGTCCGGAGGGATGCTAAGGAAAAGCCCATTAATTTGGTATGGACAAAGAACAAAGAACAAAGGATGCATGATATTAAAAGACTGCAGTAGTTACATAAAAACTCAAACATTCAAGTTTTAAAAACTAGAATTTTATTTTTCCTAATGGTTTACACTGGCATAATATTTAAGAATATAAGGTGTGAAGAAAACAAGAGTAACATTTCAGCCAATACCATTTTGAAATATGGCTGCTTTTTTTTTTTTAAACAATCAAGTATAATACTTGTACAGAAAAGTAAACTGGCTTGACATTATTAAACTTACAAAGTCTAAGAACAAAGGAATCAATTATCCCGCCAGATATTACTCAAGTTCACAACTGGGATTCAAGATGTTAAATTGAATTTTAAATTTTACAAATATTAATATAGGAATTTGCTAAGTCTGATTACCCAAATGATACCAATTAATTACTATCAAGAGAGCAATTATTTACACCCCCCCCCCCCCCCTGTAATTTTCTGAGTTGGGGTGGATCAAAAAAAAAAACCACACACACACACACTTGTTCATCTGGTACTTAACACATTTACAGGGGTATCTTTAAAAGAATGTAGCCCCCAAATGAAGAGCACCTGGCTTCATCATCAGGAATTGCTGACGTCTCTTCTGTCTTTAGCAACATCAGGAAATACTTGGATTCTCAGTCCAAGGAAAGCTTTTTCTCTATTCTTAAATAATAATCTCATTAGCCAGTTCTTGTCTGGTGTTAAAGCAACAGTAGCAATTAAGAGTTGACGCTGTTACCAACTCATTATCAGAGGATTCCAGTATCGCGGAAACATCTAATTCTTGGTTACTTTGATTTTGCTGTAGTTTAGTAGGCAAATAATATATCTGAGAAAATGGAGGAATGGCTTCTTCAGCCACTCCTAATAATTCTTTTATGTATTTCCTTAACATATCTCACGGAGAAGTCGTGAATTGTTTAGGAAAATTTAAGAAACAGAGATTATTACTCCTTACTGAGTTTTCAAGAAATTCAGTTTTCCTCCTTAAGAATGTTAAATCTTTAATTATATTTTCTTGATGAGACTATCTTTTGAACTTCTTTTTCATGTTCTTTATTTTGATGCATTAAAGTTTCCACTCTGGAGTCAATTTCTTTTGTCTTCTGCTCTAATGTAGATAAATCTTGAGTCAATTTTTGTACTTGAGGACACATTGCTTTACCTAAATCTACAATAAGAGTCCATAAACTGTGCAGAGTGACTTCATTGGGTTTATTTATAGATATAGGAAATTTTGTAACTATTACCTCAGTTTCTCTAGCAGGAATGACCTGTTCCACACTCACAGCTTCGTTCTCCTTCACTGCCACAAAGGTTACTAGTGGCACTCCTTCCATCTGGTTTCCCAGTTCTCAGTCAGCCCGAGCTCCCTCGGTTGATGGCACCACCTTCCGTCTCTCTTCTCCCGTACCGACTCTGGAAAACGGGATTGAGGACGCCAAGAGCGGAGTACTGCTACCAGAGGGTTGAGGGGTAGGAGCTCTCACGTCGGGGATGAGCGAAAGGTTTAGTCCAGGGAACGCTACGGGGTCTCCTTTCACCCCAGAATGGACCAACGGGCTGCCTTCCGACGACGCTGGCATCAGCGCGCTCTGAAAATATGCCTGCAGTGTTCCAGGATTCGAGGAAAGGTTTTGCCGCTGAGGAGCGATGGAAGCGGGACGGCCCCTTCTCTTCGGCATCGATAAAGCAGAAAAGATTCAGAGAGCCAGCAGGTATGTCCGACTTCAGCGGCGGCCATCTTGAATCCGAAATATGGCTGCTGATGAGACACGAGTGAATAGAGATTGTTCCTGCTTCATGAAGCTTACAGGATAACCTGGGGAAGTGGCTCTAGAAGGCCTGAATTCAATCTTGGCACTGGGGTGGACAGAGAAGGTGTTTATCTTATTTGGGGGAAGGGGGAGTGTGAAGAGATGGAGAAGAAATGTAGGGAAAAATCTAGGACTTTTTAAGAAAAGTTTAAAAGAGCAAAGAAAAAGCAGTCTATGTGTTTGTTTAGGCTAAACGGAAAGACAAATGATATTTGAGCTGGCAATTGTGTGGGAAGTTCTATGCATTTTATAACAAACTACTAATGTCCCCAATTTCATCCTACTTATTCTGCTTCTTTAGAGAAACAGGAACGTGGTGGATGAACACAGGAATCCCATGGGGAAAACAGAAGATGACTCAGCAAACAATGAGACTGAAAGTATAAAACAGTACTTTTAGTCGTATACTGTATAGAATAGTTCCTTTTTTTACTGCTGTATAAGAAAATCGTTTTCATGCGGCTATATAAAAGACTGTCTCAGGACTCACAAAATTGTTTGTTCAGTCAATGAACAAGAACAGCTACACATATTGCCAAAAGGTCTTTAAAAAGACAGAACAAAAACCGATATCCTGTCCAGCAAATCTCTAAGAAAAACGTAGAAAAACGAAGGATGAAAAAAAACCACACCTCTGCAATCTATCCACCTTTGAAACTCTCTCCCAATTAGTACCCACCTTCAGCTGCTCTTTCCTGAGGACCAGGTGATCAAACACCCCACGCTGTTCCAAACAGCCCTCTAAAATTAGCACTGGAACAGTGCGGGACAATAACGCCCTTATGACTGCAGAGGCATGTTTTTTTCTTACAGATTTGCTGGAGAGTATATCAGTTTTTCATCTCACTCTTTTTAAAGATCTTTTGGCAATATATGTATCTGTTCTTGTTCCTCTGACTGGATAATATTTTGCGAGTCCTGAGGCAGGCACCTTGAGTCGAAACATGGTGCCGTGTTTCATCTCATACAGCAGTGTCAAACAAGATTTTTTTTTATACAACAGTAACAAAGGAACTTTTATATGGCAAATGAATACAAGTACTGTTTTATACTTTCAGTCCCATTGCTTGCCGAGCCTTCTTCTGTTTCCTGCTTTTTGGTCTTCTATTCTGTTTCTTTAGCATGGCAGCATTTTAACGTTCCATTTTTTATTACAATGATTGGCAATCTTCAAGCTACAATGACTACTTCTGCTTTGAAGTTGCCAGTCCTTGCTCTCTCAGGTAACCTATGTGAAAGGATCACTTCTTTCACTTACATTCTAATTTGTGTTCTGCTCCCCTGGCAAACCTAATAAGTATTTGGGGAATTGATTTTCATTTTTTTGCTGACATTCAATTTGTGTGGGGGGGGGGGGTCGGAGTTTATGAAAGACAAGATGTTTTTCAACTTAATAGACTTCAAATCATGACAATGTGAACATGATTTAATCTTGAATGTTGATAAGTCATCTGCAATGAGGACTGCCTGTAACAAGCGAGTCTTACAGATGTGTCCTGAAATTTGTGGCAAACCTTTATTGATGTTGCCCGATTTTATTACTTTAGGTTTTCACTGCAACAGTGTGTTGAGGTTTGATCTACAAATGGTAAATTTTAAGATAAGTCAATTAAAATTATATCTATTAGAACCAATTTTGTGAAGATATAGCTCATGCATTCATTTCCATCAGGCTTGATTAACGCAACTCCCTTTTTAATGGTTTGAGTAAGAACAGCCTGCAGCATTTGCAGTTGGTGCAAAATATAGCACTTATGATAACCAGGAGCAAAAGGAATAATTGCAACTGTTCTTTTAACAATTACATACACTCACAATGGGTGCTAGAATTACTTAGAAAGATTTAAACACTAAGCACAATGTTTTCAATCGGAATCTTCATGTCCATCTTGCCAATAAATTGGCAAAGTACATTCTGAAAGGAACAATGCATTCATCACAAAGAAATTGTTTTCAGTTACCTGGACTATTATTCAGCTTTGAACAAGAAAAGGGGAATTTTCTCATGTGGGTCCTCTGCTTTGGAACTCTCTGCCAGATGAATTACAAAATGCTTCCTCTTATTTCAGTTTCTGAAAGCTTTTAAAAATGTGGTTGTCCCCGCAATGTTTTAATTTGTCGTTTTTGGATTCTGTGCTTTGTATTGAAGGTTCTATTGTGCTATTTTGTTATTGTCACTGTTTGCATACTGTTTTAGCACTTAGTACCGAGTGGTACATAAAGTAATAAATCAAATCCAATCCAATATTTATTCACACTAAAATACAGGTTCCAAAACCCATGACCACCTTTCAAGCTTTTCAGACACCTATGCTATGCCCACCACTGTGTGTTAACTCGGAAGGTGGTTAACTTCTTAAATAAAACAAAGCAAAAGCTATGACATATTTCAACTGAATAAATTTGCATTACAGTATGTCAGATTAACCGACCAATGTTTCTAATTTTTGTTATGCTTTTATCTTTATTCAAATTTTCCTTTCAACAATCAAAAGAAAAAAAATTAAACAGTAATCTAGATGGTCCTGATTGCCAGATTTTAAATATATCTATTCTAAATTCTCATTTATTGTATGTAACATTTAATTTTTTTTTTTTTAAATTTCAAACAGTTTACCCAACCTCCATAAAATTATCCATTTCATTTCTTAACATGGTCATAATTTATCATTTACACTATATATGGACCTTTATCATTTACACTATATATGTACCTTCTGTGGCTTGAAATCATACTTTACACAGTGTTGAAAGCCTTTTCCCTTTGACTTTATTGATGTTACAATCAGGCAGCCTCCAACAAAGTGAGCAGAATAGCCAAGACCTTTGTTTGTTCGGAAACTAGAAAGGAAATAAACAGTGTGCACAGAGTTAATAAGTAAACTGAAATCCAATAAAGCACAAGAATGGATTGAAAAAAGTAGACCTGCCACAGAACCAAACAGAGGGAATAGTGAACAAGAATTTGAAGACCCTGGACTGCACAGTACTCACCAGTACAAGTAAGGCTTATCCTTATCCACATTGATGTTGTTCACTGGGTCCATTCGTAACCAGGTGTGAAACGTAAAGCCATTCTGATATGGCCACTTAGCTATTGGAGGTAAAGCAATAGCCTAAAAAAAAAAAAAAACCACCATGTAATTATTTAACCAAGAATACTTCACTTGGCTAGTTTATTCATATAGCTCAATTCAACACCTGACAGCTATTACAAATCTAAAAATTTCAAACATCTAAAAATTCAGACACCCAAATTCCTGACAATTCACCAAAAATAAGTTTAAACCCAACATTGAACATGAAAAAGCTTGCAGTTATGTCAAAGAGCAGCACAATGAAAGCACAGGCGGCTACTAGTCTTCAACCTGTAGGACCTACAGTTTTCTAAAAACAGTGTCTTATTTGTGCTGGGACATGCCGATACGGCGTACCAGCACTTTTTTCCCCAGGGCTGCCTCAGCTTCCCAATAGCCCTCCTTTCCTTCCTGCTGTCCTGCGTTTAAATCTTTTATTTTACCTCAAGTCGTGGCAGGGGCAGCAGTGAAAGCAGCAGGCTCACCTCCAACCTTCCCTCTCAGTATCCCACCCTCGTGGAAAAAGGAATTACATTAGAGGTAGGTGGGACACAGAGGGAAGGGAAGGCTGGAGGTGAGCCTGCTGCTTTTTCACTGCTGCCGCCGCGACTTGAGGTAAAATAAAAGATTTAAACGGAGGGTGGCAGGAACAGAAAGAAGGGCTGTTGGGAAGCTGAGGGCGTGCGGGTAGGGCTGGAACTGGAAACTTGGGGGCTGAAAAGGGGGACAGGTGAAGGCTGGGGCGAGTCACTGGACACGGATGGATGAGAGAGAAGAGAGGAGAAATGCTGGACATGGATGGACGAGAGGGCAGAGAGAGGAAGATGCAGCATATGGATGGAGGGAAGAGAGGAAGGAGATGCATACTGACAGAGATGAAGGGAAAAAGAAAAATGGGCAAAAGCTGGATCCACTCTATACCTCCTCCAGTCAAGTCCACGGAGGAGGTATAGCTATAGGGCAAGAAATGAAGGAGGAAAGAAATAAATGGAAAGGAAGCTCTGGAAACGGAGTTAAGAGAACAGATAGAGAGCAGCAGAATCAGAGACTGGGACCAACATGATCAGAAAAAGTCACCAGACAACAAAGGTAGAAAAAAATCATTTTATTTTCATTTTAGTGTTTGGAATATGTCCAATTTAAGAATTTACATCTGCTGTCTTATTTTGCACTGGGTATACTGGAGCTGTAACAACTTACAGAAATGATTTATAATGAAAATAAAATCACAAGTTATTTATTTTCTCCTATACTGGTACGGTATTTTCAATACCTGTTTATATGCGCCATGTCTGGTATAAGGGATGTGGCTACTGTGGGTGTAGCTACCATAGGGGCAGAGCCATAGATGGTGACCCCACCCATAATCAGTACCGGTACTTTTTTCCCTACACAAAAAAAAAAAAAGCACTGTCTAAAAATATACACCCTTCAACTGCTGCACAATTTCTGGTCTGAGTAAATGTTTTCAGCTAACAAAAGGTTTCAACACTATTCACGTGAGGAAGCATAACCTGAACAATCCTACTTTTCTTTGATGAAAAATAAATTATGATTTACATACAACATAATTTTTTCACACAATGGTAGTCTCTATACAAGCCAATATGCAAAAGAAAATTAAATATTAGGCAGCTGCTGCTAAAGGTTTGACCCCTATCAATGGCTTTTCAGAAGTATTATACCAATAGCACTTCTGAAAAACACTCACTATCCAGCACTATACAGATAGTGCCCTGGCACTAAACACAGCGGTAATATTCAGCTGCTATCCATATTGCAAAGTGTTTCAATTTAAGCCTACGATAAAGTAGTCCTAAATTAAACCACTTAGGTACATCCATAGTGACTATCACTGCTACACATTGCTACCAGCAGCAAATGCTATCCACATATTTTCAGTACTGCCACAAGGAGCTGCTTGTGTGTTAAACTATACCTGCTGTATACAGCCTTGGGTGAATCTCTTCATAAAGGCAGTTAATAAATCCCAATAAATAAATTCACACATACACATAAAATGAGACTCCTACTGCCAGGTCTGCATATTGGTCTGAAATTTCTGAATTTAAGAACTGCCATAAGGTCTATCAAGTACAGCACCCTGTCTCAAACAGTGCCAAGTCTGGGTGACCTGGAATTACTTGGTAGGCCTTAATTCATGCACTTATCTCCTACTTCTGGGGGTGAGTAAAACACCAAGTTTTGTTCATCAATAATTGTTAATTTTATTTTATTTATTTTTGTTACATTTCTACCCTGCGCTTTCCCACTCATAGCAGGTTCAATGCGGCTTACATATTATATACAGATACTTGTTTGTACCTGGGGCAATGGAGGGTTAAGTGACTTGCCCAGAGTCACAAGGAGCTGCTTGTGCCTGCAGTGGGAATGGAACCCAGTTCCCCAGACCAAAGTCCACCAGGCCACTCCTCCACTATCTGTTCTCCAGAAACTTCTCAAAACCTCTTTTTTAAATATTGAAACTTTCAAATTGAAAAAATTCACACACTTACTTATGGAAAAAGAAAAAAATCTCTCTCTTGATCACAAATTTATAACCTTAACTGTTCACTTAACACCATTAAAAACACAAATATATGGAAAGATGAAAAGATTAACAGCCCATACAACCACTAGAAATCCAAAGATGAATCCTTAAACCAAATCAGGAGCTAATCTCCTGGATCCAAACACACACAGATAATTGACAAGATTTAAAATAAGTTTTCCCTCTAAATTTAAAAATTAATTTACTGGGGTATAAAAAACAAACATTCCTAAAGCCAAAGCTCAGGATCTAAATTGAAGAAATTCCTTCCTGCTATATTGTGTAACAGGAGAAACATCTGTGACCGTTTCTGGTCAAATAAAGTTACGGACTCAAAATGTTGAGAATGGACAGATTTTCATGCATGGGTCTAAAAGCATGTGGTTTGGACTGTTGTATTACAAACTGTTTGCTCTAACAGAATTCATTAAAACTTCATTTTTTGTTTCTGGTGACTGTAGTCATATTTTCCTAGACAGTCACATTTGGAAACATTTCTATGATCATGAAACATGGCTAACCTATTTTCAAACACTATTGAAATCACTGTCTGGCAAATGTCTTGCTGAAAAGAATGCTCTAAATCTACATAACAGCAAGTATATCCGATTTTACTTCATTAAATGATTTTATCAATGGAGGAAAAGACCTCAGATGCTCAGCTTATCATGAATAGTTCCACAGAACTGCCATGCGAACTTCTTCAGCAGCCTGAAAAACCTCCTGATAATTTTAAAAAGTTTTTAAAAGTTTTAGTATTTTTTTTAATCACTTAATATTTCTTGCATACTTTGTTGCTTTTCTTATCTTACACTTTAAATTGTATTTCTCAATAAGGGACTTTGAAGTAAAAGGATACATCTTTATTCAAAGTGACTGCTTGTCAGTTTTCTCAAGAGCGTCTCAGTTTCACTATAAGGTGCAGAGAACCATTGAGTATGCAATTAGGACACATAAATGCCGGTTTGTCTCTCGAAGCATCTTATATTGAAATGGAGACACTCTGCTCAGAAAACAAACAGTCACTTCGAATAAAGACAAGTGTCCTTTTACTTCAAAGTCCCTTATTGAGAAATATAATTTAAAATGTAAGATAAGAAAAGCAAGAAAGTAACATGGGCATACCTTCGATGTACTAACATGTACTCTAACAGTTGGCTTTCAAACCTTACTCAAAGATGCTGAATGTACTCGAGCAGTTTTTCTTTAGGACATGAGAATGGTGTCAGGGGAAGGCCCTAAATCCTAACAGCAAATATCTTCACTTTGAGCACATAAAACAGAGGAATCTCTCCTAGATGCTAGAATCACTTGTGAAACGATGTCAGGGAAATTCAAGGAAGCTCTAGTTATTCTCTCAACATCCAAGCTGTAAGAGCAAGGGACTCTATGGAAACACTGCTACCAGCAAAGTTCCCTGAGCTTGTGTGATCACCACTTGAGGAATTCCCCAGGTTTACAGATTCCCCCATGGAAAGTTCCAGAAGGAGGAGGAAACATTTCTCCTGACCAGTAGGGGGATATGAAAATTATGATTCCCTTTTCCCGTCTGAGTTTCAGGAGCGTTTGTAATATTACTACCATTACAAGATAAATACAGAAGCTCACCCCCCCCCCCCCCCCCCATCTAGGAAGAACACATCCCAGGCTAATTTGGCATGTCCCCCTTATCCTGAAACTGGACTGAGGTACTTTCCTGTTTGAAGGAGTGGTGAATTGATCTGCCAAGGGGGTTCCCTATTTTTGGAAAATTTTCTGAAACACTCCCTCATTAAGGTTGAAGTATATGATTCAGCTTGGCTGACATGTGGCCCCGAGTTATCCTGTGAAAAATGGACCAGTTCCACATCATGACAGACTCCCAACAGAGGAGGTATGATTCCCTTCCTCTCAGCTTGTTGATGAAATACATCAATGCTTGACTTAGTTTGAATCAATATGTCTGTTGGTCAACCAATCTCTGAAATCCTTTAGAACATTCTGGCCCACTCAAATACAGAAAATTGATAGATGAAAATTTCTCCTGGGAGGACAATACTTGTGAAACCCATCTAGATGGATTCCCCGGCCCAGTTTGGATATATCTCTCAAATACTGATCAAAATGGTAGAATTTGGAAAGGGATATATTTTGCTAGATTGGATTCAAATCCAGGAAGGGTGGGGGAGAGGTTTATATATACCATTAAGCCCATGTGGCCCAACATCCTCAACATGTCCCATGTTGATGTCTCTTGACACATTTGAATTTCTTCTGCTACAGAGACCACATTGGGTTTCTGCCAGGTACTTGTGACCTGGCTTGGCCGCTGCTGGAAACAGAACACTGGGCTAGATGGGCAATTGGTCTGACCCAGTATGGCTCTCTTATGTTCTTATGATCCTTTGGTGTGGAATAAAGGCTTTAGTCCGAGTCATTTCTAACAAAGCTCTTATGAATTCTAATCACTTTAAACAGGCTAAACTGAGACTTGGGGTAGTCATAACTCCAGCACTTGGATCATTGTGTACATGGATCTTCTGCTTCTTGAAATGTGCTCTTGACTAGCCAATCATCCAGACAGAGAAAAATGTGCACCTCCAGTCTGTGTAGATATGCTGTTACAACCTGAAGTCATTTTGTGACAAACCCTGGGGCTAGCGTAAGGCCAAAAGGTAGTAGGTGATACTGGCAGTGGTGGCGCCGTAAAACGGATCTAAGATACCTTCTGTGACTGGGATATCTATGTGAGTGTAAACATCCTATAAGCCCAGAGAACACAGCCAGTCTTCTTAGAGGAAAGGGATTGGAGGTGCCCAAACAAACCATCCTGAAAATTCTTACTAGAAACTTGCTCAGGTCTAGAATGGGACAGAATCCCTTCTCCCCTTCTCTGTTATCAAGAAATACCTGGGAATAAAATTTCTTCTCTTTACCTTGGGAGAACAGTTTTGACTGTACTGGTCTAAGGGGGAAGAAAGCTCCCTTCTTAAGTATTTGATGCTTGGAGCTTGATCAAGATACTCTTGGCAATTAGGAGGTGCTTTGAATAGATGTACATATCATTCTAGTCATATCTTTAAAACCTACTGCTCTGAGGTTATAACAGGCCATCTGTTTGCAAAAATCCAGAGCCTCTCTCCTATCCACAGATTATCCAGCATAGCTAACAGAACACTGGTTATGTTCTCATGGAGACAGTCAAAATCCCGTCCCCAGTTTTGACTCCAGAGCTGGTTGGGTCTTCTGGGCCCCACACTGTCTGGGTTAAGAGAAAGAATTCTCTCGTTTGGGATGCATGAGAGGGAAGAGGATTCTTAAGCCACTCAAAACAATAGGACCTCCTTTGCCCTCCACTCTGGTACC
The DNA here is from genome assembly GCF_901765095.1 of Microcaecilia unicolor. Lineage (NCBI taxonomy): Eukaryota > Metazoa > Chordata > Amphibia > Gymnophiona > Siphonopidae > Microcaecilia > Microcaecilia unicolor. The sequence goes on along the minus strand of NC_044032.1, from coordinate 615,795,504 downwards.
GCTTGGAAGAGGAGGCTGAGTCAAAGAGCCTGGAAGGAGTCTTAAGGATAGCACTATGATGCTTCATGAGTGTAGCAACTTCTGAAGAGACATTAGATAATGTGCCTTTATGCTGCTGTAATTGTTTGAAATGCACTGTACCCTGCTCTTTGCAAAGACCTCCTACAGGAAATTCAGATCTGGGCTGAAAACCTATTTTTGCAGGTCTCTGAAGAGGCCTTTGGAACTATGGCCACTCAGTAGGTCTGGGGTCCTTGCCTATCCTTCCCTAATCCCCCTCTATCGGCTCCATTCTTTCCTATTAACTAGCATTCTTTTCTACCTTTGTTTTATGTCTTGCTGTACACTGCTTTGAGTGAATTCCTTAAAAAAAAAAAAAAGCAGAAAATAAATCCTAATAAACCAACTGCTTTTTTGCACATTGTATTAGCCATTTCCCATACAGCTAGGCTCAATAATTCCCAGATGCCAAGATGCAATAACACCTACAAATGCCCTCTAGTTCGCAGGATTTCCTTGTCTTGTTCTTGCAAAAGACCCATTTGCCTAAAGCAGGTAACCGTAGCATATCTGACCCCATGCTGTCCAGAACTGAGAGGCCCCAAGGTAGAGTTGCAGCCGGATTGGATAGGCTGCAACATTGCCACCAGATAGTTGTTAAGCAACAGCAAGAGGGCCAGGCAGAGAGCATGCTTGCATAGTAACTATTTCTGCACTTGCCTCAGTCTCACTCATGATTAGAAGTTTACTGTAGATACTTTGATGTTTGCTCCATCTGACTGCTCATCATGGTCCAGCTGCTGTGTGCATATTCCCAGCAGGCATTTCCTGTTCTCTGCATTGCTCTCAGGGGCAGACTCTCAGAAGCAAACGTGGGTGCTAGAGGCCGTTAGCGCCATATTAGTACCCTTGTTTGCTCCCGCCCTATGATCAGAGCTCGCAGGCTCTGGCCACAAGTGGCAAGAAATTCATGCTAAACAGGGCATTTACTATTCCTCCCCAATGCTCAGCGGGCAGTGCATCAAACATTGGCACTGTGGCATCTGGCATTAGGGTTTCCCAAGCACCGGGGAGAAAAGTGGAGCCCTGTCCAGCATGCATTTGCATGCTTGCAGGCCCCCATACTGCCCTGTCCCACACAGAATGGGCTCCTAATCCTCCCCCCCCCCCCCCGACCAAGTAAAGTTTCCCTGGTGGCCCAGTGGCCTCCCCTCCCCCAATCCCTAGAAAAGAAGGGGGAGCTGGAGGTCCAGTGGTCCTCTAGCCCCACCCAACCCTTCCCCCCCCCCAAAAAAAAAAATCACTAGTAGCCCAGTGGGCAACCCTACACCCCACACCCAACCTAGCATTCCCCCGAACATAACTCCCCCCCATCTTGTTAGTAATGGAGGAGGGAACAGCAATCACTCCTCCTTCCAGCACCGCCTCCAAAATGGCAAAGCCCTGCCCTGTGCATCCTGGGATGTCCTGGGCAGGGCTTCCCTACGACATAAGGAGAAACTGCATTATATGGTAAGGAGGTGCCACTCAGCGCATTCCAGGATGTACCAGTTGATTTTGTGTATCTGGATTTTCAAAAGGCATTTGACAAAATATCTCATGAAAGACTCTAGAGGAAACTGAAGAGTCAAGGAATAGGAGATAGTGTTCTATTATGGATTAAAAACTGGTTAAAAGATAGAAAACAGAAAGTAGGGTTAAACGGTCAGAATCAGGGCCGGACCACAGCAAGATGCCACCTGAGGTGGAGCTAACATGTGGCACCCCCCCCCCCCCCCCCCACGTTTTAGATCATGACAGTGACGTTCCAAACCCAGAAGGATTCCCAAATACTGCCCTGCCGCCGCCGGCACCCGTCTCTTCCCTTTGCTGCCGCCACCTGAGCCTCTGACGAAATAGGAAGTTATTTCAGAGAGGCAGCCGCAGTAAAAGGAAGAGGAGAGTGCTGGCAGAAGAGGTCATCGTATGGGAATCGCTGCCGCTGCTAGGTTTGGATCACCACCATGACGAGGTAAAACGCCCCTTAGCTGCTCCCCGAGATGCTGCTCCTGAAGAGTGCAGCTTGAGGCCCCCGCCTCAGGTGGCCTAATGGTCTAGCTGCCCCTGGTCAGTACTCTCAATAGAGAAGGATAGATAGGGGGGGTTCCCAGGGATCTGTGCTGGGACCGCAGCTTTTTAACACATTTATAAATGACCTAGAGATGGGAGTAACTAGTGAGAATTTAATAACAACACAAAGTTATTCAAAGTTGTTAAACTGAAGAATTGTGAAAAATTGCAAGAGGACCTTATGAGACTGGGCACCCAAATGGCAGATGACGTTTAATGTGAGCAAGTGCAAAGTGATGCATGTGGGAAAGAGAAACCCGAACTATAGCTAATTAATGCAAGGTTCCACATTAGTAGTCACCGACCAGGAAAGGGGAATCTAGGAATCATCATTGATACGTTGTAACCCTCTACTCAGTGTATGGCGGCGGCTAAGAAAGCAAATAGAATATTAGGTACTATTAGGAAAGGAATGGAAAATAAAAATGAGGACGTTATAGTGCCTTTGTATCGCTCCATGGTGCAACTGCACCTAGAATATTGTGTGCAATTATGGTCACCGCAACTCAAAAAAAAAAAAAAAAAGATATACTGGAATTAGAAAATGTACAGAGAAGGGCAACAAAAATGGTAAAGGGGATGGGACGACTTCCCCTATGGGGAAAGGCTAACGTGACAAGGGCTGTCCAGCTTGGAGAAAAGACAGCTGAGGGGAGATATGATAGAGGTCTATAAAATAATCAGTGGAGTGGAACAGGTAGACATGAATCTGTTTACTCTTTCCAAAAATACTAGGACTAGGGGGCACACAACGAAGCTACAAAGTAGTAAATTTAAAACTAATCAGAGAAAATGTTTCTTCACTCAATGTGTAATTAAACTCAAGAATTTTATGCCACAAAAAAAAAAAAAAAAAAAAGAATTTTATGCCAGAAAATGCAGTAAATGTCACTGGGAAACTACTTGTTGGGGGGGGGGGGGGGGGGGTTTAGGGGAGCTTGAGGTCCACTGGATCTCCAGCCTCATGCGTGCAGGGAGGGGGCAACCGTCTTGTGTGACAGGTTCAGGCTTTTTTTTTTGGCCTTTTGACAGACCGGACCTGTCAAACAAACTTATGCGGGAAGATTGTGCCTTGGGCGTGTGCCCCGGCACAATCCTCCCACAGAAGTACCCCTATGATCAGAGCTAATACTGCACATGAATTTGCATGCTATTAGCTTTGATCAGTGACGTTATTGCCTCACGCTGTTCTGGTGCTAATTTTAGAGCGCTCCTCGGAACAGCATGGGATTTCCGATCATCTGATCCTCAGTCTGAGCATTGAGGTGCAACAGAAGTGGTCTCAATGTGCCAAATCTCAGGAGACCAGTACCAAAGTTCCTGCATCCATAGCTCACACACACAGCCAGCCATGGGGTACAGTGAACAGGAAAGCTCCTGTTCACCAATGGCAGTTGAACACACCATGTCAGAGGAGGAGGGGGGAAATAAGGTAGCTGCCTGAAGGAGTCAATATATAAAGACTTAGCTGGCAACAGGAGTGAAGGGGGAGTGGCAGGGGCTATGAGGTGGCTAAAGTGACTTCTGACTTCCTGAGTGGTGAGATGCATTGGATAACGACTGGGGGGGGGGGGGGGGTTATATAGAGAGAATAAGTAAAGAGAGTTGGAAAGATGATGGCTGTGTACTTCTGCCAGTTGTCTGCAGCAATGCATTAAGGGCCAGATTTTCTAAGATATTTCTCTTAGGGCCAAATGTACAAAGCATACCAAGCTTGCAACATTGCTTTAGACCAGTTGTAGCTAGTCTTAAGCAAATGTTATATTGCACCTAATGCACAAAGGGGTTTTTCGTGGCTTTAACTATCTGCCATAGCAGCTACCAACAGCTCCATACAAATGTATTACAAGCAGCTCATTAGTATATTAATGAGCATTCTGTGCAATGCACAGAAAGGAGCACTTACTAGATTTTAGGGCTGCTCTAGAGCTGTCAGAGAGGAGCCTTCTTTATCCATGCCGGCAACTCTCTCTGCCTCCTGATCATCCCATATTTAACAGCAAACAGTGGTAAGTGGGGTTGTTAAAAAGCCCAGGCAAACCATAATATGATGTCTTCACTGATCCTTTGTCCTCCCTTCTATTCAGCTTCTGGGGCACAGCAGGCAGACATGGATTTGAAGAGTTGTGATCTCCTGCATGGCTGTGTTTATCTTCTGAGGCACCGAGATGCCAAATCAAACACTTCGGGCAGAGTTCTGTTTCCACTTCACAGACAGCAGGCACAGAGGTGCCAAATCAACAGCTGCTTCTAAGAGTACGGCAGTGAAACAATCCTGTTCTGCGCCCAAGTCACAAAATGATTTTTGTGCCTCTCATCTGCATGCCATCCCCTTTGTGCATCAGTTGCGGTTTGCGACTCAGTAAAGTTCTCCCATGGCTGCCATATTTAATGGAAACTTTTGTGCATGGTCTAGTCCCAAACCCCAAAGCAGCCCAGCTAGAATCCACCTGCCACTGCGCTCTTTTTTTTTTTGCAGCCCCTTTTATTGGAATTCTCTCCAGCTTACTATACACGTTCACAACTATCTTTTAAAAATTATAAAGACAGCTCTAAAAACCTGGTTTAGACAAGCAATTTGGAAGGTAAAAAAGGGTCGAGAGTAAATTATGCTATTTATCACTGCTTGTTCCCTTCTCCCTCCGATCTCTCTTCATTTGCTCTTCTTTTGTGGGTTGATTGTTCAGTAAAATGATAAAATCCTTTCCTATCAAATATTGTGGGTTGATTGTTCTGCAGTTGATTGATAAAATCCTTTCCTATCAAATACTGTAATTCTTTTCCCCTCTCGTATTTTTGTCATTTTAGACTGTAAACCACCCAGATCTGCAAGTTAGCTTGGTGGTACAGTCAGTTTTAATAAACTATAAACCTTAGTAAATCGGGCCCTACAGGAGTTATGGTAGACCTCTCCCTTTCACTAAAATTGAAAAGTGGGGTGGGGGAATGAGAGGTTCCTCAGGTAGAGACTTCTCTCTCATATATGTGGTAGAGATTTTGATGGTAAACCAGTTGAACCTTCCTTATGAGCCAGAGGTACTCTGATCAAGCCCTGAAGAGTCATTTTTGAGCATGAAAATGCATCTTGACACAGAAGCTCCTGACAAATGACCAACAAGTTCCACAAGAAGACAAACAATTGAGGTGGTCCCATGCAACAATGGGAAATGGTGTGTGCATGCACATAGAGGTAGCTAAAAGTTCTTAATATCACTAAACTGGGATAGCTTCCCACACAGACTATCTGTGATGTCACTCATCTGTGAGGACTGTACCCTGCTTACTCTCAGAAAAATCAAAATAAAATAAAGAATGTTCTAAAAGTGTGTATTATACAAACAGTCTGTTTCCAAATACAGGGTTCTCCTTAATCAGATCTTGGTTAGAGAGACTAATACTTCACTTTTTCTAGCTTGTTCCTGCAATGTGACATACTTCAAAGGATTAATGCATGAAATTAATTGGTTATGCCTCACCCAAAAGTATGTTTAACTAGGAAATGGAGCTAGAGAATAAAACCGATCCACTCGGGGCCTCTGCTCAAGTTCTGGGAGAAGAGGATATTTCTCTGGTAAGTGAACAAATTTTGCTTGTGCTTTCGGAACTTGAAGATTGGGGTTTAAAGGAGGAACTGTAAGTTAGTGATAGGCTGATATCCTTAATACTTTAGCAAGTTTTAAATTACGGAAAAACTCAAAAAACACTAAGATGGAGTCAGCAGTCCAGCAGCGAGAGGGGTGCTATCCAGTCTTTTGCATTGAGTGTCACATGTATGATTATCTCCCAATTGGTGAGGTGTCATATGTATGTGCCCGATGCAAAGAGCTCCTAGCTCTCAGAGAACGTGTCCGTTCTCTAGAGGCTAGAGTAGCAGACTTGATGGAGCTGAGGGAGACAGAGAGGTACATAGAGGAGACCTACAGGGATGTTGTAGAGAAGTCCCACCTCCAGTCAGGTAGCCCCTGTGCTACCTTGGAGGAGGGAGGTCTCCTAGAAGGAGAGCATCACCCTGGTGAAGTAGGAAGTACTCCTGTAGCCAGGACCTGCCCACCAGGGGATGTATTATCCTTTCGCACCGAGGATATATCTCCAAATGTTGCCCGGGAGGGAAAGGTTAGGACAGCTGTTGTACTTGGTGATTCGATCATTAGGCATATAGATAGCTGGGTGGCTGGTGGACGTGAGGATCGCCTGGTGACTTGCCTGCCTGGTGCGAAGGTGGCGGACCTCACGCGTCACCTAGATAGGATTTTATATAGTGCTGGGGAGGAGATGGCTGTCTTGGTACATGTGGGTACTAATGACATAGGAAAATGTGGGAGAGAGGTTCTGGAAGCAAAATTTAGGCTCTTAGGTAGAAAGCTGAAATCCAGATCCTCCAGGGTAGCATTTTCTGAAATGCTACCTGTGCCACGCGCAGGGCCCAAGAGACAGGCAGAGCTCCAGAGTCTCAATGCGTGGATGAGACGATGGTGCAGGGAGGAGGGCTTTAGATTTGTTAGGAACTGGGCAACATTCTGGGGAAGGGGGAGCCTATTCCGAAAGGATGGGCTCCATCTTAACCAGAGTGGGACCAGGCTGCTGGCATCGGCGTTTAAGAAGGAGATAGAGCAGCTTTTAAACTAGAAATGGGGGGAAGGCCGACAGTCGCTCAAAAGAGCATGGTTCGGGATAAGGTATCTTTCAAAGATATCACCATAACAGGGAAGATAGAGTATCCTGATAGTGAGGTTGCAAAAGAGATTGTAGTAGATCGGGTATCTTTAAATAACAATAAAAATCAGACAAAAGATTGCCAATTAATACTGTCAAGTACTAAGCATGATGTACTTAGGAACAACAAACATAGTTTGAAATGTCTATATGCGAATGCCAGGAGCCTAAGAAATAAGATGGGGGAGTTGGAATATATTGCACTAAATGAAAAATTAGATATAATAGGCATCTCTGAGACCTGGTGGAAGGAGGATAACCAGTGGGACACTGTCATACCGGGGTACAAATTATATCGTAGTGATAGGGTGAATCGGATTGGTGGAGGGGTAGCATTGTATATTAACGAGAGCCTTGAATCAAATAGATTGAAAATTCTGCAGGAAACAAAACACTCCTTGGAATCACTGTGGATTGAAATTCCATGTGCAAAGGGGAAAAGGATAGTGATAGGAGTGTACTACCGTCCGCCTGGCCAGGACGAACAGACGGATGCGGAAATGTTAAAGGAAATCAGGGACGCAAACAAACTGGGCAACACAATAATAATGGGGGATTTCAATTACCCGCATATAGACTGGGTTAATGTAACATCTGTACACGCAAGGGACATAGGATTTCTTGATGAAATCAAGGACAGCTTCATGGAACAGCTAGTTCAGGAGCCGACAAGAGAAGGAAAAATACTAGACTTAGTCCTTAGTGGTGCTCATGATCTAGTGCAGGGGGTAACGATACGAGGGCCGCTTGATAACAGTGATCATAATATGATCGGTTTTGATATTGGCATTGAAGGAAGTGAAACTAGGAAATCAAGTACGCTAGCGTTTAACTATAGAAAAGGTGATTACGACAAAATGAGAAAAATGGTGAAAAAAAGACTGAAAGGAGCAGCTCGCAGAGTAAAAAACTTGCATCAGGCGTGGATGCTGTTTAAAAACACCATCCTGGAGGTTCAGGACAAATATATTCCACGTATTAGAAAAAAGGGAAAAAAGACTAAACGTCAGCCGGCGTGGCTAAACAGTAAGATAAAGGAAATCATTAGAGCCAAAAAACAATCCTTCAGAAAGTGGAGAAGAGAACCAACTGAAAGTAACAGGATAGATCATAAGGAATGCCAAGCCAAATGCAAAGCGGAGATAAGGAGGGCAAAAAAGGACTTTGAGAAGAAATTAGCGTTGGAAGCAAAAATACATAGTAAAAAATTTTTTAGATACATTAAAAGCAGGAAACCGGCCAAAGAGTCGGTTGGGCCGCTGGACGAAAATGGTGTTAAAGGGGCGATCAAGGAGGACAAAGCCGTAGCGGAGAAATTAAATGAATTCTTTGCTTCGGTCTTCACCGAGGAGGATTTGGGGGGGGACACCGGTGCCGGAAAGAATATTTGAAGCGGGGGAGTCGGAGAAACTAAACAAATTCTCTGTAACCTTGGAGGATGTAATGGGTCAGTTCAGCAAGCTGAAGAGTAGTAAATCACCGGGACCTGATGGTATTCATCCCAGAGTATTAATAGAACTAAAAAATGAACTTGCGGAGCTACTGTTAGAAATATGCAATCTGTCCCTAAAATCGAGTGTAGTACCGGAAGACTGGAGGGTAGCCAATGTTACTCCGATTTTTAAGAAGGGTTCCAGAGGAGATCCGGGAAATTATAGACCGGTGAGTCTGACGTCGGTGCCGGGCAAGATGGTGGAGGCTATTATTAAGAATAAAATTGCAGAGCATATACAAAAACATGGACTGATGAGACAAAGTCAGCACGGATTTAGTGAAGGGAAGTCTTGCCTCACCAATCTAATGCATTTTTTTGAGGGGGTAAGCAAACATGTGGACAATGGGGAGCCGGTTGATATTGTATATCTGGATTTTCAGAAGGCGTTTGACAAAGTGCCGCACGAAAGACTCCTGAAGAAATTGCAGAGTCATGGAATCGGAGGTAGGGTATTATTATGGATTAAGAACTGGTTGAAAGATAGGAAGCAGAGAGTAGGATTGCGTGGCCAGTATTCTCAGTGGAGGAGGGTAGTTAGTGGGGTCCCGCAGGGGTCTGTGCTGGGTCCGTTGCTTTTTAATGTATTTATAAATGACCTAGAGATGGGAATAACTAGTGAGGTAATTAAATTCGCCGATGACACAAAATTATTCAGGGTCGTCAAGTCACAGGAGGAATGTGAACGATTACAGGAGGACCTTGCGAGACTGGGAGAATGGGCGTGCAAGTGGCAGATGAAGTTCAATGTTGACAAGTGCAAAGTGATGCATGTGGGTAAGAGGAACCCGAATTATAGCTACGTCTTGCAAGGTTCCGCGTTAGGAGTTACGGATCAAGAAAGGGATCTGGGTGTCGTCGTCGATGATACGCTGAAACCTTCTGCTCAGTGTGCTGCTGCGGCTAGGAAAGCGAATAGAATGTTGGGTGTTATTAGGAAGGGTATGGAGTCCAGGTGTGCGGATGTTATAATGCCGTTGTATCGCTCCATGGTGCGACCGCACCTGGAGTATTGTGTTCAGTACTGGTCTCCGTATCTCAAAAAAGATATAGTAGAATTGGAAAAGGTACAGCGAAGGGCGACGAAAATGATAGTGTGGATGGGACGACTTTCCTATGAAGAGAGGCTGAGAAGGCTAGGGCTTTTCAGCTTGGAGAAGAGGGGAGGGCTGAGGGGAGATATGATAGAAGTGTATAAAATAATGAGTGGAATGGATCGGGTGGATGTGAAGCGACTGTTCACGCTATCCAAAAATACTAGGACTAGAGGGCATGAGTTGAAGCTACAGTGTGGTAAATTTAAAACGAATCGGAGAAAATTTTTCTTCACCCAACGTGTAATTAGACTCTGGAATTCGTTGCCGGAGAACGTGGTACGGGCGGTTAGCTTGACGGAGTTTAAAAAGGGGTTAGATAGATTCCTAAAGGACAAGTCCATAGACCGCTATTAAATGGACATGGAAAAATTCCGCATTTTTAGGTATAACTTGTCTGGAATGTTTTTACGTTTGGGGAGCGTGCCAGGTGCCCTTGACCTGGATTGGCCACTGTCGGTGACAGGATGCTGGGCTAGATGGACCTTTGGTCTTTCCCAGTATGGCACTACTTATGTACTTATTAACCTCCATTCTAGCAACCAGCCACCAGAAGAATTTCAAGTTAGAGACCTCCCTAAGTGGTGTCATAGGAATAGGCCCCCTTTCCCCTGAATGTCCTTGGAAGAATACAGGTTTTAGAATTTATTTGATGTTTCACTCAGAACCAGCACTGCATTCCCCCTTCCCCCAACTCAATAGAAGATACCTCCAAAGTTTTCTGCGACTTCTTTGCTGTGTATGCTTTACTGGCTGCCTGAGGCTAGTCATGGTAAATTCAAACTGCTGTACTTAGTATTTCAAGCACTTAATGGAATGAGCCCCATATGTTTGGCAGGTACATTGATTATGTACCTGGGCATTTACATTGTTCCAATGTCAACTAGGAACTCCCTGGTCCAAGAGATTTTAAATTTGTAGACCCTGTTACATTATTCGTTGCTTATGGAACCATTTAATTATCAATTGAAAAATTGAAACCATTTATATTCTGATACCACTTGAAAATCTGGCATTATTCTCGCACTTTTAGCGCTGGTTTGAAGGCAGTAGATTGGGGATAGTTTATTTGTTTTTAATGTCTTGTTGATTTTATCTGTTTTGTAGGTTTTTTTTTAATGTTTTATTTATAAGTTTACAATATATTACAAGACAATGATAACACATCGAAATGTATAGATTTGAAATAGATTGGTCCAAGATGAGGAAGTCTAATTTTTAAAGAAAAGAAATAATTATATAAAAAAAATAAACTGGAAGAACGTCAAGACTCTGCAGCCTAGACAATACACCTAAATTGGGGAGGTCATCACAGGAGTATCACGTATACCTTCCTTAGCAATGATAAAATCTCTTAATTTCACAGGACAAAAAAAAAAAAAAGATAATTAACCTAATTTAAGGATATCAAACATCTACATGGGTATCTAAGCACAAAAGTTCCACCCAGTTAAAGGACTCTTGGCTTAAGTGCCAATATCTCCCTTCTCCTGGACTGAGTTTCTTTAGCAAAATCCGGAAAAATACGAACTTTCTCGCCCATAAAATTAATATTCATTTTTCTGAAATAAGACTGCAAGATAAAACTTTTATCCGAGTCCAAAGCAAATGTCACAAGCAATGTAGCTCGATCTGAAATTTCAGACCGCTCTAGAAAATCAGTCAGATTATCTTGAGGAGTTTCTGGTTCAATAGTAGTAACTGGAGATTTTTTAATATACTGCGTTTTAGTCACCATAGGGTGGCTTTTCAACGGGAATATCCAGAACTTCCAAAAAATATTTTTTCAATAGTTCAGTTGAGATAATAAATGCAGAAGTAGGAAAATTAAGTATTCGAAGATTATTTCTTCTATTCTGATTTTCTATATACTCCAATTTCCTAGCTTGGATTTTGTTCTCTTTTATGGTAGCCACCACTGTTGTTTGAATAGACTGTAATCTAGAATCAACATTTGAAAATTTTTCTTGATAAACATCCAGTCTAGTGGTGTGCTGCTCAGATTTTTCCTTCAATTGTCTTATTTCAGTCTGAGTAGCATTAAACATACGTTGAAGGGATACATTCAGCTCCTGTATGGCCTCCCAAATCACATCCATAGTGATTACTGCAGGTTTTTCGACACCACCTCCTCCTAACCCAGAAAACAGCGTTTCATGGGTTAAGGCTAGGGGAAAATATCCCCCTGACGCTGTATTTGTACCTGGAGTAGAGGCCTGGATCGGACCTCCTACCGCCAACGTTAGGTCGACCTCACCGGACGCCTGTTCCAGCAGCGCTATCTCCCATCCGCCTCTGCTTCCAGGTTGTGGCGGGGTCAATCCTGCAAGAGGGCTAAGAGTAGCGCCCTCGGTACTGTGCTCCGTAGCTGCCACTTCGGAGATTCTAGAAGCAGTTTCTATCGGTCCCGGTGGACGGATTCCAAATGTTTCCAGCGTGGGTTGCACCAAGGCGGGACCAGAAACAGCGCTCGAGGAGGTAGGAGCCACTGTTTTACCTTTCCTCTTCCCCATTTCTCACGGGGAGCGCTCCTTGGGGCAAACTCAAAACAGGAAATCACCAGAGCTCTCGTTCACACATCCAGTACAGCGGCCATCTTGCTGTTTTGTAGTTTTTATATTTATGAAAGCCAGGTTGTGTACTCAATAGGGAGAAAAGTGGAATATAAAATGTTTTAAAATTACTACTGTCCCAAACTCATTCCTGACAGATTAATCCTGCTGCTCCTTAGATATTCCCCAAGACACACAGGAGTTAATAGGACTTTGTACCTTAAAGGCCCTGACCAAGAGGCTCTTTAAATTGCCCCTTCTTTCACCCCATCAATAAGTCCAATAAAAATGTATCCTTGTTCTACAAGGAGAGACACCTTACAGTTTAGATCTTCCTAAGTCATCCCATACTCCAGACAGACACTGAAAGGGCATACTCTTTGAGCAGGGACTGTCTTTCTTCTATGTTTGTGCAGCGCTGCGTACGCTTTGTAGCGCTATATAAATGCTAAATAGTAGTAGTGGCATACCCATTTCAGTACACAACTGCAGCACTTTCCTACTTATTTGTATAACAGGCCAGATGCTTAAGACAAGATTCAATTTACATAGACATCATATGAACAATACTGGTGCCAGCAGGGTTCCCACGCCTGTTGGTCAACATTTTACAGGACCAGGACACTGTACCAGTGATTTCACAGTGAGAATCCTCAAAGGTAACTTTAAAACCATACAAGAACGTAAGACCTTTGAAGTCAGAATGACTGAATATTTTAACACCCAACAGAAAGGACTTAACAAGGATCTGGGGTTCCTAGCCCATTATAAACCATAAAGCTGTATGTCTCTGTTGATCACCCTCCCCTCACCTATCCACACCCACCCTGTTAGAATATCAATGATATGCTTTGATGTCCCCATGCATACTTCCTACCCACCCCCCTCCTCCCACCCTGTCAGACTGTCATAGTAATGCTTGAATGTTTTCACTTATATACACTGTCAGCTAGCACATTTGCTTATTTCCGATCTGAGGAAGAAGGGCAACCTTCGAAAGCTAATCAAGAAATGTATTAAGTTATGTCCAATAAAAAAAGGTATCTTATTTTCTTTTCCATGTTTTATTTTGTTTGATTTCTATTGATAACCTTAAGAGTGGACTAACACGGCTACCACACTCCTCTACTACTTATTTGTAGAGTCACCAATCAGTGGCTGCTCCTCCATGATGGCACCACTTAGCTATGGGCAGGCAACATTCCCTCCATGGCTCTCTCCAATCCTTGAGCCACACAGGTGGGCTCTTTTCTGTCAATTTTTTTTTTATTACTCAGCCATACTATCTTTAAAATAAGAGAACATGTCTTTGGGTGAATATTGCAGGCAATACAACTGATTAGATTTCCACATTGCTTATGTTTTCATTCAATTTTATTTTATTTAGATTTTGCTCTCACCTTTTTTGTCTTAACAAATGAGTGCTGTACAAGAAACTAGAACATGCAGGAAGTTTAGAAGCAAATTTACAAGAGATTTATACAGACCTATTTGCTGCACATTTCTACACAATGCTTTACAGTTGGACTTCTACTATGCTTCCTTCCAGACTTCTGTTCAAGAACTTGTGCCTAATGCAATGTACAAGAACAACCACCACTCAGGTAAAGAAACACGGCCAACACAGAGAGACACTTTTGTTACATTTGTACCCCGCGCTTTTCCCACTCATGGCAGGCTCAATGCGGCAGGCAATGGAGGGTTAAGTGACTTGCCCAGAGTCACAAGGAGCTGCCTGTGCCGGGAATCGAACTCAGTTCCTCAGTTCCCCAGGACCAAAGTCCACCACCCTAACCACTAGGCCACTCCTCTTCATGTACTACTCTCAAATTACATACAATAGTAAGCCTAACCAAGCTACCACTAACATTTTAACGCCATCGGCTCTTTTTAAAGCGTTACAGCTTCACCGGCATGCAGCTCATTTCTATTATCCTGATAAATATTGGCCACCTTAACTTGTAACACTGGACATTTCCCTACAATGAAAGAATTACGCACTGTAGAATCTTTAAAGTCTATAAAAATCAATTTACTTGCAAGGAATATTCTTTAGGTTTTAACAATTTTTATTGATGATTCAACAACAACATCAACATAACCGATTACTCGACCTTTTAAGGAATATAACATTTTTGTATATATTCATCCGTATCAGTTATCAATGGTTTTTATCATTTTCTTCCCCCCCCCCCCCAATCATTTCTCCATATACAATATCTTTGCGTTTACTGTATGACATGAATATCCAAACAAAAACATAATTGAAATCTACGTTACACGTCACGCAATACTTTTGCTTACGTCATTGAACTTCCCTCTCTCCCCCGCTCCCACCCCCCCTTCCTTACCAGCTATCGAAAATGTACTACAACTTTTATTTACCAAATTACTCAAAAAGCATATGCAATGCATTTGACAGGGTACTGACACTATGGCTAGGCTTTCTTGCAGGAATAAGCCAGTGTCTTGAAACATTTATGCTTGGGAAAGTTTCCTCCTCTCCCACCTTCAGGTCTTAATCACCCGATCCAAATCTAATGGCGCACTTTTATGAATCAAATAATACACTAATGTACTTATTGCTTCTAATATCACATAAGGGAATATTCTTTATTACAAGTTGCCTATATATACAAATTTTATGGTACTAGAATACATGGACATTTCAGCAGAAGCTAGTAAAAATCATTTCAGCCGAGATCAAAACAAAAGTTAAATGTATGGGTAAAGGAACTTCCAAGCACATCATCATGATGTTAACCACCACCTCAATACAGTTTGGACAAAAGAAACCTTCTTGGTCATCATGTAATCTCATTTGAACAGCATCTAACGAAGAAGTGCAATCAACACAACCCACACTTAAATCTGAAGAAAGTATAGCAACATGGTAAATTTGAGTCACCTAAATTCTCTCCACTTAAGTTGTGAGAAACACCAGAAGTCCATTAAGTCCAACAGCTTTCTCTATATGACAATTCAGAGGCAGGAGGAAATAACACTATGAATATCTATCTGTAGGAGGCCCTGCAGCAAACAACTACATTTCCAAACCTAAATATGATAATTTGTTCAGAATCAATTCATTAGTACAATTTGGTAGCATTTAGCTACAACCATTCCTACAAATACCTTTTTCATCTAAAACTTGCCCAAGTTATTTTGGAATTGCTGTAGTCAACTACTCTGCTAGTAAAAGTAAAATCTTCAAGTAAATTAACACATTGAATTTTATTGCCCCCTTAATATCATGAGAATGGCCCTTGTTTGCTTTAATGATCCTTGAGGAAAAAAAGATCATTTGCAGGACCGTATTATATAGAATTAAATCCTCATATCATACAAGTGTTTTGCGATCCAGGGAGTTTCAAGAAAGCAGTGATTGCATTGTAGTGAACATTGGAGCTTAAGATTTCCTTGCTACAGTTAACCGCAAGTGTAAAAAGGATTTCCCCTTGGAACACTGATAGGACTTTGCAAGGTCTCATAGGTATGTTTCACATTATGTGCTGCAGTCAGGCCCAAGCGGGGTGTCCCCAGCTGTCTCAATGCCAGTTCCATGTGGTTTAGCATCAGACATAAGGGCAGTTGGTATTGAAGCCTCAAGCAATAACCCTTCACCGTGACCACCAGCTGTGAGCTCAGTAAACACTGCAACTCCAACATAGCTGGATATGTAGCCACTTCATGAAATGTAAGAGGAGTATTCCAGTTTGGAAGGTGAATTTATTAAAGCTTCTCCAGGTCGACTTTTGAGCCCTTTGCAGTCTGGAGTAGGTATCCAAGTGGTTAGTACCCTGAGCAATCTGCAACAGAGAAGACACCTGCGCTGGTGACGGAGAGAGGATCTTGAAGGTTTATCTCCCCCTCCTTATCCTTTGGTGGAATTTTCTGTCCAAAGGAACTCAATTTGGAAACAATTTGGCAAAATATTTCCAATGTGGATAAAACTAACTTCCAAGATCTCTATTTTAGGGGCCTCTGTGCAGCAACATACTATTAAAATCCATTGAAATTGAGCAGATAGTAGCAGTTGACACCAGGCTGACTCAACAGAAGACTAAACTCCAACCTATACACGCATTAAAATTTCACTTTAAAGAAAGATAATTGTGCTTTGGGAATAAAACTTGGAGAATCAAGAGATATGTTTTAAGTTGTTATATGCAGGAGGCTTTGAAATTACCAGATGAATATTTGCTACCACTTTCTAAAGTGTTTTACCTACTGCAAAAAATTTTTTTTTTTTTTTTTTTTTGGGGGGGGGGGGGGGGGGGGGCCTCAAGTGATCCTGGCTTTCAAATGGATACTATGGGCATTGTTAGAGGTCTCAGATGTACAGTTCTAGAATATTAATAACAGTGGCTTTAACTGCAGATAGACTGGCTTTTGTGTATGTTTTTCAAGTATCATCCTGTATTATTTCTAGGATATTCAGAAGGATCCAAAAGAGAAAAGGACAATTTATTTTACTTAAACAAAGGGTGTTCAGTTAAGGGCCCCTTTTCTTAAAATGTGCTGTAAAATTTAGAACTGCTAAATATTTTCTTCAAGCTGACCCAGTTGACCACCTTTAATCAGTAGCAGGAAGACGGTGGGAGACAAATGACCCTTCTGGATCCTAGATCATTATGCAGTATGCCTACACAAATCCATGTTGCGGATCTCTTGTTTATCTAAGGACTGGATTCTTTATTGATATTTCTTGCTGCTATTACTTTAGTAAACGTTTTTGTTTTCTGTACTAGAGATTAAATGCTGGTTATTCAAAATGGACAGACTGGATAGGCCACACGGTCTTTACCTTCATTTTTTTATATTTCTATGTAAAATTTCAATAAAATAGAAAATTTAAAAATGCATTGTTACTTTTTTTTATGCAAATGACCTTCATTTACAAAACCATTTGGAACAAGCTGTTATTTCATTGATCATTTTTCAAACTTTCTGAAATATTTTCTTGAAATACCATATTCAAAATGGAATTCCATACTCAATTGTTGACTCAGTCTTCACATAGAAAGGTTGATAAACAGAAGCAAGAAATAAAGCTAATGCATTCCAATGTGACTACTGCTGTTCAGTTTACCACATTCATTCCCAGTCTGCACTATTTAATGTTCCTCCCAACATGCCATACTATAGAAAAGGCAAGCACCAAGATTATTATTGTGCCAGTCACCATCATTGACTAGGTACTTACTGCAGCACTCTTTCCTGGAAAGTTGAAGAAAGCGTCCGGCCCATATTTCTGAGGCATGTGCTTTAGAACGGACAATAATTTTACCGCATGTGGAGGCTAATTAAAAAAAAAACAAAAAAAATTGTTTTCAATATATTTAATAAGCTTCTCTGAAATTACTAATATATATATATATATATATATATATATATATATATTAGTACATGTGTTATATAGTATGAAAGTTATATAAAGCATAGTTGATCACCTATAACAGCAGGATAAAATCAGGCACATTTGAATACCATCTAACAGCATCAAGAAGCATTCTTCTCGGCATCCATGGGACTTCCCACATAACCACTACTTTTACAAGCTCCCTCATGCCAACATAAAGCTTAGGAACCAGCCTTCCAGGGATGAGGGAGGATAGGTGTCTAGTTTAACTTACCTAAATAATGTTTCCGTTATGGTTAACACTCTAAAATAGCACACTATCTTTAAACCGATTTACTGAATATATCAATTATTTCAGAATACTTCAGTTATAGTTAAGCAATTATCTTTTATTCATCAACCAAAGATAGGAGAACAGACTCTGTGCTGTGATGAGGTCTGAATCCTGACTGGGAAGAGTGGAGGATGGAGTGCTGAGATAGATCGCCAACTGTTTAGTGACTAACCATTCCATGATCTTGACTAGGAGTGGGATTGATGCCACCGGTCTGCAGTTAGTTGTGTCATTCTTTTTTGGCCATGGTGTTTTTTTAGGATAGGGGTGAGCATTGTGTTTCCCTTTGTCTCTGGGAAGCGACCTTCTCGTAATAAGAGATGTGTTCAATTAGTAGATCTATAAAACATGAAGGGCATCTCTCATAAGTGAGGTGGGACAGGCATCCTATATGCAGTGAGATTTTGTGTATTTTTAAAGGAAGATTTGAATCTCGGAGATTGATGATATTTTGAAGGACGTCCAGGTTCTGTCAGCTCATACTGCTTTGTTATGTGGTGTCCAGTGGTCTAGGTAGCACTCTAGCAGGAGAGCAGTTGTAGGAAAGCTTGATCTGATGTTAACTACTTTGTCTGAAAGAGTGAGCTAGGTCCACGGCGTTCAGGGGGTCTTTGATGGTGGCTAAACATGATTTAAGTGTCAAGTAGGTTGTTTACTAGTCCGTAGAGATTCTTGATGTTGGGGCAGCCGGAACCTATGTAAGTATCGTAAAACTTTGCATTTGCTTGTTCGATAAGGTATTTGTACGTCTTTACTGCTTGTCTCCATGTGTCTTTGTTTTCCGTTTTGTTTTCTTGGACCCAATTTCTCTCTAGTCATCCGTAGAGATTTTTGTGATCAGTAGCTGTTCAATAAACCAGGAGGATGATCGATGATTACATATTTTTTAAAATTGTACAGGGGTGATTTCATCTAATATGGCCAGGCTCCGGTGGTCTCAGTTTTTGAGGAAGTCCGCATTTTTGGGCTCCAGTGGTGGATAAGTTGGTGTTATATCCCAAAATTCAGATCTTACCTCGTGTGGAAATCTTGGCTGGCTGAGTTTTTTTTTTTTTTTTTTTTTTAATCAGATGTTACGTCTTTCCAGTATAGGGTACAAGTAAGTTTATTGTGGTACAGTTGACCAGGTGATGTTTGATATGAATATGTCATTGTGTATTGAAAGTCTGTGCGTGAAGAGCTCTAGTTGATGACCCTTGCTGTGTGTGTTGAGGTCCTGACTGGTTTAGGAATGTTCCAGGACATTAGAAAGTTAAGGACTTCCCGGGTATGTGGGTCATCTTGATTGTCTAGGTGAATATTTATGTCTCCTATGAGCAGTACATATGTTGGAAATGAATTCTGAGAAATCTTCTCTGGCTTTGGCACAGCTGCCGGATGGTCTGTAGAATAATGAACAGCAGTGTCTCTCCTTGAGGGTAGGATCACATAATAAATGCTAGGATTTATAGGGATGAGCTGCAGAGGTTTGATACAGTCATGACTTTTAGGAATACTTTATGGATAACTGCTAGGCCTCCTCCTCTTTTTGAAGTCTGAGTCATGTGTTGTAGCCTGAGGGGGGGGGGGGCATAAATCGTTCAGTACGGTGTCATACTGATTCACAGCTCTCAACTGCAATCTAGATATGTATTTTATTTCTTCATATTTATTACATGAGTATAGAGTGATGTGGACTCCTGATGCAGGCAGCAGTGCCAGGAGCTCTGAGAAAACCCCAAAATAATTAGGTGTAAAATTACATCTGCCCTCTTCAAGCAGAGCCAGGGGTGCACATATTTTAATCACTGATGCCTGCCATCTACGCTAAATGTCAAAGCAGCATGCAGGGGAAATAAAAACAATTTGCAGGAGCAAGATGCAGTGACCAGGAGATACTGCGCGTAGATGCGGGGGAACTTGAGAAGCAATTGGACGAGCAAGCTACTAAACTCTATTCACATAGAATAGAAACACATCCTGCGCAGATCAAATCACTCACAGAAGTGATTTGGAGAAACAAGCCTACTGAAATAATCTCCGGTTTGGAGAGGGACTCTTGAGTCAAAGGGTAAAAAGAATTGCGAACTTCTCATTCATGAACTATGCTAAAAAATTCTCACTAGAGTTCCTGCAGACTCCCTCCCAATAGATGAACTCCGCTTACATAGGGCTCATCGGGCCCTTGGTCCTGCAAGAGCAAACTGCCCCAGACATACAATTGTTTGTTTTCACTCCTATGCTTTAAAAGAGATGATCTTGTAGAATGCCTGTAAGAAGGACCAGTAGCTCAAAGCTTTCAAGTGGAAGTTTATCAAGATTTGTTGGTAGCCACTCTGAAAAAGCACAGGGATTTTGCTGAAGTCACTACCCTCCTGGGAAGAGAGACTTAAATGTCTTTTTCCTCTTGGTCTGGCATTTTTCCTGGGAAGGAAAACTCTGCAGGATGCTCATAGTGTTGCAAAAGATCAGCACCAAGTCCTGCATAGGGCTCAACCCTTCACCCCCTGATGTCCTGTTGGCAGCAAGTGCCAGAGCACAGTAATCATCTAAAGCAATCCTTGGAACATTCCAAAATGTCAAGAGCACTAAATGCCACAATTCACCCTAGTGAAGTCCAACATGCTTTAAAAACATCAGCGTCTCAGAAGACGCCGGGACCTGAAGGCCTTTCCCTAGAATTTTACAAATTATTAGGTCATCATGTGATTCTGAAAGTGTTAACAGTTGGCAGATTTTCTGATGCTATGCGAGGGGCCACGATTATATCAATCTTGAAACTGGGCAGGGATCTGCAAGAAACTAATTCCTATAGACTTACTTCCTTGCTAAATGTTGACATCAAACTATGCCAAAACCTGGCAAACAGGTTCCTTATTATCCCCAGTTACTGCCGCCCCCCCCCCCCCCCCCCCAAGCTGTCGTTACTGAGCTTTTAGCTAGCTTTGATATTGAAAAGGCCTTTGACTCTGTTTTTCAGCCCTATCTTTGGGAGGAGTTATGTCACTTTAGTATTTGCGGGCCTATTGTTTCCATGATTCGTATTCTTCACCAAGAACCCTGGGCACAGCTTTTGGTTTATGTTCTCTCCACTTCTTTTGAGGTTTCTCCAGGGATGAGGAAGGGCTGCCCCATCTCCTCTTTATCCTTTGTATATGGAGCCTTTAACATTGAAACATGAAGATCCAGATATTATGGGCATCCCACTGGGTAGAGGAGAATTTAGGCTAGCCCTTTTTGTAGATCTTTTCATAGCTTTTATATCTCAGATGATCTACTTTTTGGACAATTATCTGGTTTGTGAGTCAATGCAGATTCATCAGAAGCTTTAATATCATCAAGGCCCGGATGCACAAAGCTTACCGTGCTGGGAACGTTTGCTTAAGACTAGTTCTAACCAGTCTAAAGCAAACATTATTTAGCAAGTAATGCACAAAGGGTTTTTCCACAGCTCTAATGTGTGCTGTTAGCAGCCACAGAGAAACACATGCAAATGTATCACATGAGCTCATTAGTATTCTAATAAGCATTCCAGGCGATGTACAGCTCCAGAGAGCCTAGCTCTAATGAGCTAATTTTATGGCCGTTCTGGAGCTCTCAGAAGAGGAAGGAAACACAGGCAGTTGAAAAGGCTGCCTACCTTTCCCCTCCCAAGCAGGAACAGCTTAGTGAGTCCCATCCCCCGCCCTCCCCTCCGTCTGAAACCAGGCCCATGCAGTGCCTCTCACCTCTCACGTCAGACGAGGGCGGGACCAGGAGGAACGGGGGGGGACGTCCGAAGATGCGATGCGATCAGCTGTTCTTCCCTGTGCTGTGCAGCGCCTTCACACAGAGGTGAGAGGCGCTGTGAGGGCCCGGTAAGACAGAGGGGGGGGGGCGGCGGAGCTGAGGAGAAAGAGGAAGGGAGGGGGGGCCGGGGCTGTCTAAAGTTTTGATTTTTTAATGCAGGGGGGAGCGGGGAGCAGCAGCGACCTCCGGGGGGGGGGGGGCAAGGCCATCCATAAAGGACGCTCCTGATGTTTTTGCCCCCTCCCAATCCTTTTTTTTTTTTTCACATTTGTCGGGGCTGCAGGGGGGAGCGGGGAGCAGCGGTGACCTCGGGCGGGGCGAGTTAGCTTTCCCGGAGTTTTCCAGCGTTAGGGTAAGCGGTAAACTTTGATGCATCTCATTTCAATAGGGTTTCTACACAATCTGCTCATCTGCATTCCGTTTTCGTTTGCTGCTACGTCGGAAATTGGGCTTTAATACATGCCAGGGTTAAAAACTTGTTCACTAAAGGGTCGTTTAGTTTAGTGCATCTGGCCCTGAATGTCCTCCTGGATTGACAAATGTGTGTTCCAGTCAGTGGGTAGCCAGGGGTTTGTCCCACCTCTCCCATGTGTTAGAATGAACATGTAATGTTATCTTTTGACACTCTCAAACACATATTGTCCGACCGACAGATTGGTATGCTTATCTACAATTTTGCCACTATCTCTGTCCGTTGTTTCGGCAATATGTGACAGGCTTTTCTGAAAATGACCTATGGACACTGGCCCCTCCCAGCAGTCACTAAAGGCTTAGCTGGTCATTATTATGAGGGCTATGAAAGACAAAAGTCCTCCCTGTACTGGAAAAAAATGTTGCTCATTGAACTGAGGATTTTGGGTCTTACTCCACAGATAATATCCTGTGCAGCTTGAAGTCAGGCTCGCAACTTGCAGAGGATACCAGTTACAAGAACTTAATCACAAAGTTGTATTGTGTATGTATAACTATCGATCTCAAGCTCATAAGATTTGTCACCCTTCAGATGGGACCCTGTCAAATGTGTAGCCTTAAATGCCTCTTATAAGCATTTTATATGGATCTACCTGGCTATTTCTAAACTCTGGAGAGATGTTTGGTCCTTTTTGGCAGATCATCACAGTCAGTGGGAGGTGACTCCTGGACATCAAGGAGGGAACTTGCATTTCTGGTCTGTTTTTACACAAAGCTTCTTTGATTGGTAAACGTCTTTTGCAATGGATTCATTCTGTCCCGCCTACACTTCAAAAACCAATGGCAAAATTAGATGAACTTAACGATGGAACGACTTATGGTGGACTCGTGGGGTAATAGGGCTAAAAACATTCCTGCAACCTGGACTCCATATGCGAATGTTTTAACCTCTATAAGTGCGCTCTGCTATTTTAAATACCTCAACTAACATTCTGGACCTAGCTTTTGCAGTATTCTTGCTAATTTATTTCTGTCTTTATGCATGGATCACAAGGGACTAGAGCGAGGGTGTGTACTAGAAAAGGGGGTGGGTGGGATTTGAGAGGGTTTTTTGAGTGGGAAATAAGATACCTTCACTTGTGGAATTAATCATGATTAAACATTTTTAGTGAAAATGCAGCCCTAAAATGTTTGTTTGCTTTCTGTGAGAGAGTAATAGAATGATCTTATCACATCATGTCCAGTTGACAAAGAATGAGATGTTTTATTATTTACTAGTAAAAAAGGCCCGTTTTCCTCGGAGTGTGTAAGTTTGAGAGAGAGAGTGTATGTGAGAGATGGAGTGTGTGTGTCAGAGAGAGAATGAGAGAGAGATAGAGTGTGTGTCTGTGTGTGAGACTGTGTGTGTGTGACAGAGAGATAGTGTGATAGAGTGTGTGTCAGAGAGAGTGTATGTGAGAGACAGTGAGTATGTGCCCCCCCTCTCGCAGGTCCCCCACCCCCTCCATCCATGTCCAGCGACCCTCCCCTCGCCCCCCTCCAGCAACCCATGTCCAGCGTCCCTCCTCCAGCCACCCATGTCCAGCGACCCTCCCCTCCCCCAGCGCATCAAACCCCCCTCGCCACCCGCAGCTGCCACTGGTAACGCTGTCCAGCCGCTGCTGCTTCTCCTGTTGAGCAGCAGCAGCCACTACAAAAAAAAAAAAAAAAGCAATTAATGTTTTCAAACACGGCACCGTAGACAGCCATCAGGCATTGGCTGTCAGCTCTGCAGCCGCTCCTCCTCTCGCCTCTCACGTCGCTGCGCTCCTCCGGGGTCTTACTCCAGGGGCAGTGATATGGAGACAAGAGGAGCGGCTGCAGAGCCGACAGCCAATGCCTGATGGCTGTCTACGGTGCCACGTTTGAGGTTTGAAAACATTTATTGCTTTTTTTCTTTTCGTAGCAGCTGCTGCTGCTCAACAAGAGAAACAGCAGCAGCCGGACAGCGTTACCAGTGGCAGCTGCGGGTGGTGAGGGGGTTGATGTGCTTCGGGGGGGGGGGGGGGGGTGTTTCATCGGAGCACTTACAGCTGATTCCCAGGCAGGGGGAGGAGTAGTTGCTCCGCGTGTTTCCCTACTCCTCCCCCTGCCTGGGAATCAGCTGTGAGCGACATCAGCCTGGCTACGGAACCTAGCTCAGAAACTCCAGGAGCCACGGAGACAGGCAACTTCTTTAGAACGTTGGAGATGAGAATTATTATATAGGATTTGTTACATTTGTACCCACATTTTCCCACCTATTTGCAGGCTCAATGTGGCTTACATGGTACCGTAAAGGCGTTCGCCAGTCGGTTGATAATGTTATGGTATTAAATGTTTACAGTCAGAATGCAATTACAAATGAGCATGGTAATAGTTGTCTGCAGAATCGGGTACTTTTAAGATGCCAAATATTTCCAGTCAGAAAAGATTTTTAAAATATCCTACGCTGAGTATTTTGTTTTTACACAGCTAGGCACTTCAAGTTCCTTCACTAAGTTACTTCAGAGTAACTGGACAAAAAACAGCTTACCCATTGCCCTTTATCTCCTTGAAGCTTGCTAAAGAACAGCTTCAACTCTCGAACTGTCAAACTGTAGCCAGCGAGCACTCCCAACATGTCAACCAAGAGATCTGAAGAGAAAATAAAATAAAGACACCATTACACACTACATTTCTTATGTACATGGTATGTAGACTTCACATGATGCTACTATAAATCAGAAGACTATGCTGCCATTTATTTTTTAAATATTCTCCCTAAAATATTGAAGAGGGATAAACTGTCCCTCAAAAAAAGTATACTATTGAATTTTTAAAGTTAACATTCTATATGGAAAGCCATTGCCGTTACAAAACTGATCAGATTGAAATCTAACCAGGGCACTACAGAGTCCAACTTTCTTCCATAAAGTAATAGATCTATGGAAGAAAGAGGAAGGCAGGGACAGTGTCTGAAGACACAACCAGGAGAAAAATCCTTCCTGAACTTAGAGCAGGATTAGAACATTTTCCTACAATATAGCTATGTAATATTGCCACATCTTCTCTTCTAAAGACCTGTTCAGCTTATGCTGTAGCCACAACTATATCTGCTAGCAAACGTTCTATAATTTTACTATTAACAAGTGTTTTCTGTAGATAGAATTGATCAGGCACACAAGTGTGCAATGTTATCCAACCACACCATAACAAAACAGCTTTCACAGAGCTCAGAACCAGTCTATGAAGCCCTTAGTCTCTTTAGTGCCCCAGTTAGTTCCATAATTCAAGGAATGCACGCAGGACTGTGTGCTTGATCAATCGGCTAGCTCCATCTGCCTCTCAGTATTTTGAAGCTTCCAAAGCAGTGTTAAACCGCAAAGTAGCATAACATGAACTTTCCTCACAGCGAACGAACGCCCCAGAACAGGAGCAATAACACAAAGGAGGGACAAACTCAACCTCCTGTAGAAGAACAGAAATCCTGAAGACTTTTCCAACTTCTTCCAATGAGGGAACACGTCTGCAGGAAAAACTGAACACAAAACAGAGTCAATCAGGGAGGGATCATGGATTCATCTGCTGTGACTAAAGGAAAGAAAATTACCAAGGTAAGAACCTAATTTTCCCTTCCTTGTCATCAGCAGCAGATGAATCCATTACGAATGGGATGTATCAAAGCAATCCCTAGATAGGGCGGGAACAAGCCACACCACGCGCAAGCACTTGTGCTCCAAAAAGCGCATCCCTCCTGGCAGCCACATCCAGCCTGTAATGTCGGGCAAAAGAAAGCTTAGAAGTCCAAGTTGCTGCACTACATATCTCTTGAAGAGAGAATGCTCCAGTGTCAGCCCAAGAGGAGGAAATCGCTCTTGTAGAATGAGCCTTAAAAGGCGTCAGGCGGAGGCCGGCCAGACAGCAGATAAGCAGAAAAAATGGCTTCCTTAAGCCAACGGGTTATAGTGGCTTTAGACGCTGGAGACCCTCTGCGAGGACCTGACAATACAAAAAGGTGATCAGAGGTCCTGAAAGCATTTGACATCTGCAGATACTGCAACAGAGCCCGGCGCACATCCAGGAGGTGCAACTGCCCAAAGGATTCTGGAAACTCCTTCCTAGTAAAGGACGGCAAATAGATAGGCTGGTTTAGGCATGAAGGAAGGCACAGTACGTACCGTTACTCCGGACTCTGAGAATTGCAGAAAAGGGTCTCGGACAGGACAACGCCTGGAGCTGAGATACCCGTCTTGCTGATGCAATGGCCACCAAAAAGACCGTCTTTAGAGTCACATCCTTCTCCGAAACGCATTTCAGCGGCTCGAAGGGCAAACACTGAAGAGCCTTTAAAACTAGCCCCAGGTTCCAGGCCGGGCAAGGGGCCCACACGCGAGGCCGGAGCCGAGGCACCCCTCTCAGAAACCGTGCAATGTCCAGATGCGAATCCAGGGAGAGGCCAACGACCTTCCCCCGAAAGCATGACAATGCTGCCTCTTGAACACGCAGGGAATTATAGGCCAAGCCTTTTTGTAAACCATCCTGCAGAAAGTCAAGTATCGGCGAGACAGAAGCCCGCATGGGTGTGATAGCTTTAGAAGCACACCAAGCCTCAAAATAGCGCCAGATCAGAGCATAAGCAATGGAAGTGGAACGCTTGCGGGCCTGCAAGAGAGTGGAGATGACCTTGTTAGAATAGCCCTCGTCTCTCAATTGCACCCTCTCAATAGCCATGCTGAAAGACCAAAGCGGCATGGATCCTCCATGGTCACCGGGTCCTGCGTCAACAGGTTCAGAACCAGAGACAAAGGAAGGGGAACCTCCACCAGCATCCGCTGGAGGTCCGCATACCTCGGCCGGCTGGGCCAATCCGGGGCAATGAGGATCACCACTCCTTGATGTAGCCAAATTCGTAGGAGGAGCCGCCCTATTAAGGGCCAAGGAGGGAACACATACAGGAGGCCCGGAGGCCAGGGTTGAGCCAAGGCATTCAACCCCGCCGAGAGAGGATCTCTGTCTGCTGAAAAAGGACAGGACTTTGGCATTTGTGCTTGACGCCATAAGGAACACTTCGTCTGCAAGTTCCCACTCCGCTGGGTCGATTTGATGCCTGCTTAGAAAATCGGCTTGCACGTTGCTCTGACCTGCTATGTGAGCTGCTGACAGAAGCTGCAGATGTAGCGCAGCCCAGTGGCAAATTAGAGCGACCTCCGCAGCCAGTGCTCTGCACTGAGTGCCGCCTTGTCGATTTATGTAGGCCACTGCTGTCGTGTTGTCCAACAGAACTCTGACAGCCAGTCCCTCCAGGGTTTTGTTAAAGGCCAGAAGCGCCTGAAATATCGCTCTCAGTTCTAAGTGATTGATGGATCACCCCGTTTCCTCGGGTGTCCATAGACCCTGGGCATGACTTCCCTGGCAATGTGCTCCCCAGCCGTTCAGGCTGGCATCCGTTACCACCAGGCACCAATCGGGAAGCGCCAGCGGCATTCCTCGCCGCAGCATGCTGTCTGAGAGCCACCACTCCATACTGAGTCGGACCACAGGGAGCCACGTGCATCTGCGTTGATAATCCTGGGACATCGGAGACCATCGTTGAAGCAGGGCAATCTGCAGAGGTCTCGTATGCGCTCTCGCCCATGGCACCACTTCTAAGGTGGCCGTCATCGACCCCAACAGCTGGACAATGTCCCAAGCTCACGGGCGAGGCATCCTCAGGAGCAGACGGACCTGATTCTGAAGATTGCACCGCCTGTGGTCGGGTAGATAGATAAACCCCGAGGCCGTGTCGAACCGGACCCCCAAATATTCTAGAGCTTGAGAGGGGGTCAGGTGACTTTTGGATATACTGACGACCCAGCCCAGAGATTGCAGTACTGAGACCACTTTGGCTGTGACATGATGACTCTTTTGCCGAGTCCGCTCTGATGAGCCTGTCGTCAAGGTACAAGTGAACCCGGATACCCTCTCGCCTGAGAAAGGCAGCTACTACCACCATTACCTTTGAAAAGGTTCGGGGGAGCTGTGGCGAGGCCAAAAGGCAAGGCCCGAAACGGGAAATGTCTTCCCAACACCGCAAATCGGAGGAACCGTTGGTGCGGGGGCCAAATAGGTATGTGCAAGTAAGCTTCTTTTAGGTCCAGAGACATGAGGAACTCTCCTGGCTGTACCGCCACAATGACGGAGCGCAGGGTTTCCATGTGAAAATGCCGCACTGAGACTTGTTGACTTCCTTCAAGTCAAGAATGGGCCGAAAAGACCCAGCCTTTTCGCGGCACCACAAAGTAAATGGAGTAACGACCGCAGCCGTGTTCAGCGGGAGGCACAGGGATCACCGCCCCAAGCTGCAACAAGACAGCTACAGAGGTACTCCGGAGGCAGAAGAGGGTGGGAAAGGCAGGGAAAGGGCGAATCTATATGCCTGCATCCACACAGGGGGAAGGGTAAGGCAGGGAAAGGGCGAACAAGCTCCTTAAGCAGGGACTGTCCTTCTCTGTTAAACTGTACAGCGCTGCGTAACCCTAGTAGCGCTTTAGAAATGTTAAGTAGTAGTAGAATCTTCAAGGAGCTGAACATGCTGCGTCCAACCCTGCTGGGAGATAGAGAAATACTGAGAGGCAGATGGAGCTAGCCGTCCTAGAGGCACTATGGTTTTCAGTGTTCTCTATCTCCTCCTGCTGGTAGGTGGACACAACCCATTCGTAATGGATTCATCTGCTGCTGATAAGGAAGAGGGGAGATATGATTAAGGTCTACAAAATCCTAAGTGGTGTAGAACGAGAAGTGAATCAATTTTTTTACTCTCAAAAAGTACAAAGAGACACAATGAAATTTCATGAAAATACTTTTAAAACAAACAGGAAGAAATATTTTTTCACTCAACGAATAGTTAAGCTCTAGAACTCGTTGCCAGAGGATGTAATAAAAGCGGTTAGCGTATCTGGGTTTAAAAATGGTTTGGACAAGTTGCTGAAGGAAAAGTCCAGTCTGCTACTGAGACCCACATGGAGAAGCAACTGCTTGCCCTGGGATTTGTAGCATGGAATGTTGCCAAGATTTGGGTTTCTGCCAGGAACTTGTGACCTGGCTAGGCAACTGTTGGAAACAGGATACTGGGCTGGATGGACCATTGGTCTGACCCAGTATGGCTATTCTTATGTTCCTACAACGAGCAAGTCTTGTCTTGGTGTCAAGTGTAAAAATGGCAATATTGCCATTTACTCACTCATTGTCAAGATTAAATCATTTCAGCGATATATTTCACAATCCCGCTGCACATACCCAACCCCGCTATTTTGGAAGCATGATGCATTAGTGGTAGCGTTTTTGTTAGACTACAAGTAAGGTTCCTGAGGAAGGACACGATCCAAAAAGAGGCTTTGTAGAACCTGTGGAAGCTGTCTTCATGTGTCTTCAACCAGATAAGTGATTTGATGTGGATAGAGAGACTGTTTGGGGTGTGGTCAATAGACAAATTTGTGACCGCCCCAATAGATAGCCCATTTTGCTCACAACACTTACGTGTTTTGTAACATTGAAGTTACCCCTTTGGTGAGGAATTTTGCTTTCATTGATAGAGTGTCCAATATACTTTTCAATTTTGCACATTTGACATCACACAGATGGTTTCCTCAAGGATGCATGTGAAGCATTTAAATAAACGCCAATTCCAGCTCACTCATTTTAGATTTAATGCCTGTTATACCGAGGGCTTTGTGCCATGGTTGATATGCTGAGCGTAACCACACATTTAGAGATACTGTAGGAATTTTTATTTTATTTGGATTGGATGCTGGTACTGAGACTAGCAATTCGTTTTGATCTAGACTATCTTTCTTTGTACTTAGTGTGTTTTGGTTTTCTAATTTGAGTTGTTTTCAGTGAATTACCAAATCTATACACCAGTCATTCTCTGGAAATCCCTTACTGCAGCCCAAACCATTGTGGAAAATATCACCACAATGTAGTTTTCCAGTTAGAATACAGATTAGCTTTAAACAATGAAATACTGACTCCTGGCCATTCAAAATAAGCATCTCTTACTTGTATTGTAATACAACTTAAATGAATTTCACACTGGTAAGAGCATTAATATCTATATTTTAAATTTACAAGTTGAATATCTCCTATATTGGAAGAGAGAACAGTCCAACAGCCTTTCCACTGTTCACTACTAATGTGAAAAGTGGGACATTGATCATTCACCTCACCTTGTTGCCCAAGCCCCACTGCTTCTGAATTATAAGAGAATCACATTTGTTTCAGCTACAAAGATTAAAGATTATACCATATTTTGTTCTGTTCATTGCCTGGCCAATTCTTACCTGCTATCATGCTGTCGGCTTTATCGATCCTTTTGAGCACTAACTCAATGAGTCCCACTTCAGTGCAGATGAGTAGATTGCGAATACTCTTCTTCAAGACAGCAGTGAAGATACTCCAAATTTCTGCCTGACAAGTGATATCACACTTGTCCAACAGTTCCACCATACATATGATACTTTCTCCTTCTTGGATGATGAAGTTCATTTCCAAATCAAATTGGCCACCTACAAGCTTTTAAATAAAAAGAGAAATGAGAAAGACAGCTACAAATTTCATTTTAAAAATACATTTATATCTCACTGAATTGCAAATGTTCTGGTTGAATTCCACAGAAGGGAAAATTAGGTTCTTACCTTGGTAATTTTCTTTCCTTTAGTCATAGCAGATGAAGCCATTACGTATGGGTTATGTCCATCAACAAGCAGGGGAGATAGAGAGCACTCAAACTTTCACAGTGCCCTCTTGGCCAGCTAGCTCCACTGCCTCTTCAGTATTTGAAGCTTCCAAAGCAGTATGGCAAACCGCAATGGGAATCACAAGAGCTTTCCTCACAGCGAACGATGGCCCATCACAAGGGCATGAACTCAAAGGAGGGAATGCACATCCTCCTGGAGGGAATAAACGCATCCTCCTTATTGTATAAGTGGAGGGGAACACACACGCCTCCTGGAGGGAATCACACATCCTCCCAACACACTGGAGGGAATGAACTCATCCTCCTATTTATAGAACTGGAGGGGAACACATGCGCCTCCTGGAGAGAATCAACACATCCTCCAAAAAAAAAAAACATGCTGGAGGGAATGAACACATCCTCCTAAATTTAAACTGAACATGAATCCTGAAGATTGTTTTCCAACTTTCTCCCAAGGAAGGAACTTCAGGAAATTAGAACAGAACCTGAAAAACAGATTCACAGCATACAGACAATCATACAGGGAGGGCTCATGGCTTCATCTGCTATGACTAAAGGAAAGAAAATTACCAAGGTAAGAACCTAATTTTCCCTTCCTTGTCATCAAGCAGATGAAGCCATTACATATGGGATGTAACAAAGCAATCCCTAGATAGGGTGGGAACAAGCCACACCACGCGCTAGCACTTGTGCACCAAAACGCGCATCCCTCCTGGCAGCCACATCCAGCCTATAATGTCGGGCAAAGGAGAGCTTAGAAGCCCATGTTGCTGCACTGCATATCTCTTGAAGAGAGAGTGCTCCAGTTTCAGCCCAAGAGGAAGAAATCGCTCTAGTAGAATGTGCCTTAAAGGCTACAGGCGGAACCCTGCCGGCCAGCAGATAAGCTGAAAAGATAGTTTCTTTGAGCCAGCGGGCAATAGTGGCTTTAGACGCTGAAGACCCTCTGCGAGAACCGGATAGCAAAACAAACAGATGATCAGACGTCCTGAAAGAGTTGGTAACTCGCAGATACTGCAGCAGAGTCCTGCGCACATCCAAAAGGTGCAGCTGCCCAAAAGATTCTGGAAACTCTTCCTCTGAAAAAGAGGGCAAGAAAATAGGCTGGTTTAAGTGAAAGGCTGAAACCACCTTAGGCATAAAGGAAGGCACGGTCCGAACCGTGACTCCGGACTCTGAAAATTGCAGAAATGGGTCTCTACAGGACAGCGCCTGGAGCTCTGACACCCGTCTCGCCGAGGTAATGGCCACCAGAAAAACGGCCTTCAGTGTCAAGTCTTTCTCCGATGCTCGCCGAAGCGGCTCAAAAGGAGATGCCTGCAGGGTTTTCAAAACTAGCCCCAGGTTCCAAGCTGGACAGGGTGCTCGCACTGGAGGTCGGAGCCGAAGCACCCCTCTAAGAAACCGTGCCACATCTGGGTGAGCAGCCAAAGACACGCCTTCCACCTTACCACGAAGGGAGGCCAACGCTGCCACCTGCACCCGCAGGGAATTATAGGCCAAGCCTTTTTGGACACCTTCCTGCAAAAAGTCCAGAATCGGCGAGACAGGAGCCCGCATTGGAACAATGGCTCTGGAAGCACACCAAGACTCAAACAGGCACCAAATCCTGGCATAAGCCACGGAAGTGGAGCACTTGCGGGCTTGCAGGAGAGTGGAAATAACTTTATTGGAATAACCTTTATCCCTCAATTGCGCCCTCTCAATAGCCATGCCGTAAGACCAAAGCGGCCGGCGTCCTCCATGGCTACCGGTCCTTGAGTCAACAGGTTCGGTACCAGAGGTAACAGCAGAGGAGCCTCCAGGAGCATCTGTCGGATGGCCTCCTTGGCCAATCCAGGGCGATGAGGACCACTTCTCCTGGGTGCAGCCGAATCCGCAAGAGCAGGCGCCCTATCAAGGGCCATGGGGGAAACACATAAAGTAGACCCGGAGGCCAGGGTTGAGCCAAGGCATCCAACCCCGCCGAGCGAGGATCTCTCCGTCTGCTGAAGAAGCACGGGACTTTGGTATTGGCACTTGTCGCCATTAGATCCATCACGGGCTTGCCCCATTTGGCACAGATCTGCAGGAATACTTCGTCTGCCAGATTCCATTCTGCTGGATCGATCTGATGCCTGCTCAGATAATCGGCCTGCACATTGCTCTGACCTGCAATATGAGCTGCCGACAGACACTGAAGATGCAGCTCGGCCCAGTGGCAAATCAGTTCGGCCTGCGCGGCTAGTGCTCTGCACCTTGTTCCGCCTTGTCGATTTATATAGGCCACCGTTGTCGTGTTGTCCAACATCACTCTGACAGCCAATCCTTCCAGGGTCACTTGAAAGGCCAGAAGCGCCTGAAACACCGCTTTCAACTCTAGGCCACTAGGCCTCGGGTGTCCATAGACCCTGGGCATGCTTCCCCTTGCAGTGTGCGCCCTAGCCCTTCAGGCTGGCATCCGTTACCACTAGGCACCAAACGGGGAGCATCAGCGGCACTCCTCGCCGCAGCATGCTGTCCGAGAGCCACCACTCCATGCTGAGACGGGCCGCAGGGAGCCAAGTAAGTCTGCATTGGTAATCCTGAGAAATAGGAGACCATCTCCGGAGTAGGGAATACTGTAGAGGTCTCAGGTGCGCTCTCGCCAAGGGTACCACTTCCATCGTGGCTGTCATCGATCCCAGCAGCTGGACAATGTCCCAAGCTCACGGGCGGGGCATCCTCAGGAGCAGACGGACCTGATTCTGAAGCTTGCACCGCCTTAGCTCGGGTAGGAACACATAGCCCGAGACTGTGTCGAACCTGGCCCCCAAAAACTCTAGAGATTGTGAAGGGGACAGGTGACTTTTGGCCATATTGACGACCCAGCCTAGAGACTGCTGTACTGAGACCACTCTGGCTGTAGCTTGTAAGCTCTCTGTTGCAGAGTCTGCTCTGATGAGCCAGTCGTCTAGGTACGGGTGAACCCTGATACCTTCTCGCCTGAGAAAAGTAGCTACTACCACCATTACCTTCGAAAAGGTTCGGGGAGCTGTGGCAAGGCCAAAAGGCAAGGCCCTGAACTGGAAATGTTTTCCCAACACCGCAAACCTCAGAAACTTCTGGTGCGGGGGCCAAATCGGCAAGTAAGCTTCTTTCAGGTCTAGAGACGTGAGAAACTCTCCTGGCTGAACCGCCGCAATGACGGAGCGCTGGGATTCCATGTGGAAATGCCGCACTCTCAGGGACTTGTTCACTTCTTTTAAGTCCAGAATAGGGCGAAAGGACCCACCTTTTCGCGGCACCACAAAGTAGATGGAGTATCGGCCGCAGCCTTGCTCGGCGGGAGGCACCGGGGTCACTGCCCCTAACTGAATCAGACCTTGTAAAGTCTCCACCGCCGCCCGTTTGACGGCAGAACCGCATCGGGACTCCATAAACACGTCTCTTACTGGGGCATTGAATTCTATTCTGTATCCATCTCTGATCAGGTCCAGAACCCACTGATCTGAGAAAATCTTGGCCCACTCCTCGACAAAGAGGGAAAGCCGTCCTCCGATGACAGGCATCGAGGAGAGGGCCGGCGCACCATCATTGAGAGGGTCGCCCCTGAACTCCTGGTCTTGAGCCACCGGCTGCGGAACGCTTGTCCGAGCGAAAGGAGTTCCTCTGCTGACCACGGGCATGTGAATTGAAACCAGCAGAACGCCCCGGGCGGTACCTTCTAGCTTCACGGAAGCGAGGTCTGTACGAGGAGTGGACCGCCTGGCCCTTAGAGGAAGGCCTCTGCCTATCTTCGGGCAAGCGCTGGGGTTTTGGATCACCCAGGCCTTTCACAATTTTCTCTAACTCCTCACAAAATAGAAGAAGTCCTTGAAAAGGCAACTTCACCAACCTTTGCTTAGAGGCCATGTCCGCTGCCCAGTGTCGTAGCCACAGACGACGGCGAGCCGCCACTGCTACTGCCATTTGTTTAGCCGAAGCTCTGACAAGGTTATAAAGGGCATCAGCCAGAAAGGACAAGGCCACCTCCATCCGCGGAGCCACATCCAAGAAGGGCTCCGCTCCATCTCCGGGCTGAGCCACTGCCTGTTGCAGCCAAGCTAGGCAGGCTCTCACAGCATAACAGCTGCATGCAGACGCCCGAACAGTGAGACCTGCAATTCAAAGGACCTTTTCAACGCTGTTTCCAGCCTACGGTCTTGAAAGTTCTTCAGGGCAACACCTCCTTCAACAGGGAGGGTAGTTCTCTTTGTCACCGCAGTGACTAGGGCATCCACTGTAGGCATTTGAAAACGAGCCATATGTCCCTCACGAAGAGGGTATAACTGCCCCATAGCCCTGGAAACTCTCAAAGGTCCCTCGGGGTCAGCCCACTGAGCCGAAACAAGCTCTAGGATGGAGTCATGCAAAGGGAAGGCCCGAGCAGCTTTCTTGGTACTAGCCATCCTGGGATTACCCGAGGAGGCCAAGCCACTGTCAGGATCTTCAATCGAGAGGGCCTGCAGGGTATCTGAAATAAGCGCTGGCAGCTCATCACGGTGGAAAATCCTCACCGCGGAGGGATCATCCAGATCCTGTGGTAAATCCGCACCTGACTCTGGTTCCTCAGACTAAGAACGTCTGTCAGAATTCTCCGAATCCTCACACCCCGACCACGGGGGGGGGGGGGGGGGGGGGAAGGTGCACCACAATCTGAAGGGGAATTAACCCTTCTGCGCTTATTTTTAGGCCAAGCGTCCGGGAAAAAAGCCTCACTGGGCAGTCCCAGGCCAGAATCCATCGGGGGGGCAATCAGAGGAGCCTCAGGCGACCCTTGAGGAAGGACTCTTTTTATCATGTATGCTTTATGCAGCAAAAGCACAAAATCCGGGGAGAAAATCTCACCCTGGGCACCCAAATCCTGTCCGGTGCTAGCCACTCCTGCAATAACCTCATCTCGAGGTGCCCCACCCGGCTCAGGTCTCTCCGTGTCCACGGAGGCTGCGCCATGCGGTGTAAGCAAAATGGCACCCGCTGCCAGCTCAGAGCGGGAAGAAACATCGCTCGCCATGCTCGGGCCGGCTCCTACGCCAATACAGCACAATTTACAGAGCCCTGCTGCTGATTTGCGCTTGCCACAAGTGGAACAGCGCTTTACATTGTCCGCAGCCATCGCCGAAAAACTGCGGTAAAATCCAAAATGGCAGTTCGCGCCAAAATCGCCCCGATCGCGGGCCCACCCCAGAGGAGTTGGAAAACACTCTTACCTCAAAGGATCTAGTGTACAACTACGATCCTGCTGAAAATCAGGTCAAAAAAACCTCTGTTCCAGCGTCTCTGCGTTTAAAAAACGCGACGCGCCTTTTTTTTTTTTTTAAGCTGTGAGGAAAGCAGAGGTATTGAAGACTCCGGAGGCTCAGATGATTGGGAAAGGCAGGGAAAGGGCGAACCTATATGCCTGCATCCACTGTTGGTGGGTAAGGACAGGGAAAGCAAGGCAATATGTCCACATCCACAGAGGTATGGGTAAGGCAGGGAAAGGGCTAACCTATGTGCCTTTAAAGTGAAGCTGCTATAGCCTCCAACACCCCAGTTAACAACTGGCAAGCCAGGAACCACCTCCCGGCAGATTTTTCTGGAGCTCGAACAAGCTGCAGCCACCCTGCTAAGGGAGATAGAGAATACTGGAGAGGCAGTGGAGCTAGCTGGCCAAGAGGGCACTGTGAAAGTTTGAGTGCTCTCTATCTCCCCTGCTGGTTGATGGACATAACCCATACGTAATGGCTTCATCTGCTTGATGACAAGGAAACTAACCATGTCAGTCTAGCTGCAACAGGTAACATTTATGTATTTATTTATTGCATTTGTATCCAAAGGCAAGCATTCTAAGTATCATTATCTGCAGGCAATAAGAGTAAACTTTAATCCTGACAGCACAGAGCTCTGACAGATGTGGTTAAATATAAAGGTAATGCCGGCCTTAAAAATTCTGAAAAATCAGGCATGTCCAACTTAACACATTATTCAAATGGTGACCAGTGTGTGGTCACAAAGTCCACAACCAGAAACAAGTCTCATTGTTACATTCTGCATTATCTGTATCTGTAAAGTTTTACTGGAAGAAGGGCAAAGAAAAATAATAATAGAGGACCTAAAAGCCCATATGTTGCAGAACAATACAGAAATGACTACCTTTCAAGCTTAGTGGAGGACCTAAACCCACAGGGTAATTTAAGTCTACATAGCTCATAAAGCGTATAGAATACCTTCTTGACAGTCTGGTCAATCAAAAAGGATGTTCAAATAATGCATCTTGGTACAAACTGGAATAGCCTGACCACTTAAGTCTATATTCTTAACTACTTGGATCCTGGACACCACCAAAAGCTTACTTTTCTTTTGACATAAGCATCTGCACTGAGCCAATCAGCAACAGGCAATATAAAAAGCTTGCCATTGATGCTGAAGTTTCAACCAAGGAACTGACTTGTGCAAACATATCCATGCATATTCAGTATGAAATCCTTAGATCTAAAGCAGGCTTGTACAATCTAGCCCACCCAAGTGCTTTTTTCTGGCCCTCGAAAGCGTGGCAATTCTTTTGGTGCTTACAGCGGGATTTTTGTTTCCCAGCTGCAGCTTGGCTCTCTGTAACCACAAGCCACACAGTACCGAAGTTCACGTTCATCTTGCGGTTTCAAGTTCTGCAAGATCAACCTGACCAGAACCACATGGCTCATGTTTGCAGAGACAGGTCATGGTGGGGAAACAAGAATCCCACTGCTTATTCTAGAGCTAAAGCAAGGTGACGGAAAAGAAACTAGGGAGGGGTGGGTGTTACATGTGCAAGAGGAACCAGATGAAGGCTGGGCAGCGGAAGATGCACCATCGTATCTTGACACTATTTAACGAAACATGTAGCAAAATGTGACAGTGGTTTTTGGCCCTCCAAATGTTACCAAATACAAAATGTGGCCGCCAACAATAAAAGGTTGGACAAGCCTGATCTAAACCATAAATAGAACACAAAGATTAAAGAGGATGACAAAGCCAAATCTTAACATCCTTATATATCCCACATCAGATGTCTCAGTGCCCAAACCTACCTGTTGAGTCCTACCAGTCAAATAAGGAAAAACATTGAGTCCATGGAGGAGCGGCCTAGTGGTTAGGGTGGTGGACTTTGGTCCTGGGGAACTGAGGAACTGAGTTCGATTCCCACTTCAGGCACAGGCAGCTCCTTGTGACTCTGGGCAAGTCACTTAACCCTCCATTGCCCCATGTAAGCCGCATTGAGCCTGCCATGAGTGGGAAAGCGTGGGGTACAAATGTAACAAAAAAAAAATGCAGATATGTGCAAGAATGCAATAAGCAAAAGTCCTGAGGTCTCAAAGCCATATGACCAAATATCCAAAGTTCAAATCAGAATGGACTTAATACTGTAAAACAGAATGCATGAGATTTGTGGTAATCGTTTGGTGATCCCACCATAGAGAGAGTAGCTACAATCTATTACCCAACACACTCCCGAAACAACTAAACAGGTATAATGCTTAAATCAAATGTAGGACACGACCGCAAAGCACAAGGACCTACTTAATATGGAGAGAAAGTAAAAAATAAAAAAAAAACACTAGAATGGAGGTGTGGTTCTGAGTCTATCAGTGGTAGGAATTTGCAGGTGAACCTCACAGGAGTAAAAAGCCTTCCCTCATTTAATGTATAAGGTGCTCTGGTCAATGCAGAAGTGTTTATATGAACAAAAAAAAAAAAAAAAAGGAGAAAACATCTGCACAATGACTCAAACTGTCCCACTGACAATGCCCAGCATTTTGCATATCTGCTGCCTCAGGATGTATACGAAATTATTAAACTATTAAGACCAAAATCACATTCATATACAGTACTACATCATATGTCCTAAAATGCTAGAAAAACTAGTAAGAATACCTGCTTCCACTTAACCCAAAGGCATCCTAGTGAGTTCAGCTTCTACAAAAAGAGCAGCAGGATGCTGCCCCTTTCTATATAATTCAACGATGACATTTCATTGATTGGAAAGCCAAACAACTCACTCAAATTCAGACCAGCCAATGAGAATCAATAAAACATATGCTGAGGGTGAAGACAGCACCTTTGTTACGTGACCAATTCTGTATTGATATTTGTTGGGATTTATTACTCGCCTTTATGAAGAGATTCACCCAAGTGGTGTACAGCAGGTACAGTTTAAAACTTCCAATTTTAACAGCATAAGAATGGTAAAATGACTACGTATTAACATAAACGCAATATATGAGGAAAACAAACAGCAAACTGAAACCTAATAGGACTACCATCAAACAATACCAAAAATATATATATTGAACACAAATTCAAAAACCAGAGATATAATACAATGTTAGTATAATACTAATTATACACCTAATAAGCAAGCATTAAAACTGAGGCGCCAATCTGCCGACCAGACTTGCTGTCCAGGGAGGTGTACTATCTGCCTGGTACCAAGATTCATGATGTCACTGAAAAGATCGCCTAGACTCATCAACCCTACTGACCACACTCCTACGCTGCTCATCCATGTGGGCACAAATGATACTGCTAAGTATCCTACTCAACATATCAAACGAGACTTCATGGCTTTAGGTCGGAGGGTGAATCACCTAGGTGTGAAGGTGGTGTTCTCATCTATCCTCCCTGTTGAAGGTAAAGGCCGATGAAAGAGGTTCACATCCTGGAGCTAAATGTGTGGCTGCGTGGATGGTGCCGGCGTGAGTGCTTTGGTTTCCTAGACCATGGGATGATCTTCCACAAGCTACTGAGCGGTGATGGTGTCCATCTATCAAGGAAGGGATGGAGTGTCTTCAGCAGCAGACTAGCTACTACTACTACACATTTCTAAAGCGCTACTAGGGTTACGCAGCGCTGTACAATTTAACATGGAAGGACAGTCCCTGCTCAAAGAGCTTACAATCTAAAAGACAGGTGTACAATCTAAACAATTTAAAGACAAGTGTACAGTCAAAAGACAAGTGTCCGTCTGATAGGGCATACTATATTTCACGAAAGGTTAGGTGCCGAAAGCAGCCTTGAAGAGGTGAGTTTTAAGTAGAGATTTGAAGATGGGTAGGGAGGGGCTTGGCGTATGGGTTGAGGAAGATTGTTCCAAGCATAGGGGTGAGGCAAGGCAGAATGAGCGGAGCCTGGAGTTGGGAACTGAGAAGAGGGATTTGTCCTGTGAGCGGAGGTTACGGGCGGGAACATAGGGGGAGATAATGTACTAAGGAGGGCTTTAAACTAAACTTACTGGGGATGAGTAATAAAGACCCCAAAGCCATAACCATCAGGAAGATAGGACATTAAATGCCCCTATAGAAGGGAGGGGAGAGTAACATTCAGACAGCCTTGTATACCAACGCCCGGAGTATGGGAAACAAACTTCTGGATTTAAAGGCTACAATGAATGAAGCAGATTTGGATTTAGTGGCTGTTCCGGAGACGTGGCTCACAGAGAACCATGACTGGAATATAGTTATTACTTGACTATAATCTATTCAGGAAGGAGAGGGTAGGAAAAAAGGGTGGCATGGCATTATATGCTAATATTAAAGTGACAAAACTGCAGGACACAAGGGGTACAGAAGAAGCACTGTGGGTCACACTGGAAAGAGGGAAAGGAAAATGTATTTAACATAGGAGTAATATAGAGGTCACCTTCACAGTCAGAAGAAATAGAGACTTAACTGAAGACATCCACAAGATTGCTAGGAAAGAGGGAAAGGAAAATGTATTTAACATAGGAGTAATATAGAGGTCACCTTCACAGTCAGAAGAAATAGAGACTTAACTGAAGACATCCACAAGATTGCTAGGAAAGAGGAAGTAGTACTGATAGGTGATTTTAATATGCCACATGTTGATTGGGGCATTCCCACTGCAGGGTTGTCCAGAAGCAAAGGGATCTTGGATTCGCTGCAGGAAGAATTGTTTCAGCGGTGGGTAATGGAACAGATGCGGGATGGAGCTATTCTGGACCTGGTGCTTACAAACGAAGAGAATGTTTCTGATGTCATGGTGGGAGACCATTTGGCATCTAGTGATCACTGAATGGTGTAATTCAATATTAAGACAGAGGATACAGCTTATTCGAGATTGAAGGTCCTGGATTTCAAAAGAACTAACTTACATAGCAGAATTGGAAAAGGTGCAGCGAAGGGCGACTAAAATGATAGCGGGAATGGGACGACTTCCCTATGAAGAAAGGCTAAGGAACCTAGGCCTTTTCAGCTTGGAGAAGAGACGGCTGAGGGGAGACAAGATACAGGTATATAAAATAATGAGTGGAGTGGAACAGGTGGATGTGAAGCGTCTGTTCACGCTTTCCAAAAATACTAGGACTAGGGAGCATGCTATGAAACTACAGGGTAGTAAATTTAAAACAAATCGGAAAAACATTTTCTTCACCCAACGCATAATTAAACTCAAATTCGTTGCCAGAGAACGTGGTGAAGGTGGTTAGCTTGGCAGAGTTTAAAAAGGGGTTAGACTGTTTCCTAAAGAACAAGTCCATAAACCACTAAATGGCCTTGGAAAAAATCCACAATTCCAGGAACAACATGTATAGAATGTTTGTACATTTAGGAAGCTTGCCAGGTGCCCTTGGCCTGGATTGGCCGCTGTTGTGGACAGGATGCTGGGCTCAATGGACCCTTGGTCTTTTCCCAGAGTGGTGTTACTTATGTACTTATATGCTGAGATGGGGGGATTTCTCAGTGAAGAGTTAGCAGGATGGGAACAGCTGAAGGAAGTAGAACAGCAGTGAAGACTGAAAGGAGCTATTTTAAAGGCAACTAACATTTATGTTAATAAATTACATAAAGGAAAGAGGAAAAGAAGGCCGCTCTGGTTCTCGAATGTAGTAGCTGAAAAGATAAGGGAAAGGAGGTTAGCCTTCATACAATATAAGATGACTCAGAAAGAAGACAGGCAAGAATACCTGGATAAGCTAAGAGAAGCTATTAAAGCTGTCAGGAAAGCAAAGAGGCAAGTGGAAGAAAAGATAAATAATATGGTAAAATTGGGGGATAAGATGTTTTTCAGGTATGCAACAGGAGGAAATGCCAAAATAGCACTGAGGCTCAAAGAAGGGAAGGAAAACGTGGAAGCTGATAAGGATAAAGCTGAACTGCTTAACAATTGTTTCTGTTCTGTGTTCACGAATGAAAGGCCGGGGGGGTAGGACCGCAAAAACAATGCAAAAGGAGATGGATGTATGACAGACCAAGACCCGTTCTCGAAGGACAGTGTTCATGAGGAGCTAGCTAAATTAAAAGTAGACTAAGCGATGTGCATGGGATACATCTGAGGGTGCTGACTGACCTCTTCAATGTTTCCTTAGAGTCTGGTGTGGTCCCGGAGGACTGGAGAAGGGTGGATGTGGGCCCTTTGGGAATTACAGACCCGTCAGTCTGACCTCGGAACTAAAATAATTGAAATGCTTCTAAAGCGGAGAATTGTGAGGTTTCTCAAACTGAATGGAATGCGGGACCTGAGGCAGCATGGCTTCACTAGAGGCAGATCATGTCAGACAAATACGATCGATTTTTTTCAACTGGGTGACCAAACAGTTGGACGTGGGAGGAGCTCTAGATGTGGTGTATTTGGATTTCAGCAAGGCCTCTGACACAGTTCCGCACAGGTGACTCATAAATAAACTGAGTTCCCTCGGTATGGGACCTGGAGTAATTGATGGGGTTAAAAATTGGTTGAACAAAAGGAGACAGAGGGTAGTGGTAAATGGAGCTTGCTCTGAAGATGGGGATGTTATCAGTGGAGTACCACAGGGATCGGTCCTAGGGCCAGCTCTTTTTAACATCTTTGTGAGTGATATTGCAGAACAGCTGTCTGGTAAGGTTAGTCTCTTTGCGGATTATACCAAACTCTGCAACATGGTGGACACCCCAACCCAGAGGATATGGATGACATGAGGAAGAACATAACGAAGCTTGAGGAATTGTCCAATATTTGGCAACTAAGATTTAATGTTAAAAAATGCAGGGTCATGCACTTGGGTTGCAAGAATCTGAGGAAATTGTACAACATAGGGGGTGAAGTGCTTCTGTATACAAAGGAATAAAGGGACTTGGGGGGTGACTGTGTCTAATAATCTTAAAGTGGCCAAACAGGTAGAAAAAGTGACAGTTTAAGCCAGAAGGATGATTGGGTGCATAAGAAGAGGGATGACCAGCAGGAACAAATGGTGTCCTTGTACGTGTCTCTGGTGAGGCCCCATTTAGAGTACTGTGTGCAATTCTGGAGACCGCTCCTACAGAAAGATATGAACTGAATGGAGTTGGTCCAGAGGGTGGCTACAAAATTGGTAAGAAGTCTTGAACATAAAACATACAAGGACAGGCTTATAAATTTCAACATGTATACACTTGGAGAGAAGAGGGAAAGAGGAGTTATGATAGAAACATTTAAATATTTCAAGGGAATTAACGTATAGGAAGGGAGCCTTTCAAATGAAGGAAAACTCTAGAATGAGGGGGCATACGATGGAGTTAAGAGGAAATAGGCTTAGGAGGAATCTAAGAAAGTATTCATTTATGGAAAGGGTGGTGGAAGCATGGAATGGCCTCCCGGTGGAAGTTATGGAGACGAGGACTGTTTCAGAGTTTAAGAAAGCATGGGACAAGCATGTGGGACCCCTTAGGAAAAGGAAGAGTTAAGGCTTATGGACAGACTGGATGGGCCATTTGGTCTTTATCTGCAGTCATATTTCTGTTTTCTATTTTTCTACTCAACATAGATATGATGCTAATGCTTTTCTACAATACAGCTTACCATGTAACTGAGGAACAAGCTGCATGGTACAGAATCAGTTGGGATAGATGGTTGGATAAACTCAAGGCAAATTCATTGTACAGTTAAGCAAGATGAGGAACTGATCTAAGTTATAGTGTGTCTAGCAAGCTAGTCCAGGTACAGAAAGTGTACAGTCACCCTAAGTATTAAAGGCTTAGGAGAAGAGTCAGGCTTTCACCTGCTTCCTGAGTTAGAGGTGTCTTCAGTTATGCATAGCTCTTCTAGGCGTAAATTCCATAGTGTGTGGACTACTCCTGAGAAGGCTCGCTGGCAGGTATCACACTATACAATTTATTTTGATAAGGGTACAGATACTGATGATCCTTGAGAGAACCTTAGCCTTTTACACATCTTTGAGACCTCTAACATTCTTTAAGTACTCTGGCCCATTTTGTCTCTGTCTTGAAAGTCAGTTTTAAATTTAGCACTGAAAGGTACTGGTAGCCAGTATAGATTGATAGACACAGAGGAGCCATGTGGATTAAATATGAGAATCAACTGGCATATGTTGATTCTCACTGGCTGGTCTGAATTTGTGAGTGAGCTATTGGTTGGATTTCCAATCATGGAAGGATGTCATCGTTGAATTTATATAGAAAGGGCTGCATCCCGCAGCCATCTTTGTAGAAACTGAACTCACTAGAACGCCTTTAGGTTAAGTGGAAGCAGTTATTCTTAGTTTTTCTAGCATTTTAGGCCTATGATGTAGCACTTTATACGAATACGTGATTTTGGGAGACCACGTGATGCGATGAGAGAGAGAAACATGTGTTTGAGCTCTCCAAGGCCTTTGCACTCCTACAGCTTCTTAAAACTTAAACCCCTACATCTGCACATCATAAAATTGGTTCTTTGGCAGATGCCCATCGGATGGACAAGTATTTGGCAACTTCGCCGAACGGAATGGTAGGCAAAGGAATGATAAAAAAAGAGAAAGACCAACCACGAGCAGCGGAGGGCAAGATGGATGGAAAGCCCCTGAAGGGGGGACAGCCCTTCTCGGCAGAACAGCTGCTTCAATTTACAGCAGCGATAGAAAAAGCTATAGAACCGAAGCTAGAGCGGCTATCGGAGCAATTTTCACAGTTTGAGACCATCTTATCGGACATGACTAAGAGAACAGGGAAACTTGAGCAAAGGGTTTTGAATCTTGAAGACGCAGCCCCTCCAGCTACGGAGGCCTTGGGTAAACTACTGGCCACCCTCCTGCTTGGAGCAGCCA
This sequence comes from Microcaecilia unicolor, assembly GCF_901765095.1. Classification (NCBI taxonomy): domain Eukaryota; kingdom Metazoa; phylum Chordata; class Amphibia; order Gymnophiona; family Siphonopidae; genus Microcaecilia; species Microcaecilia unicolor. Next base: position 615,750,903 of record NC_044032.1, on the reverse strand, counting down.
TGTAGGAAATGATATCCCCACGTAGCACTGCCTTCGCAGTGCACCAAAATAGTTGCGGATCTGTCATATGTTGCTTGTTATAAGAGAAATAAACCTCCCAGCGTGCCTGCAAATAACCCTGAAATTCTTTATCCCGTGCCAGGCAACTGGGGAATCTCCACCCTGGGGCCGACTGAAAGCGTGCTGTGGTCTCCAAATCAATCCAGACCGGGTCATGGCCGGAAATCACTTCATGCCCCATCTAAGCCTCTGTAACCATCGGGAATATGGAAGTGGAGGCTAGAATATAGTCCAACCGCGCCCATGTACCATGAGCCCTTGATCTATGTGAGAAATCCTTTCCCCCAGAATAACAGCCTCCATGTATCCACCAAGGAAAGGGAGGTGCAAAAAGATTGCAACAATCCCCTACTTGACTTGCCTGAGACCACCTCCCCCCCCCCCCAGGGCCCCTGTACTATCCACCTCTGGGTCCATTAACAGGTTCATGACCCCCACTATCAACCACGGCTTACTCTGAAATGGTAATAACTTGTCCAGCAGACCAGGGAACAACATCGGATCATACAGAGTTGGTGCATACACAGATAAAAGATACAACTCCCGCCCCTGTAGCCATAATCTCACCAATAGGTACCGTCCCTGCGGATCCTGGAGAACCTCCGAGGTGTGTACTAAATGTTTGTGAAATAGGATTGCCACTCCCCCCTTCCGTCCTCCCGAAGAGGCGGAGCTAACCTGACCCACCCAGGCCTGTTTAAGCTTGCTATACTCAGAGCCTGAGAGGCGTGTTTCTTGGAGACACGCAATATCTGCCTTAAGCCTTTTTAAATGGGACACAATCTTTTTACGCTTGATCAGGGATGTGATCCCTCCCACACTCCATGTTATCTTACACTGAGGTATCACTCACGGGAGTCACTAAATTTGTGCATAAAGACATGCTTTCCCATCGCATCTGGGGAGCCCAGCCTTCCCCCCAAATCCAGCACACCACCATGTTTAGATAAATTACAGTCCCATATAACACCACCACACCCCTGCATCTTCAGATGGACACTATTTGCCATTTCCAAGAGCCAAAACACACCACCATCCAATCTAATACAGACAAAGCAACTATTGCTCAGTACCTAGAAGCCCTCCCTCCTACACCCACTGCTACCTCTCATTAACATCCAATGTAATGTCTGGCAACCTCCTTCCCACAAGTACTGCCCCCACCCCTGAGCATCCCCCCTCTCACCCTTCTGATCCACACCCTTAAACCCTGCTAGCGAAACCGCCGTAACAGAGTTCAAATCACAATATGCTGGGGTCCCTGCTCCCCCTACCACAACAACTTGCATATCCCAAAACCACACAAAGTAATTGTCCAAACACTAATAGTATCCTGAAAAAGGTCCAAACGCACAAAGGAACCACCTCAGTAGTCCCACCTTGCATCTTGTCTCAGACTGTTCCTGCAGCTTACTTTTCAAAAGCGAAATTTCGGGATTACATTGCACCCACGAGTCTTCCATCTCAGAGACACTTTTCTCCACCTCCGTGGTCCGCTTCGTTGTTTCCATCAACAGAGTTTCCAGTTTACAAAACTGACCGGCCAGTAGGTCAAACCAGGGTTCAAACGCTGCTCCCACCGATGCAGTAATCTGAGCAAGTTGTTTCTCGGAGAACTCCAAATCCATCCGCAAAGGCCCCTCTGCCATCTTTGTCTCCGCACCATGCGGTTTTTCTTTTGATTTTACACCTCTTCTCGAATTGGTAGCCAGCATTGTTAGCAGATATTGTTCCATGCACTCCTCAGACACCACTTGAGGTTTTTATCGTTCTGAACCCGAGGATAGCGTTCTGTTGCGGAAAACAGAGTGGGGGACCCCAGGGCAGTCAATACCGGGGTAATTGAAATCACTCATAGCTTTGCCCAATTTGCCAGCTTTCCTAATCTCTGTAAACATTTCTTCATTTGTTCGTTCTGTCCCGGTGGACGTAATAAAGCCCTACAAGAATACTCCTTCCCTTCACACATGGAATTTCTATCCATAATGATTCCACAATGCTATCTGTGTCATGTGGAATGTTTATTTTATTTGACTCAATTCCCTCTAACATATAGCACAACCCCCCCCCCCCCCCAATTTGATCCTCATCACTGAGATACAATTTGTACCCTGTTAACACAGTGTCCCATTCATTGTCCTCTTCTCACAAAGTCTCTGAGATGTCTATAATATCTATCATCATTTAGTGCTCTATATTCTAATATTCCTGTATTATTTTTTTAGGCTTCTAGCAGTTGTATACAGGCACTTCAAATTGTGTTTTTCCTTTATCTACAAGCTGCTTAGAAGTTGAAGGGCATAATGTGTATCCTTTATCCTACTCTCTCATTAAGCACACCTGGCTTACTTTCACCATTGTTGAAACATCTTTACTGGGATTCCCTAAGTGTCCTGTTTCAATACTATCCTTGAAGGATACTCTACATCAAACCATACACTGCTGAGGGACCGTCGGCTTCCCCCCCTCACACACCCACATTCTAGTTTAAAAGTTACTCTCCTTTTTAAAAGTTAGCACCAGCAGCCTGGTTCCATCTCAGTTAAGATGGAACCCATCCTTTCAGAACAGTCTCCCCCTTTCCCAGAATGTCACCCAGTTCCTAACAAATCTGAATCCCTCATCCCTGCACCATTGCCTCAACCACGCATTCAGAGTTCGGAGCTCCGCCTGCCTTTTGGGTCCTGCGCACGGATCGGGCAGCATATCTGAAAATGCGACCCTGGAAGATATGGACTTCAGCTTTCTAAGATCCTAAATTTGGTTTCGAGAACCTCCCTCCCACATTTTCCTATCTCATTTATACCTACATGTATCAAGACAGCCAGCTCCTCCCAGCACTAAAGATCCTGTCTAGGCGACACATGAGGTCCGCCACCTTCGCACCAGGCAGGCAAGTCATCAGGCGATCTTCACGTCCACCTGCCATCCAGCTATCTATATGCCTAATTATCAAATCACCAACTACAACAGCTGTCTTAACCCTTCCCTCCTGGGCAGTTCTTGGAGACATATCCTCAGTGCAAGAGGATAGTACATCCCCTGGTGGGCAGGTCCTGGCTACAGAAGTACTTCCTACTTCACCAGGGTGATGCTCTCCGTCTAGGAGCCTTCCCTCCTCCGAGGGGCTGCCAGACTGAAGGTAGTACTTCTCTACAACATCCCTGTAGGTCTCCTCTATGTACCTCTCTGTCCCCCTCGGCTCCACCAAGCCTGCTACTCTAGCCTCAAGAGAATGGACCCATTCTCTGAGAGCTGCATCGGGTACACACAACAGGCTCACCAACTGGGAGATCATCATACATGTGTGACTCGATGCAAAAATACTGGATAGCACCCCTCTCGCCCCTGGACTGCTGACCCCATCTTAGTATTTTTTAGTTTTTCTATAATTTAAAACTTGCTAAGATATTAAGGATATTACCCTAATATAAAAAGGTCTTTAGTTTATATGGTATATTGTGCGCTTTTAGTGTTTTCTTCTTAGAAAGTAATGAAATGTAATTAAAACTCTGTAAGAGCACGCCTCGCTTGTGATCCTAATTACAAGATCTGACTATAAATGAAGAGTTGTGCTAGGGGTGCGAGGGATGAAGACTAAACTAGGCCCAAGTGCCTGCTACAGGTTGTTAATGCTGTGGTACACAGTCCAAGTTTTAAAACTAGGGGGAAGAGAGTATAGAGATTAGTTGATAAAGTTTGCTTTTTTATATTTTTATTCTATCACTAACCTACAATTCCTCCTTTAAACCCCAATCTTTAAGTTCCCAAAGCACTAAGCAAAATAATGTTCGCCTACTAGAGAAAAGTCCTTTTCTCTCAGAACTTCTCAGAAAGAAAGTTAAGTGGGACATTTCTTCTTTATATAAAGTACTACTGAACTGGTATTACACTCCTTACTAAAAATGCATGGGTTGGCTTCTGATTTATGTTGGCAGGTAGGGTACCTAACTACCTACTGTCACATGTGGTGGTCCTATCCAGCCTTGCAGCCCTATTGGGACCAGGTATTTCAAATGTTTTCCCAGGTATTCTGTAAAGAGTTCCTCTCAGAGATGGATGCAGCCTTGCCAAATTGTACAATTCTGGCTCTGGAGGAGTCTGAAGACCTTTCTTCATCTTGGGGGCGATGGCACCAAGGACTGTGTTACCTGTGCATTGGAAACACTGTCATACCCCTTAGAGGACAAAATGACCTGTTCAGAATCTGCTTTATGCCATTTTAAACTTGGACAGCTGGACAGGTGAAGGCATTCTTTCTTGGAAGTTGCCAAGATGTGGGGTAAGGGGGGGGGAGGGGTATTAGACCTTTTATATTAGTGTGGATGTGCTGAAGAAACAACCATGCATCTACCACTTTTTTTTGTATGCATGTTGAAAAAGTTTAATAAAGGATAATTTTTTTTTTATCAGAATTCTCTCTGATTTTACTCTTCATTTGACAGGAACATGTTTTACTTTTCACAATAGCTGATCCTTCATTTGCATATATACTGGATACCCATCTATAGTTACTGTTGACGAAGTTTTACCTAGTGACAATGATGCCTTGGTAACAAAGATCTACCTGCTCTCAGGTCACAGGACCCTGCTCAAATGTCAGCACTTGCAAACACTGGAAGATATGCAAGACCAACAATACAAAGAAAGAGGTGAAGTGGAAGTACTCCACAGCGTCGTATAAATCTTGATCAAACTCCCAAGCCTGGATTATGCTGCACAATCCAGTCAGAACTGGCAATGCTGTAAAAATAGCATCCATGATTCCCTATAGTTCAAGATGCCAGAGCCATAGCATAACTACTTAGAAACAGTGGAAAATGCCAGACGATACAGCCTATCCAGTTTGCTGGTCTTTCTGCCCAAACACACTTTCACCAGTGTTGACTAACCTATGCATTCAAACATATTTCACAGTCCCCTAGCTCCCCATTCATATTATTTTTATCTATACATATCTATCTATACATGTCTGACTAGAACAAGATAAAACTTACTCTTATCCAATTTCCTTTCCTTGAAATCTGCTAGACCAGTCCAGACTAGTGGGGTATGTCCAGTGGTGTGCTGGAGCAGGCTCTCACAGGCTCTCGAGAGCCATTTGTTAAGTTTTTAAGAATTTTGGGAGCCGGTTCTCCATGGCTACTTTAACAAATGGATCCCAAAATGTGGGCTTGGGCCCCTCCTGAATTCTCTTTTACTTTGCTAGCGAGAGAGAGCCCCCTGTTAACAATTTACCAACACACCCCTGCGTATGTCCCCTTACCAAAAGATAGACGCAGAGAAAAATAAACCCTGAAGATTCTAATGACACCACCAGTATAACATGGTGGTGCAACCAGAATCATATCAGTATTTCTCTACCTACTAAGGATGATGTAGGTCCAGCAGATTTGTTGTGCTAAAAGATATGACTCCCTTGGACCCATGCTAAAGCTTGTGTACAAAGGTTAAGGCTAACCAGTGTAGAGAATTTCCCTCCTAGCCTCTTAAATTGGCTTAAAAACCTATGCAGAAGAGGATGAACCTGGGATAGGTGGGAGCATTGGAGCCAGCTCTGTGGGTACTTGAACACCCCTAATATTGAGCAAATTCCTTGAATGTCACCAGACAGAAAAGTTGGTTCCTATGGGTGGGAGGAAACCGAACTACATGCGTATTTCTTTACCAACAACTTTTAAGAACAGGCCTCCAGCATTGCAAACAAAACTGGTTTGCAAAAATTAACAAAAACTAACCTGAGAAAAAATTCAATATCTAAGAAACCCTAAAGGGTATTCATAATATACACTCAAATTCCTAAGCCTGTCAAAAGTGATATGAAGCTCTCTCTAACTTTCCTTTCTCTCTTCATTCCCCAATCTTCCAGTCTTTCTCCATCTGTCAGGGTCCCTACCTCAGGCATCAGCAACTGCTCCTTTTCTTTAGCTGGGAAAGCATCATCTCCCTATCAACTCTACTAGTTAGCTGGGGCCTGATATTCAACCAGCAGCGATCAGAGTTTTGCCAACCACAGCTGGCATTAAACCCGGAAATTCAATGTTGGGTCATGTCTGGGCACCAGCATTGAACTTCTGAGTTTGTGGAGTTGGCTAATGCATAGCCAGTTAAGTGTGATATTCAGCATTTAACAGCTATAGGGCACCTCATAAAAGATAGGACTGACTTATATGGTCACACTTACGCAGTTACACTGGCCGGTTAAGTACTGAATATCGGCAGTTTGCCAGCCAAGTGCTGACTGCCCCCAGAATAGTCATTTCCGGCTGGTTAAGTCGCTTTGAATATCAACCCACTGGACACTAAAACCAAGCTACAGAGGTATCCCAGCATCACTCACTCCCATGTGAAGATGTCTGGCCTTCTTGCCAGCCATACAGCTCAGTGTTCCAGACACTGATGTGTTTGAAGTGTAGACTCAACAAGCACAAAGCAATGTGGGGTAAACACACCACCAACTCAACTGCCTTTTCTACATTAAGAAACTGAAAAGTAGATGGGCTAATTATATACCCTTGTGGAGGATAAATACAGTTCTATCAAAGGTCCCGATAATCAAATAGATATAGAGCACAGAATAGAAACAAATGTTTCAGCTTCATCTGGCCTGTTTCCAGAAGATCTACAAGCAAATTTCTTGCCTTTTGCTGGGAAAACTATGAATATTCTTCAACTTCTTCAGCATTTCTATTTTCTTTCTTTCAACCGTTGGAAGAAATAGAAAAGTATATCAGTCGTGATATCTTGAAAACCAATACGACTTCTAGACAATGGACAGCATTGGATAGTCTAATTAATGAGCCTTCCATTATTGTTATAAGAGCTGACAAAGGAGGAACAACGGTTGTGTGGGATAGAATGCAATATATGGAAGAAGCGGAAAGTCAATTAAGTGATTCCGTTTCTTATAGGATACTCCCTGAAGATCCTTTGAATGAACTAGAAGTAGTAGTGAAGGAATTAGTTCCTCAAGCTGTAAAAAATAAAATGCTAACGACGAAAGAAGGAAGGTTCCTAATGGAGGAGTATCCTCAAACTCCAAAGATATATTTCTTACCCAAAATTCATAAGCGGCTGTCCTCTCCCCCTGAGCACCCAATAGTATCTACAAAGTCATCAGTTTTGGGGCCCTTGTCTATCTTTAATGATCAATTTCTAAAGGAGTATGTGAAGAGAATGGATTCATATATTAAAGATTCTTCACATTTTTTGAGACATCTGGAAGCTCTTGATGGTCGATACATGACTAGTCACGCTAGACATTGTAGCCTTATATTTTATTTATTTTATTTTTGTTACATTTGTACCCTGCACTTTCCCACTCATGGCAGGCTCAATGCAGCAGGCAATGGAGGGTTAAGTGACTTGCCCAGAGTCACAAGGAGCTGCCTGTGCCAGGAATCGAACTCAGTTCCTCAGTTCCCCAGGACCAAAGTCCACCACCCTAACCACTAGGCCACTCCTCCACTACTAAGATCCCTCAGACTGGTGCTTTACGGATTATTAAAGAGATTGTAGAAATGCGCCCAGGGGTTCAGAGGATTTCTTCAGACTTTATTATGAATTTGGCAGAACTGGTCATCTGTAAGAACTACTTCTGGTTCAATAAACAATTTTATTTACAGACTCAGGGAGTGGCGATGGGAGCTACTTTAGCTCCCTTGGTAGCGACTCTATATATTGCCAATATGGAGTCTAGATTTATTTATCCCTCTCCGTACTTCAAATATGTTAAATTTTGGAGAAGATTTCTGGATGATTTTTTCTTCTTCTGGACGGGCTCAAAACCAGCCTTAATGGAATTTCTGGACTGGTTGAATACTATAGATGTCAATATTACCTTTACAATGACTGCTCAGGAGACAGCTATTGAATTTTTGGATCTCTTGGTTTATAAAGAAGGAGAGAGATTGCATACTTCTCTGTATCGGAAGCCAATTAGTAGGAATACTTTGCTGCAATTCAACAGCTTCCATCCTTTTCATTTGAAGTATAATCTTCCCATTAGCCAATTTTTGCGGGTTAGGTGAGTATGCTCTACACTGGCTGAGTTTAAAAAGCAAGCTAGAGATTTGAAAGAAAGATTTCTGGCAAGGGGTTACCCTAGATTGGCTATAACAAAAAGCATATACTAGAGCAAGGTTTGCTCAGAGATCACTTTTAATACAAGAAATTGAGAAAGTAGAAGAGGATTGTCTGACTTGTGTTCTCCCTTTTACTGAGGTTAGCCAGAAAATAGCAAAAGCTATTAAAGATCACTGGCATATTATGCGGCTGTATCCCTATTTTGAAGATATGCCTCTTATTTCTTTCACTAAGGGTAAAACACCTTAGTAAGAATAAATTCTCTATTAAGGACTCAAGGATTAATATGCAGGGTTGTCAAACTGCTTGTGGACACTGTCAATGGTGCCCGTTAGCGATAATAGGAGAAAGTTGGTTAGTACCGGGTAGGGATAGGACTATGAGAAGCCTGTCAAAAACTAATTGTGAAAGCAGGAATGTCGTGTATGCTATCATATGCCCTTGTGGTTTAATTTATATTGGCAGGAGCTCTAGATCCATTAAAACACGCCTTAATGAGCATAAATCAAGGATTCAAACTCAAAATTTGCAAGCTCCGCTGGTAAACCATTGGCTTCAGAAACATCATACATGGGAGGATATAAGATGGAGGATTGTTGAATGTCTAGATGATCGGGAGGAGGGTGGGTCAATTAAATAACTGTTGAACTATAGAGAGCAATTTAATATATTTATGCTTCAAACAGTTATACTGAAGGGCCTGAATGCCAAAATTGAATGGACATCTTTGATTTGAATAGCACCCGGTTCTCCACCGGCAGCAATATAGGATTGGTCCTTTGCTGCCGGTGGAACACCTTGGGGGCGGGGCTTATGAACGTCATGCTGTAGCGGATATTTAATGGGTTCAAAAAAATGCCGGCGTCTTCTTAGCTTATAACTTTTGCTGAGCTGACGCTATAAGAAACATGGGGTGAGTTTAGTCTAGGTTTCAGTTACTCTTTGGATGTAGGTTGAATACTGAAGACCGGGGAGATCATTAATATATTTCGATTTACATTGCAGGGGAATGTCCTTGAGACAGCCCATTGTGGGCGAAACGTGCAAGTCGGACAGATGATCCCCTGGGTCCGACAAGTGTAATAAATTGAAAAGATAAGTAACGCTAAAGTTATATATATATGTTTTTATAAAGTTAAGAAATAAGAAAAAGAACCGGTGAATTGATGTTATTGAAATGGCTGTATTTTAAATGGATAGCGATTAACATCACTGAGGTTCTGGGATAAACATATGATTGGATCCTGAAGTATCTGTGTTATGAGCTGTGTTCTTTTGAAAAAGGACTTTATATTAAAGATCTAAAGGAGGTTTAATCTGGATTGTACGGATAGAAACATCTATTTACAAAAGAACACATACATGGTGATAAATAAAATATGTCCATGTACTCCACAAGAACCTCAAAGAACTTTCATTTTCTAAATACAAATGCTTCATAGAAAATTCAATCCAATACTAAAACCAGGATCACAGCTACCATTCAAAAAATACACTCCAATATTTCATGTATTACTGCCATTCAATATGATAGCATGTTTTTACAGAGTACCCTCAGATTATATAGCCACTCTTTTTGGCAGTCAATTATACTGCTGTCCAGTGGCATAGAACTTCTTTCATCAGGTTACTCTTTATAATTTTTTGTTTTTTGTGTTCATAAAACCACAAAAGTGCTACTAATCTAGTGTCTTTTACGATACTTTGTAATGTTTGTAGTGATTCAACCAGCACCAAAAATCATTAAATGGCATAATATTCCAATCACAATGCACTTATCTTTTTCTTTGTGCAGCCTCGCTGAATCATAAATGTCCAACCGCCTTCCCCTTACACCCTGTTGAACCACTTAGCTAGGATAGTGATCAAACAATTTTTTTCATTTCGAAGATCAATACTATATACAGAATCATGCTATAGCAATGGGGGCAACGGTAGCCCCCACGATAGCATGTCTATATATGGCAAACTTTGAAAATCAATGTGTACAATTGTAGGTTCAGCCCTTATATAAAAATATGGAAAAGATTTATCAATGACATTTTTGGTATGGACAGGAGATAACGATACACTAGAAGAATGTTTCAGCTATATTAATAACCGTGACAGATACATCACATTTGAATCGACAGTGGGCGAGTCCTCGATCAATTTATCACCATAACATATGATCATAACAAATTTGACACAACGGTATTCCATAAACCCACAGATACCAACACATTGCTACATTTTCAAAGTTTTCATCCAAGATCAGTGAAAACGGGTATTCCAACCGGGCAATTCTTAAGGCTAGGGAAACTGTGTGGCTCAGAGGATAATTTCAAATCGGAAGCAAAACAACTGTATACTCGATTCAGAACTAGAGGCTATCCCCCTAAAGTGATTTAAAAAAAGCCCTAAAAAGGGCATCCAGTACTCACCAACAATGGCTGTTAAAACCCAAATAGAAACAACAGGATCAACGAGACACATTTACCTGTATATTACCTCATTCTACCCAAACAGGACGAGTGAAGAATATCATCAGGAAAACTGGTCGGTATTATCCCTACTTAACTTCAAAGAGGACCCGCTATTTGCATGACACGGGCCAAAAATATGGATGAGTTATTACAACCACCATCCAGGAATAGGGATAGGCAAGGTGATTTAGGTGTAGGTGGCCATAAACCATGTTCAAAATGTGTCTACTGCCAACATATCTGGCAGACAAATACAGTGACACATCCTAACCATACTGGATTAATATTGACACGAACTGTGAGCCATCCCAAGTTGTATATGGTATAATATGTCCATGTGGGAAATGGTACATTGGATACACAGCTAGGAAAATAAAACAGCGAATAGCTGAACATATTAGTAATCTGCGTATCAAAAAGAAGGAAGCTCCTTTGGTTGAACACTGGAACGATATGAACCATGATTTACAAGATTTGAAATACTTAATACTTACTCAGATAAAGTTACCATATGGGGGGGGGGGGGATGTAGCTAAAGTTCTGAAACATCAGAAAAACTAATTTTTCGATGGGACACAGTGATACCTCATGGTTTGAACCGTGAGACTGAATGGCTGCACAATTAGCAAACAACAAGCACGTAGCAACAGCCGTCTATAAAAAAAAGGAGCGCATGCGCCTGCGTTTTCCGTCGGTTAGTCTTGAGAGGGAATGATGTTCCACCCCAGGTACGCTATAAATATGGAACCTTAAATATTCTAGAAGACATTGATGAAGTAATAAGGATAAGGCTATTAAGTGTTATATATGGACAGAGAAGCTCGATAGAGAATATGGAATCGAATAAGACACATATTTTCATTTTAGACAACTACACAAACAAGAGCTTGGCTCCTAATTTGATATTATTGTGTTCGCCTGATGACTACTACTACTACTTAGCATTTCTATAGGGCTGCCAGGGTTACGCAGCGCTGTACAAGTTTAACATGGGGAAGGACAGTCCCTGCTCGAAAGAGCTTACAATCTAACGCAACCAATTGGCGAAACACAGCTTGTGTTGAGAACAACAATGATAAAAGAATGGGATACAAGAATGGAGAGAATAGAGGAGGATTGAACAAATGATTTTATAAACCTATGTTAAACCCGTCACTGCACTTTCAGTAATAACTCCGGAGGTATAACCTCATTGCCTTTTTATCAGCATGGAACATGATCGACTAAGGTAAGTGCTATGATAACCTGCTATAACACTGAAAATAAGAGATATAATTAAGAAAACAGAGGGAGGAAGGCAGGGTCATAGATACCGGAGTAAATGGTATCACTAAGCACTATTGATTTAGCATATAATATGTAATTTGTATATACTATAGAGGTAATTTCACTATAAGAGCATAATATTTAAAAAAAAAAAAAAAAACAGTCTTTTGGGTTTGTTACATAGTTAAAATTTAATGCCCAAGTGTAGAGTGATGCACTTGGGGTGCGGAAACCCAAAAGAGATACCGGATAGGAGGGGCGAGATTAGTAAGCTCATCTCAGGAGAGAGAGCTTGGGGCGTTGGTGTCGGAGGATCTGAAGGTGAAGAAGAAAATGTGACAAGGTGTTGATGCCCCTCTACAAGTCATTGGTGAGGCCCCACTTGGGAGTATTGTGTTCAGTTTTGGAGGCCATATCTTGCTAAAGATTTAAAAAGACTGGAAGCGGTGCAAAGAAAAGCTACAAAAATGGTATGGGATTTGCATTGCAAACCATATGAGGAAAGGAGAAACAGGGGTGATATGATACAGACATTCAAATATTTGAAAGGTATTAATCCACCAACGAACCTTTTCCGGAGATGGGAAGGCGGTCTAGAGAACATGAATTGAGGTTGAAGGGGGGCAGACTCAGGACTAATGTCAGGAAGTACTTTTTCACAGGGAGGGTAGTGGATATGTGGAATGCCCTCCCGCGGGAGGTGGTGGAGATGAAAACGGTAATGGAATTCAAACATGCGTAGGATAAACACAATGGAATCCTGTTTAGAAGGAATGGTTCCGTGGAATCTTAGCGGATATTGGGTGGCGACAATGGCAATTGGAAACAAAAAGGGGGCTGAGCAGACTTCTACGGTCTACGCCCTGATCATGACTGAATAGATAGGGATGGGCTGGAGTGTAAATTTTAAGGGGCTTCAATGTTAGCTTCAGAACTTAGTACAAGAACAGTACTGGGCAGACTTCTACGGTCTGTGCCCTGAGAAAGGCAAGGACAAATCAAACTCTGGTATACATACAAAGTATCACATACCATGTAAATGAGTTTATCTTGTGGGGCAGACTGGATGGACAGTACAGGTCTTTATCTGCCATCATTTACTATGTTACTATGAAGTGACGACTTGAGGAGAGGGCTAATGTGAGCATAGCGACATTGGCAGAATATTAGTCATGCAGCAGAATTGTGAATAGATTGAAGAGGAGAGAGATGGCTAAATGGGAGACCTGTGAGAAGCAAGTTGCAATAGTCTAAGCGAGAGAACAGTGTGGATGAGGGTTCTGGTAGTGTGCTCAGAAAGGAAAGGGCGAATTTTGTTGATATTATAGAGAAAGAAAACAACAGGTTTTAGCAGTCTGCTGAATATGTGCAGAGAAGGAGAGGGAGGAGTCGAAGATGACCCCAAGGTTACGAGCTGATGAGACAGGAAGGATGAGTGTGTTATCCACAGAAATAGAGAATGGGGGAAGAGGAGAGGTTGGTTTAGGTGGAAAGATAAGAAGCTCAGTCTTGGTCATGTTCGGTTTCAGATGGCGGTGAGACATCTAGGCAGTAATGTCAGACAGGCAGGCTGATACTTTGTTAACAAATCACAAAAAATCAGGAAGAACAAATCCACAAACCAAGTTAAACCTTAAACTCACTATATTAAACTTGGGTTCAAAATAATTTATCTTTTTTTATTTTTATGGAGCAGTTATTTTGATGGCAAGATTGGAATGGATGAATGATATGTGATTTTAATGAAGCACAAGCACGAGCACAATATACCCCAAGGGAAGTGAAATAATTATGTGAATATGGGTGTATATCACATTGTGGGTTGGTTTTTGTAAGATATGTGGGGCAAGTGAGATCAGGGTGTCATGAATTAACATTTACCTCCTTTAGGTTCAAACAAATGTTGAATGGTATGTTTTATTAGCCATGTATTAGATGGTAATAAGGAAAGCACCATAATTTATGGGTGGAGGTTTGAGCTCAAGTCTAGCAATATTTAATGTGAATAGTTTATGACCTATACATATGTATTATAAATATATGCATACACCGGTGATTAAGATCTACTTGGGCTCAGCTGTATGTACATACACAAATATTAGGAGGTGGAACATCATATGTGCAATGATGGTTCCATTGTGACACCACCACATATTCCTCTTGGGGATATAATGGGTGTAAACGGTATGGTCTGAGCACATTTAAAATAATTTAAAATACTTTATAGTATTTTTTTTAAAGTGCATACATAAAAATAAAAAAAGATAAATTATTTTGAACCCAAGTTTAATATAGTGAGGCTGATACTTTGGCCTGGATTCCTGCTGAGATTTCAAAAAGGCTGCTGGGACATTGGCATTGTTCCTGAAGTAATAGTTCCGATAAAGTGAGCAAAAAATGATGACTTTGTAAGCTAATGGGGATCATATATTCAACAGCTTAGAAATCCTATCCCACACCATAACTCAAAAAAGTTTTAAGTTAGTATATGAGAATAACATGGTTACAAAGTGCCTATAGCTTTATTACGCGACTAACAAATTGAAATATTTATTAGCTCCGTTTTGCCTAACAGCTGTCCATATAGCTTTGTGCATGATGAAAAATGACTGAAATAGGGACGGACGACAGGGTCTATTTTGGACCAGACAGTAAATTAAGAGATACAGTAGTATCATTCCAAAATTTCTGTAGTGCGAGATGTTGGGATTTAGGTAAACAAATTGTAAATCTTGGAAGCAAAATTAACAGTAAAAAGGAGCATTAGAAAGCATCACAAAAATGTCAGGAAATGAGGTTTTACAATTGTCAATCTTAGCAGAGATTATTACAGATATAAGTTGTAAATATTTTAAAGAGTGTGTTAGGTAAGGAAAACTTCCAATTGTAGAATTTTTAATATGCTCTTACCTAAAAATATCACATATCTGGTATATACCATATGCAATCCAAGTATTCCATATAATTGTTTTTTTTATTAAATACAAATAAGAGGATTTCTCCATATAGGGGCATAGATTGTATTTAAGATTGGACCATTTTGAAGGTTGTCTAGTTTATGAATTGCAAAAAGGGTGTTTTGTATAATATCCATGTCAGAATTTGCACTATGGAAAATAGTCCCAATTCTGTATTTTAGAGGAATAGGGTAGGATTATTTTTGTTCTAACAATAGCCAAATTGGAGCACAATCAATAGAGTTAGTTAACTACCAAGATGCAGAATTAAAGAAGCTTGATTATAAAATTCAAAGTTAGGGAACTTAACGCTTCTCAAGTCTTTAGATCTTAGTTTACAGAGGGCAATGCAAGGTGTTTTGTTACTACACAAAATTTGAATTAGTGACTTGCCAATTTTTGTAAAGAAATATTTGGGGAATTGTATAGGTATCATGCTTAATAAATATAAAATTTGGAGTGTTAACACTCAGTCTCAAGTCTCCCCCACCAACAGATATAAAGGATTACATCTTAAACATGAAGATTTCATTAGATCAAGTACTCTATTCCTATTTTCAGTTATAGTTTCTTGGATAGCTTTAAAAGCAAGCCCATTTTATACCATTTTTCCATCAACAGATGGGAAAAGAAATTAAAACTTTGTTGTGTACATCAAGTGGGAGTAATTCAGTTTTAGTCAAGTTTATAATAAAACCAGGCAGCACACCAAAATCTTCAATATGAAAAGTTTCTGGGACAGAAATATTAGGGATGATACATATAATAAAATATCTGTGTACGCGATTACTTGACCTGAGTGTCAGCTACTTTGATTCCATGAACATATTGTGAAGAGCAAAAAAAAAAAAAAAATTTCAGTAATTCCAGGGCTAAAACAAAAGGGAATGGGGAAAGTGGGCAACCTTGTCTAGTATCTCTAGTCAAAGTGTGTTAAGATTTTAGACATGAAAGCACATAGTACAGAGTCAAAAAGAGCAGTTTTGTGGTGGTGACAGCAGCATTAGCAATGAACAGCAGGTGATGAGGGTATATTCATCGGTCCCACTGTCTAGCTAGTGGAATGAAGTTGGAGAAGGAAGGGAGCATAACTTGAGTGCCATTGTTTGGACACCACTGTATTGATGCCAGTCATTTGGGCACCCAGACATTTATTTGCTGCACTTGTATCCCACATTTTCCCACCTATTTGCAGGCTGAATGTGGCTTACAAAATGTTACAATGACATATACACATTATAGAATAAGAATTTCAGAATAAAGATGCAGATAGGTGCATAAGAACGGAATAATAATTTTACAATTGTTACAAATAAGAGTGCATGAGTAAATCATGTAGGATTGGAAGTGGATTGATAGATAAACATAACATAATGATATCAGGACAAGATATAAAGTTCAGGCATGAGGATGTAATTAAGATGAATAGGAGGGTTCGGTAATAGTTGTAATTGGAATAATTTGGGAGTCAGATCGTTATGGGGAATATTTTTTGTATGTCTTTAAGAATAAGTCTTTAGTAATTCATTCCATAGTAGTGTGCAGATGTATGAGAAACTGGATGTAAGTCCTCTGCAGTTGGGATAGTGAAGGTTTAAGCAGGTGCGTGATGAATTTTTGTTATTTCTCTCTGGTAAGTCAATTAGGTCTGACATCTCCATAAATGATCTTATGAACCAAGGTACATATCTTGAATGTAATACAATCCTTCAGTGGGAGCCAATGCCGCCTCTAAGGGGTCTGGCACATCACAGTGGAGAGTACCATGGGAACCACTAGGGAGATTTAGGCACCATTTAAAACCTGGGTGCTGATGAGCCAGGGGTAAAGATTCCTTCTGCCCCCTCCCCCCCCCCCTCCCCCAAAGCCATTAGCGTGACCTCTGGTAGATGCAGGAGGATGTTCTAG
Organism: Microcaecilia unicolor; assembly: GCF_901765095.1. Classification (NCBI taxonomy): domain Eukaryota; kingdom Metazoa; phylum Chordata; class Amphibia; order Gymnophiona; family Siphonopidae; genus Microcaecilia; species Microcaecilia unicolor. The sequence goes on along the minus strand of NC_044032.1, from coordinate 615,734,162 downwards.
AGTGTTAGGTTAAATGAATCTGCAGCCTGCCCTTGAGATTGGGATCACTGTATATGCAGTGTGTCTGCGGCCTAGCAATGTCGTCAGCTATAGCGACGCAAAATTCAGTTTACGAGAGCTGCTAATCTGTGGTACTAAGAGTACTGCAGGTTGGTGATTTGGGTGGTAAATTGAGAAAACTGAGAATGTTACTGTACCTTAGCAACTACCCTTTCTTAGTTTAGTATTTCCAGTATACTATAGCTGGATCCTCAAAGTGGTATGTTATTAGCAGTATGGAATAGTTTTGGGACAAAAGTAAAGTTACGTAAACTTTTTTTTAAAGCTGGTAGTCTGCTCTTTGTTCTCTTGAAGGTTTACAACAAGAGTCAAATCTACTCAATTTAGACTTCTTCTTGCCTAAATTACAATGTAAGCATATATTGATTCTCAGGAATAGATCACAACAAAGTGATCTCCATAGTTTGGTTCTGCTGCCCTAGTGCCATGCCATTTTTAGGCATGCCTTATGACTTCTAGACATGCATCAGGTGTACTCCCTTCCAGTAGTTGGCTTTTCAGAGCCAGGCAACACAATACAAAACGTTATCCTTTATCATTCTCTGGGCTACTAGTTCTGTAAACCTTGATTTCCAGACATGTAAAGATTTTCTTCCACCTTGTCCCTCCTTATGTCCAGCTATTGCAAACATAGAACCCTTCAGAATCTAGGTACAAATACAACTTTAAACCAACCAGTAGATGTGAGTGTTGCACATCAGGGGCTACCTATACTACAAACTATTAAAAAAAAAACATTTTCTAACCATATATTTGATTTTTTTTCCTCTCTCATGACCTGGTGGCAGACTGAAGGTAGCATCAGATGCAGTCAAATATTAAAAAGAAAATACATATAAGACACATTAGGCAGATATTAGACAGCTTAATACATTTAAAACAAGTTCAGTATCTGCATAGTTTAAAAAAATAAAAAAGTACATTTTTTTTTTTAATTTTAGTAGTTTTTTCAGCATTTAGTTGCCTTTCATTTTTGAAAGTAACTAGGCCAGAGCACCAACCTGAATTTGAATGCTGCCCCCTTTTTCTGTTGATAACAGTTTAATTTGGCTGCAATTTTTTTCTCAATGTTTGACCCGCACTCTTGGTGCAGAGTGCCTTGGGCCTAACCATGACCTTAACTCTTGTTCTCTGTTTAAAGAGGCAGTTGAGAACACATAGGGTGCAGCACGTCTATCAGGGGAGAGTTTTTGGCTCCTCGAAGGCTACCAAGACTTCAACATCAACTGTGTGCCACTGGCATCGAGAAGGTCTCCACCTCTCAACATCAGGCCCTGAGAAGTAGGCGCCGGGACAAGTTGACATCAGACCAGACACTAGGGTACACACTGTTGCAATGTTGTCCTCGTCTACACTGAAAGACCGCAATGCTTGTACTTCTTGGGCTTCCCCCAATACTCAGCATCGGTCCCCCTTGACTCACGGTGCCAGAAGCACTGGGGCACTGGCTTCCCCTAATACTCAGCATTGGTCATCCTTGACGCACAGTGCAAGAGCACTGGGGCACTGGCTTCACTGGTATCTGAGAAGCACCGGAAGAAGCGCTCCCCCTCCTTGGAAGAGGTGATGATGCACAATTCCATGGGCAGTCAAGTCCCCACTACCAATTTGGCACAACGCTTTCTCAGGCTGTCACTCTCCCGGCTCCTCCACCTTTGCCAATGCCTTCCTTCGATAAGCAGTTCCGAGCAAGTCTTAGGGAGGAGCTGGCGCTGATGCTGCAAACTGCTCAGGAATTGAAGGTGCTTGCACCAGCAACATTCAGCCCCAAATTCTTCTCGAGACTCAACCCATGCCTGTGCAGAGATCATTGACATTGACACACACAGTACCACTTCGATGTCAGTGAAGCAAGCTTCCTCAGAGTTGGAGAGTAGGGCTATATCTTGCTGCTCTTCAGGGCTTGGACACAGTTCCACTGAGCCGAGGCAGGCACAGACTTATTCAGCCCAGTCTGAGTGGGACCATTCATGGACTCCCCACCTCACCTCAAGAGATTTAAATCTCCACCAGAGGGTCTCTCACTGGTTTTGTTACGGAGATGGCTTCTGCCATCTCTTTTAGAGACAGAGGAAGAGCCTAGGGCAAAAATGTTAACTTTTCCCAGACTACAAGTCTCCTCCTAAGGAAGGGATCACAGTACCATTGCACCCTATCCTAAAATATGCATTAAGAACTTGCAATCTCCCCTCTCAGTGCAGGTAGCACCTAAGAAGTTGGATACACTATCATATCCAGAAGGCTCCTAGATTTGAGAGGGCCCAGCTGCCTCACCGCTCTCTGGTGCTCGAATCCGCCCTCAAAGAGCGGAGAGCTCCAGGACTCGTGCCTCAGCGCCCCCAGAGAGGGATTAAATACTGGACTCAGAGGCCCAAACATTTTTCCACCCAAATATGTTCAATGCCCGCATCCAGTCCAACCAACTCTACACAAGCCTTTACTTGCAGCCTTTGGTCTGCTGTACACCAAGTGTTGCGGATTACTCTTCCACAGAAGCAGGCTGCAGAGCTTCACCAGTTGACCAGTAAGCAGCTGGGAGTGTACAAAATATCTGTCCAGGGGCGCGTACAACTCTAGCGCCCATACTCTTCGCTATGGGAATGTGCAGACTCATGGTTACATGTCTCTGGTCTAGAGGCAGTGGTTCAGGAGAGGTTAGTGGACGTTCCTTGCCGAGGTGACTACCTCTTTAGAAATGAGGTCCATGACCTAAGTTATCAAGAAACATACAGACACCATCCAAATCTTGTCTGAGCAATCTCCAGCTGCAGCCTCTTCTTCTAGGAGGTCTTCGAGTGGGACTACTGGGAGAAGGTGGTGGAAACCTTCACCTCCAAAAGTAGTAGGATTGTTGCCTAGGCCCATTCAAAAACCTCCTAGAAGGGGAGCCTGCAGCTGGAGGTTGCTAACACAGGATTTGGATAGTGTCTGTATGTGTCTTGGTAACTCCTAACAAGCACAGTGCTTTAAGATATACAGTGGAGGAAATAAGTATTTGATCCCTTGCTGATTTTGTAAGTTTGCCCACTGACAAAGACATGAGCAGCCCATAATTGAAGGGTAGGTTATTGGTAACAGTGAGAGATAGCACATCACAAATTAAATCCGGAAAATCACATTGTGGAAAGTATATGAATTTATTTGCATTCTGCAGAGGGAAATAAGTATTTGATCCCCCACCAACCAGTAAGAGATCTGGCCCCTACAGACCAGGTAGATGCTCCAAATCAACTCGTTACCTGCATGACAGACAGCTGTCGGCAATGGTCACCTGTATGAAAGACACCTGTCCACAGACTCAGTGAATCAGTCAGACTCTAACCTCTACAAAATGGCCAAGAGCAAGGAGCTGTCTAAGGATGTCAGGGACAAGATCATACACCTGCACAAGGCTGGAATGGGCTACAAAACCATCAGTAAGACGCTGGGCGAGAAGGAGACAACTGTTGGTGCCATAGTAAGAAAATGGAAGAAGTACAAAATGACTGTCAATCGACAAAGATCTGGGGCTCCACGCAAAATCTCACCTCGTGGGGTATCCTTGATCATGAGGAAGGTTAGAAATCAGCCTACAACTACAAGGGGGGAACTTGTCAATGATCTCAAGGCAGCTGGGACCACTGTCACCACGAAAACCATTGGTAACACATTACGACATAACGGATTGCAATCCTGCAGTGCCCGCAAGGTCCCCCTGCTCCGGAAGGCACATGTGACGGCCCGTCTGAAGTTTGCCAGTGAACACCTGGATGATGCCGAGAGTGATTGGGAGAAGGTGCTGTGGTCAGATGAGACAAAAATTGAGCTCTTTGGCATGAACTCAACTCGCCGTGTTTGGAGGAAGAGAAATGCTGCCTATGACCCAAAGAACACCGTCCCCACTGTCAAGCATGGAGGTGGAAATGTTATGTTTTGGGGGTGTTTCTCTGCTAAGGGCACAGGACTACTTCACCGCATCAATGGGAGAATGGATGGGGCCATGTACCGTACAATTCTGAGTGACAACCTCCTTCCCTCCGCCAGGGCCTTAAAAATGGGTCGTGGCTGGGTCTTCCAGCACGACAATGACCCAAAACATACAGCCAAGGCAACAAAGGAGTGGCTCAGGAAGAAGCACATTAGGGTCATGGAGTGGCCTAGCCAGTCACCAGACCTTAATCCCATTGAAAACTTATGGAGGGAGCTGAAGCTGCGAGTTGCCAAGCGACAGCCCAGAACTCTTAATGATTTAGAGATGATCTGCAAAGAGGAGTGGACCAAAATTCCTCCTGACATGTGTGCAAACCTCATCATCAACTACAGAAGACGTCTGACCGCTGTGCTTGCCAACAAGGGTTTTGCCACCAAGTATTAGGTCTTGTTTGCCAGAGGGATTAAATACTTATTTCCCTCTGCAGAATGCAAATAAATTCATATACTTTCCACAATGTGATTTTCCGGATTTAATTTGTGATGTGCTATCTCTCACTGTTACCAATAACCTACCCTTCAATTATGGGCTGCTCATGTCTTTGTCAGTGGGCAAACTTACAAAATCAGCAAGGGATCAAATACTTATTTCCCCCACTGTACATACTTAATTTGGCAGCTTTCCTGAGCAAGACTTGAATATGCTCCTTTTTTGGCATATTCCAGTACAACCTAAAAATCTGGCATTTCTCAACCATAGCCTTATTATTAACCATTTTTACTGTATGCCTCGACTAGACTGTATATTCCACAAAGATACAAGACTCATGTATATCTTAAAGCACTGTGTATGTTTAGTAGCACTATAAAAAATTAAATTCCAATCTGGGGGGGGAACAATGAAAAAGTGTGGGATGCACTGCACACAGCCTAGCACAGATTCTGCAACCTCTCAATGCTGACATTAACACACAGGTCAATTAAAATCCCATGGTAATGAAGTATTAGCTATTAAACCTAGATACAAAGAAGTGACCCAAAGAACTTCAACTTCATTCCACCAGCTAGACAGTGGGACTGATGAATATACCCTCATCACCTTGCTGTTCATTGCTAATGCTGCTGTCACCACCACAAAACTGCTTTTTTTGACTCTGTACTATGTGCTTTCATGTCTAAAATCTTAACACACTTTGACTAGAGATACTAGACAAGGTTGCCCACTTTCCCCATTCCCTTTTGTTTTAGCCCTGGAATTACTGGTTGTTTTTTTTTTTTTTGCTCTTCACAATATGTTCATGGAATCAAAGTAGCTGACACTCAGGTCAAGTAATCACATATGCAGATATTTTATTATATGTATCATCCCTAATATTTCTGTCCCAGAAACTTTCATATTGAAGATTTTGGTGTGCTGTCTGGTTATATTATAAACTTGACTAAAACTATTAGAGACAAGAGAAAGTAGATATAGACAGATATAGATATCCAAGTAAACCCTTTGATTGCACCACAGGAAGGTGGTATATCAAATTCATGACACGTTAAGTGTGTGGATGGAAAAAAAAAAAAACATACTGGGGATGAGCTGCTGAGTGGGAGGTGTCAAAGCTATGAACAGGGAAGCACCACATTTTTTATGTGTGCGCACAAAATATAGCTGCTACTAGCAGAGACCCAATGAGTGCACACTTCTAGGCTGCTCTCCGATGTTTGTGCCAGGAGTAGCACCTTCTTAATTTGTTGCTCCCCACCTCTCCCAACCAATCTCTGCACTCTTCCTCCAAGTTTCCTATTTCCTAATGCTATGTGTGCAAATGTTGGTAGGGCCATGGCCCCTGTGACCCACCCCATTCCAACGCCTATGCTTTATGCACAATTTACATACTGGCAATTTCTTTTTATGCATGCATTAGGAAACCATGTGCTAAGTTTTAGCTCACAGCTCTAACACTATATCAGCCCCTTTAATTAGATGTCTTTTTAGGTTACAATTCATTACCAAACTAAAAGAATCTTTTAATAAAGATTAGCATGTTACCTGTAGCAGGGCTCACAGGAATAAAGTGCATCCTATGGCAGGTAACATGTGCTAACATTTAAAGACCCCCTAAGAGGCTCTTTCACTAAAGCTCAGCACAGGCCAACAGAATTAGTGTACACTAAACGGCCATTTTGAACCTATGAGCTTAGCATTCGGCATATAATTGTTAGTGTGTGCTAAGCTTTAGTAAAAGGGCTCCTAAACCTACTAGAGTTCCCCTCCCCCCCCCCCCAACCTCCTTCATAAAGGCAACAAATAAATCCTAATAAATTAAACTGACTTCTGGATATTTTTTTTTCCAGATATATACTACTTTATACACTGTAGATCCCACATAACATGGGATTCCTTGTAAGAGTTAAGTCAGATCTTTTCTTCTTTAGCTATTACATATTACACTACATAAGTACATAAGTAAGCCACACTGGGAAAAGACCAAGGGTCCATCGAGCCCAGCATCCTGTCCACGACAGTGGCCAATCCAGGCCAAGGGCACCTGGCAAGCTTCCCAAACGTACAAACATTCTATACATGTTATTCCTGGAATTGTGGATTTTTCCAAGTCCGTTTAGTAGTGGTTTATGGACTTGTCCTTTAGGAAACCGTCCAACCCCTTTTTAAACTCTGCCAAGCTAACTGCCTTCACCACTTTCTCTGGCAACGAATTCCAGAGTTTAATTACACTTTGGGTGAAGAAAAATTTTCTCCGATTTGTTTTAAATTTACTACACTGTAGTTTCATAGCATGCCCCCTAGTCCTAGTATTTTTGGAAAGCGTGAACAGACGCTTCACATCCACCTGTTCCACACCACTCATTATTTTATATACCTCTATCATGTCTCCCCTCAGCCGTCTCTTCTCCAAGCTGAAAAGCCCTAGCCTCCTTAGTCTTTCTTCATAGGGAAGTCGTCCCATCCCCGCTATCATTTTAGTCGCCCTTCGCTGCACCTTTTCCAATTCTACTATATCTTTCTTGAGATGCGGCGACCAGAATTGAACACAATACTCAAGGTGCGGTCGCACTATGGAGCGATATAACGGCATTATTACATCCTCACACCTGTTTTCCATACCTTTCCTAATAATAGCCAACATTCTATTTGCTTTCCTAGCCACAGCAGCACACTGAGCAGAAGGTTTCAGCATATTATCGACAACGACACCCAGATCCCTTTCTTGGTCCGTAACTCCTAACATAGAACCTTGCATGACGTAGCTATAATTTGGGTTCTTTTTTCCCACATGCATCACTTTGCACTTGCTCACATTAATCGTCATCTGCTATTTAGAAGCCCAGTCTCCCAGTCTCGTAAGGTCCTCTTGTAATTTTTCACAATCCTGTCGCTATTTAACGACTTTGAATAACTGTGTGTCATCAGCAAATTTAATTACCTCGCTAGTTACTCCCATCTCTAAATCATTTATAAATATATTAAAAAGCAGCGGTCCTAGCACAGACCCCTGAGGAACCCCACTAACTACCCTTCTCCATTGTGAATACTGCCCATTTAACCCCACTCTGTTTCCTATCCTTCAACCAGTTTTTAATCCACAATAGGACATTTCCTCCTATCCCACGACCCTCCAATTTCCTCTGTAGCCTTTCATGAGGTACCTTGTCAAACGTCTTTTGAAAATCCAGATACACAATATCAACCGGCTCCCCTTTGTCCACATGTTTGTTTAACTCCTTCAAAGAATTGAAGTAAATTGGTCAGGCAAGATTTCCCCACACAAAGCAGATTCATTTATTTTTAGGGATCTAGCTCACAACTTTTTCAGAAGCAGCTCAGTGAGTTACTTTAAGGCACCCTGCAGAGGGTTTAGGCCAGCGTTTTGTAACCAGTGTGCCACAGCTGTTCCCCAGATGTGCCAGAGTCCATGGGGTCCTGCAGATGGTGATAGAATCAACGCTCTTCACTATCTTCCTCCCCCCACCCCTCAGATCTCTCTACTCTGACAGTTCTACAAACTTTGCAGTTACAGGCAGCTATTAGAACAGGCCTTCCTTCAGACAGCCATGGGGTCCTTCCTTCTGCTACACGGGAGGAACCTGACAGAAGAAAGTCTCCAAATGGCCAGAGGAAGGCCTGTTCTTCAACAAGATATACCACAAAGATCAAATCATGTGAAACTTCCACATATATCCAGAAATGTTAATAATGCCTTCTGTTATATTACTATCATGTATTCCATTACCATTCAACCCAAAATCCCTCTGTAACACCAAATGTATATTCTTTTATCATTACCACTATCCATGATGTATTGTAAGCCACATTGAGCCTGCAAAGAGGTGGGAAATGTGGGATAAAAATGCAATAAATAAATAAATAGCTGCTCACAACCACAAAGTTTGTAGAATCACAACGGAGAGGCACGAGGAGTGGGAGGAGTAAGGTAGGTAAAAGGTAGGAAAAATATTGAACCTACAGGAGGGAATGGCTGTTGAGAGGAGGAAATGATGAAAGTGTTGCACATATAGGGAAGGAAAGCAGGGACACTGGTTGAACATAAAGGGAAGGGAAAGGGAAGACAAGACAGATTTAGAAGGAGGAATAAGTATTGCCATACTGGGAAAGACCAAAGGTCCATCAAGCCCAGCATCCTGTTTCCAACAGTGGCCAATCCAGATCACAAATACCCGGCAAGATCCCAAAAAGTAGAAAACATTTTATACTGCTTATCCCAGAAATAGTGGATTTTCCCCAAGTCCATTTACTAACGGTCTATGGACTTTTCCTTTAGGAAGCCGTCCAAACCTTTTTAAAATTCCGCTAAGCTAACCGCCTTTACCACATTCTCTGGCAACAAATTCCAGAGCTTAATTACACAGCGCTGCGTACGCCTTGTAGTGCTACAGAAATGCTAAATAGTAGTAGTAGTAGGTCCTGGAAACAGAGTCAAGAGCACAAAGTAAAGCAGAACCAAAGATTGGGAACATGATTGTCCATCTAGCCCAGTATCCTGTTTCCAACAGTGGCCAATCCAGGTCACAAGTACCTGGCAGAAAACCAAATGGTAGCAACATTCCATGCTACCAATCCCAGGGCAAGCAGTGGCTTCCCTATATCTGTCAATAGACTGGAGTTTTCCTCCAAGAACTTGTCCAAACCTTTTTTAAACCCAGATACGCTAACCGCTGTTAGCACATCTTCGGACAAAGAGTTCCAGAGCTTAACTATTCATTGAGTGAAAAAAAAATATTTCCTCCTGTTTAAAAGTATTTCTATGTAACTTCATTAAGTGTCCCCTAGTTTTTGTACTTTTTGAAACAGTAAAAATGTGCATCTGTTTTATTTTGCACTGTACAGGACATGCATTTCTTCTTAGTCTGGTAACTCTGCTTTCAGATTTACCTGTATGTTTTTTGCTTTTTTTTTTTTTTTATAATCAGGTGAGTCATGTTCTGCATCTGCTACTAAGGTGAAGGACTCTGCTGGCATATGTTGTACATGTAGAATCTGTAACAATCCACCTTGTTCCAATTTCCCAGTAGCAGGTAAACTGATGTGCTAAGGTATTTCAATAGCATAATTAAATAAAATTACTTCTGAAGGTTACAGGTACAGGTGGGAATGGAGGAGATTACTTACGGGGATGGATGGGGAATGGATCTTAATGGGGACGAGCAAGCACGGGTTAGATTCCAGTGGTGTGCTGTCGGATGAAAATCACTGCCTTAAGCTGGGATCTTGCCAGGTACTTGTGACCTGGCTTGGCCAGTGATTTGGAAACAGGATACTGGGCTTGATGGACCTTCAATGCTTGATGGACATCAATGCTTATGTTCTTATGTAAGCAATGGAAGGTGAAGTTATTTGCTCAAGATCACAAGCAGCAGCAACAGTGTGATTTGAACCAGGAGGCAGAGCACTAACCACTAGGCAACTCATCTTGTCTACGCAAAATGCAATCAAACATCTTAGACTCTAATAACAGCATTATATGGGTCTATAACCTATTATGTCTCACAACTGAATTATATAATTTCATATTTTCCTCATAAGCAGATATTTTCTTCACAACAATCACACAAGCCTCCCATGTCTACCAACTTATTTCTTAAACAGCATGAATGACCTATCAACATATTATCGACGACGACACCCAGATGCCTTTCTTGGTCCATAACTCCTAACGTAGAACCTTGCATGACGTAGCTATAATTTGGGTTCTTTTTTCCCTATCAGCAAAAAAATAAATAAATGATACATACAAATTTGATTAAACAGGGGAGATTAATGCTTGGGCAAGAATTTTTGCACAGATTCAAGAGCTGCTAGTAATAACAGCACTCTCTCCTGTGTCACCTTTGTAATAGGCCACTTTACAATAATGCATGTGCCCTCATTTCCTGGTTTGCTTGGCTTTTGTCAGTTTTACAGATTCAGGAAAAATCACTTTGCTAAAAACACCACCATCTTTAACAAATTCAACAACTGCAAGAACAAAAAACAAAAAAAAATTCTGTACTCTATCAAGCCCTACAAAAAAAACTTCATGACCTGAAGGTGAAAACTTTCAAATATCTCAGATTCTAAAAGACAATGGAATAATTCCAACATGAAATTAAATATGAAATTGCTCAGTAATAATCCATTTGCAAATTAAATGTTTATCAATGATTTGTATAGTAAATTAGTTAGTACAAACCTAGCTAGCAGGTTTTGAATCTCCTCAGATTAACCCATTAACATTTCTTAAATATGCACAAAACATTTGCAAATTTTGTTAGCCAGGGAGTTTGGATGCAGGTTTAAACACATACAGGTTTCTCTTCATTTGTACACAATAATAAAAGTGTAAATTAAGAGATACGTTTAACAATCTTGAAACTGTAGAACAAGCATACAGTAGATTTTACATAAGTGGCACCAGCTAGTTATAAGGAGCTTATCCTCCAAGGGGAAAAAAAAAAACATGTTTTAGTACAGCAGATTTCCCTTTGATCCTAGATGAGTGGAGGAGTGGCCTAGTGGTTAGAGCAGTCTAGACGTACAGAGGTGATGATTCAAATCCCACTGCTGATCCCTGTGATCTTGGGAGAGTCACTTAACCCCCACCCCTCATTGCCTCAGGTACAAACTTAGATTGTGAGCCCTCCAGGGACAGGGAAAAATACCCAATGTAGCTGAATGTAACTCACCTTGAGCTACTACTGAAAAAGGTGTAAGCAAAATCCAAATAAATATTGCAAACTCTTTCAGAATTATAGGGGAGAAGAAAAATTTTGCATAGCACCTACAAAAATTAGTTATATGACACACAATGGCAAACAGGTACTTAACTTATGTTGTACAGATAGGAATTTATGATCAGTAGGTATATATTGAGAGAAAAAAAACATTAAAAATTAAGCAAAAGTTTGGTATATTGGACTGGATGATTAACTTGTAGAGTTATTAGCATTAAGCTCCCTTAATTCTTATGGTTGACAGCTACATAGAAAGCAAGTTAAGTACAGTAGCAAAATTGCATTGCAGTATTAGTTTGAATTTACCCTGCCACTAAAAACAGCATATATTTATGCAAAAGAGCCCCCCCCCCCCCCCCCCCCGAGAGCTGCACATGGTTCTTCAGCCTCAGGTTATCACCCCAAAACCTGTTAAAAAAATGATCTGCTTACCAGATTAAACACCGTTTCCACAATATCTCTGTTAGACACCTCTCCAACTTCCAGGAGTCCCGTTAGAACCGCGAATTTCATCCTGATACCTCGAATAGGAACCCCCGGAGTCAGGGCCAGGGAACTACCTTCGCTTGCATTCTCTCCCCCTACTGCATCACCTGTTGACTGCACAGGAACTGGTTTGTCTTCAGTAGCCATGACTTGCGCCTTATCAAATTTAAGCAAGAAAAAAAAATGCCGAATCTAACTTGTCAACCCACAGTCACTGTACACGACGTACGACTTCAACCTAAAAGGTGGTTTTTTTTAACTTCCGCCGGTCAACTAGCAAAGCTCCTAATAGGCTAATAAAAAAAAGTGCAATGTCCTTTGATCTTCTTTTGCCCGAGAGAAGGGCTCCGTCCGAGGCGTCCAGCCGGGACCCGTAACCCTGAAGAAAAAAAAAAAGAGAACAGGTTTAATTCCCAAAGCAATCACCCCCCCCCCCCCCCCCCCCCCCCCCCCCCAACAAGCTCCTAGATATCACGCTGCAGTTTCAATGGAAGTGTGGACAGTGTTCAGACTAGCTAGCACGCTGCTTTCAGGCATTTCAACTTACAATAACAGAAACTACAACAAATGTCTATAGATTCCGAGTACCCTCCCCCCCCTGCCCCCACTTCTGGGCCGATTATCCCGTACAGTCCACAGAGCCTTTTCCTCAACGCTTGGGGTTGCTCCTGCCCTCTTCTCGTTGCAGGTGCAACACAAACCGCCCAGGAAGTTCGAACTCACCCAAACCTCTACCCCACTTCCAGGATACCGATACTGTTGCCATTAAATAAATAAGGGGGGCACAGACTGAAAAAAAAAAAGGATGAGGGCTCTGCACAACTCAAGGCGTGCAGTCCGACGGCCAAGCCCGGCCACCGAGCTCCCCTACCCCCTCGCACGGCCTGGACCGCCAAGTTTTCTCCTGCGGGCCTATGTGCAACTTCGTTCCCTACCCCTTCTTCCCTTCCCTTCACTCGCCTTCTCAGTCTCCCGCCTGTCAGCTCTCCCCCCGTTACTGCCTTCCTGCTTCAGCTAAGAAGGCAGCCACTTCCGCCGCCATGACAGCACCATGCAAAGCACCGCTTCGCTTTCCCTCACACTCAGATCTGCTCTCCGCCGGGTAAGTGAAGTGTGCGCGTGCGCAGCGCGCGCAGATTGGCTGTCAGCCGGGAGGGGCGGGGTAGACGGGAACGGGGGCGGGGTTTGAGATACGCTCAGGTGTGTCCGGGTGTGGCTGGCTCAGGTTGGCGACGGCGCGAGGAAAAGCATGTGCTGCCCTTTCCCCCACCGAGCGTCACCTCCTTGGTCCTTCGCAAGCTGCTTATATTGCGGTGGTTACCTTTATGCCACTCCAAGACCACGCAAAAAGGTTTGCAACGGAGGGTGTCTGCAAGACTGGAAGAAGAGCTTGTGGCCGTCGGGGTTGATGTTAGGACGTGCAGAGTGCCTGCTGTTACAGCAGCAGTAAGGCTCTTGGTTTGTGGTTTCCAATCTAAGGTACTGCGTGCGAGCAGGATGCTGGAGCTACAGAGATACACCGCTGTAAGATCGTGGACTGCTGCTTATTACTACATGCAACCAGTGTGCTCTTTTTTTTGAACAGGCAAATTAACAAAATTTTGAACAGCACCAAAACAAAACAAAAAAAATTGTTAAACGGAATCTATATTAAAACGCGTCGCGAAACTGAGAGCACTGTAGATCTACTTTCTTTGCTTTGCCCGGCCTGGTGTCTCGTGCAGTAATTGGTGTGGTGCCAGTGTGATCATTTTAATACAGTTTCGTAGCTGTAATATGTGATCATGTAGTTGTGAAGCGAGTTTTCTTTTGAATCTCTGGGCTGGCGGGTGTAGTTATGGAGTTCCGCTCTGCTTACAGTAGAGAGCAGATTAGTAGAAACATGGGTACAAACACCTGTTCGAAGACGCGAATGGCTGTGGTACGACGTGGAGTAGGCAGCAGCGGTCTAAATTCAGAGCAGAACTCAGCTGGGTGCATTTTTATTAATATTAGTGAATGAAAAACTAATTAGGATTTATGTATTGTCTTTTTGAAGAAATTCACCCAAGGTGATGTACAGCAAGAATAATCTGGGCATAAGCGAGAGACAATTTCCGCAGAAAAAAATATTCATATGACAGAACACATTATAGTATAGTATGTGGAGGAGTGGCCTAGTGGTTAGAGCACCGGTCTTGCAATCCAGAGGTGGCCGGTTTAAATCCACCGCTGCTCCTTGTGATCTTGGGCAATTCACCATTGCCTGAGGTACAGACTTAGATTGTGAGCCCTCCTGGGACAGAAAAATATCCAGTGTATCTGAATGTCACCTTGAGCTACTACTGAAAAAGGTGTGAGCAAAATCTAAATAAATAAAATGTTAATTATAATGTCAGCACAATTTACAATAAAACATCTTAATAGCATAGGGTGTAATCAGATAAGATAGTGTAACGAGTTAGAACTTAAGGACTAACTTAAAGAAAATTGCACATTAATCAGAAAGGTGCATGAAAATGAAGTCGGGTAGGACTGGATGGGCAAGTCCTGCTACAGTGCACCATTGTTTAGTAGTCCATTGTGTGTGTGATTAGCTAGTTAGTTGCAGATTCCTGGAGGCTGCTACAGTAAGCTTGCATTAGAGCCAAAAGTTTGTTGCTGCTGCAGTAAACAAATTAGATGCACCTGCATAAAATTTGTGAGCTATCCTAGGAGAGCACACCGGATACATGTACACACATTTTTGTTCTACGGGCATCTAATGCTGTGCACATAGCTAAGCACAAAAAAAAAAAAAAAACATGTATCAGCATACATCTTGCTTACTTTATTTTTTGTCTATTACTACTACTACTTGACATTTCTAAAGCGCTATTAGATTGTAAGCTCTTTGAGCAGGGACTGTCTTTCTTCTATGTTTGTGCAGCGCTGCGTACGCCTTGTAGCGCTATAGAAATGCTAAATAGTAGTAGTAGTAATGTGCTGGAATGCTATTCTGTGCATAGAATTTTTGCAATTCTGATATGCATAGGATAGCATTCCAGTACATGGGCAGATGTGTGCAGATAACATTGTTTTTTTCTGCTCAGATCTTTGCACAGCCCTAGCTGCCCTAAGGACAGAACCATGTGCCAGTGGCGTAGGAAGGTGGGGCGGTCCACCCCGGGTGCATGCGCTGGGGGGGGTGTTAGCTCGCTGGTTCCCTGCTCTTTCTGCCCTGGAACAGGTTACTTCCTGTTCCGGGGCAGAGAAAGCAGGGAAGCAGCAGAGCCGACGCAGCTCCCAGTGACGTGCACTGGGGGCGGATCGGCCCTCCCACCTGCCCCCCACTGAAAGGTAGGGTGCGTTTCGGGGGGGGGGCGCTCCGGAGGGGGGGTGCCGTGCCCTGCACCTGGGGGGGGGGTGCAGCGGCGACCAGCCCTGGGTGTCAGGCACCCTCGCTACGGCACTGCCATGTGCTCTCAACAGTCCAGCTGTTCCAGCACACCACCTCCATTCTGTCTTGGTTTCTTTTTTAAACCCATGCTCTTACTGGAGAACTATGAAAAATGTTGCAGCACCTGTATGCTCAGGGGAGGCTCAAGGGACTTTGGTGCCCTGAGTCAACTTTTGCATTGGTACCCCCCTCTCGCCAGTGATACTGGGTACCAAAATCACCATTCCCTCTAAGCTCCTCGTGATCCAGTATCTGTTCCCTCCTCCCCACTCACAGTCCAACATTCCTCCTCTCAGATTCGTAGAAGACACTGACAACAATTTGTACATGCTGCTCGTGGCCAGCCTCAGAGCCTTCCCTCTGTCACAAACGGCCCTATTGGACACAGCAGAGGGAAGGCTCCAGGCTGCCCACAGACAGCGTATATAAATCACTAGCCTGAGCCCGTAAAACGGGCTAGTAAAGGAAGGGGGGGTTGAAAGCCCCCCCCCCCCCGGATAGGTCGCCGCCACCGCCCCTCCCCCCCCCAAAGTCGCCGCCCCCCCCCCCCCCCCCCCGGGTACCTGGCTTCACTATTCAAACCGCCGGAACGCAGCACACAGCTCATCTGAGCTGCCGTCGGCCTTCCTTCTCTGCGTGTGTTCCGCCCTTATGTGACGTAACGTCGGCGAGGGGCGGGACACAGGCAGGTAAGGAAGGCCAACGGCAGCTCAGATGAGCTGTGTGCTGCGTTCCGGCGGTTTGCATAGTGAAGCCAGGTACCCGGGCCGGGTGGAGGGTGGGTGGCGGCGGCGACTCCGGGTGGGTGGGGGGAGCGGTAGCAGCAACCCTGGGGGGGGAGAGCGGGTGGCGACGGCGGTTCCCTCACTCGCAGGTGCGCAGGTTCCCTCTCTGTCACGCCCCCGTCATCATGTATTGACATGGGGCGGGACAGAGAGGGTCTCTACTGCGCATTTGCGAGTGAGTACGCCTCTTGCCATTTATATGTTTGATTGTTGCTGCTAGTGTCCTCTAGGAGTTTGAAGGTGGTGGGGGGGGGGTGTTGTGCTGGACCTCAGAGGGGTCTCGAAGGAACAGTGATTTTGGGATCCTTTGTTGCTGGTACCCTGAGCCACTGCCTCACCAAGTCCATAGGTTGAGCTTGCCCCTTGTATGCTTGCAGCAAAAAGAAGAAATGGCCATTAAATCCTCATAGACAGTACTGCAGAAGAATGTGCTAATTCTTCTGCACCTCCTCAGACTTGGTGTTAAAGGCTGATCACAATGCCAAGACTTTTAAGTCTTCTCTGCACCTCTTTGCATCTGCAGAGAAAAACTAGTACTACTTTATTATATTCTATTGATGTTTTATATACCGCCTGCTTTCCAATAAGGATTCAAAAGATATACAATTAACAGTTAGACAACCAAATTACTTTTCAAATAACATTCTGAAAGCATTTGTAAAACATAAATATGATGGCAGATGTTTTATTTTCTAAGGTAACACCTTCCAAATTTTTGCCCCTTGAAATGGAAATGAGTGTTCATACACAGATTTAAAGGGCTAGATTCTGTGGGCCCTGTTTACAAGCTCGTGATAAAAATTAGTGCACGCTAACACTAGAGACACCCATAGAAATATAATGGGTGTCTCTGTCGTTAGCATGCACTAAAATGTTAGCGCACCTAAAGCGTGGCTTAGTAAACAGGGCCCTATATATGGTGCCTGATAAATCCACACCGAAAAGAAAATGCGCCTATGCGTATTTTATAAAGTACACCTAAATTTAGGCGTACTTTATAGAATAAGCCTAAATTTCCCTGCCAATTATAGAATATGCTGAGCTCCTGTCCACATGACTAAACGGGGCGCCCAAGTTTTCCTGGGGCTGTCCTCACAGGACGGCTCCATGATGGGGCGGGGAAACCCGTATTATCGATAATACGGTCGGGGATGCCCAAATCTCAACATTTAGGTCAGCCTTAGAGATGTCGTCCCCAGTTTTCAGCGATAATGGAAGGCACTGCAGTGGACTTCAGAAATTGCTCCCAGGTGCATAGCTCCCTTACCTTGTGTGCTGAGCCCCCCAAGCCCCCCCAAACCCCACTCCCCACAACTGTACACCACTACCCTAGCCCTAAGGGTTGAAGGGGGCACCTACATGTGGGTACAGTGGGTTTGTGGTGGGTTTTGGAGGGCTCACATTTACCACCACAATTGTAACAGTGGGGGGATGGGCCTGGATCCATCTGCATGAAGTGTACTGCACCCACTAAAACTGCTATACTTCTGTCATGGAGCTGGGTATCACATTTGAGGCTGGCAAAAAAAAAAATTTAAGGTTTTTTTTAGGGTAGGAGGGGGTTCCTGACCACTGAGGGAGTAAGGGGAGGTCATCCCCAATTCACTCCGGTGGTCATCTGGTCAGTTCGGGCACCTTTTTGAGGCTTGGTCGCAAGAAAAAATGGACCAAGTAAAGTCAGCCAAGTGCTCATCAGTGACGCCCTTCTTTTTTCCATTATCGGCCGAGGACACCCATGTGTTAAGCACGCTCTAGTCCCGCCTTCGCTACACTGCCGACGCACCCCCGTGAACATTGGTCGTCCCCGCGATGGAAAGCAGTTAAGGGCACCTAAAATCAGCTTTTGATTATGCCGATTTGGGCGTAACCTTGAGAGAAGGACGCCCATCTCCCGATTTGTGTCGGAAGATGGGCGCCTTTCTCTTTCGAAAATAAGCCTAAAAGTGATTTTAAAACTAATCTGGCTATTTTTAATCTAATACACTGCTGAAGCAACAGCCAATGAAGATCTTTCCTAAGTGGAGCAATAATATCAAATCGTCTTGTACCAAAAATCAGCTACTTGCTGTAACCGTTTCTGCAATTTTATTGAAATACTACACTACAATGAGTTACAATAGTCCAATTGTGGAAGAGGGAACTTCCTGTGCTAGAATCCTGAAATTTTGCAGATGTAATGAGGAACTAATTACCTTTGTCTAAGTCTAAAGAAGAACTTTTTACTTAAAGCATTCATTTGTTTATCAAAAGTCAAAAATACTATATTGCCTCTGTATCACTTCATAGTGCGACCGCACCTTGAGTACTGCGTTCAGTTCTGGTCTCCAGATCTCAAAACAGATATAGCAGAATTAGAAAAGGTTCCAAGAAGAACAACCAAAACGATAAAGGGGATGGAACTCTTCTCATATGAGGAAAGGCTAAAGAGATTAGAGCTCTTCAGCTTGGAAAAGAGATGGATAGGGAAGATACGTTTGAGGTCTACAAAATCCTGAGTGGTATAGAACAAGTAGAAGTAAACAGATTTTTTTACTTGTTACAAAAGTACAAAGACTAGGAGACACTCAAGGAAGTTACATGGAGATACTTTTAAAACAAATAGGAGGAAATATTTTTTCACTCAACCAATTGTTAAGCTCTGTAACTCTTTGTTGGAGGATTTAGTAACAGCGGTTAGCGTATCTGGGTTTAAAAAGGTTTGACACAAATAGAGAGGGTAATACAGCATACACAGAAGTATACAAACAAAAAAAGCAACACTGGGCCTTCAAGACTGGGACACTTACAAGCTCATTTTCAAAGCACTTAGCCTCCCAAAGTTCCATAGAAACCTATGGAACTTAGCCTCCCAAAGTGCTTTGAAAATATGCCTCATAAAGTTCTTTATTAATGACCCGACACGGGCCGTGTCTCAGGGGTCTGACAATGAAATACAAAAAGAATAATAATAATAAAAACAACCACATAAATAAACATAGGTATATTTGTAACATGAATAAAAAGTGTATATGAACATTGTAGAATGAGTCAATGCATAGGCGCCCGGTATAAGAGGCTTGGGGAGGCTAAGCCTCCCCAGCCCAACCGCTGCCCCCACCCCACAAGCTGCAGGCTTCCGAATCCCGGCCGCTCCCCAGCCACGTAGCAACGCCAATCATCTCCCGTCTGCCCTCAGCTGCCTGCATAGCTCCGCCCTCGTATTTTCTGTTTCCGCGAGGGCAGAACCATGAGTCCGGGCCTGGTCGCTGCGTTGCGTGGGAGGGCGCGAGCCGTTGAGGAAAGGTTCTATCCGGTTGAAAATCATTGCAAGACGTTGAAGGAAG
This sequence comes from Microcaecilia unicolor, assembly GCF_901765095.1. NCBI lineage: Eukaryota > Metazoa > Chordata > Amphibia > Gymnophiona > Siphonopidae > Microcaecilia > Microcaecilia unicolor. The sequence continues at coordinate 615,714,939 of NC_044032.1, read as the reverse complement.
GTTCCATCCGGTTCAAGGTGCACCAGACGCAGCAGAGAGAGAAGAGGAAAGGTCGGCTCGGAGACAGAGACGAGACGCGGCTGGGGGGTGGGGGAGCGATGCAGAGCTGAGACGACAGACGGGACAGAGGGAAGATGATGATGCAGGACAACAGGGGCTTCAGGATGGATCAGCAAAACCATACTCCAAGGAATTAGCACCAACAACACCAGGAGCAGGAGGAGATGGAGCCTCACTTCCCTTCCAATGGGCAGCAGGCCTCTATTGAGAGCGTCAATGAAGGTCTCACCATTGATCTGACAAACTTCTGAAAACCAGGAGAGAAGACCTATACACAACACAGCCGCCTCTTTGTAGGAAATCTGCCCCCAGACATCAATGAGGAGGAGCTACGCAGGATGTTTGAGAAATATGGCAAGCCAGGAGAAGTCTTCTTCATCCATAATAAAAGGTTTTGTGACTTATTTTTATCTATTTTTTCTGTGTGTTATCAGACAATTATGGATTTAAGCTCCACCTCCAACCCCGCCCCCAACCCTGCCCCCTTTAGCCTCCCCAAACAGTTGGGCCACCGACCGCCTACGAGTCAATGTAGACAAAGACAGTGTATACTCAAATATTTTTTTAAAAATTATATATATATATTTTTTTTTATTATTATTATTTATTTATTGCATTTGTATCCCACATTTTCCCACCTTTTTGCGGGCTCAGTGTGGCTTACAATACATTATGAATGATGGAAATACAATTTGTTACAATTTGGTTATGGATTACATTGTGAAGAGTTATTCGAGACAAAATCAAAGTATCGTTAAGGAATATATCAATGGAAAAGAACATTGAAACATTGGAAGGAAACAACGGGAAATTAAAGGGCAATATATAATAACAAAAACCATATGGTATACATTTTTCTGTGAGTGAAGGTATGAGTGTGGTGAGATTTCGGGGGTTGAGAATTCATAAGTGGATGTATTGATGTATTACTGAACTGTGAATGTGGACTTTATGTGTTTTGGTTCTTTCCGTAAATTTTATCAAAAAGATGTGTCTTCAATAATTTACGGAAGTTGGTTTGTTCGTAGATCGTTTTCAGGTTCCGCGGCAGTGTGTTCCAGAACTGCGTGCTCATGTAAGAAAAGGTTGACGCGTGCAGCGCCTTGTATTTCAGGCCCTTGCAGTTAGGGAAGTGGAGGTTGAGGAAAGTTCAGGATGATCTTTTAGCGTTTCTGGGTGGTAAGTTGATTAACTCAGACATGTAGGCTGGGGCTTCGCCGTGAATGATATGGAGGCATATTTTCAAAGCACTTTGGGAGGCTAAGTTCCATAGGTTTCTATGGAACTTTGGGAGGCTAAGTGCTTTGAAAATATGCCTCTTTGTGTACTAATGTGCATACTTTAAAAGTGATGCGTTCCTTGAGTGGGAGCCAGTGTAGCTTCTCTCGTAAGGGTTTTGCACTTTCATATTTTGGTTTTCCGAAGATGAGTCTGGCTGCTGTATTCTGGGCTGTTTGACGTTTCCTCAGGATTTGCTCTTTGCAGCCTGCGTACAGTGAGTTGCAGTAATCCAAATGGCTGAGTACGAGGGATTGTACTAGGCTGCGAAAGACGGATCTTGGGAAGAATGGTCTTATTCTTTTCAGTTTCCACATGCAATAGAACATCTTTTTGGTTGTGTTGTTTACATGAGTTTCGAGTGTTAGGTGGCGGTCGATGGTATATATATATATATATATATATATATATATACTAATAATAAGCAGAATAACTTGGCATATTAAGACACGGTACATCCCACAGATGAATACTTATAGTTATATTCAAAGAAATCTATGTGTTTGGTATAAAATTAATATTGTATACCAAACACATAGATTTCTTTGTCTACATTGACTCATTCTACAATGTTCATATACACTTTTTATTCATGTTACAAATATACCTATGTTTATTTATGTGGTTGTTTTTATTATTATTATTATTATTATTATATTATTCTTTTGTATTTCATTGTCAGACCCCTGAGGCAGGCGCTGTTTAGCGCCGAAACACGGCCCGTGTCGGGTCATTAATAAAGAACTTTATGTTTCCCAGTCTTGAAGGCCCAGTGTCGCTTTTTTTGTTTGTTTAAAAAGGTTTGGACAAGCTCCTTGATGAAAAGTCCATTTTCTGCTATTGAGACAGGTATGGGGAAGAAATTGCTTGCCCTGGGGTTTGTAGCATGGAGTGTTGCCACAACTTGGATTTCTGCCACTTACTTGTGACCTGGCTTGGCCACTATTGAAAACTAGTAAAAAAAGGCCCGTTTCTGGAGCCAATGAAACGGGCACTAGCAAGGCTTTCCTCTGGCCCCCCCCCCCCACCCAACGCACCTTCGTTGTTAGTGACGCCATTGTGCCGCCGTGGTAGCCGTCGATGTGTGACTCTGGCCCCCCCCAACCAACGCACCTTCGTCATCAGTGACGCCATTGCTCCGCCCTGGCTGCTGTCAATGTGAGTGAATTGCTCCGCCCTCAACGTCATAACGTTTGACGTGAGGGCGGAGCCCCGAGACTGTGTTTTTCGTGGCTTCAGAGCTTCGAACTTACGAACCTTGGCTTCAGTGACGTCAGACAATAGAACGTTGAGGGTGAGTTTTATATATATAGATAAGATACTGGGCTGGATGGACCATTTGTCTGACCCAGTATGGCTACTCTTATGTTCTTAAAAGACTGCCAGAGGTGAGATTCAGAAACAGATTGAAAGGTTAATGGTGGTGTTGCATAAACCAGGAAAAGTAGAAACTAACTCCCAAATTCTGTATATGGTGTCCAAAAATGCACATGAAAATCTATTCGCACTGCCTAGTGCTGCGCACAACTTAATTGGTTAACAAGCCAATCGGCACTGATAATTGACCACTAACAAGCAATTGTTGGCACTAATTGGATTTTATGCGCACCTCTCTTCACGCATATTCTATAAAGTTATGCGCTAGTTTTCTAAGGTGCATAACCGAAAAAGGTGCACAATGTGGGGGCTTGCCTAAAATTTATGTGTGCTGTTATAGAAGCACGGCTAACTGCACATAAACTGGCCGCCAATATATAGGCCTGCTCAGAGGAGACCTAACTGCTGGCACATACATTGCTAAACGCGATTCTGCCCAACGCTTTTTTAGGTATTTTCTCCAAACTTTCAATGGTGATTAAATCAGCTTTATATATGTTGAGGAACTTAGGTGTGCAGGAGGGTATAGGGTGCTGCTCGTAATTCTGGTGATTGGGCTATGGTATAAACAGCTGTTGGAACCTGTATTATACCTCACAATCCTTAATAGGGTGCTTTGTACTTTGCCCAAGATCTGGGTTATCTACCCTGTGCGGTGCTATGGGTCCCTCATTGGAACATTAAAGAGTGTGTGTATACCTAGTGGCCTAGTGGTAGCTGCTCTGGCTTGAGAATCAGGTGACCAGGGTTTGATTCCCACCGGATCTACAGCTGACCTACTCACCCAACCCTATGCTAGTGTTTTGGCAACTTGCTGTGGTTCAGCTTGACAATCTGCAAGAAGAGATAACATGACATTAGCATAGGCAGACATTGGTATATGGCCACATAGCAGGAACCAGGGCTGAATGGGACACATGCTGGATAGATATGACCACACAACTCACTACCAAGTAAGGGATCTGCTGCGGTTGGCATACCGGCTTCCTGACAGGGAAACTGTCTTTGAGCAGGGACTGTCCTTCTATGTTTGAATTGTACAGCGCTGCGTAACCCTAGTAGCGCTTTAGAAATGGTTGTTGTTGTTGTTGTTTCTGATCTATAGTGTGTTATCTATGCAGCAGTTACAGGAGGCGCTGGACAGACAAATACTATTTCATCAGGATTTTCTTTCCAGTAGAGATGCTACACAGAACTTAAAGAGGGAGTTAAGAGAGGGTGGGAGTAATACAACATTGTTATCATTCTTATACAAAGTGCTGGAGTCAATAGCTGACAAGCTATTGTCAGCTATTGACTCCAGCAAAAACAAAACAAAAACAAGAAAATTTGAAAAGGTCAGAGAATGAAGCTACCAGAATTTCCTTAAGTTCCTTCAGTGAATACCCTTGGATGTATCCCATCTGACCCCCATCCCTCTGTCTACCTTTTTTTCTGAGTGTTTTCCCTCCAGCTATTACCAATAAGTCAAATATGATATTGTTATAATCACCACTGGGGAAAGGGGCATTTCTGGAGGCAGTTAGAGGTCAGAAAATTGATTTTTTTTTTAATCTATATTTCCTTAAAGACCTCATTCACACACAGTCTATGGGTACAGGTCTTGCAGGTCTGATTTTTAAAGAGAAATTTTGTTTGAAAACAAGATTGCAGGACCATGGGGATTATTAGATTTTTTTCCCCCCCACTGTCTGAACTTAGAGCTCAACATGATTCTTCCCTACCTCCATGATGAGCAACAGGCTTCTTTTCTGTTCCCATTCTATATGGATATATCGTACGGCTTTTCAGTAGTAGCTCAAGGTGAGTTGCATTCAGGTACAGTAGATATTTCCTCTGTCTCCCAAGGGCTCACAATCTAAGGGCTCCTTTTACTAAGGTACGCTACTACTACTACTATTTAGCATTTCTATAGCGCTACAAGGTGTACGCAGCGCTGCACAAACATAGAAGGAAGACAGTCCCTGCTCAAAGAGCTTACAATCTAATAGACAAAAAATGTATTTACGCTAATGTATTTACCCCTGAGAGTTGCCAAAAATTGTGCGTGTAATTTAATTGAATAATGAACCAATTAGCACCAATAATTGGCTTTTTAACAAGCAATTATTGACACTAGTTAGGTTTAATTGGCATTTACACACGATAGGAAAATGGGGGTGCATAAATGGGAGGGGCATGGCATAACAGGGGCGTTCCTAAAATTAATACACATTATTATAGATTAACAGGGATACGTACCTAATGTAAGTGCGTACATTTGCACCACATTTCAGTTGGTGCCAATGGCCACGCATAAAGTTGGATGTGATTCCCAGACATAAGCGCTATTTTATAAACCACACCTAACTTTAAATGTGGCTTCTAGAATAGCGCTTTTTTTTTCAGTGCTGATTTTTTTGCACCATATGTAGAATCTAGCCCTTAGTGCGTGCTAAATGATGAGACCCCCATTATATTCCTATGGGCGTCTTAGCATTTAGCGTGCACTAAATCTGTGAGCGCACGTTAGTAAAAACAGCCCTAAGTTTTTACCTGAGACAATAGAGGATTAGATGATTTGCCTGAGATCACAAGGGGACATCAGGGCAATAGAGGGTTATATGATTGGCCCAAGATCACAAGGGGGCATCAGTGGGATTTGAATGTTGACCTTTGTTGATTTTTTTTTTTTGCCTACTGCTCTAACCGCTAGGCTACTCCTCTTAAAGTATCTTTATAAACAGGAATATGAGAAGATATCTAAAAAAGAACATTTTCATTCAAGGTGGCAGCTGTGCAAGCTGAACAAAGGCGTCAAAGTACACTCGTGTAACCTTAGAATCAGCTTTTTCCTTATTTGCCTTTTCTTTATTATTCTTCCAGAAAAGCAAGTTGAAGAAAATGCTGCATGGGACTTAGTCATGGCTGTTAGCATAATATAAACATACCCTGATTTTATTTTATTATTATTATTCTTGCTTTGTAGTCCAGTAGAGGCAGGGCTGGCTTAATCTGTGAACCAGGTGAGGCACTGGCTCACGACACCGCCAATAAAGGGTGCCAAACTCCCCAGCTTCTGACATCACTGGCCCGGTTTATCTTATTGTATAGTAATCCAAACAGGTAGATGCAGGTGCAACAGCCGGGCTGAAATACAGACGCTGCTTGGGACTGTCCAGGGCATGTCCTCCCTACCTCCTACATCATTTATTTTTCTACAGAAAGTGATTACAGTAAAACATACATAATTTAAAAGTACATAAGTATTGCCATACTGAAGACCAAAAGTCCATCAATCCCAGCATCCTGTTTCCAACAGTGGCCAATCCAGGTCACAAATACCCGGCAAAATCCCAAAAAAGTACAAAACATTTTATACTGCTTATCCCAGAAATAGTGGATTTTCCCCAAGCCCATTTAATAATGGTCTATGGACTTTCACTTTAGGAAGCCGTCCAAACCTTTTTTAAACTCCATTAAGCTAACCGCCTTTACCACGTTCTGTGGCAACGAATTCCAGAGTTTAATTACACGACTGAAGAAAAATTTTCTCTGATTCGTTTTAAATTTACTACATTGTAGCTTCATCGCATGTCCCCTAGTCCTAGTATTTTTGCAAAGAGTAAACAGACGCTTCACATCTACCTGCTCCACTCCACTCCACTCAGTATTTTATAAACCTCTAGCATATCTCCCCTCAGCCTTCTCTTCTCCAAGCTGAGCAACCCTAGCCGCTGTAGCCTTTCCTCTTAGGAAGTCGTCCCATCCCCTTTATCATTGTCATCCTGCTGGTGAATGGACATAACTATCCCACACGTCCTGGAATAGTGTGAAGAACTAATGGAAAGAAAATTATTAGATAATCCCTAATTTCTCCATAAATCCTGTATGCTTCCATGAAGGGGTATACTGCTGGAAAACTGCCTTTTATTGAAGTTCTTCTTGGCTTTCCAGGCACTACTAAAATCAGAATTTATTCACATGTCACAGAGGTAACAAGGCCTTTTGAGAATAGGTTTTTAATTTCAATTTCAAAGGACTAATTTTAATTTCAAAGGACTAAAATATAAATCAACTTATGCATCCAGCTTCTCCTACATAAGCACGCAACTATGGAATGCACTACCAAACGTTATAAAAAACAATGCAGGACTTAACAAACTTCCGAAAATCACTAAAAACCAACCTGTTCAAAAAGGCTTACCACAATGATTCATCCTAAACACCAGACAACAAACGTTTTACCAGAACTGAACAAAACCAAACTCTATACTTCCCTGCTTATATACTTTGTCACTAATGAACATTAACCGCTTAATACAATACCACTTTATTTCTCATTCCGGTAATGAACTCTCTATACCTGACTGCTTAATTTACTCTGTCACTTATGAGCTTTAATGCACTACCACACTGTATTTCTCATTCCGGAAATGGCGATCGCCATTATGGCATAATGTAAGCCACAATGAGCCTGCAAATAGGTGGGAAAATGTGGGATACAAATGCAACAAATAAATAAATAAAATTTGCATTTTAATTCATAATGCCAAAATGGCAAAGTTAAAGGCAGCTGCTGAAAAACAGCATAAACGAAACAGCAGGAGCACAGTATAAAGACATTCTTAGAACTGGTAACTATTTTGAACCTTTCACTGAAATAGAATTAAATACATTGTAGATCTTTAATTGAAAGACATGCGGATTTTAGGTTCAGAAACCTATATCCCTTAGCTCATCTTTATATTTCCATTTTATTGATTTTCTAACAATCTTTCACACAAATTTTGTAGCTATTGCACCACCTCAGTGTGTACATTAAAGTATATTAATGCACTTGTTGGGTGTCTTGGAATTTGTTTTTAACAGTCCCTATGCAGTATGTCATTCAGGGACAGATTTATGTATCGGCTAGGCAAGCTACAGCTTAAGGCCTTGCACAAATTAAGAGGCCCTATTACCATGCTGCGGTAAAACGTGGCCTGCGGTAGCATGGGTGCGTGGGATTACCATGCACCGAGGCCACTCTTTACCACGGCAGGAAAAACTATTTTGTAATTGAGGTCCTCAATGGCTATGCGCTAATTTTCCAGTTGGTACATGGCTATTTACTGTCTAAGCCCACCTATTTAGCAGGTGGTAAGGACTCACGTGCTACTGGTAATCGGGCGGTAATCAGGTGTGGCAATGGCTGTGCGCTGCCTGATTACCGCCAGGAGCACCTACTCCCCACCCCCTGCACTAGAAAATAACAATTATTTTCTAGCTGCAGGAAAAGGAAATGGCGCACGCCAAAAACAGAACTACCGCAGGGCGCCTGGGTGCGCTCAGAGGTAGTGCTGTTTTCCTGCAAGCTACCCACACGGTAGCTCTACCGCCCTTTTGTAAAAGGGCCCCTAAGTGCATCAGTAAATAATGACAATTACAATATAAAATAATCATAAATGTTATTTTTATTTTCAACTATTGATGATTGTTTTATATTTTTATATTTATTGTTTATTAAACCTAAAATGTACTTCTTTCTTAAACAATGGCGGCCTCTTAAATGCTTAGGAGCCACAATCTAGCCCTGGTGTCATTGTCTGCATGGCGACTGCTACTCAGTAAATGAAGTGTGCTTAACTATGTGGACCTTATTAATATAATATGCTTTTTCACACTGTGGGTCTGCTGCATTGCTGCTACCTCTGCAGTGCTTTTTCAGCTCTAAGGGATTGTTTCATGGGGGGGGGGGCTTACAGCAATGGCTGTGCTGGTAGTGCCAGATTACAGAGTGGGACCACGTTTGGTATTCCCACTAATTTGGAAATATTTCTGCATGCACATGAGTAGCACATGCATAATACAGGCAAACTGGGGCTGGAGATCACCAGCAGAGAAATTATAATGATAAAAATTATAATGATACCAAAAGACATTGGCAATTGGGGGAACAGTGTTGAGGAGAAGAAGCTGCATCCAGTATTGCTTTGGGGAAGAGAGGGGACTGAGGAATCTGTAATTTGATGGAAAGTTGTCTGCCAAGAGGTGTGTGTGTGTGTGTGTGTGTGTGTGTGTGTGTGTGTGTGTGTGTGTGTGTGTGTGTGTGTGTGTGTGTGTGTGTGTGTGTGTGTGTGTGTGTGTGTGTGTGTGTGTGTGTGTGTGTGTGTGTGTGTGTGTGTGTGTGTGTGTGTGTGTGTGTGTGTGTGTGTGTGTGTGTGTGTGTGTGTGTGTGTGTGTGTGTGTGTGTGTGTGTGTGTGTGTGTGTGTGTGTGTGTGTGTGTGTGTGTGTGTGTGTGCATAGAAGCTATTGGAGTTCTAAACCCAGTGGAAATGACCTCTCTGGGGACACAGTCAAGGAGTTTGTTCAATATTGGGGGTACTCCCACAGCACCCACAGAGTTGGCTCCTATGTGTGTGTAAGCATATCTGCAGCATTTTGAGAGATTTTCTTTGTGAGTCATTTGAACATTGTCAGATCAGGGCTATTACAGAGCACTTGTTTTGACATCTATTTTATCTGGTTTAGGAATATTTCTTTGGGTGAGTGAGAGAAAAAATAAACAGATTTAATTGATTTAACCGTGGTTGACGCAGGTGTATTTGTTTGTTTAAAACAGGTGTAATCACAGTTGGAGAGAAATAATAAAAACAAGTCAATAAAAAGGGGGGGGGGGGGAATCAGAGTAACCAAATGAGAATCATTTATAAGTATTGGCAAACTGGGACAGACCAAAGGTCCATCAAGCTCAGCATCCTGTTTCCAAAAGTGGCCAATCCAGGTCACAAATACCTGGCAAAGATCCCCAAGAAAGTACACAACATTTTATGCTGCTTATCCTAGAAATAAGCAGTGGAGTTTCCCCAAGTCCATTTTAATAATGAGTTAAACATTATTTGATAACTGTGTTTAAACAGAAAAATCGAGTGGAGCTGAATGTCCCCTGTTTTGCTTGAGGTGAAGTAGCTGATCGAGCAGAAATTGCCTACTTTTGTTCTGAGAGGAATAGGAAGTTGATGTGACTGTGTGTCCAAGAGCCGGTACAAGGATGGTGCCCTTGATAAACCTTCCTCAAATCTCTGTGGGGATGGGTGAGAAAAGCCCCAAAGTCAATAATAACCATCAGGAATGCACGATATCAAATACCTTTATAGAAATGGAAAAAAAGAGTAAATCTGGAGAGCTTTGTATACCAATGCCCCTAGTAAGGGAAACACATTTCTAGATCTAGAGGCTCTAACGGTGGAAGCCGACTTGGATTTAGTGGCGTTCATGGAGAACCATGACTGGGATATATCTATACCTGGCTATAATCTACTCAGGAAGGACGGGATAGGAAAAAAGGGTGGTGTGGTGGCATATGTTAATGGTGATATTAAAATTACAGAATTTAAGGACATATGGGGTAAGGAAGAAGCACTGTGAGTTAATCTGAAAGGAGGGAATGGAAAATGTATTTACATTGGTGTCATATACAGGCCTCCTTCACAGAAGAAATAGACACATTTAATTGAAAACATTCACAAGATAATTATGAAAGGGGAAATACTACTAATAGGTGATTTTAAAATGCCAGACGTTGATCAGGGCATCCCTGCTGCAGGGTCATGTAGAAGCAAGGAGATCTTGGATTCTCTGCAGGAAGAACTGTTCCAGCAGATCATGGTAATGAAACCCACATGAGATGGAACTATTTTGGACCTGGTGCTTATAAACTGGGAGGGTTTCTGATGTTAGCGAGTAATCATTTGGCATCTAGTGATAACCAAATAAGTACATAACTACGTAAGTATTGCCACACTGGGACAGACCAAAGATCTATCAAGCCCAGCATCCTGTTTCCAACAGTGGCCAATCCAGGTCATAAGTACCTGGCAAGATCCCAAAAAAAGTTCAAAACATTTTATGCTACTTATCCCAGAAATAAGCAGTGGATTTTCCCCAAGTCAATTTAATAATGGTCTATGGACTTTTCCTTTAGGAAGCAGTCCAGACAGTTTTTAAACCCCGCTAAGCTAACCGCCTTTACCACATTCTCTGGCAACGAATTCCAGAGTTTAACTACATGTTGAGTGAAGAAACATTTTCTCTGATTCATATTAAATTTACTACTTTGTAGCTTCATCACATGCCCCCTAGTCCTTGTATTTTTGGAAAGTGTAAACAAATGATTCACGTCTACCCGTTCCACTCCACGCATTATTTTCTAGAACTCTGTCATATCTCCCCTCAGCCATCTTTTCTCCAAGCTGAAGAGCCCTAGCCATTTCAGCCTTTCCTCATAGGGAAGTCTTCCCATCCTCTTTATCAGTTTTGTTGCTCTTCTCTGCACCTTTTCTAATTCCACTATATCTTTTTTGAGATGCGGTGACCAGAATTTAACACAATATTCAAGGTGTGGTCGCACCACGAACCAATACAAAGGCATTATAATGTCCTCACTTTTGTTTTCCATTCCTTTCCTAATAATATCTAACATTCTATTTGCTTACTTAGCTGCCACAGTACACTGAGCAGAGGGTTTTAGCATATCATCAATGACGACACCGAGATCCCTTTCTTGGTCAGTGACTCCTAATGTGGAACCTTGCATTACATAGCTATAGTTCGGGTTCCTGTTTCCCACACGCATCACTTTGCACTTGCTCACATTAAACGTCATCTGCCATTTAAACACCCAGTCTCCTGGTTTTAAAAGGTCCTCTTGTAATTGTTCACAATCCTCTTGCGATTTAACAACTTTGAATAATTTTGTGTCATCAGCAAATTTAATTACCTCACGCCCATCTCTAGTTCATTTATAAATATGTTAAAAAGCAGCGGTCCCAGCACAGACCCCTGGGGAACCCCATTATCTACCCTTCTCCATAGAGAATACTGACCATTTAACCCTACTCTCTGTTTTCTATCCTTCAACAAGTTTTTAATCCACAATAGAACACTACCTCCTATCCCATGACTCTCCAGTTTCCTCTGGAGTCTTTCATGAGGTACTTTGTCTAACGCCTTTTGAAAATCCAGATACACAATATTGAGCGGCTCACCTTTATCCATATGTTTGTTCACCCCTTCAAAGAAATGTAATAGATTGGTGAGGCAAGATTTCCCTTCACTAAATCCATGTTGGCTTTGTCTCATTAATCCATGCCTTTGAATATGCTCTGTAAATTTGTTCTTTATAATAGTCTCTACCATTTTGCCCGGCACCGACCTCAGACGCACTGGTCTATAATTTCCTGGATCCCCTCTGGAACCTTCTTTAAATACTGGTGTTACATTGGCCACCCTCCAGTCTTCCGGTACCATGCTCAATTTTAAAGATAATTTACATATTACTAACAATAGTTCCGCCAGTATGCTGGGATGAATACCATCCGATCCAGGAGATTTGCTACTCTTCAGTTTGTCAAATTGCCCCATTACATCCTCTAGGTTTATAGATATTTAATTCAGTTTCTTTATTCATCAGCTTTGAATACCATTTCTGGCACTGGTAGCTCTCCCAAATCTTTCTCGGTGAAGACCGAAGCAAAGAATTAATTTAATCTCTCCACTATGGCTTTGTCTTCCCTGATTGTCCCTTTTACCCCTTGGTCATCTAGTGGTCCAATGGCTTCTTGCTTTTAATATACCAAAAAAAAAATATTACTATCCTGCTTATAATCGAAACAGAAAAACGCCTATATTGTGACCCAAATCGGGAGATAGACGTTTATCTCACAAAAACGAATAAAGCGGTATAATCGAAAGCCGAATTTGGACGTTTTCAACTGCACTCTGTCGCGGATGCAGACAAAGTTGATGGGGGTGTGTCGAAGGCGTGGTGAAGGCGGAACTGGGGCGTGGTTATCGGCTGATCAGAGATGGGCGCCTTTCGCCGATAATGGAAAAAAATATGCGTTTTTAGTGAGAATTTAGGGCACTTTTCCTGGACCCTGTTTTTCCACGAATAAGGCCCCAAAAAGTGCCCTAAATGACCAGATGACCACTGGAGGGAATCGGGGATGACCTCCCCTGACTCCCCCAGTGGTCACAAACCCCCTCCCACCACAAAATGTACCGTTTCACAACTTTTTATTTTCACTCTCAAATGTCATACCCACCTCCCTGGCAGCAGTATGCAGGTCACTGGAGCAGTTATTAGGGGGTGCAGTGGACTTCAGGCAGGTGGACCCAGGCCCATCCCCCCCCCCCACCTGTTACACTTGTGCTGGTAAATGGGAGCCCTCCAAACCGCCCCCCAAACCCACTGTACCCACATGTAGGTGCCCCCCTTCACCCCTTAGGGCTATAGTAATGGTGTAGACTTGTGGGCAGTGGGTTTTAAGGGGGATTTGGGGGCTCAACACCCAAGGGAAGGGTGCTATGCACCTGGGAGCTGTTTTACCTTTTTTTTTTTTTGTAAAAGTGCCCCCTAGGGTGCCCGGTTGGTGTCCTGGAATGTGAGGGGGACCAGTGCAGTACGAATCTTGGCCCCTCCCATGAATAAATGTCTTGGAGTTATTCGTTTTTGAGCTGGGCGCTTTCGGTTTCCATTATCGCTGAAAAACAAAAACGCCCAGCTCAAAAAAAGATAAACGTCCATGTTTTTCGAAAATACGGTTCGGTCCGCCCCTTCACGGACCCGTTCTCGGAGATAAACGCCCATGGAGATAGGCGTTTCCGTTCGATTATGCCCCTCCACGTGTTTATGCCTCCTCCCTCTTTGCCTTCCTTATAAGCACTTTGCATGTGACTTGACATTCCTTATGCCGTTTCTTATTATTTTCAGTCTGTTCCTCAGGGGCGTAGCTACGGGTGGGCCTGGCTGGGCCCAGGCCCACCCAATTTCAGCCCAGGCCCGCCCAGCACCAGCCCCAGCACCCATTGCCGGCCACTGCTGCTTTTCCTGTTGAGCAGCAGGGCCGGCGCTACAAAAAGACGAAGCGCTAACGGCGCTAAGGACGAGAAATGTAAAAAAAAAAAAAGCGCGGCATCGGCAGGCACTGTCTCGGCAGCCTTGAGGCATTGGCTGCTGAGGCATTGGCTGCTGGCTCGCAGGCTCCTCCCGTCTGCGGGAGGAGCCTGCGAGCCAGCAGCCAATGCCTCAAGGCTGCCGAGACAGTGCCTGCCGGTGCCGCGCTTTTTTTTTAAAAAACATTTCTCGTCCTACGGTCCTTAGCGTCGTTAGCGCTTCTTCTTTTTGTAGCGCCGGCCCTGCTGCTCAACAGGAAAAGCAGCAGTGGCCGGCAATGGGAGCTGGCGCTGGCATGCAGGGCGGGCCTCGTCGAAGAAAAGAGGGAAAACATGGAAGGATGGGGAGAAAAAGAGGGAAAACAGATGGAAGGATGGGGAGACAGAGGGAAAACATGGAAGGATGGGGAGAAAAGAGGGAAAACAGATGGAAGGATGGCAGAGAATGAGGGAAAACATGGAAGGATGGGGAGAAAGAGGGAAAACAGATGGAAGGATGGCAGAGAATGAGGGAAAACATGGAAGGATGGGGAGAAAGAGGGAAAACATGGAAGGATGGGGAGAAAAGAGGGAAACAGATGAAAGGATGGCAGAGAATGAGGGAAAACATGGAAGGATGGGGAGAAAGAGGGAAAACATGGAAGGATGGGGAGAAAAGATAGAAAACAGATGGAAGGATGGGGAGAGAAAGAGGGAAAACGGATGGATGGGGAGAGAGACTCTGGATGGAAGGATGGGGAGAGAAAGGGGAGAGACTGGAAGGATGCAGAGAGAAAGGTGAGAGACTGGAAGGATGTGGAGAGAGAAGGGACACTGAACAGAAAAGGGTAGAGTGATACAGAGACACTGGTTAGAAAGAGGGAGAGAGACATTAGATGGAAGGATCAGGAGAGAGGATAGATGGATGGAAGGATGGGGAGAGAAAGAGGGAAGACGATGGATGGAAGGGTAGGGAGAAAGAGGTGACACTGGACGGAAGGATGCAGAAAGAAAGAGGGGAAACTACTGGAAGGATGGGGAGAGAGAGGGGAGTGGAAGGATGGGGAGAGAAAGAAGAGAGCTGCTGGATGGAAAAGGAGAGTAGTGAAAGACTGGAGAATAAGAGGAAGGGGCATGGGGAGAACAAGGGTGAGAAAAAGATGAAAAGCCATAAGTAGATGAAGGAAATTAAAGAATGGATAGTAAGAATGAATTAAATCAGGACAGAGAGAGAGAGGCAGAAAAATATTGAAGAAAGCAAAGAAAAAGGAGAGAAAAATGAGAAATGGCCAGGAAACCGTGGCAGAAGAGTTAAGCGAAAACGAAGGAAAGTAGAATCTAGAGACTGGGAGCGACACAATGAGAAAAAGTAAATGGCCATACAAGAAAGGTAAAGAAAATAATTTTATTTTTAATTTAGGATAAAGTAATATGGTACCTGTGTTAATGAAGTTTCAGAGACCAATACTTCCTTCCTTAGGTCAGGCGAGGATACCGTAACAGCATTATACTGACCTGAGGCAGGAGGTTTTGGCCTCTGAAAGCTCATTGAAAAGGGTGTTAGGCTATTAAATAAATTTTCTGAAATCTGATGCACTGAAAAGCAGCACTTTACCCTGTGTGACAAATGCATCTGATTAGCGTGACTAAATTTTGCTGGGGGAGGGGGGTAGAGAGAAAATGTTGTGCCCACCCACTTTGGGTTCAGGCCCATCCAAAATTGGCAGTCTGGCTACGCCACTGCTGTTCCTTCTTCCATTTTCTGAAGGATTTTCTTTTAGATCTAATAGCTTCCTTCACCTCACTTTTTAACCATGCTGGCTGTCATTTGGTCTTCCGTCCTCCTTTTTTAATACGTGGAATATATTTGGCCTGGGCTTCCAGGATGGTGTTTTTGAACAGCATCTACGCCTGATGTAAATGTTTGACTCTCGCAGCCGCTCCTCTAAGTTTTTTTTTCACCATTCTTCTCATTTTATCATAGTCTCCTTTTTTAAAGTTAAACGCTAACATATTTGATTTCCTATGTATACTTACGTCAAAGCTAATATCAAATCCGAACATATTATGATCACTGTTATCAAGCAGCCCCAGCACCATTACCTCTCGCACCAGATCATGCGCTCCACTAAGGACTAGGTCTAGAATTTTTCCTTCTCTCATTGGCTCCTGTACCAGCTGCTCCATAAAGCAGTCCTTGATTTCAACAAGGAATTTTACCTCCCTAGCGTGCCCCGATGTTACATTTACCCAGTCAACATCGGGGTAATTGAAATCACCCATTATTATTGTGTTGCCCAGTTTGTTTGCGCCCCTAATTTCCTTTAACATTTCTGCATCCGTCTGTTCATCCTGGCCAGGTGGATGGTAGTACACTCCTATCACTATCCTTTTCCCCTTTACATGTGGAATTTCAATCCACAGTGATTCCAAGAAGTGTTTTGTTTCGTGCAGAATTTTCAATCTATTTGATTCAAGGCTCTCCTTAATATACAATGCTACCCCTCCACCAATTCAATCCACCCTATCACTACGATATAATTTGTACCCCAGTATGACAGTGTCCCACTGGTTATCCTCCTTCCACCAGGTCTCAGAGATGCCTATTATATCTAATTTTTCATTTAGTGCAATTTATTCTAACTCTCCTATCTTATTTCTTAGGCTCCTGGCATTCGCATATAGACATATCAAACTATGTTTGTTGTTCCTATTTACATAGTTTTATATAGTAGATGATGGCAGAAAAAGACCTGCATGGTCCATCCAGTCTGCCCAACAAGATAAACTCATATGTGCTACTTTTTGTGTATACCCTACCTTGATTTGTACCTGTCCTCTTCAGGGCACAGACCGTATAAGTCTGCCCAGCACTATCCCCGCCTCCCACCACCAATCTCGGCTAAGCTCCTGAGGATCCATTCCTTCTGAACAGGATTCCTTTATATTTATCCCACGCATGTTTGAATTCCGTTACCGTTTTCATTTCCACCACCTCCCGCGGGAGGGCATTCCAAGCATCCACCACTCTCTCCGTGAAAAAATACTTCCTGACATTTTTCTTGAGTCTGCCCCCCTTCAATCTCATTCCATGTCCTCTCGTTCTACCGCCTTCGCATCTCTGGAAAAGGTTCGTTTGCTTAGTACTTGACAGTATTAATTTGCAATCTTTTGTCTGATTTTTATTTAAGGACACCTGATCTACTATGGTCTCTTTTGCAACCTCACTATCAGGATCCCCTATCTTCCCTGTTTTGGTGATATCTTTGAAAGACACCTTATCCCGAACCATGCGCTTTTTGACCGACTGTCGGCCTTCCCCCCGTTTTTAGTTTAAAAGCTGCTCTTTCTCCATTTTAAATGCCCACCCTGGTTAAGGTGGAGCCTATCCTTTTGGAATAGGCTCCTCCTTCCCCAGAATGTTGCCCAGTTCCTAACAAATCTAAGAGACGGTTCTTGTCAGACAAATCTGATTTTCTTTGACTGGGTGACCAAACAGTTGGATTTGGGGGAGGGAGGAGGTGCTAGAGTGCTGTACTTCGATTGTAGCAAAGTCTTTCACATGGTTTCACATAGGTGACTGATAAATAAACTGAGTGTCCTCAGTATGGGCCCTAAAGTGACTGGGTTTAAAACTGGTTAAATGGAAGGAGACAGAAGGTAGTGGTAAATGGAGTTTTCTCTGAGGAAAAGGATGTTATCAGTGATGAACCTCAGGGATCGGTCCTTGGACTGGCTCTTTTTTAACATATTTGTAAGTGATATTGGGGAAGGACTCTAATACGGTAGCCACCCCGGAGGGTGTGGATAGCATAAGGAGAGATACAGTGGTGGAAATAAGTATTTGATCCCTTGCTGATTTTGTAAGTTTGCCCACTGACAAAGACATGAGCAGCCCATAATTGAAGGGTAGGTTATTGGTAACAGTGAGAGATAGCACATCACAAATTAAATCCGGAAAATCACATTGTGGAAAGTATATGAATTTATTTGCATTCTGCAGAGGGAAATAAGTATTTAATCCCTCTGGCAAACAAGACCTAATACTTGGTGGCAAAACCCTTGTTGGCAAGCACAGCGGTCAGACGTCTTCTGTAGTTGATGATGAGGTTTGCACACATGTCAGGAGGAATTTTGGTCCACTCCTCTTTGCAGATCATCTCTAAATCATTAAGAGTTCTGGGCTGTCGCTTGGCAACTCGCAGCTTCAGCTCCCTCCATAAGTTTTCAATGGGATTAAGGTCTGGTGACTGGCTAGGCCACACCATGACCCTAATGTGCTTCTTCCTGAGCCACTCCTTTGTTGCCTTGGCTGTATGTTTTGGGTCATTGTCGTGCTGGAAGACCCAGCCACGACCCATTTTAAGGCCCTGGCGGAGGGAAGGAGGTTGTCACTCAGAATTGTACGGTACATGGCCCCATCCATTCTCCCATTGATGCGGTGAAGTAGTCCTGTGCCCTTAGCAGAGAAACACCCCCAAAACATAACATTTCCACCTCCATGCTTGACAGTGGGGACGGTGTTCTTTGGGTCATAGGCAGCATTTCTCTTCCTCCAAACACAGCGAGTTGAGTTTATGCCAAAGAGCTCAATTTTTGTCTCATCTGACCACAGCACCTTCTCCCAATCACTCTCGGCATCATCCAGGTGTTCACTGGCAAACTTCAGACGGGCCGTCACATGTGCCTTCCGGAGCAGGGGGACCTTGCGGGCACTGCAGGATTGCAATCCGTTATGTCGTAATGTGTTACCAATGGTTTTCGTGGTGACAGTGGTCCCAGCTGCCTTGAGATCATTGACAAGTTCCCCCCTTGTAGTTGTAGGCTGATTTCTAACCTTCCTCATGATCAAGGATACCCCACGAGGTGAGATTTTGCGTGGAGCCCCAGATCTTTGTCGATTGACAGTCATTTTGTACTTCTTCCATTTTCTTACTATGGCACCAACAGTTGTCTCCTTCTCGCCCAGCGTCTTACTGATGGTTTTGTAGCCCATTCCAGCCTTGTGCAGGTGTATGATCTTGTCCCTGACATCCTTAGACAGCTCCTTGCTCTTGGCCATTTTGTAGAGGTTAGAGTCTGACTGATTCACTGAGTCTGTGGACAGGTGTCTTTCATACAGGTGACCATTGCCGACAGCTGTCTGTCATGCAGGTAACGAGTTGATTTGGAGCATCTACCTGGTCTGTAGGGGCCAGATCTCTTACTGGTTGGTGGGGGATCAAATACTTATTTCCCTCTGCAGAATGCAAATAAATTCATATACTTTCCACAATGTGATTTCCGGATTTAATTTGTGATGTGCTATCTCTCACTGTTACCAATAACCTACCCTTCAATTATGGGCTGCTCATGTCTTTGTCAGTGGGCAAACTTACAAAATCAGCAAGGGATCAAATACTTATTTCCACCACTGTATAGCCAAGATTGAAGAATGGTCCAGAAATTGGCAATTAAGGTTTAATTCTTAAATTTGCAAAGGTTCAAGAGAGGTATAGTACAGGGGGTGAAGTACTTGTGTGTACGAAAAGATAGTAGGACTTGGGGGGGGTGATTGTTTCTGATGATCTTAAGGTGGACAAACATGTTGAAAAGGTGATGGTCAAAGCCAAAAAGAAAACAACAAGAAAAGTGGAAGAAACCCAAAAAGACCAGACTGAAACCACAGATGGTAAGAGCACCAAAAGAAGTGCATAGGGAGAGAATGGCCAGCAAAAAAAAAAAAAAAAAGTCATAGTGCTATTGAGGCCCCATTTAGAATACTGTGTACAATTCTGGAGACCGTACCTTCGAAAAGATATAAACAGGATGGAGTCGGTCCAGAGGGCAGCTACAAATTTGGTCAGTGGTCTCTGTTTTGGGTTATAAAAGATGGGCAGACTGGATGTGACAGGCGTATAGACTTCAATATATATGCTCTGGAAGAAAGGCAGGAGAGAAGGGGATATGAGACGTTTAAATATTTCCATGGCATTAATGTACAGGAGGTGAGCCTTTTTGGTATGAGAGGGCATAGGATGAAGTTAAAAGTATAGACTTAGGAGTAATCTAAGAAAATATTTCTTCACAGAAGGGTGGAGGATGTGTGGAATAGCCTCGTGGTGGAGGTGGCGGAGATAAGGACTGTATGCATTTAAGAAAGCTTGGGACAGGCACATGGGACCTCTTAGGGAAAGGAGGAAATAGTGGATGCTGAGGATGAACAGACTGGATGGACCATTTGTCCCTTATCTGCTGTCGTGTTTCTATGGAAGGATTCTATAGGTAGTGCATGCAAATTTCTCTCAAGTATATTCATTATGGATATCCTGAAAACCTGCCTGGCTAGGTGTGTCCCAAGGACTGTCTTGAGAAACTCTGCACTAGCCAGAACCCTCCCCCCAACAAGATTTTGATAATTAAATTCAACAATTATGGTCACCACACAAAAATGATATAAAAGTGCAGGTTAAAGTATGTTTTTTTAAAATTACATTTGTACCCCGCGCTTTCCCACTCATGGCAGGCTCAATGCGGCTTACATGGGGCAATGGAGGGTTAAGTGACTTGCCCAGAGTCACAAGGAGCTGCCTGTGCCTGAAGTGGGAATCAAACTCAGTTCCTCAGTTCCCCAGGACCAAAATCCACCACCGGCCCTTGCAGATCACCAATGTGGCCACGCAGGCTTCTGCTTCTGTGAGTCTGACGTCCTGCACGTACGTGCAGGACGTCAGACTCACAGAAACGGAAGCCTAAGCAGCCTTCTACATGGAATGTTGCTAGTGGAATAGCAACATTCCATGTAGAATCTCCAATAGTAGCAACATTCCATGTAGAAACTCCAATAGTAGCAACATTCCATGTAGAATCCCCAATAGTATCTATTTTATTTTTGTTACATTTGTACCCTGCGCTTTCCCACTCATGGCAGGCTCAATGCGGCTTACATGGGGCAATGAAGGGTTAAGTGACTTGCCCAGAGTCACAAGGAGCTGCCTGTGCCTGAAGTGGGAATCGAACTCAGTTCCTCAGTTCCCCAGGACCAAAGTCCACCATCCTAACCACAGGTTAAAGTATGTTCTGATAGTCCTTTCAGTTTGTGCAGCTGTCGGAATCTATTGTTTTGTTCTGACTACAGGTACTCTTTGCTGCCCCAAAGGAGCTGCCTTCCTAGGGCAGTGTTTCCCAAGTTGGTCCTGGAGTTCCCCCTTGCCAGTCAGGTTTTCAGGATATCCACAATGAATACGCATGACCTTGATTTGCATACTCTTCCTCCATTATATTGAAATTTCTTTCATGCATATTCATTGTGGATATCCTGAAAATCTGACTGGTAAGGGGGTACTCCAGGACCAACTTAGGAAACACTGCCCTAGGTGACCTCCTAGTCTTGCCTAATGCTTGAGCTGGCCATGTGTGTGTCAGGTTCTTTTTAGAGCTTTGAGTGAACTTGGAAAATAAATTTTGCTTGTGAGAGTGAAAGAGAATTTTTAAAAAGTCCTTTATAATGATATTTAGACATTTTTGGCATGAAACAAGCTCTTCTGCCAGAAATAGTCTGACTTTGGAAGGTTTAGAGAGGGGTGATTAGTCAAGAAAACCATATATCTTTGTTTTCTTAGGGGTAACTAGTTTTATCAGTTATTTAGGCTTCCAGAAAGTAAAGAAGACTAAGAAACTTAACCGTCCTTCTAAACAAGGTCTTTATTCAAATCAATACATTATATTTATGTTTATTTTATAGACCCCTGATGCAGGCCTTTTCGGCCGAAACACGTCACGTGTCAGGTTGTTTTATTGATTTGAATAAAGACCTTGTTAAGAAGGATGCCAACTGTGAGAGGACTTTTATTGCATCCACTGTTGTTCGTTTGTCTTTGGTTCTCCTGTGGAGAGATGACCTTCTGTGGGTGTTTGCTTCGTAAGAAACTTAACCAACATAAATGTTAGGAAGATAATTTCTCTTTTTTTAATTTCTTAAAGGTAAAGTATTAGGTATGACTGGTTAGAGAAGCTGCAATTTGAGGAGCCGGAGATGGAAAAGGTGCCCCTAGCAAGCAAGTGAGTCAGGAGGAAGCTAAGTGGCTGAGCTAAATCAATAGTGTGCGCTTAATTTTGTTTAAGAGCAGTTCTAGTTGCAGTCATAGGCAGCCCCATTTTAGACAGGTTGTAGAAGCAGGAATTGAGATGTGCGGGTTAGTGCATCCCAAGTTTCACCAGTATTTTACAACCTGCCAACATAGAGCCTACGGGAGAAATAGATGTGTGTACCCTGAGTGCCTGTAGCATAAATATCCATTTCAGAAAAAAATACATGTTCATTATATCCACTAGTTCAAAGCCAGTATATAACCAGTTATGTTTTACAATGGCAACATAATCAGGTATGTGCCGGCACATAACTGGTTATTTTTGTGGCCTTAGAAACATAATAGGGTATTATCCCAACACTGTCACAGTTTGCCAGTTTCACATTTGGTGGAAGTCAAAAAAACACTGGGAGATTAAAAGGGCAACACCCCCAATCCCAGGGCCACCAAGAGAGAAGGAAAGATTCCCTGGGCCCAGCCTCCAAGTGGGGCCCGGTGCCGGGGTCTGACTCTCTCCTACTCCTGTGTGTTGGGACCTGGGCGATTGCATTAACGTGATCAGCTGGATCCCAGCACACAGAAGCAGGAGATTGACAGACTGAGGTAGGAGCAGACGCAGGAGGTAAGGGGAGGGGGGTAGCAGCAGCCCAAGTGTGGGGGAAGGGGGCGGCGGTGGCCCAAGTGGCAGGGGGGCAGCTGTGGCGGCCCTGCCTCGGGCACGGCTGTGTCTTTCCAGTGGAATGTTGCTCAAATCCTAAATGCGCTTGGTAGCAGGTGTAACTCCTGATGTCGATCTTTTAGGACATAGATGTTTAGAGCCCTTCCTAAAATGGGGAATAAATGTTTATGAACTTGGCACACCCTTGTCACACTCCCAGACCACGCCCCCTTGCCATTTGCACACACTTGGATTTGATACATGTATATAAATTCTACATAAGAACATGAGAGTATCCATACTGGGCCAGACCAATGGTTCATCTAGCCCAGTATCACGTTTTCCAAACAGTGCCCAAGCCAGGTCACAAGTACCTAGCAGAAACCCAAATCGTGGCAACACTCCATACTACAAATCCCAGGACAAGCAGTTGCTTCCCATGTCTGCTTCAATAGCAGACTATGGACCTTTCCTCCAGGAATTTGTCTAAACCTTTTTTAAACCCAGATACGCTAACCGCTGTTACCACATCCTCCGGCAAAGAGTTCCAGAGCTTAACTATTCATTGAGTGAAAAAATATTTTCTCCTATTTGTTTTAAAGGTATTTCCATGTAACTTCCTTGATTTGTCCCCTAGTCTTTGTACTTTTGGAATGAGTAAAAAAAATCGATTTACTTCTACTCGTTCTACACCACTCAGGATTTTGTAGATTCTATCCCGGCTTTGTAAAATGGGTGCCTCTAGGGTTAGCACGGGCTAATTTCTAGCACAAGCTAAAAATACTACCACACCTTAGTAAACAGGGCCCTCACACTTTTATGCAATATAAATGTTCAAGTGCCGGTTTATGCTACCTGCGTGTCTGCCCTGCCACAGCTTAGTAAAAGGGCCCCTTAAATCAGAAAATCAAACATTAGCTGATTCTCACTAGAACAATATAAAGGAGGGAGCAAAACATATTTGCATAACTGTTTATCAGCACAACTGTCTTCACTAAGGGATCCTTTTACTAAGCTGCAGTTAAAAATTACCTCAGTATGCCCATTCCTTGGGGTTTTTTTTTCCTGTGCATTAAGGCCATTTTTACTACAGCTGTAAAATGGCCAATTTTCTATTTTTTTGTATTAATATCTATATGCTGATGTTGCCATTAGATTGTGGAGAACAAAAAAAGGTGAAGAAAAATGTTCTAAGCTAAACAGACAAAAGCTTCTAGCAACTCTTTATTCTTCGACAAGTGATCAAATGGATGTACAGTCTTGACCTGCCAAAAGGGGTAAGCATTCTTGACCTAACACGGGCCGTTTTTCAGCATAAAGCCTTCCTCGGCGGTCACCGTATATGAGATATGGACAAGAGATGACTATACAACAACCAGCCTTTGAATACATCAAATGTCAGAGTGCACCAAAACGGACTCCAAATCGATCGATGAAATGTCTACTAGGCTTTATGCCCAAACACGTCCTGTGTTGGATTAGGAATTCTTATGCCTTTGGCAGGTCATGACTGTACATCCATTTGATCACTAATTGAAGAATAAAGAGTTTTTAGAAGTTTGGACTTCTCTTGTGTCTGTTTACCTTGGAACATTTTTCTTTAACCTTTTTTGCTCTTCTTTGACTCACTGTGGAAGTTCTGCATCCCCCTTTTTCTGCAGAGTCTGGGAAGGAGGAGAATTTTGCACAAATTCCGCATTGCACAGTAGTGCAGAATTCCCCCCAGGAATGATATTGCCTCCTCACTTACTCAAGAGTAAAGGTGGCTTTTTCAGCCATCTTCTCCTCCTTTAGGAAGGGACAGGTCTCTTCTCATTTTCTCCTGTTGTAGCATGGCAGCTTCCTCCTGTTGGTAATAGGCCACTTTTCTTCCTTTCTCTAGTGCCAGGGGTTACTCTTTATTTACTCTCCTAGTGATGGCAGGTCTTTCTTCTTCTCTGCTAGCAGTGGTGTTGGGCATCCTCTCCTTTCCCAATGGTGGTGGTAAGCTTCTTCAGCAAAGGCAAATATCTTCTTGGTGCAATCCCCTTTTAAGACTGAAAGCATTGGCCCAGGCATCACATCAGACGCCCATCCATGAACCAATGACATCATAGCAAACTGGAAGAGACACATAGAGGCATATTTTCAAAGCCCTTAGACTTACAAAGTTCCATCGTATAGTCAAGCAGTGGCTTGTGTATTATAAGCATGATTTTTTTTTAATGGGCTGTTGGCAAACCTGCCTTGGAGGTGAAGATGCTGACAGCTATTGCGTTCCTTCCTGTGAGTGACAGGAGATATGAATGTCATCTGTCACTAAATGTGTCAACCCCTTTGGACGCCGTGGAGGGGCATTTTTGAACGGGGATGCCCATCTCTAAGGGTGCCTATCTCTGAGGACGTCCCCGCGAAGGGGTGGGGCATCCCCTATTATTGAAACAAGATGGGCGTCCATCTTTCGTTTCGATAATACAGTCGGGGACGCCCAGATCTCAACATTTAGGTCGACCTAAATGTTGAGATGGTCGACCTTAGAGATGGACGACCTCGGTTTTCGCCGATAATGGAAACCGAGGATGCCCATCTCAAAAACGACCAAATGCAAGCCCTTTGGTTGTGGAAGGAGCCAGCATTCGTACTGTACTAGCCCCCCTCACATGCCAGGACACCAACCGGGCACCCTAGGGGGCACTGCAGTGGACTTCACAAATTGCTCCCAGGTGCATAGCTTCCTTACCTTTGGTGCTGAGCCCCCCAACCCCCCCAACCCACACCCCACAACTGTACAACACTACCATAGCCCTAAGGGGTGAAGGGGGCACCTTCATGTGGGTACAGTGGGTTTTGGGTGGGTTTTGGAGGGCTCACATTTACCACCACAAGTGTAACAGGTAGGGGGGGATAGGCCTGGGTCTGCCTGCCTGAAGTGCACTGCACCCACTAAAAACTGCTCCAGGGACCTGCATACTGCTGTTATGGAGCTGGGTATGACATTTGAGGCTGGCATAGAGGCTGGAAATGTTTTTTTTATTTTTTTGTTGGGTGGGAGGGGGTTGGTGACCACTGGGGGAGTAAGGGAAGGTCATCCCCCATTCCCTCCGGTGGTCATCTGGTCAGTTCGGGCACCTTTTCGCGGCTTGGTCGTGAAAAAATTTGACCAAGTAAAGTCAGCCAAATGCTCGTCAGGGACGCCCTTCTTTTTTCCATTGTTGGCCGAGGACACCCATGTGTTAACCATACCCCCGTCCCGCCTTCGGTACACTGCCGACACGCCCTGTGAACTTTGGTCGTCCCCGTGACGGAAAGCAGTTGAGGACGCCCAAAATCGGCTTTCGATTATGCCATTTTGGGCGACCCTGAGAGAAGGACGCCCATCTCCCGATTGTGTCAGAAGATGGGCGTATTTCTCTTTCGATTATGCCACTGATAGCAACCTATATTCCCCTGTAAATCCAGTATCTGTGAACCATGCAGGAGAAAATGAAAATGCAAAGAGATTTCAATAAGATAGTTCACATTAATATTTTAATCCAAAAATTTATTTTTTTTTGTATCCTGATCTTAAAGTACATAAGTATTGCCATACTGGGACAGACCGAAGGTCGATCAAGCCCAGCATCCTGTTTCAAACAATGGCCAATCCAGGTCAAAAGTACCTGGCAAGATCCCAAAACAGTACAATACATTTTATACTGCTTATTCTAGAAATAAGCAGTGGATTTTCCCCAAGTCCATTTTAATAATGGTCTATGGGCTTTTCCTTTAGGAGGCAATCCAAACCTTTTTTAAACCCTGCTAAGCTAACTGCTTTTACTACATTCTCTGACAAATTCCAGAGTTTATTTACACGTTGAGTGAAGAAATATTTTCTCCGATTCATTTTAAATTTACTACTTTGTAGCTTCATTGTGTGCCCCCTAGTCCTAGTATTTTTGGAAAGAATAAACACGTGATTTGCATCTACCCATTCCACTCCACTCATTATTTTATAGACCTCTATCATATCTCCCCTCAGCCATCTTTTCTCCAAGCTGAAGAGCCCTAGCTGCTTTAGCCTTTCTTCATGGGAAAGTCATCCCATCCCCTTTATCATTTTTGTCGCCCTCTTCTGTATCTTTTCTAATTCCACTATATGTTTTTTTAGATGTGGTGACCAGAATTGAACACAATATTCAAGGTTCAGTCACACCATGGAGTGATACAAAGGCATTATAATGTCCTAATTTTTGTTTTCCATTCCTTTCCTAATAATACCTAACATTCTATTTGCTTTCTTAGCTGCCGCCGCACACTTAACAGAGGATTTCAACGTATCATCGATGACGCCTAGATCCCTTTCCTAGTCGGTGACTCCTAACTTTGTATTACATAACTATAATTGGGGTTCTTCTTTCCTACATGCATCACTTTGCACTTGCTCACATTAAATGTCATATGCCATTTAAATGCCCAGCCTCCCAGTCTCGTACGATCATCTTGTTATTCTTATTTTTTTTCACATACCCTTGGGCCTGTTTCTTCACAGAGCCTGAGGCATAGAATGAGGAAAACCCCAGCGGGTCCAGCAAACAGCAGTAAGCCAGCCTCTGGCGGAAGGATCAAACACAGTCCGTGGCTGCAGCAGTGCCGTAGCGAGGGCTAATGGTACCCGGGGTGGGTCGCCGCTGCGCACCCCCCCCCCGGGTGCAGCACGGCGTGACCCCCCCTCTGTGGCGCACCCCCTTCCAGACCGCAAACCCCCCCCAGACCGCATTCTTACCTGCAGGAGGGCCGATCCGCCCCGAGTGCACGTCACTCGGAGCTGCGTCGGCCCTGCTGGTTCCCTGCTCTCTCTGCCCCGGAACAGGAAGTAACCTGTTCTGGGGCAGAGGGAGCAGGGAACCAGCGAGGCCGGCACCCCCCGAGCGCATGCACCCGGGGCGGACCACCCCTGCCGCCCCCTCTTCCTACGGGGTTGCCACGCCCTAAACACAGTCTTTCAATTCTATTCTATGTATCAGGTCTGGCTCTGGCCAGACCTCCAACAAATTTTCAAAGTTCAATCAGTTAGCAACAAGGGCTTATCTCATCCCAAACACAGTGTTGGGATGTTTTCAGTCAAGGCATATGCTGGGACTTCTCCACTTTCTCCCCAGGGCTCCCTGACCTCTGTCTGGCCCTTTACTTTAAACTCCCCCTCTAAACTCCACCCTGCCTGGCTCACTTCCTCCCATGGCGGGACCTGTGCTTTTAAGGTGACCCTGGTTAGTTATAGAAGGATCTTACTTAAGGTGGGCCCGGCTATCGGAAAGACTTTCCTTAAGGGGGAGGAGCTTGAGAGGCCAAGGGAGATACCAGATCTCTGGGGGGGGGGGGGGGGGGTGGCTTAAGAAGGGGTGATGCTTGATGGGGAGGAGAGGAGAGAGAGGTTTAGATGCTGGACCATGGTGGTGGTGGTGGTGGTGGTGGTGGTGGGGGGGGGGTGATGGAGAGAGAAGGAGGCACTCCATCCAGTAGCATATGGTGGGGGTAATGCCCACCTCAGTCCCCCAAACAACACCCATAGGCTGAAGGCTGCAAGTAGCGACATGATATTTTACTCACACAGGGGTTTATCCTTCACCTTCAAACACTGTGGGAACCCATATTAACTGAAAGGAAATCCAATACCACCACCTGTAGGATAAGAGCACAGTAACCCTGTGGCCACCCATTAAAAGAAACAACAGAGGCTCATTAATGCAACAAATATACTATAACATCTGAACTGAAAGGAGAGGATACAGGACAGCTGGAAGAGACTTGAAACTTAATATTAAAGCTTAAGTAATTATATGTACCACCTTGTAAATGTGTGAGATTTGTTGGAGTTGGAAGTGTGTGAAATTTATCCAAGGAGACCTTTTAATATTCTTTGATGAAATATTTTGCCTTTTGCTTTTTATTTCTCTTATCTTGTATAATACTTGTTAAATATTGTAGTGTCCATTAAAGGGACTTTTGTTTTGTTAATCTTAAAGCCAATCTGGTCTCCGGTACTCTTTGCTTTTGCTGTGTTTTCAGTGCCTGACTCTTTATGGTTACCATAGTAAGCTCATTAACTAGCAGGGAGCCCTTTCCCATCTGTGTGCCCTGGTTTAAAGATAAGAAGGAAGGCAAATATGGTAGGCCGCAGACATTATAAATTGACTGTGCACTTTCCTCTGAGGTGACCCTCAGCCCCGACTACTGAAGAAGCTGCTACATATGTTTGCAATAAATTCACTTTTACTACTATTAGTGAAACAGAATTCTACTGGGTTCTAACAAGCTGTGCTCATATCTTGAAACCTCTCTCAGTCAGAACAGGACTAGGTGTGAGCTTCCTCCCCACTGCAGCTTTGCTCTCTGCTCAGTTTCATACTGACCCTTAGCAGCAGGTATGAGACCTCTAATGACTGCAGTAGAGCTCAGTTTATACTTAAAGGAAACTTAGCAGTATATAATCCGTGGACAGAAATCATAATTCAGAAGGTTGTAGTCTGCTAGATTTTTCTTGTGATTTCCATTATTATTATTATTTTTTTAATCTAGCAGATGCAGAAAGAAATCACAGGCTTGGCCGTGGGGTTACCATGGGTTGAACATGGGTTGTGTGCACCGAGTGATGCAGAGAGGAATTGTGCAGAGGTGTTAGCTTGCAGGTAAAGGCACAGCCACAGGCGGTGTACAGTAAGAATAAATCAAACATGAGCAAAAGACAATTGCAGCAGTCAAAATATTCAAATAACAATACAAAGGGCCCTGTTTACTAAGCCGTGCTGTAGGCGCGCTAACGATTTTAGTGCATGCTAAAAATTAGCACGTGCTAATGCTAGAGACACCCATGTATTTCTATGGGTGTTGCTAGCATTAGCCCGTGCTAAAAACGCTAGCGCACCTTAGTAAACAGTGCCCACAGTATGGCATAGTATATTACTTACAATGTCAACACAATACGTAATAGAACATTTTAATTGACAGTGCAGGGTATAAGCAAAAATGGAACATATAGATAGGTAAGAGAGTAAGAGGAGTTAGAAAGTAAGGTGACTAATTTAAAGAAAGGTGCACATGAGGTCAGAGATATGGTTAAATATTATCTCAGCTAGGGTAGGCATGGATAAACATGTCCTGCTGCAGTATGTGCAGCCATAGGCGTAGACTGGGGGGGGCGAGGGGGGGCAATGCCCCCCCCAAACGACGACGAGGCGCCGCCGCACCATTAGTTAAAAAAAAAAACAACACATGCAGGCACGCGCTCCTCTCCGTCCGCTTGGCTTCCCTGCCCTCTCTGTCTGCGTCTCGCCTTCCTCTGATGTCAGAGGAAGGCGGGACGCAGACAGAGAGGGCAGGGAAGCCAAGCGGACGCAGAGGAGCGTGTCCGTCTACCCCTCTCTCTTCCTCCCTCCCTCCGGCGCAGGCAGCAGTCTTTTTCAGCGTTCCTGGCAGCGGTAGCGATGTACACGCTGCCTTCGGCTCTGCCCCAAAGCCTTCTCTTCAAGTTCCTGTTCCCGCATAGGTGGGAACAGGAACTTGAAGAGAAGGCTTCCGGGGCAGACCGAAGGCAGCGTGTACATCGCTACCGCTGCCAGGAACGCTGAAAAAGCTGAAGACTGTTGCCTGCGCCGGAGGGAGGGAGGAAGAGAGGGGGTAAATGGAGTCACCATCTTGGACCTCGCGGGGGGGGGGGAGGCAGAGGGAAGATGGATGGTACTGGGAGGGGTGGGGAGCAGAGAGAAGGAGCAAGAGATGGATGGGACTGCGAGGGGTGGGGAGCAGAGGGATGGACCAGGAGATGGATGGGATTGGGAGAGGTCAGGCACAGCAGAGGGAAGGAGCAGAAGATGGATGGGATGGAGGGATTGTGAGCAGAGGGAAGGAACAGAAGATGGATGGTACTGGGAGGGGTGGGGAGCAGAGGGAAGGAGCAAGAGATGGATGGGACTGGGAAGGTGGGGAGCAGAGGGAAGCCTACTGGAAAGAAGACACTGCATAAAACAGAAGACACTGGGACCAAAGCGAATAGAAAAAATAAATGATCAGACAACAAAGGTAGATAAAAGTATTTTATTCATAATTTATTAATTGAAATGTCAGCTTTTTCAAATGTGCATCTGTGATATTTTGCCTGTAAATTTCAATTCCTTCCTCCATATTAGCATATTCATTTGCATATGTATATATGCAAATGATATGCTAATATGCTCCGCCCATTCTTTGCCCCCCCAAATGAAACAGTCAAACTACGCCTATGTGTGCAGCCCATGTCACTCTTTGTGTGTGTAAGTGAGACTAACAAGTTAGTTATGTGACGCCTTTCATTAAAGGCCTGCTTTAAGAGCCAAGCCTGGTTGAATTAAAGGTTGTATTACATTTCCTAGCAGAAATCCTTTCCGGTTTCCTTGAGCTACAAAATATAAACGCATGAGAAAACAAGGACACAGTCACCCCATGAAGTCCTTTGGAGTCCTGCTCTCAAATTTGGTGCTCTCTGGGGCACTCAAGCACCCTCTCAAACAGTTCTTACACCCAGTGGCATAGCTAGGGGGGGGGGGGGGGCGCAGGGAGAACGGATTAAAAAATATATATCGCCTATGCAGTTCTCAACCGTGCGAGGCCAGCACAGATTTCTTTTAAATTTGTGGTTACTTTCTCCCCTCCCTTTCCTTCCATTCCCACCCCACTATTCCACCAAGTCCCCAACACCTCTTTCTGTTCTCCTTCTTCCACACCCCCCCCCCCCACCCCCGTCCCAGACCGTCAAGCCTAATTTGTTTAGCAGCCCCTGCAGCAATAACATGCTGCCTGTTTGAGCCGGCATCAAATCCTTCCCTCTGCTTGCGTATCCCATGCTCATGTAACCAGGAAGTACTTCTGTCTTAATGTAACCAGTGGAAGAATTTATTTATTTATTTATTTAGTACCTGGCATCTGGGAGCTGAGGGAGGCTCTGAGACACATGTGCAGTACAGTGAAAAGAGACCTGCACTGACACCTGAGAAGTTAAAAAGTATTAAAACTAAGGTTTAAAAGGAATGGCATGTAATTAGATTGGCTGGCCATAAGGTTATATTTGCTTAGATCCTATGCAGATTAGTTCAT
Organism: Microcaecilia unicolor; assembly: GCF_901765095.1. Classification (NCBI taxonomy): domain Eukaryota; kingdom Metazoa; phylum Chordata; class Amphibia; order Gymnophiona; family Siphonopidae; genus Microcaecilia; species Microcaecilia unicolor. The sequence continues at coordinate 615,683,516 of NC_044032.1, read as the reverse complement.
TTTTGGAATGTTCCAGTTTAGGTATTTGGGGATCATTTTAAGTGAAACTTTTTAGAGGGTAAACGTCAGGGTATGGCTCTGATCTGACTCATATGGTTTAAATCCACAAATGAGGGTTTAAGGTATTATTTTTGATGAGAAATGTAAAATGGAATCTCTGTATGGAAATATGGTCTCAAATAGAGATTCCTGATTGGCTGCACTACTCCTGTTAGTTTTTGTGCCTGGTGACAGTTAAGGAGAGCAACGGAAGATCCAGATGAGGGAAGACCTATTTCCTAGTGTGTCTGGGTGTATGAGGTTTGTGAGGAAGGAATAACTGACAAACTATGAGTGTAACAATCATCTGAGTTTGGAAGAGTGAAAAGTACTACTACTGCTACTACTTGACATTTCTAAAGCGCTACTAGGGTTACGCAGCGCTGTACAATTTAACATAGAAGGACAGTCCCTGCTCAAAGGAGCTTACAATCTAAAGGACAAATGTACAGTCAGTCAAATAGGGGCAGTCTAGATTTCCTGAAAGGTATAAAGGTTAGGTGCCGAAAGCAACATTGAAGAGGTGGGCTTTGAGCAAGGATTTGAAGATGGGTAGCAAAGAGTTAACTGAAGTTAAACCTCTTAGAGCTAAGTGAATTCAGTCTGATTGTGTGTGAATGAATGAATGACATGGTCAGTGGTGAACTGTGAATTCAGCAACTGCTCTTTTTATAGTTAGGGAAAAGAAATGAATGTTTATTAGGTTGAGTTAGGAGATCAGATTCAGATGACTTTATTTTAATTTATTTTGCTTATATTAGAATCCAGTTCAGGTTCCAGTAACCGGCAGGCTTACATTAAAGTACACACACTTCAGGGAGGTAGACTCTCTCCTTTTATTTTCTTTATAGTTTACATTTAGGAAGAAGACAAAGTGAAGACAACAAAGACAGAAGAATTGATCCCAAGGTCAAGAAAACAGGAATCCAGCTAAGTACTGCAGGAGAATGAGGACAATTGGACTCTGAGCTGAGAGAGACACTTTGCATTTACAAAGTATATACATACTTACTTTTAGGAACTGAGGATCTGAGAAAAGGAAAATTAGAAAATAGTTAAAACATTTTTTGGACATATAATCTTGATACTTACCTTTAAAGTAATTCTTATAGGAAATAAATCAGAAAGAGAAAAGAACTGTAATTACTCCAGAAGAAAAAATCTTAGGGAAATTTATGTAAGTGGTGTAATATGTAATACCTACCTGTGATTGTAAGTGATTCTGTTGATTCCTATATTTTAGAGTGTAGTAGCTGGATCCAGTAGGGACTTTAAACACTTGTATTATTGATCATAGATTACTAAGTGCAATATGATCATTAATTTGCACTAAAATAAATAATATATTTATTTTTACCAGAGTTTGTGGTTTCAAATTGATGTAAATCAAATTGATTCTTTCCACAAAAATTAATACGTATCTTTAATGCAGGGAAGAGGGGTTGGTGGTTGAGAGGCTAGGATAGGGGAGGGCAGACGTATACGGGGTCTGTGCCAGAGCTGGTGATGGGAGGCGGGACTGGTGGTTGGGAGGCGGGAAATACTGCTGGACAAACTTATACGGTCTGTGCCCTGAAAAAGACAGGTACAAATCAAGGTAAGGTATACACATATGAGTTTATCGTGGGCAGACTAGATGGACCGTGCAGGTCTTTTTCTGCCGTCATCTACTATGTTACTATCTGGTAACATCGTTCTCAGGATGATGTTTGTTTATGTTCACTTTGCCTTTTTGTGAGCTGCACACAGTAAACCTTGGCTCACACGACTACATATCAGAGGGATAATTGAACTGTGTGTTGTTCGCAGGACAGGTGGGTGACAGTAATCCAGAGGTGCCCCACGGATCCAACACTGGCTCAGCCAGCATGTTATCGCTGCAGGGACTGCTAAACAGAGCAGGCTTGACAGTCCGGGGTGTGGCGGTGAGAGAGGGGAAACAGAGAGTGCAGCTTGACTCGGGGAGGGGGTTGACGGTGGCGGCAGACAGAGAGAGAGAGAGGGGAAACAGAGGGTGCTGGACTTGGGGGAGGGGGATTGATGGTGGCGGCAGAGAGAGAGAGAGGAGAAACAGAGGATGCTGGACTCGGGGAGGGGGATTGATGGCGGTAGAGAGAGAGGGGAAACAGAGGGTGCTGGACTGGGAGGGGGATTGAAGGCAAGGAGGTTAGATAAAACAGGAGACGGGGTGAGGCTATCTAGCCTTTTGACCCAAAACAATAGCAAATGTTATTGAAAACAATAGCAAAAAACTGATTATTAGAAATAAGGGTCTGCCTATGCATGGTCCATCTATAAAACGTTTAAGCTGTTCTAGTTGGATAGGCAGTGCCTTAAAAAGTGTAGGACAAAATATATATATTCTTTAATACTTTTTATGCAAGTGAATACGGTTATAGTAACAGCAAAGAGCCAACCATCTTATCATTTGTCATTTTCTCATAAACACCAATATTATACTTACGTAACCCCGAAAAATGAAGATAAACCTGCCCTCATCATCCCCCCAAATTCCATCTCCAACCCCCCCATTCCACCCGCTCCCTCCCTTGGAGGATATCAAACATTCAAAATTCTGCTACAAGCAGTCAGTGTTAACGTATCCCAGAAGGGGGACCAACACTGAAAAAGATGCCCCCCCCTCCCGCTGTGAGGCCAAATCTCGAACATCCTCACGTTCCATCGCGCTCAGGGAGATCATAAGGGACCACCACTGTTGAATCGAGGGGTGGTCGGTGAGTAGCCAAACACTTAATATAGCTTTTTTCCCCATCATTACCGCCCGCCTTAAGAAAGCTAACATCCCTTACCTACGTGGTCCCCCTATATGATAAATATCAAACAGCAATACAGGGGAGGGTTGCCACTTAATCCTCCAGATCACAGACACGTAGGCACATAAGGAAGTCCAAAATGCCAGGACAGGCGGGCAGAGCCAGAGCATATGGCCTAGATGGGCCCCGGCTCCTGCGCACCTTAGACAATCATCACAGGGTCGCAGGGTAGCCCTGAAAGCCCTGTGTGGTAAGACATAAAGACGCATAACAAATTTATATTGGAGCTCCCTGATGCTAGCACTCCCGAAAGCCCCATAGCAAGTACGTAAACAAGTTTGCAGTGTTTTATCCTGGATCCGGCACCCCAATTCCCCAGACCAACTCTGCACCAGGTCCCCATAGCACACCTCAGGCAGCGCCTCTCTTAGTTGATTATGAAAGTATTTTAAGGGAACCGATATCTGAGCTTCCGGATCATAAATCTCTACTAATTGTTTCCGTGTTTTCAGTGACAAGGAAGCCCATGGCAGTGAAGCAATATGACATAGCTGTAAATACGGAAGGAAAGCCTGAGGGGTCAGATGCTTACTTATACACAAATCCTGAAAAGTTTTACAAGTGCCATCCTTATTTAATAATTGGAAGAAAAAAATCGTCCCCTCCTCCCTCCACCTGCGGAAGACCGCTGAGGTCCTACCCACAGGAAAGTCTGTATTCCCCCAAATTGGCAGTAAAGGAGAAACATGAGGGTCAAAGCTATAAAGTTTACAAATCCATCGCCATGCCCTCTGCAGAGGAAGGAAGAGCAGGGCGAAGTACAGCCTCGTGGGGGCATGACCAGGAGTTGCATGCAGCCAGTAACTAAAATGGCATGGACTCAACACCATATGCTCAGTGACCGGGAAAGAAAAAAAGGACGTGCCAATCACTCAGATGTCTCATGCAGCCAGCCACTGAAAACACTTTACTTAGCGCACCGAAGCCACCCTTAGGCATGGGAGGTATGTCTGCAAAAAAGGGACCCGGGATCTCTGCCCAGTCCAAAAGAATTTCACCAACATCCGAAGTAGCAGACGTTCATCTCGTCTCAGAAAAAAAAGGGACAGCACCTGAATGACATATGGCCATTTTGGAACTAAGATCATATTGTATAAGGCGATCCTGCCCCACAGAGATTTCCAGTGTCTGTTTAAGTTTAGTTTCAGCAATAGATTCCGGAAACCTGACAAATCTCAGGTTATCACGGTGGGAGCGATTCTCTAGGTCTTCAAGCTTCTGATGGTATTCTTGTGTCAAGCGTTCCAACTTTTCTAACTCTCCTACATGGGTTTGCTGCACATCCTCCACCTCAGACACTCGCGCCTCCAGCTCACCAGTTCTACGAGTTAGTTCCGAAGTTAAAGCTGTTAGTCCTGTAAGCTGGTCTGATAGTTGTGTAAATCTAGGATCCAGGGTGCACACCACTGAGTCGGTAAGTTCTAGAATCATATTATCAGGAGGTGAGCGGGGCAGTGAAGCCGCTGGAGAAGCAGCTGCAATTTTGGGATCCAAATGCTTCTGCCGCTCCTCTTTTCATTTTGAGCTTTTAGGAGTCTGCACCATTGCAGCTTGAGTTAAATATTTGTCCATATGTTGTTAGCTACTCATGGAGTGGAGGAGTGGCCTAGTGGTTAGGGTGGTGGACTTTGGTCCTGGGGAACTGAGTTTGATTCCCAGCACAGGCAGCTCCTTGTGACTCTGGGCAAGTCACTTAACCCTCCATTGCCACCTTGAGCCCACCATGAGTGGGATAGCACAGGGTACAAATGTAATAAAAATGAGTTGAAAAATCTAGTTTCTGAGTTCCAGGAGTCATGTGGAAAAGTTGAACTTCAGATGGGGCCCCAAGCAGCTGAAGCAACTCACATCTTCCACCACTTACAGCATCACATGACCCAAGGACAAAATATATTTTTTAAAAATTTTTGTACTTATTTACAGCTTTTTAATTTATTTTAAAGCTTCCCTTATGTAGATATAAATATCATGAAATAACAACTGAATATCACTAAAACAGCTTTAAAAATTATTGTAGCTGGTAGAAACAGCACTAATAAACTCTGTATTTTGTGCTCATTTTTCTACACTGTTCTATATATTACAGATGGTCACATTTCAGTGAGGATGTCCTGTTTTCTGATGGGTTCAACTTTATATTAACTATTGTAATCTGCTTTGGGAACCTTGGTGTTATAAAGAGGGAAAGCGGGAAGAGAAGAGGAAGATGACAGACCATAGGAGGAGGAGGGAGAAAGAAAAGGGGAGAGATCATGATTTTGGACCTACAGGAGATGCAGCTACACAAACCCTGGATTGTGTACACTTGGCAGGCTTTCAATTTTTGTGTGCAGTTTGCTGTCTGTACAGCCTGGAAGGCACATGGCATTGGGGATTTGTGTAATCATGTCTCCTGGCACAATAAGGAGGAAGGGGGGGGGGGGGGAGAGAGAGGGGACAGGAAATTGGTGGACCATAGGGGTGGCAGGAACAAGTAGAGGGGACAGGGAAATGCTGGACCATAGGGTTGGAGGGGACAGGGAGAGGGAATTGGGAAATACTGGACCGTAGTGGTGGAGGAGAGAGAAGGGTTGGGGGGACAAGGAGATGCTGGGCTACAAGGGAATAAGAAGGGAGAGGGAGGGGAGATATTGGCATGTGGAACAACGTGGGGAGAAACCGTGGAGGTTCTCAAGGAGAGATGAGAGAGAGGAGGATGGTAAGTACAGAGGGTAGAATTGTATAATGGGGAGTGGGTGAAAAAGAAGGCAATATGAGGCTAGGAGCACCCCCAATATTTTGGGACCTGTCACCCAACCAGAACGCATCGGAAGTTCCAGTTCCAACTCCAGCCCGACCTGCCCACCCTCTTCTCCCACAACAGCCCTCCTTTCCTTCCTGCTGCCCAGCGTTTAAAACATATTTTACCTCAAGTCATGGTGGCAGTGAAAGCAGCAGGCTCGCCAGTCGCCTTCAACCTTCCCTTCTCTCTCAGTGTCCTGCCCTCGCGGAAACAGGAAATTACATCAGAGGAGGGCGGGACACTGAGAGGGACGGGAAGGCTGGAGGCGACTGGCAAGTCTGCTGCTTTTGCTGCCACCATGACTTGAGGGGAGGGGAGGGATGAGAGGAGAAATTGCTGGACATGGAGGGGAGGGCAGGGGAGAGAGGAGAATTGCTGGATGTGGATGAAGGAGAGGGCAGGGCAGGGGAGAAAGGAGAGTTGCTGGATATGGATGGAGGAGAGGGCAGGGGAGAGAGGAGAGATCCTGGACATGGATGGATGGAGGGCAGGGGCGTAGCTAAGGGTGGGCCTGAGTGGGCCCAGGCCCACCCATTCTCGGTGCTGGTCTGGCTGCCAGGGGCGTAGCCACGGGCGGGTCTGGACGGGCCCAGACCCAGCCACTTTCCCTCCAGGCCTGCCCACCCAACACAGACCTGCCAAGTCTCCCACGAAACACGCGGCACCAGCTCCCATTTCTGGCCACTGCTGCTTCTCCTGTTGAGCAGCAGCAGCCGCTACAAAAACAAAGGTGGTAATTTAAACAAGCAAAAATGTTTTTAAAAAGCAAGTGTGGCACTGCAGGCAGCCATCAGGCATTGGCTGTCGGCTCTGCAGCCGCTCCTCTCGCCTCTCATGTTGCTGCGCTCCTCCGGGGTCTTACTCCAGGGGCAGTGATGCAAGAGGCGAGAGGAGCGGCTGCAGAGCTGACAGCCCATGCCTGATGGCTGCCTGCAGTGCCGCGCTTGCTTTTTAAAAACATTTTGCTTGTTTAAATTACCTCTTTTGTTTTTGTAGCGGCCGCTGCTGCTCAACAGGAGAAGCAGCAGTGGCCGGAAATGGGAGCTGGCGCCACGTGTTTCATGGGAGACTTGGCAGGTCTGTGTTGGGTGGGCGGGCCTGGATGGAAAGAAGGGGATAGAGAGAGAGACACTGGATGGAAGAATTGGGAGAGGGGGTAGACGGATGGAAGGATAGGGAGAGAAAGAGGGAAAACAGATGGAAGGATGAGGAGAGAAAGACATGATGGAAGGATGGGGAGAGAAAGGGGGAGATGGATGAATGGATGAAGAGAGAAAGGGGGAGATGGATGAATGGATGAAGAGAGAAAGGGGAGAGATTGGAAGGATGTGGAAAGAGAAGGGACACTGAACAGAAAAGGGTAGAGAGAGAGAGAGACACTGGTTAGAAGGAGGGGGAGAAAGACATTAGATGGAAGGATCAGGAGAGAGGGTAGATGGGTGGAAGGATGGGGAGAGAAAGAGGGAAGACGCTGGATGGAAGGGTAGGGAGAAAGAGGAGACACTGGATGTAAGGATGCAGAAAGAAAGAGGGGAGACATTGGAAGGATGGGGAGAGAAAGAGGAGAGCTGCTGGATGGAAAAGGGGAGTAGAGAAAGTCTGGAGAATAACAGGAAGGGGCATGGGGAACACAAGGGTGAGAAAAAGATGAAAAGCCATAGGTAGATGAAGGAAAAAGAAGGAAATTAAAGAATGGATAGTAAGAATGAATTAAATCTGGACAGAGAGAGAGGCTGAAAAATATTGAAGAAAGCAAAGAAAAAGGAGAGAAAAATGACAAATGGCCAGGAAACCCTGGCAGAAGAGTTAAGCGAAAACGAAGGAAAGCAGAATCTAGAGACTGGGAGCAACACAATGAGAAAAAGTAAATGGCCATACAACTAAGGTAAAGAAAATAATTTTATTTTTAATTTAGGATCAAGTAATATAGTACCTGTGTTAATAACGTTTCAGAGACCAATACTTCCTTAGGTCAGGAGAGGATACCATAACAGCATTATACTGACCTGAGGCAGGAGGTTTTGGCCTCTGAAAGCTCATTGAAAAGGGTGTTAGGCTATTAAATAAATTATTTTCTAAAACCTGATGCACTGAAAAGCAGCACTTTACCCCTGTGTGACAAATGCATCTGATTAGTGTGACTAAATTTTGCTGGGGGAGGGGGGTAGAGAGAAAATTTTGCGCCCACCCACTTTGGGGTTCAGGCCCACCCAAAATTGGCAGTCTGGCTACGCCACTGCATTAAACGCCGGGCCTTTTACATATGTACAAATCCACCTGTCCAAAGGCTATCCTGGTACCCAGAAGTAGGTTGAATTTTCTCTGCTGTCTCTCACTCATTTTCCAACTGGTACAGACCCCTTCTTGGGCTGTCCTCCTCCTGTGGGTGCACCTGGCTGGATCACACCTTGGCCTTGAGCAAATCCTTGTTCTGCTCTAGTCCCCACTCTTGGCCAATATTCCCCAGTCCCACCAGAGCTCTCACTCCTTCTGCAATTATTATGCAGGTGGCAACAACTGCTTCTTAACTTTCTGCCCAGTTTTAACTGGTTTTCCAGGTCTCCCTTTCTCGTCCTGGTTCACTTGGCAGGTGCTGGTGGATCATTAGAGTTCACTGGGTACTCTGGGCAAAACCAAAAGACCATGAGCTTTCACATCCATCTGCTTTTATTAACTCCTAACTCCTTCCAAATCTGTCACTCAGGCCAGGGACCCTGTTCTCCCTGTGCTTTCCTCCTGCATTTTATTTCCGGAGATGGGAAGGCGGTAGAACGAGAGGACATGAAATGAGATTGAAGGGGGGCAGACTCAGGAAAGATGTCAGGAAGTATTTCTTCACGGAGAGGGTGGTGAACGCTTGGAATGCCCTCCCGCGGGAGGTGGTGGAGATGAAAACAGTAACGGAATTCAAGCATGCGTGGGACAGGCATAAAGGAATCCTGTGCAGAAGGAATGGATCCACAGAAGCTTAGCTGAAATTGGGTGGCGGGGGGAAGAGGGGTTGGTGGTTGAGAGGCTAGGATGGGGTAGGGCAGACTTATACGGGGTCTGTGCCGGAGCCGGTGATGGGAGGCGGGAAATACTGCTGCACAGACTTATACGGTCTGTGCCCTGAAAAAGACAGGTACAAATCAAGGTAAGGTATACACATATGAGTTTATCGTGGGCAGACTAGATGGACCGTGCAGGTCTTTTTCTGCCGTCATCTACTATGTTACTATGTATTTAAAAAAAAAAACACATGGGCTGAGCACGCTCCCACCCAGGGACCTTTCTCAGTCACTTCCCTCAGTGACTCTTCATAGGGACTCACTCTATTTAGTAATCCCAATTTAACATGGGATTACAAATTTTGTTTTTGTTGTGTTTTTTTAAAATAAAAAAAAACAGCGATTGAAATTATGTCAACAAGATTGGCTTTCTCTGTGTATTAGGTAGTACTAAAACCATCCATACTGTATTCAAAGCTGGCACAGAAGCTGGAAGCTCTGGGGAATTTTCCTCCTAACTTGCAGCATTTTATTACCCTCCACAAGCCAGAGGGCGCTCGATTTTTCGGAACCTACTGCAAATCAAGTCGTCTCTCTCTCTCGTGAGAACAGGGTCACTCACTGAGCGTTGTCGACTCGACTCGTCTATTCCCGTGACGTGAAGTCTCGCGGGTTCGACGTCCTCTCCCCCTCTTTTACCCTCTGAGCACCAAGATGGCAGTTGGCAAGAATAAGAGGCTGACCAAAGGCGGCAAAAAAGGTGCCAAGAAAAAGGTGTAAGTCTCACCGATAGTGTCAGTGACCTGATGTGGGAGAATTCCGTGTGCCCGGGCCGTAGCGAGCTGGGGCGGAGAGAGTGGGATGGCTAAGATAAGAGGTGGATTGAAGGGGAAGGGGAGGCCGCGCTTGCTTGCTTGTGTTCCACCCAGGGCGATGATTGGGCCACCTCGCTCGCTCCGGGCTCCTCCGTCCCGACCTGCGGAAGGCTTGGCGCGTGAGACGGGGATGCGGTTGCTAGCCCGGGCTCTGGCTCATCCTTATTGAGGCGGCCAGCGCTCTTCCTTCTTACTGGCTGAACTGAAGTGATTCTGTATTTTGTCGATGCCTCGTACTCGTTTCATTCTTTTCGATGGGCTTTGCTGTGTTTGCCTAGAATCGTGGTGGTGTTTGGCCAGCGTGCAGTTACCGTAGCAAATGTAGTTGTAGTCAGAAGAAACTTTAAAACACAACGCTACGTTTAAAACCTATGACATTGATCAAGTAAACTTCCATACTGAAGATAAAGTTATTTAAAACCACCGAAGTAAAACCAGTGACTGGTTGACTATTTTTGTAGCTCATATTTCCAAAGGTGAGAGAGAAAAATCAGACTTTGCACAAAAGAATGAGCAGGAGAAACAGGAGGTACAGTAGCAAAACGTGAATCCTGTTCTCTCAGGTCGGAAGTGTAACCTCATCACAGAATTTCAAGCTCTTAGGCTGGTATCTACTTTCTATAGTGTAATTTTATGTTAATTTACAAAGAAATAGTATTTCATCTTCTTTTTAATGCTTTAAATGGAAATGTATTATTTTGGCAAAAGAACCAGCATTTTAATTTCAGTAGTTATCTGATCTTTATTAATTGCAAAATAGCATGCTTCAAAAAAGACAAGATAGGAAGAATAAGGTTTAACTCAGCTTTTCACCAGTAGTCCAGCTAATTAGGGTACTAGTAATGATTTTTTTTCAGCCCAGGGTTTGTTTTTCAGTATTTACAGCAATATTTATTTACCTCGCTGATCCCTGTTCAGAGAATAAGATACTTGAAGCCCTAGAGTAAAACATATACTTTAATAGGATTGTGGTCATAGGTCTTTCAACAGATCCTTTGTGTGTGCAAGAACATTTGTGACCATTGGCTAAACCTGCTAATATGGTTAATTTTACCTTTGAAGCTATTGCTAATGTGCATGTTAACATATTTTACCAAGTCTTAATTTATGCAGTGAGGCCTAGATGGTAATAATGCACCCTTGACAGCAGTATAGCATACATTTACCATAAGTCCCCTAAATAAAAGGGTACATAAAATTCTTTATGTTGTTGTTCACAGTTCTGTAGGTTTTATTTTTTTATTTGATTTATATCCTATCATCTTAAGCAGGTTACAGAGAAGACATACATAAAAATCATACACAAACAAGATTAGTAGTGACATCTTTCCAATTTGAATCTTGATTAATATAATGCGTAAGTCTGTAGAAATAGCTGCGTTTTCACCTTCCTCTTTAAATCAAGCATTGATAACATCCAAATAGTGCCTGGCAACTCTGAAGCTTAATCATAATTATACTTTTTGGCTTAAGACACGCAGGTGCTCATTTTCAAAGCACATAGACTTACAAAGTTACATAGTAACGTGTTACTTTGTAAGTCTATGTGCTTTGAAAATGAGCCTCATAGCGACATCTCAGTTTAACTGGGCAGATTTGAAATGGTTTACAATCAAGTTGTCTGAATAATTTCTAACCAGTGTGTAAAGACCAAGGGTGGTGGTCTAATGCTTGTCTGATGGCTTAGTTTCAAGTGCTGTCCATTGACATGTAAACAACATGAATCTGATGTGTGGGCCAGGTTTCTGCTCTTCACACTAGTCAGGTCTGGCATGTGTAGATGTAGCAGTAACAACCCCTGCAAAGCTACAGTTATAGCCATATCTTAGTGGTGACACTTAATGGCCTGAGCTGTTGTTTGTGGCCCCTGGCTAAGTGCCTTCACTCTGGTAGTTGAACTGTATTTGGGAGGGGTGATATACTGGAAAGACTCTAGATTATTTGTGAGTGAGTTCATAGTGCTATGGCCCAAAAGAAGCTGGCTCCAGCTGAGCAGCAGGAGGATCATGCTCCTTAGATCAGGAGTCCCAAAACTCCAGTCCTCGGAACTAATTTTCTCGTCAGTTATGTCATTCCTGTCTGCAGCCCAGTCTGGCTCATGTAAGTTTAACCTCCTTCCCCACCCCCCCCCCCTTTAATTTGTTCAGGTAGAAAAGCTGATGGAATTTCAAGGCTCCATTGGCCAAATAAGTTTTTGTAGTAGGTCAAGGTTACAAAAAACTTAGAGGACCGCCTACCCTGCTGAGCAAACTTTGATTTGCTCCCTTTTCCTGAAAAGTCTGGGGATCTCTGCTTGGAGAAATGTGATCTTCAAAACAAATACCACAGCTATTTTTGTTAAACTTCAGCTTGGTTGGCTTTTTGATACATCAAAAGTGGTACAGTGGCTCACTTTTGATTAAATTGATACCTGTGTTTTCCATAATGTGAAAATGTGCACTTCTGTGAATTTTAGTATTTGACCTATAAAAGGTTTTGTTTAACAGTTGACCCATTCAGAACCACATTTCTGTTTGAGTTGCTCTCTGTATTGAGGACTCCTCTGCAATTGTTCAAACACTTGAAATAAACTATTGTGGGAATACATTAATTATGTGTAACAATTTGCATACCCTCTCTTTGTAAATGAGGGTAATGTTTTGGTCTTACATGACATAAACCTACTTACTACATAGTTTTATTGTTGATGATATTCTTGTGAGTACAGGATCTTTTAAAATAGTACATATTAAGTTGTAATCCACTTCATTTTTTTTATGTAATATGTAAACTGCTTTGGTTGTACCACAGAAAAGGTGGTATAACAAGAGTCTAATAAAGAAACATCTTGTGGGCTTTAATAAAAAAAATAATTTCAGAGTAGTAGTAATGAACATTTGCCTGAAGAAGTTGGGAGAAAAACTGTAGCTGACCGCTTTCTTTGCTTTGTAACAACAGGGTTGACCCCTTCTCTAAAAAGGACTGGTATGATGTCAAGGCACCAGCAATGTTCAACATTCGAAATCTTGGAAAGACTCTTGTCACCAGAACTCAAGGCACAAGTGAGTAATACATAGTAACATAGAAGATGACGGCAGAAAAAGACCTGCATGGTCCATCCAGTCTGCCCAACAAGATAAACTCACATGTGCCATTTTTTGTGTATACCTTACCTTGATTTGTACCTGTTCACTAACATTCAGCAAGTGTGCATGTGCTCTTATTCTTATGATACGTGTGTGTGCGCTACAGTCTACTTCAGTATCTGTTCCCTAAATTCCAGATTTCCATAATAGAGATTAACTTTTCTGTACTACATTTATCTGAAAACCAGTCCTGTATTGATATACCGCTTGGTGGTTTACATTGCCTATATAAGAAAAATGGTTGAATTAGTGTCGGCATAGTAGAGTACCATAAGCATCCAAGCTGTTCATATGTCCCTTGTTCTTGATCCTGAAGCTGACTGTAGAGTTCTTTCCAGGAAAGAAAAGGTCAACAACTACCAAGTAAAGAGAAACAAAATGAGAGAACTTGCTAATTCAGTGACTTCAATAGTGAGGGTATTCTGAATTTCATGGTACATATTAATTGGGGTTAATGAGGATCAGTAATTTTGGAGCTCTGAAATAGTTAGCCCAGGTTAATTCTCTGAACCATTACTCATTGTGTAACCTGGAATATGTCACTTCAAATGCTCTGTAGATTTTAAGTTCTCTGGATAAGAGATGGTTTGTGATGTATGTATTGATTTGTGCAGTATAAGTAGCGTTTCCATTATGTAGCTTCCCACTGTTCAGAACCTGTAGGATAGTTGTGTCCATCAACCAGCAGGTGGAGATAGAGAACTGAAAACTGCGCTGCGATCTCTTTTGGCATCCAGTCCAGCTGTCCAGCAGGTGGATGGACACTTTTTAGCTCCTGGTTCTGAGTGATTTTGTTCTGGTCCAGTTGGTCAACTGGCCTCCAGTTGAGCTCTGTGGGTGGCATGAATCTTCAGTCATCTGCAGGTCCTCAGATCTCTCTAGTGTCCTGCAAATTTACTTCCCTCCCTTCCTGTCTCCCCTGTTTCCTGAGGAGATCTCCTTTTTACAGCACAACCTTTTTGCATCTGTGGTAAGACTTGTGGAGACTGAGCTGGGGGGGGGGAGCAGCTGTTGTGGAGACTGAGCTGGGGGGGGGGAGCAGCTGGCAGGGGTTTGATTTAGAACTGTTTGGAGGGCTGCAAGTTCTACTTGATGCAGAAGGAGGGCTCTTTACTTGCCGCTTGGGACACGTGTTGCACTTGTGACTGTCGGGGTGAATGGCAACTCCTTGGGAGTCAGTTAAGAGTTATTCCGCTGTGGAACCCACCAGCTGGTGTTGGGGTGTTGCATTGCGTGCAAGCTGAGAATCCCATGGGATGCGGATAAAACAGTTGGCAGCAGCACATCTTCAGGTTTGGTGCAGCATCCAAATATGCCAGGGTCTTAGGGCTCTTTGGCAGGACCAGTGTGTAGTTTGATGCAGGAGAGCGTGGGAATGGGCTAGCTGACATTGTAAATAGTTTAAAAATTCTTGATATACCAACTTTCTTAAACAATCAGTGGTTTACATCTATCTATCTATCTATCCACCATTAGTTACAGGAAGGACACAGTCAACAAGACTATACCCCTACACACGTCTCCTAAAAACTAATCCAAGCTCAGTTAATGCGAGAGGGGTACTATCCAGTCTTTTGCATTTGAGTGTCACATGTATGATTATTTCCTAGTTGGTGAGATGGCATATGTGTGTTCCCGATGCAAAGAGCTCCTAGCTCTCAGAGAATGTGTCTGTTCTCTTGAGGCTAGAGTAGCAGACTTAGTGGAGCTGAGGGAGACAGAGAGGTACATAGGGAAATGGGGCTTGATATACCGCCTTTCTGTGGTATTTTGCAACTACATTCAAAGCGGTTTACATATATACAGGTACTTATTTTGTACCTGGGGCAATGGAGGGTTAAGTGACTTGCCCACAGACATAAGGAGCTGCAGTGGGAATCGAACTCAGTTCCCCAGGATCAAAATCCACTAGGCTACTCCTCCACCATAAGCAAGGCAGAACTGGGACAGAACCCAAACGGGTTGATATTTATGGCTTAAACTGGGCAGATCTATCTTGTTTAGCACTCTGTCTTCAAACACTTAACCCTCCATTGCCCCATGTAAGCCGCATTGAGCCTGCCATGAGTGGGAAAGCGCGGGGTACAAATGTAACAAAATAAAATGGTTCTTCAAGAAAGGTTACTCAATGGGAGTAATTTCCACCTTGTTGAGTTCCCGGAAGCAATCTACCTCCACGGCATATGTTCATGTCTGGTGTGTTTTTGAGAGACGGTGTTCTGACTTGGAGTGGTTCCCCTTCGCTCCTCTGTCCCAGATGTCGTGCATTTTTTGCTGAACGGCTTGGAGAAGGGTTTATCCCTTTGCTTTGAGTGCACTTGCCGGCCTTCATGGACTGATGCAGGGTCGTTCGGTGGCTCTTCATCCAGATGTGGCGAGGTTCCTTCAGGGGGTTAAGCACTTGTGTCCTCCACACAGGATGTGGTGCTGCTGTGGGATTTGACAGCCTTGGTGAGGCGCCCTTTGAGCCTTTGTTCTCGGCTACTCTGAAAGATCTATCCCTGAAGGTGGCCACCTTGGTGGCCATTACAGTACGAAACCCTTTCTACTTTTTTTTTTTTCCCGAGGACCATGTGGTTCTCTGCGCAATACCTTTGTTCCAAAGGTTATTTTCTTCTTTTCACCTGAATCGGGCTATTTCCCTGCTGGTGTTTCACAGGAAAGATTTGGGCTCTCTATCTGTTGGTTGTAAGGAGGGCCCTCCACTATGACCTGCGCCACATTGAGGAGTTGTAGATTGGACTGTCCATTTGTCTTGTTTGCAGTTCAGTGGCGAGGTCAGGCCATGCTAGCCTGCTGGATCCAAGGATTCCATTTCTTCTGTGTACTTGCTGAGTGGTGTGCGGGCTTTGGCGCTGTTGACAGCGCAGGCTCTGTCTACTTCATGGGCGGAGTTTTCCTTTGTTCCGATACCAGATATTTGCAGCGCAGCCACGTGGTTGTCCCTGCGATTTTTAAGAAGCACTACAGTTTGGATGTGCAGGCTTATCGGGAGGCAGACTTTGAGGCTCCAGTGTTGGCTCAGGGTTTGTCTGTTTCCTACTCTCATTAGGTACTTCCAACTCGTTGGGAGCTGTCTGTTCGCTTACCTTCATCTTTTAGCTTTATTAATAGAAATACTGGGGTGGCAGGATTGTACAGGGAATAATATATGCAAGCCTTTAGTAGTTCTGTTTCCCCATCTGCTGGGAGGAGGGCATATTACCCACTTGGGAGTGATCTAGAGCAACTAAAGGAAAGAAAATTAAGCAGGTAAGATCAAATTTCTCCTTCTGATTCGTTTATTACTATCTTGCTTCAGGCTTGAAAATGCTGTGTCCATGGCGTATGCGAGGGTGAGGAGGATGTTCAAGTGCTGGTGTTCTGAGAATGAACTTTCTCCTTTCTCTGCTCAGATCGCACACATCTTAGCGTTTCTGCAGGCAAGCCTTCAGAAAGGATTGGCATTTGGTTTTCTAAAAGTTCAGGTTACGGGTTTGGCCTGTTTCAGGTGCTGACTACAGAAGACGTCTCTTGTGGCTCACTTGGATATCGTTAGATTCTTGTGGGCAGTGGGCCACTTGCAGCCTCCCTTTTGTATGCCATATCCATAGTGGAACCTTAATTTAGTCTTTCGGGCTCTTTGGAAGTTGCCTTTTGAGCAGCTCCAGAAGGCTGCCTCAAAAGATCTTATGCTGAAGACAGTGTTCTGGTTGCATGTAGGGTTTTGGAGCTTCAGACTCTCTTGTTGGGATTCTTTGCTTTGTGGAGGTGGGGGGGGGGGGGGTCTCCCTGCACACGGTTCCTTCCTTTCTTCCGAGTGGTATTACCAATCTGTGGAGCTTCTGTCCTTTCACAGAGAATGAGGAGGCTCGGTATTCTTCCTTGAAGCTTCTCGATGTATGTGGAATCCTCAGATATCTGGAAGTCCATGAATGAGTTTTGTAAATTGGACAGACTGTTTAAGCTTTTTGGTAAACAGAGGCTTGGTCTCATGGCTTCTAAGCCCACAATTGCTAGATGCTGAAGGAAACAAATCTTGTCGGCTTATTTGCTTGCATGGAAGCAGGCTCCTCGGGCCTTGTGGGCTCATTCTATGAGGTGTACAGTGACATCCTGGGTCGAGACTTGATCAACGCTGCATACCTTTGCCAAGCATTATAGGGTGGACATTGTGGCGTGCTCTGAAGCCAAATTTGGGGCTTCAGCCCTCAGGGTGGCGATGACAGGATCCCACAGGAATTTCTTTTGAACATCCCACAGGTTCTGGAATAATGGGAAACTATGTAATGGGGGGGAGAAATTAGGTCTTACCTGACTTCTTTCCATTAGTCCTTCCCATTATTCCAGAGGCCTTCCTGAGTTTTGAGATGGTGCAGAGTAATGGGCAGCTAATGACTGTCACTTTGCATGGTTCTTCCTGCATATCTCTTGTTCTCTACAAGTTGTCTAGAGATGAGAGGTCCACACATGTTTGCTTATCTGGTTAGTGTTAGGTTAGCAAGTGAGTTTCTCCTTACTTCTTGCCTATATAAATACTGAGGAGCTGGACTGGATGCAAAGAGATGTCTGTTCAGTTTTCAGTTGTTTATCTTTGCTTTCTGTTTGATGGATACAGTTATCCCACAGGTTCTGGAATAGTGGGAAGGACTAATGGAAAGAAAAGTCAGGTAAGACCTAATTTCTCCTCAACAATGAAAGGTGTCTGTGTTTGTCTTTTGACAGAGATTGCCTCGGATGGGCTCAAGGGCCGTGTGTTTGAGGTGAGTCTGGCTGACTTGCAGAATGATGAAGTTGCCTTCCGGAAATTCAAGCTCATTACTGAGGATGTGCAGGGGAAGAACTGTCTGACTAACTTCCATGGAATGGATCTCACCCGGGACAAAATGTGCTCAATGGTCAAGAAATGGCAGGTTAGCACTTCTGAGTGGAGGAGAATTCTAAATTCGCACTGGCTTTTGGGGGGGGGGGGGGAGGAGGGTGGGAAGATGGTGTAAACTTTTTTTTCTCTGTGTGTGTTTGTAACTTAAAGTAATGTGTTTGAACTTCATGTAAATTATGCCACCAATTGTATTACGGGCCAGGAAGGTGTTTTCTCTTTTATTGGACACAGCAATGCATAGAGAAAACTGGTTGAATTGGTGTAAGTTTGGAATTTGAGTTGCCTCTGGTACTACTACTTGCACATTTCAAACTTTTATCAGTTCATTCATTTTTCTGTCCGTATTGCAAGACAAGATAATTGACACAACTATCAAACGGTGGAATTTTGAGTGTTCAAAATAATACTCGACTGAACATTAATTCTCAAACTTAGGGAAGCACAACTTATTCAAAATGCTGTCAACGATTCATAAGTTCAACAACCATCTATAAAAAAAAAATAGAAAATTTTAAATCATCTCAAGTTAAAAAAAAAAGTGGAGAAAAAAAGACCCCATTTAAATTTGCTCTCACGAGCATGTTTTGTGCAAAACAAGCTTTTCATCACTGGTCATTTAAAAAAACAAACCTCAAAAAACTACACTGATCACAAAATTTCAAAAGAATAAGTTGTGCTACCCCCAAAAGTATCTTAGGTACGTGTTTTTTTTATTTAAAAATTTCTGGCACCCACAACTAGGCGGCTCATAATAAAACATACACACTTGGCTCATTGGCTTTTGAGCAACCTGCACTGATGATTTTCATTTTCAGACAATGTAGTGGAACATTGTTGTTGTTATGGTCCGTTAGGTTCAGATTGAAGGTTTGCGATTTGATATTACGTGATGTTTAGTACCAGGCGGAGGTAAGATTGTTTAGTGGCTTCTTACAATGTTGGGTATATCTGTGAGGTTGTATTGTGATAATTTCTTCTGTTAAAATGTTTGATTTTTAGGCAGAAATTTACATTGGAAATATTTAGACACAGATTCATATCTATGATGTGTCAATAAATATCAGTGCATATAGCAGTGCACTGATGAAACCCGTGATGCTTTACTATTATTCTGTTCCAAGCCGTACCTTAGGGTACCCTAGGCAATTAATAATTAATTAACTGGTCAAGTAACTAAACCAACCTATGAAATTAATGAACCATAATGCACATTCAGAATTCACATTAATTTTAGGAGCAAAACTGATAACAGATAATCTCCTTGTCTTGATATTACTGCCTCTGTATCTGTTCCAAGCATACCTGAAATAACCTAAATAATGATGGACTCATCTGCTGGTAGACTATTTAGTCATCTGCTGCATAGTACAGTATTACCTTCCTGCCTCGTGTATTAACACTTGATGTCTCTTCTGTAAATTCTACAGACCATGATTGAAGCTCATGTGGATGTAAAGACCACTGATGGTTACTTGCTCCGTCTCTTCTGCGTTGGGTTCACAAAGAAGCGCAACAACCAGATCCGCAAGACCTCTTATGCTCAGCACCAGCAAGTCCGTCAGATCCGCAAGAAAATGATGGAGATCATGACCCGGGAAGTACAGACAAATGACTTGAAAGAAGTGGTGAACAAGCTGTAAGTTTGTTTTTTCTGTTCGTTAAACAACTTCCCGGGTCATTTCTGCCATTTCAAAATCCTTATCCAAATTTATTCAAGCATACTTCATGGTGCTCCACTTTTCTCCATTCTTGAACAAATTTATCATGCATTTAGAAACTGTATGAATTATTTTGTGTCTAAAACCCAGCCAGTGCAAACAATTCATACAGTTTCTAAATGCATGATAAATTTGTTCAAGAATGGAGAAAAGTGGAGCACCATGAAGTATGCTTGAATAAATTTGGATAAGGATTTTGAAATGGCAGAAAAATTTAACTGGGAGCCAGTGCATATGGGGAAGTTGGGAGGGAGAGGAGCATTCAGTAAAGGAGTTGGGAGTCAGGGTTTAGAAACATCTTGTGAAGTTGGAGGGCTGTGAAAGATGGCCAGCTGTGAGACTGTAAGAATAATGGCTGCAGCAGTTGGGAAAAAGCTTAGGGAGGGAGAAAGATTTATACCCTTTGTAAGTAAGGGAAATATAGCATAATGAGATGTGTATGAGGGTGTGATGCCCACATTCCTTTCAGTCAAAAAGAGCAGTTTACACTCTAGACCAAGTGATGATCAACCTTTTTCATCTCACTGCACACTTACAAGGTGCAAAAATTGTCAAGGCACACCTCAGAGTCCTCCTTAAATTAATCACTAATCTACCAGGGTTAACTAGCACTGAGCATTAAGTGCTCCGAGTCCTCTCTTCACTAATCTACCAGGGTTAGCTTGCACTGAGCTGCAAGTGTGGCAGTGCTCAGTTATTGAAAGCAGGAGGAGGAGGCGGCTGTACTTGGGTGTCATATGGAGTACCCTGGGTAGATGGTTGATCGCTAAGAGGCTTGTAACTTGCCTCAGGATCCCCACGGACCTAGAGGCAGGGCCAGTTTTAGATATGCTGGGGCCAATGGCAGAAATTGAGGGGGGCCCTCCCCCAATCTCCCCACCCACCATTACCTACCACACGTAAAACAACTTTAAATGACTTCACACACGAAACACAGACAAACCTTCACCAAATACAGAACAACGGATTAGAAATGAACGCCAAAATTGAACTGGGAACCCCCAAGAAGTTAAACTTGGCAAGTACTGCAACACTGAAGAAATAAAAACAGAAATGCACTTCCTTTTGTATTGAACACAATCTGTGCAATAGTCACAAGGAACCTGGGTCCCTCCACTTTGAGCTCAGACCCTCCAAAATGAGCTTTCGTCTTTACTGTGGCTGGCAGGGATCTCTAAGCTGTGCCAGCAGAAGACTATTCTTCTGGTCCAGCAGCCAGTGCTCTCCAAGCTCTGCAGGTGGTGGCTGTGTCCTCCAGGCTGCTACTGCTGGGGTCCCCACGCATGCTCAGTTTTCATACATACAGAAAAAACAAGCATTCATGGGGGCGGGTCAGCCATGGCTGCAGCAGTGGCTCTGGGACAGTGACGCGGGCTGCAGAGCTTGGAGAGTTCTGGCTGTTGGAGTGGTAAAGGAAGAGGAAGCCTTCACTTGGAAGGGGCCTGGAGATCCCTGCCAGCTCAGGTATTTATAATTTGCATCCCTTTTCTGCCTTTGCAGAATTGGGATTTGGATGTTTCAAGTACATGGACGTCCATTTGGACATTTTTAGTTGTCCATATGCTTTGAAAATAAGCACCAATTTATAATGTTTCTTAAACCAGAGTAGTTTTCCATTTTCCATTTATGTTATACCTTTCTTTAGAACATAAGAGTAGCCATACTGGGTCAGATCAATGGTCACAAGTACCTGGCAGAATCCCAAACCGTGGCAACAATCCATAGTACAAATCCCAGAGCAAGCAGTCTCTGCTTGCAAGCCCTATATATCTTTGGGAGGGATTTGTTGTTCCTGTTCTCCCCCCCCCTTCCCAGGGTGGCCTTGAATGTTGTGCTGCCTATCCTCAGATTTGAGTATTATAGAAAATTGGTATGAGAGATTCTTAAATCAAATAGAATTCTTAAATGGCATAAATATTAAACTCTCAGCAAAACATGATTATAGGCTTTGTCTGGGAAATGCAATCTAGTTTCTCTTTGCCTGGCAGTCATTCTCTCTGGACTTCAAGATTGATTAAAGCCATAGCACTAGGAACATTAATTTGAGCTGCAGGATATATTTAGCTGGAGTAGATAAGATGTGAGCTATCACAATGTCCATCCTTAGCCAGAGGTTCAGAATGTGTCTTCATTTTGATGTACTAGGCCACTTAGGCCTATAGAAAGGAACCTATAAATAATACTAATTAAAATAATTAAAAAAAACAACCCTAAATATTAGCATAACCTAGAATATCGATAATAAGATGTAGACATGTATCCAAGGGTACTGAAAGAACTCAGACATGAATTGCTGATCTGCTGTTACAGTAATGCTGTAACCTGTCATTAAATCGTCTGTAGTACCTGAAGATTGGAGGGTGGCCACTGGAACGCCTATTTTTAAAAAAGGATCTGGGAGTGATTGGGACATTTCAGTCCGGTAAGCCTGATGTCTGTCTGTGCCGGGTAAAATAGTGGAAACTATTATAAAGACTAAAATTACGAAACGCATAGGTAAACATGGTTTAATGGGACAGTCAGCATGGATTCAGCCAAGGGAAGTCTTGTCTCACCAATTTGCTTCATTTCTTTGTGTGAATAAACAGGTGGATAAAGGTGAACCAGTTGATGTAGTGTATCTGGTTTTTCAGAAAGCATTTGACAAAATTCCTCAGACTCCTGAGAAGAAAATTAAAAACCCATGGGATAGGAGGCAATGTTCCATTGTGGATTAGGAATTTGTGGATGGATAGAAAACAGGGGGTAGGGTTAAATGGCCAATACTCTCAGTAAAGGAGGGTGGGAATGCCCCAAAGATCTGTACTATGACTGGTGCTGTTTAACATATTAATGATCTGGAAATGGGAATGATGGGTGAGGTGATTAAATTTGCAGGCGACACAAAACTATTCAAAGTTGTTAAAATGCATGCGGATTGTGAAAAATTGCAGGAAGACTAGGTAGGAAGTTGGAAGACTAGACATCCAATGGCAGATGATGCACATTGGGAAGAATAATCCAAATCATAGTTTGATGGGCGGCTAAAAAAAAAAAAAAAAAGCAAACAATGCTAGGCATTATTAGGAAAAGGATAGAAAATATGACACACAATATTATAATGCCTCTGTATCGCCCCATGGTGCAACCACAGTGAGTATTGTGTGCAGTTCTGGTCACCGCATCTTAAAGATATAGTAGAATTAGAAAAGGTTCAAAGAAGGGCAACCAAAATGATGGGTTGGAAATCCTCTCATATGAGGAAAGGATTAAGAGGTTAGGACCCTTCAGCTTCGAAAGTCTACAAAATACTGAATTTTGTAGAATGTAAATTGATTTTTTTAAATTTTGTTGTATTACTCTTTCAAAAAGTGCAGAGTCTAGGTGACACTTGAAGCTAAATAGTACTACTTTTAAAAGTAATATGAGGAAATGTTTTTTTTTTCCACTCAGTGGATAGTTAAGCTCTAGAACTTGTTGCCAGAGGATGTGGTATCAGCAGTTGGTGTACCTGGGTTATTATGAAAGGTTTAGATATATTTCTTGAGAAAATGTCCATAGACTGCTATTGAGATAGACATGGGGTAAGCCAATGCTTGTCCCTTGGATCAGTAGCCATGAGTCTTGCTACTATTTGGGATTTGTCAGGTACTTGTGACCTGAACTTGCCACTGTTGGAAGTCGGGATGTTGGGCTAGATGGACCATTGGTCTGACCCAGTATGACTATTCTTATATTATACCCCCAGAGCTTGACTTGTGAGTGGCACTGTTGTGTAATGACTTTGATACCCTTCTTCCTAGGTGCTATGGGCACTGCTTCTGTAATCCCTGCTACATTATCATACTGCAGAGCCATTGGATATCTAAAATTCATTATACTTTGTGATTGGAAATACTAATGGGAAGTACAAGCATTCTGTTTAGTTAATATGTAAACTATCTTTTCAGGATTCCAGACAGCATTGGCAAAGATATTGAGAAGGCCTGCCAGTCCATATATCCTCTTCACGATGTGTTTGTTCGCAAGGTGAAGATGCTGAAGAAGCCCAAGTTTGAATGTAAGTTTCAGTCAGTCTGCAGTAGTTAAATTTTTCTTGCTCTGGGATGTGATGGTAAATATCAAACATGGTTTCTACGAGGACAAGCAGAACAGTTGTTTCTTTACATCTGGGTGACATCGTCCCGATGGAGCCTGGTATGGAAGCTGTGCAGTACACTCTTACTTTTGAAGCCTTTGGCAGCGCCCCCACTGTGCATGCGTGGGACCTTCAGTCTAGCTTTCTGCAGAGCTGGGAAGTTGCACCTGTATCTTCTCTCCCACATTTTTTTTCACTGCGTGTTTGTGTCTTCCTTTTTGGATATTTTTGCGTTATTTTTTAGTTTTCACAGTATTCCATTCCCCCCCCCCCCCCCTTTTTTTTTAATAGCGTTTTCGGCTCTTTTCTTTTTTTGCAGCTCTTTTAGACCCTAGAACTGAACTCAATTTGAGGTAAGCCCCTTTCTCTGAGGACAAGCAAGGCCTATAACTCTCACATGTGGGTAATGTGATCTGCGTTGCTCAGTCTGGTGGTGTAGCAAGCTTTTCACAGCTTTTTGAGCGTGAGGCGAGCTCCCTCTGCACGCATGAGTGCCTTTCCACCAGCCGCGAGAGTGCGGGACCAACAGTTCTCTTACGTGTTTTTCACCCCCTCCTCACTGCTCAGCCGATTCGGTTCTCACAGAGCTTATTTTTGTGCCTTCCAGACTTTTTTTTTTTTGGGGGGGGGGAAGGTGGTGGTAAGACCGAGAATACTGTGATGCCTCTGTGTCACTCCATGGTGTGACCTCAGCTTGAGTATTGCGTTCAGTTCTTGTCGCAGTATCTCGGGGGAGGGGGTATGGTGGAGGTGGAAAATGTTCAAGGGGGAATAGACCTCATAGGATGAGGGACTGGGGAATTTGGGGCTCTTTGGCTTGGAGGGGAGACGGCTGGGGAGAGATGTGATTGAGGTCTTCGGGATCCGGAGTGGTGTGGAGCAAGTGGAGATACATTTTTTTTTTGTGCCCTTTCAAAGGGTACAGACTGGGAGACACTCAATGAAACTTCATTGAAACACTTTTTCACTTAAGGAATGGTTATGCTCTGGAACTGTTTGCTGAGGATGTGTTGGCATCAGTTGAAGTATGTGGGTTTGGATGGGTTCCTGTAGGAAAGGTCCATGGTCTGCTATCTGGGCTTGGTAGCATGGAATGTTGCTACTATTTGGGTTTCTGCAAGGTACTTGTGACCTGGATTGGCCACTGTTGGAAACAGGATACTGGGTTAGATGGATCATTGGTCTGACCCAGTATGGCTATTCTTACTATTTCTGTGTTCTGTATCTTCATATGAAGAAAAGAACCCAGTTGGCCAGAGAGACTCAAAAGAGAATTTTTGGAGCCAGGTCTGAAGCCTTGACGACGTCATCGGTATCGAGAGTTGCATCGGTCCATATGGCTGGGAGTGAACGTGCATCAAGTGAGTCTCCACCTGCTTGGACACCAGCTGCTATGCAGCCCCCCACTACAGACCAGAGTCAGACCCAACCTGAGGCATTAGCATCGATCCCTTTCGAAGTATGGCTTACCAGGTACACAAGAAGCGTTGACGTTGACAGGACTGCTCCCTCGCCATACAAGAGGTGCCGATGCATGGGTCTCCAGGCAGCCAGGACTAGGCACCCGCTTCAACACCACAAATTCAGCAGCCTGTCTTTACACGGAGGCCCTAGCCTTTCCCAGTGTCAGCCCTCTGAGCACATCTGGACCTTGCTCCCTGAGCTTTTGGTGGGCTTCACTCAACAGAGTGCATCTACATCTACTGTGCTTGTGCCTGCTATGCCTCTGGCTACTGACCTGCAAGGCCGTCAGCCTGCGGTGAGGTTTCTGATGCTGGTGCTGCATGGAGCCTTGGAATTGACCACTGTTCCTGTTGGCACCCCATAGACATTGGTGGAGGAAGCTTCACTGGAGTCGAGGCTGGAGCCAACAGACACCCCTATCTCAGGGACATGGTTCCTCCTTGTTGAGGTGGACTTGGTCTTGGCCTTCCCGAGTTCCTGGCTAACACGGATGAGGAGCGCTCATGGGAGTCAAATGAGGACCCATGATAAGAGAAGTCCTATGACATCCCATCTGACCCCTTCCATCCACAGGAAAGGAGAGTCTCCTGAGAGCCTTTCTTTCCCATCTTTTTTAAAGGAAATAGCAGCCGCCATTCCAATTCACTTAGGATGAGCCCAGGGCTTAGATGTTCGAGGTCTTGGACTATGAGTCTCCTCCTGGAGAGGTTGTGACAGACCCGCTTAAGAAGGACTTACAAGGGCGTTCAAGTGAAGAACTGGAAGTCCTCTCTGTTGGTCCCTGTCCTCTGATTCAGACCTTCTTTATCTGAAGGCCTTTCTTCGTCAATACAGATAGAGGTCTGTAGTAAACATTTCTATTTGCACTTACTGACATTCTCCCTAAGGTCAGCTAGGTCACTTGTCTTAAAAATGTTAGAAACCAAAGACTCTTAACTTTCCCAGTTCCACACACCCTTGGCACGTCTTCATTTCAGGAGAGCCCAGTAGACCCTAGCTTCTCAATAGCATCAGGCCACGGGGAAACTAGTGGATGTCATCAAGGTTATGCCACAGCTCAAACAGTCTCTCCATTTGTGGCTAATTCGGTCCAATTTGACCCTAGGACTACCATTTTAAATTCAGTCTTCCCAAAAGATACTGACCACGGATGCATCCAACCTGGGATGGGGGAAGCTCATGTAAATGGGCTTCACACTCAAGGGACTTAGTCCTCCCAGGAGGTGTCATTCCATATCAGTCACTATGGGCAGTATGGAATGCTCTAAAGGCTTTCAGAGATTGGCTGACGAACCAATTTATTCTAATTCAGATGGACAGTCAGGTTGCACTGTACTATAACTTGGGTCAGGAAGCAGTCAGGATGTGGCAGTGGGCTGTCAAGTACGGCATGGTGCTCAACCACATACCTGGCAGGGAAAGACAACTGTCTGGTGGATAGGCTGAGTAGGATCATGCAACCACAGGAGTGCTCTCAATATGGGTGTAGCCTGCAAAATTTTACAAGTATGGAGCACCCCATCAGTGGATTGCTTTGCCACTTATCTGAAAAACAGTCCCTCAGTTATGTTGCAGATTCATATCACACAGCAGACTAACATTAGATGCCTTTCTCCTGCATTGTGAGGGGAGGGTGTCCTGTCTACCTATCCTCCCACTCCTCTTGTAGGAAAGACTTGTTGAAACTCGAGCAAGATCAGGGAACCATGATCTTAATTGTACCCTGCTGTCCCAGGCAGATCTGGTTCCCTCTGAAGTTATCCTCTGAAGATCTGTGGCGATTGGACTGTTTTTCGACCCTCCTCATGCAGAATGAGGAGTCTTTTTTGCATCCCAGTCGCCAGACTCTGGCTCTCACGGCCTGAATGTTGAGGGCATAGAGTTTGCCTCCTTGCAACTGCCTGAGGTGTCTCTAGGATTTTGCTGGCTTTCAGGAAAGATTCCACTAAGAGGTGTTATACTTTTCAGTAGATCCGCTATCTGTGTAAGAGTTCACATCTTTGCAATTAGTGCTTATCACTATCAGGTGGAGGGCAAGCCCATCTCTGTACGTCCTTTAGTTGTTCACTTCATGCCAGGTTTAATGTTGACAAAGCTCCCTCTCAGACCTCCCTCTGTGTCTTGGGATCTCAATGTCATCCTCACCCAGCTGATGAAAGCTCCTTTTCAGCCACCAGACTCCTGTTATCTGAAGTATCTGACCTGGAAGGTCTTGTTTTTGGTGGCAGTCACTTCAGCTCACAATTAGGGCGCTTCAGGCTCTAGTAGCTGATCCACTTTACACTAGATTTCTTCATAACAGGTTGGTTCTTTGTACGCATCCTAAGGTGGTGTCAGACTTCCATCTTAACTAGTTTGTCACTCTGCAGACATTTTCCCCCCAAACCCCATGCTCATCCTGGTGAAAGTGTACTGCATACTTTGGACTGCCAGTGTGCCTTAGCAAGGCTGACTAGAGCCCTTAGTCCACCCAGCTTTTAATTTCTTTTGATCCCAACAGGATGGGTACAGTCATTGGTAAGAGGACTTTATTCAAATTCCATCTCCTTTACTTACACCCAGGTTGGGCTGACTCTTGAGGGCCAGGTCATGGCTCACAATGGCAGCTATGGTGGCATGGGTAGCCCACTTAAGGTCAGCTTCCATTGAGGAGATATGCAAGGCTGCAACATAGTCTTCAGTCTGTACATTCACATCTCATTACTGCCTTGCGCAGAATACCTGATGTCAGTTGATTTGGCCAGAAAGTCCTGAAAAACTTTGTTTGGTGTCTAGAATCCAACTCCTAGCCCTATTTTTATTCAGTTCCAGGCTGCACCTCCGCAACCAGTTTGTATATAATTTCAGGTTAACTGGTTCAGCGTGGTCTTGCCATTGCAGGACTCTGTTGTACTACTGTTGTTTTTGGTGAGCCTGGTTGCTAGGGATTCCTTGACATAAGCATAGAACTGTCCTGCTTGTCCTCAGAAAGTGAAGCTACTTAACTGTAGCAGGTGTTCTCCAATTAGTGGTATCCTTAACAACCCTCCCACCTTCCCTTGGATTTGAATTCTTTTTTTTTTTTTTTTTTTTAATATCATTTTTATTAATGACCAAAAGATACAGGTGACAATAAAGTGGAAAAAAAAAACATTGCATTACAAGTGTGTTCCAATAATCTAATTACATCCATGTTCAACCTGGTCATTTATAATTTTTGCTTTCATAATGTGCCTATCTAACCTCCCCCCCTCCCACCTCCCACCCACCCTCCACCCTGCAAGCTTACCCATTCAGAATTCTACTGCGAGCCATGGGAGTCAAGGTATCCCAGAACAATAACCAACATTGTAATAGTCGATCTCCTTTCGGGGATGCTAAATCATTTATTTCCCTACGTTCTAGGGCTCCTAGGGAGATCATAAGGGATCGCCACCGTGGCATGGAAGGGGGTTCCGATGAGATCCAATTCAATAAAATCGTTTTCTTTCCCATAGCAGTCGCCCTGCGTAGGAACGGTAACATACCCCTCCTTCGGTTCCCTCTCACCTTATATTTGTCAAATAAAAGGGTAGGTAAGGGGCACCACTGCAACCCCCAGATACTCGAGACGAATGCACAAAGCTGTGTCCAGAAGACACGGACCTGGGGGCACAACCAGAACATATGTCCCAAATGCGCCCCAGTTCCCGCACACTTAGGGCAGTCATCCAAAGGTCTTAAGGCAGCTCTAAACGCTCTATGTGGCGAAATATACATTCTCATGTTAAATTTATATTGGGATTCCTGCAGTGTCACCTCTCTAAAGGTCTTATACCCCATTGCCAAATTAGCCTGTACCATCACTCCAGTAATAGAACAGCCCAAGTCTCTAGTCCAGGCCCCAGCAATCTGATCATATGATATCTCCGGGCAAAGCTCTTTGAGTTTAAAATGATAGAATTTTAGAGGAACCGAAAGCTGCGCCTCCAAATCTAGCAAATCTGTAATTTGTCTTCGTCTCTGCGAGGTCAACGACGCTCGGGGGAGGGAGGCAATGTAATGGCTCAATTGCAAGTAGGAAAGGGTAGCCTGTGCTGGAAGTCCAACATTCTCACACAAATCCTTGAAGGACTTACATTTGCCTTCTTTTGTTAATACTTGAAACAGGAATATTATCCCCCCCTCCCTCCATGTCTGAAAAGTCTCAGTATCCGTGCCCACTGAAAAATCTACGTTGCCACCAATCGGTAGGAAGGGGGAAGAGTGGCACTCGAACCCTCCAGCTTTGCCCAGCCATCGCCATGCACGTCTCAGCGGCGTGAAAAGAGGAGCATATCCTTTGGCGGTGGGTGCTTTGCCAACTGGTGCATGCAACCAATAGCTAAAGTGATATTTGCTCACTAGTTTAGTTTCAGGAATGGGAAAGGAAAAAAAGGATGTGCCCCTAAACCAATCCGTAAGATGTCTCATGCAACCCGCCACTGACATACGTTGAATGCTGTGTACACCCAATCCTCCCTTTTGTATTGGAAGGTATGTTTGTTGTAGTGTAGCCCTGGGTCTTTTCCCATTCCATAGATATCTAGCTAGTAATCTGTGTAGTTTCCGCTCGTCTTTATATAAGAAGAATAGAGATAGCACCTGGACCACATATAGCCATTTCGGAACCAGGACCATATTGTACAGAGCTGCACGCCCCCACAAGGACAGGGGAAGGCGCTGCCACATTTCTAAAGTGTGTTGAGTCTCTTTCCACAAGGGGGCTAAGTTGATTTTATAAAGTTGCGTGAGCGATGTTGGCAATCTGATCCCCAAGTAGACCAAGTAATCAGCGGTCCACTTCAACGGGAACCTTCCCTCCCAGCGCTCCCGCACGGAGAGAGGTATTGGTAGCACCTCGGACTTCTGTGAATTAAGTTGGAACCCCGAGTAATATCCGAATTCTGCTATGTGGTCTAAAGCTATTGTCAACGATGTCTGAGGTTGTGTCAGTACTAGAAGAATGTCATCTGCATAAGCCAATACTTTAACATGAAGCTGTGGTAGCTGAACTCCCTCCACCTCTGGGTCTTTTATAATATTGCGCAGCAGGGGCTCCAAGTATATCAAAAACAGAAGTGGGGACAGGGGGCAACCCTGTCTCGTGCCCCGTCTTACCAAAAAACGTGGAGAACACATTCCATTCACTAAGACTCTGGCTCCAGGATCCGTATATAGTGTATCAATTGCATGCAAATACCACCCGGACAACCCTATGTATTTAAGTGTTTGAAAGAGATAGTCCCAATTCACTTGGTCAAATGCTTTAGTAGCGTCCAGGCCTGCCAACATTAAGGGATGACCCGTGGCTTCCGCATACGCCACTGCCATCAGGGCCCTACGGACATTGAGACCTGGGTGTCTCCCCCGCACGAATCCCACCTGATGGTCCCCTACTAAAGCCGGGAGATGTATAGCCAGCCTGTCAGCAAGGACTTTAGCTAAAATTTTTACATCTACATTGAGAAGAGATATTGGCCTGTAAGACCCTGGCAAGTCGGGTGGTTTACCCGGTTTCGGGATGAGAACAATTAAGGCTTCATTCGAATCCCTGGGCAGTCTCCCCACTCCCACAGCTGCTTCAAGGTGAAGTGTCAGGGGAACACTCAGTTGGGTCGACAATAATTTATAGTATTCTGTAGAGAAACCATCCAGGCCCGGAGATTTTCCCAAGGACAAACCCTTGATCGTTTGTTGAATCTCTCGGGCCTGGAGGGGAGCATTCAACTGATCCCGGACCACCTGTGGCAGTACCGGGAGGCCCGCGTCTCTCAAATAATCATCCAATTTTGGTCCCCCCTGCTGCGCCTCCGGTTGGTATACTCGGGAAAAATAATCTCTGAATATGGTCAATATATCCTTAGGACAAGATTTACGGGAACCATCAGGTGCCAACACCGTAGAAATAAATGTCTTCTCCGACCAGGCCTTTGCAACTTTAGCTAGTAATTTCCCAGGTCTATTACCATATTTGAAATAGTGATATTTACGGCCAAAAGCTTGCCTCTTGGCCCGTTCGTGGAGTAGTGAGTCTAGGGCCACCTGTGCCGCAATCACATTGTCATAATTGGTCTGGGTTCTACATCGTATGTGCGCCCGTTTAGCTTGTTGGTATTTACGCTCCAGTAAAATTATGCCTTGGGAGATCTTTTTATTTCTTGCGCTTAAGTATCCGATGATTTCCCCTCTCATAACTGCTTTAGAAGTTTCCCAGAACAATGTCGGGTTGTCTTTGTGGGCTACGTTATCAGATTCAAACAGTTTCCATTTTTGTACTAGGAAATTGCCAAAGTCTCCATCCCCCGCTAAGTAGGATGGGAACCTCCATGACTTAAATCTGTCTACATTTTGTCCCAGTGCTATATCAGCCCAGACTGGAGTATGATCTGATATCGCCATTGTTGCCATATCTGTCTTAACTACCCGAGAAAAAAGCGATGTGGAAACTAAAATGTAGTCTATACGGGACCAGGTTTTGTGGGCCTTCGACAGATGGGTATAGTCCCGCCTTTGCGGGAATAGTAACCTCCAGGGATCTACTAAGTCCATTAACTTACAAAGATAAGGTAATCCTTTACTGCGGGGTAGTGCGCTCCATGCCCCGACCGTCGAGCGGTCGAGGTCCGGGTCAAGCACTTGGTTAAAATCTCCCGCCACAATCCAAGGGGCCGTATCGTATTTGAGACCCAGATTTATCAATGTCTGGAAAAACTCTGCATCATAACCGTTTGGCCCATAAACAACACATAGGTAGTATTCCTGTCCCATAATATTGAGATGAAGTAGGACGTATCTTCCCTTAGGGTCTTTCCCTATTAATTTAGAAGTGCATGGGAGCCCTTTCCTAATCAATATCGCCACTCCTCCCCGTCTAGCCCCGGAGGAGGAGTAATAACACTCCCCCACCCATTGCTGGCGCAGCTTTCGGTGTTCCTCGTCTGAGAGTTTGGTCTCTTGTAGGCATACTATGGAAGCCTTTAGGCGGTTCAAGTGTGTTAAAATTTTTGATCTCTTAATTGGAGAGGTAATCCCCGCCACATTCCAGGTCACTAATCTTAAATGTTCAGTCAAAGCAATCTTCTAACTTCATCAAATTAACATATAGCAAACCTAACTTAACGCCCCGGTTGCCCAGCCTCAACCAAAGGCTCCTTATATCAACCAACACATAATCATACCATGGTTTACCCAAGCCCACAGCTCTTCTTTGTGTCCCTTCATCAATCTGCTCGCTTCTGCTTCCATTCCCTCCCTCTCCCTCCCCCTTCCCCTGTATCTCCCCCCCTTGTCCTCCCCCCATCTTCCCCCCACTAACTATCTGGCCTGTCTTACCAATCTCACTGCGTTCAGTGAGTGTAGCAGGCAGAGGTCTAGATGCTATAGGAGCCCTACCCTTCTTTCATATCAAAATAAATGTATCATAGTTAGTGTCTCACATAGCCCAGAAAGCCACCAAGATCACACCGTCAGGTATTCGAACAGCTTTCCGCTCCAGTCCATTCCTGAGCCATTCCGCCATAAGTCTCTGGTCTACCATCTTGTTCACCCAGCCATTCGGTCTCACTCTTTTTCACAGTCAATTTTCGCCGTTAGTAGCCCAACAAGAACTTTCTAGAACTCAAGCAAAGTAGCAATCCAACCGGCAACTGCCAACTAAGAACTCCATCAACATATTGTGTGGTTAAACCATCTGTGGAATATAATGGCAATCCCCCCAATGTCAGGTCTGGTGATGATTCAACCACTCCGCTACAGCATCTGGTTCAGTATAAGTTGTCCAGGTTCCATTCGCCAAGATTTTCAAGGTTGCTGGATATTGCAGGGTGAATTTGAACTTTTTTTCCACTAGACAGGTGCAAACCGTGGAAAAAGCGCGGCGTTGTGCTGCCAAAGCCGCAGAGTAATCCTGAAAGATACGTATTAAGGTTCCATCATATTTTGTAGTTTCCCTGCAGCTTTTATACTGTCGCAATATTGCCGCTTTTTGGGCATAACAGTGAAATTTTGCTATCACCACTCTGGGCCTCGATTCTCTTGTCGGCCTAGGTCCTACACGATGTGCACGTTCAATTCGGATCGTACGGCCTTCTCCAGCCTCCGGGAAATGTGCCTGAAGCCATGTTTCCAATGTGCGTTTTAAGTCTTTATCTGCCAAGGATTCTGCAAATCCCACAAAGCGGAGATTATCGCGGCGCGAGCGATTTTCCAAATCTTCTACTCGCTGCACATTCTCCTGGACCAGGCGTTGTAGTCTTTCTATCTCTCCCGAGCTATTTTGTTGACCATCTTCCACCTCCGCAACCCGGGCCTCCAGCTCCCCAGTCCGACGTGAAAGTTCTGTCGTGAGCGCCGACAGCCCCGTTATCTGGGCAGAAAGCTGATCAAACTGGGGGGCCAATGCGCCCACCACTGCTTCTGTAAGTTCTGGCAACGTGAAATCAGAGGCCGGGCGGGAGGGTGAATTCGCCGGCGAGGTGGCCGCCATCTTGGATTCGCCAAGTCTCGGTTTCTCCTCTTTTTTCTTCGTGTTTTTTGCGGTTTGCGCCATCGCCGATCGCGTTAAATATTTGTCCATATACTGGGAGAGCGTGTGCGCCTTAGATTCTCTACTTTCTGGGGTCGGAGACGTCTTTAAAGGTTCGAATTTCGGGCAGGGCTCCCAGCAGCCGAAAATTCACTTCCTTCCCAGCTCACAGCATCACGTGACCCCCGATTTGAATTCTTTTTTTAGTTGTTTTATGTTACGAAGGGTCCCGTGCTTGCGTGTCAAATGGGAAGGCACTCGCACATGTGCAGTGGGGCCACTGCCAAAAGCTTCTTAAAGTAATAGAACGTTGAGTAGCTTCCATGCCGGGCTCTGTTGGGATGACATCACCCAGATATAAGGGTGCTTATCCGACATTGCTGCCTGGATGTCCAACCGCCACCTGAAACTGAACATGGCCAAGACTGAACTTGTTGTTTTCCCACCCAAACCCACTTCTCCTATCCCTTCACTCTCTATCTCAGTTGATAACACCCTCATCATCCCCGTCTCATCTGCCTGCAACCTCGGTGTCATCTTCGACTCCTCCCTCTCCGTCTTTGCGTATATCCAGCAGATAGCCAAGACCTGTCGCTTCTTCCTCTACAACATTAGCAAAATTCGCCCCTTCCTCTCTGAGCACACCACCCGAACTCTCATCCACTCTCTCATTACCTCTCGCCTTGACTACTGCAACCTACTCCTCACCAGCCTCCCACTTAGCCACCTATCCCCCCTTCAGTCCATCCAGAACCTGCCGAACGTCTTATCTACCGCCTTGACCGATATACTCGTATCACCCCTCTCCTCAAGTCACTTCACTGGCTTCCGATTAATTACCGCATACAGTTCAAGCTTCTCCTACTAACCTACAAATGCACTCGATCTGCAGCCCCTCCTTACCTCTCTACCCTCATCTCCTCTTATGTCCCTACCCGTAACCTCCGCTGTCAAGACAAATCCCTCCTTTCAGTACCCTTCTCCACCACCGCCAACTCTAGGCTCCACCCTTTCTGCCTTGCCTCACCCCATGCTTGGAACAAACTCCCTGAGCCCATACGCCAGGCCCCCTCCCTACCCATCTTCAAATCATTGCTCAAAGCCCACCTCTTCAATATCGCTTTCGGCACCTAATCACAACACCTCTACTCAGGAAATCTAGACTACCCCAACTTGACATTTCGTCCTTTAGATTGTAAGCTCTTCTGAGCAGGGACCGTCCTTAGTTATTAATTTGTACAGCGCTGCGTAACCCTAGTAGCGCTGTAGAAATGTTAAGTAGTAGTAGTAGAGAACATCTGCTTACAGCTTAGTAACTTTTATTTGAAAATGGGTGGCGAAGGCACAGAATAGAGATATGTAATGACATCGTAATGTTGATGCTTTGATGGGGAAGAGGTAAATTGTTTTGAGGGCTATGGTGCTAAGAGCAATGCAGTGATTTTTCAAGCTTAGTTCATGAGATCCATCATTTTATTCAGGTTTCTTAATAGCAGCAATGAATATATATATGAAATATTTGCATATATATATTTTTTTTACAATGAAAACCAGATTCCTCAGCGACCCTCCAGACCGGTCAAGACGCGTGGGTTATGCTCGCCTACCAGCAGAGGGAGACTGAGAGCACTAACTTCAAACTATGTACATATAACCTGTGCCCATCCCACAAAAGCCAGTATTTTCTCAGTCTCAGCAGAGGGTAGACAGGCAGCCTGTGCAGCTTGTCCGGTCTGGTAGGAGTCAGGGATCAATTGAGAGTTTTAGGTTGGTCTATTGATCATTTCTGAGAAGAATCCCTGTGCCTGGACTACTCTGTGTGCTGGGGCTTGGTGGGTCCAGTGGGGCCTGCCATTGTCCCCTCTGGGGTGTCACACCCGGGTGGCCGGGTCCCTCCCCCTAGCTGGCTCTCCCATTGGGGCAGCTTTGTGCCTCGACTGCAGTTCTTATATTGCAGCCTTGAGTGCCAAGGATTTGATAGCAGCAGCAGGGCTCAAATTGTGCTGCAATAAAGTTTAAAAAAAAAAAAGTAAACAAAAAGACACAGACGGTGTGGAGAGCTGTGCAGCTGCACTCCAGAGTGCTGGAGCTGGTCAGCCGTTCTAGGTGAGCTGTGAGTGGCTTGTTTTGGGTGAGTTCCTTTTTCCTTTGCCTTTGAACGAGGATGTCCGCGAAGCTGCTTCGGTGTCGTTTTTGAGGAAGTGTGAGAATTGGAACTCAAGGAAGAAATTCTTTTGAAAGAATGCAATACAAAGTTAGACGTTCTTGGAGTGGTTGGGTTGAGTTGTTCACTGAAGTGGTGTGTTAATTGCTGTTAGCACTGTACCCCCATTTTTGGGTGAACTGGCAGTAGTTCTGGCAAACTATGGCGCAGAGGTTTTGTTTAGCATACCAGACAAATTGATGATGTGGCAACAACAAAAATCCATTTATGGGAATGAATGATGACAAAATGTTTCGGTCCCAAATGAGGCTCAATGATTACTACTTTGAGATCGTTCTGACATTCCCAAGCCATGAAGCTGTAAAGTTTCTCTGAGTAGTTATCTCTCTGGAAACGTGCCATGACTCCCCCCCACCCCACTTCCCTTTTGAGTAGTATCTCACTGGGTAGGGTGAGGGGAAGTTTTTTGTCAAGTGCTATATATATATATATAGTGTTGATACTAACCCTTGAACTGCTGTTCTTCCTAGTGGGCAAACTGATGGAATTACATGGAGAAGGTGGAGGTACTGGAAAACCCACTGGAGAGGAGACGGGTGCTAAGGTGGAACGTGCTGATGGATATGAACCTCCAGTACAAGAATCTGTCTAAACTCAAATCAATAACATTTTCAAAAATAAAAGCAAAAAAAAAACCCATTTCATATGTTTGTAGTGGTTTTAATTAACATTTTAGTATATGCTGTGTTGTGATCAGCTGCTGAATACACCTTGGGTAATGGGAATGTGCCTTTAAGGCTTTCTCATAGTAGGTACAGTGAACTCATTCTTCTAGTAGTTTAGTCAGTAACTCCCAGGGCTTGTGAGATTCCTCGGCAAAAATGTCAATTATAATGGTATGTTGTCGCACAGTGGTTCCAAAACCTGGTCCTGGAGGCACCCCAGCCAGTCAGGTTTTCAAGATCTCCACAATGAATATTTATGAGAGAGATTTGCATGCAGTGGAGGTAGTGCATGCAAATCTCTCATGAATATTTGTTGTGAAGATCCTGAAAACCTGACTGGCTGGGGTGCCTCCAGGACCAGGTTTGGGAACCACTGCCATAGCATCTGTGATTGGGAGACATCTTGCGCTTGCCAGAAGGGAACAATCTGAATATTCAGCCTGCAGCTTTTTAATACTGACCACAGTATGGATCTGGGTATCGTTGCTGGGCCATATACAGCTGATAGCTTAGTTATCTTGAGTCTTGAGTGGCCAGTGCAAGTTTATGTGTGTACCATCTGTATTCAGAGCTGGTGCCCAGGTATCTCTTGGACAAGTTAGGACTGCTGTTTGTGGTCCTTCTTGCCTGAAATATCACTGGTGTTTGGATAACTTCCAGCTCTGCCCCTGAATAGCCCTGATGCTACATGGATAGTGGTGTGGTGGTTAGACATAATATTCAGAAGTGCTATCTGGTCGGCTACCATTGAATTTTGTCAGGACCTGGTCAGCAAGATTTATTCAGCAGGAACTTGCCACAATACGAATACACATTTTACATAAACTCAAAGACTAAACAGTTTACATGATGCCATCCATTAAATGCTAGGACAAATGGGAAAATCTATAAACATCAATAACCTAGGAAGAAAGGCAAGTTACATCTTCAATTGATTCTATATTATTTGTTGTCATTGCACCCCATAGTCCTTATGGACTGTCAGAGCCAGTGGTGGAAACTTTTTCGTACCCAAGGCAGGTTTCCTGTCCTGAGCCATGTGTACTACAGTTTTGACTGTCCAATCCATTCCAGCTATCTTCCAGCCATGTTCTTGGGCTTCCTCACGCCTTTGGTTCTTCTAAGCATTGCTGTTTTTATCAACATGTCTTCCTGTACTAATTTGTGTCCAGACATCACTAATTTCCTTGCTTTGATCTTGTCCACAACTGTTTTTCTGTTGAAATTCTTTTTGATCTCTCTTGCTTACCATATCCCTCCAACCAGGGGCATAGCTGCCATTGAGCAAGGCAGGCAAAATTTCCAGGCCAACTCAATAGTAGGGACTGCCTGCATTTGAACCTTTCCTCTCCTTTTCTTCCTTGTGCCCAGGTCCAGTGTCTCTACAGCTCCACTGCGAGGCAGCTTTCAGAAGAGACTGTGTTGGAGATGGCCTTTCCTTTTGTTGCGTCTCACCTCTCTAATGCAACTTCCTGTGGATGGGTCAAGGCAAATGACAGCCTCTGCTGACCCAAGAGAGAGAGACTGCTTTGTGCTGTCTGTCCACAAGCCGCCTCAGCATCTGGAGAACTGGTTGGGGAGGGGGAGAGAAGCTGTAGAGATGCTGGACCAGGGCGTGGGAGGAGAAGAGAGACCAAAAAGGCCTAGAGCGTGGAGGGGGAGGGAGAGAAGCAGAGGGAAGAGGAAGAGGCCAACTTAGCCTAAAGGGGAGAGGGTCAGAGGACAGATCCTGGACCACAGAAGGGGGCAGGTGGGGGGTGGTACAGGAAGAGGGGAAGGACAGGGATGCTGGACAGAGTAAGATAAGAACATAGAGGATGTGTTGAATATGGAGAGAGGATAGGGACACCGAGAAGGCAGATACCATGGGGGAGGATAGTGACGGGCCACAGAGGGGATCCACTGGACATGGTGGATAGGGATGTGTAGGAAAGGTGGATATTGGATAGAGAAAAGAAATGTTAAAAGGATGTGACTGGGCAAGTCACTTAACCCTTCATTGCCCCAGGTACAAATAAGTACCTGTATATAATATGTAAGCCGCATTGAACCTGCTATGAGTGGGAAAGTGTGGGGTACAAATGTAACAAACAAACAAAAAAAAAAGAGCAGAAAAGACACAGGGCCCAAAGCAAGGATCAAGACAACAAAGGAAGAAAAATATTTTTTTCTAAAATTATAATTTGTCAGTTTTTGTGAAATGTGCATATCTGATATTTTGCCACACAGTTTGTATTACTGTGACAGGCTTTCTGTGTAGGGCTGGAATGTTTGCTTTTTGCAGGATTTGTATACTAGAGCGCAGATAGGGTGTCTTGTCTTCTCATCTTGCCCCCCACCACCTTGGGAGAGATGATGATCTAGGGGGCCCATTCAGTCCTAGCTATGCCCCCTAGCTCCAACTTCTTAAGTACATAAGTATTGCCATACTGGGAAAGACCAACGGTCCATCAAGCCCAGCATCGTTTCCAGCAGTGGCCAATCCAGGTCACAAATACCTGACAAGATCCCAAAAAAGTACAAAACATTTTATACTGCTTATCCCAGACAGTCCATTTAATAATGGTCTATGGACTTTTCCTTTAGGAAGCCGTCCAAACCTTTTTAAAACCCCGCTAAGCTAACCGCCTTTACCACATTCTCTGGCAGCGAATCCCAGAGTTTAATTACATGTTGAGCAAAGAAAAATTTTCTCTGATTCATTTTAAATTTACTACTACTACTTTGGAAAGACATTGCCGGAATATATTCTCCTTCACAATCTTGTCTCATGTTCTGAAAAAAGATAAAAACTTTCTTATTTAAGAAGTATGTATATAGATAGATTTCTGCCTATCTCCAAAGCAGCTGTTGTAATTCTAAGAGGACTGTTCTAATCTTTATCCCTACAAGAAGTTTGTAAACCGCTTAGAACTGAAAAAAGTGTTAGCGGGATATAAACCCAAATGTAATGTACAAGAATTTGGTGCAAGAATTGTTAGATCGGAAATAAGCAAATGTCAGAGAAACTTAATGAATTCTCTGTAAACCTGGAGGATGTAATGGGGCAGTTCTACAAACTGAAGAGTAGCAAATCTCCTGGACCGGATGGTAATCATCCCAGAGTACTGATAGAACTGAAAAATGAACTTGCGGAACTATTGTTAGTAATATGTAATTTATCTTTAAGATTGAGCGTGGTACCGGAAGATTGGAGGGTGGCCAATGTAATGCCGATTTTAAAAAAAGGTTCCAAAGGAGATCCGGGAAATTATAGACCAGTGAGTCTGACATTAAAGCCGGGCAAAATGGTAGAGACTATTATAAAGAACAAAATTACAGAGCATATTCAAAAGCATGGATTATTGAGAGAAAGTCAACATGGATTTAGTGAAGGGAAATCTTGCCTCACCAATCTGCTACATTTCTTTGAAGGGGTGAACAAACGTGGATAAAGGTGAGCCGGTTGATAGTGTGTATCTGGATTTTCAGAAGGTGTTTCACAAAGTACCTCATGAAAGATTCCAGAGGAAATTGGAGAGTCATGGGATAGGAGGTAGTGTTCTATTGTTGATTAAAAACTGGTTAAATGATAAAAAACAGAGTAGGGTTACATGGTCAGTATTCTCAATGGAGAAAGGTAGTTAGTGGGGTTTCCCAGGGATCTGTGCTTGGACCGCTGCTTTTTAACATATTTATAAATGACCTAGAGATGGGAGTAACTAGTGAGGTAATTAAATTTGCTGATGACACAAAGTTATTCAAAGTGGTTAAATCACTGGAGGATTGTGAAAAATTTCAAGAGGACCTTACGAGACTGGGCGTCTAAATGGCAGATGATGTTTAATGTGAGCAAGTACAAAGTGATGCATGTGGCAAAGAGGAGCCCAAATTATAGCTACCTCATGCAAGGTTCCACGTTAGGAGTCGCAGACCAAGAAAGGGATCTAGGTGTCATCGTTGATGATACGTTGAAACCTTCTGCTCAGTGTGCTGCTGCTGCTAAGAAAGCAAATAGAATGTTAGGTATTATTAGGAAAGGAATGGAAAACAAAAATGAGGATTTTATAATGCCTTTATTTTGCTCTACGGTGCGACTGCACCTGGAATGCTGTGTGCAATTCTGGTCACTGCATCTCAAAAAAGATATAGTAGAATTAGAAAAGGTGCAGAGAAGAGCAACGAAAATGATAAAGGAGATGGGATGACTTCCCTATGAGGAAAGGCTAAAGCGGCTAGGGCTTGTCAGCTTGGAGAAAAGGCAGCTGATGGAAGAATATGATAGAGGTCTATAAAATAATGAGTGGAGTTGAACCGGTAGATGTGAAGCATCTGTTTATGCTTTCCAAAAATACTAGAACTAGGGGGCATGTGATGAAGCTACAAAGTAGTAAATTTAAAATGAATTGGAGAAAATTTTCCTTTGCTCAACATGTAATTAAACTCTGGGATTTGTTACCAGAGAATGTGGTAAAGGCGGTTAGCTTAGCGGGTTTTAAAAAAGGTTTGGACGGCTTCCTAAAGGAAAAGTCCATAGACCATTATTAAATGGACTTGGGGAAAATCCACTATTTCTGGGATAAGCAGTATAACGTTTTGTACTTTTTTGAGATCTTGTCAGGTATTTGTGACCTGGATTGGCCACTGTTGGAAACAGGATGCTGGGCTCGATGGACCTTTGGTCTTTCCCAGTATGGCAATACTTAAGTACTATGGGGGGAAGTTATCAGCATGGGCTACTATTAAGACAGGTTATTTTAGCACAGGGTTCCATTTTATGCAATGAGACCTAGTTGCTAATAACTGGGGTTAACAGTAAAATAACATGTCTTAACAGTAGCCCACATTGATAACTTCTCCCCTCCCCAAAGTGGGACCTGTGCTAAAATAGCACAAATTAGTGGTAAAATAATACGTCATAATGGTTGCCCATGTTGATAACTATATTAGCACAGGTCCCATTTTGTGAAATGAGACCTAGTTAATAATACAGTACAGTCTCAATTATCTGACCTAAATAGGACTGAAAAGTCAGATAATGCGGAAAACACTGCATAAACTCTTCAAACAATGCAAACACTAAGGCACAGAGTTCCAGATTTTGAAAAATTGTTCTAAAACAAAGATTTTTTTTTTTTTTTTTTTTTTTTTTTGGAATGAGGAGTTTATTTGCTAAGGTATAAGTCAAATCAGTGATTGACAACAGGCATGTACAATCAATTAATTATAGGAATATATTTAAATCTTTTTTATTAAGAACAACAACAGTTAAACATGTTATACACTGAGAGATATTCAACCAAGTAACAATATGCTAGTTCAAATCAGCTTGTGAACATTTTCTTTATTTTCCCCCCCCCCTCCCTCCCCCCGTCCCCCTCCCATCCACTCGTCCCCCCCCTTCCCCCCCTTCCCTTCCCGCTATGTTCAAGCCAGTTTCAAACAGTGCTACCATCCATAGGGCATTCGTTCAAGACATTGGGATTAAGAACATTCTTCCTCCTGAGGCAGTAGCTTATATGCACGACCCACTGCCCAGGGCTTTGTTTCTCATAGCCCTTCATCTACCATCTCCATCTTTACCACGAATCATACAGCTTTATTGTTCATATCAATATCCTTAGCAGACTAAAGCCATTCCCATATGGTCAAATGTCGGCGGTGCATGTCTCAGCATCGTCCCCCCTCCTCTTCCCTCCCCCCCCCCCCCCCTCTCCCCCCCCCCCCCCCAGTACTTCTCCCTACTCATCATTCTCTCTTGCTCCACATTCATTCCCATTCATTCCAACTCATTCAATACCTGACTTCTAACTCTGGGCGCTACAACATTCAGGTATGCAGTCCAAATGTTTATGAAATGCTTCCTTCTTTTGGGGGTAAATCGCGCACCTCTGGCTTCCCACAGCATAAGCTCGTGCAATTTATTCCTCCAATACCAATAGGAGGGCGGTATGTCCTTTATCCAATGATTCAATATGCATTTCTTCCCCAGAATGCAAGACTTACTCAGAAATAGCTTCTCTTCTTTTGTACCCCGTGCCCATACTCTTGGCGAGCTAAACATGATTCGTTCAAAAGTGAACTGTATTCTACACTTCAGAACCCTCGACACAAACCGGGCAAGAGCTGTCCAGAAACCCCGAATTCGCTGACACTGCCATAACCCATGTGCCAAAGAAGGCATTGCCGCTCCACACTTCCGGCATCTATCGGCCTCCACTATCCCTGCATGCCATGCTTGCTTGCCAGAGAAGTATGCTCTATGTATTGTTCTAAAATGACATTCTTGCAGTTCAGCACTATGCACTACTCCTGTCATCCCTTTTAGTGCTATGATTACTTAAAAAACAAAGATTTTTAATAGAAATAAATGCAGCAATTCCACGGGGGGGGGGGGGGGGGGGGGGGAAGGTCTGTCGGATATGCTGGACTGTCAGATTACCGAAGACCAGTGTGTTTTTTCTAGCAAAAAAAGGTGCCGGTACTCAAATGCTAGGCCACTCTTCAGGTGTGGGGTGATCACTGAAGGACCCACCCCACAATAACTAGGCCCTCTGCAACCAGTCACAGAATTGGTGCGTAGAGCCTGAGCTCTTTCATTAAAACTTGGGGTCCATGGGTCAATTTTAGCAGACAGTGGAAAAGGTGCCGGTACTCAGTACCCCCAAGTACCTCCTCAAAAAAAAAGCCCTGATCAAGACTGTACTGTAACTCGAGTTAACAGTAAAATAACACATCTTAATGGTAGCCTGCATTGATAACTTTCCACTGTGTGGCAAATAAAGTCTGATAGCTGTATTTCTCAATATGCATCAGCACATTGAATCCAGAAACAAACAAGGTTAATGCAGAACCTTTCAGTTCACAGAGGGGCTGATTGCAAGCAAATTTTATTTTC
Organism: Microcaecilia unicolor; assembly: GCF_901765095.1. Taxonomy (NCBI): domain Eukaryota; kingdom Metazoa; phylum Chordata; class Amphibia; order Gymnophiona; family Siphonopidae; genus Microcaecilia; species Microcaecilia unicolor. The sequence continues at coordinate 615,640,421 of NC_044032.1, read as the reverse complement.
TGGCTTTTAAAGGAAGTACTCTGCCTGAGATTTCTTAAAAAGGAGGGGCTATTTTTGTTACAGTTGTTTTATTATAGAACTGTACCAAATAGCATATTTTAGTATTTGGGGAAATACAAATAATAAAAAATATTATTCAGCCAAATATGAATAATGGGCATTGAGCTTTATTTATTTATTGTACTTGTATCCCACATTTTCCCACCTATTTGCAGGCTCAATGTGGCTTACAAAGACCTGTTATGGCATCGCCATCCCAGGGTAAAGAATACAATTGGTGTTGCAAAGAAATAAAGAAATTAAGGAAACAGGAGGATTTGGTTAGATAGTTAAAGAAAGATACATTCTGAGTAAGTGAGTAGATGTTGCATAACACATAATAAAAGAAACAAAGTGAAATCAGAAATCAATTATTTATTTTAGTAGGATTTAGCACAGTAGATCCCCAGATTATTTGCATTCAAATTTAAGTTGCTATTTGGCCAAATATGAATAATGTATTAGGGGCTGAATCAAATAGAAATATTTGGTACAGCCCTAATTTTTTTTATATTGCTGCCTAAGCTACTGGTTTATTTTTACAGCTTCTTTTTTTTTTTTTTTATAGAAGGGGATTTTTCTATTATAGGAACACTTCATTTTCTTGCAGGTGTTTTTCTTTATTCTAGCTTTTAATCTTAGAAGCTCAAAGAGAGAGAGAAGGCAACTAACACATTTGAAGCCAGTGCACTGCTGTGGTGTTAGTGTTCTTAATTAAATTGCTTGGAGTCAGGTTTTTGAGTATTGTGTAAAGATCTACAGAACCTTCCAAGTTCTGCCATTCCTAGAGGGATTTATTTCAAACACAGTTAATTATTTTTTAAATTTAATTTATTGCATTTGTATCCCACATTCCCCCACCTATTTGCAGGCTCAATGTGGCTTACATAGATTTGTTAACATTTAACAAGTGTTGTGCTTGAGATTTCTTTTTAAAATGGGAGCTATTTTTTTGCAGCAGAATAAAAGCCTAGTTTAGACAAAATGATGGGGCTGGATGGGATACATCCAAGCGTATAGAAGAAATTTAGGAGCAAATAACTTGCAGGTGGCCAAGGTTGAACAGATTATAGCTGTGAACAGTAGAAACATGAGTAACAAAGCAGCCTGAAAGGGGCCAATGTGTTATTCTTTACTATGTAACTGACTTTCTTCTGTTCTGTTGAAAAGGTCTTGTCTCTCGCCAATTCTCTCAATTGAGATTCAAGGCGAGTTACACTTTCATAAATACATGCTGATACAAAACATCAGGAATTACAAAGAAAGGGAAAATACAATTAATAAAACATCAGATAAGTACATAAGTATGGCCATACTGGGACAGACCAAAAGTTCATCAAGCCCAGTATCCTGTTTCCAACAGTGGCTAATCCAGATTACAAGTACCTAGCAAGATCCCAAAACACTACATTTTATGTTGCTTATCCTAGAAATAAAGAAAAGAAGAGATCCACGCTAATCACAGAGCAAGCAACAAAAAAATAATAAAAACATTTTTTTAGTAGTTACAGATGGTTGGGGGTCGCCTATGATTATAATTGTCACAGCGATCAGGCATACCAAATTGAAGATAAATGAGTTGCCTAGTGACTGTATGAGACTTCCCCAGACCATACTAAGCTTGTGACTATCTGGCACTAATTGAACTTTACCATTTGATTGGTTGTATCCTGGAAATAAGCAGTGGATTTTCCCCAAGTCTATTTTAATAATGGCTTATGGACTTTTCTTTTAGGAAGCTATCTAAACCTTTTTAAAACCCCGCTAAGCTAACGGCTTTTACTACATTCTCTGGCAACAAATTCCAAAGTTTAATTACATGTTGAGTGAAGAAATATTGTCTCTGATTTGCTTTAAATTTACTACTTTGTAGCTTCATCGTGTGCCCCCTAGTTCTAGTATTTTTGGAAAGGGTGAACGAGTGATTCACGTCTACCCATTCCACTCCACTCATTATTTTATAAACCTCTATCATATCTCCCCTCAGCCATCTTTTCTCCAGGCTGAAGAGCCCTAGCCACTTTAGCCTTTCCTCAGAGAAGTTCCATCCCCTTTATCATTTTCGTCGCCGTTCGCTGTACCTTTTCTAATTCCACTATATCTTTTCTGAGAAGTGGTGACCAGAAATGCACATAATATTCGAGATGCAGTCGCACCATGGAGCAATACAAAGGCATTATAGCGTCCTCATTTTTGTTTTCCATTCCTTTCCTAATAATACCTAACATTCTATTTGCTTTCTTATACAAATAAGTTTTCAATGCTGAACAGCTAAGAATAGAAAGGAGGGAACTGCTAAAAGAAAATAATTACAACTCCTAGAAGTTTTTTTTTACTGTTTAGTAAATTTACCAATTGATGTCCACCTTCCGGATAAGTACCATAAAAACTAAACACAAGACCTTAAAATCAATCCTAGCCCGTACTGGTAACCAGAGCAGTTACTTTCAACAAAGGAGTAACATGGTCCGTTTGAGATTTTTCAAAATACCAGTATAGCAGTTGAATCATTTGGATCTTTGAAATCAGCTTAGAAGTGAAACCCAAGTATAAAGAATGTCCAGAATCTAGCAGAGTTAAAATTGCTAGTTGTACTATGACCCTGTAAAAAGTAAGAGCACTACCGTTGTAGTTGTTTTTATTTAAAATAAGCTTTCCGAACTAGACTATTAATCTAAGGTTTCATAATCAATGAGGAATCCAAGAGCATTTCCAAAACTCTGGACACCGTTTCAACACTAACCGATTCCCTTCAACATTCAAAATAGTTTGCAGAATACTAGACGGATTTAAAGTAAACCATGATATCTTAGTTTTGTCAGCACTCAATTTAAGTCTGACAAATGCTGACCATTCCTTGATCGTATGGAAACAACTATTAATAGCGGAAGAAATGGAATTGACACCCTTACCAACAGGAATCAGGAAGAAGATATCATCAGCATAAGATCAATACGAACTCATCTGGATTCAATAATATTTGTCCGCGCAAGCTCATAAAGATTGTACAGGAGTAGAGAAATGGGGGAGCCTTGGGGAACTCCACCAAGGGGGTACCCCACAGAGATAAAAAAAATTGCTATTCTTGATCATTGACTGCACGATCAAGATGGCGTCCTTGGGAGGAGCAGCGTTTTGAAGCTCAGAGACGCGAGTGGGCTTTCTCTGCATTTTCCCATACCTTGCCCATAATATGGTCAAGAGGAAGGGAAAGATCGGTGCTAAAGCTGCCCCTAGAACCGGGGACAGCTTATCGCAGCGACAGCCGACTCTGGAAGCCTTTAGGCTTCATACGCTGGGACCGCAGGCTCTTACCCAGGTTGGATCCCCGGAACTTCATCATGCTGGGGATCTTGGCGGGGAGGTGGCGTCGCTGAGTCCGCCCCTTCAGGTTGCGCTGCCGAGACCAAGTGGAGAAGCGGATCCTACAGGAGGGCCTCTCTTGGAAAGCTTTGAGGCAGGTAGCGGCCCTGTAGGTTTTTCAACGCCGGATGCATCGACATCTGAGCGTAGGGCGGGAGGAGTAAAACCTATGCTCCCTTCCTCCCAGACGCCTCCATCTGTGAGAATCGGCGAAATAATACGACCAGCAACCGTTACATTGGAGACCTTCTGGGATGCCATCCAGACGATGAATGTATCCTTACAACAAATTTCATCTGTACTGACTGCTGAAGTAAAGGAAGTTAAAAATCAACAACAGCTAACTGAGTCGAGAATAGCGAAGCAGGAGAAAAGTGAGTCAAATTTGCTTGCAATTAAAAAATTACAGACTCTAGTAGATAATGTTTTAATGGAGAAAGAAAGGGAACAAAGGAAAGTTGAATTTTTGGACAATTGCTTTAGACGAAATAATCTGAGATTCTTACTTTCCTAAAAACCCTTTGTTACCTCCAATAGAGATGTTACAGAAATATTTCCTTGAGGTATTAAGGATTCCAAAAGAGGCTTTTCCTCCGATTGTGAAGGCCTATTATATTACAGGAACCAAACCAAAAGTGGGGGCAGTTCCAGATTTGAACCTTACTCAATTTCTTGAAACTTCACTAGAGACTATAATTGAACGCACTACTCTCCTGGTGTCTTTTGCGTTAGAGACTGATCGAAATAATATACTGAGACTTTACTTCAAATCTATGGCAGCCCAGTTTTATGGATCGAAAATACAGATTTTCCCAGATGTCAGCAAGTCTACACAGAAAAAAAGGCGAGAGTTTTTGGGACTTAGGCCTCGAACTGTCTCTCTGGGAGGAACATTTAAACTAAAATTCGCATGTAGATGTCTTGTGTCATTTAGTAATGTTTATTACGTATTTTTTGATCCGGAAAAGCTGAAGCTCCTTTTAACAAGTAGAGAAAATAAGGATCTTCAAGCCTCGGTGACACCAGTTGGGAGCTGAAACCACTGGTAAAGCCTGGGATCTCGTCCTCCTTATGATGTTATAAGAGTTTACTCTAATTTTTCTTAGTGAAATTACTTTGTATCTTGATCGTATTTACTTGTGGTCTAAGAATATAAGACATTTTCCCTAACCCATGAAAATGTAATGGATGAAGTATTTTTTCTTTTTCTTTGGTTGTATTGCCTGATTGCCGACATTTATTTTATATGAATGTATTATATTGAAACTTAATAAATAAAATAAAATAAAAATTGCTATTCTTTAATACCAGACACTGTCTGTTCTTTAAAAAGCACTCACACCAGTTAAATACAGAGACCTCAATGCCAAATTTAGATAGCAAATTTAACAAAATATTATGATTGATGGTATTAAAAGGCAGCAGGGATGTCAAACTGCAAAACCATCTTTCCACCATTGCGCAAAACTCTGATGTGGCTGACTGTAAAAAAAAAAAAAGTCCCAAAGAGCTAATTGCTCACAAAATGATTTGTAGCATCCTAAGTACTCATAGTCCCATATAGGCCATTATGATTAAAATTTAATGCAGATGATTATGCCATAACTTTTTGAGCACATTTTCAATTAAATCGTAGTACAGCCTAGTATCCCAAAGGGACTACCAAGTATCTGCAGTATAAATCTTATAGATGTTAAACCTTCCACCTGATAAAACATTACAGTCTACAAATAGGATGCTAATCTGATTCATTTATATCTGCCACAAGAAATATCATGTGATTATTTCTGATTTCACAGTTCAGGCTGCACTTGTCAATAAGAACCTCCAGATGTCACCATTGTACAGAATATACATTTTGTTCCAGTGAGTGGTAAAGTTTTTCTTGCAGATGTACTAGACTTACTGGAAACAAGGAAGGTGGTCCACATACAGGGGCATTTTCGAAAGAGAAGGGCGTCCATCTTCCAACACAAATCGGGAGATGGGCGTCCTTCTCTCAGGGTCGCCCAAATCGGCATAATCAAAAGCCAATTTTGGGCGTCCTCAACTGCTTTCCGTCGGGACTACCAAAGTTCCCGGGGGCGTGTCGGCAGTGTAGCGAAGGTGGGACAGGGGCGTGTTTAACAGATGGGCGTCCTCGGCTGATAATGGAAAAAGGAAGGGCGTCCCTGCCGAGCATTAGGCCAACTTTACTTGGTCCCTTTTTTTCATGACCAAGCCTCGAAAAGGTTCCCGAACTGACCAGATGACTACCGGAGGGAATCGGGGATGACCTCCCGTTACTCCCCCAGTGGTCACCAATCCCCCTCCCACCCCAAAAAAATAATTTAAAAACATTTTTTGCCAGCCTCTATGCCAGCCTCAAATGTCATACCCAGCTGACAGCAGTATGCAGGTCCCTGGAGCAGTTTTTAGTGGGTGCAGTGCACTTCAGGCAGGTGGACCCAGGCCCATCCCCCCCTACCTGTTACACTTGTGGTGGTAAATGTGAGCCCTCCAAAATCCACTGTTGGAAACAGGATGCTGGGCTTGATGGACCTTTGGTCTTTCCCAGTATGGCAATACTTATGTACTTATGTATATGCATCTCAGCCTACACGCCAGAGGTATCAAAATGCCTTCACACATACTAACCATTATATCATTCAAGTAAAAGACTTGCAGATGGATATTCAAATCAAGTTACAGGTTCACCAGAAGATAGTTATTAATAATAATAATACATGACACTTGTATGCCACACTTACCATCATAGTTCAGTGTGGCTCACAAAAGAAGAAACAGGACCAATTCCAGGAAAATTAAATACCAATGGTAAATCAACTAATTCACATAAAATAGTTTTCAATAATTTCCGAAAGACCAAATAATTGGATTGTATTCTGAATTGGTAATTCATTCTAATAGCTGGCTGCTATATATGCAAATGTGCCAGCAAAAATCTTTTTGTACACCACCTGTTTTGGGTCGATATTGTAAAATCAAATGTATAACTTGTCTATCTGTATATATTCAAAACTTACACAGATAGTATCCAACCATTTAGATTGTTAAATAGCCCAGTACTATCAGTTTTAGAGGGGTGTGTGGTCACTGTTCCCTTTAAGCAGAGAGGGAGTCCTCCAACTACATTGCTGCCAGTAGGGGGTGGTGCTTCAATATTGTGTTTTCAATTACTAGGGACAGGCAGAGCTTGCCTGCCCCTCACTAATGAAAATGTGATAGTGAAACAGCACCCCCCACTGACAGGACTGTAGGTGGAGGACTCCCGTTCAGCTTAGAGGGGGTTGAAAATTTCTTCAGCTGCTATCTGGTAAGTTGTACATTTTTCTTAGGCCTAAACTGAACAGATATTTCCCTCTGTTCAACTAAAAAGATAGAGTTGGAATGGTGACCACACTATGGAGAGAATTAAATAAACAGTGCTGAAACGTAGGCGCTGGAAACAGGGGCGTAGCCAGACTTTAACGGGAGGGGGGTCCAGAGCCCGAGGTGAGGGGGCACATTTTAGCCTCCCCTGGCGCCGCTGACCCCCCCACCTGTTGCAACTTTCACCCCCCCCCCGCTGCCGCAACCCTCTCGACCCCCTTCCCGCTGCCAACCCTCTCCTGCCACGTACCTTTGCTGGTGGGGGACCTCAACCCCTGCCAAAGTCTTTTTCTCGGCCATGCAGCATTGCTGACCCCCGCCGCAACCCTCTCGACCCCCCCTTCCTGCCGCCAACCCTCTCCCGCTGCATACCTTTGCTGGCGGGGGACCCCAACCCCCGCCAGCCGAAGTTCTCTTCTCAGCCACGCGGCATTGCTGACCCCCCCTGCAACCCTCTCGACCCCCCTTCCCGCCACCAACCCTCTCCCGCCGCGTACCTTTGCTGGCAGGGGACCCTAACCCCCGCCAGCCGAAGTCCTCTTCTTGGCCATGCAGCATTGCCAAATGATCTGATCAAGTTTGAATCTGTCTCTGTGCGTGCGTCTGACGTCAGACGCATGCACAGAAACTTGATCAGATCATTCAGCAAGCAACGCTGCGCAGCCAAGAAGAGGACTTCGACTGGTGGGGGTTGGGGTCCCCTGCCAGCAAATGTACGCAACAGCAGCGGGGGAGGGTTGGCGGCAGGAAGGGGGTCGAGAGGGTCGCGGCAGGGAGCACTTAATGCCATCCACTGAGGTGGCGGTAAGGGCTCCCGCGGTATCCCGCATGCTGCCCATTACTGTTGGGTTAGTGCTGCAGTAAAAATTTTTTTTTACTATATTGCACCAGAAAAAGGCATGTGCTTGAAGTGGAACTACCGCTGGAGGCTGCATTGGGCCTGCAGTAGTTCCGGATTGCCATGTGGCAACCCTTTAGTAAAAGGGCCCCTATCAGGCTTATCTTCAAAAGAGAAGGGCGCCCATCTTCCAACACAAATTGGGAGATGGGCATCCTTCTCTCAGGGTCGCCCAAATCAGCATAATCAAAAGCCGATTTTGGGCGCCCTCAACTGCTTTCCGTTGCGGGGTTGACCAAAGTTCCTGAGGGCGTGTCGGAGGCATAGTGAAGGCGGGACTGGGGCGTGCTTAACAGATGGGCGTCCTCGGCCGATAATGGAAAAAAGAAAGGAGTCCCTGACGAGCATTTGGACGACTTTACTTGGTCCATTTTTTTTTCATGACCAAGCCTCAAAAAGGTGCCCAAACTGACCAGATGACCACCGGAGGGAATCGGGGATGACCTCCCATTACTCCCTCAGTGGTCACTAACCCCCTCCCACTCTAAAAAAAAAACTTAAAATTTTTTTTGCCAGCCTCTAATGTCATACTCAGCTCCCTGATAGCAGTATGCAGGTCCGTGAAGCAGTTTTAGTGGATGCAGTGCACTTCAGGCAGGCGGATCCAGACCCATCCCCCCTACCTGTTACACTTATGGTGGTAAATGGGAGCACTTCAAAACCCACCCGAAACCCAGTGTACCCATGTGTAGGTGCCCTCCTTCACCCCTAAGGGCTATGGTAGTGGTGTATAATTGTGGGGAGTGGGTTTTGGGGGGGATTGGGGACTCATCACCCAAGGTAAGGGAGCTATGCACTTGGGATCAATTTGTGAAGTCCACTGCAGTGCCCCCTAGGGTGCCCGGTTGGTGTCCTGGCATGTGAGGGGGACCAGTGCACTACGAATTCTGGCTCCTCCCACAACCAAATGGCTTGGATTTGGTCGTTTCTGAGATGGGTGTCCTCAGTTTCCATTATAGCCGAAAATCGGGGACGACCATCTCTAAGGTCGATCTAAATGTTGGGATTTGGGCGTCCACGACCGTATTATCGAAACAAAAGATGGACGCTCATCTTGTTTCGATAATACGGGTTTCCCCGCCCCTTCGTCAGGACGTCCTTAGGGATGGGCGCCCTTAGAGATGGTCGTCCCCATTTGATTATGCCCCTCTATGAGTCTTATAGCACATTTGCTAAATTCTCTGTGTGGTTGTACAATTAGGAAATTGAAAGACCAAGCTTTGGAATATTTAGGAAACGTTAAAGAAGCTAAGACATGAAAGAAAAGAATGAAATATTTTATTGATGTTCATGGTACCGTAGTTAGAAATTTCTGTTTTCAGGATACTGAGAGAAAATAGTAAGAAATTATCAACAAGGCAGAGGAAGAGTGGAGCAACACAACTGATACTATCAGAAACAGAAACATATTTGAATTATAAATTAGGAACTGCTAAATCAAGTACAAAGATAGAAACATATACACTAATTACTGAAATGACACCTAAAGATTTGCAATAAACCCTTTGAAGTAAAGCGAGTATCTCTGAAGGAAAGCTATGTAGTTTCAAAAGCTCCTTTATATCACCATAGTTTGGATAATTCTTACATTGTCATTCAGTGAAGCGTTACGACTTGCAAAGAATCTAACATTCTCCAAGAACAAACCACTCTGTCAGAGAAGACTACTCTGAAAATGCTAATTTCTCTTTAAAAGGGGGAAGTCCATATTCTCTCCGTTTCCAGACACAAATGCATATAGACCTCAACCATATACCATTCTAGTTTTGGTGTTTGTAATAATAATACTGATATATGAAGGTCCATAACTTGTTTCTCATGGTAGGAGGATAATTGCATTTACACAGAACCTTCCATCCAGAAGGATCTCAAAGCAGTTTTTTTAATCTAATACTTCAGAAACATAAAGGCATCCATCCATGGTGGCTGGCCTGACAGCACATACAGCTGTGTGCAAAAGTTTAGGAACCTCTGTTCAGGCTGTATGTTTCAGTTCTCTATGCAAACAGAAACTGAAACTAGCTCTACAGAGTACAAAGTTAAACATAGAATGAAAATTTTTTAAAAAGTATATATGGCTAGGTCAAAAGTTTGAACACTTTTTCTGTTGATTAATTTGTTTTTAATGTATTAATAAGGTAAAAACCATGCCACCGTTGAACAGATATTTTGACCCTTCTAAACTCTCGGGCGTAAATATTCAGCTGGCAGTGGTGAGCATTTTGCTGGTGCTGCCAGCAGTGTTTTGCTGACTGCCACCAGCCTTATTCCTGGATATTAAATACCGAGCCATGTCCAGGCACAGTATTGAATACTACTACTACTACTACTTAACATTTCTAGAGCGCTACTAGGGTTACGCAGCACTGTACAATTTAATATCCGGTTTACATGATGCCGGCTAGCACATAGCCAGTTACGTCGATATTCGGAACTTAACTGGCCATGGGCTGCCACATATAGGTCTGTGTTTTATGCAGTTATCCTGGCTGGTTACTTGCCGAGTAACTTAACCGGCTAAGTGCTGACTCCGCCCCCCTGGAACACTCCTAAAATAGCTGGTTTTCACTTAGGCACTAACCACTAATTTTCAGCAGCGATAATCGGTTAAATGCCACTGAAAACTAGCAGATAGGTTCGAACAAATGATTTAACTGGTCAGCAGCTGGTCACATTGTTTTGAATTTTGACCGGTTTGTAATTCTAGTTCCGTCTACTTTTAACAGCCCTGGGCTTCCTCCAAGCATTTGTCTGAGCATTACAAAGCAGGGGAAGGCTACAAAAATCTTTAACTTCATCTGTCAGAAACATTGTTAAGAAATGAATGTTGCATGGAACTGTCAAGGCAAGATCTGGAAGACCAAGAAAAATATATGTAAGAGGCATAGCCAGATCTCAAATTTTGAGTGGGCCAATGTGCAATCTAGGTGAGCACATTGTCTCTGCATCCGACCCCCCCCCCCCCCCAAAAAAAAAAAAAAACCCTCTAAACCTTAAATACCTGAGCTGGTGGAAATTCCCAAGCCCCTATCACTTTCTTAGAGATCCTATGCACTTATCCCAAGCTCTCTTGAATTCAGATACTGTTTTCGTTTCCACCACTTTCACCCATCAGCTGAAACACTCCTTCAATGTGTCCAGTCAGCTGCAGCTCTTCTTATGCACTGGACTCTGGCACCCAGATCATACTCAGTTTTTCTGTGCATGTGCTGAGTGCCAGCATCAGGCTGCTAAGAGCTGCTGCTGACTGCGGAGCTGTGTTGAAGAGTGTCTTGGTTGCGTTCAAGCTGGCAGAGCTTGGGGATCCCCACCAGTAGTAGTATGTGTGTGTTTCCGCTGTGTGGGCCCAAGCCCAAAGTGGCTATGTCACAGATATGTGCCCCAAAACTGGTCAGATCAACAAAAACAGAACCTATATCATTGCGAATGATTTCCTAAAACGTTTAGCTGACACTTGAGTAACTGTTTACAGATCCACAGTACGCTATTGCTTACATAACTATGATCTCCATAGGAGAGTTGTCAGAAAGGAACTTTTTCTACAGCCTCATCACAAAATTCACAGTAGAAAATATGCAGAAGAGGACCTTGATATGCCTGAATCTTTTTGCGAAATGCACTTTGGACAGATGAAATGAAAATGGAATAATTTGGCCCCCAAAGAACATCTCGCCAACTGTTAAGAATGATGGTGGATCTATTATGATTTGGGGTTGTGTGGCAGCTAATAAATCTGTGGATGGAAACAAGAATAGATTCAACTGAATATCAACATATCATAGAAAGCTAAGGGCTGAGTAATAAGGCTGTCCAAACTTTTGAACTTGCTATATTCGTTTTCTTATTTTTAATCTGTAAAACTACCAGTAGATATTATGCATTAAAATTTGACGAAAGTTGTCATGTTTAGCTTTGTATCATATAGAGGATGCAATAGTCCTCCCTCAGCCCATATTGAGCACCGCCAATATTGAACAACCTCCTTGGGCGAGGTAATTTTCAAAGGTTGACTCCTTTGCTTTCATCCTATCCCTTCTCACCTATGCTTGAAGCACAAAGATGTCAAGGGTGACTCAATTGAGTGAGTTTTACTGCCTTAGTGAATGAAACTACAGCCCAGTGATGTAGTCAGGGTATGGAACTGGAAAGACACAAAACTGCAAATTTCTCTTATGAATATTCATAGTGGGTATCCTGAAAACCTGACTTGCTGAGGTGCCTCCAGGACCAGGTTTGGGAACCACTGATATATGCTATTGTAAGGCATGAGGAGCCAGTCCCGGTGGTGCTTGCTTAATATCGGGGTTGTTCAAACTCCTTGACTGTGTCCAGGGAAGAGTAATTTCCATTGGATTTAGCACCCCTAATCATTTTGAAAACATGTTGCTGAAGTATGTTAGCCTGTTTATAAGATCTACTGACTATGTTGGACTACTGATGGACAATCGTATCTATACATATGCAATTGTAGCAATCCGCTGTCATGATTTGTTCTGTATAGTTTTTTGCTTTAATTATTATAGAGTGTACGCTCATTGAATTTAGTTTTTACCTCCTTATCAACACATATAATTTGATCTGGGATGCCTAAAAGTTTGTACACAACTGTATCTTGTCTTGGGTGCTGACATCCGGGGGGAGGGGGAGTATATATCATGTTCAAATGAAATAGGGAAACAGGACATTTAGTCCCAGAATTCCACATCTCAGAATCATACTGTGTACTCCTCGATTCCTTACAGGTGCTGATACTTTTTTTAGGTCCAACATAAGAATTTCTAAATGATCATGGGCGTGATCTTTTGAGACAACCTAGATCCCTGCTACATCAGTCCTCTTACTACTACTACTTATCATTTCTATAGCGCTACAAGGCATACGCAGCGCTGTATATCATACATAAAAAGACAGTCCCTGCTCAAAGAGCTCACAATCTAAGCAGGACAGACAGACAGAACTAAGAGGTAAGGGAATTAAAGAGGGGATAAAAGGGGTTATCTACAGACCTCCTGCACAAACAGAGAAGTCAGACAAGGATCTGACAGAAGATATTCAAAAGATTGGTATGAAAGGGGAGGTGCTACTGTTCGGAGATTTAGGTTTTAGACTGCACCTTATCAACACTATGATTGTGTATTTGTTAGCATAAATTTGGTTCATTAGTGCTCTTTAAAAAATGTAGTGCATGCTAACTTATGAATTAATACATGATAAAGCTTTTTAAAAAAACTAAAACAAATGTGTGAAATAAACAAAAAAAACCCCACATTTGAAAATCAGGAAAAATACCTAACTAAAATGACCTTAAAGATTTTGCTCTATGCACATCCCTACTCTGTATCATTATATCATGGCATATTGAAAGAGAACTAACCCAATCACTACCTAACATGCCTGATCATGGCTCTGCTGTTACTATAAGGACAACACAAAGTGGAAAGGGCAAAGAACGGAGGCATGTGGACAATTAGAAGTAGCAAAATCTTTATTAGCTGACCCGACACAGCCGTGTTTCAGCATAATGCTTGCATCAGGGGCCATTGGCTGCCTGAGAATAAATAGCAGCACTCCCACATCAGAAAAAGCCTTGTTAATAAGCTTTCTGATCAAATTCCAATGCAGCTCCCACAAAGAAACCAATATTTGGCTACTCTGAAACAATAAAAGGTGCCATCAGATGCTGCTCTCAGGAAGAAAGTGAGAGTAAACCAGTAAAATGCAGTGAGGGTTTGAAGATAAAGGGCCAAAACAAATATAAGATTAGTTTACCAGAGCGGGGGATATTCGTTTCTGCAGCCTGTCATGGAAGTAGGAATACTGGCATTTTTCTTTCAAGTAGTTTCTCAACTGTCATCTTTTCTCACACGAGGACAATGCTGCCCTTCATTAAGGAAACCAGATTGGGCTTCTGACCTCTGAATAGTACAACAGAACTGCTGCCAGCTTACCTGACTTTCACCATACAGCCACGTGGTTTGTTGTATGGTCACAGATGCAAGCTGTCAGCTTTAAGGTCCACCCAGAAATGAAGAAAAAAAATCACCTGCCTTCACGGCACATTGTGGTACATTTGGAGCTGGTTGGCATTTCATGTTCAATGTAATGTGAGAACTTGAAAAATAGCACCTCCTCTTTTAACATATGTTGCTACAGCACAGAATTTAGTTAATTATAAAAAAAAAATAATAATCATTTAAAAGTGATGGTAAAATTTTACTCTCAATTTAATAAACAGGGACTTATCTTATGTGGACGCCCAGCGTTCCTTAACTCACCACGGCATCTATGGAGGTTTTTTTTGCCAGTGATGACGGCGGGTGCTCCTTGAGATTTAACGGCTAAACGCCTATACATTAACGGAGTCTGTTGAGGCTTTTCCCTCCATTTTCAATGATTACTTTTAAATGATCATTTTTTTTGTGCTATAGCAACATATGTTAAAAGAGGAGGTGCTGTTTTTCAAGTTATTATATTGTCCTCTTGAAGCTGTCAGTACAATGTAATGTGAGAACATCTTGTGTTTTGTGTAGCATCAGGCTATGATGACAGTTTGCGTGAAGAACCGTCAATCTTTCACGATGTGACATCACCATCCAGGCTGGCACAAGTTGGCCAAGTACACTTTTGCAGGTTAATACTGGATGTACCACTGAACTTAACATTCAATATCTTTAGTTCAGGGATGAGGAATAAATTTGTAAGTGATTAAGTCATAAGGATAAACCAAAAGGCCTAGTTTCACTTACCAACCACCACTTCACTGAAAGCACTTCTCCAAGAGTGGCCATGCTTAATTTTCATATGCAGTTTCATAGCAAAAAAAGAAAAGAAAAAAAACCCCACACAAGTATGATTACAAAATTTATTCTAACTGGGTTTATGCCATGTAAAAATAAATGATTTCTGTGATATCCAGCATAAGAGATTTTAAAGCGAGTCTTTGCTGAGGTTTGGTATGAAGCATGGAAAGTCTTCAAGTGAAAGAGAGAGAGACAAACAAACAACTCCAATCTGAGCTTCTCACCCACACACACAAGCTGGTTGTGTCCGTCCTCCTGAGAGACAACTCCTACACCTAGAACACAGCACTACTGCAGACACCAACAAATGTTAAAGCCGCAGTAGTAGGTATATTGAAATATCAAATGCGCAGACGCAACATAGATACCCACTGTTAAGAATAACATGTTTCCATTTACAAAAGAAAGAAAGTAGAAATCTATTTTCAAAAAATCTCTCTATAAAGGCTAGATCATGTACCATGTAGTGCGTCCAAGAAATTACAGGCTATGTGTATTATGCTGTTTCTCCCACTGGTGAAAATGCTGTACCTCTGTCCAGAGTCACCAATATAGTGATCCCAAGACCTTCCTCCACAGTTCCATTTCTCTCCACTGTCTGGAAACTATTATCATAACTTATTTATCTTGCATTCACTACTCTAAATGACCATATTTTAAATAATTGTATTGACATTTACTGCCTAGTGCACATTTTTCAGTCTCTTTCCCTTGCCTCGTCCTTTTCCAAGGCCCTGTAAGTTACCTGCTAGTGTCTAGCTAAGCACATCATACAGCAAGCAGAGTCAACGCCTATCAATTGTGCCTTATCTACACCACCAGAATCCTACCTTTATTTTCCTTCCCAGTGCTTATCTGACCACCAATCCTCCTCTTTCCTGCCTCATTCTCCCCACCCCTCCTTACTATCTACACATGACAAAGATCACATGATTTTAAAGACATTTTGCAAAAACATTTCAAACATGTCTTTTTGCAAAACAGAATTCAGAAACCGCAGATTGTTCGCCATGAGGCGTTCTTAAAGATATAAAAGGAGAAATTCCCCATGCGCACTTTATTGCTTTAGAAGTTATCCTCATGACACAGTTGGGACTCTGACCCAGATTCACTTTTCTCTTTCCCCCATTTCTTTCTTGTGTTTCTACCTTGCTTTTGCTTCTCCATTGCCGCTACATTCTGTTTCATCTGTGTTTTTATTTTCAAACCTTGTGCTCACTCCACCAATACAACAGCTGGTCACAGCTGCTTAACACTGCTACACTCCCTGGCTGCAATTTTGCCATACGAAGACACCCAGTGCCATGCACCTTCTTGTGTTTTTTGACACTAATTTATCACACATCAACTGGTACAGGGCTCCAGCAGACTCATGCCTACTCAGTGGCACACAGAGCCATTTATGTTCACTGAAAGGAGGGACTATGTGCGGACAAACCAATGCTTTTTTTTTTTTTTTTTTAAATACACACACAGCTAGCAGGCAGGGAGTGGATGTACTAGTAGGCCAGTGTTTTTTCACTGCTGGGCTCTTGCACCAGGGCTTACACTGGAGCGGTTTTTCTTCATGCTGCAGATCCTCTTGCAAACACATAGGAGGCTTAGGGTAGGGCAGCGAGGTCTGAGATACAGCCATGGACTGCGCAGCATGTAACCAGAGGCAGAGCAAGGACGTAGGGCTGAGTGTGCAACATCAACATCTACTGGTGAAGGGACGATGACCGCAGTGACCAATGAATGCTGCAGACTCACTGAGCAAGACTCAAGAGAAGGGTGCAATCCCGGCAATGTCCGACAGGTGTAGACCAAAAATATGTGTACCTCCAATACTAGGTGCAATGAACTAATTGGATGCACGGCACATGCTAGCTATGCATCTTATGTGCTTGCTCCATCGTCAACATTTTTTTTTTTTACACAATCTAAAAGTTGTCCAATATCCCCCACTGTTTCCATCGCTGTCGAAATGTCTTCAGAGTCAGTAGGCGAACAAAATTTCATGCCGTCAGCCTTTCAAAGTCCTTAACGGATTCAGTTACAGAATGCTAATTTGATGGCAATGTGTATGAACACAGTAGTGTCTTTTTCTTGCATTAAAAAAGTAGTGCAAAAATTACCAAACAACATACTGAAAAAGTAAAAAAGTCCAAGTGGCACCTAGGGTGACAATTCTTTTCCTTTGGAGGGTGCAGCATGCTTTTCAGTGTGTTTAGAAGTCTGCTTCTAATCACAGAGATTGTAATACGCAGGTTCACTCCTCAGGGCTCTCACAGAATCTTAACAAAGTTCTTAGGGAATATTCCAGTTCTCCCTCTCAATTCTCCAGTCATCCAGTCATCATCTACAGATTCCAGCTCAGTTATCAGATCCCCTGCCTGTAAGAGAAAAGAATTAAGAGGCTTAATGGAAACATCCACAGGAGCTAGTGCAAATCTCTGTTCTGGACATGCTCAAATCACTTTCTCCTTTGAGTAAAATAGCAGAACTTTTTTTTTTTTGTTACATTTGTACCCCGCACTTTCCCACTCATGGCAGGCTCTATGCGGCGGGAAATGGAGAGTTAAGTGATTTGCCCAGAGTCACAAGGAGCTGCCTGTGCCGGGAATTGAACTCAGTTCCTCAGTTCCCCAGGACCAAAGTCCACCACCCTAACCACTAGGCCACTCCTCCACTCCGTCAATTAGAACGCACACAGTTATCGTGGCCAATTGTCTAAGTACCATCTTATCATTTCTAAGCTTTTGTCTCTTTTGAAAAGATTAAGTGTTCATGGCTCATCTCTCAGAGGAAGACACTAATGCAGTGGCGTAGCCAGACAGCCAGTTTTGGGTGGGCCTGACCCAAAGTGGGTGGGCACAAAATTTTCTCTGCTCCGCCCTCCCTCCACCACTACACCCACCACTTCTCCCTCCTCTCCACCCCTATGCCTACCATTTCTCCCCCTCCCCACCTATCCCCTCTGTATGCAGCATGTGTCCCTCCCCTCCACCTCATACACAGCCAAGACTTCTCCCTTCCTCACCCCTTTGCTGCATCTCTCCCTTTTTCCCCGTGCATCTCCCTCACCTACCAACCAAGCCTCATCTTTCCATCTTCCCTCCCCCTATGCAGCATCTTTCTTTCCATCTTCCCTTCCCCCTGTGCAGCTGCTGTGTCCCCCGTCTTCCCTCCCCCATGCGACATCTTTCCCCCATCATCCCTCCCCCCCGTGCAGCTGCAGCATCTCACCCTCCTTGCAGGCCCACCCAGCAGCAGTGTTCCTGACGGCGATTCTACTCGCAGGCTCCGCTCGCAGTTGCAGCGATTCCCACACGCTGCCTACTGGCTGCCGCTCAACAATCTCCTTGCGCTACTAAGCGCTAACCCGGAAGTCTCTCCTGCAGAGGAGAGACTTCCAGGTTAGCGCTTAGTAGCGCAAGGAGCTTGAGCGGCAGCCGGCACTGGCAGGCAGCGTGTGGGAATCACTGTGACTGCGAGCCTGTGACTGGAATCGCCATCAGGAACTTTGCTGCTGGGCGGGCCTGACCCGAAATTGGGTGGGCCCAGGCCCACCCGGGTCCGCCCGTGGCTACGTCCCTGCACTAATGCTACAGTGTTCAGGAGGACACTCAATGAAATTGTATGGAAAATACTAAGACAAGTAGGAGGAAACATTTTTTTCACTCAACGAATAGTTAAGCTCTGGAAATCATTGCTGGAGGATGTGGTAACAGTGATTAGCATATCTGGGTTTAAAAAAGGTTTGAACAAGTTCTTGGAGGAAAAATCTGTAGTCTGTTATTGAGATGGACATGTGGGAGAAGCTACTGCTTGCCCTGGGATTGGTAGAATGGAATAGTGCTACTAATTGGTTTTGTGCCAGGTACTTGACACCTGGATTGGCCACTGTTGGAAGCAGGATACTGGGCTGCATGGATCATACTGACCCACTATGGATATTCGGTATCCGAGAAAGAGGGTTTGAGACACAGGATGGACAGCTTATGGAAGTTATTTTTCTAAGTGTTTGGAACATACTTTCTGGAATTCAGATAAGTGTATTTTTCAACATTTATAAAGCTTACATTTTTTTAGGTTCACATTATCAAGCTTGATCCATTGACTGTGCTGTGATGGATAAAAGGGGTGCTCCAAGTCTTTGAATATGCACATTTGATTCTGATCACAAATATTTACACAGTCTTGATTTCGATATATTTAATTAATACTGACATTTTGAAAGAATAAAATTTGATTAAAATAGATAGATAGGGTAATTCTAGAGCTTTTTGTAGATTGGATGAAGACTAATCATATTTCCCCTGTGTTAGCTTTTAAGGCTCGAATAAAGACTGCTCCTGTTTATCTTCAATCTAGAATTCAGAATTATATTCTTAACTGCCCCTTATGCTCACAAAAAGATAATTTGCTGGTTGTTCCTAGCATTAAGGAGACGAGACTGTTTTTCTTCATGAAAAGGCTTCAACTGGGGCATTCGGCACTGCTCATTCGTCCACCCTCCTTTTACCACCAACAGAAGACACAGGACCAGCCGCTTCTTTGACAAATTTGGAATTTATTATGGCCGCAGCCAAGCAGTTTGCATTACATCTCATAAATCGCATTTACGTCTGTTGCCAATTTCATAACTCATAGGAAACCCATGGGTACACAGCTTGTCATTCGTTTCTTGCTCCTTGCGCTGCCGGTTGTGCCGTAAAAGCACACCCCCGGTGATTAGGGTGCCTCCCGTTTAAGGACGCACCCTGCGT
This sequence comes from Microcaecilia unicolor, assembly GCF_901765095.1. Taxonomy (NCBI): domain Eukaryota; kingdom Metazoa; phylum Chordata; class Amphibia; order Gymnophiona; family Siphonopidae; genus Microcaecilia; species Microcaecilia unicolor. The sequence goes on along the minus strand of NC_044032.1, from coordinate 615,621,198 downwards.
AATCTCAGGGCCCCCAGCCGTTTAAGCCAGGCGCCGACGCGATCACGCTAAATGAACTTCAACCTGGCTCCTTGCCGGTCGTAAACTTGAACTTGACCTTGAACGTCAGCTATTAGTCCCCGCCCACGAGGAACTATTCTGTGCTGCCATGCTGTGTACCCACCGTAGGTTTCCTAATCCCTCTCCCTAACCACCTAGCTGCGACGGTTGTGCCCTACACTGTGGGTGGGTGGGCCAGGTCAGCTCCTCTGGGTTGCTGATTCCTGCTCGAAAGGACCTTTCCTTACCTGCTGACCCCTTTTATGTCTTCCCTCTCCGTCCCGCCCCCCCTTTCCCTATTTTCCTTAACCCTTTCCTTCCCGCTGGCCTACAGCCCAGTTGTGTCCGGCCTCCCTAATTGGTTTGGCCTCCTCCTTTTCAGTTAGGTCCCCCGCAGCTGCTGAAAGTGCTCCATAGCAGTTTTCATAGTGGGAGAGACCTGAATTTTAAGAGTCGGATAAAAATGTATTTGTTCTGGAGCAAATAATATGATTAATAGGATGATTGAGAATGTTGCTTGGGTTTTTTTTTATTGTACAGATGTTTTTAACTGTATATTTGGTATTTTGTATTGGATTATATTTTTAATTTGTTGCATACTGCAATGGGTAGATCCAGATAAGTGGTATAAAAATGAAATACATAAAATATTGAAAGTCATTACAATGGCAGAGGAATGTGAGGAATTGGAGAAGCACATTGTGAGACTAAGGGCCCTGTTTACTAAGGTGCGCTAGCGTTTTTAGCGTGCACTAATGCTAGAGACACCCATACATTCCTATGGGTGTCTCTGGGGTTAGTGCACGCTAATTTTTACCGTGTGCTAAAAACATTAGCGCGCCCACAGCACGGCTTAGTAAACAGGGCCCTAATAGAGCATCTTCACAGACAAAATTTTATGTGAACTGCAAAGTGATCCTGACGCCAGTCTAAAGTGAAAAGATTTAAGGGCATTTTTATAAAAACAAGAATAAAAATAAAATTTTCACTGCTCTCTATGATCACAATTATGTTTTCTCTCTCAACGGTGACCCTGTTTACCAGAGTAATGGAGATACCGTCAGTTACCTTGAAGGAAAGTTCTTCTTCATTCTCCCCGCAGAAGTCATACAGGGCCTTGGCCTTCGCTTTCGTCCACCTCTGCGTCTCTAATGATTTTGTCCCAACTGCAGAACCTGAAGGACACAGAACAAAACATTAATGAGAAAACCACCAGCAAATTAAAAAAAAAAAAAAAGAAAAGAAAAAAGAAAAACATAGGGAAAAGCCCACAATCCTAAATCAGTAAAAAGATATTGAAAGCATTGTATGTACCATGGTTCATCGGCCTAGGGAGCAGGATGGCAGATTCTTGAGAGTAATGCACTAGGGATGGCATGCAAGGATTAAAATAGTACCAAATCTGTTTAATTAATTAATTAAATCAGATCACTCCATGTTTTCTACACAACTACCTTCTGTGCTGAAGAGCAGCACCAATTGCTGGCTGGAATTTGAAGTTTGATCAGTTGCCAGACCCTAATTTCTGCAAGTGCATCACTGTTTTCAGAGACCATTGTTCACTGTCTGCTATTCATAAAATGAGCAGCAGCTAAACAAGACAGCACTCATCTTCCCCCCCCCCCCCCCCCCACCCTGCATTAAGTCTTTATCAATGTCAATTTGACAAAACTCATACGCTATGATACAAACTGACAGCCATTTATCATTTTGGGTTTAGGTAATTGTAACTGGGATAGAATGTTGCAGAACTAATTTAATGTTCACTCTGATTGGGCTGTGCCGGCATTACCACGCGGCTTTATAAAAGATGGGGGGTAAATTTTGTCCAAGTACAAATATTGTTATAACCTTGCTTTGACTTCCTGTTTTCCTTGATTGCAGCAAAGTAAGGGGGAGGAAATGACAAAAGCAGGGGCGTAGCCAGATGGCCAATTTTGGGTGGGCCTGAGACCAAGGGGGCATGGGTGGCATGGAATTCGCCTCCCCCCCTCCAGTTTGCTCCTGTTTTCACCCCTCACTGCCCAGAAACACCAAATGTGAAATACTTGAGCTGGCGGAGATCCCCAAACCCTACCAACTGAAGACTTCCTCCTCCTCCTCGAGCAGCCAGCACTCTTCCAAACGGCAGTTGGCAGCACTTACCTTAAGCTGATGCTGCTAGGCTGTGCATTCTCCGTGCTTTTGCATGTGCAAAAACTGAGCATGTCCAGAAGGGCCGGTCTCAGAATCAGCTCAAGGCAAATGCTGCTGGCTGCCCAAGGAGAGTAAATCTTCAGCTGGCAAGGTTTGGGGATCCCCACCAGCCACAACAAGTGTGTCACAATTTTGGGTGGGCCTGAGTCCAAAGTGGGTGGGCCCCGGCCCACCCAAGCCCACCTGTGGCTACGCCACTGGACAAAAGGGGGATTCACCCTAAACTGACAAACACTGTTTGTTTGAAATGTGTAATGGCACTAGCATTAGACTTCAATCTTTAACTTCATTTGATAAACTCATACTATTTGTTTCACGTGAAGCTTTCTTTATATGTATAAGTAATAAACAGTACAGTTGCACTGAAAGTTTTTTTTTTTTTAAATCTTAAACATTTTGGAATCCTTTTACTAAGGTGAACTAAATCCATTAGTACACCTTAGTAAAAGAACCCCTTTGTTTGTTCTTTATATTTCAGCTTAGATTTAAGGTTACAGTTACAGTCTGAATTTAATGCCTGCAGGAAAAGATACAGAATTGTAGCACTGACTTTTGGAAAAGATTTAAATATTTAGGTGTTGTTTAACTTTAGAAGGATTGTTATTCTAAACTATATTGTGCTTTTTATTTTCTGATTCTAGTTTTCAGTGTCTTGCTCTATATTTGTCTTTCTTGTCTTGCCTTTCTACTAAGCCTCGGTAAAAAGTGGACTGCGGTAGTGCGAGCACATCTTTTGGGTGCGTGCCAGGCCATTTTTTACCATATATAGGAAAAAGAGCCTTTTTTTAAAGGGCCAGAAAATGGATGTTCGCTAAAATTGAAAACGCGCATCCATTTTCGGCCTAAGACCTTACCGCCACCCACTGACCTAGTAGTAAGGTCTCATGCGCTACCCGCACGGTAAGCATGCAGCGTACACCAACTGCTGTTTACCACCGGGTAAGCGGTCTACGGCAGAACATTTTCCAAAGTGGGATTCAGCGTTTGCCGAATTCAGAATTACCACCTGGCTCAGGCGCTAGCTGGGCGGTAGTGCCAATTTGCCTTGCGCTGTATGTGCGTAGGCCCTCAAGCCCCTTTGTAAAAAGGCCCTTGAAGTTTTAAATTGTCTGTATAACTGTGTTTACATTTCTGCGTTTCTCCTTTTCCACACACACTAAAGCAGATATGGACCGATTTGTTAGAAAGCAAATTATAAAATCAGTAGTAATGGGAACTAAATTTACTGGAACTGGGGGACATAGAAAACAAAATAAGTTTGTAAAATATTGAAGTTCCAGAATGTTAAAACTGGGCAGTTAAAAATGATGTAAAATGAAGTATGTTAAGATGGCTTGGAGCGTACTGTGTGGCCCACTTTGTTTTATGTTTCTTAATATCTGTATTAACTGTTAATAAAGACTTCATGCAAATTTAATGGAACTGGAGATTTATGTAAGGTGTCAAAATAGTTTTGAAATTATATAAGAATCATCAAGAATTACCACCATATTTTAAATGGCCTGTGTTGTTAAATTAGAATGCTTATGTACTTTTTATCATTTATACAAGTCCAATTTGTCTTTCCATAAATGAAGTTGTGTCTATATAATCATTTCCTTGTGGCACTTCCTGTGCACAGTGGTTTAATTAAGAAAGTTAGAGGTTTAAAGTTATGCTTTGCATTGCATGGAGTAAAGTTAAAAAGGGGCTGAGGTACCTGGAAGTAAAACCTACATCCATGGGGAAATTCTAAGTTGAAGGACCTGTGTAAGTAGGAGCTTTTGATGAAAAATTATGCCTATTGTTTAAAGAAAGTGGTTTGAGAAAATTGTATTGGTAAGAAGAAATGTGATTTATTACAATTTAGCTGCCATTGTAAGACTTGTGTTAACAATCACATAACAGGGATAGGATGGATGACTATAAAAGACAAATAATACCGTTAAGTAATATGTTTGGAAAGAAATGAACCTGAATGTTGACAAAAAGGTATGTGTAAAGTGAATATATGAAAGTATATGTAAATGATTACTATCTGGTGTTCTGATACCAATTGCAGTGGTTCTGAAATGAAATGGTCCTTCTTTTGTTTTACTGTCCATCCCACAGCATCTACTAATTTCTCTCAATCTATGTATTTCATAAGCCATAAAGTCATGTGGTCTCCCAGTAAACTCCATCACGCTAAACTACGGGACACCAACTTATGCTGGCACTGGAACCTTCACCTTGGTGACTTAATGCATGTGACTTTTTTCTCATCCTTACTTTCAGCTATTTTGGATATCTGTATGGCATTATTAAGGATATTCTTCCAATCTCTTCTCCTCTAAACAAATCTACTGCTCACTAGCTACCAATGACTCTTTAGATAAATGGCAAAAAAAGGTCCTTGATATTTTGATTGCTTTCTCGTTACAGATGGTTCTCCACAACTAGAAATCAGTGAATGTATTAAACTCTACCAATTTGTAGATGACCATTCTTATCATCCATAAATTTGAATGCAAAGCTGCTGAATACTCTAATAGCCATTGAAAAGATTTGATCCCCATTGCCATATATGCTGCAAACCATGCTTGTTCCTAATTTAGGTTCCTTTTCTTCTGCAATTGATCTATACCTCATATAGTTTCCTCTTTCCTCAGTACATATGGACAATATTCATTCTATACTTGTTTACTGGGCTGTCAGTTTAACTTTCATAAAATGTGAGACCTTGTAACGGCAACATCACTCTGGCGTTCCTAGGGGGGGGGGGGGCGGTGGGTGCGGTGCGCCCCGGGTGCACGCCGCTGGGGGGGGGGGGGGGGGGGTGCCGCGTGTGCCTGTCCGTCGTTCGTTCCATGCTCCCTCTGCCCCGGAACAGGTTACTTCCTGTTCCGGGGCAGAGGGAGCATGGAACGAACGACAGACAGGCGCGCGCGACCCCCCCCCCCCCCCCCCCCAGCGGCATGCACCCGGGGGGGGGGGGGTCTTTCGCGGGGGGGGGGGGGGGGGGGGGGGCTGTCCTTTCACCGGGGGGGGGGGGGGTCGCATCGGTGATCCGCCCCGGGTGTCAGCCCCCCTAGGAACGCCACTGCCTTATCATATACTTAGCTGATAATGGTAATTGATAATGGTCCTGGGGAACTGAGGAACTGAGTTCAATTCCCAGCACAGGCAGCTCCTTGTGACTCTGGGCAAGTCACTTAACCCTCCATTGCCCCATGTAAGCCGCATTGAGCCTGCCATGAGTGGGAAAGCGCAGGGTACAAATGTAAGAAAAACAAATAAAAAAAAATAGAGAGAGTTTGCTAGTACACTCCCCATATTGATTGCTTTCATTTACATTCTCACTGTTTTATAGTTCTTTTTTGTATTGTGTTTATATTGAAATTTTTAATACAAGTTTATTGAACTATAATTATAATATGCATTTTCAGGATAGGTAAGAATTGAAGCTGATCTCGTTTTAGATACAACAGTAAGAAAATGGAACTTTTATATCCAGTGAACTGAATACACATTATGAGAGCGAACCATGTAAGCCTTAAATATTGTAAAAGGCAGGGGAAAAAGAATGAAAAAAAACCTGATCTAATGGAATGAGGTTGGATGATGTGTTTTAATTGATTGACTGTCTTGAACCATTTTATTTTGAACTACTGCAGAACCTATTTAACATTTATTGAAGCCTTCCATTCACAGTTTAACCAGAGGAGGGTTGATCTCCCACAACCAAGAAACAGAACTACATGAAAGGTGCCTTAATGTAAGACTCCACTAAAACCTGGCATAGAAGGCCCATAGCCAAATATCGAGGCCTGTCATGGAGCCACATAGTTTACGGTACCAGGACCCTCTTCTCATCAACTACCAGAGGGATCTGAATAATCACTACTGACTCATCTGCCACCAAGATCCCTGACAAACTACTGCAATACAATTCAAGAGACTGAACCGTAAAAAGCTTTATAGCTTATTTTAGTTTTTATTGAAACTAAGTTCTTTGCTGTTTACTCGTTTTATTGCATTAGAAGTTTATTCCCTTTTTCAGCACTTAAGTACCGTCATTCCCATATTTCTAAAATCGTTACTAAGTTAATGAAAGACGGATGAAAGAAATAAGTATTTAAAAGGATGTAATTTTAGAGAGATGTATATATTCATCATGTCTTGAGTCTTATGTCTGTTCCTTATTATTATTTTTTCCTCACTGTTTTTGTTGCCCAGCTGACGTGAGACCTGGCACAAGTGCAGTGAAGAAAAAGTTGATGTCATCTGGTGTTAAGAGACAGGGGCCATGGCTACTGCAACAGAGGCTACCTTATGACTGAAACTCTACCACGTTCCTCATCCAGAGATTCAAGTTCAGGGTTCCATTCCCTAATCCAGAAACTTTCAAGCAGGAGCAGTTCTAGCATGGCCACCCAGATTCCAACACCTCTACCTGTGAGCACAGCCTGAAGATGTCCAGAGTAACCTAGTCTGCATTGGTCACAGCTTCTATCTCAGTTTGACACCATGCTAGGCGTTTGGTGAGATGGGAGCTGTGCTCTAATGGAGACCAAGTTCTGATCCTCCGAAGTAGGTTGTGTAGACCGAAACGCCTGGGATATGCAGTGGGCATTGGGAGCTCTCTAGGGTTTCACAGCACTGTATCCATGGAAGTGGTTGAAGCTAAGTGGTCATTTCCTTATAGTTTAATAAATAATGTTGGTGGTGATTTTATTATTGGTGCGCAAATTATTAAACTATTAAAAATATTGAAGGTATTGGATGGTGATATATAGTTCAAGTTGTTTAATTGCTTTAGAGGTAAATGATTGATGAAAAGATAAGAGCTTGGATCTGAAACAGCTGTGTGCTGTAAGGGATCCAATAGCTCATGTCATCTACTTATCTGATACCTCTAGGCGTTATCTCTGCTACTGTTTAGCTCTACCTCTGTTTTACTCTAGGATTCTTGTCTGGCATGTCTCTTCTGGTGGAAAAAATACCAGAGACTTGTTTATCTAAAATTCTGGAACAGAAAGAAGCAGCACATAATTTCTGAGAAATGAGAAAATTGTCAGGCTGACCCCTTTGATAAGGAGTTATACAGTAACTACACCCAGAAATAGGGCACAGATAGAACCTTCATGTGATCAAAAAAAAAAAAATCTGTGTTAGCCTATAGAATGAGAAGAAAAACAAGGTTGTTTTTTTTTCTATACGCTTACGTATGTCCAATGGAAATATACTAGATATGGTAAACATTCGCTATATAAAAGGGGGCTTACAGTTGACCAGAGGAGAGAGACTGGTGGGACAGGTGAGAGCAAGGTAGCCAGGGGTGAAAGACCCTAGCTTGTAGCTGATAGCCATGACAGGTGGAACATACCCAACAAGGTGTAGCTAGTTGCTGCTTACGCTCTATTGGGTGCTAAGTTGCAGATAATTTGAGGGGCTTGTCTCTGAGTAAAGATTTATTTTATTTATTTATGCATTCTTGTATCCCACTATTATCCAAAAACAAGTTTCGGTTCAAAGTGGCTTACAATTTACATTTTGGTGGAGTTACAATAGTGTTGTGCAATGTTGAGAGGACATCTATAGTTTGTGTGGTTATTCATAGAGTTTTTGAAGAGACAGATTTGAAGTGGAAAACGGTAGTGGTAGCTTTTGTGTTCAACTGTAGAGTTTTGGTGCTATTTATTCATATAGTTTTTGAAGAGGTAGATTTGAAAGGAAGGCAATGAATAGCTGTGAAATTTTTTGAAAAGGTAGGTTTTCATTTCTTTTCTGAAATGGGGGAGATTTCTGATGTTTCTTATGGTTTTTAGTATCGAGTTCCATTTGGAACCCAGGTAGCTAAATCCTGCTGTGTAGATAGTTTTGTAGATGGCGTTTTTGCAGTTGGGTAGATGTAGGAGTAGGTAGTTTGTTTTCTGGGCTGGCATTTCTTGAGGATAGTTCAATCATGTTAAGCATATATTCGGGTGCCATTCCGAATAGTATCTTGAAAATTAGGGTGCTTGCTTTGAAAAATATTCTTGCCTTGACTAGTAGCCAATGTAGTAGTGTAGCAGTGGGGTTGCTCTTTCATATTTTGATTTCTTGAAAATCAGTCTTGCTGCCGTGTTTTGGACTGCTTGCAGTGATTTTAGTGTGTTTGCCTTGCACCCTAAATATGCTGCATGCAGTAGTCTAGTTGCAATAGTATTGTTGATTGGACCAGTATTTGGAAAGATTGTCTAGGGAAAAAGTCTCTTATTCTTCTCAGTTTCCATAGTGTTCTGAAGCATCTTGATGTTACTGCTCATAATTGATTGTCCAGTGTTAGCTGTTTGTCGAGAATGATTCCTAGTATTTTAAGTTGTGTTTCGATGTGGTATGTTTGTTGGTTGATTGTGATTATTTGGTAGGATGTGAGGTTGTGTGGGCTAGATAGTACTAGGAATTTGGTTTTGTTTCTGTTCAGTTTGAGTTTGAAAGTTGTTACCCATTCTTCCATGAGGTCCAATCCTTTTTTTATTTTGTCCTGTATGTTTGTGATATTGTTGTGGAAAGGTATGAAGATTGAAACCCATTCATTCCAGTTTTTTTTCTGAGTGGTGCCATCATTACATTGAACATATTGGTGATATTGGTGATCCTTGTGATACCCCACACTCAGAGATCTATGAGGCTGATGTTTGAATGGATATCTTTACAATGTAGGATCTAGTCTTTAGGAAGCCACTGAACCATGTTGCTACTGCACCACTGATTCCTATGATGTCAAGCAGTGTCATTAGTGTGGTGTTGTGTACTAGATCAAACGCACTTAACATGTCAAATTGTAGTAGTAATATGTTTTGTCCTTGGCATATTATGCTTCTGAATTTTGTTATCAGGGTGGTTATGACTGTTTCAGTGCTGTGTTGTGGTCTGAAACCTGAATGGGATTTATGAAGAACTGAGAATTTTGTCAAGTATTTCGTTAGTTGCTGTGTTACTAGACCTTCCATCGTTTTGGTCAGTGGTGGTACTGAGGCTACTGGTTTGTAATTTGTGATATCGCTGATCTTGCTGGTAGTATTTTTGGGGATAGGTGTGAGTACTATGTCGCCTTTGTCTGTTGGAAATTGACCTCTTTCAAACATGTATGTGATACATATGATGTGTTTGGTGAGGTACTCGATGAACCAGTCTGGTGGGCTTTTCATCATGTAGGTGGGGCATTTGCCAAGCAGGCAGTATGCATGCGCGTATTTTGTCAATAGTGTCTTTACTGTGTCTAGTTGGGGTGGTTTGAATGTGGTTCATATTCTGTCTGCTGAGATGTGGTTGTCGTGTGTTTCACAGTCCTGTAGGTAGTCCGTGATGGATCCTCAGGAGCTTAATCAAGATCGGGAGGCGGGGCTGGTGGTTGGGAGGCGGGGATAGTGCTGGGCAGACGTGTACTGTCTGTGCCAGAGCCGGAGGTTAGGAGGCGGGGCTGGTGGTTGGGAGGCGGGGATAGTGCTGGGCAGACTTATACGGTCTGTGCCAGAGCCGGTGGTTGGGAGGCGGGGCTGGTGGTTGGGAGGTGGGGATAGTGCTGGGCAGACTTATACGGTCTGTGCCAGAGCCGGTGGTTGGGAGGCGGGGCTGGTGGTTGGGAGGCGGGGATAGTGCTGGGCAGACTTATACGGTCTGTGCCCTGAAGAGCACAGGTACAAATCAAAGTAGGGTATACACAAAAAGTAGCAAATATGAGTTATCTTGTTGGGCAGACTGGATGGACCGTGCAGGTCTTTTTCTGCCGTCATCTACTATGTTACTATTTGTGCTTTTGCAAGGTTTGATCTTGTGTTTGTTATTTTGTTTTTGAAGTATTGTGCAAGCTCATCTGCAGTTGGTGGTGTTTCAGTTGTCGCCAATATATTCTGGATTTTCAGTAGTTTGTTTATGAGTTTGAATATTTTTTTAGTACTGGTGTGGTTGAGGTTTGTATATGGACTGTAGTGTTCTGCTTTTGCTTTCTTTATGCAGTTTGTATATGTTCTTATGGCTTTTCTCCATATGGTTTTGTTTGTGTCTGTTTCGTTTTTGGCCCACGCTCTTTGAAGTTTCCTACAGAGTTTCTTCATGTGCAGTAGTTTGTCATTAAACCAGGTATGTGGTTGTTTTGTGACTTCTGTTTTTGTTTTGAGTGGTGCTATTTTGTTTAGTGTGTTTTCACTTGTTTCGTCCCAGTTTCTCATGAACTGTTCATCCACGGGTGGTATGTCATTGAGTTCATTTATTGTTTTTGTCCAGAATGTGTGGTTGTGTACTTTTCCTCTGGTTGTGAATGTGTGTTGGGTTCTTGGCTGTCTTTTCTTGCCATTTTCTTTCCATTAAGTGTGAAAGTGAGCTTGCTGTGGTCTGACCGTGGTACCTCTTCCCATGTGTGGTTTGTGAATATGTGGTTGTTACTCATTGAGAATCTGTGGGCTAGTATGTCTAACTGGTGTCCTTTTGTGTGTGATGAGACGCCTTGTGCTGTTGTGAAGTTCCATTGATTTATGAAGTTCATTAGTGTTCTGATGTTTGTGTCATTTTGTTTTTCTAGGTGCAGGTTTATGTTACCTATTAGTAGGATATTTGGGTGATTGGTGCAGATGATTGATATGAAGTCTGTAAAATCATCTTGGGCATTTGTCTAGCTTCCTGGAGGGCGGAGGTTTAGTAGTGCAGGGCCGTCTTGAAGGTGCAGCCATGTTTCAGTTATAAGTAGTAGTTCGAGTTGTTCCGAGTCACTTCACTGGCTTCCGATCAGATACCGCATTCAATTCAAGCTTCTCCTTCTTACCTACAAATGCACTCAGTCTGCTGCCCCTCACTACCTCTCTACCCTCATCTCCCCTTACGTTCCCGCCCGTAACCTCCGTTCACAGGATAAATCCCTCCTCTCAGTACCCTTCTCCACCACCGCCAACTCCAGGCTCCGCTCATTCTGCCTCGCCTCACCCTATGCTTGGAACAACCTTCCTGAACCCTTACGCCAAGCCCCCTCCCTGCCCGTCTTCAAGTCTTTGCTTAAAGCCCACCTCTTCAATGCTGCGTTCGGCACCTAACCCTTACCGTTCAGTGAATCCAGAATGCCCCAATTTGATTGCCCCTATCGGACCGACCGTTCACTTGTCTATTAGATTGTAAGCTCTTTGAGCAGAGACTGTCTCTCTTTGTTAAATTGTACAGCGCTGCGTAACCCTAGTAGCGCTCTAGAAATGTTAAGTAGTAGTAGTAGTAGTAGTATCCAGTCTCTTAGTAGTGTTGTCTTATTTATTGCTAATCTTGCGTTTATGTAACCTATTTGTATTAGGACATATGTGTCGTGTTTAATGTTGGTGTTTTTAACAGTTTGTAGTTGTCTTTGTGGTCTGCCTGTTTTGCTGTTGTGGTTTTGTTGGGTGTTGTTCATGTTTGGTTTCATGTTGCTGGTTGTTTGGCCACTGCATTGTTGTTTAGGTGGCGATTGGGCTCTTCCAGTTGTTGGAGTGGGCGTCTTCTTCCTGTGATGCATACTGGCATTTTGTTCCATTCGGTTGGAGTTGTTGCTGGTATCCCCATTATCCACACATTGTTATTGTATAATAGAAGATTCATGCCCTTAGGTTGTTAATTTTGGGGGGTTACTGCTGGCCTGGGGGTGTTTGTGTGAATATGTGTGTGTTTGGGCTCTGAGGTGCTTGTGTTTGTGTGTTGCATGGGGTTGATTTTTTTTTCTTTTATCTTGGCTGGGGGTTTGATTGCATCGGTGAGAATGATCAGATAGAAGAGAGGTACTGAAAAATGTCCTTCAGTAACAGTCACATCTAAGAGATAAATGAGCAGTGAAAGTTCTTGCTCAGAGACTGGAGGACGCTGTAGCTCATCATGGCAGCCAATAGGAGCAGCACAGAGGGCAAATACTTGCTGCATCTCCCCCCAGGTGAGAGGTCTTGGTTCTGGGCTGCCGTTCTTCAATGATGGGTCGTGCAGCTCCGAATAGGGTGCCTGCAACTTTGTGTAGGGAGCTTGCAGTATGGGTGGTGGACCATCCAGAACTGGGCTCTCGCAGGGCGTGGACCCCGACTCCAAATAGCAGCTCACCTTTCGCGGTTCACCTGTATCCAGTGTTCCAGCAGCCTCAGAGCATGCTGCTATCTTCTCCAATTTGACGGCCCCTATCGGACTGACTGTTCATTTGTCCTTTAGATTGTAAGCTCTTTGAGCAGGGATTGTCTTTCTATGTTAAATTGTACAGCGCTGCGTAACCCTAGCAGCGCTTTAGAAATGTCAAGTAGTAGTAGTAGTAGTCCTTGGGTAGAACTGTTGGAAGTATTGATAATGATAAACAGTATGGAGACTGGGACTCAGTTGGGGAACAAAGTTCTTTGACTGTACAACAATAATTCTTTACCTGAGAAACCACTACCCTTAACTGTTTCCAAAAAGACTTTCCCCTTGGAACCCCTTTATAGAATTACCCTCCATGGTAGTAGTCTTCATCATATGTCTTGTGGCACAATTTTTCATGATAAGTCCTTGTCTCATTTGCTTTAAAATAGATCTTTACATCTACCATTTTCTTACATATATATATATATTTTTTTGTACCCCGCGCTTTCCCACTCATGGCAGGCTCAATGCAGCTGACATGGGGCAATGGAGGGTTAAGTGACTTGCCCAGAGTCACAAGGAGCTGCCTGTGCCTGAAGTGGGAATCAAACTCAGTTCCTCAGGACCAAAGTCCACCACCCTAACCACTAGGCCACTCCTAGTGATCATCATTGTAGTTTTTAAAACTTTAAATATTAGAGAAATAATACTTTGAAAGTCACCGCTTTCTTCCGGGATTTTACACTTTTAACAAATGCCAACTTCCGAGGTCTTTGCTTATGTGGCTGCTTGGGGGTGGTGATGTCATTTTCTCCCAGAGCTCCTCTTTCTTCTCATATTCCATCCCTTTTCACAGTAAGTTGCTTAAAGGATGCTGCTCTGCCTTCTGTCCAAGCATGAGGCTCAGAGGAGTGGAAAATGATGCCCAATAAGACACAGTGAAGGTGACAGAAACACAAAGAGTGGATACATCCGATTTCCTTGCAGAACCGTACCACTCTACACCCAAGACAGGCAGTCAATCTGCTACATAGCTGCAGATTCAAGAGTTCCAGCACAACAAGTGTGATGACATTTAGAAATGATTTTCACTGCAAAACCGCAGAAGAAACAGAATCTATTTTTGCAGTAAAACCTTATTTTATCCTAGATTAAGGTGAGAAGGCAGTGACCATGGCCAGAAGGGTGCTAGGCTTCGTAGGTATCATAGGAACTGGCTCTGTGGGTGCTTGAGCACCCCCAATATTGAGAAAATTCCTTGTATGTGTCCAGGAAGGGGATGTTTCCATTGGGCTTAGCACCCCCAATAATTTTGAAAAGTTGGCTCCTATGATAGGTATAACCAGCAGAAGAAAGGAGGTGTTGATGCCACTATACAAGTAATTTGTGAGGCCCCACTTGGAGTATGGTGTTTTGGAGACCATATCTCACTAAGAACGTATAAAGACTTGAAGTGCTTTACAGAAAAGCAATAAAAATGGTATGAGGTTTGCGCCACAAGACGTATGAGAAGAGACTTGATGACCTGAAGTTGTATGCCCTGGAGGAAAGGCGAGACAGGGGTGATATGATACAGACATTCAAATATTTGAAAGGTATTAATATACAAACAAACCATTTACAGAGACGGGAATGCGGTAGAACTAGAGGACATTAATTAAGGTTGCAGGGGGGCCAACTCAGGAATAATGTCAGGAAGTACTTTTTAATGGAGAGGGTGGTAAATACAAGGAATGCCCTCCTGTGGGAGGGTAGTGGAGATGAAAATGGTTAACAGAATTCAAAAATGCGTGGGATAAACGCAAACAAATCCTGTATGGAAAGAGAATGGAACCAAGAAAACTTAAAAACAATTAGATGGGAAACAAAGCTAGTGTTGGGCAGACTTCTACAGTCTTCCCTGATCATGACTGGACAGATTTGGATGGGCTGGAGTGGGGCTTCAATGACAGCTTCAGTAGCTGGAGAACAAGGCCAGTGCCAGGCAGATGTCTGTGGCCTATGCCCTGAAAATGGCAAGGACAAATCAAGATCAAGTATACATATCTCGTATCACATCAAACCTTATGCTATGGGTTTATCTTGTTGGGCAGACTGGATGTACCGTACAGGTCTTTATCTGACACTATCTACTATGTTATAATTAAGTAGATGAAAGACGATGGATAATCTGGCATTATAACTGATGGAGAGACCTTCGAGTAATTCTGTTTTAAAGCATCTGGAAAGTGAGGGTGTTTATCATGATAACTATTTCTTATGCACAGCTACAGTATCCATTTCCATTTCATATCAGCTTTGCTTACTGGTTCAATTGGCTATTCTTACACCCTTCCCTTTCTTTTCTATATTATCTGCTTTTCACCTTTTTGGATTATAATTTGTTTTTGTAAACCACTTCAATTTATTTATATATTTATTTATTTATGCATCCTTGCAGCCCACTATTATCCTAAAACAATTTTCGGTTCAAAATGGCTTACAATTTACATCTTGGTGGAGTTACAATAGCATTGTGCAATGTTGAGAGGACATCTATAGTTTGTGTGGTTATTTGAGAGTTTATGTTTACCTGCAAAGGGTGATATAGTAAGAACTGTAGCAAACAAATGTATTAGGTAAATAATTATTCCAGCACTTTTAACGTTGTTACTTCTAAATGCAGAGCACAGAGTAAGGCATACTGGGTGCAATAGCCACTTTCTACCACCAGAAGGCAGAGCTAGACTATACTAAACTTGGGGACTGAGGTGTCTGACAGAATGAATAGGATAAGGAACAGGAGCTTCCTACTATCACGAGTCAGACACATGCTGCGTCTTAACTGTGCACTGGTGGCGTAAAGAGCTTTGGGGATGTTCAGCCAACTAAACTGCCGAGTACATATAGTCCTTCATTTTATTGCACAGATGCTGGGAATTTGGAACAAAACTAGAAGTCCAAATGCATTTCCAAACCTATTCACATACCACAAAAGCCCTGTTAATATGTGAAAGGGTGCGAAAACCAGAGCCAGCTTAATCATAAAGGAGACTAGGTAGTTAACTAAGGTGGCAACATCTGAAGGGGGGGGGGGGGGGGGGGAAGGGGGGAAGGGCAGCAAAGAGGAGCAGTGGTCAAAGAAGCCAATAGGTCCTCAAAAGTCACACAAAGATTCGTCACCACTTACTTTTACCTGCAGGTAGGGTGAGAAGTTTTCTATTAGTGAACCACAAAATACCTCAGAGAACTTGAATGTGCTAGTTTGATACAGTCACCACTACACTCTAATACAGAGAGGGAAAAAGGCCTAAGAATCCACTCAGAAAGACTTAACCGTTTGTCTCTCTATATTTGGTTCAATATCTTTCATCGGTCTTTAAAAATACCTCTCCTTTTTTGGTGTGTTGCTGGTGCTGCAAATATATTAACATTCAGGAACTATGCATCTTTACCATTTCAAAATCCTTTTCTTAATACCGGTATAGTAAGCGCATACAATATCACTCCTACTACCAAACTTAAGCATTGCAATTCCACTTGTAGTGGTTTTCTAATAGCCCGTTTACCCACAGAGCTCTCATACCTGCACAAGGCTGTATGAAGCAGAGAGGCAGTATTCCCTCCCTCTCATCCAGCCTCCCCCTACACCACCCTGAGTCCAGGTGCTCTGTGATCAGGATGAGGTCTCCTTTCCTAAAAGGCAGGTCTTCTTCAGTCTCCGCTGGAAAATCATAAAGTGCTTCATACCACTCTCCAGAAAACGTTTTGTGCTACAAAAGAAATCACAGGAAAACATCATAAAACGTTGTTCCTCAAAGATTTTTTTTTAATTTATTTATAGCAAATTTTGTACTTGTTTGAAAAGTGGTACATTTCACATCATATATTCAAATTTAAGTAACAACTAAATCAAAAAGAAAAAAAAAATATTAAATTGAAATCCCCACTCAAGTCCACAATATGGGATTCAAGATGATAGAATGTGGAATTATTCGAACAGAAATACATTTCTAAGAACATTCATTTGAGAAGTTTACAGGTTACACTATTCGGTGTTATACATTTATCTATATCTGAAGGGAAGATGACATTTTCAAGTTTCCTTATTTTGTCTAGACATTAAAAAGGCTGTTAGCTGAGCTGGTTCAAAAAATACATATTTAAGGGATTGGTATTTTACCACACATTTAGTTCCTCAAAGATTTTAAGCAGGAGATGAAACCTTTTGCTTCTATTTGCACTTGCTTTCCACTCTCATATGGTGTTCTGGTAGCTGCTCCTGAAGAAAGCTAAACTCTCGGCAAGCTATCATAGCTTTTGAAAAGGATAAAGGAGACACTGTTGAACACAAGCTTTAGAGATCTTACTGGCCTCTTCAGATATGAGGTGGCCCTCTAAGGTCCCGAAAGCTCTGGTACTGCATATTCTTTTGTACTGGCCCTTTACAATACATCACACAACCTATGAATATGTAAACAACAGGAAAGCCACAGAAGGACATGAACCAAGCCCAGCCAAATATAGTGTGTACTGTCACCCATACCAACAACATGAAGCTAACATCAACTGATTTTTGATCAAACAAAATTTCTGCACAACCACCACATAAAGTATGAACTCTCTCTCTCTCTTTCTTTTTAAAATGTGGATTTACTACTTGTGACAGCTTCCAGATTAATAACAAGAACAAAAGTCCTCTGGAAGTCTGACCCCTAGCAGTAATACTGGGATATTACTGCGAGAAGTGTTGGCAGCCATTTTGAAGGGCTGGAGACATGAGGTGGAAACGAGTAGACATTGT
Source organism: Microcaecilia unicolor (assembly GCF_901765095.1). NCBI lineage: Eukaryota > Metazoa > Chordata > Amphibia > Gymnophiona > Siphonopidae > Microcaecilia > Microcaecilia unicolor. The sequence goes on along the minus strand of NC_044032.1, from coordinate 615,604,124 downwards.
TCCCATCCCACTCGACAGAAAGGACCCCCCAAGTAAGCCTGGAGACAAAGTCAGGGGGTAGGAGAGCCCACTGGGCAGGGTTACATGAGGGGCTTGGGTCTGGGATGGGGGGGGGATTACGTTTGGGTGAGATTGCCACATTTTGGGCTTTAGTCCGATTAGGGGGCCTCGCTGGGGAGGATTGAGTGCCTTTGGGTGGGGGGTCAGCTGAGGTGAGGAGCTGCCATCAGGGTAGACACCACTGATGGTGGATTCAGGGCCCTTTGCAGAGGGAGCAGCAAGTTCAGAAAGCTGCTCACATATGTGTGTGTGTGTTTGTGTGTGCATATGTGTTTGTAAGCTGGTTTTTGCCAAGTGAAGCTTTCTATTATACTGCTGCTCCCTCTGTATGTGAAGGAATTTTAATGTGCATTCCTGCATCTATTTTACAAGAAGCTCTACATTTGGCAGATATTCTTTTAAAATAGTAAGGGAGTTTCCCAACATCCTGATTTCGATGTGTGAATTCTCCTCTCCAAGTTCTATCTATAATTTGTCTCCACATGTGTAAGGCCCCGAATATTGGAAAAAAGAAGAAGCAGTTATAGATTTATCAGTACCAAAATGTATAGGTGCTGTTTGAATACTGACCCCATATATTAGTAATCTTTGTGAGTCCCATGTAGAGCAGCACTGAAACAGCTTACCTTGGACACTGGTCTAGAAGATTCTCTTTTATTTTTCAAAGCGGCTTCAAATCCTAAAAAAAATAATGCAAATGTCACACAACCTGACACAGGGGGTTAGGGGGTAATTTTATTATGCATTTGCCATGCATCTAGCATGTCACATATAATAAAAGGTGCAGCTGAACATGTGTATGACATGCATTTATAATCGCATCACATGAGGCATTCCAGGGGTGCAGCTGCATTGTACAAGTATATTTAATAAAATATGTATGTAACCTACATAGAGGGGCATTTTCAAAAGAACATCCAATTCAAAATTTGGACGTCCTGCTCATAATGTAATCCCCCCCCCCCCCCCAACATCCATCTCACAGTCATTTTCGAACAGGAAAAACATCAAGGTTTCCTGTTCAAAAATATCAGAACATCCAGAATGAACAGCCATGTTCCAAAACAAAACATCCAAATTATGATTATCATATTGAAAATACCCCTCTGTGGCAAAACAGGGGTCTTGTAATAATATTCTCATGCAGTGTATTTCTCTTGTTTGGCCAGCAGGTGGCATTTGTTCTGTGTTTTAAGGCTATTGTAGAGAAAGCTGTTTTCATTTTAGCTTAAGCCCCGAGGAAAAAGTATCCTGCCCTGCTAATGGCCAATTCTTTCAAAAGTTAATGCTCTAGTCTCTAATTGGCCCTGAAGTTCAAAATCCAGCCAGGAGATACTGGATTTTCCCAGTCTCAGCTAGGAAGTGCAGAGGGTAAACACTTCTGTCCTGAGACCCTGCTCAAGACCTGTGAGCAGTTATTTTCCTGAAACTTTCCAGGTGCTACCCAGGTAGTAACAAAGTGTTTAGATACTTTTAATATTGATCCTTATTTATTTACCTGTTATTGCTTGTTGTTTTTTCACCTGCTTCATATATTTCGTTCTCTATTCTATTTTTCTGATAATAAATCCATTAGTTTATTAGCTGTGTTGTCCTGGACTGACTACAAATCCTGGTAGTTAGTGTTTTGGGTCTGTGGGTGCTTTCTAGGAACTGTGGGACCCTTGAGAGTGTGGCCCTAGTGTCCTAAATTATGAGCATAATCTATTTTGGAGCATAGATTATGCTTGTACTTTTTTAGGAGCATAAATTCAGGAGCATAAATTTTAGGAGTGTAAATTTAGGAGCATAACCTTTATAGAATAAGGCCCAAAATGGGCACCATTTTGGACTTTTCATATAGGTGCCTTGTTAGAAAATCAGCCCCATATGGGATAATTTTATAAGCGACTAATAGACCATTAGTTAAAGGTATATAAAAATTCCAAAGAGATGAAAAAGAATATGAAACTAAAACCATTTATCTGTGGTGGGAGGTGTCTAAATGCATTGATATTAAATAAGAGCATACATTCTTTTTTGAAAGCTCTTCTAGGAAGGTTTTTGCCAATGATGAATAATTGAGTGATTGACTTGATCTCTTCAGCTCTAAGTCTTTTTGATTTTGAGCTCTTTGAGGCTTTTCCTTCCCTTTAACATAATGGTATATTAGTCACTTTTCCCTGAGTGGAATGCATATATTGTTTTGATTGTATGATCTGTTATATCCACACCCATATGGTAGGGAAGCCCCGCTCACAACATTCCAGGATGCACTGGGCAGAGAGCTACCATTTTGGAGGCAGAGCTGGAAGGCGGAGGGAGTGCTACTCCCTCCTCTGTCATTGCAAGGTATTGGGGGGTTATAAGGGGGGGGGGGGGCACTAGACCACAAGTGGAGAGCTGGAGGTCCACCAGACTTCCAAGCCATCTCTACTGTCAAGGGGGTCGGGTCTTATGTTGTCCAGGGTGGGATGGGGAGGCCTGCTAGCATGCAGATGCATGGACAGGGCTCCCCATTCCTCCCCAATGCTCTGCAAACCCTAATGCCAGGTCCAAGCTGGTGTAGGGTTTGCCGCAGAAGCAGTGCCAAATGTTTGGCATGCTACTCGCTGAGCATTGGGGAGGAATAGCTAATGCCCTATTTAGCATGCATTTGTATGCATTGTTTCACTTGCTTGCAGTCTCTGATCGTGGGGCACAAGCAAATGCATGTATGGCGCTAATAGCCTCTAAGCAACTGCGTTTGCTTCTGATCATTGGCCCCTTGAATGCAGCCCTGCAAGGCTCATCAATAATGTGCATTCAGATTTTAGATTGAAGCTAGCAGAGGAGGAGGCTGGCAGGAGGAAGAAGATCACACCAGGGGATGGGGAAGACCAAACATACCTGGCAGGCTAGGGATTCACACTGTCTCCTTTGCCCCAGAGTCCCACAGCCCTCTAGGGTCAGCTCTGGTAGTTACCAGCCTGTCAGAAATGGTCTCGTCACCTACCAGTAGCTGTAAATGCAGATGTACTCGGGCTGCTGCATCCAGGAAGATCTTCAACAACTTCTACAAAGTTTAGTGGGAAAATTCCCGTCCGGCCTTTCAGTTCTCCCCTGGCCCACTCTTCATTTACATACTCTTTCAGGACAATCATTTCACAGTCGGCAAAACTCAGCTCATCTTTCTGATCGCCTATAAATTCAAACCGAGAGATGCATCTTGGGCCCCTGGGAAGAAAAAAAAATGCAGCCTGAAAACACACACAGTATCTACAAGAGATCTGTAAGAGGTACATATTCTCCCCACCCTCCATTTTAATTTACAAGAAAGTTAGTTGGAATTTTGGTTTGATTAGAGTGAACTAGAATCAGGCAGGATGCTTAGAATAACCAGACTCTTGATACAACTGAGCATTAAGAAATCAGGTTCTATAATAAATGAAGAATAAGGGCCATGGTGTTGCTAGGTAACCAAGGCCTACATGAAGAGTGAAAGGTCTAAAGCATTCATGCAGCAATGTGAGAGGTGTTTCAGAGTTGGTATAAAGACACATGAAATACAGCTGGTGCTCAGGAACCCTGCTGTATTACAACTAAAAAGGTTAAAGGTCACAATAAACAGGAAGTAGGAAAACAGTGAAATACAACGAGGTTGATATCAGGTGGCATCAGCACAAGTTAACATCTGTAATAAGAGGCTGCACTAAAACTGCACGACTGGAGGGAAAAAAAATTACCACCTCCTTTATTTTTGGCAGCGTGGTTGACTTTGGAGCAACATCAGGAAATACTTTTTTTTAATAGAAAGAGTGATGGATGCCTGGAATGCCCTCCCGGGGGGAGGTTGTGAAGACAAAAAAGTGTGGGATAAACACAGAGGATCCCTATATAGAAAAAGGATGGAATCCAATTTAAAAAAACAACAACTTGAACAACCTCATAGCTGGAATGAGTTTGATGGCAGCTTCAGAGGTTGGAAAGAAAAAACAATGCCAGACTTCTATGGTCTGGGTCCACAGGAGCCGACTCTGTGGGTAATGTGGGTGCTTCAGCAACCCCAATATTCAGAAAATTCCTTGTATATGTCCAGGGAAGGGTTATTTCCACTGGGCTTAGCACCCCCAATAATTTTAAAAGTTGGCTCCTATGTCTGGGTCCTATAAACGGCAATAAACATACCAGGTTCAAGGCTTGAGTGGACTTTAATGGCAATTCCAGTAGCCAGGAAGTATGACAGGTGCCGGCAGAATTCTACAGGTCTGTGCCCCAAAATTGGCAGCGAGTCAGAGAGATATTAAGTATGTCAGTGTTTAATCATGAAGAAATGGGTCTTGCAGGTCTTTATCTGCCGACATTTACTATGCTGATATGTATTCTCATTCCTGACCGGTCTGGAGACTGAACACTTGGAAATGAACTGTAGTGCACAGCATTAACACTGAGGCACTGAATCAAAAAGGTTGCAATATGTGACATACTGAGACCTCATATGCTTCTTCGTGAGTTGTGATTTAAAGGTACGTAATCTGGGCACTCTGCAATGGAAATGAGCATTTACAAAACTGTTGCATGTTTTGTAACTGACCATTACACATAGGGGGTAGTTCTGTGCAGGTTGGCTCAAGTTAGCGCACATACTTTAAATATCTAAGCATGGATTTTATAACAGCAATTAGGCACATATTTGCCATTACAGAATACAAGTATAAGTCCACATTTATGATCACTTACGACATGTCAAAGGCTGGGGTACATGCTTGCGACTAAATACTGTTAATTACCACATAGAGGTCCTTCTATACTAAGCTGTGGCAAAATGTGGCCTGCAGTAGTGTGGGCGTGTGTTTTTGGTGTGTGCCGGGCCAGTTTTTACTGCATCTGGGAAAAAGGGCTTTTCTTTTCAATGGGCCGGGAAAAGGACCTGTGGTAAAACTGAACCCAGGTCGTCTATTTAGGGCCTGAGCCATTAACGCCACCCCTTGATCTAGTGGTAAGGGCTCAGGCTTTACAGGAGTGGTTACTGGTCGGCACGCGCCAAATGCCCATAAACGCCAGAAATGCCGCCTTCAGTAGGAAACAGTTATGTGCTAAAGGATTTATGTGCTAAGGTTATAGAATTATGACTAAGTGAAGTTACGTGTGTAACTGCAAATTACTGCGAATTAGCTCTAATTACAGCCAGTTAGTGTCAATTTGTGTCTAATTTATCAATTACGTTACATGCATTACAAGCATGATTCTATAATCTGCGTGTACAAGACTGTGCACTATCCCCCGGATTCTATAAATGACGGTTAAAGTTTCACACACAAATCAGCATGCGTAGCCGATTTGCGCATGCAACGTAATTGCATAACAAGCCAATCAGCAACAATAATTTATTTATTTGTTGCATTTGCATCCCACATTTTCCCACCTATTTGCAGGCTCAATGTGGCTTATAATTTTCCGTCATGGCTTATGTCATTTCAGAATACATATACAATTGGTAATATGCTAAATGAACAGTCAGGAAAAAAAGGGAAAATATACAATTGGTATCACATATTGAACATGGATTGCATATTAAAATTAATACAACATAGGGAGAACATAATCCGATTGTTAAGTAAATGATGGTGCATTACAGTTCCAATTATAAGTCATTATGGTATGTCTTATTAAAGAGATGTGTTTTCAGTGCCTTATGGAAGTTAATTAGGTTACGAATTATTTTCAGGTCCAGTGGTAAAACATTCCACATTTGTGAACTCAAGTATGAAAAGCTGGATGCATGCATTAATCTATATTTTAGACCTTTACAGCTGGGGAAGTGAGGATTTAGGAATATATGTGCCGATCTTTTAGCATTCCTGGTTGGTAGGTCCATAAGATCTAACATGTAGGTCGGAGCATCACCGTGAATTATTTTATGCACCAGAGTGCATATTTTGAAAGTTATATGTTCTTTAAGAGGAAGCCAGTGTAAGTTTTCTCTTAGGGGCTTAGCACTTTCGTATTTTGTTTTTCCAAATATAAGTCTGCTAACAACCAATTATTGTAGGTCTTAATTAGGATTTATGTGCAGATCGTATTCTATAATCATCTGCGCATAAATCCTAACGGGTGTACATTTTTAGGGGCATGGCTTAGGGCGTTCCAAAATTTTATGTGCGTAAATATAGAATTCAGCCAAACTGCACCTAATTTAGGGGCCGGCATTTACACCTGCTGTTAGCAAGTGTAATTGCCAGCGCCTAGTGTGGCTTATGCCCTAAGCGCTACTCTATAAAGACACGTACCTTTTATAGAATAGTGCTCAGTGCGTAAAATTTTCTGTGCCGATTTTTAGGCGCCACTTATATAATTTGTGTAAAAATGTGTGCATCAGATCACAGAATGAGGGGGTAAATATATTTTGATCAGCTGTAACTGCTACTTGGATTTCACACAGTACAAAGAATTCTCTGCCCATAAGGCTTATCACTTATGCTTTTACAGTGCATCTGCATACAGCTCCAAGTTAAGAGATGCTGAAGATCTGAGCTTCACCCTCTTATTCACCTTCCCAGCTGCAGAATGGTAAATGCATGTACACATGAAACTCACTTGATAGCTGGTTGCGATAAAGCTCCTTTTTTTCCATTACTGCTCTCAGGAACATCAACCTGGGAATAAAAAAAACAAAAACAAGAAAAATAATGTATTCATAGTGACAAATGAAAAAAACAAAACAATGCTGTATTGGTATTGCATATTACACTGCACTTCAAGGTACTTACCCTAAACTGAAGAGCCAAACTTTCAAAATTTAACTTAATTTAAAAATACAAACATAAATGTATTTATTCAGTTAAAATGTATATTCTGCTGATCCTGGGGCAAAACCTAACTCTTGCCTAGACTACAGAACATTCAACAGAAAATACAATTAAAAATACATAACCAAAAAACACAAGTTCCTATACTTGGGCTTCCATATCAGATGTCTATATTTGTCCCCTGTTTTCAAACACAGGAGCCTACATTTTCTGTTGAAATTTCACCTCAATTTAAGAGGTTAAAAGATATGCTTATAAATTTAGGCCTGCAAGTTGTGTGCTTAGATTTATGAGTCTCATTTGGGTGCCCAGTGCTGAAAATTAGTGCCAAGCTCTTAATTTTTTCCCTGCCCTAAATTTACAGACATGCAAAGTCACACGCATTTGGCGTGTGACATGCAATTGGGCTCTCTCTAGCTCACACGTATAAGGGGCCTAATCTTAAGCATTGCAGCATCTTTTTCTCTCTTTCCTTTCCTTCCCTCCTCTCCTCCTCACTACTCTGCTCGTCTGCCACAGTTCCGATGTGTCTCCCCCCAACCCGACTCCAGCACTTCTCCCTTCTGACCCTCAAAAGTGCAGCCTTCTCCCTCAGCGACCCTCATCTTTATTGCCTTTCTTCTTTGCCAGTAAAGGCAGCAAAAATGCAGCCTGAGCCAGCCCTGACTTCTTCCCTTTGCTGCAGTCCACCCAAGTGTAAACTGGAAGTTGTATCACAGGGGTGGGCTGCAGCAGAATGAGGCAGCAGGGATCAGCCCAGGCTGTGTTTTCGCTGCCTTTTACCAGTAAAGAAGAAAGGCTTGAAGGACTAGGGTCGCTGAAGGAAGAAGAAGGAGGAGGAGGGCTGTACCTGCGAGGATCAGAAGGGAGATGTGCTGGAGTCATGGGGGGAGGGGGGCGAGGGAAGGACTGATGTTGGGACTCACCGGGAATAGGGGGGTAGGGATGGGGAAGAGGTGCTGGACTCAATGAGAGGAAGAGAGGGAGGTTGAGGTTCTGGACCTGTGGGGGAGGGGGAGGAGGGACAGGAGAGATGCTGGACTATGGGTGAGGGAACAGGGGAAAGAGGGAGAAATGCTGGACTGGGGGGACTGGGGAGAGCGGGAGGAGCCTAAATCCTTCGAATATCGGTCTCTTATATTAGAAACACAGACACAGAGAAAATGATGCAGATAAAGATCACATGGCCTATTCAGTCTGTTCATACATGCCATCCACTATCCTTTCCTCTCCCTTAAAGATTATGTGGCTTATTCAGTTTGTCGATCCATGCCATCTGCTATCCCTTCCTCTCCCTTAGAGATCCTATATGCCTGTCCCATGCTTTATCGAAACTGAGAAAATTACAGGCGCACTGTTACAGAATTACACCCCAAGTGACTTGCCCAAGATCACAAGGAGCAGCAGTAGGATTTGAACCCTGGCTTCCCTGGTCGCCTGCCCACTGCAATAATCACTAGTGCCCCAATGCTCTAAACTCTGGTGCTGTATGGAACAGCGCTGGAAAAATAGTGCCAGAAAAGCACAGCAGAACTCCTTAATGCTCAACGCTAATGGTCTGTAAATATAGGCGCACTGTTAGCACTGAGCATTAGGGAGTTAAGGGGAAGGATTGTGCCTGGGGCATGAACAGAAGAACTCTCTGTCGCTGGAACCTAGCTGGTGGGATAGCTCAGGCCTCTCCATACCCATTCCCGGGCACTCAAGTACAGAACTGCTCCATAAGCCTCCTAGGTTTGAGATGGCCGGGCCCGGTTTCTATTATGTCTGAAAACCGAAGCCGGCCATCTCATATAAACCTGGCGAGGGATTTGGCCGGCGCCAAGCGTATTTCGAAAATACGCTTGGCTCCGCCTGCTTACGGCACCGGCCCCGAAGATGGCCGGCCATCGATTTGGCCAGCGCCGTTCGATTATGCCCCTCCAACCTCATCGCCTAGCTCCACTGAACTCATAAGTACATAAGCATTGCTGTACTGGGACAGACCAAAGGTCCATCAAGCCCAGTATCCAGTTCAGGTCACAAGTACCTGGCAGAGTCCCAAAAGAGTAAAATAGATTTCATGGTGCTTATCCCAGGAATAAGCAGTGGATTTCCCCAAATCCATCTTGATTATGGTGTATAGACTTTTAGGGACTTGTCCAAACCTTTTTAAACCTTGCTATGCTAACCACTTTTACCACATTCTCTGGCAACCAATTCCAGAGCTTAATTACATGTGGTTTCGCTCAGTATAAGAGTCAGTGTTTCAACTTCCACATAAAGTATGTGCATACATATTCAGCAGCCAGACAGCTCTGCTTTATTTACTCCACTTGTCTTGCCTTTGACTTCAGAGTCAGACCTGGAAATCCCCGTCTCCAGTTTTTCCCATTGTTTTGTGATGGTTTTTCCAGCTATCTACATACAGAAGCCACACCAAGAGAAAAGCTAGCACATTTCTTCATTCTACAGAGATCTAGAAATATTGCAGGATACCTGTACAACATTTATCTATAAAGCAATATGCTGAAAAACTGAACTGGAAATGGTCAACATACAACCACTCTGACGTAGCTGGCAGGAAATATCCCAGTGAGTCCCCGGCATGTTCCTCGGTACCATTCGCTATCTATTTTCTCTAGCAAGTGGACGGTCTCGCCTGAGTAGAGGCTCAAGTCATCTGCTTGCTCTGTAAAACAGCATCAAAATAAAAATATACAACGGGCAGTTTTTTTGAGATCATCATCAATAATGTTTTAATTTTACAGTAAGCGATTCAGAACATAGTCACCCTAGATAGCAGCCTATAATAGAGGGCATGTGGGTATTCGTCTTTTCTTCAGTATATGATTGTCCAAACCAATACTAGGATAATACCGTAGCTGGATAACATTTGCACCATGTCTATGGACTTAATGACTGTTTTAAGAGAGCTTTCACATTGGTGACTATTCAATTCCAGAAGTGCTCCACACATTTCATCATGTGTAGCTCTTTAAGCCCTACTCAGGAATTGGAATAACGTTAAAAGACCATGGTGCTCATTTTCAAAGCATATAGACTTACAAAGTTACAAAGGTTACTATGGAACTTTGTCAGTCTAAGAGCTTTGAAAATACACCTCCATCTCTTGTTTAGGTCAAATGATCTATTGAACCACAACAAATCTGGTCAGATATCATGAGAAAACGTGCTGCATTTGTGCACTGTTTATAAGTCAGGCAAGCAAAATTGTTGCAATTAAGCAGGCATCTAAGCATCCCCCCCAACCCTCCTGCCAGAGACCTCATTGCTGAAGGTCCTATGGTGTGCCTCATGTCTATTGGGGTGGGGGTGGGGGGGGTGGAGTGAGGAGGAGTCAAACACCCTGCAGCCTGTACCCCTTACTAGAAGTGGCTAAGGAAAAAGGTGTCACCTGACAGGCGTTTGCCTCTCTGTTACATCTTAAGAGAACAGTAAGGTAAACTCTTAGAGAAGGAGGGATTCAGAGGCTCACATTACTCCCTCTTTATATAGAAAAGTCAGCCCAGGAGTCTTGTTCTGCTGTTGGTCTCTGCCAGGAGGCTTGGGGGGCACCTTGGGAGTCAGTCCTTAATCAACCTGCCTCTCTCCAGTAGGAGTGGGGGTGGATGGTGTTCTTGTAAGCCCCCTGAATACCTTGTGGGTGATGGCCAGGATAGTCAGAACTCCTGTGGGTCCTTTTTGGCTACCTCAAACTTTTTAAAGAAAATGAATTCATATAGAGGAGGATTTTGACAGAGGTTGTAGAACTTGCTGGCTGATGGGTACCTTGTACCTGCAAGCCGATTTTCAAAATCCAACTCTCTGTGGAGCTTCCTTTTGAAAATCCCATTGCCATCAGCATCATGGGGATGTTCTACCCTGCATACTTTTCAAGAACTGTCTATTTTATACTAGTGCTTTTGGATATCTGTCTTTGCAATTGGCCTGACTGATACCAAAGGGACTTGATTATGTGTTATGTCTGTCTAGTGTTTGAGATATTAGAGAGGAGAGCATGCTGTCTGTCTAGTTTCTCTGTTTGTGAAAACAGTTCTAGAAAATCCTATACGCTCCAGAAAATAAGTTCCAATTGTTTCCTTCCTCGTACTTATTTTCTGGACATTTTTTTTTATTCTACTACAAGTGTGTATAATATATTTATATGCACTCTTGATAGTTTTACCCCTGATGCAGCCTGAGGGTGAAACGTAGCCACGTCGGGTATTGTTCCAATAAACCTTTTGACCTAATTCTGCTTTTTTGTTTGTTCTTATTATTCTGCAAGCAGTTTTGTGCCTTTTTGTTTTGTTACAAATTGTTTTAATACTTATCTGCAACATATGCAACTTCTCTCAACTTCTCTATAGCGGAAAAGCTAATATGGAATGCCTTGCCAGGTCAGCTTCGCTTAACTACTAGTTTCCAGCAATTTAACACAGTTTTTTTGTTCGAGCCTTCCTTTGAGATAGTACAGTTTTGGAAGCTATGACAGCAGCACCTTATGTTTTGAATTATGTTAGCACTATTTTACATTATATTCTTGTTAATTGAATTTGTTATGTTTTACATTGGTATGTATGTTTTTATGAAAACCACCTAGTTTATAGGCGGATTAGAAGTGTTTAAAATAAATAAATAAATGTTGGTTCTGGGGGTCACTCTTTAGACATGACTGAGGTTTCGCTATATGTTGTCTAAAGGAAAGCACCCACATATTTAGCCCGGCCCATCTTGTCAGCTCCACATCTTTTCTCAGACGGCAAGACGGGTCGGGATAAATATGTGGGGGTTTTACTTGAGGCAGCACATAGCAAAACATGAGTCATGTCGGAAGAGTGTTCCCCCCCCCCCCCAAGCTGACAACTGAGCATGGTTGCATATGTTGCAGATGAGTATTAAAACAATTAATAGTGATAAGATTTTCTAAGGAAGCTAAAGGACTGATGACGAAATGAGGGAGTACATTTTGGTAGTATCAGACATTTTTTTTTTAAATAGTTTAAAGCAGTTGTTTATTGAAAATCTCAACACAAAAAAAAGAACAGCCAACAAGTACAAAACACTGGCAAAATTATTAAGTTTACTTATATTTTCTGGTCATCTCGTTTCTTCATCCTTCTGTTCTGATTTACATAGTAACAATCGGCAGACAAAGAACTGCACGGTCCATCCAGTCTGCCCAACAAGATGGACAGGAGTGGATGGACCACGCAGGTCTTCACCTGCCGAAATTTACTATGTTATTATGACTTGAGGGAGTGTCAGTTCCTGAGAGCTAGCCAAAAAGTACAGTACAATAATCACCTTATATCAGAGGTTCTCAACCTGGTTCTCGGGACACACTCAGCCAGTCAAGTTTTCAGGATTTCCACAATGAGATAGATTTGCATACAGTGGAGGCAGTGCATGCAAATCAATCTCGTGCATATTCATTGTGAGCTTTCTGAAAACTCAACTGGCTAGGTGTGTCCTGAGGACTGGGTTGAGAACCCCCCCTGCTTTATATAAAACCCGAATATAAAACCAATAAGTAAGTAACATACCACTGGTCAGTTTTGTCATTAAGGGACCCTTTTACTAAAGTGTAAATAAGTCTTTGCAAGTATTACAGAAACATAATAACAGCTTATCTCAGAAACACATATACCAGAGTAACATCAAACAAAAGTTAAACCCCACCCCCCCAAAAAAAACAGGTCTTAACTTGCTTAAGAAAGACAGTATAGGTTGGACTTTCACGAACCAATAAACGTAAAGAATTCCATAAAACTCAACTGCACAATAATAATAAGATCCTGAAAGCACTCTATTGTACTTAATACCTTTACATGATGGAAAAAGTAACATTAAAGTACTAGTCTGCCCTCCCAACAAGTTAATTAGCAGAGGAAAATTATCAGGCGCATCCCCAAATAAGGTTTTAAACACAACAGATCTTAAAATTGAATCCTCAGCTCTAGCGGGAGCCAATACAAATTTAAGAATAAAGTAGTCACATGGTCAAATTTTGACTTTTGATAGATCAGTCTTGCAACTGTATTCTGCATCAGCCACAGTTTCTTCAGAGATTTTCCTGATATTCCAACATATGAACGGTTAAAATAATCTAGTGAAGATAACACCACAGCTTGAACCAGCACCCTAAAATGTTGCTGATGAAAATAGGACCAGACCAAACGCAGCATGCAGTAATGTGCGAACTAGGGCGTTTTGTCATGCCACTGTGGTAAGTTACTGCACTTGTGTGGTAAATGCTCACCACACTTTAGTAAAAGGGCCGCTAAAAGCAAAAATCAGCCTTGTGTATAGTCTCATGGAACACTCACCAGCTGGGAAGTCATGTAGCACAAGAGCACGAGGAGCGTAATCATCCCTGTGAATGTTATTAATCTCCTACAAAAACAAAGCACACAGAAGTTATCTTTTTTTATATTTTTGTTACATTTGTACCCCGCACTTTCCCACTCATGGCAGGCTCAATGTGGCTTACATATTATATACAGGTACTTATTTGTACCTGGGGCAATGGAGGGTTAAGTGACTTGCCCAGAGTCACAAGGAGCTGCCTGTGCCTGAAGTGGGAATCAAACTCAGTTCCTCAGTTCCCCAGGACCAGAGTCCACCACCCTAACCACTAGGCCACAGCTCAAGGCACATTTTCTCTGCTAATGCTGCATGGTAGATGTTATTGACTCATATAAAATGTTGAAGCTATGTCTTGTTAGTCTGACCATGTGGTATCTCCAGCCCTGGCTGACTTGGGGGAACAGATACCATGCAATATGTCCAGACCTAGATCACTTCGGGAACAGAAAACCTACACAGGATTGCAGCGGGGCAGTGCCGTAGCAAGAGCTAATGGCACCCGGGGCGGGTCGCCGCTGCGCAACCCCTCTGGGTGCAGCACGGCGCGACCCCCCCCCCCCTCAGCGGCGCACCCCCCCGGAGCGCAACCCCCCCTCCCCCGGACCGCATTCTTACCTGCGGGAGGGCGATCCGCCCCGAGTGCACGTCACTCGGAGCTGCGTCGGCCCCGCTGGTTCCCTGCTCTCTCTGCCCCGGGAAGTGCAGAGGGAGCAGGGAACCAGCAGGGCCGGCACCCCCCCCGAGCGCATGCACCTGGGGCGGACCGCCCCTCCCGCCCCCCCCTTCCTACACCACTGCAGTGGGGACCTTTCACATGAACACTGAACTCACAAGCTTCTGTGCTTAATCCATGAATGCTGATATGGCTTTTCCCTCCACTGGGAGGCTGTTCCACATATCAACTACCCTTTCTAGTGAAGACATTTAGTAACGTAGTAAAAGACAGCAGATAAAGACCTGAACAGTCTATCCAGTCTGCTCAACAGTCATACTCATTATCAATTCATGATTAAACCAACAATGAATGTGATATAAAATACTTGATCCAGTCTGCCCGGCTCTGTCCTTACGTTCCAAGTACTGGAGTTGCAACTGAAGCCCACTCCAGCCTATCTGAATCCATCTTGTCATTTTTGGGACACAGACCGCAAAGGTCTGCCCAGCACTGTTCTTATGCTCCAGCTACTGAAGTTGCTGTCAAAGCCCTCTACAGCCCACCTTAAACCAGATTGCTATATACAGGACACAGACTGAACGATTCTGCTTGGCACTGGCCTTAGTTCTTCATGGCTGAAGTTGCCATCTAAGAGCCATGTGACACATCCACACACAGGCATCTATTTTTAAGTTTTGTTTTTTAAAATCTAATTAGAGATCTTCTGTGTTCATCCCGTGCCTATTTGAATTCCATCACCGTTTTTGTCTCTACCACCTCCCTTGAGAGTGCATTCCAAGCACTGACCACCCTCTCCGTGGAAAAGAATTTCCCGACATTACTCCTTACTTTTATTCCTGGGTCTACCTTTGAGAATCCTATTCTGATCCCTTGTTTAGAACTTCCTCCTCTCACTAAAAAAAATAAATAAAAAAAAATGCTTGTTTCTAGTGCATTCTTTATATTCTGCTGGAGCAAAACTTGGGGATATGTGGTTATAACCAAGACTCCATCATATTATCTGCCTATATGGTTGTTTAAGTATGGGTGACTGGGGCCCATGTAGAGTGGTGGACACGGCTCCGACCACTGCGTTAGGAAGACCGGTTGGACTGTGCAGCTCTTTATCTGCCATCATTTACTGTGTTACTGTGTGTTACGGATATTTAGATCCTGAAGTCTCACGTTCCAGGGTCGCAGTGCAGACCCTGGTAACCCTTCTCTGCTCTATGTCACATCTTCACCAAGTTCTTACGCTGTGTCCGTTTCCAATATGCCCATCCTCCAGGTCTGTGATTATCTTCAATTTTGATAGATGAACTTCTCCAATTGCTTCTCCCTTCTGACACCGAAAATAATTACTGCTGGTCCGCTCCAGCAGCACCAGAACGTCTCCACGCTGCAAAAGCACAAAATTTTTTTTTACAGAGGATAGAATGAGCCAAGTGACATAATTAAGCAATCCAAGTAAATTATTAAACTATCAAGCAGTAAGTATTGCTATAAAGTGAAGTAGGAGAAAAAGTCCTTTGATAAATGACACATGAAAAAAATTGTGTTACCTTGAAGGAGAGGTCTCCAGGGTTTGTTGAATCAATATCTTTTAGTGCAATTGCATGAGGCACAGGCAACTGGAACAGAAAAGAAGGGAGATGATTTACAAAAGAGCTCCCTAAGGGAAGACAGAAATTCAAGGGTTTATGGTAAATGCTGTATTCTAAGATGAGAAAATGAAGATTGGAAACGGTCATACGCGTTACATAAGAGGTCTGTTCTTTTAGGGTTGCAAAGAGAAAAAAACCCAGCACAAAAGTTAAAACGATCCACATAGTGCTGTGCAATAGGAAAAGCAAGTTACCAAACAGCTGGAATGGACATTAATATAAATCTGAGATAAACATCATTGGGCGAATCTCCTCATAAAGGCGGTTACAAAATCCCAATAAATAAATAAATGTTCCCAGCATCCCAGCAAAAATCATATGTTTGGAAAAGGTAAGCAAAAAAAAAAAAAACAACATAAAAAAGGAGAACCTTTAATCGGACACAAATATAAAACCTAAATCAAAATACTGCTGTGTTTCAATTAACACAAATCACAGAAAAAAGCATGCAGAAATAATGAACAAAATTTTCAGAATCAGCCCGACACTGGCCGTGTTTCGCCCAGCAGGGCTGCGCCAGGGGCTATATAATATTCCTTTACAGTCGAGGAAATATTAGTATCGCTGTATAAAATGTCCAGAAATTGTGGAAGCATATATCTTCAAAGGGTTGTTGAAAAAAAGGTAGCGACGCAAGGTCTGTCCTACACCCACATGATTCTGAAATGCTGACTAGCTTTCGAAGGTTACCGCTGGGTTAGCGCAGGAGCCCTTACCGCCACCTCAATGGGTAGCAGTAAGTGTTCCCCTCCGTATGGCCATGCAGTAAGTGCAATCTTACCATATGGCCATTTCTTTTTTTGGCCTTTTTACCCACTGTAGTAAAAAGGGCCTCAGTGAGCGGCAAAAACGGCCACCACTAGTGCAGGGCCCCTTTTACCACAGCTTAGTAAAGGGACTCCTTGGCTTTTTTGTCTTGCATTCACTTCCCTTAGGCTGTTTGTGGTTTTCCCTACTGGGCGAATGCCGGTCCTTCCCCTCTTTTTCCCACCCCTCTTCTGCTTTCTCTCTGTCTTTGCTTTAGACTTAACTTATCTGGTATGAATAGAATCTGCACTTTTCTGTCAAATATTTGTAGTTCCTTTCCTTAAAATTTCTTGTTTTTTTTTTTTTTAAGATTGTAAACCATTTTGAACTGCTAGCTAGCAAAGGCGGTATAGCAAACGTGAATAAACTATAAACTTTAAAAATAAACAGGTATCATCGCAGTCACAAAACACAAAGCAAATGATAATGAGCAAACTTCACTATAGCTAACATCATGTATCTGCATAAAGTTGAACTATCTCTAATATATCTAATATATCCAGAAATGTTCTTTAATGTCTTTTGCTTTAAAAATATCATATATTTCACCACCATGAGGCATATTTTCAAAGCACTTAGCCATCCAAAGTTCCATAGGTTTCTTTGGAACTTTGGAAGGCTAAGTGCTTTGAAAATATGCCTCCATGTAACCCAAAACCCTCTGTAAAACCAATTGTATGTTCTCTTCTACCTCCAGCATCCATGAAGAATTGTAAGCCACATTGAGCCTGCAAAGAGGTGGGATAATGTGGGATACAAATGCAATAAATAAATAAAAATAAACTAGACCATTGATATTGTGTTTTGTTTTATGGCCTCAAATAATCAAAGCAGAACAATAATTTCATCTAATCAAAAAGTGTTGTTAGACGATCACTCACTACATAAATCATAAAATCTTTAACACTGCATTCCAAATCCATGAACAGAGCTATGTAGCATAATGTAACAAACTGGCATTTATATTCCACTTTCATCTAATTTTTTTGGTGTCAAGACTGTTAACAAATCACGTTTTATACGAGTTCCTGGAAATGGCCCTCTCTTTAATTCATCTAAGTTTCTATGGAATGGAGTTCCACAGAGCAAGGCTTATACAGAATATGGCCTTTCTATGAACCTCAAGCAGTGGCGTACCAAGGGGGGGGGGGCGGTCTGCCCCGGGTGCACGCCGCTGGGGGGTGTCACGCGCCTGTCCGCTATGTTCGTTCTGTGCTCCCTCTGCCCCGGAACAGGTTACATCCTGTTCCGGGGCAGAGGAAGCATGGAAACGAACAAAGCGGACAGGCGCGCGGCACCCCCCTCCCAGCGGCGTGCACCCGGGGGGGGGGGGGGGGGTTGTCGCACTGCACCCGGGGGGCGGGGCGCATCGGCGATCCACCCCGGGTGTCAGTCCCCCTAGGAACGCCACTGACCTCAAGAAGTCCTGCTTGGGATTTTATATTGCAAGTGATTGTTGTGTAAGACCTTGAAGATCAGGGACAGAATGTAAATTTCCTGTTTTCTAGATCACCTTTCCAATTTTAGCTCAAGGTAGTTTACAGAATTTTTTTTTTCAGGTAGGATTCCTCCTTCTCCCCCCCCCTAAAAATGACAGTGTAAGTGGGTATGTGAGATAATGGGAGACAATTTGCCCAAGACCACAAGGAATGTCAGCAGGAGAACCAGGATTTGAACTTTGGTTTTCCTGGTTTGTAGTCTGTTACTCTAACCACTAGGCAACCTACAAAAAGATTTTGCCATTAAAAAAAAAATCTGATATACGGTTTCCTATGCTATGTACACTGAAGCAGTTTAATAATGAAATACAGTCAAAACATTTTTCCTCAAACTGGATAAGAAAACCTGTTTTCAACTTAAAGGTTAAAAATTAAACCTCTTGAGAACAGCATTAGACAACTGAAATTCATGGCTGATAATCAAATTCTGTGAAGAAGAAATGTCTTACCAACATTGGAAGAACTCTACTCACCATGTATTTATTGTAGAGTAGGTGCCCTGGTCTTGGTCGAGGAGGTAGTTTAGGCTCTTGTCGCCTTAGAAGTTGACTCTTTGACCTCTTCATCCCAGACGTGCTGTGGTTCGAGGGAAGGCCCACATCTGAAGAGGAGCGGTGATAGGAACCCTTTTGTGAAGAGTTGGTGGTGCTGGACGTTTTCGGAGGGGGAGGCCTTCCTGGGGCACCTCTATGCACAGGGGGTCGAGCTGGGATAGATTTCCCTCCCACAGAGCTGGAAATCAATTTCAAAATAGGGTGTATACACTTTTAAAAATGCCACCTACACGAACCAGTGTGACTACATAAAAACTATCTACTGAAGTTCCTAGTTCTGTGGTTCAGGAAATACAAGGTCAAACTTTCTGTGCTTGGGGACATCATGGAAGATATGATGTGCTGTTGATCCTAGGAGAAATGGGAGGAGCCCTGCTGGATAAGGGGGCCAGGAGGAGGGGGAAGATAAGTCTCAGAGGTGACATCCCTGAAGACTAGAGGGGGGGGGGGGAGACACTGATTGAAGGGGTACATAGTCCAGAGACTACTAAAGAAGAGAAAAATGTGAGATAAACAGAATCTAATCTTATAATTGTAAACAAACTCAAGATTAAAAAAAAATGGCCAGAGCAAATACCAACAGGCTGGCAAAACAGAAAACCAGCCCATGTATGTGCTGATCTTCTGCTGACTGCCAGACTCTTCTAACTTGCAGTGCAGGTTCTCTGTAACGTGGTTGCCCTGCCCCTTACACACCCTCTCCCTCTCCCCACCCCAGACAGCATATCATCTCTTGCTGCTGCTGCAGGCCCAGTCTCAAGGCTTATCATATGACTAGCTCCGAGGCAGCAGAAGAGGATATGTACATAAGTGCCGCTCCTGCTGCCAGTGTGGGGAAGAGGCAGGATGATTAGTAATAAGGTTACAGCTCAATCTGGCCCCCTTTGCCAACTCCAGGAAGAGAACTTAGATGACTGGTTTGCAGCCCCCGAGTCCATCCTTCTCCCTCTTAGAGTAATGGAGTGTTAGCAGAGCACTGGGGAGGATGAGTAAGACTAACAAATGAGGCTGGGGGATGCTTTCGTGGGGCACACTGGGAAAAGAATGAGTATTGGCAGGGCTGGCATTAAGGGGTGGCAAATAGGGCAACTGCCCTGGGCCCCCCACACCATTGGGGCCCCAAACCTGCCTCAAGCTAAAAGAAGCATAGGAGCCCTCCTCTTCAGTTTCTGCCCTGGGCCCCTGAATGTCTAACACCAGCCCTGCGTATTGGGAATGAAGAGTGTGACTGGGTAGGGAAACTACTGGAGGAGGTGGCCTGGGGTTGGGAAGTGGGGAGTAATGGAGAGAGGAAGAATGAGGATAGGGATAGAATGAATGATATTTGGGGGGGAAACACTGAGGGAAGGATGAATGAAGCTTGAGTGAGATGAAGGAGCCGTGGGGAGACTGGGAAGGGGGAACAGGTGAAGATGGAGAGGAGCTGAAAGGGGAAGAGGTGGGTTCACAGAGTAGAGATCTCCAAACCTTTGACTGGAGGGCCACACTGAACACTGCTAATGACAGAGAGGTCCTCAAAGAGTCTAATAAACAGGAGACAAATTCTGAAAAGTATGGCATCACTCTATAGCTTCTATGTATATATACATAAATAAATGCTGAAAATTATGGGCTGGATTCAGTAAATGGAGCTCAAAATTTGGCGTTGAAAAAAAAAAATTGAACACAAATTACCAACAAGTTAAGCACAGTTGCTCTTTCAATGACTTGTTTCAAACTTTAGCCCTGATGACTGCTTTGCTAAAAGCTGTGTGTGCCTCAAAGGAGGTGCAGAAGCCAGTAGGGAAAATTTTAAAATACTGCATATTCCCACTGTAACATAGGGACTACATGCATACATTTTGCGACCGTCCAAACCGTAACTGCTTTAAACCTGGGCATATATAAATCGCAGCATTCTGAAATCACCATGTACACGTTCGTACAATCTTCATGTGAAAATGCCACACAAGGGCTTCTAGAATGACCTTCTTACTATCACAAAGTAGCGTGAGATCAGAACCTTTTCTATCATATCTATTTCAGCAGTCTATCCATTTTAATTCATTTATTTTTGGGGCAGTTTGCTTTGCTATTTTTACTGTTTTCACAGGGTTTCTTCGTGGAGTTCAGGCTCACATATAATTCTTATTTTTATTTTTTAATCTGGCAGTTCTTCTTCAAGTGTACTCCTCATTCAAATTGGACCAAAGACTGAAACTACTCACAACTATTTAGGGATCTTTCCCTCTATTATACATCCTCCGAACACCGTCATTCTGCTCACTGCAGCGATGGTTTTCACTGTGGCCCATGTACCAGAGCTACTTTAAATTTAGGGACTGCGGCATCACTCTTACTGAGTAATCAGGACATCCCTCCCCAAGCTGGGGGGGGGGGGGGGTTGAGGGGGTGCTATAAATGCAGTCATTGCAGTATCCCCATCCAACCTGGGACGTGGAAGGCCCAACTCAGGAACCAAACTGGGGACCTTCTGCAACGCAGCACAAAGAACTGACCGCCTACTACTTAAGCCACCAGGGCAGTCCTGCTCGCGTGCAATTCTGTTTTGAGTAGGACTCGAGAGACTGCTCAGGCAGTCAGAAACATCTACTCACCTTGAGGATGGTGTCGGCTGTGTCCAAGACTCTCTTGCGTTTGCTGAGCGCTTGGATTCCTACAAGAATATGGGAAAGGTTCTGTTGAGAATATATATAAATATACGTTTTACTGAGGTCTCTGTGCATGGAAAGCTCTGTCCTTACCAACAAGAACAGGAAAGCTGATGCGTGCATATATAAAGGTTCACAAGAAGCTCCAACTATTGTTTTAATTCATAGACCAGGATACAATTCAGAATCATTACAGTCCTCTTTTTAAGAGTGAACCAAGGGTCGGATAAATGGTGCTGAAAAATAGGCACCGGGAAAAAGAAATCAGTGCTTGGTGCTACTCTATAAAGGGCACTCCAGGATGAACGCCTAGTGGGGATTCATGTATCCAACTTTGGACACAAGAACCAACACCAACTGAAACTTGGTGTACATCCTGGCATGCAAGTTGGGCATGGATCCCTGGAATTCTGTAACGCTGCATGTATCTTTTGTAAATGCCCATGGCCCCTTTTCAGGATACGTCCGAGAAGATTTGGGCATGAATCTTTATAGAATCAGGCACAGATCCAAACAAAAATCCAAATTAGTTCCGATTCCACGTCCATAAACGCTTGTTAGCCAATTACTGATCATTAATGGCTCGTTATCTAATTTATTTGTGTGCGGACCTCAGGATTACACTCAAATTTGGGCACTTTTTTATAGAATCCGCTGCACATATTTCAAACACAAATGAATACATATATGAAAACTCATTTGAAGCAAAACTAAATGAGAAGTTGTGCTGAACAATGACATCAGGGATCAACAGGGCCCGCTCAACCATCAGGTGAACTAGGTTGTCACCTGGGTCAGCAGCTTCTGGGGGCAGCAAAGAAGAGCTCCAATGAAGTCAAAACAATTGGTCCCGTCAACCATACAAATGCAAAGAACAATCAGCACATATTTTTACCTGCAGGGAGGGTGGGCAGTTTTCAAATAGCCCAGTTACCTGGATAAAATGGCTTTTGGAAACTGTCCTCATTATCTAAATACAAAAATCAAAAATAGACAATCCCAATACACGGGAATTATAGGGAAATCCAGAGACTTACACAATCCTGTGGCACTAAAGAGAACTTGATTGAAAAAAGGACAAAAGGAGAATTCAGTATAGGCTGCTCCCAAAGCCGAGCTTGAATTTCAGCGAATTTAGCCGAAACAACGGCTCACTTGAAAGCTCTATACATCATTTGTACTCCTTAGTGACCCTTTAAATTTTATTTCTTTTCTTATATGTAAAACGTATACTGAACATTATGCATATAGTTAAATCCAAACAGGAGTGTGAAAACTTCAATAGACATCCATATACACACTTCCCCAACTCCGTTGACTGAAAAACTAATTAAAAACAATAAAAAAAATCTGTCCATACAAAATTCAAAAGATATATCCATACAAAATATTCAAAAAGCACCAGAATGTTGAAGAGCAGACAGGAGTAAACTTATCTTAACTTGTATTTCCTTGCTTTTTTCACTGCCGTCTGGTTTGCGCAGGATTGTTCTGGGAAGGGGATGATGGTACAGTCACGATTGTTAAGTTTAATTATCAAAATCTTAGGGGACAAGAGACTTGGGAACGGACAGTTTTATTTAATTATAATATTTGCTATACCACCATTCTGTTTTTAACAAAATCGAAGCAGTTTGCAGACTGAAAATCAGTCATGAAAATACAACAAAACTAGAACTATCTAAACCATAATAATTAAGCATAAAACTTCTTGATCTATCCATCTGGGAGGTAATTCTCAAAAAGTCGTCTAATGTTAGGTGCCGGGATGATGCGCGCTGTGGACTGTAGAACAGCAGTTGTGCGCTCAAGTCCACATTTAAGCAGGGCTGGCTCAATCTATGAACCTGGTAAAGCACTGGCCCAGGGCGCTGGTGATAAAGGAAGCCAAAATCCCAGTCTGGTCTACCTTCAAACTCCTAAAGGGATAGATGTCGGATTGGGATTTTGGCAACCTTTAACATCAGTACCCTGAGCCACTGCCTCACCTGGTCCAGTGGGGGAGGGGAGGACAGAGAAATACCATATCACAGGTGAGGGGGGCAGAGAGGAAGTAACGGAGGGAGAGAGATAAAATTGTGTGGGGGGTGAGAGCAGGGCTGATGTTAGAGGGGGCAAACAGGGCAGCGCCCTGGGCCCCACAGCTCCAGGGGCCCTGTGGTCTAGGCATCTTTTCTCTTTTTTCCCAAAACAGTCCGTCTCCTCTTCCCTTTCCCCTCACCTTCCTGATCTTCTTTAAAAAATTATTTCCCTTCTCAGAGGGGCCCAAGCACAGTAGATCTCCTCACAAGCTGCTTCTGCCCCAAAGCTTTCCCTCTCTGCCACGATCCGCCCCCCTATGAACCCAATTTCATGTTTCCGCCTGGGCGGATCATGGCAGAGAGGGAAAGCTTCACTGAAGGCAACTTGTGAGGATGGCTGCAGCGCCGGGGCCCTTCTGAGAAGGGAAATAAATTTTTAAAGAAGACCACAAGGTGAGGGGAAGGTAGGGAGACGGACCATGGTAAGGAGAAGGTAAGAGATGCCTGGACCGTGTAGTAGCAAATGTAGGTGGGGAGATCAAGGGGAGGGGGAAGAGGGGATCAGGGACCCCCTCCTTAAATTTCTGCCCTGGGACCCACCATATCTAAAATTGGCCCTGGGCGAGAGAGAACAAATGTAAAAGTTGGCTCGGGGCACCACAGTTAAGCACCTCAGTTTCTGCATGAGCAAATGGCTGGTGTAAATGATTATGCCTAACTATAGGCAGTTCGGCGCATAAATGTTAGTTTTCTATAACCCTGCACATAGCTACCTGACACATTCATGACCTGCCCCTCCGGAGTCCATACCCCCTTGCAAATGCGTGATCTGGAATTTAAGCACTAACTTATAGAATACTGACTAAAGACAGTTAAATGCATAATTACCAATTAGTGCCAACTGGTTGTTAAGGCCAATTAGCATCTAAATGATTAAATTAAGCTACGCTATTGTATAAAGTGAATGTGCAAATTTGTGCGCTAGTGGCAAATCTGGGCACAAGACTTTATGGAACGGGGGAGGGGGGCCTGTGTGCAAGTAGCCCTCCTCCTTCTCTGAAGTTCAGAAAATGCCACCTTAAAAAAGGGGTTTTAAATGTCCTAGCTGGGACTCGGTTAATTGAGAGAGAAAGGGCAAAGCTGGTTTGTCTACGGTGCGAAACAGAGGCATAGCCAGACCTTGACTGTAAGGGGGGAGGCCTGAGCCCAAAAGAGAGGGGCCCAGTTTGCCCCACCTCCCCACTGCATTCCGCCTCACATACCTGGACTGGCGGGGTCCCCAGGCCCCGCCAGCAGATGACTTCCTGTGGTGATATATTCGGTGCCGCACTGACTGCCCTGATTTTCTGCTCCGGCGTGCATGCTGGGCTTTAGTAGAATTTAGCATGCACGAAGCTCACGCACGCTCAATTTAATTAAAAACCAGTATGCGCGTAGGGGAGGGGGGAGCAGGGCGGGCAGCGCAGTGGTGAATATCGCTGCAGGAAAGCTTCTGCTGGCGGGGCTTGGGAACCTCTGCAAGAAAAACCAGCAGACTTTGGGGCCCGAACTCAAATTGGGGAGGCCCAGACCCCCCCGAGGCTACGCCACTGGTGCCAAATACTCTTGAATCGGCCCTTGGGATCGGGTCTGGTCATTTCCTGCCACCTTTGCACAGACCCCCCCCCTAGGAGCTGGAATTATCTTTGTATAATCTACCTTTAAGAAGCACTGTTTGTGCATATGTTTCTGTGCTGCTGAATTCTAACAACAACATGCATTCCATGTGCCTGACGTGAATAGTTTGTCTCTTCATTCATGCCAATGGGTGGGAGCTACTGGCTGAGCTCATATGCAATCTCTTGTATTTGGCAACCAACCCACTCCTTCCTGGTACATCCACTGTCATGCATTGTATTAAAAAGAAGCAAGAAGTCAGTTTTGTTTTCCATGTGTTTAACTTAAAATCGCCAGCACTAGAAGAAACATACATGGCCTGAAGCAGAAGAGTCATTTTTGGCAAGGATTAACACTCACTTGCAGAAAATGCAGTGATAGTCTAAAGACTACATGCGTCAACCTTTTCTCACATGAGCACGCAGCTTTGGAATACACTGCCGCGCAACCTAAGAACGATTCACGAACAAGCTTCCTTCCGCAAATCATTGAAGACCCACCTGTTTGAAACAATCTACGGAAAGAGCCAAAACACATAGAGTCCACACTCACTATTCATCAATGCATCACACAACCACTTCTGACCCTCACCCCCCTTAATTCCACATCACCCATACATGTACTCACTGAAATATGTACACCATATGTCTTTGTGTTTTACTACTGCCCTTTAAGCTTCCCATTGTCTCCTTCCAGTGTTTCAATGTTGATGTCCCATTGTTATATTCCAAACGATACTTCGATGGTCTCGCATAACCTGTACAATGTAACCCATAACCAAGCTGTACAATTGTATTTCCACTATTCATATCTTATTGTAAGCCACACTGAACCCGCAAAGAGGTGGGAAAATGTGGGATACAAATGCAATAAATAAATAAGATGTATGTGCTTTCAGATGGGGTGGGTTTCCTCACACTGCATAGTCTAAAGGAATTAAACAAACAGACATCCCCTCACATGTGTGAGGAAATCCATACTGCTAGCACTCTCAACTCTTATTACTGATCCAGCAGTTTCCTCCTTTTCCTTTGCACTCCCCGCTCAGTTGGAGCTAAAGCCGGAGATTTGCCTGGTAGGGTTACCATACGTCCAGATTAACCTGGACATATCCTCTTTTTGAGGACACCGCGGGACATCCAGGCGGGTTTTCCAGCCTGCCCGTTTGTTCGGGTTTGCGGGCAAGTGGGCAGGCTGGCTGGCATGCTTCAGGGTGTCCTCCCCTCCCTTATCGTGTCCTGGTAGTCTAGTGGCCTCTTCGGGGCAGGAAAGGACCCCACTCCTTCCTGCCCGGCGATGCCACTGCCATTTCAAAATGGCTGCTGAGACTTCAATCAGCGGCCTCGTGAGACTTTCGCAGAAGTCTTGCGAGGTCACCACTTGAAGTTTTGGCAGCCATTTTGAAGCGGCGCCAGCAGTGAGTGGGCAGCGGCATTGCCAGGCAGGAAAGAGTGGGGTCCTTTCCTGCCTCGAAGAGGACACTAGACCACCAGGGCATGAAAAAGGTAGGGTAGTGGAGGGGAGGTGGATTATGGTAGGGGTAGAGGGAATGTAGGTAGGGAGTGAGGGAGGCTTTCTTTGGAGGGGATCAAGGTAACTGTGTGGCATGGGGGTGGGGAGGGGGTGTGGTGAGGGGTATGGCTATAGTGTCCTTTTTTTTTTCCAAGGCAACTATGGTAACCCTACACCTGGATATATTCCTCCTTTGTTATATACCCTCTCACACTGTGGCGAGTCCTTGACCAGAGTCTCCTTCTGGAAAGTTGCTATTGACAGCCATAAATCTGGCCACTAGATGTCACCATAGCACAATGTCTATGACTCCTCCCTCACTCAGCAACCCTCACCAATCCAGGGATACATGAGCCGAGAATCAAAGTCAGATCCCCCTACTATGGCAGCACACGGGACTACCCGTGTTCAATTCTGGTCGCCGCATCTCAAAAAATATATAGTGGAATTAGAAAAGATGCAGAGAAGGGCGACGAAAATGATAAAGGGGATGGGACGACTTCCCTATGAGGAAAGGCTAAAGCGGCTAGGGATCTTCAGCTTGGGGAAAAGGCGGCTGAGGGGAGATATGACAGAGGTCTATAAAATAATAAGTGGAGTTGAACGGGTAGATGTGAAGCGTCTGTTTATGCTTTCCAAAAATACTAGGACCAGGAAGCATGTGATGAAGCTACAATGTAGTAAATTTAAAATGAATTGGAGAAAATTTTTCTTCACTCAACATGTAATTAAACTCTGGAATTCGTTGCCAGAGAACGTGGTAAAGGTGGTTAGCTTAGTAGAGTTTAAAAAGGTTTGGACGGCTTCCTAAAGGAAAAGTCCATAGACCATTATTAAATGGACTTGGGGAAAATCTACTATTTCTGGGATAAGCAGTATAAAATGTTTTGTACTTTTTTGGGGATCTTGCCAGGTATTTGTGACCTGGATTGGCCACTGTAGGAAACAGGATGCTGGGCTTGATGGATCTTTGGTCTTTCCCAGTATGGCAATACTTATGTACCACCAAGCCAGATCAGCCTCCTTCAACTGTCTGTAATGAAAAGAAAGGCTTATACAGTATGAAATGGATGCATAAAATAAATTCACAGTAACGAGTCTTTCCTTGCATTCTTATTTCTAGTTAAATCATGTCAAAACCAGATGCTGTTCCCCCTCCCCCCCCCCCCAATACCTCAACCATCTCATCGGTGGACTGAATTTTAGCTCCTTAAGGAAGGCTGAGGGTATGGTATATATGAGAGACATTGCAACATTAATTACAGTCAAACATTCACAAGGCAATAAATCAAGGAAGGGAATCATTCATTGTTGGGCATCCAAATGTGAGCAAGTGGTCCTGCAAACAGGAAGTTGCATCAGAGGCAGTGTTGCATAGTAGTAACTAAGTAAATGTAACTAGTTACTGTACTTAGTATGGTTTAATGGATAGCAAGCACACTGACCTCTGATGCTAGAGTGGAGTTCAAGTCCTGCTGTAGCTTTGGGTGAAATGAGACTTAAAAAAGATGTCAGGAAGTAATTTTTCACGAAGAAGGTGGTGGATGCTTGGAATGCCCTCCCGCGGGAGGTGGTGGAGATGAAAACGGTAACGGAATTCAAACATGCGTGGGATATGCATAAAGGAATCCTGCGCAGTAGGAATGGATCCTCAGAAGCTTAGCCAAAATTGGGTGGCGGAGCAGGTGGGGGAAGAGAGGTTGGTGGTTGGGAGGCGAGGATAGTGGAGGGCAGACTTATACGGTCTGTACCAGAGCTGGTGATGGGAGGCGGGACTGGTGGTTGGGAGGTGGGAAATACTGCTGGGCAGACTTGTATGGTCTGTGCCCTGAAAAAGGCAGGTACAAATCAAGGTAAGGTATACACATATGAGTTTATCTTGTTGGGCAGACTGGATGGACCATGCAGGTCTTTTTCTGCCGTCATCTACTATGTTACTATGACAGATAATTGTGACCTGGATTGGCCACTGTTGGAAGCAGAATATTGGGCTAGATGGACCATTGGTCTGACCCAGTGTGGCTATTCTTATGTTAAGTAAAGGCTTTGTTACTTTTACTTGTAAAGAAGTACAGGATAACAGTTGTTACTTTGACTGAAGTAATCATTTTGCCAATTTTTACTACTTTTATTCAGTTACATCTGATGCTTGCAGTTTATAGTAAAAAGTAAATGTAGAAGAGAGATGTAAATGATGATTCTACAGTAAACCAAATGAAACAACAAAACCGGGAACAGGATTTTGCTATTGCAAACCTCGCCTTACAAATAGTGGATCATCTTATCTTCAATTTTGCTGTTCAGGGAACACAGCCTATGAGAACATTGGAGTCGCCTGTGTTTGTTGAACTGGTTACTGGTCTCCAGCCAAACAGAACAGTGATGAGTTGGGTCACTTTAAGACAGAGATGAAGCTGAAGCTTTTAGCAATTCTAGGTGAACACAACAGATGGGAAATTTTACATTGGGGTGACTCGTCTTTAGAGAGGAAATCTGCTTGTCTAGCCTTAAGACTGAAGGATTCTCACACATCTGACGTTCTTGCATTAGTTCTCCAAGATATTCAAAGAGTTTGCCATCACATGAAAAAGTGTTAGAACAACAACATACATTAACATATCAGAGTGAAACAGATGCCCTCCTAGAAATAAATTGGGCACCGATATGTGGAGAGTAATTTTATAATCACAAAGCAATAATGGAAAATCAAATATGTATCAATTTTTCAAAACAATAACTAAAAGAAATGCCAATTTTTTTTACAAGATATAAATATTCCACAAAATACAAATAGTGCTCCTCACTTATAAAGGACCAGGCTAAAATTAATACGGTATATATATTACTGGGGATAAATATTTAAACTAGAAGAACAGATCCCAAAACTATATCACAAAAAAATGTTCTTCCTTTAAAATATTTAATTTCTTTTATTACAATACATATATCACATAAAACCACTTATACTGTGTAAGTTCCGGAACTTGCCCAGTCACACCCTTCACTTCACCACCCATTCACATAAACCTTGTGTGGGCACATTTCTATATATCCACAATCTGTGTACATGCTCCCCAATTGTTGTTTCCTCAATTTCAAATCTTCCACTTGTGTCTTAGATATTGTCCTTAAAGGTTCAAATTATAGTCCTTATAAATCATAAAAATCTTCTAAATCACATCAAGCAGGGGCACAGTGTTCACAACAAAGTCTCTCCAGCACTCTTCTTGGAGTAGTGTTAGTTCAGCAGAGTGAATCAGTGCAGTGTGTCAAGGGCTTCCTGGAATTTACATACTGTTTCCAGACTTTACACACCTTCTCTCTGAACAATACATTAAAATCTTTTGCTCAGTGTGTAGTGGTGGCCAAAAAAGCAAATAGAATGCTAGGAATTATTAGAAAAGGAATACAAAATAAGACAAAGAATATTATAATGCCTCTGTATCACTCCATTGTGTGACCACACCTTTATTATATGCAATTCTGGTCACTGTATCTCAAAAAAGATACAGCAGAATTTTGAAGAGGTTCAAAGAAGGGCGACCAAAATGATAAAGGGGATGAAATTCCTCTCACAGGAGGAAAGGGGACTCTTCAGCTTGAAAAAGAGACGGCTTAAGGGGGGGATATAACAGTGGTCTACAAGAATGTAGAATGGGTAAACGTAAATCGATTTTTTTTTACTCGTTCAAAAAGTACAAAGACTAGAGGACACTCAAGGAAGTTACATGGTACTACTTTTAAAATGAACAGGAGGAATTTCTTCACTCAACAACAAGTTAAGCTCTGAAACTCGTTGCTGGAGGATGTGGTACCAACAGTTAGTGTACCTGAGTTTAAAAAGGTTTGAACAAGTTTCTGAAGGAAAGTCCATAGTCTGCTATTGAGACAGACATGGGGAAAACCATTGCCTGTCCTGGGATTAGCGGCATGAATCTTGCTACTATTTGGGATTCTGTCAGGTACTTATGACCTGAAATAGCAAGTGCTGGAAGCAGGAAACTGAACTAGATGGATCATTAGTCTGACCCAGTATGGCTATTCTTATGACATCAAAGCCAACTTTGTGAAAGCCTTCTTTGTAACTGGACAGCATGACAATGATAATGAAGACGAAGATTCAAGTGATGAATTAGACAGCACTACTTCTAATGCAGAAGATAAATGACAATAATTGATATTGAAGTTTTCTTCGCTTTACGGAAGTCAAGTGTTTCATAGATTCCCTCTATCAGGATCCAGTCAGGAGACATCAGTAATATTGCAACCTGGCCTGATTTAAAGGAACTTTTTATCAAACTGAACAATCCACTTCCTGCTAGTGTAGTTGTTGAATACATTTTTTTTAGCTATGCAGGGATATATGTATCTTTGTTTTGGGACCACTTTAGGGCAAAAGTATACTCCAAACAGAGAAGACAAGCCACAAGCTCTAACCAGAGTAATTATTATCTACTTTGCTAATTACTACAAGTGGTGCTGAATACACATATTAATTTAAATACTGGAACTTAAATTAACATGGTCATCACCACTACTGCTCAGCACTAAGTCCATTATATATTATTTATATACTGTAACATGGACCGGTAAATCTAAGCCCACTTTATAGACTTAAGGACTCTTATCGGCAGCTTAACATTCTTGAAAACAGACGTCTTACAAAACCCTCAGCATCAAAATCAGACCTAGAAACTACTCGAGCAAATCTCTGTAGGAAAGAATTCCCATGGTTTGAATGACCTTGCCACAAGAAGTTTCTAAGCTAAGGCTGAGTGGAGGGTAATAAAGGTCACCGAAAGTGGCCGAGTAGGGAGTGGAGACACAACTCTGGGTTCTAAGCACTGTGGTGTCTTGCAACCCCCCAAAACCAATGCTTCTCATAGTACAACCATATGCTCCATGAGCATCTACAATTTGATTAAGAGCTATGATGAATTAGAAAAAGAAGGCTGAGACAAATTTGGAAGCAGCTCCTCAGAAAACCTGGAAACATTATTTAACGTAATAAGATACCCAATGGAGCCCTACAAGTGACTTTTAAATTGTTTAGATATTACATTTGTGTAATCCATTAATATAATCCAAGGGCTTAATTTGAGAAA
This sequence comes from Microcaecilia unicolor, assembly GCF_901765095.1. NCBI lineage: Eukaryota > Metazoa > Chordata > Amphibia > Gymnophiona > Siphonopidae > Microcaecilia > Microcaecilia unicolor. Next base: position 615,572,822 of record NC_044032.1, on the reverse strand, counting down.
GAAATACCCCACCAGATAGTTTAATTAGGAAAGCAGGAAAAAGATACAAATCTTGGATTGAATGGATTACAGAGAACACGGCTTAATGTACACTTCTGCACTATAAAATGATTTATTAATTCTTGAAGTCAGTTTAATAAAAAGGGTAATCTTTAGCTAACTCATCAACATTATCTCCCCCCTCCAAATTTATGGACCTAAATTGTTGCTACACTTTTAAATCAAAAGCATTTATTTGGAGAACACTATTTACCATATAAACTACTATGCAAGATCATAACTGCACTACTTTCAATCGCATTACATTAAAAAAAAAAAAAAAAAAAGAGTGCTTCCCCTCCCCCCAAAGACAACCTTACAATACCTTGTGGTATAGTAGTGTAATCAGGTTTAGGAATGATCCCCAGTCACTCTTGCCTATGTCATCTCTACTCTAAAAATGGCTGCCGTGACCTCTTGCTGCAGTCTTATGAGATTGCCACTAGAGGTTACGGCAGCCATTTTGAGAGCAGAGTCTGCATGGGCAGGAGCGACTAGGGATCACTCCTGTCCTGACTACACCCCTAGAATCCCAGGAATGTAAGATAGGCTGAAGGGGGGCTCCTACAGGTGGGGAAGGCAACAACTGTTTGAAGAGGAGGAGGAGGGATGGAGATAAACATGACAAAGCACAAATTTTCAGGTTCCAGCAAAAACGCATGGTCAGTTTCAGCCAAAACTGAAACCATCGTGCAAAAGTAAAGGGGGAAAAAATACACCCTTTCAATAATAACAACAAAAGCATAAAAACAGGCAAACACCTAAAGCATTAAGAGTCTTCTTCTATAAAGGTTATACTTCTAAATTTATGCTTCTAAAATGTACACAGGAACATAGATTACGCTCGTAATTTAGGAGCATAAATTGTGCTTATAAATTTAGGAGTGTAAATTTTAGGAACGTAAATGTAGGAGCGTCCTAAATACTTTAATTGTAATCTAATTATAGGACAGAAAGGCATCGTATGTTCGTGAGAAAGCTATGAGACCTCTTACAGCACTAAGCTATTCCAGATCAAAGCTTTATAACTTTTCAATCAATCACGTACCAAAGCATCCGTTCTTTTTTTCTATCTCTAGAAGAAAACATCTAAATAACAAAAATGTTTGAACGAAACCACAATAAGAAATATCAAAATGTTATTCAGCAAAAGAAAATGACTACTTATCTTTAATCGTACAAAATGTACTCCATGCTAGCAAACTGGCAGAAAAACACCAGACGCCCACACAGAAAAAAAATGGTGTCTCGGTCCAAGACCTGCATCCGAGGTTATCAGAGGTAGTCACTAATACAAATAAAGTTAATGGTGAAGAAACGCTGTCTTCACAACTGATACCATCATCATAGCCTTTTGGCCCAAACCAAAACCAGGCAGAAAAAGGATGGCTGGCCTCTATCCTGCAAGGTAGGAAGCCAAATTTATGCTTTGCTAGAGAGAGGATTGCAAGGGACAAAAGGAGAAAACTACAAAAGACCTAAAATAAAATGAGTTTTGCAGCTGTGTTTACTGCAAGGTAGGGCAAGATAAAGGGGTATGTTTACTAAGGTGCGTTCACGTTTTTAACTGTCTTTAAAGTTAAGGCGCATTAAACGCTAACGCGCCAATACATTCCTATAGGCGCATTAGCGTTTGATGCACGTCAACCATTAACGAGCCTATAGTGCGCCTTTTTAAACACAGGTCAAAGTTTGTACATTGTTTATAACAGTGTACTCATTTGGTGGCTGGCAAGAGACCAGACCCTCTTTAAATTGGTGACCATCGCCTGGAAAAGCCTTTGAGGAAGACAGGTACCTTTATATTTTGACCTTTGACTACATGCATAAATCTCTGTTTGCCTCTGAACTGTATGCTGAAAGGCCAGGCTTCATCCCCTCTATCATTTTTGTCTCCCTTCTCTGAACCTTTTCTATCACCACTCTCTTTGACTACTACTACTACTGCCTTATTACGTTTTTACTTCTAACCTGCCAGTGCTTGTGCTCATTCCTATTTTCTTCACTTGTGACTGTTTTCCATTTTCAATAAGATGTTGTGTTGGCTTTCACTGCCTTTTAAATTTTTACTTTTATAGAATAAAACAAAATAAAACATGGAAAAGAAAATAAGATGATACCTTTTTTATTGGACATAACTTAATACATTTCTTGATTAGCTTTCGAAGGTTGCCCTTCTTCCTCATTCTTCCTACTTAAGATGGAAGATACCGCATACAGCCGCATGAAAAAGCAAATGAACAAATGAGGAAGAAGGGCAACCTTCGAAAGCTAATCAAGAGATGTATTAAGTTATGTCCAATAAAAAAGGTATCATCTTATTTTCTTTTCCATGTTTTATTTTGTTTGATTTCTATAGATTCTACATGGAATGTTGCTATTCCACTAGCAACATTCCATGTAGAAGTCGGCCCTTGTAGATCACCAATTTGGCCGCGCAGGCTTCTGCTTCTGTGAGTCTGACGTCCTGCACGTACGTGCAGGACGTCAGACTCACAGAAACAGAAGCCTGCGCATCCTTCTACATGGAATGTTGCTAGTGGAATAGCAACATTCCATGTAGAATCTCCAATAGTAGCAACATTCCATGTAGAATCTCCAATGGTATCTATTTTACTGTCATAGTAATGCTTGAATGTTTTCACTTATATGCACTGTCAGCTAGCACATTTGCTTATTTCCCATCTGAGGAAGAAGGGCAACCTTCGAAAGCTAATCAAGAAATGTATTAAGTTATGTCCAATAAAAAAGGTATCATCTTATTTTCTTTTCCATGTTTTATTTTGTTTGATTTCTATTGATAACCTTAAGAGTGGACTAACACGGCTACCACACTCCTCTACTTTTATAGAAGAATTCACAATTTTATGTCAAGCACCGACTTAACAATGAATTTGGGAATACAGGAAATGCAAAACCTAAAAGGAAAACAGTACAAAGAAATAAATCTAACTGCCATGTTCCATCGAGTCCAAAATATTAAATGAGGACAAGAAAAGCCCTGAAGCGAGGCTACTCGAAAAATAAAAAAAATTAAAAAAAATTAAAAAAAATTAAAAAAAAGAAAAAGAAAGAAAAGCAATCGGTATCACATTCTCAGAGATTTATCATCCATGCTATACAATCTCCCCAGCCCCAACCACATAATCCAACCATCTCCTATCCAAAAAAAATTCTTAATTGGGAGGGTTTAAAAAAAAGTAAACAAATTGAACACCTTGATATCGAAAGACTAAGTGAGGGAGACTAAGACACTGCCACTTCCCCTTAAGGACACTCCCTCACAGTGTCAGAACCACCTTAAAACTCACAGTTCTGACCAAGGGAGAAGTGACACAGGAGGGATGGAACTAGGAGAGCATGGTGCAGGAAGTATGAAAGCTCAGGGAACAGTTAGGATAAGGGGGGCCCAGAAGGAAGTAGCAATGCCCGACTGCATATGCCTCCACCGCGAGAGTCAGGAAGGCCAAGTTCAACTTGGAACCTTGCAAACCTGTATCCTTGACCTGGCTGGACACAGGCCAGCTTATATTACCTGCTAAAGATTGTACCTGTAACTCTGGGGAGCCAGAACAGAGCCCAGCAGTGTACGCTGCCTTGCAGAGAGACAGTAGTGCACGCCATGGCCCTGCAGGAGCAGGCCACGAGAGGACATTCTTATATATAAGGACTAGTTTTGTGTTTACTTTCTCCCCCACCAACCTGTGAATTAACAGGACACTCACCCGACACATTAAATAAATATTATTTTTGTTCACCCAAACTCACTGTGAAGCTCCTTTTATCCAGGTTCTGGGCCCACCTTGTTCCAGTGGCGTAGCCACAGGTGGGCCTGGGTGGGCCAGGGCCCACCCACTTAGGGTTCAGGCCCACCCAACAGTAGCACATGTTTAGCGGTAGCTGGTGGGGATCCCAAGGTACGCCAGCTGAAGACTTCCCCCTGATGGTAATGAAAACGCTACTCTCCATGATACCGACATCTGCACATGCTCAGTTTTCAGCGCGCCTGCTGCAGACTGCCAAGGAGGAAAGAAGCGTTTTCGCGCCAGCTGAGTTTTTTTTGTTGTTGGTGGGGGAGGGGGAGAATACTTGGTGCCCACCCACTTCTTGCCTAGGCCCACCCAAAATCTGTTGTCTGGCAGCCCCTGCCTTGTTCATCTTAAATCAGAAACATTTACAAGGAAAATGAACCATAAAAACACCACCTAAGGACAAGGTCTCAGTACACATCTCTAAAAACTTTTCTTTTAGCCTGCATCTCAAGACACAGGTCAGGAAATATCTGAACCCCTTCCACCCACAAATAAAGCTGCCGAACAGTTCCTAAAATGCAGTCTCAATATAGATTCTCTATCCTAGGGAAAAATAAAAGAAATCAATAACTTGGCTCTTTCTCAGAGGAATTTACAATGGCAGAGACACCTGAACTATCAGTAGTGAGGTCTCTAGTGTCTACTCCTCCATGGCCACTAGGGTCAGCTCTGTTCATATCAGGTGGAGGAAGAGAATATATTTTCCCAATTGAGGGGGGAGGGAGGAGACCTATCTTCAGAAGTCTTCAATACCTTCCTCATCTATTCCCAAAAACGCTCCAGAGGATGAGGAAGAGCAGATCTAGGGAAATTCAAAATTCTTAACACTACTTTCCACATTTTCCAGCTGCTGCTGAACAGCCATCTTGTCTTCACTCAATCCTACTTGAACTGTCTTAAGTTGAGATGTTTGCTTCCCCTTTTCAAATTTATGACCTAGAATTGCTAAATCAGATCTATAGTACATAAGTACATAAGTAATGCCATACTGGGAAAAGACCAAGGGTCCATCGAGCCCAGCATCCTGTCCACGACAGCGGCCAATCCAGGCCAAGGGCACCTGGCAAGCTTCCCAAACGTACAAACATTCTATACATGCTATTCCTGGAATTTTGGAGTTTTCCAAGTCCGTTTAGTAGCGGTTTATGGACTTGTCCTTTAGGAAACCGTCCAACCCCTTTTTAAACTCTGCTAAGCTAACCGCCTTCACCACTTTCTCCGGCAACGAATTCCAGAGTTTAATTACACGCTGGGTGAAGAAAAAGTTTCTCCGATTTGTTTTAAATTTACTACACTGTAGTTTCATCGCATGCCCCCTAGTCCTAGTATTTTTGGAAAGCGTGAACAGACGCTTCACATCCACCTGTTCCACTCCACTCATTATTTTATATACCTCTATCATGTCTCCCCTCAGCCGTCTCTTCTCCAAGCTGTATAGCCCTAGCCTCCTTAGTCTTTCTTCATAGGGAAGTCGTCCCATCCCCGCTATCATTTTAGTCACCCTTCGCTGCACCTTTTCCAATTCTACTATATCTTTCTTGAGATGCGGAGACCAGAATTGAACACAATACTCAAGGGGCGGTCGCACCATGGAGCGATACAACGGTATTATAACATCCTCACACCTGTTTTCCATACCTTTCCTGATAATACTCAACATTCTATTCGCTTTCTTAGCCGCAGCAGCACACTGAGCAGAAAAAAAGGAAGACTGCGCAAACAATTCTAGATAATGTCCACAGAAATAGAGTCTTACCAGAAAGAGCGATCAGAGATGGGATGCTGGGTGTCATGGACCATTGGTTGCAGGGGCGTAGTGCCAGACACCCAATTTTGGGTGGGTCTGGGCCTAAGATGGGTGGGCCCTGTCCCACAAGTGATTTGGTCTTTCTCTCTCGCCTGCACGCCATATGGTCTCTCAAGCATCCTCCCTTCCCTGCATACCTTTTAAATAGATTTTCACTGGCAGCACAAAGCAACTAATATACACTGCTCATGTTGGCCCACAGCCTTCCCTGATGCAACTTCCTGTTTCCACATAGGTGGGAATACATCAGAAAGAAGGCTGTGGGGCCGGTACGAGCAGTATGTATCAGTTGCTTCTCGCTGCAGGCAAAGATCTGCTGTTTACAAGGTACGCAGGAGAGACCGCTGTTGGGAGTTTTCAACTGGTGGGGCTTGAGGATCCCTGCCAGCCACATCATAGGCTATGATGGCTATGTTGGAATGATACACTGAAAAACAGTGTCCCATCACAGAGAACATTTTGTTTCCATGTAAAGAGTATTATCGTACAGAATCAAATAAAAGCTTTTTTTAAGGGAAAAAAAATCAAAAAGTAGTTGAAATTGTCATTTATAATATGAAAGGCAAGACTCTTTGTTGTGTCTCAAGAAACACAAAGCAATAAAAACTTACCACATTTCCTGTTCTGTTATCCTTGCTGCTCTTTCCACCTGGAATACTGAATTGGCTTCCAATAGGCTTATTAGCAGGAAGAGGTGGAGGGACTTGTAGATCTTCCGATACAGCTGAAATAGAATCCATATGACGTTAGCTTCATCTCACTTGTGTTCACAGGCTTTAAAAATTAACTGGAGGGGGGGGGGAGGGAATTTGTCTGCCCCTATCGGTCTGACTGTTCATGTGTCCTTTACATTGTAAGCTCTTTGAGCAGGGATTGTCCTTCTATGTTAAATTGTACAGCGCTGCGTAACCCTAGTAGCGCTTTAGAAATGTTAAGTAATAGTAGTAGGGAACTACTCTAGCATACAGGGTCAGATTCTGTTCATGGCGTCTAAAATCTAGACGCGTCTAATTAAAGCGCCTAGCGCTATATTCTATAGAACACGCCTAAAATTAGGCACAGTGTACAGAATAGCACATAGGACCGGGGAAACACACCTACATTTAGGCACGGCCATTTACACCACTAAAAACCTGGTGTAACTACCCACACCTAAATGTGTCTTCCCCCCAAATTCTAATACAATGTGTGTAAATTTGAGTAATGCCCCTGACACACCCACACTTCTCCCATGCCTGTGCCTAAAAAGAAGCATGTGTAAATTCCAATTATTGCCAATTAGTGATAAATGGTTGTTATTGGCCAATTATCACCCATTAGCTCGTTAAGTAGGGTGCATAAATTGGCAGCACGCACAATTTTGCATGTTTTACTCGCCACACCTTATATAGAACACGGGGGACAGTGCCTCAAATGTCACAGAGCTGAAAAAGTTCTATATGGAAAAAATAGGCCAAAACTCTTCAAGGATGCTAGAAACGGATCAACACATAACAGGAAATGTTTAGCTGAAGTTATTGCTGCTCAAGGTAGTGCCACCAGTTAGTGAATGAAAAACTTGCAAACATAAATCATTGTGTATCCTTACATTAAAAAGTATTTTGCTTTGGTATTCACTGAATTATAAGCAAACTGAATAAACTAATTATTGAATAAATAATCAAAATATATTCTTTATGTCTGATCTAGTCAATGGGGGTTATTTTTCTCTCTTATCACAGTTTAGATTTGGCTCTAATCATGTTTTGAATACAAATTGTGTTAAATACGGAACTTTATAGGGGGTTCACAAACTTTATTCAGGACTAGAAGCTGAGTGTAACTGGGGTGTTTTGACTGTTACCGAACTAGCAACCGAAATTCGCAGTTTGGTTTCAGCTGAAACCAAACCTCCCCCCCCCCCCCTTGCGATCATGCACTTTTGTAGATGCATGTATTGGATGTGTGCAGGTCCATTTTTCAGTGAACCTGCAAAAAAAGGTCTTTTTTGGGGGGCCAAAAATGGACATGCGGCAAAATGAAAATTGGCGTGCCACCATTTTGGGCCTGAGACCTTACTGGCACTCACTGACTTAGCGGTAAGGTCTCACGTGTTAACCGGCCGGTAATCTTCAGCGCGCATACAATGCTGATTACCACCCGGTTAGTGCCGCACACCGGAAATTTTACAGGGCGCATAGTGGGCACGCTTAAAAAAAATGAAATTACCACCCGGGCCACACAGGGCGGTAGTTTCGAATTGGCATGTGTAGGCACCTATGTGGCTTAGTAAAAGGGCCCCTATGCTCTTATGAAACTGGGATTTGACAGAGTGATTTAGGGGGCAACTGTGCTGGCCTCTCCGGTGTTTAAAAGCACCTAAAAGTAAACAAATTTGAGAGCTATAATACTTCTTGCGACAACAATAATTTATCAATTGTATACCTTCATGAATCAAAGGCATAAACAATTCAAGATTATCACCCAAACGTATAAGAGCAAGATTTCAGGGAATGCACTGAAGGGTGATCATATGAATGTATAACCTCAGACTACAAAATCAGGAATGACCATCACACATGAAAAAAAAATTTCCACATTACTTTTGTGGGTAACTGAAGCAGCTCCTACTGTACAGATCTGATGACTGCAAATGATCTAATTGTTGATGATTGAAAGACTGAAGTGCAGGACCTGTCCACAACAAGGGGGGGGGGGGGGGGGGGGGGGGGGGGGGGTTGATCATTCAAACTACATGGGAGCGGTTTTGGTCCACATTAATACCTACAGCCCACAGTAGAATTTTGAACATATTATAATTCTACCTGTTGTGAGATGGCCATGCAGTGTTTAGAGAGTTTCAAAAGGGAGGGGTGGAAGGGGGAGAATTGAAAATGATGGCGGAGTGAGGACACTGTCCAGCTACACCACAATTTGATAATGCTTGTGCATTGTAGCACTACATATTAAGCATAATTGCGTCATAGATATCATGCCATGGTTTGTTGTTGTTGCAGTTGTTTGCTCTGTCTAATAAAAATGAATTAAACATAACTCGGGTGGGCAAACCTTTTGACCTGAGGTGATCTCAAGGTGGGGAGGCCAACAAGGGGAATTCTTAGCAGCTGAGGGAGGAGGAATTGGGGTGTATGCTCCCCCTCGAAGTCCAGCGGCCTAACAATATTACTCCTGGCCTGTCACAGGTATTTCTTCTTAGGCAAACTGTGGAACATGAAATCAATACACAGAATACACTGCGACAATTATAGATAAAATAACTTACTTTAGCATTTGAATTATGTAAGCTTACATAAATAAGGATGCAATTTAAACACAGGTAGTGCAAGAAACATTTGCTTTCATTCATCAGTCTTTTCTTTGTACTCGGTGAAGCCCAATTTTGCATACACTGTCTAGGTGAGAAATGAGATGTCTAAATTGGTATGTTCCAGTGGCGTGGCTACGTGGGGCCAGGGGGGCCTGGCTCCCCTTAGATTTGGCCCTGGACCCCCCTGCCGATGGCGTGCCTGACCTCCCCTCCCGCCGCTGCCTGCCTTTGCTGGCGGGGGAACCCAACCTCCGCCAGCCGAGGTCCTCTTCTCGCAAAAGGCTTCCTTCTGTTTCTGATGTCCTGCACGTTGTACGGCGAGGGTTGACGGCGGGGGGGGGGGGGGGGGGGGGGTTGAGAGGGTCGGCGGCAGGGGGGGTGGGTGTCGGCAATGGCGGGGGGGAGCGGCGCCGCCGGGGGGGGGGGGGCTAAAATGTGCCCCCTCACCTCCGGCTTTGGACCCCCCTCCCGCCGAAGTCTGGCTACGCCCTTGGTATATTCACACTTTTCTATATATTTTGTAAAAGGCTCTGATGAAGAAAGAGTCTTTTGTAAAATACATATAAAGGCCATGTTAATGTTATGTGGGAATATACGTGCTGACACGTCCAGTGGGAACAGCCACTTCAGTAAGAAACACGTTATATAAGAAGGGTGTCATTCCTTGGGGTTTTGCTTGTGTAAGTGCTGATTTTGCAAGCTATCCCCCAGATTCTATATTGTGCGACCGAAACTGCATGCACAAATCCGGTCGTATTCTGGATTTGTGAATGCAATTTAATTTAACTGATAATTGCCACTTAAGCAATTGATACTAATTGGTATTAATTAGAATTTATGCGCACAACTTATTCTGTAAAGTAGTGCATGTAAATTCTAATACGTGCTGCCAAAAAGGGGCTGTGGCCTTGGCCGGACCGTGGGCGTTCCAAAAATCTATACGCACGGTTACAGAATACACCTGCTCCGCACCTTAGGCGCCAGTATTTACATCAAGTAAAAACTTGGCGTAAATGAACATCCCTAGATGGCTGCTAGGTGTACTCTATAAACTGGCTGGGCATATTCTATAAACCAGAACACGCCTATGCGGAAATATTTTTGGGGCCAACTTTTCAGGTGCCATATATAGATCTAACCCTATATGTGTATATGTCAGAACTTAAAAGTGTAAGAATCAGATATTACAAAACTGGAAGTCCACAGTCAATTAAGGAGCTAAGGGAAATACCCTCTTTTTAGGGAATTTTTAAAGGCTATTTCTCAATCACTGGTTCAAAAGAGCAGTTAACGACACACCTCTCTTGCAGGGGGTAAAAGTGCTGATGTCCATACTTTTTACATGATTCATTTATTGGATGCATGCCCCCCTTCCAAACTGTAGCTTTTACACAGGTCAATAATGGCTTTCTAAAAGGGCCTCCTTAATTTGTGAAAAATGGAATGAATATGTTTGATCGCAAATAAAATACAGCACAAACAATCCAGACCCCAACATATATTTGTAGCTCTCTTCTGGTCCTAACTACACCACCTTCCTTGCACCACTGAAAATAACATACATCAGCAGATTTATAATAAGCTTCTATTTACAAAATTGTGATGGTCTTCCCAACTTCTGCCAGAAATCCAGTTACAACAGGTGAGGAGTAGTATAATGGAACCAGAGACCCACAAAAAAAAAAATTAACAAAGAAAATCCTTCTTTCTAGATGGTTTAGCTTAGTTGGTGGCATTTAATAGGAAGGGGGAGGAGGATCACTGGCAAGTTGGTTTCTCTAGTCAAACAAGCAACGAGAAGGTTATAGCCAGGGTTGCCAGGTGGAAAAATTTTTTCCCACCCAAACCAGCCTAAATCCAGCCCAAAACCCGCCTAAACTCAAACCCCGCCCCTGATACCCCCACCCCCACCCCCACGTCATCACCCCGCCCCCGCCATCATCAACCCCGCCCCCGCCGTCATTGGCCCCGCCCAGAACGTCACTAACCCCGCCCAAAATGTCACTAACCCCGCCCCCCACGGCCAAAAAAAACGCCTAAAAAACCGCCCAAAGACAAAAAAGAAGCCCAAAAAACCGCAACCCGCCGCGGGCAAAAATTTCCCGTGGCGGGTCGCAGAAAACCGCCCAATTGGGCGGTAAAACCGCCCACCTGGCAACACTGGTTATAGCAGATGTGGGGCTGTGAATACTTACACCGGCTCAGCTTGTTGGGGATTCTAATGACGGTGGGTTTCCGGATCAGAGCTGGAGCAACAGCTACCTCTTGAGGTGGATCTGGATTGAGGAGAAGCTGAAAAGGATCTGAAAAGGAGACATAAAAGAAATGAAAAAAAAAACCAAAACCTCAAACCTACGCCGCTCTTGGATTTTTGCTAGAAGAACTTTATTTATTTATTTGTTGCATTTGTATCCCACATTTTCCCACCTATTTGCAGGCTCAATGTGGCTTACAATACATCATGAATAGTGGAAATATGTTAGAAAATAAACATTTGGTGTAACAGAAGAATCTTGGGTAACATGATAATGAAAAAGCATGATAGTAACATAACAAGCAGCTATAACAAGCAGATAGTATAAAACAATTCTGAATATATATGGAGGAGTATGTTCACATTTGTTGATCTGTGTGGTATGCCTTATTAAAGAGATGGGTCTTCAGTAGTTTGCGGAAGTTGGTTAGTTCGTAAATCGTTTTTAAGTTGCGCAGCAATGCGTTCCATAACTGCGTGCTCAAGTAGGTAAACCCTTCCTTCACAATGAAAACTATTCTGTTCTATTCCACAGATTTATAACCTGCCAAGTCCTCTAGGATTCAAAGCAGCCACCATAAAGAGAACCAACACAGTTTATGCTGCATTACACAGTCTAAACATACCATATATACTTGACTATAAGTTGAGAAATTTTGCCCCAAAAAGGAAACATTAAAAAAAAAAAATTAGGGTTGTCTTTTCTATGAGGTCTTCACCAGGGCTTGACCTCTTTCTCTCTCACTCCCCTCCCTCCTGTAGCCTGCAGGTTCAGCCTGTCTATCCCCACTGCCCTCCCTGTGTACCTGCAAAAGTATCTTCCATAGAGCTGCTGCAGTGCAGTGATCCTCCTAGGCTGCCTGTTTCCTGCCCTGGAGCATCGCTGCTGCGGCTCTATAGAAGATACTTTTGCAGGTACATAAGGAGGGTGCTGGTGTATACCATAGAGGACATGAAAAAGTGCAAACCATACATATTTCCAGTTTTTATTTTTGAGGCAGCCATGGGCATAATTCTGAGAAATCATATTAAGGGTTAATTTTGGTTAAAGGTGCTCAAATACTATTTCTGCAAATTCTCAGTTTTGCAAGTACAGTGGAGGAATGCAGGCTGGAATTAATTACTAGAACTCTGTTGAGCAAAAGGTTAGAAAGGTCAGAGACAGGAATTTCTTTCACCCTTGTGAATAATGAATGCTAGCTCAACATTTGTATACTGTTAGGCATACTGTAGTTTAAAGCTGAAATACTATTTCAGAAGTGCTTGATATGTAGATTTTGTTATAAGAAGATAGCTTAGATATAGAGACCATTATAAGTATGTAGAATATGTCTTATAAGGATGCTTACTTTAGAATATGCTGTATTCTGTGTAAACTAATAATTCTGTGTGGAATATTTGTTCAACTCTCTGTCTGACGTTCTGAGCAAGGACTGCAGTGAAGAGGCCAACATGTGTTTTAAGTTATCTGCAGTTCTGGCTGGTTCAATGTATAAGCTGATAGGTGAAAGAGGTCAGGACTAGTCAGCTCTCTTCTCCTTGATTAATTATAGGTAGAATGTAGAAATGGTCTTGAAAGTAATAACCTGATATGTATGCTATTAAGTAAGATTGGCCCTTGACCCCTTTAATGAATGCCAGAGTTTAGTTAGCAGTTAGTACTAGGAATATGAGAAATCAATCATAATAACATGTAAGAGACTGGAGCCCAAATGTCTGGTGTAAGGGGCCCCAGGTCACAGGTCAGTTTAGGATGTCTGGAACCTATGTAACTGATATTTGTATGGAGCTGATTGGTTGAGGCAAGGTAATCAATCTATTCCTTAACCAATTGGAGAGTAAGGGGGCTAGGCTAGGCAGAACTGTATTTAAGTGGGAGAAGAAGCAGGTTACGTCAGAAGGAGCTCAGAAGAGAGAGAAGGATAGAAGGAACAGACAGAAGAAGGAGAAGACAGCATAAGAAGAGAAGCAGCTGAGAGAGAGACAAAGAGAGCTGAGAAAGAGAAGAAGAGACTTAATGCTGATGTTCTACTTTGTTTGCTGGCAAATAAAGAAGATTACTCTCTCATTCTGGTGTGCTGTCTGACTCCTGAAGTATTATAAATTTATGCATCCATTCCTGCAACAATTCTTGGTGGCAGCGGTGGGATCCTGAATCCTGCATTAATCCCAGCACCCAACTGACTGGAGAACATTCGCCGGGTATGTATTCTGTATTCTGTATTGTAATTCTAGCTAGGAAATTGTAAACCAGCCCCTCAAAAATTGAGGGAAGGAGAGCCTGATCAACTCTCAGCGAAGGCCCTAGTACCTTCTAGTCTAGTGGAGACTAGAAGCGAAAACGCTTGAGCTTATCTGTATCTGAGAAATCTGAAATTGTTGGGTGGGATTTTTTTGTGCAGAATGTGTGATGCGTGAATGTTAAAAGAGTGGGGACCCCTTACTGCACTCTCAAAAAAAAAAAACTCCTTCCCTTTTGTGTGTTGTAACTGTAAGCATTATGGGAGGGAAATCGTCTAGACAAATTGCTACCCCCCTAGATTGTATGCTTAAGAACTTCAAAAAAGGATTTTTAATTAATGACTATGGACAGACTTTAAGCTCAAGTACTTTAAGAACCTTGTGTGAAGTTGAGTGGCCATCTATGGGAGTGGGGTGGCCCCCTAGTGGCAGCTTAGATATTGAAGTAATCCGGAAGGTCTACAGCATAATTGTAGGAGAACCAGAATATTCTGAACAACTCCCTTATATAGATTCCTGGGACAGCCTTGTGACTGACCCTCCCTCGTGGTTGAAAACTTATATGGGATCCCCAGTAAAATTCATGTTAGGCCAAGTTCAAAGAAAGATTAGAAAATCTAAACTAGAAGAGGGAAAGAGCCCCAGGAAGCCTACCACCCAATCGGTGGCTTCCGCCCCTACCCTGTCCGAGAAACCCATACTTTCTGATGACCCCTCAGACCTTGAGCCACCACCTTATGGCCCATTGTTGGGGTTCCGTGCCGCCCCTAGAGATCCACGCCGTCCAGCCCAAGCTTCTCCAGTACAGGCTTCTCCGGATAGTTCCTCCCCCACTGCGTGAACCCCACCACATCCTAGGTTGGACTTTTCAGCCAGTCTCTACCCTCCTCTGCCACATCCTTCCCTGTTAACCTCCGAAGACCTGCTTTGGGCTCCACTCCCTGATTCCTCAACTCCTGACAGCCCAGCCTTTCCCTCTAGTACCCCTACCCACTCATCAGGGGCCCGGCATCCCTTTCAATGGACTGACTCACCTGTGACCACCTCTCAGTCTATGAGTACCCCTCCCCATCCCTCAGGGTTTCAACCTACCTCCCCTGAATGGGTTAGACCTGCTGCAATCACTTTTGAGCATGATAGGAGGATAGCTCCTAGCTCTACCTCAGATTCCATTCCCACCTCCTCGAGAGTTCTGCCACTCCGTCAGGTAACTACCACTCGACCGGATCCTAATAATCAGGGTCAGGTTATACAGGCACAGGCCTATCAGTATGTACCCTTCACAACCACCGATCTCCTGAATTGGAAGACGCATTACCCCTCTTATACTGAAAAGCCTCAGGCAGTGGTGGACCTAGTGACTAGCATTATGGCCACCCATAACCCAACCTGGACTGATTGTCAACAACTTCTCCTGACCCTCTTCACAACTGAGGAGAGGCGGAAGATTTTGCAAAATGCTGAGGCCATCACGCGAGCGCGTGCCCCCGAGGGGACACAGAACCTAGAGGAATGGGTTAGAGCTCGGTTTCCCTCGCGCAGCTCCAGTTTGGGATCCAAATAATGGGCAGCACTATGAACTGTTGTCTGGCTATTGCCGGGACTTGCTGGAAGGTATGAGGAAAGGCATAAAGAGGCCCATTAATCTGGCAAAGGTCTCTGAAATTCTCCAAGGGGCAGCTGAATCCCCTGGGGCCTTTCTAGAGCGACTAATTGAAGCCTACAGAACATACACCCCCTTTGACCCTGAAGCCCTAGAAAACCAGAGAATGGTGAATAGTGCATTGGTGGCCCAGAGTATGCCAGATATCCGGAAGAAGTTGCAGCGTCAGGAGGGATTCGCAGGGATGAATACCACCCAGCTAATTGAGATCGCAACCAAGGTTTTCATTAATAGAGATCAGGAGGTGCGCCGAGAGGCTGACCGGAAGATGCAGAAGGCCGACCTCTTAGCGGCAGCCATTACTAATTCCACCCTTAATCGAGGTCGACCTCTAGCTAATGGGAAGCCAAAGTGGGACCCCGGACCGCCAGCCAGGCCCCGAGATTCCTTCAATCAATCCCGGCCAAGGGGGGAGAATCCCAGACCAAGATTGGAGAGGGATCAGTGTGCCTACTGTAAGGAAAGAGGGCACTGGAAAGATGAATGCCCCCAGAGGCGCCAGGGACTGAGAAGGGGACCAGGAGATCGAGGAAGCCGAGGCCGAGTTCGAGAGGGAAGATATGAGCCTCCTGAATCTGACATCATCGGGATAGCCGAGATGGCAGAATGGGACGAATAGGACAGACCGGGTTCCTACAAACTGGGCTCCCAGGAACCTATGGTCAAGTTAACTATAGGGAGCCGCTCAATTCCATTCATGATTGATACAGGAGCTGAACATTCTGTTGTGACGGAGCGATTAGCGCCTGTGTCTGGAAAAACTGTCCGAGTGGTGGGAGCCACGGGGGTGCAGAACCGGAGGCCCTTCCTGACAACCCGTAGATGCCAATTAGGCTCACACACAGTCACTCATGAATTCCTGTATATGCCAGACTGTCCAATCCCTTTGTTAGGTCGAGACCTGCTGTCCAAGCTTAGGGCCCAAATTTCCTTTGATTCTGATGGCCAGACTTCAGTCTCCTTTCGGCCCCCGATATCCAGCCCTAAGGGTATATTGAGTTTCTGCTGCCCTCTTGAAGAAGAATGGCGGCTGCATCAGTCGCATGGCCAAGTTGACCTACCCCTGGCAGATAGCTTTCAGGTCAGTGGGGTATGGGCAGAAGATAATCCCCCAGGGTTGGCCCGAAATATTCCTCCTGTACATGTAGATTTACTTCCAAATGCCCGGCCAATCCATCTTCGCCAATACCCAATTCCCAGAAAGGCTCTGGAAGGGATTCAAGCACATCTGAATCGTTTGTTATCCCATGGAATTATTCGACCTTGCCAGTCTCCATGGAATACGCCACTATTGCCAGTTCAGAAGCCAGGGACTGAGGACTACCGGCCAGTCCAAGACTTACGAGTGGTCAACAAATCCACTATCTCATTACACCCTGTAGTGCCTAATCCATATGTCCTGCTAGGATTGATACCTTCTGGAGCTACCCATTTCACGACACTAGATCTAAAAGATGCCTTCTTTTGTATTCGGGTGGCCCCCGCCAGTCAGCTGCTTTTCGCCTTTCAATGGGAAAACCCAGTAACAGGAAGGAAGCTTCAGTATACATGGACCCGCCTGCCACAGGGGTTCAAGAATTCCCCCACTATTTTTGGGACTGCCCTAGGGCAAGACCTTAAGACTTTTAAATCTGAGCCTTCCAGGCGAGTTTTACTCCACTATGTAGATGACCTCCTGATTGCAGCAGTGACTCAGGAAGAGTGTTTTGAGGCTACCAGAGAATTGCTGGAGCTACTCTTGGATGCAGGCTATAAGGTCTCACGCTCAAAGGCCCAACTTTGTCAGTCAGAAGTGAAGTATCTGGGCTTTTGTATTTCCCAGGGAAGTCGGAGACTGGATGTCAGTAGGAAGCAAGCAGTTGCTGCAATTCCCCAACCCAAGTCCAGAAGAGAAGTTAGCGAATTTCTGGGAGCAGCCGGATTCTGCAGAATTTGGATTCCAAATTTTGCATTGATGGCGAAACCCCTTTACCAAGCCACAA
Organism: Microcaecilia unicolor; assembly: GCF_901765095.1. Classification (NCBI taxonomy): domain Eukaryota; kingdom Metazoa; phylum Chordata; class Amphibia; order Gymnophiona; family Siphonopidae; genus Microcaecilia; species Microcaecilia unicolor. Next base: position 615,555,717 of record NC_044032.1, on the reverse strand, counting down.
AGGGGGGTGAAAAGGAACCATTTGAATGGGGACCTACAGCTCAACAATCCTTCATTGCCATAAAGAAAGCCCTACTCCAAGCCCCTGCATTAGGCCTTCCTGATGTGGAGAAACCTTTCTCACTGTATGTCCATGAGCGACAGGGGGTTGCTCTGGGTGTGCTGACCCAGATGATGGGATCCTGGCAGAGGCCTGTTGCATACCTGTCTAAACAGCTGGATGGAGTGGCTAAAGGATGGCCAGCCTGTATGAGGGCCATTGCAGCAACAGCCTTACTGGTCCAGGAAGCTGATAAGTTGACCTTGGGGCAAGAACTGGTTGTTAAAGTCCCCCACGCAGTTCTCACCCTCATGGAATATAAGGGCAACCACTGGTTTACAAATAACCGCATGGTTAAGTACCAAGCTAGCTTGTGTGAGAATCCACGGATACACCTGGAAACAGTGGCTACATTCAATCCCGCCACTCTTTTGCCAGCGTCTGAGGGACCACCGGATCATGACTGTATCCAAACCATGGATGAAGTGTACTCCAGTCGACCAGATCTTAAAGATGTTCCGTGGAGGGACCCAGATGTAATTTATTTCACAGATGGAAGCAGTTATGTGGAGAACTCCAAGCGACTGGCAGGCTATGCTGTGGTGACAGAGGACAAGGTGATAGAAGCAAGAGCCCTGCCCCAAGGAACTTCAGCCCAGAAAGCAGAACTTGTGGCCCTCATACGAGCTCTGGAGCTAGCAGCAGGACTGGTAACCAACATTTATACTGATTCCAAGTATGCCTTCACAACTCTACATGCTCATGGAGCTTTGTATAAGGAAAAGGGACTCATAAATGCTGCAGGCCAACCTGTTAAGTATGGACCTGAAATACTTCAGCTGCTAGAGGCTGTGTGGGCACCTAAGAAGGTAGCTGTTATTCACTGTAGGGGACACCAAAGGATAGATACTCCAGTGGCCCGAGGGAACCGCCATGCTGATCGGGTGGCCAAGGAAGCTGCTCGAGGACCCCCAGCAAGTACTGTGACTCCCCTGTTCCAAATTCGATTGCAAGAATGGACGCCTATGTATACCCAAACGGAAGAGAAATGGGCTCAAGAGGAAGGTGCAGTAAGGAGACCTGATGGCTGGTTACATCTCTCTGATACCAGAGTTCTGGTGCCACGCCACCTAGCTTGGCCTGTAGTGTCTCAAGCTCATGACCTATCACACTTAGGGAAAACAGCACTAGCCCGCCTACTCAATCGAGTAGTGGTGCTGGAAGGATTGGATAGTCTGGTTGCCACTGCCTCTGCCCGATGTACTCTCTGTGCCCAGAATAATGCCCGTCAGGGACCCCGTATTCCACCAGGAGTTCAGTCTAGGGGACTAACACCCTTTGAGTCTTTAGTTATAGACTTCACAGAAATGCCCAGGAGCGGTAGGCTCCGATACCTCTTGGTCATGGTCTGTACCTTTTCTGGGTGGGTGGAAGCATATCCTACAGTTACTGAGAAAGCCACAGAAGTAGCTCGAGCCCTCCTTAGGGATGTCATCCCCAGGTATGGATTGCCCCTTGCCATAGGTTCAGATAATGGGCCCGCCTTTGTTGAAGCTACACTTCAGGCCCTGTCCCGCGCATTGCGCATTACCTGGAAATTGCATTGTGCCTATCGTCCCCAGAGTTCAGGGCAGGTTGAGCGAGCAAACAGAACCTTGAAAAATAGCCTAGCAAAGATTTGTCAGGAAACCCAACTGAAATGGCCACAGGCACTGCCACTAGCCCTCTTCCGCCTCCGATGCACTCCAACTAAAGGAACAGCCCTTTCTCCCTTTGAAATTGTGTATGGGAAGCCCCCAGCCATTTTGCAGGGAATTAAGGGAGACATAGGGATTTTAGGGTCTGCCCAGGTGCAGGAGCAAGTAGCCCTCTTGGGCAAGATAATTTCTGAGCTTCAGTCTTATGTGAGAGAAATAAACCCTGTCCCCTTCCAGGCTCAGGTACATTCCTTCCTGCCAGGGGATAGAGTTTGGGTGAAAGACTGGAGGCTCCAGCCTTTGGGGCCCCGATGGAAAGGACCTTTTACTGTTTTGCTTTCTACCCCTACAGCTGTGAAGGTCGCAGGGATTACTCCATGGGTCCATTGGTCTCGAATTAAGTCTGCTGACCAGACTGAGCCCAGCACGGATCAGACGGAGCCTAGACAGTGGAGAGCAGAAAGAGATCCAGCGGAGCCATTGAAGTTGCGCTTGACCCGAACCAAAGAATCTACTAGCTGAAAAGAAGGGTCAACTGCATACTGCAGGAGCGGCTGAACTTCGGCTTCATACTGAGACTCTTTCTTGCCCAGATTCTGGCTTTCTTGGAATTTGAGAGCTTGATCCTTGTCAGTTGAGGGTCTATCCCAACTGGTATAAGAACTCAAAGACTGAGAACACTATATTAGAGTAATCTGTGATTAGCACAGACTGTTGAAATATTATTGCTTAATTAGTTTGCTGTATTTGTTTTAGATTAGGAAGAAAGAAAATGTTAGTAGTTTGGATGCTTTTGTTGTTTTCTACTCCTTGCCTCCTTGTTCCTAATACCCCAACTCGCTCCAACCTTTGGTTACACTCAGTCCAGGAACTAATTAGCCAGGCAAAGATTACTTCCCCTTGTATTGTGTGTTCCCGATTTTCTCCTTATACTACAGATGTCCCAGCTGTTCCTGTGCAACTCCCAGCTCTTATACCTCCCTATTTTTCGAGTTCAGGTCCTTGGAGCCAGGATTATACTTGGTGGTCCTTTTATAATGCTACTTCCCCCTCTGACTCTTCTCTAAGGCCAGTTTTTACGTCTCCCTATCCAGCTTCTGGAGTGTTTTGTTTAACAAGAAACATCTCAACTGTTCTTCCCATTCCCTGTAACTATACTAATGTTCTCCCAGAAAAAGGAGAATCTGTGTGGGTAGTTTCTCCAGGTACTCCTATGTGCCCTACTACCGTACCTGCAGATTATGACCCAGGTGATTATCTGGCTCCTAAGCGTACCACTGAGAAGACTATAGTGTCCAAGCTTATTTTCTACTTTCATAAGTCCCCGGGGTATGAAGAGTTACTAACAAATGAGCAGCCTGTCACAATTGGGGATTGGCGCCTATGGTGTGCAAAGTCTCCATTTCGTCTTCGTTCCCCCTGGGATAGGGGCTCGCATTATGGGCACCCTAAGTACCCTGTCCAGCCTGAGCCAACATTTATTGGGAACTTTCCTCACCCTCTCCTTGGTCATTACTGGCTCTGTGATAATGTCCTCCACATGATTCTTCCCTCCACATATGATTTTTGTGTATTGGTAACCTTGAATTATTTTCCTAAAGTTATTCCTCTTCTTAAGCCACTATCCCCGCACCGTTCTAAGCGAGAGGCTTTGTCCTTACCCTCCTCCGTTGCCACAGAGGATGAGGCGATTGAATTAGCCCTCCAGTATATCAATTCTACTTATCCTCTGACTAAAAAGAGACTTGTAGCCCTTTCTGCCACGGCCTGGATTCCAATTGGAGGCCCGGTAGCGGGTATTACTGAACTAGGTATGGCTACCCGGAGACTTCAGTCCCTACTTCATGTTTTAGTTCATGAGCTGAACGTGGTAGTCAATGCATTGCAGGATCAAATTAATGAATTAAGTATAGTTTCTCGATATAACCGTATGGGCCTTGACTATCTCTTTGCAGCTCAGGGTGGTCTCTGCACAGTGTTAAATTCTTCAGAGTGCTGTACTATTGTCATAAATAGGACGCATGTAGTTAGGCATGCCATGGATAAAGTCCTACAGTTGGCTAGCCTTAATGTGGAGGATTACCGAGGAGGATTAGACCTTACCTCCTGGTGGTGGTCATTGACCTCCTGGATACGTCCCTTGTTTATTTCCCTAATAGTCTTAGTTCTAGCAGGGTTGTTGTTTTGTTTCCTGGCCTCATGTGCTTCGGCAGTATGCCGTCGAACCTTAACAAGTAGAGTAATGGTGGTTCATAAGTCTATTCCTAGTTAGGACCACTATAATCTCCAGAGTTTGAGTTGTGAGACTTATCTCTGCATAAGCTGATTTTAGTCTCAAAGGGGGGAATGAGGCAGCCATGGGCATAATTCTGAGAAATCATATTAAGGGTTAATTTTGGTTAAAGGTGCTCAAATACTATTTCTGCAAATTCTCAGTTTTGCAAGTACAGTGGAGGAATGCAGGCTGGAATTAATTACTAGAACTCTGTTGAGCAAAAGGTTAGAAAGGTCAGAGACAGGAATTTCTTTCACCCTTGTGAATAATGAATGCTAGCTCAACATTTGTATACTGTTAGGCATACTGTAGTTTAAAGCTGAAATACTATTTCAGAAGTGCTTGATATGTAGATTTTGTTATAAGAAGATAGCTTAGATATAGAGACCATTATAAGTATGTAGAATATGTCTTATAAGGATGCTTACTTTAGAATATGCTGTATTCTGTGTAAACTAATAATTCTGTGTGGAATATTTGTTCAACTCTCTGTCTGACGTTCTGAGCAAGGACTGCAGTGAAGAGGCCAACATGTGTTTTAAGTTATCTGCAGTTCTGGCTGGTTCAATGTATAAGCTGATAGGTGAAAGAGGTCAGGACTAGTCAGCTCTCTTCTCCTTGATTAATTATAGGTAGAATGTAGAAATGGTCTTGAAAGTAATAACCTGATATGTATGCTATTAAGTAAGATTGGCCCTTGACCCCTTTAATGAATGCCAGAGTTTAGTTAGCAGTTAGTACTAGGAATATGAGAAATCAATCATAATAACATGTAAGAGACTGGAGCCCAAATGTCTGGTGTAAGGGGCCCCAGGTCACAGGTCAGTTTAGGATGTCTGGAACCTATGTAACTGATATTTGTATGGAGCTGATTGGTTGAGGCAAGGTAATCAATCTATTCCTTAACCAATTGGAGAGTAAGGGGGCTAGGCTAGGCTAGATAGAACTGTATTTAAGTGGGAGAAGAAGCAGGTTACGTCAGAAGGAGCTCAGAAGAGAGAGAAGGATAGAAGGAACAGACAGAAGAAGGAGAAGACAGCATAAGAAGAGAAGCAGCTGAGAGAGAGACAAAGAGAGCTGAGAAAGAGAAGAAGAGACTTAATGCTGATGTTCTACTTTGTTTGCTGGCAAATAAAGAAGATTACTCTCTCATTCTGGTGTGCTGTCTGACTCCTGAAGTATTATAAATTTATGCATCCATTCCTGCAACATTTTAATATAGCTATTTTGCTTTTCTTGAGCTGGGAGCAGATCTGGAATTGCAAGACAGCATTTTTTTCTGGCAACATTCTGTAGAAATTTGTGGTTTGACATTTGAGCTATGCTAACTTGTGATAAGTTGCTTAAGAGCCAGAGACTCCTATGACTAAGGACACCTGCTGTATCCAGATAAACAATCAGAAGGAGAAGTAAGTGGGTGTGGGTAAAATTGTAGGCTAAGCAAGAGGGTGGAGGGGGCTAGTATGATGACTGTGCATACCAAGGACATAGGTCAACCCATACCAAATGAAAACTTATGCTTATATGCATGACAGGTCCTAACTGCCAATATAAGGGAATAAATGATAGAATTTGATGGAACATGATTCATAACAGGAAACAGAATATTCTGGAAAGATGCATATTCATTAGGTAGGAAGGGAAATTATAATTAAGATAATGAAGAAAGGAAGAAAAAAGTATTTAAGAGGAAACAGAACTGAGGATGGTGAGCCTCAGTGTGTCCACTAGCAGGTGGACATATTGACAGCTCCCAGGGAAAACTCTGTTTTTATTTGCTACATAATACTGTATTGGGAGTTTATTTGTTACTATTTCAATAATTACTGATAGGCTTCTTTGACAATTTGAATAAACATTTATTATGTCTAATACTTATTTTGTAGCCAGAGTTTTTCTTGCCTGGAATTCTGCCTGGGGGAGTAAAGATTTGCTCGAGGGTCCCCCCGAGGAGATCTCCAGAAGTTTACTTCTGTCTCAGAGGCAAGACAGAAAGTGAACACCGGGGTATGACGGGCTGAATCTGCAGCCTGCCAGAGGGAGGAGAGGGAACAGTTTTGGACCCCAGAGGTGGAAGGGAGGGATACAGAGGTGCCTTCCCAGATGAGGGCTGGGAAGGGAACCTCGATCTACGCAGGGGCCACAGGATTTTAGATCATTTTTAGGTCTAAAACCACCTTCAACCTATCCATAGGATTAACCTATAATTGAGTATATATGGTACATTCAATCAAAATCTGTAACAAAACATATTTCTGAAAAATACAATAAATAGGCAGTATTAGCCTTCTACCTTATTTTTTTAAAGGGTATGTTTAAAAAAATATGATTAATAAAAAATCAAAATAAGAGTTCATGTATCTCTTTTTAGTCGTGTTTGTTCTTGAAGGAGGTAGAGGTCCATCTCTCTCTCTCTACGGATCTGGGAATTTGCCACAGCAATTGAGGGGCATGTGTGCTTTACCTTGTCTGGTGTTTCAACTCCCTCAAAAATACATCTATATCTGAGGGGGGGGGGGGGGGGGGTTTGAACACCAGACAGTTAAGCACACTTTCTCCTGAATCACTGTCGCAAACCCCCAGTTCCAGGTATATTCAGGAATAACAGAGATGCATTTATTCGTAAAAGGCTGGTGGAGAGACACAATGATACTGGACTGAAAGAGAATCCTGGGATAGACTCAATTGGCCCGATATTTAAAACAATATAAACTGGCAGGAAAGGCTCCTGACTGTTTAAATCACCTGAAAATCAAAGGAATAGGGTAAATTGGGTCTTCCAAAAAAACCAGGGGAGACGCTGGTTCAAAAGGTGATCTTTATTGACACAGTTCAAATGGCTCGACACAGCTGCTGTGTTTTGGCATCAAAACGCTTGCTTCAGTAGTCTCGCAGTGTTCGTTGTGCAAAGGTAGGCACTATTTCCAAGATCATATGTAAATTTAGGCGAATAAGGTCGGTCCAGGGTAAATGGATATGCATGAAAACTTGTCTTATTCGCCTAAATTTACATATGATGTACGTGCATCCATTTACACCAACGGAAGCGTTGCACAAATCCCAGCATGTAGATTTAGGCGCACTGGGCCATATTCTATAACTAGGCATGTAAATTTCAGAAGGCCCATGAAACGCCCATATCCTCACCCATAACCATGCCCTATTTTTGCCTGCGCGTGTTACAAGTTTGGCGCACATTGTTACAAAATATGCTTAGCGATTTGTACATCTGAACTCTAATCAGTGCCAATTAGTGCTCACCATTGCTTGTTAAGTACTGTTATCGGCGCTCAATAGCTTGTTAAGTTACATGTATTTTTTATAGAATGTGCGCCGATTTCAGCACGGATCTCTAGATGCACTATATAGAATCCGGGGGTTAATGCATCGACTTGTTTATTGAGTAATAATTTCTTTAAAAAACAAAAACCCCTCATTCGACTGTTTCTTCCAATCTCATTTACTATGTAACTGTTATCTATTGTGTGCACCTTGGTCCTAAGCCAAGCGACAACTGAAAAAGTATTGCTGCACGGCAATTCCTCCGCCTCAAAACATTATGTATGGAACTGGTTACCGAGTGGGGCAAATGAAACACATTTCATCAGAGGGGGTATCCCAAAAGGCTGCCTGCACCTGGATAGGATGGACCACACAGGTCTTCATCTGCCGACATTTACTGAGTTACTATGAATCAGATGCTCAAATAATTGGGTATCAAGTGTACTGCCATGTGACATAAACCTGTATGATTGAGTTTGAACATCTTGTCTACTATAAAGTTTCAAAAGATGCTGAAATTTGATCATAAAAGTTAGTTACCACAATCAAAATAATATATAAATAAGTAAGTAAGTAATTAAATAAATAAATAAATAAATAAAATACAAATCAGAGGACCTACCAAAACAGTAGGATTAGAAGACCATTTCTAAATGTAGTGGGCCCCTCATATAATGGGGCTGAGGGTTACCCAAAGGAAGGGTATATAATCTTTAAGTAATCTATAATCTATGGCCTAATTTTTACTCCTATTCTCGTGTCACACTCACAGCACCCAAATGGTGAAGGGTTCACTCCAGTAGTGAATGAGTCAAATTGTCCACGGGTTGCATATACTCAAAAGGACATGTTTATCCACTCTAGTTGAGATAATATTTAATCATCTCTCTGCCCTCATTTGCAACTTTCTTTAAATTAGTCACCTTATTTTCTAACTCCTCTTAATCTCTTTCCTACCTATAAGGTTTCATCTTTGCTTATACCCTAAGCTGTCTATTAAAATGTTTTATTACGTATTGTGTTAACATCATAAGTAGTATACTACTCCATATTTTGTATTATTTGAATATTTTTACTGCTGTAATTGTCTATTGCTTATGTCTGATTTATTCTTACAGTATATTGCTTTGAGGGCTTCTTTTACAAAGCCGCGCTAGGGATTCCCACACAGCAAATGATAGTAAGCCCATAGGAATTGAATGGGCTTTCTCTCAATTGCTGCATTAGGAATTGGTAGAGTGGCTTTGTAAAAGAAGCCCTGAGTGAATTCCTTCAAAAAGGCAGTAAATAAATCCTCACAAATAAATAAATAATAAATAAATAAATAATTGGGTTAATTGTTGGAACAATCTCCTTCACGTCCAGCTCAACATCATGCTGTCTCGCTCCCAGAAAGTAAACTGCAAAATACTTCTGATGTGCCTTTGGCTTTTCTTTCTCCCTCATCTACTCTGTAGCCCTTTTCTCTTCAGTAGGTCTGTGTATCTTTTGGGCCAAAGTGGTTCTCCCTTTCTTCCAGTGGGTGCTTTTATCCCTTTAGTGTATCAGATAGCTCTATCTGATGTTTCACTGTGCTCTTGAGGGGCTAATGCAGAAAACTGTGCGTTAGAACCACTGCGCGCGTGGTTTCTATTGCAAGCTTTCTGCAAATTATTATCTACGGGATGCAGCATTCAATGCGCATATCAATTACTGCAGTGTTTGAAAGGCAGAAGTAATCCGCAGGCCACTGCATAATGTCTCCCTTCCTGTCAGTGCCTGAGTGCTGATTAGCTCATGGACTAATAGGAACGGGACATATAAAACTAACTAAATAAACAAACAAACAAACAAACAAACACCGGAGGTCTTCATCTGCCCCAACCTCCCTAGTAGTCTATTAACCCCCTCCCTCAAAGCTGACCTCCCTGTCCCAGAAATAAAAAAAAAAAACATCCCTTGTACTTTAGCAGCCCCCTCCCTTCCCCACCTGACCCTCCCACACACTGATATTAAAAAAACAATCTGTGGTGTCTAGTGATACCCCTAGCCCCAACCCCTCCTCCAGGATGAACTGGGGAGGGTTTTGGGTGCTGCCATTTTTCAAGATGGCAGCATGAAGGCAGGGGTAAGTGGGCATTGCTCCTTCAAAGTACACTAAGGGAGCTGTCTATGAGGGCCTGGGACAGGGCTTGGGGGGGGGGGGGGGGAGAGGAGGGTGCTGTAAGTAACCAGGGATTATTTTTTACACATCAGGGTAGGGGAGGGTCATGTCGGGCGGGAGGGGGACCGCCAGACTACCATGGATTATTTTTTGTAAGTACATAAGTAATGCCACACTGGGAAAAGACCAAGGGTCCATCGAGCCCAGCATCCTGTCCTGGGGGCAGGAGGTTTGGGTTGGGGGTGGGGGAGGGCCACTAGACTACTAGAGATGCTTTTTTATTTTTTTTTGGGGGGGGGGGGGGTAGAGTGGTTGGGTGGGGGAGGGAGAGGGTAGCTAGTCTATCAGGGATCTGTTTTAATTTCGGGGTCAGTTTGGAGGCAAAGACTCAGAATGTTCTTCCTACTCATGCATAAAAAAAAGAGCATTTTGGAGCCTGCTACATAAATATCTTTAGCTCCATTCATTTACTGTCAGGTAAAAAGCCTACAAATGGAAAAGTTGAAGACTACAGTGGTTCTTCCCAGATGTTGTAATCTGGCAACATCACCTCACAGTGCAAACTAGAAAATCATTCACAAAGTCACAAAGAACCCCAGAGACTAACATCTAAAGGATCTGTGGGGCCTGTCATTGTGGCTGATATGAGGGGTCATATGTTACCATCAGGAAAAAAAAAAACACTGAATAGGAACGGTGTACATAGGAAGGTAGCTAGGAAGAACCCACTGCTCTCTGTAAAGAGCAATACAGCCCACCTCAGGTCATCGATGAGCATCTGGATGACTCACAAGACATCTGGAATAGTAGTCTCTGGACAGATGAGTCAAAAATTGAACTTTTCCATTATAATACAAAATGTTTTGTTTTGTAAAAAAAAAACCAAACAAGACCTTACACAGTACAGTATTATCCCAACTGTCAAGCCTTATATAATAAAATTCTAGGCCAGGTCATTTATCTGCCAGTTGAATCCGAGCCAAAAGTGAGTCATGAAGCAAGATAACTACCCTACACATTCAATTAAATCTACTAAAGAATGGTGGAAGAGGACACACACGGGCATCTATACGTTTTTATAAAGTAGCACCAAAAAAGGCACCTTCCTTCTCACTGAATCCTGGTGCGTCTTTTTGAATCCTAATATCATGGTGTCTCTTCACTTTTAAAGAGAGGCTATTTCCTGCATCCACCAACCTTTTATCAAACACTTCCCTAAATTATTCCTGAATTTATCATTCACCACCTTGATGATAGAGCCATTTGCTCTCCTACTATCACACTGCACCAGCCTCCCAAGCTACCATTACGGTGTCTTCTAGGACACGGTAACAGACAGAAGGGTAGTGACGGACAAAAAGGTTCCTATAGAAATCAATGGAAAATATACGAGAAACTGTAATCATATCATGTCTACAATGGACCATGTTGTCATTGCTCATGTTATATATATGTTCTACTCTTTGCAAACCTACTGAGATTGCCGATACCCAAACAAGGTCAGGTTAGACTTTGCACAGGTACAAAACAAAAGGACTGTGAAAACAGTGTCCTTACAAAAATCACTTAAGTAACATTTGTTATCTTAAAATCTGAGCTTCATCTGAGAGTAGCAAAATATCTCATCATCATGGGTTAGTGAAGATTATTCCTGACAGCAAACCTCATTTTGCATCACTCCAGACGTCATCACTAGCCGAATAAGAAAAACAAACACTAGAACTTACATCTCTCGTTTCACCCATTATCTCATGTTCTATGAACCTCCTTTACTCTCATAATTAGCTTAAACCTTAGAGCTTTGTGGTCGTTTCTTTGGTAGGGGCTGTGTCTCAGGTAACAACTGGTTGCAAAACTAAAACATATGATTTATTCATACATTCATTCATTCATTCAACGCGATTATGGTATAGCCCTTGTGGAATAAACTTCAAGCATGGTATATGGACTTTCTGGCAAATTCATCTATTCTCTTCAAACTAAAACGACCACAAGAAACTGAATAATTTCTTCACATCAGAGGAAGAATTGCTAATAGGTTCTTTATCAAGATTAATTGCACATTTCAGTTCCATGAAGTTAAACCAGGCATCAACCCTTTAATAATTATTAGTCAAAGCAGAATATCTAAGTCAAACAATTAACTGTTTCATAATTAATTTCTATTTGATAATTACTTTGTCCTTGTCAGCTCATAAGCCAGATGCCTGATTCACTAAGATTTTTCTCCCAGTCTACTTCTATTGGAAAGAAGATTGGAGAATCGGGCATGATCCATATGTCAAGAGCATTACAATTAATAAAGCTATTTCATGTATACACGCATTTCAAGATTTAAAGAGACGGGGGAAGGGATTTTAGGTTTAGCTCACGCCTTTTTCAGTAGTAGCCCAGTCAGATACAATATGTATCTCCCTGTACCCGAGGCAATGGAGTATTAAACAACTTGTTAAAGACCACGAAGACGGACAGTTGGATTTGAACCTGGCTCCTAACCCACAGCTCTAACCATTCCTCCACTGCTAATATCTCTGGACCAAAGTCAGCTTGGCTGAAACACTAAGCACTAAGGAGAAATGAGTCAGCCTGATGGCTCAGTGCTAGTTTTGTGCATCGTCACAAGGAAGGACGTGGGTTTGACCAGGGTTGTGTGTTGGAGGGGCACTCTTCACAACACCCAGAGTTGGAGGAAGATAGGGAGGAGGAGTCAGTCATTGTACAATGGTGACATGATTTCAAGGACACTGGTGCATGGTCCTTGGCTGAGGTGGATGCATGGACCAGGTAAGTTAGGAGAGGTATAAATAGGGTAAAGACCCCAGACAGTTATAATAAAGGCTCAAAATACCAGATTCCATCCTTGCTTCCAACTGAGCAAAACGCCTGGAAGTCCAAAGAAGTTTAAGGAAACTGATGGGTCAAAAACAAGGTTTAGAAGTAGCTATTATTTTTCTCATGACTTGAGGCCTGATTTTATGTGAAGTGAAGGTCTGTTCCCACACAAACAGTATTATCCAGGCACTAAAGCCTTCCTTTGACGCTCTGCATAGGTAACTCAACAGGTCCAACTGACCTCCTCAGTTGGTCCAGTGGCTCTTATCTAAAGCAATGTAAGCAACAATATGTCTCAGCTGTTAGCCATACCACTGATTACCTATAGGTGGAAGGCATGGCACTCATAATAAGCAGGGTAGAGTTAAGCAGAGTACACAGAAGACAAAAATGCATTTTTAATTTACCTTAAGCAACAGTCTGGTTTCAACAAGGGCTGAAATGTTAATGCAAATTTATTTTCATATTTTTATAACAGTGAGTTCAACTGTTCTTCTCTATTTACACATTAGGTATTTGTAAAGTTTTCTTCTTCTTTTTTTTTTGTGTCACATTTCTGGAATGAGTTTGCCTCTTTCACAATTCCCTTACACAGAAAATGAGAGAAGAGCACGCAGAGGGATGGCTTCTGGAATGCTTTTCCATACAGCTGGGTAGAAGGAAGCAATGGGGTTCTTTTATTACATACTGAATATATGTATGCTACGATTTGATATGGTTTTTCCACTTGTTGCAACCCTGCAGAAAAGGGTGGAGAGGGAGACAGAAAGGAGTCTGGAAGGTGCAAGTATGTCCTTATGTTATACTGTGCTGCTTAGTGGAGGCAGCTAAAGCCGTGGAATCCTGGAGTGCAACGGGTAGATGTGAATTGCTTGTTCTGGGGGGCTGGAGATCTGGTGGGTCTCCAGCCCCGCTAACCCCCCCAGCATCCCCTCAGGTGTCCCTGTGGGCCACGAGTCAATCCCCTCCCCCCATCTGGTGGTCTAGTAGCCCTTCCCCACCCCCTACCTTCAATTGGAGGAGGGAGGTGGCCACCCTCCTCTTCCATCGGCACCGCCTCCAAAAATGGTGGTACACAGCCCAGCGCATCTTGGGATGCACTGGGTGGGGCTTCAATATGATGTGAAGTCCCGCCCAGCGAATCCCCGAATGTGCTGGGCAGGGCTGGGCACCGCCATTTTCGAGGTGGAGCTGATGGAAGAGGAGGGTGGCCAGCTCCCTCTTCCAACTGAAGGTAGGGGGGGTGAGGAAGAGCCGTAAGACCACCAGATGGGGGGGGGGGGGATTGACCCGCGGCACACCAAGAACATCTGAGGGGATGCTGGGGGGGGGGGGGTCAGTCGGGCTGGAGACCCATCGGATCTCCAGCCCCCCAAACTTGTGTCAGGAGGGGGGAGTCAGGGGGACTGGAGGTCCGCCAAACCTCCAGCCCCTGTTTCGCTTGGCTTGGGGGTAGTTAAGGGTCTGGTGGTCCTATATTCCAGCGCTATTTTTAGAGCGCCGTTTGGAACAGCGCAGGGCTTTTAATCATCTGCCCCACAAGTCAAGTCAGCATCAACACGCATACATTTAGGCGCGCCTACTTACACCAGGTCTAGCACCATTGTACTTAGGGCCTTGTAGACCTGGCTTTTAAAAAAACTCTTTGAAAGAAAATAAGTTTGGAGATGTAACAGGAAATGGGGTCAAGCTGTCCAGATGATACAGTTCCAAACTGGCACCCACAGTGATAACTGTAGGGCCCCAAATCCAGTAGTCACATTCCTCTTTTATTTTCAAATTATTGGGTTCTATTATCACAACAAATCGAAAGAATCTACTGTACAAAAAGAAACACAAAGCATTTGCCTCAAACTGTGGAGAAAAGGACCTCAGTGACACTTTACAAATTTATTGACTAATAAAAAAAGTCACCATCACCAGTCCAAAAAAACAAAACAAAACTCCACTGCCAAAACAACAACAAAAAAGGTTATTCACAAAAATTATCTTTAAGCAAATATATGGTCTTAATGATAGTAACAGCTCTGTCAGTATTTTTGTGTGTATAGGGAATACTAAACTGAAGAGTTTCAAGTTAAGAAGCAGAAGTGATAAAACAAACTGCACTGCCACATCCCAGTTGTACTGATCTGCACTGGCTGAGTGATTATAATGTTTTTTTCAAAATGTAGTGTTTTGGATCAATGATGGTGACTTTTTTCATTATTAGTTAAACAATTGTGAAACGACACTAGGGATCTTTTTCTCCACAGCTTGAGGGAAATACTTGTTCTGCGTTTCCCTTTGTACAGTAGATTTCTTTTGATTTGTTGAGTTATTACACTCGGATGAGGCTGCCCCACAACACAGTGACTGTGCGAAGATGCGTTATAAAAAACAGAGGGGGGAGAGACAGAACCCACAGTGAGGACAGAAAAGGAGGAAATCGATGAGAATTGCTGGCTCTCAGCATATAGACAGTACCTAATTCCACAATTTACTTCTTACTTTTTTTTTTTTAAACAAGCAACTCTTAAAATCTTTCTTACAATTTTCCCTCATAGTAAATGATGATGATGGCAGAGAAAGACCTGTACGGTCCATCCAGTCTGCCCAACAAGATAAACTCATATGGGCTACTTTATGTGTATACCTGACTTTGACTTGTATCTGCCATTTTCAGGGCACAGACCGTATAAGTCTGCCCAGCACTAGCCCCTCCTCCCAACCACTAGCCCCGCCTCCCACCACCGGCTCTGCCACCCAATCTCTGCTAAGCTTCTGAAGATCCATTCCTTCTGAACAGGATTCCTTTATATTTATCCCACGCATTCTTGAATTCCGTTACCGTTTCATCTCCACCACCTCTCGAGGGAGGGCATTCCAAGTATCCACCACTCTCTCCGTGAAAAAATACTTTCTGATATTTTTCTTGAGTCTGCCCCCCTTCAACCTCATTTCATGTCCTCAAGTTCTACCGCCTTCCCATCTACGGAAAAGGTTCGTTTGCGGATTAATACCTTTCAAATATTTGAACGTCTGTATCATATCACCCCTTTTTCTCCTTTCCTCCAGGGTGTACATGTTCAGGTCAGCAAGTCTTTCCTCATATGTCCTGTAACGCAAATCCCATACCATTCTTGTAGCTTTTCTTTGCACCACTTCAAGTCTTTTTACATCCTTAGCAAGATACTTAGCAAGATATGGCCTCCAAAACTCATTTTGGGGTCCTTTTACCAAGCTGAAAAATGGCCATAGTTGGTATTTTAAAAAACATGGCCATGTGCTAATTTCCCATTTGGCGTGTGGCCTTTACCGCTGGGAGCCCTTACCGCCACCTATTTAGAAGATGGTAAGGGTTCCTGCGCTACTCCTGCGCTAATCAGGTGACACACGGTAATATGCCTGCACTACCCAATTAGCGCAGGTACACCTATTCTCCGCCACCTACACGCCTCCTGTCACAACCCCCCCCCCCCCCCAAAAAAAATATTTTTTACCAAGGGACTAGCATGTGCAGATGGCCAAACTACCACGGAAGCCTCAGCACCTCCCAGGTAGTGCCCTTTTACCGCGCAGTAGTCCCGTGTTAGGCCTACCATGCCTTAGTAAAAGGGCCCTTTAAAGATTGTTGATACTATATAATGCAGTTTATCAGTTAAAAAAGAACACTGACCGATACTCAGCCAGTGGCAGTCAGGGCTATTTTGGTTGCTGGCAACATTCGGCATTGAATATCCAGGCATATGTGGCCAGCAAACACTTAAGAAGTTAAGGGAGTCTTTTACAAAGCAGCGGTAAGAACAATGCGGGATTACTGCTTGCTAAAATGGAAGTACAACTGGGCTACCGCAGCAGCCCGGCGGTAGCTCCCACCCCCAGAGCGCACCATTGCCGGCAGTACAAAAAATATTTAAAGTTTTGTAGCGCCGGTGGTACCCGGCGGTAATCGGGCACTGCTGTGCATTGCCCAGTTACTGCCAGGTTAGCGCAGGAGCCCTTCCTGCCACCTCAATGGGTGACAGTAAGCAGGGCCGACGAGAGGGGGGGACAGGGGGGGACAAAATTCCCCAGGCCCGGGTCTCTGGGGGGGGGGCGCCGCCGCAGTCCGGCCCGCCCTCCGTCACTCCCTGGCATTGAACTTAAGCGCCTCACTTTCGAAAGCGCAGCAAGCAGCGGCAGACCACTCCTTCCTTCCGTGTCCCGCCCTCACCTGACGTAACTTCCGCGAGGGCGGGACATGGAAGGAAGGAGTGGTCTGCCGCTGCTTGCTGCGCTTTCGAAGGTGAGGCCCTTAAGGTCAGTGCAGAGGGCCCAGTGGCGGGTGGGGGGGAGGGGCCCGTGGGCGGCCTTGTCCCGGGCCTGGCCCAGTCTCTCGGCGGCCCTGACAGTAAGTGCTCCCCCTCTGAAATGGGCAAGCGGCAAGTGCTTCACTTGCCACATAGCCATTTCTTTAACAAAAAAATGAAAGACCTGCTTTTTACCTGCTGTGGTAAAAGGGGGCCTTGGCGTGCGTCAAATACATGCGCTGACACCAGTGCAGGCCCCCTTTTGCCGCAGATTTGTACAAGGACCCCTGTTTATTTCTGGGATAAGCAGCATAAAATGTATTGAACTTTTTCGGGATCTTGCCAGGTATTTGTATCCTGGATTGGCCACTGTTGGAAACCGGATGCTGGGCTTGATGAACCTTTGGTCTTAACCACATAACGTGAACTGCATAAAGATACAGCCTCTTGGAAGGGGCTCTCACCGTCTGCAGCAAGTGATAGGAAAGCACCCAAGCAGACAAAGGAAAAGTCCAGACCAGTGTGGTTTGGACTTTTCCTTTGGCTGCATAAAGATAGAACAAATTTTTATGTGGCCCAATTAATGCGGCAATCTTTTGCAGTTAAGTGCTGAATAAATCGGTACTTAACCGCATTAAGTGCCGACTCCACCCCCAGACTAGCTCGTTTTCGCTTAGGCACTAACAATGGATATTTAGTGCCACTATCCGATCAAGTTAAGGCTGCCAACTGGATCCAGATTTGCAGGGCAGGGTTTCCCTAAGAAAAACAAGATTACAAATCCCAGCATTAACTGGGATAAACCCAGGATTGGATCAAGCCTGTCCTGCGAATCTGGATTCAGTTGGCAGCATTAGGTTAAGTGCCTCTGAATATTTGCAGTTAGCCCTGGACAAGTGGTTTAAACAGGCAGGAAGGAGCCTCTCCTGGCTGCTAAAATCGCTTTAGTATCAGCCGGATGGTTTTTCATTGTTGGGACCCCTACATCAGCTTCTAAAAAATGACTGGCCTCCTGATATACTTAAGGTTCAGCTCTGTAGTTCTGGGAGTAGCTAAACTAGATGAGCAATCAAAACTTCAATCAACTTACCATCATGCCTGCCAAGAAATAAGTGCCAGAAAGAGAAAAAGGGCATTTTAATGATACCGACTGTACAAGCTGTGAGCTAAATTGTTTGCATTTTTCTTTTTTTTTTTTTTTTTTTTGGCAGTGCTGGTCCTTTGATCACATGCAGTGCCAAGTAGAGAATGACAAAGTCTGTCCCCGTCCCCGCAGGTTCTATCCCCGTCCCTGCGGGCTCTGTCCTCATTTGCAGAAGCCTCGAACATTTGTGATTTTATATTTAAATCTTTTTTTTTTAAAGCATAAAAAGGAATATTCTGTGCAACTGTTTACAAATCACAAATGGAAAGCAATAATAGCTACGAGCAACTATAATAAAACTCCCCCACCCTCTACCCTTCCAACCCTAACATAGCTGACTTCTACTACTCCAAGGAACCCCAATCCACCCTGTTAAAATGTCCAGGGTACAAAGTACAACCCATTCTGTATGCCCTAGCAGGGGAAAAATATGCCCTACGAAGCACTGTTACGATTTTTTTATTCTGTGGATGAATAACAAGTCATCAACAATCTCAGGATTCAGTCTAGCTCTCCCGTTTTCTATAGTCCTTCCTGCAATAGAAAATATATTTTCAGAGGATGTGCTGGTAGCAGGAATGAACAGGATTTTGCCAGTTGTGGCCAACACATTTGCTGGTTTTACAAAAAAAATGAAAACACCGTCATCTGCATCTTTAATAGTCTTCAAAGTACAGAATGACACAGGGACAAAGTTTGTCCCCACCCCATCCCAGTGTCATTTTCTAGAGCCAAGAAAACCACCCAGAACAGTGGATCTCTTTTGCTTCTCAAGGGATTTGATATTGCTATTCTAATTTGGTGTTATTTTTGTTCACTATTGTTCTAGTTTTACATTGATATCTTGTATGATTGTACACTGCATTGAACCCTTTTTAGGGGAAACTAATGGTTATATAAGAGCCAAACTGATATTGATGATCACGCCATAAACATAAGTGCCTTTTCAGTATTCTATAAAGCGAATGCTACATACCTGTAGAAGGTATTCTCCGAGGACAGCAGGCTGATTGTTCTCACTGATGGGTGACGTCCACGGCAGCCCCCTCCAACCGGAATCTTCACTAGCAAAGGCCTTTGCTAGTCCTCGCGCGCCCATGCGCACCGCGCATGCGCGGCCGTCTTCCCGCCCGAACCGGCTCGTGTTCGTCAGTCCAGTATGTAGCAAGACAAATACAAGGGAAGACACAACTCCAAAGGGGAGGCGGGCGGGTTTGTGAGAACAATCAGCCTGCTGTCCTCGGAGAATACCTTCTACAGGTATGTAGCATTCGCTTTCTCCGAGGACAAGCAGGCTGCTTGTTCTCACTGATGGGGTATCCCTAGCCCCCAGGCTCACTCAAAACAACAACCATGGTCAATTGGGCCTCGCAACGGCGAGGACATAACTGAGATTGACCTAAAAAAATTTACCAACTAACTGAGAGTGCAGCCTGGAACAGAACAAACAGGGCCCTCGGGGGGTGGAGTTGGATCCTAAAGCCCAAACAGGTTCTGAAGAACTGACTGCCCGAACCGACTGTCGCGTCGGGTATCCTGCTGCAGGCAGTAATGAGATGTGAATGTGTGGACAGATGACCACGTCGCAGCTTTGCAAATCTCTTCAATGGTGGCTGACTTCAAGTGGGCCACCGACGCAGCCATGGCTCTAACATTATGAGCCGTGACATGACCCTCAAGAGCCAGCCCAGACTGGGCGTAAGTGAAGGAAATGCAATCTGCTAGCCAATTGGATATGGTGCGTTTCCCCACAGCCACTCCCCTCCTATTGGGATCAAAAGAAACAAACAATTGGGCGGACTGTCTGTTGGGCTGTGTCCGCTCCAGATAGAAGGCCAATGCTCTCTTGCAGTCCAATGTGTGCAGCTGACGTTCAGCAGGGCAGGAATGAGGACGGGGAAAGAATGTTGGCAAGACAATTGACTGGTTCAGATGGAACTCCGACACAACCTTTGGCAAGAACTTAGGGTGAGTGCGGAGGACTACTCTGTTATGATGAAATTTGGTGTAAGGGGCCTGGGCTACCAGGGCCTGAAGCTCACTGACTCTACGAGCTGAAGTAACTGCCACCAAGAAAATGACCTTCCAGGTCAAGTACTTCAGATGGCAGGAATTCAGTGGCTCAAAAGGAGGTTTCATCAGCTGGGTGAGAACGACATTGAGATCCCATGACACTGTAGGAGGCTTGACAGGGGGCTTTGACAAAAGCAAACCTCTCATGAAGCAAACAACTAAAGGCTGTCCTGAGATCGGCTTACCTTCCACACGGTAATGGTATGCACTGATTGCACTAATGTGAACCCTTACAGAGTTGTCTTGAGACCAGACTCAGACAAGTGCAGAAGGTATTCAAGCAGGGTCTGTGTAGGACAAGAGCGAGGATCTAGGGCCTTGCTGTCACACCAGACGGCAAACCTCCTCCACAGAAAGAAGTAACTCCTCTTAGTGGAATCTTTCCTGGAAGCAAGCAAGATGCGGGAGACACCCTCTGACAGACCCAAAGAGGCAAAGTCTACGCCCTCAACATCCAGGCCGTGAGAGCCAGGGACCGGAGGTTGGGATGCAGAAGCGCCCCTTCGTCCTGTGTGATGAGGGTCGGAAAACACTCCAATCTCCACGGTTCTTCGGAGGACAACTCCAGAAGAAGCGGGAACCAGATCTGACGCGGCCAAAAAGGAGCAATCAGAATCATGGTGCCTCGGTCTTGCTTGAGTTTCAACAAAGTCTTCCCCACCAGAGGTATGGGAGGATAAGCATACAGCAGACCCTCCCCCCAGTCCAGGAGGAAGGCATCCGATGCCAGTCTGCCGTGGGCCTGAAGCCTGGAACAGAACTGAGGGACTTTGTGGTTGGCTCGAGATGCGAAGAGATCCACCAAGGGGGTGCCCCACACCTGGAAGATCTGTCGCACTACACGAGAATTGAGCGACCACTCGTGAGGTTGCATAATCCTGCTCAACCTGTCGGCCAGACTGTTGTTTACGCCTGCCAAATATGTGGCTTGGAGCACCATGCCGTGACGGCGAGCCCAGAGCCACATGCTGACGGTTTCCTGACACAGGGGGCGAGATCCGGTGCCCCCCTGCTTGTTGACGTAATACATGGCAACCTGGTTGTCTGTCTGAATTTGGATAATTTGGTGGGACAGCCGATCTCTGAAAGCCTTCAGAGCGTTCCAGATCGCTCGTAACTCCAGAAGATTGATCTGCAGACCGCGTTCCTGGAGGGACCAGCTTCCTTGGGTGTGAAGCCCATCGACATGAGCTCCCCATCCCAGGAGAGACGCATCCGTGGTCAGCACTTTTTGTGGCTGAGGAATTTGGAAAGGACGTCCCAGAGTCAAATTGGACCAAATTGTCCACCAATACAGGGATTTGAGAAAACTCGTGGACAGGTGGATCACGTCTTCTAGACCCCCAGCAGCCTGATACCACTGGGAGGCTAGGGTCCATTGAGCAGATCTCATGTGAAGGCGGGCCATGGGAGTCACATGAACTGTGGAGGCCATGTGGCCCAGCAATCTCAACATCTGCCGAGCTGTGATCTGCTGGGACGCTCGCACCCGCGAGACGAGGGACAACAAGTTGTTGGCTCTCGTCTCTGGAAGATAGGCGCGAGCCGTCCGAGAATCCAGCAGAGCTCCTATGAATTCGAGTTTCTGCACTGGGAGAAGATGGGACTTTGGATAATTTATCACAAACCCCAGTAGCTCCAGGAGGCGAATAGTCATCTGCATGGACTGCAAAGCTCCTGCCTCGGATGTGTTCTTCACCAGCCAATCGTCGAGATATGGGAACACGTGCACCCCCAGCCTGCGAAGTGCCGCTGCTACCACAGCCAAGCACTTTGTGAACACCCTGGGCGCAGAGGCGAGCCCAAAGGGTAGCACACAGTACTGGAAGTGACGTGTGCCCAGCTGAAATCGCAGATACTGTCTGTGAGCTGGCAGTATCGGGATGTGCGTGTAGGCGTCCTTCAAGTCCAGAGAGCATAGCCAATCATTTTCCTGAATCATGGGGAGAAGGGTGCCCAGGGAAAGCATCCTGAACTTTTCTTTTACGAGATATTTGTTCAGGGCCCTTAGGTCTAGGATGGGACGCATCCCCCCTGTTTTCTTTTCCACAAGGAAGTACCTGGAATAGAATCCCAGCCCTTCCTGCCCGGATGGCACGGGCTCGACCGCATTGGCGCTGAGAAGGACGGAGAGTTCCTCTGCAAGTACCTGCTTGTGCTGGAAGCTGTAAGACTGAGCTCCCGGTGGACAATTTGGAGGTTTGGAGGCCAAATTGAGGGTGTATCCTTGCCGGACTATTTGAAGAACCCACTGATCGGAGGTTATGAGAGGCCACCTTTGGTGAAAAGCTCTCAACCTCCCCCCGACTGGCAGGTCGCCCGGCACTGACACTTGGACTTCGGCTATGCTCTGCTGGAGCCAGTCAAAAGCTCGCCCCTTGCTTTTGCTGGGGAGCCGAGGGGCCTTGCTGAGGCGCACGCTGCTGACGAGAGCGAGCGCGCTAGGGCTTAGCCTGGGCCGCAGGCTGTCGAGAAGGAGGATTGTACCTACGCTTGCCAGAAGAGTAGGGAACAGTCTTTCTTCCCCCGAAAAATCTTCTACCTGTAGAGGTAGATGCTGAAGGCTGCCGGCGGGAGAACTTGTCGAATGCGGTGTCCCGCTGGTGGAGATGCTCTACCACCTGTTCGACCTTCTCTCCAAAAATGTTATCAGCACGGCAAGGCGAGTCCGCAATCCGCTGCTGGAGCCTATTCTCCAGGTCGGAGGCACGCAGCCATGAGAGCCTGCGCATCACCACACCTTGAGCAGCGGCCCTGGACGCAACATCAAAGGTGTCATACACCCCTCTGGCCAGGAATTTTCTGCCCGCCTTCAGCTGCCTGACCACCTCCTGAAAAGGCTTAGCTTGCTCAGGGGGGAGAGCATCAACCAAGCCCGCCAACTGCCGCACATTGTTCCGCATGTGTATGCTCGTGTAGAGCTGGTAAGACTGAATTTTGGCCACGAGCATAGAGGAATGGTAGGCCTTCCTCCCAAAGGAGTCTAAGGTTCTAGAGTCCTTGCCCGTGGGCGCCGAAGCATGCTCCCTAGAACTCTTAGCCTTCTTTAGGGCCAAATCCACAACTCCAGAGTCATGAGGCAACTGGGTGCGCATCAGCTCTGGGTCCCCATGGATTCGGTACTGGGACTCAATCTTCTTGGGGATGTGGGGATTACTTAATGGCTTGGTCCAGTTCGCCAGCAATGTCTTTTTGAGGACATGGTGCATGGGTACTGTGGACGCTTCCTTAGGTGGAGAAGGATAGTCCAGGAGCTCAAACATTTCAGCCCTGGGCTCGTCCTCCACAACCACCGGGAAGGGGATGGCCGTAGACATCTCCCGGACAAAGGAAGCGAAAGACAGACTCTCGGGAGGAGAAAGCTGTCTTTCAGGAGAGGGAGTGGGATCAGAAGGAAGACCCTCAGACTCCTCGTCAGAGAAATATCTGACGTCTTCCTCTTCTTCTTCTTCCCACGAGGCCTCACCCTCGGTGTCAGACACAAGCTCACGAACCTGTGTCTGCAACCGTGCCCGGCTCGACTCCGTGGAGCCACGTCCACGATGGGGGCGTCGAGAGGTAGACTCCCTCGCCCGCATCGGCGAAGCTCCCTCCGCCGACGTAGTCGGGGAGCCTTCCTGGGAGGTGGCCGCAGTCGGTACCGCACGCGGCACCGACGTCGGGGACCTCACCCCGGGCGATGGGCCAGCCGGCGCCACGCTCGACGGTACCGGTGGCGCAAGCACCGCCGGTACCGGAGGGGTAGGGCGCAACAGCTCTCCCAGAATCTCTGGAAGAACGGCCCGGAGGCTCTCGTTCAGAGCGGCTGCGGAGAAAGGCATGGAGGTCGATGCAGGCGTCGACGTCAGAACCTGTTCCGGGCGTGGAGGCTGTTCCGGGCTGTCCAGAGTGGAGCGCATCGACACCTCTTGAACAGAGGGTGAGCGGTCCTCTCGGTGCCGATGCCTGCTGGGTGCCGACTCCCTCGGCGACCCAGAGCTCTCGGTGCCGACGCGGGAAGGGGACCGGTGTCGATGCTTCTTCGATTTCTTCCGAAGCATGTCACCGGAGCTTCCCGGCACCGACGAGGAGGACGTAGAATCCAGCCGTCTCTTCCTCGGGGCCGAGACCGAAGGAGGTCGTCTCGGGGGGGCTGTACCGCAGGAGCCCTCAGGATGGGGGGAGACCCACCCGAAGGCTCACCGCCACCAGCAGGGGAGTGGACAGCCCTCACCTGCACTCCAGACGAGGCACCACCGTCCGACGACATCAGCAGACGAGGTCCCAGTACCACCGACGTCGATGCAGTCGCCCGATGCCTCGGTGCCGATGCAGAGGTCCGATGCCTCGATGCACCCGATACACTGGCGGCCGAGGGAGAAGACCTGGACGCTGACGAGGTCGATGCACGTGATACTCCCGGTGCCGATGCCGACGAAGAGCCCGAGAACAAAACGTTCCACTGGGCCAATCTCGCTACCTGAGTCCGCTTTTGTAAAAGGGAACACAGACTACAGTTCTGAGGGCGGTGCTCGGCCCCCAGACACTGAAGACACGACGAGTGTCTGTCAGTGAGCGAGATTACCCGGGCGCACTGGGTGCACTTCTTGAAGCCGCTGGAAGGCTTCGATGTCATGGGCGGAAAAATCACGCCGGCGAAATCAAAAGTCGAAATGACGAAGATTTAGCACCAAAAAATTTAGAAAGAAAATTTAGACCGAGGCCTAAACGAGGCCTACCCCGACAACGAAAGAAAACTTACCGGGGGCAAAATCTGAAAATACGGGAAGGGAAAAAAACCGAAGAGGTCTTCCGGCACACTTCCCGAACAAATAGAAGGACTTTCCGAAGAAAAAACACGTCGAAGGGACGCGCGAGGTCGACTTCCCGGGGCACGAACGGCGCAACGCGACCGTACCGAACTCGGACAAAAGAAGACTGACGAACACGAGCCGGTTCGGGCGGGAAGACGGCCGCGCATGCGCGGTGCGCATGGGCACGCGAGGACTAGCAAAGGCCTTTGCTAGTGAAGATTCCGGTTGGAGGGGGCTGCCGTGGACGTCACCCATCAGTGAGAACAAGCAGCCTGCTTGTCCTCGGAGAAAGTATTCTCTACAGAATAGGCTTGAAATAGGTGCCTGGTAACTGGCACCCTGGTGTAGAATTACCCTCACAATGACTGAACCGAAACTGCCGAGATTATAGCTAGGAGGAAGACACAGAGCAACACACGCAACAGCAGTACAATGCAACATATACATATACGTATGGTCATGTTATTGCTTATTAGATTGTTCAGATATACACTTTCCTCCGGATTCTACAGATAGTGCCCAGATTTACATGCCCAAAATGTGCATACAAATTAAGGGGGTCTTTTACTAAACCTCGGTAGCTTTTTTTAGCTTGTGGTAGAAATCAGCTGGCGGTAAACTCTGAGACACCCATCTAATATAATAAAACGCACCGTGAACGTTCTGAAGACAACGTTCTGAAGTCACTCAAACATTACTTGAAGGGTTCGTGGATTCGTGGTGTGAAGCCAGCCAGGCTGCCAGCCGTCTCTGCCCCGCCCTCGCGTCAAATGTCATGACGTCGAGGGCGGAAAAAAAACAAAACAAAGCGCAGCGTCAGGGAAGGAGGCGGCGCTCCCGACGTCTCTAGCCTTCCCTTCGCTGTGTTCCGCCTTCTTCTGACGTCAAGGATGACGTCAGAAGAAGGCGGAACTCAGCGAAGGGAAGGCTAGATGTCGGAAGCGCCGCCTCCTTCCCTAACGCTGCGCTGCCGGAACCGCCGCCACGGAGGTAAATTAAAAAAAAAAAAAAAGGGATGTTGGGGGGAGAGAAGAGGGTGGGCAGTTGAACAATGGGAGCGGGAGGGCAGAGGAGAAACGACAGCAAGGATGCGAAGGGGGGAGGGGGAAGAAGAGGGCGGGACAGGCTGGGACATGGGAGACAGAAGAGCATGGATGCGAGGGGGGATCATGGAAGGGAGAGAGGGGAATTGCTGGAAAAGGATGAATGGACGAGGGGGCAGGGGACAGAGAAGCATGGATGGGCATGGATTGAGATGGCAGGGCTCAGGGAGAGAGGGGAATTGCTGGAAATGGATGAATGGAGGGGGCAGGGAACAGAGGAGCATGGATGGACATGGATTGGGAGGGCAGGGCTCAGGGAGAGAGGGGAATTGCTGGATAGGGATGAATGGAGGGGACAGATGGGCATGGATGGATATGGATTGCAGGGCAGGGCTCAGGGAGAGAGGGGAATTGCTGGATAGGGATGAATGGAGGGGGCAGGTGACAGAGGAGCATGGATGGGCATGGATTGGGAGGGCAGAGCTCAGGGAGAGAGGGGAATTGCTGGATAGGGATGAATGGAGGGGACAGATGGGCATGGATGGATATGGATTGCAGGGCAGGGCTCAGGGAGAGAGGGGAATTGCTGGATAGGGATGAATGGAGGGGGCAGGGGACAGATGGCCATGGATTGGGAGGGCAAGGCTCACACTCTCTCTCTCATATACAATGTCTTTCTGACTCTCACTCTCACACACTCTGTCTCACAATGTATCACATTCACTCTCTATGTGCCACACAGTCACTCACACACTCGCTTAGTCTCATACACTCACTCTCACAGAGAATCTGTGTCTCACACACACTCTCTCGCACACACACACTCTCTCACATACACACTTGCACACACTCTCATTCTCACACACACACACACTCACACCCAGACTCACTCTCTCTCTCACACACACACACTCACACTTTCACTCTGTCTCTCACACAGTCACTTTCACATACACTCTCCCAAACATACACACTCCGAGGCAAACCTTGCTAGCGCCCGTTTCATTTGTGTCAGAAACGGGCCTTTTTTACTAGTAGGAATATAATGGGCGCCTTGTTGTTTACCACCAGCTGATTTCTACCGTGAGCTAAAAACGCTACTGTGGCTTAGTAAAAGACCCCCTAATTGAATACGGAGGCCTTAACTACCAATAATTGAGTGCTTACTACCGATTAAAATTTGTGTGTACATCTGGCTGCATGCTATTCTATATGGCATTTATTTTTATTTTATTTATTTAACACATTTATACCCCACATTTTCCCACTAGTTGCAGGCTCAATGTGGCTTACACAATAACATGGGTAGGCTACAGTTCAGTATAATATCATTAAACAATGTCATAGTAAAAAATTAATCGTAAACGTATCGTCTAAAATAACAAAGATGATAAAAGATAATGGAAAAACATTAGGGCCCATAAATTTTGCTGACCAGATCATAAATCAACTAAGTAACATCTGGATGGTGTGCCTTCTTGAACAGGGTGGTCTTCAATAATTTCCTGAAGTTTAAATGATTCTGAGTTGATTTTAAGAGATTAGGCAGTGCATTCCATAGCTGAGTTCCTATGAAGGAGAAGCTTGATGCGTAGCATGGTGCCTAACTCTACTAGTGCATAGCTCAAAAGGTGGTGTGACAATGGGCATGTCAAGGGGGTGCTCTGAAAAGTTGTGCGTGTAATTACAGAATACTGCCTCAGTATGCCTAACTTGGGCGCCAGCATTTACACTAGGTTTTAGTAGGCCTAAGTGGTGCCTAAAGTTAGGTACGGGAATTGGCGCTAAGTGCTACTCGATAAAGGGCACACCCCCCCTTTACAGAATAGCGCTTATTGCTGGATTCTATACATCACGCCTAGTGTTCTGCACCGAAATCCAAGTGTACTCTATAACAACGCACGTAACAAATTAATTAGCGTTGATAACAGCACTTAATGAGCAATGAGCACTAATTGTCAGTAATTAGAATTTATGCACACAACTCGCCAAGTGTATTCTGTAATCAGAGCACCTAAATTCTAATGCGCGCAGCCAAGAAGGGACGTGGTTAAAGGTGTGGAATGGGCGTTTCGTGGGCAATCCAAAATTTACACGCACTGTTACAGAATATGCCCCTCTGCATCTAAATCTATGCGGCTGTATTGGTGTAAATGGATGCGCGTAGTTCTTGGTGCTGGGATACCAACTAAGTGTATTCTATATACAGCGCTTAAATCTAGGAGCGGTTTACAGAATACTCTTAGGCAGAAATTTATTCCACGTGGATTTTTCAGGCACCTTATATAGAATCTGGCCCTTAATGCCTATTTATTTCAGCCCTCATTTTTGAGCATCATTTATGGAAATCCCCCCCCCCCCCCCCCCATGTAAGTCAGTGTATTCATTTATCCCTTTGTTTTTTTTTTACTCTAATTTTCCCTTTTCCTATAAAAACAGACTTTTCAGAGAAAGAATACAGCACAATCTTTGAGGAATGATCAATATGTACATTATATGTAAGGCACTTGAAACTGGAAGAGCCAAAATGTTTTCTCACCTGCAGCTGGTTCAGAACGACTCAACTCTTGGGTAACAGCAGCAGCAGGAACAACATCATCATCGAAACTGATCAGATCTCCCTCACTGACAGAACGGTTAACGGTAGGCGCCTCTCCTGGGGAGGTAAAGGCTTTGGCTTGTGCTGCTACAATCAGTCGGGGGGCAGCAGTCACTGGCTTTATTGGTGCCGGCGGTGAGTCAGCATTCGCTGAAGGCACTGCCCTTTTCGAAAGCAATGGTCTCGGAGCAGGAACCGGAGTGTTTTTTTCTCTGTCAGCATTGTTCTCTTCAAGGACAGACCCACTACTCACATTAAATAAGCTGTTACTGGTATTTTGAACAAGGCTGGGTTTTGGCTTTTTTGGCAATTCAGGTTTGACTACAACACTGCTGGCTTCTTGTGGCTTTGATGGCACTGGAGGCCATTCCCTGGGAGAAGCTTTTGGGTTGTTTTCAGTACACGAGTTCCCCTCTCCTGACGTTCTACTTGTTGTTGGCTTAGGTGCTGGTGTTGGCTTCTCCACTGCAATGGTAGGCTTTGGGGCAAACGAGCGTGGTATAATTTCTGGCTTCTTTGACAAAACAGAGCTTTCTGGGTTTGCTTGGGACTCAAAAGCTTTGATTCTTGAAACAATACTGTTTTGGTGTCTTTCTGTGCTCATAGCGTCTATCACAATTGGAGTATCCAACACGTTATTTTCAAATGGGGCCTGCTGCAGATGAGAAGAATCCCTTTCAAGTCTTAGCTGATTTACTTCCTCTTGATTGTTTAATATTATATTTTGAATCTCGTTAGCTACAGGCTTGAAGTTGGATTTTGATCTTGGCCTTGGCACTGGGTACCTCACGGTACTAGAATCTTCCCGATTGTTCGATTTTTCAGAAATTCTGACAGTAATCACTGGAGTTTTCTTTTCTTCAAGGTTAATGGCCTGAAGAGACAAGGATGTTCTAGGTGGCTTGGGAGGATACTGTACTACTAATTAAAAAAAAAAAAGCATCATATTACATTATGTAACACAAAATCCCACTCATCTTTTGAAAAAGTGATATTGGGAAAATCATTTTGTTTGCAACAGTAGTACAAGAGCAAAGATAAGCTAATACTCCCCAACTAGTAAGGGGTTGAAAAGGTCTCTTAACTTTTATGTCCAGTATCTTTACAAACAATAACTATGCATGGTTTTATGTTTATTTTCTTTAGCCCCTTCCATCCAGAATAATCACTGCAGTGATGGCTTTCAGCTAGAAGCTGGCGTCTTGGGGGATTGGCTAGCATGGTCCCAAAAGTGGTTATTTTAGAAGCTCTACTCCTGTTTTTGATCTAAGAAAATGGCCTTTACATGTCTTATAGCTTGGCCGTCCAAATGCTAATTTTATATAGCCAGGATATGGATATCTAAAAGTGCAGTAGGCCAATATGGCAAGGAGTGTGGTCTGGGTGTATTTTAGGCGGGACTAGGGAAGGGCCAAAAGATGGCCATCCAACTCCAATTGCAGAAAGGGAAGGGACGTCTGAATTTAGACCTGGTCCTTGGCACATCCAGGTTACAGAAGGTGATCCAAATGAGCAGGTCTCCATTGGGGGGCAGTAATAAAAGTCACAATAGATATTTTTTCTGTCCCTGGAGGACTCAATTTAAAATATAAAAGAAAGAAAAGAAAATTACAAATAACTACAGTGTGATTGAAACCAGCAATTTCTACTTGGATTTTCAGCTGGCTGCTATAACCGTTAGGCTACTCCTCCAGATGGATGTCGGTGTGGCCATTTTATAATATGAATGATCCTTTGATACCACACAGACATCCGTGTCCCTTGTTTTGCCCTGTTCAGTTTATAAAATGGATGTTCACGCTGGACATAGCCAGCACCTGAATGTCCAATTCTCATGTGTTTTATCATATGTATGTCATCAGATCCTGTTCTAAAATATATGCAAAATGGATGTCCATATTTGATGTACAGACTTGAACGTCCATATTCTGAGGTGGATGTCCTTTCTACATTTCTGCTCTAAGTCTGGCCCGAGAAATCAACCCAGATCATCTGCATGCCACTGCACAGCGTTTGCCACTGAGTCACCTGGCTAGCTCCTTTTGTCCGTTTTAAATGTTATATAAACTCAGATTTCTAGTAAGATTTATGAGTATGCCAGTATGTAGTCACCTGGAATGGGATCTAATTCACGGGCAGGAATGAGCTGATTCTGCACAACACGTCCAAGCAGTTGGCTATCCGTTTCTTCTGTAAAATCTGTCTGTGTTGCCGACGTGGTGGTGCTTCTGGGAGCAGCATTATTATGGGCTGGAGGGACCTGGACTCGGTTGATTTCCTTTATAACCTGCTCATAAGATGGTGGAAGCTACAACAACATTTTTTTTAAGTAATATTTGATTAGAAGGTATGTTTTTAAAATTTATAAATAACATTCTGTAAAGAAATGAAAAAATATACATTACCATCAGAAATACTCACAAAAGCCTCCATTACAGACAAGAACCTAACATTTTTGTTTAATTTTGTATTTTAATATTTTGTCCTGCTGCTTTATATATGGTTTAATTAATTCTTCAGATGGGTTATATATTCCATCTTTAATTACAGTGCTGAGAAAAGTTATCGAGGTTTAGACTGGGATCAAATCATATTCTGAGTATAAATTGTGTTAAAATACATACCATCCTAGTGGAATCTAACTTTTTTTCTCAGCACTGTACCCAGGAAAGAGGATGAAACATAGCTTGAAACAATCTCAGTATTGCTTAACACTGTTTTGTTTTTATTACTGTCATATTTATTAATGAAGTCTGGGGGCACTAACTGATTTGGAGCTGAATATTTCTCGCATAACAGCTGTAGCAAAATTGAGTTTCTTTCACTTCTTAGCAAGGAAAGACTTAACCATGCCTGTTTGATAGCTACAACCAAATTAGATTACTGTAACTATCGGCAGGCTTACCAAAGAAACACTTGTGAAGCTAAGCAAATCTGAAATTAAAAAACAATTAACATACCTGTAAACAAATGAAAAAATATACATTACTACATACAGATGTGTATAGGATATGACTGCCTGCTTCTTGGTGAGATTGTGTGTTTGACATCATACCTCTCTGGTTCTATCCAGCAAATTTCAGCTTTAAGCAATGGTTTTCAAAGCTCTGAACGATGTAGCCCTTTGACATCTGAAAGAACGAACGCACCTGTATTTTTCAACCAAGGGTTTGTGATTCTTAAATGAAACCCATCAGTTTGTTCCCTTTGTTGATGATGTAAAATGGTCAGAAGCTAGTAATAGGGCTTTTTCTCTTACCATCCCCGAGTTGTGGATCCACCACAAATACCTGGGATAATTTGAGTTCTGGAAGTTGGCAAAAAAACTCCTTTTATCTCTCTTTTTGACTACAATGTTATATTTTAAACTGTGGAATAGACCCAGCTTCTATTCATATAGGACTGAGGCAAAGATATGAAGCTACTTAATGTTATGATTTGTGTATTGTAGGCAGTGTTAGGTAGTAATATATTACTCTTCAAAGTAATGAATAACTGTAACGATTACTTTCATGCAAATGCAACGAAATAACGCTAATGATTACTTGCAACTAGTAACTGTAATATATTACTTTTACAAAGTAACTTAGCCCAGTACTGGACTGCTGGGTTCAGTGGAGCGGAAGAAGATTTGAGAAATAGGTCAGATGCGTGTGTAACATGATTCTAAAGTATGGCCATTTTGGTTTTATTTGGCCTCTACCCAATCTGTATTTTACGATGATGACAGATGGCCTGCCCTTGTATACTGCCTGTTAGCATTTCAGTTATGATTAATCATTGTTTGTGTGCTAAAATTATTATAATTTATTATTCCCTCTATATATTGTAAGTCGCTATAAACATTTTTTGACATGGCAACTAATTATATTGAAATAAATGCTGGGTTTTTTGGGTTTTTTTTTTTTAGTGGATGGGATAATATCACATGTAAATGAGCTCTGAAAGGAATTTACTGCCTTGACCTTAGTTATCAGTACTTTGTTCTAAATGTAGATTCAAATCCCCTAGTAAGAGAATATTGGCATATTAATTGCTGAGATAAAATCCATACAGTTCTCATAAGCAACTTTCCATTTTCCTGGAAGACAATAAAATAGGATACAGCACGATGAATCTTCTAAAAAGTCATCCAGAATAGTACAGGATCATATTTCTAATGAAGGTGACATAAAAGTGAGCTGCATCTGAACACTGAGGAATGACTCTAGATTAATGCTATAGTCTAATTAGATCTTTACAATAGTCATGCACATCTTTTACAAGTAATAAGCTAAGAGAATGGGAAACACTTTGAAAGATTGTTTGGACAGAATCTGTCATTTTTATAACGGGTAACCTGTGTGTGAACGCCAAATATGCACCTATTTCCAGCCTAATTACAGAGGTACATAGGCACCTATATGTCTTTATGAAATACTAGGGGCAAAGCAGCAGAAATCACACCAAGATTAACATAGTAAATGTTGCCAGATAAAAACCTGGATGGTCCATCCAGGCTGCCCATTAAAGTAGCCAGAGCTGAATCTGGCAATCTGCACAGGTTCCACTTCATGACTGAAGCTGCAAGTGTAAATGTATACAGGTATTTTATATACAACATGCATAAATCGTGGCTCTGTCCACATTCCGCCCAAACTCCACCCCTGAACACGCCTACATGTGGGCTGCAAATAAGTACATGCTTTCTTGCCACTGTGCACACTTTTACATGCTTAGGGCTAGACTCTACATATGGCGCCTGAAAAATCCATACAGAAAAAAATTATGCCTAGGCGTATTCTTTAAAGTACGCCTACATTTTATAGAATAGACTTAAATTTCCACGTGGTATATAGAATACACCAAGCGGCTTGCCATGCAAATTTGGTCGCATCCATTTAGTCCATGTTTTACTTGGTGTAAATCCCGATGCCTAATTGAGGTGCAGATTGGGTGTATTCTATAATGTGCATAGATTTTAGAAATGCCCATTACCTGTCCGCAGTCGTGCTCCCTTTTTAACTATGCGACTTAGAATTAAGGCATACCACATTATAGAATACATTTAGCTAGGGTTACCATATTTTGTCCCCCAAAAAGGAGGACACCCGCCCCGCCCTCTTTCACAACACACCCCGCCCCTTTCACGCCCTCACTCCGCCCCTGTAACATTTTCCCCTCCCCCTGTCACACACCCCATCACCCCCCTCCCTTACCTTACTACTGCCCTGGTGGTCTAGTGACCTCTTCGGGGCTGGAAAGAGCCCCCTCTTTCCTTCCCGGAGCGCTGCCCTGCATGCATCCTTCCTGTTGCTGATCTTGGCGCCAATTCAAAATGGCCGCCGAGAGTTGACGTCTTGCGAGGTCACGTCAACTCTCGGTGGCCATTTTGAATCGGCGCTGAGATCAGCAACAGGAAGGATGCATGCAGGGCACTGCTTCAGGCAGGAAAGAGGGGGCTCTTTCCTGCCCCAAAGGCGGAAGAGGTCACTAGACCACCACGGCAGTAGTAAGTAAGGGGAGGGGAGGCTAGCAATCTGCCCATTTGTCCAGAAATCCGGACAAACGGACAGATTGGCAAAACCCGCCCGGTTGCCCGGACATGTCCTCAAAAAGAGGACATGTCCGGGTAAATCCAGACATATGGTAACCCTACACTTAGCGAGTTGTGCACGTAAATCTCAATTAATGCCAATTAGTGCTGATAACTGCTTGTTAACATCCAACAGCGCTGATTAGCTAGTTAACCAATTCAGTTATGCACTGTTATAGAATACTCTTTGGTTTCCAAGCAGATTTTCAGGTACCATATATAGAATCCGGGGGTTAACCATTAGGGTAATTATAGAAAAGCCCTTTCACATGCCAAAAATCCCATAGTGTTAAGTAATATGGCTTCGGTGTATTTGACTCTGATAGATTTATTTTACATTGTTTTACATGATGTTTTATTTGTATGTTGTAATTTTAGTGTTGCAAATGGTGCACCTATGTCCATGATGTTATGGTTTTTTTTAATGCTGTAATCATACTGCAGTAACCAGCTTTTGAGCAGCTTTCATGGCAAAGTAGAGTATAAACTGACACAAGCCCCTAGTGTTTTATACGGAGCAGCTGTGGTTAGGACTGCCTCCTGGCTCAGACTCCATGGAACCAAGAGAAGGGAGATGTCATTTTGTCTGTAACATTCAAAGGCAAAATATATGCTATGCATGTACTTTTTTACATTATAGTGTGCATTAGAAAGAAAACTAAATTATAATAAAAATCAACTTGTCCTTCTCTCAGGCGAGCAGGAGATGGGATGGGGGAGGGGAGAGACTATCTAAAGGATAGTTATAAAAACCTCTCAGTCAACCTCCCTTGATTGAAGAATAGGCAGGTCAAACTAGTTTTTCTCATGAGTCATCAGGTCTTTCAAAAGCCCACTATGATGTAAGAATGCATTCAGAACATACCACACACTCCAACCAGCCATGAATTTACAGCAAACCAATTTATAAGAGATCATACAGATCTTAAAATTCAGATTACATTTTTTCACGGTTTTTCTTTCTTGCATTGCCTCTGCTGGTGGGATCCATAGGAAAACGAACACCATTACAACCAGTTCCATACTGATACTAAAAAAAAAGTTAGCTTCTTCGCTTTCTTTGGTGCAAACATCTCTCTCCCCTCCAGTTGGCTGAGCTGTACCTTCACACCAAAGGGGGTGGAATGGGATCATGAAAATGGTCACTTGCTCTTCCTCTACCTTTTGACTTCAAAATATGCTCTTAGCCAACAGCTATATCAGTGCTTGCAAAGCAGAACTTCCCATAGCAGTTCCGATTGGGTTTTCAGGATATCTGCAATGAATATGTATGAGATAAAATTGCAAACATTAGCTTCCCCCCCCCCCCATGTACAAAGCCATGCTAGGAGCTGTTGGTGCGGTAATACTGACACAGCCCATTTACTTTGAACGGGCTGTGTCAGCATTGATGTGCGGCTTTGTATACAGGGGGGGGTAAGGTTTCCAGTGTAACCAAAATTATCTCATGCATATTCATTTTC
Organism: Microcaecilia unicolor; assembly: GCF_901765095.1. NCBI lineage: Eukaryota > Metazoa > Chordata > Amphibia > Gymnophiona > Siphonopidae > Microcaecilia > Microcaecilia unicolor. The sequence continues at coordinate 615,520,488 of NC_044032.1, read as the reverse complement.
CAGATATTCTCAACACCACAGGAATGGTTCGGAAAACCCTACTGCAAAGCAACTCTACCTATCTCTTTGAGAAAATTTACTGCAAGGATCAAAACACATGAAGCCTATACGCACCAATTGAATTGCATCAATACACTCTCTTTGAACCCTCCTACCCGTACTTACACCACTATTAACACCCCAACATATAGAATAGTTATACCTAAGGTTCTCCACCATTATTCTATCGCCTTATTTTTTCCCCACTGTACCATTCCAGTGTTTCTACGCCAAACGATGTCTTGACTTGACTCTGTCTTCACATAACTCCTCACAATGTTAACCCATAATCGAACTGTTACATATTGTATGTTCATATTCACAATATATATTGTAAGCCACACTGAGCCCGCAAATAGGTGGGAAAATGTGGGATACAAATGCAATAAAATAAATAAATAAATAAATGATATGAGCATGACAAGAAAGAGCGAGAGGAGAGAACATGCAGGCCACCACTTGTCATTATTTCAAGTCACATTAATGCAATGCATTCCCCTCTTCCCCTCAATATTTGGTACCACCTTAAGTAACAGTTTAACTAGCTCATACGTATCGTACAGTGCGTTCTATACTAGTCATATTGGTGCTGTAGAAAATCAGAATCTTAGTGATACTTTTTTGCTGAATTACAAACAGCAATAATAAGAGATGTTTATATGGATTTTTGAATTTCATCTGCAGAAGGGACCCACAGGGCTGGAAATACCTACCACAACACCCCCTTTTTTTCCCCATTGGTTCAATAAAAGATACTACAAGTTCTGCAAAGACTCCATCTGAATTCTGCAACAACCTCAAATCTCTGCAGCTTTTGAAATATCAAAAATGTGGATGCACAATGCCCCAAAAAGTAAAACAAACACCATGGGGGGGGGGGGGGGGGGGGAGTATATCATCCAATACTTCAATCATAGCTCACCCAAAAGCAACTTTACAAGGATTGAATAAATATGTAAACGTTTTTAAAATAAAATGTGTGTGTGTGTGAACGGGTAGATATTCAACAATTTTTTCAAGACACCACTGTGGAATCACCTGTGATCAATGAGCTTACTGCATAATGAATAGTCACCTTATATGTGATTTATCAGTCATAGCAACTTCAATCATTATTCATACCCGTTCAGTGTATGAGTGAAATAAATAAGTAACAAAGAATGTGTCTAAATCAACCCGTTAAATGATGTAAGCATTATAAGTCTTTGTAATAGTTTATCATATAGGCCACTGAATCCACAAACTCTGTCAATATAACCCAACTCACCTCGGCTGGAAGAGGGTCATTTGTTCTCCAGGGAACCTGCGAGATGGGAGCAGGGCAGCCTATGCTTGTTGGAGCCCCATGGCCCCCACTTGGAAACCAGGCTGGTCCCAGTGGCTCAGCTGCAACAATGGTGATCTCAGGGCGCCTATGGATTAATGTCAATGCAGAACACCACTATTACTTAAAAAAAAAATCATTTCAAATGAACAATGCCTTCTAGCTTCCGTTAAATGACTTCTTTTCTTGGAGATCAATATAAAAAAGTTTACAATAAAATTAGTTTTCAAACAAAAAACACAATTTTCCCCTAAAGCGCATTAAAAAGAAATATCAAATAATAATTAAAAATAAACAAACATGATGTGCACTGCTAAAATGCAGAAGATGGAATGATTTGATAGAAGATCTGAATTCATTATAATTTGTTTTGGAATTCCTAGTTTTGACCCCTGTCAGCCAAACCAAGGGCACAAATCCAGTCTGGGGGGTCCAGGGCCCCAGTGGCCCCCACTGTCTTACACATCCCCTTTGTTCTACTTCACCCTCCTCCTCCCCTTACACTTATCCTTCCATCCATTTCCACCTCCCCTCTCCCTTGCATATTTCCCTCTATCCCTCCTTCTCTCTCCCCCCTAAATTCGCCCACCCTACTATTCCTCCTCCCCTACTACTACTACTACTATTTAGCATTTCTATAGCGCTACAAGGCATACGCAGCGCTGCACAAACATAGAAGAAAGACAGTCCCTGCTCAAAGAGCTTACAATCTAATAGACAAAAAATAAATAAAGTAAGCAAATCAAATCAATTAATGTGAACGGGAAAGAAGAGAGGAGGGTAGGTGGAGGCGAGTGGTTACAAGTGGTTACGAGTCAAAAGCAATGTTAAAGAGGTGGGCTTTCAGTCTAGATTTAAAGGTGGCCAAGGATGGGGCAAGACGTAGGGGCTCAGGAAGTTTATTCCAGGCATAGGGTGCAGCGAGACAGAAGGTGCGAAGTCTGGAGTTGGCAGTAGTGGAGAAGGAACAGATAAGAAGGATTTATCCATGGAGCGGAGTGCACGGGAAGGGGTGTAGGGAAGGACGAGTGTGGAGAGATACTGGGGAGCAGCAGAGTGAATACATTTATAGGTTAGTAGAAGAAGTTTGAACAGGATGTGAAAACGGATAGGGAGCCAGTGAAGCGACTTGAGGAGAGGGGTAGTATGAGTAAAGCGACCCTGGCGGAAGATGAGACGGGCAGCAGAGTTTTGAACCGACTGGAGAGGGGAGAGGTGACTAAGTGGGAGGCCTGCAAGAAGCAGATTGCAGTAGTCTAAACGAGAGGTGACAAGGGTGTGGATGAGGGTTTTGGTAGAGTGCTCGGAAAGAAAGGGGCGGATTTTATTAGGCAGCTGGATTTATCATTCTCTTCTTCTGCCACTGGCAGTTGGGTCCCCAGCAGCAATGTTTTCCTCACTGTAGCCATGTCTCTTCACCTCAACCACCGGGAGCTGGGTCTGTGGTAATCTTCACTGTGGTTCTTCTTAGTTGTCATGGGTCTCCAGCGCCAGTCTGGTCTATATGCTGTGGCTTCTGCATTTGCTCTGCCACGATGCTGCCATGTTAGATACTTAGTTATTTTACTTTTCAATGCCTTGGTGGTTAGAATTCCACCAGAACCGATATACTCATATCACCCCTCTCCTCAGGTCACTTCACTGGCTTCCAATCAGATACCACATTAAATTCAAGCTTCTCCTTCTTACCTACAAATGCACTCAGTCTGCTGCCCCTCACTACCTCTCTACCCTCATCTCCCCTTACGTTCCTTCCCGAAACCTCCGTTCACAGGACAAATCCCTCCTCTCAGTACCTTTCTCCACCACCGCCAACTCCAGGCTCCGCTCATTCTGCCTCGCCTCACCCTATGCCTGGAACAACCTTCCTGAGCCCTTACGCCAAGCCCCCTCCCTGCCCATCTTCAAGTCTTTGCTTAAAGCCCACCTCTTCAATGGTGCTTTCGGCACCTAACTCTTACCTTTCAGGAAATCCAGACTGCCCCAATTTGACTGCCCCTATCGAACTGACTGTTCATTTGTCCTTTAGATTGTAAGCTCTTTGAGCAGGGACTGTCCTTTTATGTTAAATTGTACAGTGTTGCGTAACCCTAGTAGCGCTTTAGAAATGTTAAGTAGTAGTAGTAGTAGTAGTAGTAGAATCCTTCTGACATTTTCTGGTAGTGGGGCCTGACTTTCCTGCAGTTCTCTTTAGCTATCCACACTGGTTTATTTGTGCAAGTTCAAACCTATGCATAGAGATGGACAGACAGACAGACCCTCCAAAGCACGTACTATTAGATAAGTGAAACATGCCTCAAAACTGAGAAAATCAAGGTAATTCAATAGGAACTCTTTATTTTGAAGTGTGTTGCAGCAATGAAGAAATTCAGAAACTAACAGAAAACAGAAGAACAGCAACCCTTGTAGCTGTGCAGACTAAAAACAGTCACAACAAGGGCGATGAAAGGAAGTGGGGGCAGCAGGTGATGTAAAAAACTGTCTTTTATTGAACATCCAGGACTCCACATGAGCCGTGTTTCGGCCCACACGGGCCTTCCTCAGGAGTCACTTAAAATTGGACGTGTATAGTTGAACTAGGAAAATACAGGTATATCCAAGAGTCTGAATCAAAGATTAATCCTTATAATCTGCCCGTGAAAGCGCCTTCAAAGTCGCTCGGACAGATTATAAGGATTAATCTTTGATTCAGACACTTGGATATGCCTGTATTTTCCTAGTTTCAACTATACACATCCAATTTTAAGTGACTCCTCAGGAAGGCCTATGTGGGCTGACACACGACTCGTGTCAAGTCCTGGATGTTCAATAAAAGACAAGTTTTTACATCACCTGCTGTCCCCACTTCCTTTCGTCACCCTTATTGTGACTGTTTTGAAATTCAGAAACTAATAAAAGAAAGAAAGAAGCAATAGAACAGTGGCTCCCCAAACTGTGCTTCAAGACCCTGAATGGGGTCACAGAAACAGAGCTGCTCCCACTCTCTCTGGGCCACCGCTGTGACCAATGTTCAGCAGAGGCAATCTGCATGAACCTGTAAGTCAGTGAACACTACAAAATACTACTACTACAAATCATTTCTATAGCGCTACCAGTCGTACGCAGCGCTTCACAATTGAACATGAAGAAAAAGACAGTCCCTGCTCAAACGAGCTTACAATCTAAATCAGGACAGACAGACAGGACAAATAAGAGATAAGGGTAGGACAGACAGAGGACACATAGGGAAAAGGGACTATTGAAGAGAGGAAGACAAGGTAAGGTTACGGGCAGGTGACAAGTTAGGAATTAAAAGCAGCATCAAACAGTTAGGCCTTTAGCCCAGTTTTGAAGGCGGCTAGGGATGGAGCTTGACGTAATGGCTCAGGGAGTCTATTCTAGGCATAAGTTGCGGCGAGATAAAAGGAACGGAGTCTGGAGTTAGCGATGGAGGAGAAGGGTGCAATTAGGAGAGATTTGCCAAGTGAACAGTCACAGCTTCCTGTTAGAATGGAAATCAATGTAGAGTATTGGGGTTTACGAGTGCACGCCGAAACACAGGGTTCTGTGTTGACTGCTGCCACCGTTTCCTCTACTGATGCTGCCTTCATGTCTAGGGATTACATTACTTTACTTTTTTTTTTTTTTTTTAAGCATTACATTTAGGGTTAGCTTACAAAAATGTTGTGACCCATAGAAATTCTCAGTAGCTCAAGGCGAGTTACATTTAGGTATAGTATTTTCCTGTCCACGGAGGGCTTACAATTGAAGTTTGTCCCCAAGGCAACACAGTTAAGTGACTTGTCCAAAAGCATCAAGTGCAGGTGTAGGATTTGGAAACTGGCTTCCCTGTTCTCAGCCTGCTGCTGTAACCATTAGGCAGCAAGAAGTAGATGAGAGAGGAGAGGGGAGGGAAACAGGAGGTCTATTTTAGTAAGCCCTGACCTTTGGGGTCACTCTAGGTGGCTGCCTAGTGTGCACTCTGGAGCATGAGAGCTGGTCGTATACACAATTTTTTATTTTTAGGGCACGGGTTGGGGCTAGAGAAAACCCCAGGAGGCCGAATAAGGCTAAGCTCCACACACTTACCGTCACTCAGTTCTCAGACTAAAAGCAGACCACATGGTCGATGTGTTCCGAACCACAATAATAAGTTTACTTCAAAAATAGGCAGGTTTAAACAATCATGGACAATTAAGTCAGAGGCAGTACAAGTGCAGGGCATCAAAAACTTTACATACAGTCACTTTCTTCCACTCCTTCCTTTGGGAATTCTGGAGTTCTCCAACAGAATTAACTTTACTCTCTAGCTATACATCACAGAGGTTATCAGGTAAATGGTAAAAATTGTTGAGCCAGATAGCACTAGTTTTTACCCACTCTGAAGAGCTGGGAATTCATCAGGATAAGCCCATGGGCACTGGGGTTTTGGTTCAGGAATTGTATAAGGTTCCTTCTCCCAGTTGGTAGTTTAGGCTCTGACAAGACTCTGTAATATTTGGGTTGGTAGCCAAACAGATGCATGATAAGAACATAAGAACAGACATACTGGGTCAAAACCAATAGTCCATATAGCCCAGTATCTTGGGCCAATCAGGTCAATTAGTAGCAACATTCCTGAACCCCAAAGAGTAGCAACATTCCTGAACCCCAAAGAGTAACAAGATTCCGGAATCCCAAGGAGTAGCAACATTCCATGCTACCAATACCAGGTCAAGCAGTGGCTTCCCCAATTACAGACTATGGACTTTTCCTCAATTACAGACTATGGAATTTTCCTCCAGGAACTTGTCCAAACCTCTTTTAATCCCAGATATGCTAATTGCTGTTACCACATCCTCCAAAAACGAGTTCCAGAGCTTAATTATTCTTTGAGTGAAAAGATATTTCCTCCTATTGTATTTCCATGTAATTTCATTGAGGGTCCCCTGATCTTTGTACTTTTTGAAAGAGTGAAAAATCAATTCACTTCTACCAGTTCTACACCTCAATCATATCCCCCCTCAGCACAAATGAGACACAGGTACCGTCTTCTTCTTCTTGTATTAGCCCAAAGGTAATGAGACGGCTCCCCTATTTCCAGCCTCACAACATAGGCAAAACAAAAAAAAAACAAACAGCAGATCAGAGGTCTGTGTGATACTATGAATCCTGTGTAAAAAGAAACAGCTTAAATGTGTCAACTGGGTTAGTATAACACTGCTGTAAATATGTCTTCTGTGTCTAAAAGGCTGGAGACATCTTGCTGGAGGGCTCTCTCTGTTATATGGGTCAGGGCTCAGAAGGCAGAAGCCGACAGACAACATTCGAAGCTAGGAGCTCCCTTATATATTTTTCTAACTTTCCCTCCAGGACTGAAACTCCTCCTAGCTTTCTGTCACCAATTAGGGACTTGGACACTCCCATTTCCTCTGTTACTGACATTATCTTACAGCACACTTAAGCAGTGGCGTAGGAAGGGGGGGGCGGTGGGGAGGTTACTTCCTGTTCCGGGGCAGAGAGAGCAGGGAACCAGCGGAGCCAACGTAGCTCCCAGCGACAGGCACTGGGGGCGAATTGGCCCTTCCGCCCGTCCCTCGCCGCTTTCCGATGTAAGTACGCGCTCGAGTGGGGGGGGGAGTGCGCTCCGGAGGGGGGGGTGCGCAGCGGCGACCCGCCCCGGGTGTCAGTTGCCCTCGCTACGGCACTGCACTTAAGTGTACTTTTCTGCATGGCAACCAGTGAAATCAGCAAGTTCTCTTTTATACTTTTCATTAGAGGAACCTGGTGGAACTTTCTATGCACAAATTCTGCACAAAAATCAACAGGTTCCTACATTTGTTTTCATCATTATCTGGCATCACATGATTTTTTAAGCATAAAAATTGGGGTCGTTTTGGATAAAAATTTGGGTTGCTCTTCAACAGAAAATGCAGATGATTTTTGCAAACAGCAGCAATGTTTTATAAGGGGGAAAAAACATTTCTAGATTTCAATACACCTCATTCTTCATGCAAAATTAAACTTAAAAGTGCACATACCTCCTTTCTCGCTGCTGCTCACTGTGAATAGAAGTCCGAGAAGCTATTTTAAAGAGGAAAAATGAAAGTTCATTAGGTTAACTGAAACTATGAAAAAGCCCGACAGTACAATCTTAGATCATGATGAAATGTCAGGAAGTCATTTCAAAGGCTATAATTGAATATACATTTTATATGACAGTGATATAATTGAACAATTTCTATAGCATTTGCACAATCAGATTTGTTAAATATGAACCTATTCAAATTACAGAGAACTTCATATTTATCATCCGCTAGAAGGAAGCTGAGCTTGATATAAATTTTCAAAGTTGATCAGTTTTAGATTATGGCTACAATTTGAATTTTTTATTCAAGTTTAAGCAAAAAAGAAAAATGATAATTTATTAAAAACTTACAACAAAATTATTCCTCAAAGTAAGTTAATTCAAGCAATCGAAGAGGCAAAGTTGATAACGATTCAAATTTCCCCCCAAAGCTAAATCAATGAAACCAAATGTTACAGATAAGAAAGATTAGCAAGGCTCTGTATTATAGACTCTTACTGCCAATCAATAGGCATGGCTTTAAAAGAAAATCAGAATAATCGGTATAAACACACCTCTTCTATTAGGCATCACTGTGCACCATGCATGACTGCTAGAGAGGAGAAGAAAGGAAGAAGTCTTTAAAAAGGGGAAGAAACAGGGAGAATAAAGAGAACAAGACTGAGGAGAACATTCTACATTAGGAGCTAAAATAGCTTATTTTTAAAATGTTGAGAAAATGGAGCATTCTATCAGATGTCATGCTCAAAATTCTACCTTTGATGCTTGAAGACATTAGCCAATGGCAGGCAACTTAGACCAGAGGTTCCCAAACTCTCGGTTGTAATGCTGAAACCTGGGTTTTGGGGTCATGACTTGGGCAGGCCCTCCATAAGACATCTTTGATGTGCAGACTCCAGGATGTTGTGCACTCACTGTGGCTACCCAAATAGGACTGTGGCCACAGAAGGGTATGCACTGACCTAGACTCTTGGTCTTCACTCCCAGTTTTCGAAGGCTACCAACAGGTTAAGTTTTCAGGATACCTCTAAATGAATATACATGAGAGAAACTTGCATATAATTTATTTATTTATTTGTTGCATTTGTACCCTACATTTTCCCACCTATTTGCAGGAAACATTAGGTATACAAATCTCTCCCATGAGGCCTGAGAGTGAAGAACAAGGATCTAGACAGTCTGCAATGATGTCACAATATGTTCCAGCTGTGACGTTCAAAAAATAATTGGCAGGGAGGAGAAATCCCTTAAAACTGATTAGAACTTTGCTGGATTTTTAAATCAGAAGTACCTAGTTTTGATCCATCAAGATCTTTACAAATTCAACAACATGCTCTACTCTGAACTGAAGGGCTTTGACACTTCCCAAGACCCTTATTGACATGGTCAATGACATTGCTGCACCCATGACTTGCGTTGAAATCCTTTAAATTATTCATCTTACGGTTTCAGGTCACTTGAGAGAGAGTGAGCCTGTTCTGGCTTTTCTTCATTGCATCTATGGGTTTGTAATGTGATTTTCTTTCTTACAAAAGCAAGTCCATGTGTACAAATGAGCAAAATAAGGACAGTCTCAGACTGCCCCAGTGACATGGAGCCACTAGATAACTTAACTTGGACTGTCCTTTGCTTTCTTAAATATTATTATTTATTTTATTTATTTATTGCATTTGTATCCCACATTTTCCCACCCATTTGCAGGCTCAATGTGGCTTACATGATTATGTTAACATTGTCATACCAGGATATCAGATACAGTAGAATTGTGCATAATTTAAGTAAGGGAGGATAGAAGAAGGAAGGGAGTGATTAGGATAGTTATAGAGGGTGGGCTTTCATAACTGATTGGGTTGGTGAGGTATATTAGTGAGGCTGCCGGTTATCGGATCTCATTGTAGGCTTTGTTAAAGAAGTATGTCTTCAGAGATTTGCAAAAGATAGTTATTTCGTTGATTGTTTTCAAGTCTGTAGGTAGTGCATTTTATTATTCTATTTATACTCTAAGTAATTGCTGTTTTGTTAGTATGTTTCATCTTTTGAAGGGCTTATCAATTTTTAAGCCTTTGTAATACTGAGGTAACAACTTTCAGTTAAATTCAGGACATCCGATCTAAGAGTAGTAACAAAGGTAGCTTCTGCTAACCTCCTGTGTTGCATAATATAAAGAAGTGTGTCTTCACACAAAGGGTGGTGGAAACTGACAACAGCCTCCTGAAGGTGACAACAGAGAAAAAAATAGTAACAGAATTAAAGAAAATGGACCTGTCCAACAGTTCAGACATCACTTTGTGCTGCTATGCAGAGGGTCCCTAGTTCAATTCCTTGATCAGATTATCGTCATACCCCAGGGTGAACTGAGGCTGTGAAGGCAGTGTTTATGGATCCTGAGAATGAGGGAGGGAGTGGAGGTTATCTGGTGAATGGATATACAGACTATGGATTCAGGGTTCCAAAAGATGCACTGCCACATGGCTCACAGCCTCAGGACCAATGCTGCAATGGCCTGGAGGGACAGGTCTATTAAAATATAACAAAAATCTACCATGAAATTTGCAAAAGGTGGTTCATAATACTGGGATTCCAGCCTAGCTGGAAAAGAAGGAGAGAGGAATTATCAGGCTGGTAAAAAGTAATTCAAGAAAAGTATAGCAGATGGGTTAGGTACTTGAGGTTAGGTAGCCATCAAGAACGGGCAGGCTGGATGGGCTTTATGATCATATATGCTGGGTTGACTGAAGTGTTTGAAAAGACTTCAAACATTAACAAAATGCATGCCAGGCTGATCATGTCTCTCCACTTCTTAAGCACTTGCACTGGCTTCCCATATCCTATCGTGTCTCATTCAAGCTACTGTATTTGGCACATAAGGCTATTTATGTAAGAACTCCAAGTTATCTATCTTCATTGATTTGCGTGTATACTCCCTGTAGGTCCCTCCATTCCCTAAACTCTAAGCAATTAGTGCTTCCTCTACCAGCCAAGGCATTGTATGAATCTAGTCGCCATTCAGCTTTTTTCTTTTTGGCGCCTCACCTCTGGAATGGTCTCCCCCCACCCTTATATATGAGGGGGGGGGGCTCTCTTTGCTTTTAGGCAATCCCTCAAGGCGTATTACTTTGAATGGGCTTTTGGAGGCTAGCTTCAGGGTTCGATAGGTGGGTGCCTTGCCCGATGGACTTTTTAGCCATGTATACTTGGGCTTTTTTGCCCTTCTATTGCACGACTGTTGACTTTTCCTATCGTTGTTTTGGCGTTCCTTATTCTTTTCACTTTTGCTTGTAAACCACTGACCTTTTTTTGTTCAGTAAAAGCGGTATATAAAGAAGTAATACACATAAACAAAGAAACATTTTCTTTCATAGTGTTCTGTGTTTCTATATTTTCTGATTGACAAACTCAGCAGAATACTGCATTACATTAACAGGAAACTAAGCCACGATTAAAAAAAAAAATCAAAGCCTAGAACACAGATTACTTACCATTTTCAAGGATTAGAATGGAACGATGCAATACAAAATTAAGTTCATATGAGCAGAAAAATCCTAAGGGTTCAATCCAGCTTTCTGTAATGGTGTGAACAGGGCAGAGAAAGTCCATCCATGGATACAACACTGGCACCAAACAGAGTTCCAGCTAACCAAATAAAATGCTGTACACAGCACATACACTTCCGGTTTCATGATTACTACAAATTAATGCTTATAAAAGTGGTATACAGTGAATTCTTCCATTTGACCATAGGGCTAGAATAGTACTGTAGGTAACACTGTCGTGACAGGCACAGCATCCCATGCACTGTAATAACTAGATGCCCCAACCCTACTCTGAAAGAACTTTTTCCAAAAGATTAGATTTCAATACAACATCCCGGCCTGTTGAATCCTTGGTTGCCGAGATTGCTGACAGGTGGTGCCAGTCCATGTCAAAATGCAGTATGGACTTCTGTCCAGTGAAAATATAAGTATGAATGGTGCCTCCAGTGGTAATAACTTTCAGTTATTTGGCAAACTTGTGGCATTGACCTGAGCCATTCATTTTGTGTCTCTGCAGCTGGAGAAGAAGATACAGTCCTCATATCAACAAACAGCCCCTCTCTCTCCTCTTTCCAGTGACACCAACTTCTGACCAGGGTTCCTTGGAGTGTGCACATCTGAACAGTATCAGAAGTATCAGTGGTGTTCTTGTGGTACTAGACTACTGCTGGGGCCACAAGAAGAGTGTATGAACTGCTGGAGCCTGTAGCTCAAATGTTACGACATAAAAGAGATGGATGGTCAAGAGGAGAGAGTCAAAGTGAAGGGATTGAGGAAGTAAAAAAAAAAAAAAAGGACAAAAGGAAGGCAGCAGGCAAGAAGGAAATAAGACGGGAGGGAGGAGAGGCTGAAGGGGAGGTAAAATAACTTTTGAGGAACATCAAGAGAGAGTATGTTAGATATGAGGATAAAAGTTAGACACAATCCAGCACAGAGAAGGTCCAAAGTACAGAACAAAGGCCAAATAGCCAGAAGAAGCACCAGGAGCCTTCAAAACCGGGATACAGTTCCTTTAATTGTATAACTTGAACATCAATCTCTCCTTAGTGACCTGACACGGGCCGTGTTTCGGTGCATAGTGCCTGCTTCAGGGGTCAATTAGGTTGTAACATCTAAGAAGCTTGGACCGTCTTTGTTCCAATTATGCTGAGCGATCAAGAGAGTTCCGTTGATGCACATCAAGCTTCTTAGATGTTACAACCAAATTGACCCCCGACGCAGACGCTGTGTGCCGAAAAAGGTACCCTAGAAAAGGAGGGGGAGGGGCAGGGAGGGGGAAGAAGAGACAGCTCAGTCCTTCAGGTCAGCTGAATATCCATTAACAGATTAAGAAGAAGTCATATCATAAGCCTAAATTAATTCTTTGTTTTGGTCTTTACTGAGGAGGATGAAAAGGAGCTATCTATACCAGAAATGGTATTTGAGTGACAATATGGAGAAACTGGAACAAATCTTGGTGAACCTGGAAGATGTAATAAAACCAAACTAACAAGTTAAAGATCAGAAAATCATCTGGACCAGATGATATACATGTAACGCCAATTTTAAAAAAATGGGTTACAGGGTGATCCTGAAAATTATAGTCTGGTTGAAATTATTATAAGGAACAAAATTACTGAACACATAGACAAACGTGGTTTAATGGGACAGAGTCAACAAGGATTCAGACAAAAAGTATTACCTTACCAATCTGCAATACTTTTTGAAGGCATGAATAAACATGTAGATATGTTGATACCTCTGCATTTTCAAATTGGTTCTGACAAAGTCCCTCATAAGAGGCTTCTGAGAAAATTAAGAAGCCACGGAATGGGAGGCAATATCCTGTTGTGGATTGGGAACCAGTTAAAAGACAGAAAACAGAGAGAGAGGGTTAAATGGCCATTTCTCATTGGGTGAATAGTGGATCGCCCTATGGATCTGTACTGGAACTACTGGGTTTTTAAAACATTTTTAAATGATCTGAAAATGGAAACATGTAAAGTGAAGGACCTTGGGAGCAAATAATCCAAATTCTAGCTTCATGATACTGGGTTTAACATTATTATTTTTTATTCTATTTGTTACATTTGTATCCCACATTTTCCCCACCTATTTGTAGGCTCAATGTGGCTTACATAGTACCGGAGAGGCCTTTGCAGGCTCCGGTGTGAACAAATACAGGGTGATGTTGTGGTAAGATCAAGTTCATGTGGCACAGCCACATTAGGGAATCGGAGAAAGGAAGAGTTGTGTTATGCCTATTATGTGCTTTTGTTTGGTTGTGTTGCAGAGATTAGGCATTTAAATTGGATCGGTAGGGTATGCCTTTTTAAACAGGTTGGTTTTTAGTGATTTCTAGAAGTTTAGGTGATCATACGTCATTTTCAAGGCTTTTGGTAATGCGTTCCACAGTTGTGTGCTTATGTAGGAAAAACTAGATGCGTAAGTTGTTTTGTATTTAAGTCCTTTACAGCGTGGGTAGTGCAGATTTAGATAAGATCGTGTTAATTCGAATTTATTTCTAATTGGTAAGTCCATCAAGTCTGTCATGTAACTCGGGGCTTCTCCATAGATGATTTTGTGAACCAGGGTGCAGATTTTGAAGGTGATGCATTCTTTGATTGGGGGCCAGTGTAGCTTTTTGCGGAGGGGTTTTGCGCTTTCAAATCACGTTTTACCAAATATAAGCTTAACTGCCTTGTTTTGAGCGGTCTGAAGTTTCTTTAAGGTTGTTCTTTACATCCCGCATAAATTCCATTGCAGTAATCCAAGTGGCTTAGTACCATTGATTGTAACAAACTTTTCCACTCTTGTTGTCTACGCAGTTAAATCATTTAACTGTGTAGACAAGAAGAGCGGAAAGGTTTGTACTCATTGTGATTTACTGCGTAGACATCAAGAGTGGATAAGTTTAGAAGTCGAGCTACAGCACCCACTCAATTGTGAACATAGTGGATTTTGTGTTCAGTTTTGGAACTTACTGGATGTCCCATTGAGAGACACATCAGATTGGATTGCATCCAAACCAAAGTTTCAGCGTGCTTGTCTGACATTGCTGTCTGGATGTCTCAACACCACCTGAAATTAAATATGACCAAAACCGAGCTTCTCATTTTCCCCCCCAAACCCACCTCCCTGCTCCTCCTGTTTTCTATTTCTGTTGATGGCTCTCTCATTCTCCCTGTCTCCTCAGCTCGAAACTTTGGGGTTATCTTTGACTCTTCTCTCTCCTTCTCTGCTCATATCCAGCAGATTGCCAAGACCTGTCGTTTCTTTCTTTACAACATCCGTAAAATCCGCCCCTTTCTTTCTGAGCACTCTACCAAAACCCTCATCTACACCCTTGTCAACTCTCATTTGGACTACTGCAATCTGCTTCTTGCTTGCCTCCCACTTAGTCACCTCTCCCCTCTTCAGTCGGTTCAAAACTCTGCTGCCCGTCTCGTCTTCCGCCAGGGTCGCTTTACTCATACTACCCCTCTCCTCAAGTCGCTTCACTGGCTCCCTATCCGTTTTCTTGTTCAAACTTCTTCTACTAACCTATAAATGTAGTCACTCTGCTGCTCCCCAGTATCTCTCCACACTCGTCCTTCCCTACACCCCTTCCCGTGCACTCCGTTCCCTGGATAAATCCTTCTTATCTGTTCCCTTCTCCGCTACTGCCAACTCCAGACTTCGCTCCTTCTGTCTTGCTGCGCCCTATGCCTGGAAGAGATTTCCTGAGCTCCTACGTCTTGCCCCATCATTGACCATCTTTAAATCTAGATTGAAAGCCCATCTCTTTAACATTGCTTTTGACTCGTAACCACTTGTATCCACTCACCTCCACCTCCACCTACCCTCCTCTCCTCTTTCCTCTACACATTAATTGATTTGTTTGCTTTATTTTTTGTCTACTAGATTGTAAGCTCTTTGAGCAGGGACTGTCTTTCTTCTATGTTTGTGCAGCGCTGCGTACGCTTTGTAGCGCTATAGAAATGCTAAATAGTAGTAGTAGTAGAGAACAGCCTGGGAAAGTAGCAGGACGTAGTATCCATCTCGGATCCTGTTTGGAAGCACTATTCGATTACAATACGCTAAGTGCCTGATTTATTATATTTGCTTATCACACATTATTGTAAAAGTTAAAGTGTATTATCTGAAAAAAAAAAGCACAATAAGAGTAGAACAATAGTATAACAAAGTGATCAAGACTTTTTGTTTATTATGGAAGATGTGGTAAAGCAGTTAATGTAGCTGCGATCAAAACAGGTTTGGAAAAATTCCTGGATGTAAAATCCATACCGTTATTAAGACCTGGGGAAAGCCATTGATTATCCCTGAGGTTACGTAGCACGGAATCCTATTACTTTTGGGGGTTCTGTCAGGTATTTGTGACCTGAATTTGCCAATGTAAGAAACAGGATACTGGGCTAAGATGGACCTTTGTTATGACCCACTAAGGCAATTCATATGTTCTTCTTTTTCTTAAGACAACACAGTAAAGTTAAGAAGAGCAAGCCTTAGAGGGAAGGAAGGGGAGAGGATACAGAGTAGAAAAAAAGAATAGAAAAACAGATAACACGAAAAGTACTGTGAACATAAAAGGTTAGTTGTACTGTCTAGTGCTGAAACTGTCTGGAATGCTACCATACTGTGAACGATGAAACAGGCAAAGAGAAAGGAATGAAGAGAGGGCAGGACAGGACAGAAGGAAAATACATTTTAATGAGCAGAAAGAATGATGCAGAGGTCATGGCAGCCATTTTTGATTAGGCACCGTGAGCAGCAGGAGCGAATGGGGGTTTTGCTCCTGCCCCAAGGACCAACACCAGGGCCAATACGTAGGCCTGAAGGGGCCTTCTAGGGCTAGGGGGGAGGGTTATTAAAGCAGATTTGGGAAGGGAGAGGGGAGATCAGAGCTGCTGTTGGTGGGCGAGCGAGGAAGAAGGTAAAATTATGTATAATCATACCTGATAATTTTCTTTCCATTAATCATAGCTGATCAATCCATAGACTGGTGGGTTGTGTCCATCTACCAGCAGGTGGAGATAGAGAGCAAACTTTTGCCTCCCTATATGTGGTCATGTGCTGCCGGAAACTCCTCAGTATGTCGATATCAAAGCTCCATCCGCAGGACTCAGCACTTCGAGAATTACACCCACGAAGGGACACTCTGCCCAGCTCACCACCGCCGAAACGGGGGAGGGGAATTAACCCAGCTCATCCCCACACAAGTGGGGGAGGGGAATCCGTCCAGCTCATCCCCGCGGAGCGGGGGAGGGACACCACACCCGCCGATGCGGGGGGATCTGGCTTATCCTGCAACCGCAACCGCGGGAGGAGCTGACTGACCCTAACACCGCCGAAGCGGGAGGGGTACAAAACTGCCCTACAGCCGCACGAAGCGGGAGGGAGTGCCGGCAGAATTTTAAGTCTCAATCCAGCCCCGTAAAACGGAGGGGAGAGGAATGCAGCAGCTCACTGTAACACAAACTCGTCTTAACTCTTGAAGAATCCAAGTGAAAAAACTTGAACACGACGTCTTTCTGAAGTAACTGAAGACTAAACTTGAACCTGAAATGCAACCAGAATAAAAACAATACAGATATCTGGGAGGGGCTATGGATTGATCAGCTATGATTAATGGAAAGAAAATTATCAGGTATGATTATACATAATTTTACCTTCCATATCATCAAGCTGATCAATCCATAGACTGGTGGGATGTACCGAAGCAGTACTCACCCAGGGCGGGACATAGAAATCCCTGACCGCAACACTGAAGCTCCAAACCGGGCCTCCGCCCGAGCAGCCACAGTCAAGCGGTAATGCTTGGAGAATGTATGGGCCGAAGCCCAAGTTGCCGCCTTGCATATCTCTTCCAAGGAGACGGAACCGGCCTCTGCCATCGAGGCCGCCTGAGCTCTTGTAGAGTGAGCCTTCAGCTGGATAGGCGGCACCTTCCCCGCGGCCACATAAGCCGCTGCAATGGCTTCCTTGACCCATCTTGCCACTGTAGGCTTAGCAGCCTGCAGACCCCTACGAGGACCTGTATACAGGACAAACAGATGATCCGATTTCCGGAAATCATTGGTCACTTCCAAGTATCTGATGATGACTCGTCTCACATCCAGATATTTAAGAGCAGAGTACTCCTCTGGGTAGTCCTCCCTACGAAAGGAAGGGAGACATAGCTGCTGATTCACATGGAAGCGAGAAACAATCTTGGGCAGGAAGGAAGGCACTGTGCGAATAGTCACTCCTGCCTCAGTGAACTGTAGAAAAGGCTCTCGACATGAGAGCGCCTGGAGCTCGGAAACTCTTCTGGCTGAAGTGATAGCCACCAAAAAGACTGCTTTCAACGTCAGGTCTTTCAGAGATGCCCTTGACAAGGGTTCAAACGGCGGCTTCTGCAATGCTCTCAGCACCAGGTTGAGATTCCACGCAGGCACCACTGAGTGCAGAGGAGGGCGCAGGTGAATAACCCCCTTGAGAAAGCGCACCACATCTGGCTGCGAAGCCAGGGAAGCACCCTTCAGGCGGCCCCTGAAGCAAGCCAGAGCCGCTACCTGGACCTTAAGGGAACTGAGCGACAGGCCTTTGTCCAGACCTTCTTGCAGGAACGCCAACACTGAAGAAATTGGAGCAGTGAAAGGAGAAAGAGAGCCTGCTTCACACCACGCTGCAAAGATACGCCAAACCCTGGCGTAAGCAGTAGAAGTAGAGCGTTTCCTCGCTCTCAGCATAGTGGCGATGACCTTGTCCGAGAAGCCCTTCTTCCTCAGACGCTGCCGCTCAATAGCCAGGCCGTAAGACCAAAGGGGGAGGGATCCTCCATCACCACGGGACCCTGATGTAACAGGCCCTGCTCCACTGGCAGCCGCAGAGGATCGTCGACTGAGAGCCTGATCAAGTCCGCATACCAGGGACGCCGGGGCCAATCCGGACCCACCAGGATTATCCTGCCGGGATGCTTTGCCACCCGGTCTAGTACCCTGCCCAACATGGGCCAGGGCGGGAACACATAGAGAAGCTCTTGTGTCGGCCATTGTTGGAGAAGAGCATCTACTCCCAGGGATCGAGGGTCCCGTCCTCTGCTGAAGAAGCGCGGCACTTGGCAATTGGCCGATGACGCCATCAGATCTAGGCTCGGCTGGCCCCAGCGCTTCGTGATGTCCAAGAACGCCTGAGCAGATAGCTGCCACTCTCCGGGCTCCAAGGTATGGCGACTGAGAAAGTCCGCCTTGACATTCATGACTCCGGCAATGTGGGCCGCTGACAGCTGTTCCAGGTTCGCTTCCGCCCACTGGCATAGACTCATAGCTTCCTTGGCTAGAGGGGCGCTCTTGGTACCTCCCTGGCGGTTGACATAGGCCACAGCCGTGGCATTGTCCGACAGGACCCGTACAGGCTTCAACACCAGTACCGGGATGAACTCCAAAAGCGCCAACCGAATGGCTCTGAGTTCCAGGAGGTTGATAGACCACTTTGCCTCTGCAGGAGACCAGAGCCCCTGCGCTGTCCTTCCCAAGCAGTGGGCTCCCCAGCCCGATAACGAGGCGTCCGTCGTGACGACAATCCACTCTGGGGACACCAGAGGCATTCCCGCAGACAACTTGTCTGTCTGCATCCACCAGCTCAGCGCCTTGCGCACTGCTGGATCCAAGGGAAGACGCACCGCATAATCCTCCGACATCGGGGTCCAGCGCTGCAGCAGAGAGTGTTGTAGTGGTCTCATATGAGCCCTGGCCCAGGGCACTACTTCCATCGTGGCCGTCATAGAGCCCAACAGCTGCACATAGTCCCAAGCCCGAAGAGGAGAGGCTACTAGGAACTGGTCCACCTGAGCCTGAAGCTTGACAATCCGATTGTCTGGCAGGAACACTCTGCCCACTTGGGTGTCGAATCGAACTCCCAGATACTCCAGGGACTGAGTCGGGCGCAGCTGGCTCTTCTCCCAGTTGATGATCCATCCCAGGGAGCTCAAAAGAGCAACTACCCGGTCTACAGCTTTGCCGCACTCTGCATAAGAGGGGGCTCGGATCAACCAGTCGTCCAGATAAGGATGGACTTGTACTCCTTCCTTTCGCAGGAAGGCCGCTATGACCACCATTACCTTGGAAAAGGTCCGCGGAGCAGTAGCCAACCCGAACGGGAGGGCTCTGAACTGGAAGTGTCGGCCCAGGACTGCAAAACGCAGAAAGCGTTGATGAGGAGGCCAGATGGGAATATGCAGGTACGCTTCCTTGATGTCCAAGGATGCCAGGTACTCCCCTGCCTTCACTGCCGCTATAACAGAGCGGAGAGTCTCCATGCGAAAGTGCCGCACTTTCAAGGCCCGATTGACCCCTTTGAGGTCGAGGATAGGCCGGACAGAACCTCCTTTCTTTGGTACCACAAAGTAAATGGAGTAACGCCCCTTGCCAAGCTGACTTTCTGGCACCGGAACGACCGCACCCAGGCGGATCAGATTGTCCAAAGTCTGCTGCACTGCCACAGCTTTGACCGGAGACTTGCAGGGAGAGAGTACAAACCCGTCTCTTAAGGGTCGGCAGAACTCTAGCTTGTAGCCGTCTCTGATGACTTCCAGCACCCAAGCGTCTGAAGTTATTGTGGTCCACTCGCCCAGAAACGAGGACAGCCGTCCTCCAATCTGCACTGGGGCGTGGACCAATACCCCGTCATTGGGTACGAGACCCTGGGGGAGGACCGGAGGGAGCACCTCCGGGACGGCGGTCTCTGCGAAAGGAATGCTGCTTGGGGGAGAACTTCCTCTTAAAGGAAGAGGGGGCAGAAGCACCCGACCTGCCCGGGCGGTACCGACGGGCTTCCTGAAACCGTCCTCTGGAGGTACCGGGACGAGCACTAGCCCGAGCCCTGACCTCCGGTAACTTCTTGCCCTTAGACGTGCCGAGATCAGTCACGATTTTGTCCAGCTCGACCCCAAAGAGCAGCTTGCCTTTAAAAGGCAATCTAGCCAGGCGGGATTTTGAGGCGTGGTCAGCAGACCAATGTTTCAGCCAAAGCCACCGCCGCGCAGAGACAGTCTGAGCCATGCCTTTAGCTGAGGCTCTCAAGACATCATACAGCAAGTCTGCCAAATAGGCTAGGCCCGATTCCAGGGCTGGCCAATCATCCCTCAAGGAATGATCCGAGGGGGAAGCCCGCTGCACCATAGTCAGGCACGCCCTGGCCACATAGGAGCCGCAAACTGAGGCCTGCAAACTTAAAGCAGCCGCCTCAAAGGACGACCTTAAGGCCGCCTCCAATCTCCTGTCTTGGGCGTCCCTTAGGGCCGTGCCACCTTCCACCGGCAATGCCGTTTTCTTAGTCACCGCAGTGATTAAAGAATCCACGGTAGGCCACAGATAGGCCTCACGTTCACTCACAGCCAAAGGATAGAGGCGGGACATAGCCCTAGCCACTTTAAGGCTCGCTTCTGGGACATCCCATTGAGCCGAAATTAAGGTGTGCATGGCATCATGCACGTGGAAGGTTCTAGGCGGGCGCTTCGTCCCCAGCATAATGGCAGAGCCAACAGGGGCTGAGGGAAAGACGTCCTCCGGAGAGGATATCTTCAAAGTGTCCATGGCCTGTAACAACAGGTTGGGCAAATCCTCCGGGTGAAAAAGCCGCGCTGCAGAGGGGTCATCCGCTCCATCCGAGCGGGGATCCGTCTCCTCCAAGGAATCCGCAAAGGACCGTTGGGAGACCCCAGACACGCTGCCCTCATCTACATCGGAGGAGACAAATTCCTCCAAGGCCTGGGAATCAACCCGAGGGCGTTTACCTCTGGGAACCTCAACCTCTTTACCAGAGGAGGGAGCGGGGGCAGCGTTGTGCATGAGGAAGGCCCGATGCAGCAGCAAAACAAACTCGGGGGAGAAACCCCCCAGACTGTGCACTTCCGCAGCCTGGGCAACAGCCCTAGGCGCTCTCTCAACCGGCGCTCGCAACAGCGGGGGAGAGACATGCTGCGCATCCAAAATGGCGTCCGGCGCGAAACTCCGCGAAGGAGCCGCGCGGGAAGAACGGCTCTTAACTTTAGCCGCTTCTGTGCCGTCGCCCAAATTAAGGGCGTTCATGGCATTAATGTCTCCAACCTCAAGGGCGGCCCAAGAAGAAGCCGTCCGAGCCGCGTGGCCGGCCAAGATGGCGGAGGCGAGGAGCGGGGGATGGGCGTTTATGGCGGGAAAAACCGCCACGCCGGAGGAAGGACCGGGACATGCATCGGTCGCGAAACTGTCACCCACCAAGGGCGAATCCGGCTTGAAGACCCCCGCATCCCCTCTAGAAGCGCTCGAGCGACCCGGGGAGCGACCCTTTGCGCCCTCGCCCTCCGACGCCATGTGCCACGAGGAGAAGAATCGGGGAACCCCCGCCCGCTATAAAAAGGTAAAATTACCTGCTGTCCGCTCCGAGTCGTAACGACCTGTGTCTCAGTGAGTAGCTGCAATAGACGCTTAAATAAACGTCGAAATAAACGCCTTTAAGGCCGTTCAAAATTTTTTTTTTTTTTAACGGAGCCAGCGGGAGGGGGGAGAAAAGGAGGGACCTGGCACCACCAGGTTTGCACTTGCTCAAGAGAGCCCTCAACCCCAGGCACTCAACAAAACCTAAAAATTAGGCTTGGAGGCCTAGCCAGAGCTGCTGCTGATGTGTGACCACCACCTGCTGAGATAGAGAACATACTGAGGAGTTTCCGGCAGCACATGACCACATATAGGGAGGCAAAAGTTTGCTCTCTATCTCCACCTGCTGGTAGATGGACACAACCCACCAGTCTATGGATTGATCAGCTTGATGATATGGAAATGAGCTTTGGGATATGTGGACCTCGCATGCAGGTTCCAGCTTTGTTCAGTGAGTCACTTGAGAACTACAGAGCACCTGGCAGAAAGGTCTGTTCTACCTTGAGGTAGCAGTAAAATACTGTGAAATGCTGGCTGACGTTGAGGTGACCTGATCTGCTCAAAAGCTAAGTAGCTTCTAATAAGCCTTTTATAAAAAAAAGGCTATATACAAATTATAATCTGAATATATTAGAATAAACAATGGAAGTTTTTTAAGCCTGTGATGGATGGTGAACAGGCTGAATATTTTTGTTTTTTTGCTTGTGATAATCTGAGGCTTTTCCTTCCGATATTAAATGATAATAATATTGAAAGTATTTTGGTCTTGAGAACTGTTTGAATACTGAACACATATACAGTGAAGGTTTTTTTGTGTTGATATTCAGCTGGGGTTCGAATAAGTATCTTATGCGAGTACCAGCTGTATATTGGCTGGGGCCTGGCACAAGTTTCGGCTGCCAGAAGCAGTCCAGTCAGGCCCGTATATTCAAAGCTGGTGCCTGCATATAGCTTGGCATTGAATAACTGGAGGCTTATTTAGCCAGTGACAGTCAGCATTTAAATTTTTTTTAAAAAAACACCTGATCACTGTTGGCTATTTTGTGATTTTCACATATATCCATTCCTACCTGGAGACAATACTACCTAGTCCTCATTTAACACTAAGCAACACGCTGCAAACTGATTCCAAACCAAACCACTATGAAGTGCATTCCACAGTAGGGGGAGAGGGGGGGAGACAATTCACGTTGCGCCTTAAAAAATGGATCTGAAACTAGTTTCTGAAGTAACCGATTCAGAAAGTTAAAACTGGTCTATGCTGGGAGTGAAGATGCTCTTATAAGGAGCGTTCTCACAGCCAAAATACAAATACCGATGGGGCATGAGCTAACAAGAAAAGATTTTGACAAATGGGGTGGTGAAGTGTGTCAAGCTAAAAGTGCAACACAAGTGACTCTTGTTTAAAATTTAAAAAAATGTAAATATCAGTAATCCTAAAGAGGAAATGACTAAGGAATATATTAAAGTACTAGAGAAATAGATGTTACATAGCCTTAAGGAAACTTTTAAGGAAGGAAGGAAGGTTAATTAAGACCTTAGATCTGGGCCTTCCTTTGTACAGCACTTAATCTGGAAGCTGTCATATCTTTTAACAAATCTTCTCGAGTTGCTGCAAAGCCCTAATGCTCCTTTGTTTTTCTGATGCAGGAACCGCAATATGTTTTGCCCCGATTAATCCAGCAAGTTACTTAAATATATGCAATGCATTTAGGGATGTATGCAGTACAGAAGAACGGGGGTGGGGGAAGGGTTTGAGAATGGGAAGGCAGTGCTTGCTTGCCTGAGGAATCAAATTCTTTTCACTTGGGCCCAGATGCATCAACCAAACGTAAAAGCCCTTAACGAATTTGGAAAAACGGAGAATGCACCAAAAAAAACAAGTCACACATGTTTGGTGCGGTATTGTAAAGTACAAGGCATTAAAGATTCGTTAAACTGGTGTAATCCCCGTCGGTAATCGGCCCCTAAAGCATGCACAGAGCAGCCAAGCGTTATGCTGGCTGCTCTGCACATGCCACAAACGTCAAAACAACAACAACAAAAAAACACAAACACGTGGCTCCCCGCTTCCCCCTGCATAAAATAGAAAATCAAAACAAAAATCAAAAAAGGATCGGGAGGGGGCAAAGGCGCTCGTCAGGAGCGTCCTGTATGGATGGCCTTGCCCCCCCCCCCCCCGCCCGAGGTCCCCGCTGCTCCCCGCTTCCCCCTGCATGAAAAATCAAAATTTTAGCAGCACTGACCCCCCTCCCTTCCTTCCTTTACATCAGACGGGGACGGGCACAGGTCAGGGAAGGAGAGACGTCCTGAAGACTCGGCGGCGATCAGATGTTCTTCTTGCCCATGCAGCGCCTTCACACAGAGGTGAGAGGCGCTGCGCGGGCCCGGGGGAGGGGGGAGCGGCGGTGACGACCTCAGGGGGGTGGGGCACGGGGCAGAGGATGGCAGGAGGCGGAGATGTGGGAGAAAGTAGAGAGAAAGGAAGGGATGGAGGTCGGGGCTGCTAAAATTTAGATTTTTTAATGCAGGGGGAAGCATGGAGCAGCGGGGACCTTGGGCGGGAGGGGGGGGGGCAAGGCCATCCATACAGGACGCTTCTGACGAGCGCCTTTGCCCCCTCCCGATCCTTTTTTTGATTTTTGTTTTGATTTTCTATTTTATGCAGGGGGAAGCGGGAAGCCACGTGTTTGTGTTGGTTATTTAATCTCACTTATATTTTCAAACATGCCAGCTTGGATTTTTATGCTGCAGGGGGAAGCGGGGAGCAGCAGCGTGTCTGTATGACAGCTCAGGCCTTAACGAAAGCTCTGACCTCACGTTAAATATATCGCTGTAAATGATTCGGTGCAATCATCGGTATGGTTAGTGCCGAATTGTCCACATTGCAATAGTAGTTACTCGTTTGCATTCCATTTTCGTTAGCTGCTAGCGTCGTCGGAAAATGGCCTTTAATGCATGCTACGGTTGAAAATTTCTTCGTTAAAGGGTCGTTAAAGTTTAGTGCATCTGGGCCTTGGTGCGTACGTACGCTTGGTCCTGGGCTAGTGGTATCATAAAAGGGAATCACATTCCCAACAATACAAGGCAATTTTAGGGAAGGAATTTGCCTGAAAAAGGCATGACGGAGTGAAATAAAGAGAAGAACGAACCCACACCACTTCAAGAAAGACTGCCTGCCAAAACGCTGTTTTGTTTTTTTCTATGTAGTTGTGCATGAACGTGACTCACTATATTAAACTAAAAAAAATCCAGCTGGGAGCAACTTGAGCCTTTATGGCAAAGCAAACCTCCCTAGAGGAAGAGACTGTTGTCTCTGGACAGAGACTTAAATTGGGACCTTAGACAAAGGGGATGTGGAAGGCCAGAAAGGCTTCAATCAGGCCATTCCAGGTAATTCTATCAAACATATAAACGGCAAGTGACCGTACTCACTCGCAAATGCGCAGTAGAGACGTCCCTCTCTGCCCCGCCCCGCGTCAATACGTGATGACGGGGGCGGGACAGAGAGGGAAGTCTCTACTGGCATGCTGCAGACGTCGGAACCGCTCCCCCTCCCCCGGAGTCGCCGCCCCTCCATCTGGCCCGAGCACTGTGAACTTATATCACCACGCAGCAGCAGGCACATCAGCAAAGCTGCCGTCGGGCTTCCTTCTCTGCCTTTGTCCCGCCCTCGCCGTTACGTCACACGAGGGCGGGACACAGGCAGAGAAGGAAGCCCGCCCTGACGGCAGCTTTGCTGATGTGCCTGCTGCTGCGTGCTGATGTAAGTTTACAGTGCTGCTCGGGCCGGGTGGAGGGGCGGCAGCGGCAACTCCGGGGAAGGCAGGGCGGGGTGGCGCCGACCTCGGGGGGGGGGGGGGGGGGCTCGGAAACCTCCCCATTCCAAAAGTAGCCCGTTTTCACGGGCTCATCGGCTAGTTTTAAAATATTCAAACGTGCTCCTTTAGTATCTCCAGAATTGTAACAATGTATATGAAGGTCTTCTGCCGTCTTCCCAAAATAAATTGATAAGACAATAAAGGCTCACCTGAGAAGGCCTTACAGGCTTGTTCGCTAGGAATATTTACTAGTGCAACAGACCAATAATCTCAGTTAATGCTTTCTTCCTCAGGGGTCCTATCACATGCCAATCATGAATCAATTTGCTTTTCATCAAGCAGAACTCTGTTGTACATAAGCTTTCCAGAGTGCATTTTAAAATGTTATTTTCCTCATGCAATCAATGCCTAAATTATTCCATTTAAATCTTTTTGCTGCGATAAAGCCATTCTGTTTTCTTTTTAACTTTTTTTTCTTTTCATGCCCTCCACATCATTAAAATATGTATTATAAAGAAGGCAAAGTATGAAGCAAAGTTTGCAGAACACCACAAACTCTGTTTATCTTGCAATGAGGCCTTTTAGACGCTGTACAACAACATTGTGTCATATGTTATTTATTTTTTTGGGGAAAGTACAAGAAATGCAAAGTTTCAAAATATGACTGCAGCCCAGACAGCGAGTCTCCACACCACTGAATTGAAAACTAGATCCGAGAGCAAAACAACCTTGAAAACTGAAACACAAACCTGGAATGAGGTAGCTCTGAAGAGCGGTATCCCTCTAGTGAATATAAAGACGACAAATATTTTTTTCTTTCCTGTATCAGGCTGATTTGAGACAGCAACAATTCCTTCCAAGCAGGCGTTTCCTGGAAGAATTTTGCAAGAACCAAAAAACTCTTCTCTCCCACAGTGATTTCTGGGAGGGAATTTGTATTCTGCTGCTTGCCGGGTTACTTTATTCTAAGTATTTCATGTCTAAAATGCTCAAGAGAACAGAGGTACTGCCCCCCCCCCCCCCCCCAAAGTTCATGAGCCCAGACCCGGACCATTATTAACCAGTGTGGATTGGTTTTGGGTGATACTAACATTTTCAGCTCTGGCCTTCAGTGCCAGGAGCTTCGACCTGGCCAAAAGCATAATGAGCTCCAAGTGTAGCTTTCCTTTGCAAGCCTCCTAGATACAAAGAACTGCAGATTTTGCCTGCGGAGGAGTAGCCTAGTGGTTAGTGCAGTGGACTTTGATCCTGGGGAACTGATCCTTGTGACTCTGGGCAAGTCACTTAACCCTCCATTTCCCCTAGTACAAAATAAGTACCTGAATATAGGTAAACCGCTTTGAATGTAGTTGCAAAAACCTCAGAAAGGCGGTATATATGAAGTCCCATTTCCCTTTGTCAGTGAGTGAATCCAATCATTCCCAGAGTTTAATTACATAGTCTAAGTGTGGCTACCTAAAGTTAGGCACCCAAATATCAACTTGGGCTCTATTTTATAAGGAAATCTGGATGCCCAGATGCCTTTATAGAATACTACTATAGGAGTATATACTGTCCATACCTGTTTGTATGTATAAGGCCTGCGTTAGCCTAACTGGAGCCTATGAACCAAACTCTTGACTGCAACATAACCACCCTGTCACGGCTATGACAAGACTTCCTCTGTGCACCGGTCTGACAGACATTCCAAGGAACATCCGCGCTTGCTCTCAGGTGTGAAGCCGGGAGGAGTGAGATTTATGAGGAGACAAGCGTGAGGTAACCCTCATTAGAGGCTCTAGCAGTACCAGCTGTGATGAGGGTGCCATCTGCAAGGCCAGGGGCCTCATCATCATCATCTGCAGGACAGTCATCCTGGACCAAGCTGATAATCACCATCTAGCCAGCTCGATGGTCCTAATTAGCCAAGGTCTTACCCTCATCTAGGGGGCCCTTTTCACAAAGCCGCGGGAGGGCTAATGTGTGGGTGGCGCATGCTAAATCGACAATACCACCGGGGCAGCGTGTGTACCTGGTGGTAATTCTGAGTTCGGCATGTGCCGAATCCCGCATGAGTAGAAAATATTTTTATTTTTTTACTGCAGGAGGTGCCCCCGGCAGTAATCAGTAGCACAGCCACGGTGGCGTGCGCTGCATGGTTAACATGTGGGTAGTGCATGAGCCATTACTGCTAAGTCAATGGCTGGCGGTAAGGGCTCAGACCGTAAATAGGCGCGAACTAGTTTTAATTTTTGTGCAGGCCCATTAAAAAAAATGGCCTTTTCCCCAGCCATGGTAAAAAGTGACCCAGCACGCGCCCAAAAGATGCGCTCACACTACCGCAGGCCACTTTTTACTGCGGCTTTGTAAAAGGATCCCCTACTGTCCATGTGCACACCGGGTGCAACAAATCTTTCTGTGCCCAGCTCATCCAATCGGAGAACTGTTCTACACATTGATGTGATGTCCTCTATATTATGGACTCTGGCTGAGACACAGACAGTCACTCAGGCAGACTCTCAGGAAGGACAGAAAGCAGATGTAAGATAGAGAGAGATACCTTTTTCTGATGGGTGTTACCTCACCATACAACCTGTAGTTCCTCTGGGTACCTCTCAATGCCTACGCACTCTGAGCTCATAAATAAACCTGAACTACTAGTAGAGTCTCAAATATCTGATGTAAACAAGACTGACCCTTTGTCAGATAAGTGAAGAGTCATATAATACAGAAAACACTGTACAAACCTCTCAAACAATCCATAAACAATGGCATTGTGTTCCCAATGTTCAAAAATTGCTCTAACACAAAGATTTTCAATAGAAATAAATTAGAAGATGTCAGTTTGAGGGGGAGGAGCCTTCAGATATGCTGGATGGTTGGATCACTGAAGGTTGGATAATCAAGACTGTATTGTATGTGCTGAACTGAGTAAGAATCATAACTAAGATTAGTTTTATTTATTTATTTATTTATTGCATTTGTATCCCACATTTTCCCACCTTTATGCGGGCTCAAAGTGGCTTACAATAGATTATGAATGATGGAAATTACATTTTGTTACAGTTCGGTTATGGATTACATTGTGAAGAGTTATACGAGACAAATCAAAGTATCGTTAAGGAATATATCAATGGAAAAGAACATTGAAACATTGGAAGGAAAACAACGAGAAACTAGAGGGTCTGAGGACAATATATAGCATATAAAAGCGAATAACCTATGGTATACATTTTCTGTGATTAAAGGTATGAGTGTGGTGAGATTTCAGGATTGAGAATTCATAAGTGGATGTGTTGATGTATAACGGAGCAGTGATTGTGGATTTTATATGTTTTAGTTCTTTCGGTAGATTTTATCAAAAAGATGTGTTTTCAGTAATTTGCGGAAGTTGGTTTGTTCGTAAATCGTTTTAAGGTCAATGTGCATTCCAGTCTCATTTTTATACAGCCTTCTACCAAAAACAGACACACTCTGGAGCAGAGGCTTTCTATCTACAAGACCTTGTCCAGAAGCCAGCTGTGAATCAGTGTGGAATCTGAGAGGGAAGGCTGAGACCTGCCATGCCAGAAAAGCAAAAGACTTTTCCAGGTGTATCCCACAGGGTGAAAAGTGTTATCCTTCCTATGATCCAGTATGCTAGATAGAAAGCATTGCTGCGTTCCAAGTGTGAATCAGGACCTTTGACATGCAGTTACATAAGAACATAATTGTTGCCATATTGGGGCAGACCGAAGGTCCATCAAGCTCAGTATCCTGTTTCCAACAGTGCAGGTCACAAGTACCTGGCAAGATCTCAGAACAGTAAAACAGATTTTATGCAGCTTATCCTAGAAATAAGCAGTGGATTTTCCCAAGTCAATCTTAATAGCTTATGGACTTTTTTTAAAAAAAGGAAATTATCCAAGCCTTTTTTAAACCCTGCTAAGCTAAATGCTTTTACCACATTCTCTGGCAACGAATTCCAGAGTTTAATTACAAGTTCAGTGAAAAAATATTTTCTTCAACTTGTTTCAAATTTACTACTTTGTAGCTTCCTTTGTAGCCCCCTAGTCCTAGCAAGAGTAAACAAGTGATTCACCTCTACCTGGTTCCACTCCACTCAGTACTTTTATAGACCTATATCGTATCTCCAAGCTGAAGAGCCCTAGCTGCTTTAGCCATTTCTCAAGTCATCTCATCCCCTTTATCATTTTCATCACTCTTCTCTGTACCTTTTCTAATTCCGCTATATCTTTTTTTTTTTTAGATGCACGGTCGCATCATGGAGCAATACAAAGGCATTATAAAAATTTCTAATTTTTGTTTTCCATTCCCTTCCTAATAATTCCTAACATTCTATTTGCTTTCTTAGCAGCTATTTATCAGGAATAATTATTAGTTGCACTGCTCTTGAAACCTCACTGTTCTGACAAGTATTGATAAATTTTGCTGCTAAGTTCTGCAATTGCTTTGCCATAATGATATACCTATAATATACCTACTTTTATATTGCTAACCAATAGTAATATATTTTAAAAAAGTGTGGCATTTCTTCCTCATATTGCCAACAACCTTCATGAGAACCCTTTTCTTTGTTTTCGGACCACTTTAGGGCAAAATCATACTCCAGACAAGAGACGCCATAAACTCTAACCAGAGAGATTATTAGCTAATTAGCTTTTCAGCTAACCAACTAACTAGCCCAACACTACCTTAGCACACAGACTTTGGGCACCTAATGTTTAGTGCCCTTTATAGAATTGTCCCCAATATTTGGTATTCCAAAATAGACTATTGGAAAAATTCTTCAGACCAAAATAGTTGCAAGCTGTAGCAATCCATCTTCATTTCATTGGTAGATTATCCCTCAGGATCAAAAATCATAAGCAGGCTGTAAATGTGTGTAGCCATTTCCTGGGATAATTTTCAAAGTGAAAATATATGCGTACTTTCACTAAAAATCCTGCCAAGTCCTTGGAGTAAAAAAATATTGCATACTTTATACCAGTGTGGGCAGTTATACAATTAAAACTTATTAAATATTTTGCTTAGATAAATCAGAATATTTGAATTAGAAAAATTTATATATCAAAAACAATCTTACAAAAAATCCTTGGACCCATTTTCCATTTGGGTGTCAGCATGCTAAATTGTGGAGAGCCATACATTCGACACAGACCCCCAAAATGAAACCAAATGTCCACCAAGCCCAGTATCCTGTTCCCAACAGTGACCAAGTCAGATAGCAAGTACCTGGCAGGGGCCTCAAAAGAGTAAAACAGATTTTATGATGCTTATCCCATGCATATGCAATGGATTTTCCCAAATCCACCTTAGTAATAATTTATAGACTTTTCTTCCAGGAATTTGTCTTAAAACCTTGCTACACTAAACTGCTTTCACCACATTCTTTGGCAACGAATTTCAGAGCTTAATTATACGTCTTACGATGAAATATTTTCTCTGATTTGTTTTAACTGTACTACTTAATAACTTTATTGTGGACCCCTTAGTCCTTGAACATATAGCTTGTGGCAGTACACATTTGTAACTTATACAAAGATTTAAATTTCTTTATCAAAATTTCAAAATGGCATATGGAAAAACATTCTTTCACTACTCAGGACAATCGCAAACCATGAGACAGGCTAGAAACAAACAGCAAATATTGAACCAGATGCACAGCAGAACATAAGTAAAGAGTTTTACAAATCAGAATCAGAAGAGTGAATAACTTGAGTTCTGTTCCTAAAACTGTCTGCAGAATAATTTCTCAGGAAATGATCAGTTTCCAGGAGTTTAGAACTTCAGATGCTCATTCACATAATAACAAATGATGAAAGTTGTGTGTTATCCCTTTCTTTGCTGGACTCCTAGCCAATATTCTCTCTAAACCAGAGGTTCTCAACCCAGTCCTTGGTCACACCTAAATAGGTCTTCAGATACCCACAACAAATATGCAGGCAATAAGTCTGCATGCCCTACCCTCCAAATTTATCTCCTGCATATTCATTGTGGGTATCCTGAAGACCTGACTGTCTAGATGTGTCCTGCTCTAAGCATATTCACAGCCGTACCACAGGCCCCCTGAAGCTGTGCACAATGCAAATTTGGCTACAAAAACCAGAAGCATAGCCAGGTTTTGACGTCAGAGGGAGCCTTGCAACAGCGCCTTTTATAACATAAGCACTGGTGCAAAGCTGAAGGGCTGATCTGCATAGATGCCATTTCATCTAAATTTGGGGGAGAAGCCGCTCCCCCTTATGCCCCCACTAGCTATGCCTCTGATGCACACTGCTGCTCAGGCAGGGATGGTGCAAGACAGGCGTATCTTGTGCCCTAGGCGACCTGCCAACAGCATGAACCTGAGCGAACTTAAAAATTTACCAGTGGCACAGCTCCTGAGGCTGGAGGAGGAAGGGTGCTTAAAAGCAAGTTGGTTTCAAACCCTGTGCTTCAAAAGAAACCAAAGTGCTTTTTTTTTTTTTTATTTATTTATTGGTATATTTCATTTTTTCACTACAAATTGTGAATATGCAATCGGCATTACAATAGGAAATCCATATAAGAATAAATCTTAAGGCCTATTCGTCCACAAATTAAGAAACATTTGGTTCCAAGAATCCAGAAATATAATTAACATAAGGTATTTAACAAAGAAAAAAATAAACTACCAGTTGCTACCTCGGATTAACGACCCTAGCCTGCTATTTATGGAGGGCATACAACATTCATATTTACTCTAGCATCAAGAAATTCTTTTAACTGTTTAGGGTCTACAAATTGAAACTGTTTGCCTTCCAGCAGTAAATTACATGTACAAGGAAATCGTAATACAAAATTTATTCCCAATGCCAACGCTCTAGGACGCTGTTCCAAAAAGGCCCTGCGTCTAGTTTATGTAGGCTTTGAGAGATCTGGAAAAATACGGACCTTTGATCCCATAAACAGATTTTCTAAATGTCTTAAGGAAAGTCTTAATATAGCATTGCGGTCAGGCTCCAGAACAAAAGTGACCAACATAGTAGACCTCTGAGTAATAATTTCCAGTGAACTCTCGAGGAATGAAGTCAGATTCATTCCATCCCCCACCACTGGGGGGTTTCCATCACCCCCCTTTGTTTTCCAGATGTAATAGGCCCGTGTTATGGGGGGTAACGAATCCTTATCCATTCCAAGAATGTCCACCATATATTTTTTGACCATTTCAACAGGTGGAATTAAAGGAGACTTAGGGAAATTAAGAAACCTAAGGTTAAGTCTCCTAGCCTGATTCTCCAAATACTCCATTCGTTTGTGGAGAAAATTGTTATCTTTAACCAATGCAGTCTCTAAAGTTCCCATTTCTTGCAAGTTAGTATTCATATTTTCCAATTTTGAGGACTGCTGTGCAGACACCTATGCTTGGAGTAGCGCAGCTTCAGAAAGAGTTTTTAAATCGTCAGTATTTTCTTTTAATGTAGTTTGCATAGAGATTTGAATGTTGTAGACCATGTCCCATAGTGACTCTAGTGTCACAGTTGCTGGTCTAACCACGCCACTAGCTCCAGGAGAGGATTGAGTTTGAGCACCAACTTGAGTCAGTCTAGTAACAATGTTCTGAGGAAATACCTGTAGTGCTGATTGAATTAATGCTTCTCTTGGCTGGTGTTCATTCTCTATCGCTGCAGTCCTTCCCTCGGGCAGTTTAGGTTGAACTCCTTCGTTCTCCTTCTCTGCTTGGGCTGTCAGCAACTCCCTTCCGGGCTGGGGCGGAGCAATGCGCTCCACAGGGCTCAGGGAAGCCCCGTTAGCGCTCTCAATCGACGCCGACGCGTCGAGAGCTGCAGAAGGGGTCGAAGTTCCCCGAGGTCCCGGTTGTTGCCTCGGGAACGGCAAAGTCGTCTGCCGCCACGCCAAAGGTGCCTCAGGAACCGAGGAATGCTCCTTGACTTTCCCCCTCCGTTTCCCCATCGTAGGGGACGAGGTTACAGAGGCAGCGAGATCGCCAAACAGCGGAGTCACCTCAGCAGCAAACTCAGGTGCGTCCGGTCAGAGCGCTATCTTGGAACCCTAAAGCCAACTTTCTTAATCGAAACCAAAGTGCTTTTAACCACCCTTCCTCCTCCAGCCTCAGGAGCTGAGCCTCCTGTAAAACTTTAAAAGCCTACTCACTGCCCTTCTGTCACCTCTAGAATGTCAGAGCTCTAGGTGATTGCCTAGATCACCTAATGGAAGTGCCGATCTACATTCGGTGTCTGCTAGGAGTGATGGGAGCTGTGGGCCAAAACTGGAAGTACCTTCAAAACTCACAGGTCAGCACCTCATGGGCTGCTGACTGACACATGTCCTAGCAGTCCTAAGCTAGATGTATTTGTGCTGCTTAGTAGTTTGGTTTGGCCTATGCTCCATGCCAAATTTTTGGACCACCAAACAGGTAGGTGCTAGAGGTAAAAAGTTCAGTGTCCCCCAACAAGCCATCTAAGAAAACATGATAGCAATTCCCATGACTATGTTTTATTAATAAATGTCTTTAGTTCAGGCTTACGTTTTGTTTCTGAAACATACTGGGGGCACTATACTGTATCTTATGAATAGACCAGAGCTTCCCAAACTGTGCACTGGTACCCAAAATGGAGTCTGTGTGTGGGGTTGTGACCTGTACCGGCACCTCAATATTGTCCTGCACCATGCGGGAGCCACACGCTTTCTGCAGCTGCATGATTTGAAGTTGTAGTCACGGAAAGATTGGGGAGCACTGGATTAGGCCCAAAGCAAGCCCAACCGGTGTCCTGGGCAGTTCAGGGGAAGGGCCAGTAGTTGGGAATTCCTGTGATGATGCTGCCAGTGCACTAAGTCTCCCTCTGGTGAGGCGGTCGCCAGCTAGGCCATGCAAAGGCTCAGAATCACTCCTGCCAGCATGGAGTGCTCATGCACTTCAGTCACCTACTGCTCCCACTTTCTGATCACCCTGTTCTCGATGCCTAGAGATCAGCAGCCTTAAGTTCTGGCCCGTGAGGTTAGAAAATACTTGCTGTGCCAACGCAGACTGCCCGATAAACAGCTGCTGGATGGGCTACTGCCTGCTGCTCGTTTCGTTTAGGTTACCTGACAGAGGCTGGGGGCAGAAGCAGTGGAAGATGGAGGCTGGGGGCAGCAGTGGAAGATGGAGGCTGGGGAAAAGGGGATATGAGGCAGAAAGCACATGTGTCATTGGGAGGGGGGTGGGGGGAGGAGAGAAATGGAGAGTTGATGGAGGCAAGGGATAAGGATGGGAAAGGCGTAGGAACAAAGGTTGATGCAGAGAAGAAATAAGAGGCAGAGAATGACAAGGGTTGCATAGAGGAAAATGGAATATATGAGAAACGCAATGGAGGAGTTAGAAGAGATAAAAATGGAAGCTGATAAGAGAAAAAAAAAGGGAGAAAATAAGAGAGGAGGAGAAAGATGAAGCTCAGGTCTCTAATGATGGTGGTGGTAGTGGGGTGTGTATATGAATGGAAGGAGTGGGAGGGAAACAGAAAGATGAAACTCGGGTCCCTAATGGCGATAGTGGGACAACAATGAAGCAATTTGGCCACTGTTCCACTATCCTTGCTGAAGTCTATGCATCTTTAAGTGTATTTGGAACGACTGACGTATTCATCTGAAATTATACTACTGTTTAAAAAAAATATTGGAGAAATATGTACCAAACACTTGGATATTTAAGAACAATTTTAAACAGCCACATCAAATTCCCATTTTCCTGACTAAATTTCCTCCCAAAATGTAGTTTTTACATCCCTACTCTGGACTACAATAAGAATGGCATGGACAGGGTAAAGCGCATATCAAACAGCTTTCCAAGGAAGTTGGTGAAGGGAAAAGCAATATCAGAATTCAAACAGGCAAGGGGCCCTTAGGGCAGGGAAATCCACAGCAAAACTAACGACCAGAGAGGGCCCTGCAGTAAGCTGGCAAAACAGGCTGACCAGAAGGCTGAGCTGCAAGGCCCGTTATCTCTCACCAGTTCCTGTGGATGCAAAGATGATCAGTAATGCGCAATGGAAAGGCAAAAAAAATACTTACTTCTCTTGATCACCGCTCTAATGGATGACAGAGGTCCTTGGCTGGAAAGAAACAGAAAAGGAACCCATGAGTCACGTCAAATCCTGCAAAGCGGGCAGCCCCGCACAGGCATCTCAGCAATCACACTGTTCGCTAGTGTTCTCCTAACAAAAGGCAATTTAGAAAGAAGGCAAGGCAGTTTTATACTTTAGGGAGCCAAGAATATTTCTCTTTGGATGTGCCTGAAAAGGCTAAAAAAGAAAGTATCCACCCATAGTCAGCTGCTCCTAATGAAAACCAGGACTCCAGCTCGGGGTCGGGCAGAGCAAGCCTGTTCTGAAATATTCCTCTCTTCACTGCATTCCTCCTCAGACCACGACACTACTTTACCCAAGACTGCACTGCATCACTTCACCATCATTCATTTTAGCTGAGATGTTCTGCAGCTGTTTCAAAGCAGTAAGGCCACAGCTCTCTTACCACCACCACACTGCACGTTTTTCTGTAAACTGCAGTAAAGCGCACAGCTGGAGATGATGGACTGGCATCCAACAGGAGAGCAACCAGATCTACTGCTCTGTGAACCGTCCCATGCATTTGCTTGGTAAGCTCAGACTTTTATGCCGACTTTTCTCACCTCCTTTTCCTATTACTCGTGTTCTGCTTATTGTGGGACACAACTGGACACCAGCTCTCGCTGTACAGTTAAACCTACTGCATGGGAACGTATAATTTTCGGCAAAGAGGAGCCCCACATGACAAATGTTCTAAGAACAGAAGTACAACACTCCAAGAATCAGCTCTGTAAAGTGGCGTTGTAACCTCTTCCTGTGAACTGGTAAAATGTTTGTAGTGCTGATAAACAGACACTGGACTCCCCGCCCATATACACACAAGGGGGATCTCTACTGCTCACTGGGAAACAAACACAAATTATGCATACCAGTTAACAGAGTCAGGGCTGCCGGGGCGCCGCACCTCCTCCTCCAGGATTTAAGCCGCCCCTCAAGGATCCCCCACCCCTCAATCGCTACTTCTGTCGCCTCCCTCTCCTGCTCCCAGGCCGCCGGCGCCGCAGTTCCCAGTTTCCACCTGCCTACCCTCAGCTCCCTTCTGTCTATCATCCAACCCCCTGCATTAAAAAAAAATCTCTAAAGCAGCAGGCGTAGCGCCTTCTGTGTGAAAGCGGCAGATCGCCTCGGGCGGGCCTTCCCTCACCGTGTCCCGCCCTTGCAGAAATAGGAAGTTACATCAGAGGAGGGCGGGACATGGTGAGGGAAGGCCCACCCGAGGCGATCTGCTGCTTTCACACAGAAGGCACTAAGCTGCTGCTTTAGAAAATTTTTTTTTAATGCAGGGGGTCGGACGACAGACAGAAGGAAGCTGAGGGTAGGCAGGTGGAGACGGGACTGTGGAGTCAGCGGCGTAGGAGCAGGAGAGGGCCAGAGAATCCAGCACCAGGCCCGGGGAATTTTGCCCCCTCTCCTGCTCCCCCTCTAGGCGGCCCTGACCAGAGTAGAACAGGAGTTGAGTTTCCGTCTCTGTTAAGAACGCCGAAACTAAAATTTATGGAGATATCTAGAGTAGAGAGATGAGGTAGCCGTGTTACTCCACTTTTAAAGCTAGTCAGCGAAGAAGGGCTACCTTCGAAAGCTAATCAAAAAGAGTATTAAGTTAGTCCAATAAAAAAAGGTATCATCTTCTTTTCTTTTCCATATTTTATTTTATTCTATTTTTATGGAGATATCTATATATTATCTATATCTGTATCTAGCTATAATATATAATATACAGAAAAAGGTCAACAAGAAATTAGATGGTAAATTCAGCCATGCAAGAAGGTTGTGTATCTATACAGCACTTTGTAGAAATAAATAGTAGCTACAGTAACAGCACCAAATAGCCCTGTTTTGGTGAAATATCAACAAACTTTTGCCAGGGCTGCAGCTCTCACTTCTGATCCAGCACATGGTAAACATTCACAACCACTACAGACAGTGAGCAGCACCCTTGGAAACTCAGTTTTACAAGTCTGTGGTATGTCACTACCAGTACCTCTATACATTAGCCTTTAAAAAAAAAATGTACAGATTTTATTTGTGTTGAACTGTTGTTAAAACTTATATTATTAGTCACTTACATATTGACATGAAAACAAACATCCTTGGAATGTGATTACAGGCCTCCCTGGTTCGACTGTTTAGCGTTGTATTCAAAGCCCACAAGTTAGATACTCTTTTTCCTTTAAAGCAGCTGAAGGGCCAGTTCAAGGGACAGTGGTGCCCTGAGCCAACTTGCTTTGATAGCACCTCCCACTGCATCACTTCTGGCGCCCCCTCCCTTCCCCCTTCCATGGGTTAGGCATCTCTCCCCCCCCCCCCCCCTCCTCTCCACAGTTCCAGCACTGCTCCCTCACTTCTCTCACTCCCCCATGGCCTTGCAAAAATTTGCTTCAGTTGCAGGCAGCAGTAGCAGTAGTATGAAAGGCTACCTTTGGCCAGCCCCTAAGTCTTTCCTTTGTCACAATCCGCCCACATTAAGTTGCATCAGAGGAGGAAGGACATGGCAGAGGGAAGGCCCAAGAGTTGGATGAAGGCACTCTGTCATGCTGCTGCCACCGGCAACTGATGTAAACTTTACATGACCACGGGGAAGTGAGGGAGCAGTGTCAGAACCGTGGAGAGGGGGAATAGAAAAGGGGAGAAACTGGATTAAAGGGGGGGGGGGGGGTGGAGAAGGCTTAATCTGTAGACCACGTGAGGTCAGAGGCTGGGTATTTTGGTGCCCTTAAATCACTGGCACCCTGGGCCAGAGCCTCATCTAGACCAATGGTTAAGCTGGCCCTGAGCAACAGCACTGGTTAGTTTACTCAATTAACTTGTCTCTTAGGATTCTCTTCCCTAGGATGACCCTTTTGCTTTACTGTGTTTTATTTATTCTTAATCTGCTTGAAATAAAAGAGACAGAGAAGTTAACGTTCTAACAATCAGAAGCCAGCTGGAGCGTGATGGGCCTCTGCTCTTCCTGCTTATTGTTTGTATACATCTACATAAGATTAAGCAGGATGGAACAGACTGCTTTCCAATTTCAACTAAAACTCATAGAGCGATCCGAAATATCAGATGGCAGCGTATTTCACAGGGTAAACAGGAGAAAAGAAACCCAGGCATTGCTCGCCTACTGCAGAGAATGCGGACAGGTGATTGGGCCAATAAGAGGAAAGGGAAGAGGTAACAGGGTATGGAGGCCCCAATCTACATGCTAAACCTTGTGGACCTACCTCCCAGAAATGCCACAGGATCATCCCGCAAATTTCTCAACCTGCACTACCCCAGCTGCAAAGGACTTAAATACAAACTGACGCATGCCACCACCTTCTCTTACATGAGCACGCAGCTATGGAATGCATTACCTACAGACTTGAAAGCAATCAACGAAGCAACTATCTTTCGAAAATCTCTGAAGACATTCTTCTTCAACAAGGCCTACAATGAGAACCCATAACCTCACTAAGTCACTTCACTCTCTCCTTCTTCTCTCCTCCCTTCCTAATCGCTACACATCACTAACTGTATCTGATATCCTGATATGGCAATATTATCAAACCTATGTAAGCCACATTGAGCCTGCAAATAGGTGGGGGAATGTGGGATACAAATGCAATAAATAAATACATAAACAAAATTCATTTAAAGGCAAAGGATAGTAACATACATAGTGAGGGAGTAAATAGTTGACTAATCACTAGCGAGTGTACAAGAATATTAATGGCTGGAGGATGCAAGAGTGTTTTGATAGAGCAAATAATGCTGAGGAACTGTGCCTATACAGTGCCCTGTGTAGGGTAGAGTTTCAATCTAATTGGCTCTGAGGGGCATTTTCGATATGACATCTAAGTCGGACTTTGGACTTTTGTGATAAAAGTCCCAAATCTGAATAAGAAGCATGACCATTTTTGAAACTGCAAAAAAAAAAAAAATTTTTTTAAACACCGTTTGTAACAAGCTTTTGTGCTCCACGTGTTTATCTTTTTAGGCCATTTTTGGAAAATAAAAAACGTACACATAAAAAATGCAGATAATCGAGCTATTGGGATGTAGGTGGGCGCCACCATTTTTAGTAGACTAGTCCCCAGACATCCCAGGAAAGAAATGGGGCACCCTAGGGGGCACTGCAGTGGACTTCATATAACTGCTCCCAGGTACAATCTCACCACTGCTCCCTTACCTTGTCCTCTGAGCCCTCCAAATCCTACCCAAACCCACTGCCCCCAACTGAACACCACTACAATAGCCCTTATGGGTGAAGGGGTCACCTATATGTGGGTACAGTGGGTTTCTGATGAGTTTGGGAGGGCTTACAGTTTCCATAACAAGTGTAACAGAGGAGGTTATGGGCCTGAGTCCTCTTCTCCACAGTGCACTGCACTGACCACTAGACTACTCCAGTGACCTGCATGCTGCTCTAATCGACTTGGCTATAACATGTGAAGCTGTCACAGAGGCTGGTAAGTACTATTTTTATTCACATCTCCAGTGGTCATCTGGTCATTTAGGGCACCTTATTCGTTATAAAAACAGGTCTAGACCAAACCATTTCAATTTTCGCCCTGGAAGTTTTTGTTTTGTTCCATTATGGCTGAAAAACATCCAAGTATTAGGCATGCCCTAGACCCGCCCTAAGCCCATCTTTGAAATACCCTCACCATGCCCCCTTGTGATTTGGACGCATTGCAGATGAATTGCAT
Source organism: Microcaecilia unicolor (assembly GCF_901765095.1). NCBI lineage: Eukaryota > Metazoa > Chordata > Amphibia > Gymnophiona > Siphonopidae > Microcaecilia > Microcaecilia unicolor. The sequence continues at coordinate 615,480,612 of NC_044032.1, read as the reverse complement.
AGATGGCCGTTTGTAAAACAGGTTTTGAAAATACCAATTTGGACGTTTTGAGAAGATTTTCATCCAAATGCTGCTTTATAACACTTTTTTAAAACATTTTTCTCTTTTGAAAATGAGCCCCTCTGTCTTCCATCTGCTGGTTGGTGGACATAACCCATTGTTTCTGGACTGGTCTGGTAGAGATCAGGAATGAGGGTTTGTGGATTTGGAAAAGCTAGAGTTAACATTTTGTCTGGAAAAAAAATCTGTCTTAAATGAGTTATTGACAAATGCTAGCTTAGCAGATTCCACTTTGTATTGCGAGAAGAAGGCCAGTATGTACAAATATAAGTGGTTGTTTACTACAGACTTCTTCTTTATCTATATATATTTTTAGTTCCAATATTTTTATTTAATTTTATCAATGAAACAAAACACAAATGGCTAAAATGTTAGCCAATATACAAATATGAACAATAAACTGAGCATCAAACAATATATATATCTGATACAAGATAAAGATATCAATTACTATGGTTACAGATTTGTAACGATGGTTAGGTAGACATATCATGAGAACAGATAGTTAAGAGAACATATCTACACAAGAGTACTACATATTTGATCTTGAAGGGGAGACCATATTTTCCTGTATTTGGTAATTGAATTATATTTCTTGAGAAAACCAGCCTTTTGATAGGTGGAGTAGCAGCCTAATGGTTAGTGCAGCGGACTTTGATCCTGGGGATCTGGGTTCGATTCCCACTGTAGCTCCTTGTGACTCTGGGCAAGTCACTTAACCCTCCATTGCCCCAGATACAAATAAGTACCTGTATATACTATGTAAACCACTTTGAATGGTCTGAGACTTACCATTATTTATGATAGACGTCTTCTTTTGGAAAAGTGCATTATACTCTGTGTTTTAACTTAAGAGAACAGATTATAAATGTTAGTCTATTATTAAATGTAGTTGAGAAATACTCAACTACATTTAATAATAGACTAACATTTGTGCCCTTATACTTTAGGCTTTGAGCATATTTGCTTAGATTAAGTTCAGCATTCTAAAAAAAGATGTCTTGCTGATGCTATGGAATTCTGTGTAGATGAATCAATTACCTCATATGTGGTTAAGGGTATAAATGTGAGCATTTGGTCTGCCGAACTTCAGGGGGCCTTGGAAGCAGAGAGATTTGTTACCAAGGAGGGAAGAATGGGAGAGAAATCTCTCTGCTTCCAAGTCCCCCTGAACCTCTAATAAAAGAGCTGTTTTACTGATCTTTTGTAGTACAATGTATTTTATTTCTCAGAATTTACATACTTTCATCAGATTCTTCATGGACAGCAGGATCCTAAAGCCACACATTTCCGCCCGCCCATCCCAAGATTGAAGTTGTTTAAATCTGAACTGAAGTAACCAGACTTAAGGAGTGTGTGCAAACACCCATGCAGGGTCAGAAAACCTTCTAATGCCTTCTGAGCTCTGGGATGGCAGATCCACTGAGCTCCATCCAGTAACATCACTGCTTGTGTGGCTGTAGGATCCTGCTTGTCTATTGAGAATCCCTTGTTTACAAGTAAGTTTGCAAGTTCTGATATATTTTATTGGTTCAACTAAAGAATTATCCAAAAATGATGATGTAATGAGCTATTGATCCAGAATCTCTACTCCCATCTACAAGAAATCCAATACTTTTCTGTATAAAATTTAATGATGCAACAGCTGGTAGCCAATACTAGAAACACGTGAAGCATCCCACAGTACAAAGTAAAAGAAAACAGGTTGCATGCACATGAAGTACCACTCAGAACAGATCCGATTGTTAATAGCCACTTGTAAACATGAGCGAAATATTTATGTAGTTCAAGAGGCTTATAAAATATGGATCACAGAAGACTGAATTACTAGAGTCAGTACTTTGTAAGGTTTATGTCTTTAAACATCTGCCTGGATCCTCTAAGCCTTTTCTTTATGTCACTGTTCATCACTTAGCAGATCTTAAATTGCTGCCTTGGTCTTGCCTTTCACCACTCTCTTGGTATGTAGCTTTCTCTCTTTCCCCATCTTTTTATCAGGGCAGGTATTCGAAATACTTGGACCCAAGGGCTGAAATTTAGGAAGAGGTCCCAAGCCAGCTGGCAGGCTGAACTTTCTTCTACTTTGGGGAGGTTTGGGGCCCACTGTGGAATGGTGGCCCAAGGCAACTGAACCATTTGCATCTCCCTAACACTGGGACTGCTTTTAAAATCTTCTATTTCTAATGTTGTTGACTGGAAAATGTAGTGTTCCGTTAGTGGCTTAAATAAAGGTAGGCTACAAATAAAATTCTAAACTTAAAGCTTGTAGACATCATTTAAAGTTTAAAACCTATTACACCCATGTACTCTTAATATCAGCCAGTGCTTTTGTGGAGCCATGCGATATTTTCTTTGATGAGTACATGGCTTAACGTCTTGGGGGGGGGGGGGAATAACCTTGAACACAATTTCATCACTTCTTTCCAGACTCCAGAGCAGCAGGGTGTTCTCCTGTCCCCTCTCCTTCAGGCAGCCTGTAAGGAAGAGAGGTGAAGGGGATGAGCCTGAATATGCAGCAGGTCTTCATCTATTGCCCCCTCCCCTCTTATCATGCAGGGAGGGAAGCAGATGATCCTGAAAAAGACACTGCACACAGCAAAGAAAGAACAGAGGGGGTGAAATAGCACAAGACTGAAACCCACGAGCAGCAGTACCAGTCTTCAAGTATGGCTTCAATGACTGAAACTTGTGAACAAGTTCAAACCCTTTCTGTATCTTTTAATCAGGTCTTAATTTGTGGCTGAACCTTGAATAGTGTTCCAACAACATTTTTCTGGGATCCAAGGAAGCACAGCAAAACCAGCAGTATACACAGGCATTGGAACAGGAGGAGCGACAGGTGCCATGGCACCACCAAAATTTTCTTCTCTCCCTCCACCATTAAGTATTTAACTTCTTATCTCCCTCTCTCCGGGGCAGTGACACTACAATTAGAGAATGACACAGGCCAAAGTTTGTCCCCGTCCTCGCCCCTTGGGTTCTGTCTCTGTCCCCACCCCATCCCCACAGGTTCTCTCTCCATCCCAGCCCCTGCAGGTTCGGTTCTGTCCCTGTCCCCATGGGCTATGTCCTCATCTGCAGAAGCCTCGAACAATTATGATTTTATATTTATATCCCTTTCGAGTGCAAATTAAGCCCTAGATGAGTACAGGCACTCAATTTTGAAAAGCCCCTCCCTCCCCCCAACCCCCCCCCCCCAAATAAACCTACAATAATACAAAATAAATAAATACATACATACATACATAAAAAGCAGGATAATAGAAGGGAATAAGGAAAGCATAATAGAAGAACACTACCATGCAACAATGCATTTTGCTAGCTGAAGTAAACAGCAGATCACAATCAGTAAGTCTTTCTCAAGAAAAGCCTCACACAGGCCGTGTTTTGCCCACGTAAGGGCTCAGAAATTACCAAGTGGTGTAAAAAAATTGCTGCCAGAATTAATTCTGCTGGAATGCTGTGTGAGGCTGCCAGTTTTTGGAGAATACTGTTAAAGCCAAGCTGGCAAGGTCATTTTTATACACCTCTTGGTAATTTCTGAGCCCCTGGCACAGCCCTTGTGTGGGTGAAATATGGCCTGTGTTGGACTTTCTTGATTTTATCTACTATAGAGAATAAAGTTTTGGAGAAAGACTAATAGGTGCTATTACATAAGTAAAATATACTTTTAAAAGTTTCTCTATTCTGGAAATTCAACCCTACATTTTCTTGCCTTATTTTTACTAAGTTCTCCAAACTTCAAGTTGATAAAGGAAAGAAAGAACATGGATATTCAGAATTCAGCTAGCAAGACCCATAGAAACAACAGGACAGACATTCCGCAGGATCCAATATGGTGGTAAATAACAGCAGATCAAAACCAGGAAGATGCTGGGGAGATCATGAGGGGGGGACATTGGGATGACAAACCAAGACCACATGGGCAGGAAGCCCCTTTCTCCTCCTCACGCCAGTGATCTTTCATCTTTAAATAAATTCCCACCACACATCAGTGCCATCAACCGCCCCCCCCCCCCCCCAAGCTATCTTTCATCCATCAATGCTCCATTTTTTTTCAGATATATAAATCACTGTTATAGTCTCAGGAAGAAGAGTTAAAACTTACTGGTTTTGATCTGCTGCTATTTACTACCATGTTGGATCTTGCGGAATGTCTGTCCTGTTGTTTCTATGGGTCTTGCTAGCTGAATTCTGGATATCCATGTTCTTTCTTTCCTTTACCAACTTGAAGTTTGGAGAACTTAGTAAAAATAAGGCAAGAAAATATAGGGTTGAATTTCCAGAATAGAGAATCTTGTAAAAGTATGTTTTACTTACGTAATAGCACCTATTTGGGAGGCCCTTCTATCTTTACAGGTTTGTTTGTGCTTGCAGAAGAACCTTAATGAGATAGATTAAGGCAGAAATGAGAGTGAGTAGAGTGGAAGAAAACTCAGGACCCGCTACTCAAAGAAGAGGGCAGGGAGTTAAGGAAGTCGGTGCCGTATGGACCTCAATTTCTATTTATTTATTTATTGCATTTGTATCCCACATTTTCCCACCTATTTGCAGGCTTATATAGTACCGTGAAGGCATTCGCCAGCTCTGGTAGAGAAACAAATACAAGTGATGTTATAGTCGAGTAAGGTTCATATGTGACAGACATATTGGGAATCGTAGAGAAGAAGAGTTATGTAGTGTTCATTACGAGCTTTAGTTACATTGTGTCATAGGGTTCAGGCACTTAAGTTGGGTCAGTAGGGTAAGCCTTTTCGAACAGGTTGGTCTTTAGTAGTTTCCGGAAGTTGAGATGGTCGTACGTTGTTTTCACAGCTTTTGGTAATGAATTCCACAGTTGTGTGCTTATGTAGGAGAAGCTGGATGCATAAGTTGATTTGTATTTGAGTCCTTTACAGCTTGGGTATTCTGGCACAAGAGTGAAAGACATCATTTCATAGTGATTATCATTATGAGTGTGCAAGCAGAGATTCAACCCCTGGCAGCTGGATAAAAAAAACAGGAGATGTGGTGAAGAGGAGGTGGAACTGATGCCAAGGACCCAACCCCCAGTGGCAGAGCCATGGCAAAGATTAGGCTAAGACTGCCATCAGGAACCCAGGTACTAAATACAGTAGTAGAACAGGAGGAGAAGGAAAGTGAAAGACAGAAAGGGGTGATGGAAAGGAGGGGGATGCAAGGAAAGAAGAATGGAAGGAGGGGCTAGGGAAGGATGGAAGAAAGGGTGAATTACAGGAGGGAGGGAGGGAAGAAGGATGAATGGTATGCATGAAAGAGTTCAAAGGGGGGGAGGGAGGGAGGGATGAAATGTGAGTGAAAGGAGAATGAGAGTTCAAGGGGGAAGGGAGGGATAGAAGCTGAATTGTGGGGACAATGGACATGCCAAGGAAGAAAGAGTGAAACAAGGAAGGACGATTGGAGGACAGTGCAAGATGGGGTGGGACGATGAGGAAGTGAGCAGGGCCGGCCCAATCATTAAATATTCACATGATCCCAGATGATGATAGAAAAAAAAAAAGCTGACCCCCATTTCCCCTCTTCTTTCTCATCTTCCTTCTCTCCCCCTCCCCCAACTTATCTAAAGTATGAAAGAAGCATCAACAGCTGGGTGGCAGCAACAGAAGGAGCAGACTCTGTGAGCTGACTAACACTACTGGGCATATATCAAGAAGGAATGTCCACTAGGAACGGGACCAGCCCTGTTTCTGTGACCTCATGTGTCCACCATTGGGCAGAGTATGACTTTCTGAGCATGTCTTTTCACAAACATTTTACATACAAAAACTTATATTTTTAAGTTCCTGATATTTTTTTTGATTTATTTATATGACTGAACCAATAGTTGGAAAACCCTTATGTGGGGCCTCAAGCCATGCTTCGAAAACCACTGGCTGAGAGCCAGTAACAAAAATATATACACCCTCATTTATAATCTCTACAGACACAAAATATATATATATATATATATATATATATATATATATATATATATATATATATATATATATATATATATATATATATATATATCAGACCACTCACCGACACACATCCTATACAGTCTCCCATTTTACCACATCAGTTTTCTATATCTCTTCCCATCGAGATCCCCACTGGACATGGCTTTCTGTGAAGTGAGGAAAGCAAAATATGCTGTTGTGTCACACTGTAATTGTGCATTTTTAACTTAATTCCATGTCTTACTGAACTTATTAGAAAAACAAAATCCTCACAAATGTGTAGACACCAAACAAATGAATAAGGCGAATACAAGGAAGATATTCAATGTTCAAGGACCTTTACTGAAGCAATACACTGAAGGACCCGACACGGCTGTAAGTCTGCCTCAGGGGTCATCAAACCTGTGAAGCTTATGTTGGTACAAAAATAGGAAACTTGTAACAAAACAATGGTCCTTTCCTGAACCAATCACAGAGCTCCTGTATGAATAAGCCACTACTGCTCTGCTATGCGATAAACACGCTGGAAAACCAGAGATGTATTGAACATTGAATATCCTCCATGTATTCGCTTCACTCATTTGTTTGGATGGTTCCTGAACTTATTAACCAATATGTTAATGTCTTGATTGTATGGAAGCACCAAAAAAATGCACAATTCCAACAGATATTAGATAACAGGCCTTCAACAGGCTGAGTACAAGAAGCGAGTAAAGAAATAAGGCTTTTCCAAGCTGAATTTCTTTAGCACCATAAATCTTCCTTTACTTCTGAATTTAGAGCCAAAGTAATACCAATTGTGCTACCTGACCACGACTCCCTCTCTTAAGAAGAAACACCTGTGCTGCTGTAACCAAACCAGTCAAAGGCCATAAGCAAACAAACTTCCAGGCATTCAACAAAGAAAAGATGATCCAAGTCCGATAACTATACACGGTGTATACAAAACAGACAAAACCTATTGCTGTGCATACATGGCTGCTTGGATTTACTTTCCACTGATGTCTCTGTTTGCTTTGTAATTATTGTACACAGATGATTTTGTTGGAATTTGTGGACAGAAGAGACTGTAATTATGCCATCACCTGTTTGAACAGTTCCTGAAGCAAGTTATTCCATTAGACCGTGCTCCCTAAAATAACTCCACAAAACAGCAACTTTGATTCTTTCTCAGGTCAGAGCATCGACATTGTGAGCACAGACACTGTGGGACTCTCTGGGAGATATTTAAGTTTCAGGTAAAAAAGCAGGCCAAAAATGTGAAAAGCCTGGAAGTCATTTTGCTTGGACAGTTGTGAATGACACACATCTGGATTTCATTTCCAAGTTCAGCAAAATTACGCAAGCAAAAATACACAGAGGAGCCAATGATCAAATTCCACATGTTGTTCTGACCAGCGCTGAAAAATTAGCGCCAGAATAGAGCAGGGAATTAAAGCCCCAATGATCAAAATTAATAGCATGCAAATTTATGCACGCTATTAGTTTTGATCATGGGGGGATTTCTGCAGGTGGACTGTGCCTGGGCATGCGTTAAAGGCACAATCCTCCTGTAGAAGAGTAATTTGCGAGGTCCGGGTTGTCAAAAAAACCCAGACTTGTCAAACCATCAGACTTCCTTACCCACCCCTAGACATGGGGCTGGAGGTCCGGTGGACCTCCAGACCCCCCCCCCCCCCCACACACACACACTCCGGACCCCACTCCCCCCCACCAACACAAAACATATAAGGTACAGCAGCCCAGCCCATTCCAAGAGCAGCACCCTTGTTTGGCGCGCTGCCTGCTGAGCATTGGGGAGGAATAGGTAATGCCCTGTTTAGCATGCATTTACATGCTCATTGTGTTCAGAGTTGATGAGCTCATTGTTACACATGCTCACCAGCTCTGATCATCGGGCAGTTGCAAACGCAGGTGCCAGTACAGCTCTAGCGCCCGCATTTGCTTTTATCTGCCAAAGACAGCACTGCGATACTCCCCACCACAGCATGCTGAATTTAATAGGGCAAAAAATGATTAGGAGATAGAAAAGAACATTGGATGAAGATATGCAGAGGGGGTGGGAAGGGCAATAGAGAACAAACGGGAGGGAACAGAGAGATTGGAAGCCCCAAAATGACAGAGTACAAGGAAGGTTTTTTTCTTTATACTCCATTGGCCTATTGGGACTTCCCCCACCCTTCAGCTCCTAAAGCATCCATTCAATCAACATACAGTCTACAGAGACGAATGTGGTAGTTGACTGGAGATAAGGACCAAATTACCTAACAGTTTGATTTGTTGATCACCTCTTCATTACCCTAGCTAAGGATATGTCCAAAATGTCAACTGTATGAACTTGGCTGCCTGCAGGGTATCACTCCTTATCCAGTTTTGCACTTTTTGGTCTTGTACTGCTAAAGTTTATATACTTAAACCAACACCCAGGCCCCTCACCCATGTCTATTATCGAACCTCTCAGCCTTGTTCCTATAGCTACTCTCTGTATCTGTCAAAAGCACGCTGTATCAATATCCTTGATGAAGTTGTATATGGAAAATATGTTGCTATGCTATTAAAGTCTTATATCCCACAAAATCCCTGTAATAACAGGTTCAGAGCGGGTTACAATCATCCATAAAACAGACAGCAAAAAGTAACAACACAGCATTTAATGCATAAACTCAAGTACTTGAGTTTATGCATTAAATGCTGTACTTCAGAAAAGCCAGGTCTTCAAATTTTTCCTAAATACACTATAAGACGGGCATTGGTGAATATTCAATGGTAAAGCATGCCATTGCGTAACCACAAAACAACAATGTAACCCTGCATAAAACTTCTTATAACATATGCCTTTACTAGAGGGTCACATGATGCCATGCTGGAGGACAGTCGCTAGGCTAAGTCGCTCCGAGCCCCCGACGGTTTCCCCGTGAATAATTGTCTGATAATCAGACCTCACACGGATTTAAAATATTTGAGGAAGTAAGGACTACAACCCGGATCGCTGGAGCAGTGCAAAAATAACTAATGGCGGCAAGATCAGCACATAAAGACAGAGCCAAGGGCAGAGCTGTGGAGGATAAGATGGCGGCTCCGCCAAGCCCCACAGGCTCTACGATATTGTCGGCATGAGTGTCAGAAATCACAGCGGAGATGTCCGCAGTGATGAAGGAGCAGTTAGAACGCAGACTTACTCCTTTAAACTCTAAGCTAGAACGGATGCAATTACAACTCACGGAGCTCGCCAAAGAACGTGTGACCTTTCAGCAAAGAACCAGCGATGTGGAAAATCAGGTCACTGTGGTTGAATCAGCCCAGGAATCTCTGCTTAAAAGGATTACAACATCGGAGGCTAAGGTGGAAGACCTAGAGAACAGGTCGCGAAGGAATAACCTGCGCCTGGTGGGATTACCTGAAAGCATAATGGACAGAGATATGGTGGGTGAGATCTGGTGGGTTTCTTGGAAGGCTGGATAGAGTTACAACTTATGTCAGATGAGGGCAGGCAAGGGAGGAAAGGAGGGAAGTCCGAAGGGAAGCGATCAGCTGTTGCCCACTGCAGCGCCTTCACATGGAGGTGAAAGGCGCTGTGAGGGCCCGGCCCGGTGGCAGATGGAGGGGGTGGGTGGATGGGGGGGAGCGGCGACGACCTCAGGGGGGGCGGCGGGGAGGCCGGGGCTGCAAGAAAGTGAATGATACATACCTGTAGCAGGTGTTCTCCGAGGACAGCAGGCTGATTGTTCTCACGACTGGGTGACGTCCGCGGCAGCCCCCACCAACCGGAAAAAAGCTTCGCGGGACGGTCGGCACGCAGGGCACGCCCACCGCGCATGCGCGGCCGTCTTCCCGCCCGTGCACGACCGCTCCCGCCAGTTGAATGACTAGCAAAAGATGAAACACACAACTCCAAAGGGGAGGAGGGAGGGTAGGTGAGAACAATCAGCCTGCTGTCCTCGGAGAACACCTGCTACAGGTATGTATCATTCACTTTCTCCGAGGACAAGCAGGCTGCTTGTTCTCACGACTGGGGTATCCCTAGCTCTCAGGCTCACTCAAAACAAGAACCCAGGTCAATTGAACCTCGCAACGGCGAGGGAACAACAGAAAATTGACCTACGAAGAACAACTAACTGAGAGTGCAGCCTGACCAGAATAAATTCGGGTCCTGGAGGGTGGAGTTGGATTTACACCCCAAACAGATTCTGCAGCACCGACTGCCCGAACCGACTGTCGCGTCGGGTATCCTGCTGGAGGCAGTAATGTGATGTGAATGTGTGGACAGATGACCACGTCGCAGCCTTGCAAATCTCTTCAATAGTGGCTGACTTCAAGTGGGCCACTGACGCTGCCATGGCTCTGACACTATGAGCCGTGACATGACCCTCAAGAGCCAGCCCAGCCTGGGCGTAAGTGAAGGAAATGCAATCTGCTAGCCAATTGGAGATGGTGCGTTTCCCGACAGCGACCCCTAGCCTGTTAGGGTCGAAAGAAACAAACAATTGGGCGGACTGTCTGTGGGGCTGTGTCCGCTCCAAGTAGAAGGCCAATGCTCTCTTGCAGTCCAATGTGTGCAACTGACGTTCAGCAGGGCGGGTATGCGGCCTGGGGAAGAATGTTGGCAAGACAATTGACTGGTTAAGATGGAACTCCGACACCACCTTCGGCAGGAACTTTGGGTGGGTGCGGAGCACTACTCTGTTATGATGAAATTTGGTATATGGAGCATGAGCTACTAGGGCTTGAAGCTCACTGACCCTACGAGCTGAAGTAACTGCCACCAAGAAAATGACCTTCCAGGTCAAGTACTTCAGATGGCAGGAATTCAGTGGCTCAAAAGGAGGTTTCATCAGCTGGGTGAGGACGACGTTGAGATCCCATGACACTGTAGGAGGCTTGATAGGGGGCTTTGACAAAAGCAAGCCTCTCATGAATCGAACGACTAAAGGCTCTCCAGAGATGGCTTTACCTTCCACACGATAATGGTAAGCACTAATCGCACTAAGGTGATTCCTTACTGAGTTGGTCTTGAGGCCAGACTCTGATAAGTGCAGAAGGTATTCAAGCAGGTTCTGTGCAGGGCAAGAACGAGGTGCTAGGGACTTGCTCTCACACCAAACGACAAACCTCCTCCACTTGAAAAAGTAACTCTTTTTAGTGGAATCCTTCCTAGAGGCAAGCAAGACCCGGGAGACACCCTCAGACAGACCCAACGCAGCGAAGTCTACGCCCTCAACATCCAGGCCGTGAGAGCCAGGGATTGAAGGTTGGGGTGCAGCAACGCTCCGTCGTTCTGCGAAATGAGAGTCGGAAAACACTCCAATCTCCACGGTTCTTCTGAGGACAACTCCAGAAGAAGAGGGAACCAGATCTGACGGGGCCAAAAGGGCGCTATCAGAATCATGGTGCCGCGGTCTTGCTTGAGCTTCAGTAAGGTCTTCCCCACCAAAGGTATGGGAGGATAAGCATACAGGAGGCCGGTCCCCCAATGAAGGAGAAAGGCATCTGACGCTAGCCTGCCGTGTGTCTGAAGCCTGGAACAGAACAGAGGCAGCTTGTGGTTGGTCTGAGAGGCGAAAAGATCCACCGAGGGGGTGCCCCACTCTCGGAAGATCTTGCGTACCACTCTGGAATTGAGCGACCACTCGTGCGGTTGCATGACTCTGCTCAGTCTGTCGGCCAGACTGTTGTTTACGCCTGCCAGGTACGTGGCTTGGAGGAGCATGCCGAACCGGCACGCCCAACGCCACATCCCGACGGCTTCCTGACACAGGGGGCGAGATCCGGTGCCCCCCTGCTTGTTGACGTAATACATTGCAACCTGATTGTCTGTCCGAATTTGGATAATTTGGTAGGACAGCCGATCTCTGAAAGCCTTCAGTGCGTTCCAGATCGCTCGGAGCTCCAGGAGGTTGATCTGTAGATCCTTTTCCTGGAGGGACCACAGACCCTGGGTGTGAAGCCCATCGACATGAGCTCCCCACCCCAGGCGAGATGCATCCGTCGTCAGCACTTTCGAGGGCTGCGGAATTTGGAATGGACGTCCCAGGGTCAAATTGGTCCGGATGGTCCACCAGAGCAGTGAAGTGCGGCAACTGGTGGAGAGGCGGATGACATCTTCTAGATTCCCGGTGGCTTGGAACCACTGGGAAGCTAGGGTCCATTGAGCAGATCTCATGTGAAGACGAGCCATGGGAGTCACATGAACTGTGGAGGCCATATGACCCAGAAGTCTCAACATCTGCCGAGCTGTGACCTGCTGAGACGCTCTGGTCTGCGAAGCCAGGGCCAGGAGATTGGTGGCCCGCGCTTCGGGAAGGTAGGCCTGAGCCGTCTGGGTATTCAGCAGCGCTCCTATGAATTCCAGAGACTGGGATGGCTGGAGATGGGACTTTGGGTAATTTATCACAAACCCCAGCAGCTCCAGAAGGTGAATAGTGCACTGCATGGACCGGAGGGCTCCTGCCTCCGAGGTGTTCTTGACCAGCCAATCGTCGAGATATGGGAACACGTGCACTCCCAGCTTGCGTAGGTAGGCCGCTACCACCACGAGGCACTTGGTAAACACTCGTGGGGCAGAGGCGAGCCCAAAGGGCAGCACACAATACTGAAAGTGCCGTGCGCCCAGGCGGAATCTGAGATACTGTCTGTGAGCTGGCAGTATCGGTATGTGAGTATATGCGTCCTTTAAATCCAGGGAACATAGCCAATCGTTTTTCTGAATCATTGGCAGAAGGGTGCCCAAGGAAAGCATCCTGAACTTTTCTTTGACCAGGAATTTGTTCAGGCCTCTCAGGTCTAGGATGGGACGCATCCCCCCTGTTTACTTTTCCACAAGGAAGTACCTGGAATAGAATCCCTGCCCTTCCTGCCCGGGTGGTACGGGCTCGACCGCATTGGCGCTGAGAAGGGCGGAGAGTTCCTCTGCAAGTACCTGCTTGTGATGGGAGCTGAAAGACTGAGCTCCCGGGGGACAATTTGGAGGCAGGGAGGCCAAATTCAGGGCGTATCCGCACCGCACTATTTGGAGAACCCACTGGTCGGAGGTTATGAGAGGCCACCTTTGGTGAAAAAATTTTAACCTCCCTCCGACCGGCAGATCGTCCGGTACGGACACTTGTAGGGCGGCTATGTTCCCGTGGATCCAGTCAAAAGCCCGTCCCCGGCTTTTGCTGTGGAGGCACCGGGGGCTGCTTAGGCGCACGCTGTTGACGAGAACGAGCGCGCTGGGGCTGTCCCTGTGCCTGACGAGGCCTTCGGGCCGGCTGGTTGTACCTACGCTTTGCAAAAGAATAGGGTGCAGCCTGCCGGGCCCGGGAAAAACGTCCACCTGTGGAGGTGGATGCTGAAGGCGCCCGGTGGGAGAGCTTGTCGAGAGCGGTTTCCCGCTGATGCAGTTGGTCCACCATCTGCTCGACCATCTCACCAAAAATGTTATCCCCCCGGCAAGGGACGTCGGCCAGTCTCTGCTGGGTGCGGTTGTCCAGGTCAGAGGCACGCAGCCATGAGAGCCTGCGCATCACTATACCTTGGGCCGCAGCACGAGATGCCACGTCACAGGTGTCATAGATACCCCTGGACAGGAACTTTCTGCACGCCTTCAGCTGCCTGACCACCTCCTGATAAGGCCTGGACTGCTCCGGCGGGAGCTTCTCGACCAGGTCCGCCAGTTGTTGCACATAGGTCCGCATGTGAATGCTCATATAGAGCAGGTATGATTGGATGCGGGTCACGAGCATGGAGGATTGGTAGGCCTTCCTCCCAAATGAGTCCAGAGTGCGAGACTCCCGCCCCGGGGGCGCCGAGGCGGTATCCCTCGAACTCCGTGCCCTCTTGAGAGCAGAATCCACGACCGCCGAGTCATGGGGCAATTGGGGCCGCATTAACTCTGGGTCAGAGTGGATCCTGTACTGGGACTCTGCTTTCTTGGGAATGGTGGGGTTAGTTAAAGGTCGCACCCAGTTCCGAAGCAGTGTCTCCTTGAGGACATTGTGCAGCGGTACCGTGGAGGACTCTCTAGGTGGTGATGGATAGTCGAGGACCTCGAGCATCTCGGCCCTCGGCTCTTCCACAGAGACCACGGGAAAGGGAATGCTGATAGACATATCCCGCACAAAGGAGGCAAAGGAGAGACTCTCAGGAGGTGAGAGCTTCCTCTCCGGTGAAGGCGTGGGGTCCGAGGGAAGGCCCGTAGACTCCTCTGAGGAGAAATATCTAGGGTCCTCCTCTTCCCCCCACGAGTCCTCATCCTCGGTGTCGGACATAAGCTCATGTAGCTGAGTCCTGAACCGGGCCCGGCTCGACGTCGAGGCACCAGGGTCTCGGTGTCGTCGAGCGGTGGACTCCCGCGCCGGCGGGGAGCTCCCTCCATCGACGTCGACGGGGATTCCACTTGCGTGGCGGTCGAGACCGGCACCGCAAGCGGCGGCGGTGTCGACGGCCCCGGCGCCGGGCTAGAGCTCGCCGGCGCCACAGTCATCGGCGCCGAGGGCGCAAGCACCCCCGGCGCCGGCATAGCCTGGCGCATCAGCCCTTCCAGGATCCCCGGAAGGATGGCTCTGAGGCACTCGTCCAGGCCCGCTGCCGGGAAAGGCGGTGGGGTCGGTAGGGGTGTCGGCGCCAGAAGCTGCTGGGAGCCAGGAGACGGCACCGAGGTGCCGGAACCCCGATGCGTCGGTACCTCCACAACCGACGGAGACCTCTCCTCCCGACGATGACGCTTCGGCGTCGCCTCCTCTTCGATATCCGGATGCACCGAGGGCGACCGGTGACGACGCTTCTTATCTTTCTTGCGATGCCCGTCACCGGCGCCGGAGGGCATGGAGGAGGAGGAGGTCGATCCCCCTCGGTCTCGAGGTACCGGGTCAGACAGGGTTCGGTCCCGTGGCCCACGAGCTGAGGGAGTGACCGGGGCCGACTGCCCACGCGGCCTCTCACCCCCACTCTCACCGGAGGACCGGCGGGCCGACGGGACCTGTTCTCCTGGGGTCGCTGCCATCGGTGCCGATGTCTCGGGCATCGATACCGGTACCGAAGGGCCGGGCGTCGATACCGATGCCTTCGAGGTCGACGTCGAGGGGCCGGCGCAAGTTCCAAAAAGACGGTCCCGCAGAACTTGCCTCGCAACCTGAGTCCGTTTCCGGAGACCGAGACACAGAGAACACGACTTGATATTGTGCTCCGGCCCGAGGCACTGGAGGCACCAAGCGTGGGTGTCGGTCTGCGAGATCGGCCGGCCGCAGCGACCACACTTTTTAAATCCACTCGGGACCTTCGAGGACATCGACGGAAAAATCGCGTCGGCGAAGTCAAAGTCGTCAATGGTGGCTGAAATCACACCACGAAAAAGAAAACGACCGAGCGGCCACTAGGCCGCAACGCGGCGTCCCCGCTGGAAGCGAGGGAAAAAGGGAGCGCGTGCTCCACACGCGCAGGGTTTCTCTTTTTTTTTTTTGAAAAAATAAGCCGGGCGGTAACTAGACCGAAAAACTAAGAAAACTAAGAAAAGGCGCGATCGCGTAAACGCGATCGAAAATCCGGCGGCTGAAAAAGAGAGAGCGGTTCGAAGCACGACTCTCTCCAGATGCGGAAAAAAAGGAACTGGCGGGAGCGGTCGTGCACGGGCGGGAAGACGGCCGCGCATGCGCGGTGGGCGTGCCCTGCGTGCCGACCGTCCCGCGAAGCTTTTTTCCGGTTGGTGGGGGCTGCCGCGGACGTCACCCAGTCGTGAGAACAAGCAGCCTGCTTGTCCTCGGAGAAGCTGTCATTTCAATGCAGGGGGGAGCGGCGGCGACCCCGGGGGAGGGGGCGAAAGACGTTCATAGGCACAGCTCTTTTTTACATATAGTGAAGGACGTCTATAAAGGACGTCCATAGGCACAGTTCGTCTTTTTTTTTTTTATATATATAGTGAAGGACGTCTGCTTGGCTGCTCTGCGCATGCTTGACCGGATGACTGGCCGACTGTTTAATGATGGAATAGAGAATGCAAGTGAGCTACAACGAGCAGCTCATTTGCATTCCTATTCCTTGATGCATGCTCGTTCCTTACCTTGCTAAGGGAATCGGTAAGGGAAGGGCTCTAACGATTGTTTAGTGCACCTAGCTGTGAGTGGAACATTTTCTTTGTTGTAGATTTCACTTGGTTCTCTAGTGTGAGGTTACGGTCGATTGTAACGCCGAGAATTTTCAGGCTGTCTGAGATAGGGAGGGTGTAATCTGGTGTGTTTATGTTTGTGGGTTTGTTCGTATTGTATTGGGATGAGAGGATAAGACAGTGTGTTTTTTCTGTGTTGAGTTTTAATTGAAATGCATTTGCCCATGAGTCCATGATGTTCAGGTTGAGCTTGATTTCGTTGGTGATTTCTGTCAAATCATGCTTGTAAGGAATGTATATTATGACATCGTCTGCATAGATGAAAGGGTTAAGGCCTTGTTTGGATAAGGACTTGGCTAGTGGGTTCATCATTAGGTTGAAAAGGATCGGTGATAGTGGTGATCCTTGAGATACTCTGCAGTCTGCTTTCCACAGTGGTGATATGTTTGAGCTTTATTTCACTTGATATGTTCTAGTGGTTAGATCCAACGTGGGAGGTATTAACTCTCCCATAAAAAGATCAAAAATGTTGCATCATCTACAAAAACACAGAATTGACATTGCTTTACTACAGGAAACGCACTTGAATGACCAGGAGCACGCTAAACTGAAATATCACGGGCCATGGGTAGTTGACAGAGTTTCAACGAACAACTGGATGGCTGGAAAGCAAAATCTCTTTTCAAATTTACTTTAAAAAGCCATATAAAGAGCTGTAATAATAAAGCCAGGAGGTTTTTATGCCACTGATGAGTCCGTGGGCCTCTCTAAAGTTGATTAATATATTAACAAAGGAGTGTCCCAGCGGTTACTTGAGGCTTTTCCTCCGCTAAAGAACATATCACATTGACATATGTAGATATCTTATATTTGATTGGTTATTAAAACAGAAGTGATATTCTACAAGCTTCAGTACAATATTTAGTGTTAAGTAAACATAATCAGTTGCATTGATGTAATGTAATGTAATGTTTTTATGTATGTTTTAACTTTGATATTATGGATGTTAGATATATAAGCTGCCTAAAACGTTTTGCGATAGTGTGGAATAAAAATGTTTATATAAATAAAATAAGTTTCCCGAATTCCTGCCTCTACTCTATCTCTTCCAAGTGTGAATCTATTCACCCCTACCCTTCCCCCAGCACCCTCTCTTGATAGCCTTTCTCTACCCAGCATCAACATTCCAGGTGTCATCTTTGACTCAAAACTCTCTTTGAAGTCCCGGGTAGATGCAATAGTTCGTTCCTCTTTCTTTGTGTTTCATCGTATTCATTCTGTTCGCCCTTTCCTCCCCCCCTTTCTCTTCTTCATCCTCTACTCTTGCTCATCACATCACATGTAGATTACTGCAACTCTTTATGCTGGAATTCCTTTATATACTTGTGCTGTCCTTCGACAGCCTTGCACTAGTTTATAGTGTGACCCTAAAATGTGTTTAATGCTTTTACAGTTATTCTCACTGCAAAGATACGTAAGCAATGCATTGTGTGTAATGTAGTTCATAGGCAATGCAGCCACACTTGCCTGTCTGTATAAGAACTGTTACTATTGGTTTGTGCTGCTGCCTAGACCTCCTCTCTTTCTCAGCCAAGCTTGGCTCCTTTGTCTACCTGCTATCATTTCCTGCTCATTCTTACTATCTCTGTCCTGAGAGGTCAGCCAGATATGACCTTTGCCTCCAATCGAGGGCTGTCCTCCAGGACCACCCTTGCTACCTGATGGCAGGCTCTGTCCCCATTGGTCTCTTTACCCCATCCTCCCTGGGCCTGTGTGAGCCTTCTTGGCCTCTCTGTCTCTTCCTTCATGAGGCATTCTCCATCTTGCCTCAGACAGCACTTGTCCTGCTAAACTCCTTGGAACAAACTTGGTTTTTTACCTTGAATATATCTTCCTAATGAGATATTGCACTCTCCAGTCACCCAGCTCTGAGCTACTTCTACCTGTTCAACTATTTTCTCACCTCTGCAATAAAGCTGCCTCTCATCAGATTTCTACCTCCAACCACTGATACAGCTCTCAGAATTACGGAGTCTCTGTGCCCTGGGGCAACACTTCTGAACATCTGACTGTGAGTAAATTATCTATGTTTATTCAATAAAGGAAACTTCAGAAAATAAAGAGACTTCAGGTGTGTGCTGGTGTGCCAAGGTTATACTTCAAGATATTGAGCCTTAAGAGGCTTGGCAATACTCTCAAACGCCTTCACAACTGCCACTGCTTTGACCACATCACCCCACTCCCTTTGGTCTAAACACTAGCTTCCTTGTTATTGTCTGGATCAAAATACAAAATTCTTCTGTTGGTATACAAATCCTGTTTGCCCTCTGCTCCAGATATTCATCCCTGCTGTCAGGATGCCTATGAATCTGATCCAAATAACTATGTTTCCCTGACGCAGCTAAGCGATCATGGCGCTACGTCAGAGGCTTCTCTGTGTATGGGCAGTTTGCTCTTTTCATTCAGATAAGTTCCCCTTTTTGTTTCTACTTTTGAAAATTTTTGATATTGAAGAAACTATTGTTGAAATGAGTATTTAAAATAATATTCAGTTTTAACATAAAAAGATGACAAAAAACAAAGTACTAAATCTCCTTGTGGACCGATGAGGATTAAAGGCACTACTCTTTGAGAAGTCATATTCTATAAGTCACTTGCGACTATTTATGCTTGCATTTGCTTTCTGATGTGCCCATAAAATTAGTAATACTAGCTAACCTTGTACACGACTGTGTGTATATTCTGGGTGGTTTACAGCTTTTAAGCTGTTTTGAGACCACTTTTTATATTATTCTTCAAACATTAGCGTATGGCCATTAATACAAAAATTAGAAAAAGGTAATTTTTATGGCTGCGGTAAAAATGGTCTCAGTGCATGGGAAAATCCTGCTCAGGGGGCACACACTAAGTCTGTTTTTTTTTTGCTGCAGCATAGGGAAAGGACCCCTTAGTTACCAAAATCATTACTTATGATGGATATTACCTTCTCCCACCTATCTACCTTGCACAAATATATTCAACACTTGTCAGATTCACTTCTTGAAAATACAAAGAAAAACAAAACTGCAAATCCTGATGAACTTCATCCGAAGGGGGTGCAAATTTAAAAAGTAAGCAAAATACCTATGAAAAAAAATATCCACTTCTTTATGACCGATAGCAATTCATAGTCATGACAGGGGTGCATGTGGCTGCTGTGAAAATTAGAAAAACATTTCTTTTAATAGAACTTTAATTGAAACATTGGCAGCCTGTTTCAAAACACGCACATGGCTCATCAAACCTCTCCCTGTTTCAGAAGTACAGAAAGCCTCCGAAGCAGCTAGCAATGGACACGTACAGCAATCCAAAATTAACTCTGTAAGAGCCACACCCTTTGCCAAACCTGTCTTTCCAGATGCCTGTGCACACCTAATGTAAGATACTCTATTCCAGATCATGTGCATCAAGAAGTTCGAACCTTGGCACTTAACTTGCTACTAGCTTTGGAAATTCACAGCCTGGCCCATCACATAACAGATTTCAATAAAATTCAACCCAGAGCTTTAACATTGCTTTTGACTCGTAACCACTTGTAACCACTCGCCTCCACCTACCCTCCTCTCTTCCTTCCCGTTCACATTAATTGATTTGATTTGCTTACTTTATTTATTTTTTGTCTATTAGATTGTAAGCTCTTTGAGCAGGGACTGTCTTTCTTCTATGTTTGTGCAGCGCTGCGTACGCCTTGTAGCGCTATAGAAATGCTAAATAGTAGTAGTAGTAGTAGAGCTAGGGCTGGAAAGCACATCAGTAAACTTCACCTTATGCCTATTCATTGTTTTGAGATACA
The DNA here is from genome assembly GCF_901765095.1 of Microcaecilia unicolor. Classification (NCBI taxonomy): domain Eukaryota; kingdom Metazoa; phylum Chordata; class Amphibia; order Gymnophiona; family Siphonopidae; genus Microcaecilia; species Microcaecilia unicolor. The sequence continues at coordinate 615,460,682 of NC_044032.1, read as the reverse complement.
TTTCACCTAGAAGTGGTGTAATATTGTAGAAACTGCTGTAGGAAACAATGACAATATTCATAGGTCTTATGTTTCAAGCTATTTATTGCACCCTCTGTCTTATCTCTATCATAATATTAATAACTTGATTCATAAAACTGTAGTTCTATTTATACTGTAGTTGTCACCATATCTGAAAGTAACCGGGGAACTGAGGGACAGGCTGGTGCTTTGGCCAAGTATCATTTAGGGGTGTGGTAAATGTCCAGCTTACACCACACCTTAGTTTTCCTCAGGAGTCACTAACCTACGGTATCTCAGTATTGCAGGCTAGTGATTTTTGTGGTACATGAATAAACACAGCTTGAAGCTTGTGCAATTCGTATTACTCAGAAGCAACAGGTCTCCAATTTTTGCTGGCCCACGTGCAACTGAAAAAATTTTGTGCATAAGTTTTCAGCTTTGACTTGATGTGTGCAGTGTAGCCTATGTTCACAATAAAGGAAGCAGCAAAACGTTTGTGCGCTCGCACATGCGATGTCTTAATAGGGCTGGTGCATAAAACAAACAAAAACCCAACAATGTGCCCACCGAACCCCCACCTGAACACATCCTTACTGAAGAGCTCCCCCCCCCCCAAGATTCCCCTCCCTCTCATAGACCCCCCCCCCCCAACGCGGGCTTTCCTGTTTAGATCCCTAGCAGAAGTCTCACGCAGTGGCATAGTTAAAGTTGGGCCTGGGTACGCCCACCCATTCTTGGCTCAGGCCCTTCCAGCTGCAGCGCCATATTGTTCTCTTCTCCCTTCTCCTCCACGGCATCCTGGCATCCGCACTCCTGTCTCTGAACCCCTTCCCTCCCCGGGGTCGGTACAGGCGTCCTCGGTACCTGCAGCGATTCACTCTTGCTGCTTGCGCCAGCCCCGAAGGCTTCCATCTGCCGCATTCTGCCAGACAGGAAACAGGCAATGTCATCAGCAAGGGTGGGACACGGCAAATGGAAGCCTGCGGGGCCAGCACAAGAAGCAAGAATGAATTGCTGCAGCCACCAAGGTCGCCTGTATTGACACCGGGGAGGGACGGGTTTAAAGATAGGAGCACAGATGCCGGGACACCACGGAGGAGAGGGAGAAGATGTGGGGTAGGTAAAAAAAAAAAAATCTGTCTTGTGTGTGTGTGGGGGAGGGGGGGGTGGGTGAAGTGGCACATGTGAGTGGAAGGGCCCATCCAGTTTACCTCTGGGCCCATCCAAAGTACCAAGTCTGGCATCCAAAGTACGCTTCTGGTCTCACAGTTCTACTGCTAAAGGTCAAGCTGCAGTATAAAGGGGAAAGAGGAGCACACTGTTCATTTGATTTCCCGGGTAGGAAAAACAACATCAGCTTTGAGCTGGCATTATTTTCCAGAAACAATGCAGCTTACCATGTTCACAGCAAGCTGTGTTATTTAATTTACATAATAATAGGTGTTTTGCATCTAATTATTGTGTATCCTGCAGTAACTTATATTAACAAGCATTACAGTAATATAATGCATATTGAAGGGCAAATAGTGTGCATTACTGCTGTTAACACATCTTCATAACTACCCTTCCTTAGCAGATCAAGGGGGAAACGAACTCATAGTCTAAGATCATCCTCACTGACTCACTCTACCACCTTGGGAATAGTCACTTTACCTCTCTGCATCTCATTGTATCAAGCTTTATATAAGCTTTAATAAAAACATTTATTGGCTCTCTCTCGTCAACATGCCCTTGGCATTCAAGTACCACAAAAGTGCCACCAGAATATTCACCCTAGAGGAAGCGCAACTATACCAAAAGATACAAAAGAATGTTGAGACCTTATACGAATGCAAACTAAAAATGAGAAAAATGATTGGGGAGTGAGGGTGCCAATGCTATTCAGGTCCTATAAACATACACAACTGGACTATGGACTCAGAAATATGAGGAGATAGAAGAACCCAATCTCCCTGAGACTCAAGCGGCAGCTAGTACTATATATAAAGCCTTGATTCTTCTTGGGTATTACGGACATCCCTTTAGCTTCACATAAAATCTTCCTTTTTAAGAGTCACACACTATCTTGTCTCAGATATAAAGGGGCTCAGGCTTGAAGTGGGTGGGTTGAATAGGTTTGGAAGGGTGTTAAGTAAAAGTACAGTCACTGTTCTTTGCTTAAGCATGTATTCTCTCTCACTTTATTGTACAAATGTTGTACAGTTGTCTTATTATTTGAAAACTAGTGTCAATAATAAACTTCATTTTACAAAAATGCTCACATAACTAGATACTAACCCCCAAATTCTACACATCATGCCTTAATTTCCGTGTGGACATCGAAGCGTATTCTATAACAATGCGCGTTAACTTAATTGGTTAGCTAGCTAATCAGGGTTGTCAATTGGATATTAATAAGCAATCACCAGCACTAATTGGTATTAAGACTTGCACGCACAACTTGCTAAATGTATCCTATAAAGTGGTGTGCATAAATTCCAAGTCACACAGTTGAAATGGTGGGGGCGTGGTTATGGGCGTGGAATGGGAATTCCTAAAATCTATGCGCATTATTATAGAATACACCTGCTCTGTGCCCAATATAGGCATCGGGATGTACGCAAGTAAAACATGGCTTAAATGGACGCGACCAAATTTGGATGCGCGGCGAGACGCTCAGTTTATTTTACATACCTCGTGGAAATTTAAGCCTATTCTATAAAATTTAGATGTACTTTACAGAATACACCTAGGCGTATTTGTTTACCACGTGGATTTTTCAGGTGCCATATACAGAATCTAGTCCTAAGAGGGTAATTTTATAGGGGGGGGGGGGCAGTATACTCTATGTGGTAAAGGTTATGCCCCCTTTGGTGGTAATTTAGTCATTTATGCACAGATGCGACCACATATGCGTATAAGTGACAACCAGTGCTTTGCAGTGGCGTTCCTAGGGTGGCTGACACCCGGGGCGGATCGCCGATGCACCCCCTCCCCCGGGTGCAGCACGACCCCCCCCCCCCCACCCCAGGCGAAAGGACACCCGCCCGGTGCATTTTACCTGCTGGGGAGGGGGGGTGCCGCGCACCTGTCGGCTTCGCCTCCTCACTCCACACAAACCCTAGGCTGACTCCAAGATCAGACACTGTTTTGACCCTCTATAGTTTAGATTAATTGTTCAGGCCTGAATTCTGAGCCAGCTAGATTATCACAATGTGCTTTTTTTGTAGGTAATGTGCTTTTTTTGTAGGTTGTCAACAATTCTGAAGAGGTTACAAAACCCTACAAAATGTAGCAATTCATTTGATTTATTCTGCTAAAAGGTTTGACAGGGTTACTCCTTTGTTGGCTAAAGCCCATTAGCTCCCTATCCACCTACAGTGTACTTTAAGGTTTATACAATCATTTTAAAACACTATACAATCTTGCCCCATTTTGGACTTCTTCCACCTTTCCTGATTTCACTGTACTTGTAACTTCCCTGACCTGGCCAAAGCCTTATAGTGTATTTTCCCCTCCCTGCCCTTTTCCCTCTGCTCCATCTACCCTCTATACTGTCATTGTAACTGTTCCTCAGTTCATTGTAAGCCGCTTTGAGGCTGCTTTAAGTGGTATTAAGCGTGGTATAAATGTTCTGAATAAATATGTTATTGCTTATTTTATTCCCTGTCGGGACTGTACTATACAATTACAGAATACTATGCTCTTAACATCTACCATCTTTCAGATTTGTGAGATATAAAAGAATATTTCAATCCTCGTTTTCTTTCACAGGAATTAAATTTTGGAACGATCTCCCTGTAATACTTAGATCGTCTGACAGTCTTTTAAAATTTAGAAAAACGTGGCTGAGAAGCTTTTGTATAGAGAATTTAAATGTACGATTTACTTTTTAGTAGAGTTTTTTTTTAATCCGACTGCAATTTTCCCAGGTATGCCTGGTTTCTTATTATCTGTAAACCACAGTTATTATGGTATAAAAGTATTTTTTTTTTTTAGTTTAGTTTACTCACGGTCTTATTGCTGTGGCAGCACACTGCATCTTCTATGGACTAGCAGATCACAGAGGCAATTTGAGATCCAGTCAGACAGGTATTTTCTTGACTGTGATAAAACTGTGCCATAAAACAGCTCCTGTTCAGGGAGGAGGAAAAGCCAGTGTCTTGGGACTCTTCGAACTGCCAAAGGTGTAAATATCAAGGAGCAGACTGTTCAGCTTTCCATAAGGACTTTAACCACTATAATCCAGCCTTGCCACGAGCATATGCAAAACTGGATCCTAATGTGTAGAGGCTGACCGGGCACACTCACGTTCCAAACACAGCTGTTTATAATTTTGCTTTGTGGAATTAATTACTACATGTAGAATAAAAGACTTGGGAGGATGCAAACTAACTCCTCCTTTCACAGATGAAGCAATTAAAGCCTCAGCTCACCCGGGCTAATAACTGGATAAGACAATGTGACAGTCAGCATGGACAGAAACAGGCAAAGTATTCCATGAAAAAAAAAATGAGGAACATGATTAGACAGAACTGACGGAGGCACAGAGACCAGTATGAGACACGAAAAACAGAGGAAATCTCTTATGATTGCATTTTTAAATACCATTTAATTATAGCATTTACAATACACATCTACGAAAGCCATTCTTGAAAAACAATCACAAACTTAGCAATACCACAGCATTATTCTACGTGAACCTATAGGCCAAGGTCTTATCAAATCCACAAACAAGGGAGGACCCCATGTCAAGGACAAAAATAAATTCTTAAACTAAGAAAACAAAAGACACATCTCGATGCCAAGTAAATGCTTAACCATGCAAAAGCAGAAGATCTGATAAGTTCTCACATAAGCTAAATCTTACAAAAAATAAAAAATTAAGCAATAGCTCATGATTTAAATAAATTTTTTTTTTTTTTAGATAAACAGACATTTGCAGGAAACCTTAGTAAGAAGCATAAGTACATAAACATCCCCATGCTGGGACAGACCAAGGGTCCATTGAGCCTAGCACCCTGTCTCCGACAGTGGCCAAAAGAACAAAAAATTTGTCCCACCCAACCCAGAAATAGTGGATTTTTCCCACGTCCATTCAATAACATTCTATGGCCTTTTCCTCCAGGAAGCCATCCAACCCTTTTTTAAATTCTGCTAAGTCAACCGCCTTAACCACTTTTTCCGGCAACGAATTCCAGAGTCTAACTACGCATTGAGTGAAGAAAAATTTTCTCCGATTCGTTCAAAATTTACTACACTGCAGCTTCATCGCATGCCCCTGTGTCCTAGTATTTTTAGAAAGCGTAAACAGACGCTCCACATCGACCCTTTCCATTCCACTCATTACCTTATAGACCTCTATCATATCTCCCCTCAGCCGCCTTTTCTCCAAGCTGAAGAGCCCCAGCCTCTTCAGCCTTTCCTCATAGGGAAGTCGTCCCATCCCCTCTATCATCTTTGTCATCCTTCTCTGCACCTTTTCTAATTCCACTATATCTTTTTTGAGGTGCGGCGACCAGAATTGCACACAATACTCAAGGTGCGGTCGCACCATGGAGCGATACAACGGCAGAATAATATCCTCATTTTTGTTTTCCATCCCTTTCCTAATAATACCCAACATTCTATTTACTTTCCTAGCCATAGCAGCACATTGAGCAGAAGGTTTCAACGTATCATCAACGATGACACCTAGATCCCTTTCTTAGACCGTGACTCCTAACGCTGAACCCTGCATGGCGTAGTTATAGTTTGGGTTCCTCTTTCCCACATGCATCACTTTGCACTTGTTCACATTTCTACTAGTACTACTACCACATTAAACGTCATCTGCCATTTAGACACCCAGTCTCCCAGTCTCGTAAGGTCCTCTTGCAATTTTTCACAATCATCCCGCGATTTCACGACTTTGAATAACTTTGTGTCATCAGCAAATTTGATTACCTCACTAGTTACCCCCATCTCTAGGTCATTTATGAATATGTTAAAAAGCAGAGGTCCCAGCACAGATCCCTGAAGGACCCCACTAACTACCCTTCTCCATTGCGAATATTGACCTTTTAACCCTACTCTCTGTTTCCTATCTTTCAACCAGTTTTTAATCCACAGTAAGACACTGCCTCCAATCCCATGTCCCTCTAATTTCCTCTGTAGTCTTTCATGAGGGACCTTATCAAACGCCTTCTGAAAATCTAGATACACAATATCAACCGGCTCACCTTTGTCCACAAGTTTGTTTACCCCTTCAAAGAAATGCAGCAGATTGGTGAGGCAAGATTTCCCTTCACTAAATCCATGTTGACTTTGTCCCATTAGTCCATGCTTTTGAATGTGCTCTGTAGTTTTGTTCTTGATAATAGTCTCTACCATTTTGCCTGGCACCAACGTCCAGATCTCCTCTGGAACCTTTTTTAAATATCGGCGTTACACTGGCCAACATCCAGTCTTCCGGTACCATGCTCGATCTTAAGGACAAATTACAAATCACTAACAGTAGCTCTGCCAGCTCATTTTTTAGTTCTATCAGTACCCTGGGATGAATACCATCCGGTTCAGGAGATTTGCTACTCTTCAGTTTGCAGAACTGCTCCATTAAGTCTTCCAGGTTTATAGATATTTCATTAAGTTTTTCCGACTCGTCAGCCTCGAATACCCTGTCCGGCACCGGTATCCCTCCCAAATCTTCCTCGGTGAAGATCGAGGCAAAGAACTCATTTAGTTTTTCTGCTATTTCTTTGTCTTCCTTGATCACCCCTTTTACACCCCGGTCATCCAGCGGGCCAACCAATTCTTTTGCTGGCTTCCTGCTCTTAATGTATCTAAAAAATTTTTTACTATTAGTTTTCGCCTATAGCGCTATCTTTCTTTCAAAATCCCTCTTTGCCTTTCTTATCAGCGCTTTGCATCTGACTTGACATTCCTTATGCCGCTTCTTATTTTCTTCATTCGGTTGCTTCTTCCATTTTCTGAAGGATTCCTTTTTAGCTCCAATAGCCTCCTTTACCTCACTTTTTAACCATGCTAGCTGTCGTTTGGTTTTCCGTCCTCCTTTTCTGATACGTGGAATATGTTTGGCCTGGGCCTCCAGGACGGTGTTTTTGAACAGCATCCACGCCTATTGTAGGTTTCTTACCCTCTCAGTCACTCCTCTAAGTTTTTTTTCTACCATTCTTCTCATTTTATCATAGCTTCCTTTTTTAAAGTTAAACACTAACATATTTGACTTCCTATGTTTAACTTTTTGAAAGCAAATTCCAAAGGCGATCATGTTATGATCACTGTTGTCTAGCGGTCCCCGGACCGTTACCTTCCGTACTAGATCATGCGCTCCACAAATGACTAAGTCTAGAATTTTTCCTTCTCTCGTCGTCTCCTGTACCAGCTGCTCCATAAAGCTGTCCTTTATTTCATCAAGGAAGTTTATCTCCCTAGCGTGCCCTGATGTTACATTAACCCAGTCAATATGGGGGTAATTAAAATCAACCCAAATTATATATCTCTTTTTCTACCTTATCTACAATCTGTTAGCAAGCAACTATGGCTGCCCCTGGGCAATGCAATTTCAAACAGTCACAAAATGTGGAGAAAAAAAGACATCAGGTATAACAGCGACACCTCTTTGTCAAAGGACAAGCCTTTTGTATAATGAGGGAACTGTATCAATCATGTGTCTTCAAAAAAAAAAAACTCCACAACACTCTTATGCCACTGGCTTAACCATGTGCTATACAAACATTTGTAAAGGAGACTTAAATAATCAAATCTAAATTCAAAAGGCTTGGAAAGAGTACTTATCTTGGCTGAAGAATTATCCTGCTTTATGAACGACAGGGTTGCCCTGTTTCGCTACAATATAGCTGCCTCAGGAAAATATTCATATGTATGAAAAAAATCCAAGCTTCTAACGTCCGCCATGTTTTGAACCAGAGTAAAGTGGAGACGGCGAGACGTTAGAAGCTTGGATTTTTTTCATACATATGAATATTCCCCTGAGGCAGCTATATTGTAGCGAAACAGGGCAACCCTGTCGTTCATAAAGCAGGATAATTCTTCAGCCAAGATAAGTACTCTTTCCAAGCCTTTTGAATTTAGATTTGATTATTTAAGTCTCCTTTACAAATGTTTGTATAGCACATGGTTAAGCCAGTGGCATAAGAGTGTTGTGGAGTTTTTTTTTTGAAGACACATGATTGATACAGTTCCCTCATTATACAAAAGGCTTGTCCTTTGACAAAGAGGTGTCGCTGTTATACCTGATGTCTTTTTTCTCCACATTTTGTGACTGTTTGAAATTGCATTGCCCAGGGGCAGCCATAGTTGCTTGCTAACAGATTGTAGATAAGGTAGAAAAAGAGATATATAATTTGTGTTGATAATGGATTCTACCTATTCCGTTGGATTAGAGTGGTAATTAAAATCACCCATTTATTGCGTTGCCTACTTTATTAGCGTCACTAATTTCCTTTAACATGACTGCGTCCGTCTGCTCATCCTGGTCAAGCGGACGGTAGTACACCCCTATCACCGTCCTTTTCCCCTTAACACTTGGAATTTCGATCCATAATGATTCCAAGGGGTCTTTTGTTTCCAGCAGAATTTTCAATCTATTTGATTCAAGGCTCTCGTTAATATACAGTGCCACTCCTCTACATCTTAAATTAAGAAAACCTCCTCTCTTAATCTGCACAGCACATGTTACAGCACAGAAGACAGTGACTTTTATATTTAGAAACAAATCACGTATATAAAGCAGTGGTTCTCCACCTTTTTCCTGTTCTGACACACCCAACATAGAAACACAGAAAAATGTAGGCAGATAAAGACCATATGGCCTATCCAGTTTTCCCAACCATGCCATCTACTCTCCCTATCACTCCCTCAGAGATCCTATGTACTTGTCCCAAGCTCTCTTGAATTCAGATACTGTTTGCATCTTATTATTATTTTTTTTTATTAGGCTTTATTTACTGCCTTTTTGAAGGAATTCACTCAAGGCGGTGTACAGCAAGAATAAGTCAAACATAAGCAACAGACAATTACAGCAGTAAAAATATTCAAACAATACAAAGTATGGCACAGTATGCTACATTACAAGGTCAACACCATACAGAATAAAACATTTTAATAGACAGCATAGCGTGTAAGCAAAGATGGAACATATAGATTAGATGGATCTCCACCACTTCCACTAAGAAGCCGTTCCAGGAATTCACCACCCTTTCTGTGAAGTAGTTCCTCAAGTTACTTCTGAGTCTATCCCCTTTCACCTTCATCTTATTCCCCTCGTTTCCCAGCTTCCTTTCAATTGAAAGAGACTCGCCTCCTGTTCATTCATGCCACATAAGTACTTAAATATCTCTATCATATCTCTCCTCTCCTGCCTTTCTTCCAAAGAATACATATTGAGATCTTTAAATCTGTCACCAGCCTTCGTGTGTATTACCCACTGCATGCCGCAATCCATGACTGAACAAAACAAAGGCCCATATATTTATTTACTGTTAAAAAATTATCATCAACATTTCCTTTATGTTTTCACAAGCGGTTAATTGAAAATAAAATGTACATCTTTTCTTACTTCAATAGTGAGAAATCTGGGATGTGCTGAATACACTTTTTTCCAAATGAGATCGAAAGGTAGATAAATTCACACTGAACTTACTGTCAACATCAAGAAATTTTGACTTATTTTGAGTACTTGCAGGGCAGAGTAGGATATCTCCCATTACAATTTGGCATTAAAAAAAATCATTTATGTATTCAAATTGTGGCATCACTTCTCAGTAATAGCAACATAAAATCCCTCCACTGCCAAACTCTTTGTGAAGTAACACAAACCTTGCAAAATGACACTCAAAACCTATATAACAAATCAGCTAAATCTTTATAGCACTAAATCTCAGGTCACACACAAAAAAAAGGAACTGTACCTTTGAAAAGCCAGCACTGAAGACACAGAACACCTCTTCCTAGTAGCCAAACAAGTCAAACTGCTGCAGATTCTCACACAAACTATATGCTAGCTGAATTTTTCACTTCAGTCAAACATGCAGAACACAGACCAACCCTCAGCAATTACTAAATAAAGGACCAAACATTAGAATGGAAAGCATACAGACAAAAAAATGAAATGGATACAGTGAAATGCCACAGCTCATGCACGCTTTGCAACACAGGATAAATAAGAACTGAAACGCATTTTCTCCTGTACTGTGCAAAATACAAAGGTAAAAGAAATGTGCTATTTTCCAGTCACTAAAACCTGAAAATAAAGATTAGCCCTGATCTCATTCCACTTTACTTTTGCTGGTGTTCTGTCTTCTTCCTTCATTAATCTATGTCTCACATTTATCTTTTGTTTTTTCTCCTTTTTTTCTTCACTGCTTCTTTCTACTGATGGCTAAATTGAATCTTTTTCCCCTTTATCCTCCAGTCCTCTCTTTATTCACCTCTCACCCAGCATTCCATTACCCACTCTCATCAGAGGTGTAGCCAGGTTTTGACGTCAGGGGGAGCAGACTTTTGTAAAATAGGCACCAGTTGGTGTCAGCTAGGTGGCAGTGCCTGTTTTGTGCTCAGGTGCAGTTCCTGTGGTCAACAACAACGATTTAACACAGGCTGCCTCTGCGGTGTCCAGCCTACGAAGAAAACAGGAAGTGACATCAGGAGACCAGCCGGAGCAGGCAGCATGTCTTTTTAACTAGAAGTATAAATATTCAAATTCTGACCATCACCTCAGGGACAGCACACACTCCTACTGCTCTACAGAATGTGAAGACCACTAGTCCTGAGCATTTTTACTTTGTGTGACAAGGACCCCCCAAAGGAAGCCCTAGCCTCGGAGCCTACTTTCAAACAGAGCCACCAAAGGCAGCCCCAGAACCTACTTTCAAATATGGCCACCACCAGACACTATGTGCTAACACAGGGGTGGGCAACCTCAGTCCTTGAGGGCTAGAAGGCTGCAACCCAGTCAAGTTGTCAGGATTTCCCTAATGAACATGCACGAGATCTATTTGCATTCATTGAGGAAATCCTGAAAACCCAACTGGGTTGTGGCCCTCGAGGACCAAGGTTGCTCACCCCTTCACCTCAGAATATGGACAGACCCTCATCTGATACAAAATAGGGGACCACAAAAACATGCAGACAAAACCTGAAATGGAGACCCCCAAGAAAACAAGACTCTAAGAAGGGCAACATTGGTAAAAGAGAAACAGAAATGAAATTTTTCCTGTACTTTATAAAATAAAAATAGAAAAAATATATACATTTAACAAAGCAGGCACATCTCAGTAATTAAAAAGTATTAAATAAAATTTGTTTTTCCTTTTCTACCTTTGTCATCTGGGAATTTTATTTTTCTAATTAAGCAGGTCTCTGTCTCTTTTCCACTTTCCATGATCCAAGCGGCTGAGGGGAGATATGATAGAGGTCTATAAAATAATGAGTGGAGTGGAACAGGTAGATGTGAAGCATCTGTTTACGCTTTCCAAAAATACTAGGACTAGGGGGCATGCGATAAAGCTACAATGTAGTAAATTTAAAACGAATCGGAGAAAATATTTCTTCACTCAACGTGTAATTAAACTCTGGAATTCGTTGCCAGAGAATGTGGTAAAGGCGGTTAGCTTAGCGGAGTTTTAAAAAGGTTTGGACGGCTTCCTAAAGAAAAAGTTCACAGACCATTATTAAATGGACTTCTGGCGAATCCACTATTTCTGGGATTAGCAGCATAGAATGTTTTGTACTTTTTTGGGATTGTGCCAGGTATTTGTGACCTGGATTGGCCACTGTTGGAAACAGGATGCTAGGCTTGATGGACCTTTGGTCTTTCCCAGTATGACAATACTTATGTACTTATGTAGATTGACCTTTCCATTTCTTCTCACTTCTACCTTTCCCAAATCAGGACACTAGCCTCTCCTACCAATTGTCTTATGGGATATTAGGCAGTTGAAACATATTCCCCTTACATTCATTGACCTTAATTTTCTTATCTTGTTGCACTATTTCTATCATGAACCTATGCCACCACTGATCCATGACTCTGCATTTTATGAACGGAGAATCACATATATTTGTATGAAATGGTACTAACGTTGTATGGCATTATAGATAAGTAACTTAAATAAGATTTAAGTAGGCAATAAAGAATCATTTTAATCCTGCAGCAGATCTCCCTCTGGTCAGCTATCTTATTTAGACAAATGTAGCAAAACTTAATTCAGGTGCACTGCTCTTATCAAGTTAGGAACAAGCTGTCCCCAGTTTGCAGTTCATTCAAACATCCTAAAATATTCCCAAACACATCCTAGGGTCTCCACGGCCAGTCAGAAGTTCAGGATATGCACAAGATCACAATTTACACAACTCAGAAACCTTGCATATGGAAATGTACCTCATGCGTATTCATTCTAGATACCCAATTTATTTATTTGGATTTATTTACCACCTTTCTGAAGGAATTCACTCAAGGCGGTTTACAGTAAAAATAGATCAAACATGAGCAATAGGCAATTACAGCAGTAAAAATATTCAAATAATACAAATTATGGCATAGTATACTGTCAACAAAATACATAATAGAACATATAGATAGGTAAAAGGAGTTAGAAAGTAAGGTGAATAATTTAAAGAAAGTTGCACATGAGGTCAGAGAGATGGTGAAATATTATCTCAGCTAGGATAGGAGTGGATTTGCTGTGGCATCTCTGGGGCTTGTTTGGGGAAATTCTAATACAGAGTAATAGAATGGAAATATATGAAAGCTGGCAGAAAGCTTCCTCAAACCTGGGAATTGAGCAGAAATTCCTCCCAGCTTTCCCCTAGCCCTCTAACCACTCCCCCCCCCCCCCCCCCCCACAAGGCTAGGACCTGATGTACTGAGGCTTTGTCCCCATTCTGTATCTTGGGGGGGGGGGGGGGGCTTAAACAGAAATAGTACCCAGAAAAGAAGTCTTTGTTTTGTGTTACCTCAGGATTCTCCTGGCTTTCCCCTAGCCTTTCATAGTTCTGTCTGCTCTGTTCCAGTCTGAGAGTGGGTGTGGGGAGTGGGAGATAACAGCAGGATTACTACTTCTAACTTAAGCAGAGTTACAATGAATGTTTTGGGGAAGTGGTGGATAGATAATTACTTACACATCATGCTCTGCTCCCTCTAGCAGCTCCAAATCCTGCCTTCTGCTGAGCCCTTCCCATGTGGCAACAGGAAACTGACTGCAACAGAGAGGGAAGGACCAGGGTCTGGCTAGAGAGAGCCTGTTGCAATTGCTGCAAGCAGAGAAGGCTCTCTGCTGCCTGAATTTAAAAGCCGGCTCGCAAATTTATTTGGAAAAGGTAACAACCAGCGCCTGCACACTGCAGCACATAGGCGCCATTTTCTTTGAAAATCTGTTTGGGGGAGCAACTGCTCTCCCTGCGCCACCCCCCCCCCCCCCCCCCTAGCTAAGCCTCTGACTGTCATTCCTTTTTTGTCAACCCATTTTGTCCTCTTGCTTCCCCAGCCTTGGTTCTTTACTCAACATGTTGTCTCCCATTTCCAGCCCTCTGTACTGCTTCCTAAGCCCTCATTCCCTCACCAGCTTTAGCTCCTTCCATCACTCAGCCCTTAGTTAGGTTCCCAGGCCACATCCCTTTTCACCGTCACTCCAGCTCCTTCATTTCCATCTTCTCTCACCCCTTCGAAGACCTGCCCCTTTCCTTTGGGTCTCTCATCTTTCCAGCCCCTCCAAGTCCATCACAGTTTCAAACCACCTCTTCACTCCACCCCATAGTTCTACACCTGTCTCATATAACCAGGGTGGGTATAAGAATATTAGACACTCTCGACCACTGCTTCTCCACCTAGTCCTCAGAGCACAGCCAGTCAGGTCTGTGTGGGTGCTGTATGCTGAAACAGAAGTGAAAAAATGTAGTACCTGGGTGTTGGCCCTTAAACAGGGTTGACAATCCTGGGTGTGGTTTAGGTCAGGAATAACCAGTGAATAGACATGGTGGTCAGAGTGCTGGGGGCAGGGCAGAGAAAATAGGATTTTCTCTGCAAACACTGAAGAAAGCAGGCCCATACTGAATTGTGTGAGGGTAATTAAAGAAGTGTACAGAAGGGGTGTGGAATACATCCCTGGAATATAATAAGGAAATATATAAGACATATGTGATAATTTTTTTGATGTTAATAAGGAAAGACACAAGAGAAATGTCTAAAATAATTTCCTGTTTTCAAGTTTACCTCATTTATTGTATTTATGTTTATACCTGGTTATTTTACTATTGTTATGCAGTTAAATGATATATTTTATGTTAAACTATACATACTGTACACTGCCTAGGGTGAATCTCTTCATAAAGGTAGTTAATAAATCCCAATAAATAAAATAAATGTTTCATGAAGTGGGCAGCCTGAATAAAAGGTCTGTTCTTTAAACTTATGAAGTCTGGCCAGGTGTGCCTTAAGGCAGAAGTGCCATATACATTGGCAGGACTGACAGTCTCTTAAAATAATCCTGGGAGGGAGAAATTGCAGATATGCAGAGATGCCATGATTGAAAGGAGACTGTCCAAGAATACCTAAAAGGCTAAGATAAGAGGTGTTTTCAGGGTAATCATCTCGATGAACCAGAAAAGAGAGAAGTGTTCCGGTCATCCTGTCAATGCCTGAGCCTGACCAACTCAGGCATTAACAGGAAGGGTGCCAAAAATTAAAAAGGCAAGCATGCCATTGCATTTTGCATGTCCTGTCCCCAAAATCAATTGACCCTATTCCCTCCCACCCCCTTGTCCCCATACAAAAAAAGAAAAGAAAAGAAAAAGAACCCTCCCCCCTCCCCCGACCAGCCCTCTTCCCTCCCACACAAAATGTTTAAGACGCTGATCTGATGTTTTGCGGACTGTAAAACCATTTCTAAATCCATAGTTATGTATTTAAACCTCTGTTAAATCTCACAATAAACTAACTCATGCTGAAAGGCAGTTCTAGTTATCTATCTATCTCCCACAGCTGCAAATTTCCTTTCACTTTTGCATAGCCTGGCTGTGCCATGTTAAGTCCTCTGCCAAACCTACAAAGGACTTCAATCCACAGTAGTACATTTAAAAGACATTGTGCAACACTGACACAGCTCCTCCCCAAAAAAAAGAAACAAACTCACAGGCCTTGAAGCAAGGGTGATGGCCCTATGACAGCAACAAGTACTGCCACGTGAAGTCAGTATTTGTTCTTCTGTGGAATCGTCCTCACCTGACAACTGAAGGCTTAAGGATTCAATTAGCCTTTTGGATCTTGTTAATAACTTTTTTCCTTTTAAGGAGTAATGAATCAACAGGAAGAGTGCCCAAAAATTCACTATTTTTATTATTTTCAATCTGTTAAAAAAATCGGCAAATAAACTGTAATTATGCATTAAAATATTAAAGAATGCTACTGAGTTTAACTTTGTACCATGCAGAGGCTGGGTCAGTTTCTGTTCACTCGGGAATTAATTGAAATATGCAGTTTGGCCAGGGCTGCCTAAACTTTTGCACACAACTGTATATCTTAGTGGCTTCTCAATCTGGATATGCTGAAGTACAACTCATGCTTTTACATTTCGAGAATGAAGGAACTGATGCTCAAAGGATTCATGCTCTTACCTTTGAGAGTTTTTCTCTCATACTGGTGTGTGCTGTCTGACTCCTGAAGCATCACAAATTCATGCATCCATTCCTGCAACATTATGCTCTTAGATTGGTCTCTCTGAAAATTTACTAGGTCTGCATGCTTCATTCATAGTCAAAATTTCACTAAGCTCTTAAAACGTTAGGAGCATAAAAAGAAGGTGGCAACAGATTTAGGGGGAAATTCTATATATGGCACCTTAAAAAATCGGTACCGTAAAACCACTCAGTGTGTTTATAGTATATGCACATGCGCTGTTCTTGTAACTAAAATTTAGGCGCACCCAATTAGGCCATCTAAAACCAGGCCTAAATACCTGTACTGAAGTTAGGTGCACATCGGGTGTATTCTACAATAGTCAGTGGCGTTCCTAGGGTGGCTGACACCCGGGGCAGATCGCCGATGCGCCCCCCCCCCCCCTAGGGTGCAGCGCGACCTCCCACCCCCGGCAAAAGGACACCCCCCCGGGTGCATTTTTACCTGCTAGGGGGGGGGGGGGGGGTGCCGCACGCCTGTCGGTTTCACTCGTTCCATGCTCCCTCGGCCCCGGAACAGGAAGTAACCTGTTCCAGGGCAGAGGGAGCATGAAACGAGCGGAGCCGACAGGCGCGCGGCACCCCCCAGCGGCGTGCACCCGGGGTGGACCGCCCCCACCGCCCCTCCCCTTGGTACGCCACTGATAATAGTTTTTTGAAATGCCCACAGCCCACCCATTCCACGCCCCCTTTTCGACTATGCACATTTGAATTTACATGCACCGCATTATAGAATATATGCCTAGAAAGTTGTGCATGTAAATTCTAATTAAAGCCAATTAGTGCGGCTAATTGGTTAAGTACCAATTATTGGTACAGAGTGGCTTGTTAATCAATTAAGTTGTGTGGAAATTTGGTCATGTGGCCTAATTACTGCGCACCACTTAAGGCACCATATATAGAATTTGGGGGTTAGGGTGGGGAAGAAAAAAAAAGACAGGAGATTAGCACTGATTTTCACTATAGGCTCATAAATTAGGCAAAAATTTAGGCAAGTGAATGGAAGGCCTAAATTTATGAGCATAACTTTTAAGGTCCTAAATTAAGATGAATATTCACCTGAAAGGTTAGGCCCCTAGTCTGGCTGCAAATAAGACAGAAATTTATGAGCCCAACTTAGGAGCTCATTTTTTTTTTTAATATTGGGCTTAAGGTTTCCACCTGATGATACCGAGAAAGAGTTCCATACATGTGGCGCCACATAGTAAAATCCTGCCCAATGTGTGTTCTGCAGATGTGAACTTGATAAGGCCAGTATGCATAAACTACTACTACTACTACTATTTAGCATTTCTATAGTGCTACAAGGCGTACGCAGCGCTGCACAAACATAGAAGAAAGACAGTCCCTGCTCAAAGAGCTTACAATCTAATAGACAAAAAGGATTCTCATTCTGCAAGCAAAGATGTCGACCCAGTGTATAACATAGTAACATAGTAACATAGTAGATGACGGCAGAAAAAGACCTGCACGGTCCATCCAGTCTGCCCAACAAGATAACTCATATTTGCTGCTTTCTGTGTATACCCTACTTTGATTTGTACCTGTGCTCTTCAGGGCACAGACCGTATAAGTCTGCCCAGCATTATCCCCGCCTCCCAACCACCAGCCCCTCCTCCCAACCACGGGCTCTGGCACAGACCGTATAAGTCTGCCCAGCACTATCCTCACCTCCCAACCACCAGCCCTGCCTCCCAACCAATGGCTCTGGCACAGACCGTACAAGTCTGTCCAGCACTAACCCCGCCTCCCAACCACCAGTCCCGCTGCCCACCACCGGCTCTGGCACAGACCGTATAAGTCTGCCCAGCACTATCCCCGCCTCCCAACCACCAGTCCCGCCTCCCGATCTTGACTAAGCTCCTGAGGATCCATTCCTTCAGCACAGGATTCCTTTATGCTTATCCCACGCATGTTTGAATTCCATTACCGTTTTCATTTCCACCACCTCCCGCGGGAGGGCATTCCAAGCATCCACTACTCTCTCCGTGAAAAAATACTTCCTGACATTTTTCTTGAGTCTGCCCCCCTTCAATCTCATTTCATGTCCTCTCGTTCTACCACCTTCCCATCTCCGGAAAAGGTTCGTTTGTGGATTAATACCTTTCAAATATTTGAACGTCTGTATCATATCACCCCTGTTTCTCCTTTCCTCCAGAGTATACATGTTTAGTTCAGCAAGTCTCTCCTCATACGTCTTGTAACGCAAATCCCATACCATTCTCGTAGCTTTTCTTTGCACCGCTTCAATTCTTTTTACATCCTTAACAAGATACGGCCTCCAAAACTGAACACAATACTCCAGGTGGGGCCTCACCAACGACTTATACAGGGGCATCAACACCCCCTTTCTTCTGCTGGTCACACCTCTCTCTATACAGCCTAACAACCTTCTAGCTATGGCCACCGCCTTGTCACACTGTTTCGTCGCCTTCAAATCCTCAGATTACTATCACCCCAAGATCCCTCTCTCCGCCCGTACCTATCAGACTCTCCCCGCCTAACACATACGTCTCCCGTGGATTTCTATTCCCTAAGTGCATCACTTTGCATTTCTTCGCATTGAATTTTAATTGCCAAACCTTAGACCATTCTTCTAGCTTCCTCAGATCCTTTTTCATGTTTTCCACTCCCTCCCGGGTGTCCACTCTGTTACAGATCTTAGTATCATCCGCAAATAGGCAAATTTTACCTTCTAACCCTTCGGCAATGTCACTCACAAATATATTGAACAGAATCGGCCCCAGCACCGATCCCTGAGGCACTTCACTACTCACCTTTCCTTCCTCCGAGCGAATTCCATTCACCACCACCCTCTGGCGTCTGTCCGTCAACCAGTTCCTAATCCAGTTCACCACTTCAGGTCCTATCTTCAGCCCCTCCAGTTTATTTAAGAGCCTCCTGTGGGGAACCGTGTCAAAAGCTTTGCTGAAATCTAAGTAGATTACGTCCATAGCTCGTCCCTGATTCAATTCTCCTGTCACCCAATCAAAGAACTCAATGAGATTCGTTTGGCACGATTTCCCTTTGGTAAAACCATGTTGTCTCGGATCTTGCAACTTATTGGCTTCCAGAAAATTCACTATCCTTTCCTTCAGCATCGCTTCCATTACTTTTCCAATAACCGAAGTGAGGCTTACCGGCCTGTAGTTTCCAGCTTCTTCCCTATCACCACTTTTGTGAAGAGGGACCACCTCCGCCGTTCTCCAATCCCTCGGAACCTTTCCCGTCTGCAAGGATATATTAAACAAATCTTTAAGAGGACCCGCCAAAACCTCTCTGAGCTCCCTCAATATCCTGGGGTGGATCCCGTCCGGTCCCATGGCTTTGTCCACCTTTAGCTTTTCAAGTTGTTGATACACACTTTCTTCCGTGAACGGTGCTCTATCCACTTCATTTTCAATTGTATTATTTCCAGTCCATCGCGGTCCTTCTCCAGGATTTTCCTCTGTGAAAACAGAACAAAAGTATCTATTTAGCAAATTTGCTTTTTCTTCATCATTTTCCACATAGTGGTTCGCAGTATCTTTTAGTCTCACAATTCCCTTTTTAGTCATTCTCCTTTCACTAATATACCTGAAGAAATTTTTGTCACCCCTCCTTACATTTCTAGCCATTTGTTCTTCCGCTTGTGCTTTTGCCAGTCGTATCTCTCTCTTGGCTTCTTTCATTTTCATCCGGTAATCCTCCATGTGTTCCTTTTCTTGAGTTTTTCTGTATTTCTGGAACGCCAACTCTTTAGCCTTTATTTTCTCAACCACTTGGAGAACCATATCGGTTTCCTTTTTCTCTTGCTTTTATTTACTTTCCTTACATAAAGGTTCGTGGCCCTATTTATAGCTTCTTTCAGCCTGGACCACTGTCCTTCCACTTCACGTATTTCCTCCCAGCCCATCATCTCCTTCCTCAGGTACTCCCCCATTTTACTAAAGTCAGCACGCTTGAAATCCAGGACTTTGAGTTTTGAGTGGCCGCTCTCCACTTTAGCTGTTATATCAAACCAAACCGTTTGATGGTCACTGCTGTCCAGGTGGGCACCCACTCGGATATTTGACACGCTATTCCCATGTGTGAGCACCAGATCCAGTGTCGCTCCCTCCCTCGTGGGTTCCATCACCATTTGTCTGAGCAAAACACTTTGGAAAGCATCCACGATCCCTCTACTTCTTTCCGATTCCGCAGACGGAACCTTCCAATCTACATCCGGGAGATTGAAATCTCCCAGCAACAGCACCTCTCTCTTGCTTCCCAACTTTTGAATATCTGCGATCAGGTCTTTATCTAATTCCTCCAATTGTGTCGGAGGTCTGTAGACAACACCCACGTGGACAGAGGTTCTATCATCTATTTTTAAGGTGATCCATATCGCTTCTTCCTTTCCCCAGGTCCCTGTCATTTCAGTCGCAGTGATATCATTCCTCACATACAGAGCTACTCCGCCACCTTTACGACCCTCTCTATCCTTCCTAAATAGATTATGGCCTGGTATGTTTGCATCCCATTCATGGGAACCATTTAGCCACGTCTCTGTGATTGCAACAACATCCAAGTCTGCCTCCAACATCATAAACTTTATTGCTTAGACTGCGAGCATTTGTGGTCATCGCTTTCCATCTACATTTCCTGGTATGCATTTCAACATTAGTGATTTGGGGGTTTCTTTTCTCTTTGGGTACCTTCATATCTTTTTGTTCCACTTTTATTATTTTTTCTTTGGCTTCCGTTCTGTTTTCAAGAACATCACAGTGCTGTAATGGAGTAAAAGAATTTTGTAGGGGTAACACTTGTGAGGTCGGATGTTTTCTTGTCCCATAACGAAGTCTGCCTGAGCCTACAGTGATCCATCTATTTTTAGGTGGTTTTATCCTTTGTGGTAGTGGTGATAATTTGGTATGATTCTGTGCAGTATGATATTGTGCGGTCCTAGATGCTGCTTTAAGTGCATCTAGTTCCTGTTTTAATTTACTGAGCTCGTGTTTTAATCTAGTGAGTTGCAGACAGATAGGACAAGCCTTAAGTCTCCAGATAATTGGTCTTGAAACTAAAGCACCACAATTATGACAGAAAATAAAAGTCATCCTGATTGATTGAAATGGGTATGAACAGGTATGATATAGTGAGAACAGCAGCCTATGGGTCTGTTGGCTGAGATTCTTATTTTTGGAGCAGTAATCCTTAGCTGGTGAATAGAAGACTGGGGATTCCTGTGATAATGAGGGGTTTTCTTTTCAGAGACAGTTGTAATATGGGTGGTGTTAAATTGTGATAATTAGTGTATTTGGGGAAGTTATTTATGAAGTGTCCGTCTTGGGGTGGGTTGGTGGGTTGAGGGGCAGGGTGGGTGGGCTTAAGCTTAAGACTGTAGGAATGTCTCCTCTGTAACCTATCTGAAGAGCTGCAATTAAATTCACCAGAAGAAATTTGCAGGTGTACAGCTCTAAGGATTGGGACATGCAAATCACTATTTTAGCAGAGTATGTAACAAAACAGGAAAGATATAAAGATATAAATGCAGAATTAAGCCAGAATTAAGATATAAATGCAGAATTAATCCAGAATTAAGGCAGAGCAATTCTTATCTGTGTGTATCTTTCAGGCAGGAGCCAGTGAAGACCATGTGGTTTAACTGCTCCTCCTACCATACAACCTCACCTTACCCTACAGTATAAGGAATCAACAACTTTTCCAAAGATGTAGGTAACCCACTTTGGAGAATTTTAAGTCAATCAAGATCTTAAATTTACAGCTGTAACTTATAGGCATCAATGGTCCCTTGATATCAGCGTTACTAATCAAATTTAGACTGACTAATCAACACTCTAATGACCACATTTTGTAGCTGCTTCACAGTTGCAACTTTTAGCTCATTATTAAGCGAGTTACAGTAATCTAGTTTATGAATTACTGAAACATGGACTAACGTTTCCAATGCCAACTTCTCCAAATAGGATCTATTACACCGAAAAGCACAAAAACTAATTAAACAGTTGCATCCAGAGATAACTGTGCATCCAGGCGAAAGCTGAAAATCTGCAAACAAGACATTAGGGAAGTGATCTTCACCATTTTGTAAAAATTGGAATTTCCGGAGAACCAATTAAGGGAAAATAACTTGAGAATGATAAATTTACCTATAATATCCTATATATCAGCTACTGAAATCTTGACGAAATATTTCTCTGATACTTTGCTAATACCTTCTGATAGCCACCTTTTGGTGACTAAAATTATATTTCCTTTATAAATCTTCTTTATCAGAGAAAAGAGATGTAAGTTTAACTGACATTTTGGAAAATTCAGAAATTATAGAGTTATTATTAGCGACTTTCGTCTTTGATTTAGATAGGAACAATGTTTTGAAATTGTATTTCCGATACATGGTTGATAGTTTTTTGGGTTCGAAGATGCACATATTTCCTGACACATCAAGGGAATCGCAGACTGGGAGGTGTGAGGTCTTGGCTTTTAAGCCAGGAATCACTGCCCTAGGTGGGACCTTCCTAGCGCGATTCCCTTGTAAGTGTTTTATTTCCTTATTACTTGTTTGAACCTAAGAAATTATAAGCGTTTGTGGAAACAGATGAAGAATCCTCTGCAGCAACTTCCTTCCGTTACCACTGTACCGGCTGCAATAACCGATTAACCTTCCTCCCTCAGAAAATGTGAATTGTTAGATTAACCATTTTGAGTTTTTCTTATTTTCTTTAAGATTGTTTTCCTGATCTTGGATCTTCCAATTGTGGACAATTATGTAAATATATATTGTTGAGAGAAAATGTTTTCCTTTTTATATTAATTTCTGTATTTCCTTACATTTATGTGATAAATGTGAATGTAATTAAGTAAAATGATAAATAAAATTTGAACAAAAAAAAGGACATGCTCACAAAAAGATTTCAGTTTAAGAGCTAGGACCAATGCTAGATAAAGTAGATGGTGCCAGAGCCCTGACCGATAAAGGTGTTTGGAGGGGGGAGGGCCCTCTCAAACGATGTAGCCAGCCTGGCTGTTCAGGCAGACTCAAGAGCAATGGGGGTAATGCTGGACTCTAAGATGTCGTTATAGAATACAAGCTTAAGTCGGCATCGCCACGCCTATATTTTAACATACCCGCTTACACCATGTCAATGGCAGGCGTCAATGGGCACACTATGCGGCTCATTTTCAAAGCACTTAGACACACAAAGTACCATACTTTGTATCTAAGTGCTTTGAAATGAGCCCCTATGTGTTGCAAGCCACGTGTATAACTTATAGTATTCTATACTTTGAGCATAAAATGGAGACATGTCCAATCCCCTCCCACACGCCACCCAGGTGTAGGCCCCCTTGCAATTATGCGCTCAGGCACTTAAAGTGCACAGTACATGTTTGCATATAAATGCCTATTTTCCCAGCACTTGTGCACACAATGTGTGCATAACTGCACGCACCCAATTATTGAACTGCCCTGAAAAATGAAGTTGAATCAAATACTCTCTCTCCCTCAGCCTATCTTCTCTCCTCCAACCCTATCCCAATTAGTTTCAATTCCCACCACTCTCTTCTCTGTGTTGGCCACCATCCTGTCTCTAAGCCCTCCAAGTTGGGTTCCTGCCTAGTTTGTTAATGCCTCCTGACCTTTTCCCGGCCTCTGGGACAGCTGTTCTGTTTTCCTTCCAGTGAGCTCTGCGTGGTGTCCAAACTTCTTCGATATTTATGGTCTCACAAGAACAGTGTGCGAGTTTGTACACTGTATGACTCAAACTCACAGAGCCACACTCATACTACCCCTCTCCTCAAGACCCTTCACTGGCTCCCTATCCGTTTTCGCATCCTGTTCAAACTTCTTCTACTAACCTATAAATGTACTCACTCTGCTGCTCCCCAGTATCTCTCCACACTCGTCCTTCCCTACACCCCTTCCCGTGCACTCCGCTCCATGGATAAATCCTTCTTATCTGTTCCCTTCTCCACTACTGCCAACTCCAGACTTCGCGCCTTCTGTCTCGCTGCACCCTACGCCTGGAATAAACTTCCTGAGGCCCTACGTCTTGCCCCATCCTTGGCCACCTTTAAATCTAGACTGAAAGCCCACCTCTTTAACATTGCTTTTGACTCGTAACCACTTGTAACCACTCGCCTCCACCTACCCTCCTCTCTTCCTTCCCGTTCACATTAATTGATTTGATTTGCTTACTTTATTTATTTTTTGTCTATTAGATTGTAAGCTCTTTGAGCAGGGACTGTCTTTCTTCTATGTTTGTGCAGCGCTGCGTACGCTTTGTAGCGCTATAGAAATGCTAAATAGTAGTAGTAGTAGTAGTAGCCACACAGTCCTGAAGGAAAACAGAAGAGTTATTCTGGAAACAGTGCCAGCAGCAAGCCTCCGGACAAGGTGGTGGTGGTGGTGGGGTGGCGGGAGTATGATTCTGACAGAACAGAATTAGGGAGCCATACCTAGGGTCATTGGGGGCCCACCACTTGTCCCCCAGGCCCTTTCAATTAAAAGCGCTGTACTAAGGTAATTTGCTAACCTAACAATGAAAGGGCATGGTTGGGTTGTGCAAAACAACCCAATATCCAACAGATGACTCTCCAGACAATAGTGACTCAAGCACTCAGCAATGGTTGTCAAAGGTTTTTTTTTAGATATCAGATACAGTTGTTCAGACTCGCAATAGAAACTCAGCTGAAAAATCCCACTGATGCCCTGAACCAAGGCTGTCAGTGGACTCAGAAACAAATTAAACTGTAAGGGAGACAGGATCAACCCTCAGGGTAGCCCACAACCTAAAAGGAAGTGCAGTAGAGGTCTGCGATTGAAATGACAGTAAGATCAAAATTCTATGAATGATTTGAACCAATCGTAGATCCTTCCTCACAGACCCTGTGTCCCTGGTTGGAACAGTAAACACATAATGAACTAGGTCAAATGCTAAGGAAAGATCCAAAGAAATGATAAAGGTGACCTTATCCTCAGTGGCAGCCATACCAATAGGCCAACTGAGGCAGGGGTCTCAGGTGGAACTCTTCATGGAGTGGCATCTCGCTCCATTCCACCCCTCACACCGGTCGCAGTCTGGCATCTTCCCCTTCCCCAAGTCTACCTTCTTTTTTTGGTTTTCCAAAAGTTGTCGGCAGAGATCCCCATATGCTGCCCTGCTGCCGGCACCGGCTTCTTCTATGTGCTGCAGCCCTGCCTCTGAGGAAACAGGAAGTTAAGTCAGAGAGGCAGGCCACAATAGAGAGAAGAAGCTGGTGCAGGGCAGCTTATGGGAATTGCTGCCGTTGCTGACTTTTGGAAGAACAAAAAAGGTGGTACACTCAGGGAAGGGGGTTGAGAAAGTTAGGGGGGACATGGATCGTGGCTAGGGGGGAGGAGGGAGAGAGTTGGGAGAGTGTGAAGGGAGAGATGTTGGGGAGGGGGGGCAGGGGCACCATGTCATCCTTTCCTCAGGCGGCAGATTGCCTTGGGCCTCCCCTACTTACCCTTAATTCCTCCCTTATCTCATTCACCAACTCAACCAAGCTGCTTTCTGTGCATGACTCACCCCGAGTCCTGAGTGGCCTGTGTATTTCTTCCTTACTGTGTTGGAAACTAATAAGATAAACTTGATAATTATCATTATCCCAAATAACTTCAGTGCTGTTCACAGCATTAAAAGCTATTAAAAAAAAAAAAAAAAAAAAAACTTACAAATTTTCTTTGACCAGCATTCTATACAGGTTATAAAATGCAACAAGTCAACATTGACCTCAAACTCACTAAATTACTCAGTTGCACACACCCTGTTGCTATAATTTAAAACAGTCATAGTACCTGGTTTTACCAAAGGGAAATCGTGCCAAACGAACCTCATTGAATTCTTTGATTGGGTGACAGGAGAATTGAATCAGGGACGAGCTATGGACGTAATCTACTTAGATTTCAGCAAAGCTTTTGACACGGTTCCCCACAGGAGGCTCTTAAATAAACTAGATGGGCTGAAGATAGGACCCGAAGTGGTGAACTGGATTAGGAACCGGTTGACGGACAGACGCCAGAGGGTGGTGGTGAATGGAATTCGCTCGGAGGAGCGAAAGGTGAGTAGTGGAGTGCCTCAAGGATCGGTGCTGGGGCCGATTCTGTTCAATATATTTGTGAGTGACATTGCCGAAGAGTTAGAAGGTAAAGTTTGCCTATTTGCGGATGACCGAGCTCCTTGTCTTTCCACCCAAACCCTCTTCTCCTCTTCCCCCACTTTCCGTCTCTGTTGACAACGCCCTCATCCTCCCCGTCTCTTCAGCCCGCAATCTCGGAGTCATCTTCGACTCCTCCCTCTCCTTCTCTGCCCATATCCAGCAGACAGCTAAGACCTGTCGCTTCTTCCTCTTTAATATTAGCAAAATTCGCCCATTCCTCTCTGAACAGACCACCCGAACCCTCGTCCACTCGCTCGTTACCTCTCGTCTTGACTATTGCAACATTCTTCTCGCTGGCCTCCCGCTTAGCCATCTATCCCCCCTTCAATCTGTCCAAAATTCCGCCGCACGTCTTATCTACCGCGTGAATCGATACTCTCATATCACCCCTCTCAAGTCGCTTCACTGGCTCCCGATCCGCTACCGTATACAGTTCAAGCTTCTCCTATTGACCTTCAAGTGCACTCAATCTGCAGCCCCCCTTTACCTCTCTACCCTCCTCTCCCCGTACGTTCCTACCCGTAACCTCCGCTCTCAGGACAAATCACTACTATCTGTACCCTTCTCTACCACCGCTAACTCCAGACTCCGCCCCTTCTGCCTCGCATCACCTTATGCCTGGAACAGACTTCCCGAGCCCATACGCCCTCCCTGCCCATCTTCAAGTCCTTACTCAAAGCCCATCTCTTCTCCCTTGCTTTTGGCGCCTAACCACCTTCCCTACATAGCTTATAACCTTTAGATTGTAAGCTACCTACATTGACTACATAAGTTGTAAGTTACCTACACTGACTACATAGTTTGTAACCTTTAGATTGTAAGGTCTCTTGAGCAGGGACTGTCCTTCCCCATGCTAAAATTGTACAGCGCTGCGTAACCCTGGCAGCGCTATAGAAATGCTAAGTAGTAGTAGTAATACTAAGATCTGTAACAGAGTGGACACCCCGGAGGGAGTGGAAAACATGAAAAAGGACCTACGGAAGCTAGAAGAATGGTCTAAGGTTTGGCAATTAAAATTCAATGCGAAGAAATGCAAAGCGATGCACTTAGGGAGTAAAAATCCACGGGAGACGTATGTGTTAGGCAGGGAGAGTCTGATAGGTACGGATGGGGAGAGGGATCTTGGGGTGATAGTATCTGAGGATTTGAAGGCGACGAAACAGTGTGACAAGGCGGTGGCCGTAGCTAGAAGATTGCTAGGCTGTATAGAGAGAGGTGTGACCAGCCGAAGAAAGGGGGTGTTGATGCCCCTGTATAAGTCGTTGGTGAGGCCCCACCTGGAGTATTGTGTTCAGTTCTGGAGGCCGTATCTTGTTAAGCATGTAAAAAGAATTGAAGCGATGCAAAGAAAAGCTACGAGAATGGTATGGGATTTGCGTTACAAGACGTACGAGGAGAGACTTGCGGACCTGAACATGTACACTCTGGAGGAAAGGAGAAACAGGGGTGATATGATACAGACGTTCAAATATTTGAAAGGTATTAATCTGCAAACGAACCTTTTCCGGAGATGCGAAGGCAGTAGAACGAGAGGACATGAAATGAGATTGAAGGGGGGCAGACTCAAGAAAAATGTCAGGAAGTATTTTTTCACGGAGAGAGTAGTGGATGCTTGGAATGCCCTCCTGCGGGAGGTGGTGAAAACGAAAACGGTAATGGAATTCAAACATGCGTGGGATAAACATAAAGGAATCCTGCTCAGAAGGAATGGATCCTAAGGAGCTTAGACGAGACTGGGTGGCAAAGCCGGTGGCGGGAGACGGAGATGGTGCTGGGCAGACTTATACGGTCTGTGCCAGAGCCGATGGTGGGAGGCGGGACTGATGGTTTGGAGGCGGGGATAGTGCTGGGCAGACTTATACGGTCTGTGCCAGAACCGGTGGTGGGAGGCGGGGCTGGTGGTTGGGAGGCGGGGATAGTGCTGGGCAGACTTATTCGGTCTGTGCCCGGTAAAGGACAGGTACAAATCAAGGTAAGGTATACACAAAAAGTAGCACATGTGAGTTTATCTTGTTGGGCAGACTGGATGGACTGCGCAGGTCTTTTTTCTGCCGTCATCTACTATGTTACCTGGGGACTGGAGGATGACCAATGAAAGACTAACTGAAAAAAAAAGGGGGTTCAAAAGGCAATTCCTTGAGTGGGCAAAACATAGCCATGTTGTGTGGCTGGAGGAAAGCTGGAGGAAGATTTCATGCATCTGCGCTGAATAAATTTTGTTTTATTTCACCACGTGGGTCTGCTTTTGTTTTCTACTGGTTACGTAGCTTGGGCAAGACTACTTGCTGGACAAGGAGTATGTATTGAGTGCTGAATATCTGCACTAGCCACTAAAGTCATAGCTGGCGATATTGTGGACAGTTCAAGGGGAACAGTCAGCACTTATGTGATTGAGTGCCCATATTCAGCACTTAACTGCCTAAGGGACCCTTTTACAAAAGTGCGCTAGTATTTTTAGCGCTGGAGAAATCCAACTGCATAAAGCACAGTCCTATCTTTGTCTGATTTCACTTATGGGTCCTTTTACTAAGGTGCCCTGAAAAATGGCCTGCACTGCTGTAGATGCGTGTATTGGACGCGTGCAGGTCCATTTTTCAGCGCACCTGCAAAAAAGGCCTTGTTTTTTGGCTGAAAAATGGATGTATGGTAAAATAAAAATTGGCACACGTCCATTTTGGGCCTGAGACCTTACCGCCACCCATTGACTTAGCAGTAATGCCTCACATGTTAACCGGGTGGTAATCGTCAGCATACGTACACTGCCGAGTACTGCCCGGTGAGCGCCGAACGCCAGAAAATTTCCAGTGCACATAGTGGACGCATGTAAAAAAATGAAATTACTGCCCGGGTCACACAGTAGCCGGGCAGTAGTTCCGAATTGGCGCTTTAGTAAAAGGGCTCCTTAAAGTGCTGCATATCATACTTAACTGGATAACAAATAGTCAGCCACACAAACCCAGGAATTCAGTGCCAGTGGCTAGACATGGCCCAGCATATTTGGACATAACACCAGCAGGAGCCAAATAAACGCTGACTGCCACCCTTACAGAATCAGGCCAGATCAAAACATTTGATGATTTTTAATTTTTCTTGTTTTCACTTACTTTCAGCTGAATGTTTATTCAGAAAATATCTTAAGTAATTCTTACTGTTATCAAACATTGATAAAATATTTTTTTTCCAAATTGTTTATCATCTTCTCAGGTATGTGCTCAGACATGTGTGCAGGAGGGAACTCTTGATGCGAAAGAAAAGCCTATGGACCTGAACCGTACTGAATTTCTTGAATAATCCCAGGATAGAGCTACCCTTCTTGTCACTTTGAAGTCTGAATAAGGGATGATTATGGTTATGAAGGCTTATGTTAAAAAGAAGAATTTATTATTTTGTGGTCAGAAACTTTGGGTGTTTCCTGATGTGGCTCGTTCCATTGAGCTGTGCCGGAAGCAATTCCATCAGTTGAGGTGAAACCTTGTGTTTCAGCATTAGGCACTTTAAAAAAGAAAGTTCCCTTGTAAATATTTGATAAAAATATCAAGATGCTCAGTTTATTTTCTTTGATTCTTTACAATTGAAGAAGTTGTAAAAAAAACATGTTTGCTGGGATTCAGCTTTTGCTCTTTTTGAGACGTTAGAGGCAGATGAGTGGGGATGGGTCTAATTGATGACAAATTGATATGTAAGCAGTTCTTACTCTTCTGATTATTTGCTGCTTTTTCTTTTCTCCATTCCTCTCTGTTGATGTGGGCTAATACAGACTTTGCAATAATTATTTATTATACATTTCTGTTTTCTCCTTATGTATTGATGAAGCCTTTTTCTTATTTACGTTTCCAGTGGCGTACCAAGAGGGGGGCGGTGGGGGCGGTCCGCCCCGGGTGCTCGCCGCTGGGGGGTGCCGCGCGCGCACCTGTGGGCTCCGACTTCGCGAACTTCGCTCGTTCGCTGCAGCTCCCTCTACCCCGGAACAGGTTACTTCCTCTTCCGGGGCAGAGGGAGCTGCAGCGAACGAGCGAAGTTCGCGAAGTCGGAGTCCACAGGCGCGCGCCACGGCACCCCCCCCCCAGCGGCGTGCACCCGGGGGGGGTGTCATTTCGCAGGCAGGGGGGAGGTGCGCTGCACCCGGGGGGGGGGGGGGCGCATCGGCGATCCGCCCCAGGTGCCATCCACGCTAGGAACGCCACTGTACGTTTCTATTTTGGAATATTTTCTAAAATTGTAGGTATACTTTGTACTGTTATTTGAATATTTTTACTGCTGTAATTGCCTATTGCTCATGTTTGATCTATTCTTACTGTATACCGCCTTGAGTGAATTCCTTCAAAAAGGCGGTAAATAAATCCTAATTTAAATAAATAAATAAATAAATAAAAATGATTTTAAAAAATAAAATAACCATTACAGTACACAATTTTCTTCCAAATGTAAAGAAAACTAGAAATTTACTCCACAGAAGTGAAGCAGCCACCGAAAATGCCTCGTCACTAAACCTCATGAGTTAACATCTCAACAACTGCTCACTTGCTCCTACAGTATGACCTAGCATCTCTCTCAAAAGCCTATTCTGTGGTTATCTAGGGCCCATTTCCTTAAGGGTCATAAACATTAAACGTAAGATCTTAAACTGATCTGTATATGAGATGAGGTATTGGAGGACTCAAGCCTCGAACAGGCACATGCCAAATTAGCCACCACAGGATGTATGACCTATAGCCTATACATGAGCCTAAACGGCAGATCCATGTATAGGCTATTTACAGTAATCCAGATGAGGGACAATTGGGGGCGTAAGGCTTAATTCTGAAGTTCAATTACTAAAATGGCATTTAGGATTAATCAGAAGCTATCTTCCTCCTATAACATGTATTATAATGCAAACAATTCCACTTTAAACAGAGTGGTGATCAGTGAACCTGGAATACACATTGTAGATACATCTGCAAAATAGTTAGGTACAATGATAAAACCCCTATTCCCTGTAAATATTCATTCACTGGCTTTAATAAGTTATATTACATTACCATGAAGTTATATTCCCTTCACACCTAAAAACAGGTTTGGAGTAGATTACAATTAAAAAAGTAACAAATAAATTGGGAGCTTACAAAATTGCCTTGAGAGACCTTCATAAAAAACACATATAAGTAAAATTAAATTAATCCAGACTAACCTGAAAGTACACATCTTCTAAATAAAGTTGCCTTAAGAAATTTGCAGAAAGGCACATCCTATATAATAATTTGCATCTCCAACGTTCTGAAGCTGACTGCCAGGAAGTTGAAGCCCGGTTCGTAATGTCTGAAGCCTTCCGGTGATGTCACTGTGTTGCCTGGGAAACCGCGACGCGTCTCATGCACGGGCAGACCCCTGAATAGAGAGCAGGGCCACTTTCAACACCTTATCCAGCGAGGTGAGTGAGCGATGACCTCCCACCCGCTTCCACCCGAGCGCGCTGGGACCAGCCTGTGTGGGTTCATTGTGCCCGTTTAGGGGGTGGGGAAAGTTGGAAGGGGATTGGTTAGAAATGACAACGAATGTCGCCACCCTCATTGGTGGAAGGACTCGAGCGGACTGTAATGAATAGCGCGCTCATTGGCTACGCGCTGAGCAGGAGCGACAGGGAGTCGCTTTCGGGGAGTTCCTGCAGCGGCGTAGCGGATCCCAGCGGCAGCATCAGCTGTGGTTTGGCGGGGGACTTCCGGATCAGACTGAGCGCCTGGAGCCAGCAATACCAGGTACAGAGCTGATGTGTGCCCGCAGAGTTGCAGGCACGTGCGCGACGAGAGGAGGGGAGGGGCGGCGGAGGGAGGAGGGGAGGAGGGGAAGGAAGGGGGAGGGGGCGGAGGAGGAGCGGCGGGTCCTGGAACTCAAAGGGGAGGGGTGCCTGGAACTCGGAGTAAAGGGAGGGAGGCAGGTAGGGGGGCGTGGAACTCGGAGGGAAGGAGGCATGTAGGGGGCATGGAACTCGGAGGGGAGGGGGCCTGGAATTCAGAGGACAGATGGAGGGAGGTAGGGAGGGGGCCCTGGAACCTTGCTAGCACCCGTTTCCTTTCTGTTGGAAACGGGCCTCTTTTACTAGTATTGAGATAAAGAAATTACAGAAGATGGCAAGGAATTCCAAGTTTTTGTTGCCCGATAGAACAGAGCTGTAAAAGTTTTCTTTGGGGGTCTTTTACTAAGCCACAGTAGCATTTTTAGCTTGTGGTGGAAATCAGCTGGCGGTAAACATCGAGATGACCATTATATTTCTATGGGTGCCTCAGCATTTACTGCCAGCTGATTTCTACCACTGCTTAGTAAAAGACCCCTTTAGACCATAATCCTTTATATGATGGAAAGGATAATCTTAGGTTATTAAGAGTATCACATTTAGAGGCCAACGTATTAATCATAGAACACACGTATTCCGGAACTAGGCCCTTAAAAATGTTAAACACAAAACAGAGTTTAAAAAGTATTCGAGCTTCCATATATAACAAAGGAGAAACGCTGTCAAATTTTCTCAAACCACATATGAGACGAATGGCCATATTCAAAGGAGTTCTTAATTTTCTAAGTAGATGTTAACAATCAAGATATATGATATTACAGTAATCAAGTTTTGCTAGAATTAGAGCTTGTACTAGCACCTTAAATGTTTCTTAGGTAAAATATTTCCAAACGTGTTTTTAAGTTATTTATCAGCCAGAAGCAGTTAGCACTGCCGTCACTGCAAAAAAGCTGATAACAGCAATAGTGCCCCATACGTGCACCTTACAGGTCCACCTAGAGCAGCAACAGAATGGCCTCAGACGTCAAGGCGAGGTACGTTCACAAGACTCATCACACACATCTCAGGCTACTGGAGAAAATTCAAGTTCTTACCTAGAAGAGCGGTGCTCTGGTTTATTTCTTTCTGAGCGCTCTGTGAAAAGAGAACAATTTTGTGTTAGCTAATAAAATGGATAATGCCATTCAGCAATAATGAGAGAAAAAACAACTTTATTGCTAAATGTTAATAAAAGCACATGCCTTTCCATTGAAGATTTTAGGTCTATACATTGACTAATGGTGAAGACACAGTCAGAGCCATTTATTCAAGTACTAATGTGCTGCATGCGAATTGGCCAGTCTGAAAATTTCTATCCTCTGCTCAGCTAGAAGTATGCAAAGCCTTCCACAGCATGTGTACTTTCAGTCACATGGGGGGGGGGGGGGCAGGGAAAACAGTCCTGCCTACATGGAGAGGGCAGGGTTGGAAAAGACATACACAAATCTCTAACCCATTTTTGGTGTCTTTTAAAGGTGCAAACTCTGCGGATAATTGGTGCCTGTGGGCAATTTTCATAGAGAAATGACCCACACAGCTTCTTTTTAAAAATACCTAGAAAGTATTCACACACTGTAGATATGTGGGCTGAAAAATCAGCTCCTGGGAAATGCAACTCTTGAATAAGTAACTACCAGCCATTTCTGCAAAGCCCAAAGGAAATCGTAGATTTTGGAGCAGACACCCATACGATCTTGAAGCTCATGCAGAAGAGCGTCTATACCTTTTTTTGATGTTGGACTAGTGTAAAAAGAATCAACATAAAACCAGAGAGGGCCAAATCAAAGGTTAGCTGACACAATAAAAGCTGAGCCACCTAAGGAAATTCAAAATGCAGCCCATGCACCACTGAATGAGAAAAAGTGTGAGCAATCAACTAGTGTTCTTTCAACCACTCCATACTGCTCTTGGAAGAATGTCGTGCACTTATTTTGGACTTTCTAATCCAGACCCAATTAAAAAAAAAAAGTGTCATCGCCTCCAAAAATACAACTAGTAGCATGCTACACAATCACTTGAAGCTCTTTAGGTCAAATTACCCTCTAATACAGTGGTTCCCAAACCTAACACTAACAGGGCAATTCTATAATTTGGCACCTTAATGCCACTTGCTGAGTACCAATTCTATAATGGCATCTTGGCGCCAAGATTCTGTTATAAAACAATATTGGAAGTTGGCATCAATGCGCCTATATTTAGGCAAGACTGCTTACGTTACGCATTCCAGGTTACACCAGCCATAAATAAGTACATAAGTAATGCCACACTGGGAAAAGACCAAGGGTCCATCGAGCCCAGCATCCTGTCCACGACAGCGGCCAATCCAGGCCAAGGGCACCTGGCAAGCTTCCCAAACGTACAAACATTCTATACATGTTATTCCTGGAATTGTGGATTTTTCCCAAGTCCATTTAGTAGTGGTTTATGGACTTGTCCTTTAGGAAACCGTCTAACCCCTTTTTAAACTCTGTCAAGCTAACCGCTTTCACCACGTTCTCTGGCAACAAATTCCAGAGTTTAATTACGCGTTGGGTGAAGAAAACCTTTCTCCGATTTGTTTTAAATTTACTACACTATAGTTTCATCGCATGCCCCCTAGTCCTAGTATTTTTGGAAAGCGTGAACAGACGCTTTACATCCACCTGTTCCACTCCATTCATTATTTTATATACCTCTATCATGTCTCCCCTCAGCCGTCTCTTCTCCAAGCTGAATAGCCCTAGCCTCCTTAGTCTTTCTTCATAGGGAAGTCGTCCCATCCCCGCTATCATTTTAGTCGCCCTTCGCTGCACCTTTTCCAATTCTACTATATCGTTCTTGAGATACTGCGACCAGAACTGAACACAATACTCAAGGTGCGGTCGCACCATGGAGCGATACAACGGCATTATAACATCCTCACACCTGTTTTCCATACCTTTCCTAATAATACCCTGCATTCTATTCGCTTTCCGAGCCGCAGCAGCACACGAGCAGAAGGTTTCAGTGTATTATCGACAACACACCCAGATCCCTTTCTTGGTCTGTAACTCCTAACGTGGAACTTTGCATGATGCAGCTATAATTCGGGTTCTTTTTTCACACATGCATCACCTTGCACTTGCTCACATTAAACGTCATCTGCCATTTAGCCGCCCAGTCTCCCAATCTCGTAAGATCCTTCTGTTATTTTTCACAATCCTGTCGCAAGTTAACGACTTTGAATAGCTTTAATGTCATCAGCAAATTTAATTACCTCACTAGTTACTCCCATCTCTAAATCATTTATAAATATATTAAAAAGCAGCGGTCCTAGCACAGACCCCTGAGGAACCCCACTAACTACCCTTCTCCATTGCGAATACTGCCATTTAGCCCCACTCTCTGTTTCCTATCCTTCAACCAATTTTTAATCCACAATAGGACTTTTCCTCCTATCCCATGACCTTCCAATTTCCTCTGTAGCAATGCACTTCACATAACCCTATAGTAGTCTGTAAATTATGCATATAAGATGGTGCCACTTTCACTGCCCTTAGTCCTCTGCCAGACTGTCATCCGAGAGCCATATGTGAGAGCAACTGCACAGCCTACCAGCTAGAACTCAACAGGGCTCTTGCCAAACTCATATACTTTAGCTCGCCAATGGGTCCAGCTACATTATAGCACCTCCTGCCCTTAAGGCAAATTTGTATGTAAGGTTTTACTCCAAGGAAATCATATATCATAAATGACAGCAGATGGAGACCTGTATGGTCCATCCAGTCTACCCAACAAAGTGGCCAGAGTTGTACCTGTCGTTCCATGCAGGTTACACCTCTACCACTACCCTCTACATGAAATAGGCATGTGCCCTAGCTTTGCATGGATTTGATTGTCCACAGCCTATCTAGGCTGTGGACTATCAAATGATACAAATCCACACAAAACTAAGGCACATGCCCCCATACCTAGTATATACAAGAAAGAAAGAAAGAAAGAAAGAAAGAAAGAAAGAAATAGGAAAAGGACCTTAAGTGCACTTTACAAAAGCAAGATACTCTCTTCTACAACACAATAATGTTAAATACTAATAAATCAAAAGTACTTTTCAACAGACAGTTGCAGCACCGCTATTATCCAAATAAAAATATTTCATTTTCATGCATAGAAATTCATATCTCCAATTCTCATCTCTAGACTCTAACGCTATTGAGCAACACTGAGAGCATTTCAGGGAATGCTGCCTCAGGGATTCGTACCATATTAATTCAACATAACATCTTTTCAAAAGACAAATCACTAAAAAAAAAAAATCACTATTTCCATGAATCACAGATTCAGCACAAGTACCCTATAATTGTTGCTCATGATGTATCCTTTTTCATACAGCATGGACGCCATCAAGATGTTCAAAACAAACTATTCCTTAAAAACAAAGGGTCAAATAAGGCTGGTCGCCTTCTGGCCATAAAGCTACGAAGGCAGAAGGTAGATCGTACAATCACACAGATACGCGATGGGGAGGGAGGCCTGATACGTACCTCAGAGGAAATTCGTAAACGTTTTAGGGATTTTTACCAAGCTTTGTATGATCAGGAGATACACCCTGCCGAGGACTCTGTGGAGGAGTACCTGGCGGACAGTGACCTCTCACCATTGACTTTCCAACAGCAGGCCCAACTAGACAGTCCTGTTACACCCTTAGAAATACAGGAAGCTATTCATGGCTTGCCATCTTGTAAGTCCCCAGGTTTGGATGGGCTCCCAAATGAATTCTACAAGATGTTTGCTAAAGAATTGGCACCACTATTAGCAGACTTATTCAATCTGGTAGGAAGGGGGGAGATACTGCCTCAATCTATGAAAGAGGCATGGATAGCGGTCTTGCCTAAGCCGGACAAAGACCACTCTGAATGTGGCTCCTACAGGCCTATTTCAGTATTGAACTCTGATGTCAAAATTTTGGCCAAAGTTTTGGCCAATAGGTTGGCCCCGGTGCTTCCAGTACTAATTCACCCTGATCAGGTGGGCTTTGTTGCGCACCGTAAGGCTATGGATAATATTAGAAGAGTATTAGACCTTATCTATTTGGCTAAGCGAAGCCAGCGGCCATTATGTCTTCTCAGTTTAGATGCCGAAAAGGCTTTTGATAGGGTACATTGGCCATTTATGTATAAGACACTAGAGGTGTTAGGGTTTGGGAATCGGTTCAGAGGCTGGATACAAGCATTTTATGAATCTCCAAGGGCATGTGTGAGAGTCAATGGGGGCAATTCGGGGCTATTTGCTCTTCACAGAGGAACTCGGCAGGGCTGCCCTTTGTCTCCCTTATTATTCGCAATGGTAATGGAACCTCTTGCATCTCGGATACGGTCAGAACCTGGTATTTTTGGGCTGGCCATAGAAGGTAGGGCACACAAGTTGGCGCTGTTT
This sequence comes from Microcaecilia unicolor, assembly GCF_901765095.1. Lineage (NCBI taxonomy): Eukaryota > Metazoa > Chordata > Amphibia > Gymnophiona > Siphonopidae > Microcaecilia > Microcaecilia unicolor. The sequence continues at coordinate 615,423,640 of NC_044032.1, read as the reverse complement.
GCGGACGACGTTTTGCTGTTCATTACACGACCACTAACATCGTTTCCTAACCTTCTGTGCACTATTGAAGAATATTCAGCGGTGTCTGGGTTTAAGGTCAATATGAACAAATCGGAAGCCCTTAACATTACACTGCCGGCTCTGGACTTGGAATCTTTAAAGACTTCCTTTCCATTTCGGTGGGCTTCTAAGTATATACGATACCTGGGGGTTAATTTGACCTCTGAAGCATCGGAACTTTTTCAAGCTAACTACAAAAGACTAGGACGGGACATTGTGGCAGACCTAGAACGCTGGGGGGACATGGTGTTTTCATGGTTTAGACGGGTAGCAATAGTTAAAATGAACGTGTTGCCTCGTTTGCTCTACCTCTTCCAAGCGCTGCCTGTATTAATGCCCAGACGATATCTAACAACGCTGCAGGATAAAATAATGCGGTTCGTTTGGGCAGGAAAGCGACCATGTTTATCGCGTACTTTACTATATCAAGATAAACGAAAGGGGGGGCTGGGGGTCCCTAACCTCATGTGGTACTATAGGGCGGCCCAAGGGAAAGTAGCGATTGAGTGGTACCAAGAATACCCAGACAGGCAATGGGTCCAACTGGAGCAATACTCTTTGGGGCATACACCTCTGGGAGCGTTAATGTGGACCCCTAAACCTTTTAGGGTATTGGGGGTGGGTGAATGTCCTTCCATTGGGGTAACCCTCTACTATTGGGATAGTCTCTTCCCTCAGAAGAAATGCATTCTCACTAGTTTATCTCCAATAGCATATAATCCACTTTTTATGCCTGGAACTACACCGGGGATATTTACTCGATGGTATGCTATAGGTCTAAGGAAGTGGGGCCAAATGTTTGAAGCAGAGCAAATACTCTCATTCCAAAGTTTGCAATCACAATATCCAGAATTGGAGGAAGATACTTACGCATACCTCCAGCTAACCCACTTTCTCAAAACAAAGGCAGTGAGAGAGGTCATAAAACGGGAGAGGTCTAGTCTGGAGGATATCTGTGAGGGGACTGAGTCCTCTGGTGGATTGATCAGCCGATTATATAAATGCATTAGTGCACAGGTTCCTCGATATTGCCTCCATAGAAAGAGCTGGAATAGCGAGCTGGGAATGGCCCTGGGGGAAAAGGACTGGGAAAGGATTGAAAAGGGGGCAGGAGGCGTGTCGGTACATGTACCGTTAAAAGAGAATGCAATAAAAGTATTGTTCCGCTGGTACCTCACTCCGGCACGCCTCCAAAGAATATATCCAGCAGGCTCAGGAATGTGTTGGAGAGGATGTGGTCAAAAAGGAACAATGGGACATATGTGGTGGACATGTGGCAAAATTAAAGCGTATTGGAAAACAGTACATGGTAGACTGCAGAGATGGGTAGGAAATACCTTTAGGTGGACTCCAGAAATGTTTCTGTTCTCTGTTAAAGTAGGAGGGTTAACACATAGCCAACAGATTCTGGTGAGACTGGCGACCGGAGTAGCTAGACAGGTCTTGGCTGCTTATTGGAAGCAGAAGGGTGTACCCTCCATTGAGAGATGGATTTCAAAGTTAAAATATGTTTGTGAAATGGAAAGGTTACTAGCAGAACGAAAACGCAAGCTGAATCAATGGCAAGCTGTTTGGGGTACCTTCTTGGAACAATATCCATAATGGAAGGAGAAGGATATCTAGATCCTGTGGACAGGAGAACATTGAGCCATACTCATGCAGGGGGTGGGGGGAGGGATGGGAGGGGGGGAGGCAAGGGGAATTAATACCTCTAAAACTTTAAAAATGTTGAAGTTCAATTGTTCAATATTGTTGTATGCAAAATGATAGTACCATGTATAATGCAGAAAGGAACTGTATTATTTTATTCTTATTGAAAACATTTTGTTAGGATGGAAGGCTGTGTTGCTTTTTGTGTTGAATTTAACATTCAATAAAGACTTCTTGAAATATAAAAAAAACAAAAAAAACAAAGGGTCAGATAGAGAGAAGATACTGCAAAACCACTTTACAACACTACAATGAAATAAAAATGAGCTGTTAAAAGTTTTGGTCGCAGTCTAGGCCACAAGCCAGGGTGTCCCCAACTAAATAGCTCCATTTGATAGCTTGTGTGGTAAACTGGGTGAGGAGCCATCACAAACATAGCCAGAGCACAATTTAAAAGTAAACAAAACTAATTGTGTGGTTCAAAAAGGAAAAACACACAGAAGCCTGTTCATCTCAGAGGTGGTTAACTCAGGATTATAAAGTATCTTGGAATTCAATAGCAACAAAAGAAGGTCTGGTTCTTACCAGTCCACAGTAGAATACACAGTTTGCAAGGTAAAAGTTTTACTGCAAGGCTACCCTTTTGGTTCTTCAAAGGCGAGTACTCTGGAGGTCTGCTTCTTCCAGCCCTGGACTTTTATTTCCCCAGGCTGAACTACACCCTGGGCTGAGCTTCCTAGGCCTATAACCCTTGAAGTGGCCCCGTGAGCGAGTGTGCTTAAGGGGCACTAGTATCATTCTACACACTCTTGTCTCACTACAACAAACTGTAAAGGGGAGAAGAGAACTGCTCGGTGGCTTGGTATTGTTGCCATGTGGAGGATTCTGCTGGTGGCTTGGTATTGTTGCCATGTGGAGGATTCTGCTGCCTGAACCAGACAGGGCTGGGCTCGCTATGAAGGAGGTTAGATGCTGGACCTAGGTCAATAGGGTTCTAAAACCATCCTGGTGTATTGTCCCCAACTGAGATCTCTTGTTATAATGAGTCAACACTAAAATAGGGTATCACAAATTTAATTATAATTATACTCACATCTATGTTTTAACTCAAAAATAATTATTCATTAACTGTAAATCTTCACATTGAATCCTAAAATTATTCCTTAAAATTGAAATTTTAAGGAATCATTTTAGAATTGTTATACCGAGTGAGATAAGTAGGGCTTTTTTGAGGGAGTATTTGGGGGTACTGAGTACCGGCACCTTTTCCATTGTCTGCTAAAATTGACCCATGGACCCCATGTTTTACTGAAAGAGCTCAGGCTCTACACACCAATTCTGCCTTGTCATACATTCTGTGACTGGTTGCAGTGGGCCTGGCTATTGTGGGCTGGGTCCCTCAGTGATCACCCCATTCCTGAAGGGTGGCCTGTCATTTGAGTACCGGCACCTTTTTCACTAGAAAAAACACACTGGAGATAAGTGAACTGGAAGCATGTCTAACACTAGCCCTGGAGGGACCAGAAGGTGGCACAGGACCACCAGGCTGGACTCTGTAACTCCTGTCTTCTCTATGTAGTTTCCAGCATTAACAGAAACCATTGCATAAGGAGTAGAGTTGCCTCGGTGTGTCCTACAGTCAGCCCTAATTCTAAATGAACTAGAAGTCTCCCTCCCCACCACCCATCCAAAAAAAAATTTTTTTTTTCAGGAGAAAACTGCCATGTCAAAAAAGGGAAGGCCAGAAAGCTGTTTTCCTAATACTGCTGCAGACAACCCTCCCATGAAAAATGGATTCAAGATGAGAAAAAAAAGTACACTTGTGGCCCTAATAATTTGATTAAAATATAATTTCTGGACTGTTTGGTACACATGGATCCTTCCTTACAATGTGCAAACTGTTACATGGGCAGAGAACAGATCTGGCAGAAGCTGCCAAACTATAAGCGATAGCCGAGATGAACACTTTTCCTTCTCCCTACTCTGGTCCAGGCTAATTTTTGGCAAATAATATTTATCAGTCTCTATTATATTATTTCTAATTTGTTCAATAGTTTATAAAATGAGACGTATTTACAAACAGATGGAACACAAACTGAGCAACAGAAAAATAAGCAATGAAGTAAATACGCCATAGTGTAAAGAGTGCAAGGAGACCCAGATGAGATGAATTTTCAGTTAGTACAGGGGAAAAACATCTGAAACAGGAGAGAGAGGATGACCCAGGTTTTCAGGTGAAAAAAAAAAAAAAGGAGAAAAACACTTTCACCAACAGTGACCAGACTGGGAAAACACCAGAAAAAGAGACAGGGTCCAAGAGGTGTGAAAATGGATAGGAGCTAGACAGAGATAAACATTGCGATAAATGGCATTATTTCTTACAAGTTTCAAATTTGAGCTAGTCCCCTGTAAGTGCAAGTTAAGAAAACAAAAGAGATCTGGTTAGTATGCTACAAGAATGTGCCTTTTCAGACAAAGAACTCTCTTCCTGAAGAGTAATGCCTGATAAATGGACCTACATAAGAACATAAGAGTAGCCATACTGGGTCAGACCAATGGTCCAACTAGCCCAGTATCCTGTTTTCCAAACAGTGGCCAAGCCAGGTCACAAGTACCTGGAAGAAACCCAAATCGTGGCAACACTCCATACCACAAATCCCAGGGCAAGCAATTGCTTCCCATGTCTGTCTCAATAGCAGACTATGGACTTTTCCTCCAGGAATCTGTTCAAAACTTTTTAAAACCCAGATACGCTAAATGCTGCTACCATAGCCTCCGGCAAAGAGTTCCAGAGCTTAACTACTCGTTGAGTGAAAAAATATTTCCTCCTATTTGTTTTAAACATATGTCCATGTAACTTCCTCAAGTGTCCCCTAGTCTTTGTACTTTTGGAAAGTAAAAAAAAAAAATTGATTTACTTCTACTTATTCTACACCACTCAGGATTTTGTGGAGCTCAATCATATCTCCCTTCATCCATCTCTTTTCCAGGCTGAAGAGCCCTAACCTCTTGGTTTTAGGCGTATAGCTACACAGCATAGGTGCCGACTCCGTGGGTGCTGTGGGTGCTCGAGCACCCCCAATATTTGACCCACCAGAACTGAAGTTCCCAGCCAGCCCAACCTGCCCGCCCTCTTCGCCCTCAACAGTCCTCCACCTGCTCACCTTTCACTGCTGCCGCCGGGACCCAGAGGTAAGATGACTTTTAAATTCTGGGCGGCACGCAGGAAGATGAGGGGCAGGCGAAGCACTGTTGTGGGAGAAGAAGTCGGGCTGGGGTCAGACTGGCACTCGGAAGAGGGAGGGGGGTCTGGAACTTGGAGGGGAGGGAAGGGAGCCTGGAACTGAGAGGGACGGAGGGAGGGGGCAATGCACCACCTGTTAAAAAAAAAAAAAATTTCAGCACCCTCAATCATTTTGAAAAGTTGGCTCCTATGCTACACAGTACCATAGTAGATGATGGCAGATAAAAACCTGCATGGTACATCCTGTCTTCCCAAACTACACAAACTTATGAGCTATCCTTGCCATTTTCAGGGCATAGACTGTAGAAGTCTGCCCAGCACTGGTTTCAACTACTGGAGTAGTCATCAAAGCCTACTCCAGCCCAACCAGATCTATCTAGCCCTAATCCTACTATTTTAAGGTCCATCAGTTTTTATTTGGGATCAAAAGAACCAAACAGCAAACAACTGAACAACAAATCTAAACAAAGGCACCAAGCTGTTACATGCTAATCCTATATAATAATTCTCACCTCCAACGTTCTAATGTGCCTGGTACCGTGGCTCCCTCGGAGGTGGTCTGCTAGACAGTTTAGAATGCACTGACATCAGTGATGTCACTGACAGCTGATTCCAAGGCAAGGGGAGGAGTGTTTCCCTACTCCTCCCCCTGCCTGGGAAACAGCTGTCAGTGCCCCCCCTCGGCGCAACACCCAAGCCCCTCTGCCCCGGTGCAGCATCCAAGCCCCTACCCTCCCCTCGACGCATCACCCAAGACCCTCCCCCCGGCGCATCACCAAAGCCCCTACCCCCCTCTCGGGCACATCAACTCCCTCGCCACCTGCAGCCGCCAATACTAACGCTGTCCGGCCGAGCAGCAGCGGCCGGTACAAAAAGAAAAAAGCCAAAAAAAGATTTTTAACCTGAAACGCGGCTCCGTAGACAGCCATCTGGCATTGGCTGTCGTCACTGCAGCCGCTCCTCCTCTCCCCTCCACGTCACTGCCCCTGCAGGAAGACCCCGGAGGAGTGCAGCGACATCAGAGAGGAGAGGAGGAGCGGCTGCAGAGATGACAGCCAATGCCAGATGGCTGTCTACGGAGCCGTGTTTCAGGTTTAAAATCTTTTTTTGGCTTTTTTCTTTTTGTACCGGCCGCTGCTGCTCAACAGGAGATGCTGCAGCGGCCGGACAGCGTTAGTATTGGCGGCTGCGGGTGGCGAGGGGGTTGATGTGCCCCAGGGGGGGTAGGGGCTTGGGTGATGCGCTGGGGGGGTAGGGGTTTGGGTGATGCGCCGAGGGGGGAGGGGAGGGTCGCTGGACATGGATGGCTGCGGGGGGGGCAGGGAAGAGGGAGGTGGGGAGGGGGTCCTGAGACCAGATGGGTGGCTGCAGGGGAGGGCAGGGGAGACAGAAGGGACGCTGCACGGGGGGGGGGGGGGGCAGGGGAGAGAGGTGGGTCGCTGGACATGGGTGGCAAGGGGAAAGGAGAGGCGGGTCGTTGGACATGGGTGGCTACAGGGGGGGCAAGGGGAAAGGAGAGGAGGGTCGTTGGACGTGGGTGGCTGCAGTGGGGCAGGGGAGAGGAGGGCCGCTGGACATGGGTAGCTGCAGGGTGAGAGGAGGGTTGCTGGACATGGGTGGCTGCAGGGGGGGCAGGGGGAGAAGAGAGTCGCTGGACATGGGTGGCTGCAGGGGGAGCAGGGGAGAGAGGAGGGCTGCTGCACATGCGTGGCTGCAGGGGCAGAGGAGGGTTGGTGGGGAGGGGGTCCTGAGACCAGATGGGTGGCTGAAGGGCAGGGGAGACAGGAAGGACGCTGCGGGGGGGATTACCTTGCTAGCGCCCGTTTCATTGCCTACCGAAATGGGCCTTTTATACTAGTAAACATATAAAAAGAGAATAATAAGCATAAACATCTTACAGTAAAAAACTAGAAAACTTATGAAAAACCCCAACTACCACCCTTCCCCATAACCTTATTTTCTTGTCAAGATTGAACGGTTTTAGTCAGAGTGACTTCCTGCTATTTTAATTTCTGATTTGTATTTTATCCTGACCTGTCATCTTAGGCTAGCTGGTCTCTGTTTTAGCTGTCTAGAGTTGGCTGCAGTATCCCATTTTAGATTTTGGATTTAGCTCATGCCTTTTTCACCAATAGTTCAAGGCAAGTTAGGAGGTACAGTAGGCATTTTTCTGTCCCCAGAGGGCTTACAATCTGTTTGTATCTGCGGAGATTGAGGGTTAAGTATTTACCCAAGATCACTATCCAGCTTATTTTCGAAAGAGAAAAACGCCTATAGTGCGACCTAAAACGAGAGATAGATGTTTGTCTCGCAAAGGCGCCCAAATCGGTATAATCGAAAGCCGATTTTGGGCGTTTCCAACTGCACTCCATCGCGGAAACGAATAAAGTTGACGGGGGCATGTCGGAGGTGTGGTGGAGGCGGAACTGGGGCGTGGTTATCAGCCGAGGAGAGATAGGCGTCTTTAGCTGATAATCGAAAAAAAAAAGGCATTTTTACCGCGATTTTGGGTCACTTTTTTTGGGCCCTTTTTTTTCACGAACAAGTCCCAAAAAAGTGCTCCAACTGCCCAGATGACCACTGGAGGGAATCGGGGATGACCTCCCCAGACTCCACCAGTGGTCACTAACCCCCTCCCACCAAAAAACCCCCACTTTAAAAACTTTTTTTCCAGCCTGTATGCCAGCCTCAAATGCCGTACCCACCTCCATGACAGCAGAATGTGTTCGATCCTGTCACAGCCTTTCCCTGGGTCAGATGTGGCTCTCGGGTGCAGTACAGGGTCACATCAGCATTGCATTGTGGTGGGTGTAGGGTATTGGGCTCCGTGATTTCATTAGCTTGTGTTACAGTCTCACGATGTTGGTAGTTGGTAGGCTCTTCTCCCATGGTGCTTTTCCCCCTGCCTACTAGGTCAGAGTGTGCCCTGTTGTGTTTCCTGTTGTAGTCCATGCTGTAGTAGCCATTTTTGTAAGCCAGTTTTAGTTCCCTTTCCTATGTTAGCCACGTTACAGAACTTAGTTCTTCCCTTGAATGTGGCTGAAAGAGGGCATTGTACACCATTCTGCCAGCTCTGACCTACTGCTCATCTCAGTACCAGGGACACTCGTTGCCAGTGGGGCACAACCTCTGATCTGCAGTTAACTGTGAGTAAAGGCGGTTATTCCAATAAAGGACGTTTTCGGAAAGATTAGTCTTCAGGTGTCAACTGGTATGCCAATGTTATATAACAGCAACCAGTCCTAGAGGCCTGCATGTATGCAGGTCCCTGGAGCACTTTTAGTGGGTACCGCAGTGCTCTTCAGCCAGGTGGCCCCAGGCCCACCCCCACCCCCACCTGTAACACTTGTGCTGGTAAATGGGAGGCCTCCAAAACCCACTGTACCCACATGTAGGTGCCCCCTTCACCCCTAAGAGCTATGGTAGTGTTGTACATTTGTGGGTAGTGGGTTTTGGGGGAGGGGGGTTGGGAGCTCAGCACCCGTGGTAAGGGAGCTATGCGTGTGGGAGCTTTTTCTGAAGTCCACCGCACTGACCTAGGGTACCCAGTTGGTGTCCTGGCATATCAGGGGGGCGAGTGTACTACGAATCCTGGCCCCTCCCATGACCAAATGGCTCGGATTATGACGTTTTTGAGCTGGGCGTTTTTAGTTTCCATTATCGCAAAAAAAAAAAAAAAACGCCCAGCTCAAAAACGTCCATTTTTTCGAAAATACGGTTCGGCCCGCCCCTTCACGGACCCGTTCTTGGAGATAAACGCCCATGGAGATAGGCGTTTCCGTTCGATTATGCCCCTCAATGTGTAACAATGGGATTTGAACCTGGCTTCCCCGATTCTCAGCACATTGCTCTATTAGGAGGTCTACTTAAGAAAGAGTGTTGCTGAAGTTCTTATAGGAAGTCAAGAGCAGTGGTTCAAGGAACGATGAAAGGCAGCAAATTGGTGGCAACAAACACCTCCAGCCTACTGAAGCCTTAAGGTGGATTACAACTGATTGCTGCAAAGTGGATGTGCCCACAGATGATACCTGGAGGAAGCCCAGGTGTTTACTAGGTCTACCAGGTTTAAATGAAAAGTAATGCCTCCATTTCCGTTAACTTTTGTTTACATGTAGATATTGGTGTGAACATATCTAACATCATGAGACTTTCAACAGCAGTTTGTGTTGTATTGAATTCTCTATGCTGTGCATAGTTTAGCAGTCTATTGAAAGTTAATGCTTCCATTGCTGGCCTATGGCAGCCCTGACAGCCAATAGGAAAACAGTGCCTACAATTTATGCCAGCAATCATCTCTACGCCTTCTACTACTCAGTAGATAGATAGCTTGGAGGCAATGTTTGTGAATCTGTTGTGTTTTTTTTCCTGAATTTGCACCTGCTGGGAAATTACATGTTCCCATTAGAAGTTTCCAGAGAGATATAGAACTAAGGGGAATAGGGTAGAAGCCTCTGGAATCTGAAGGAAGAATGGGGGAGGGGGTTATGATAATTTGGAGAAGGGTCTGGTGGTATCAGTGACCTCCTCCCTATGTGTTATAAGCTCCCTGTTTGCCCGCCAAATTTGTCTTGGGTTCCATCTCCTGCCTTTGACCCATGCCACAAGGGAGATGCCTCCTGTCCAGCCTGATGCAGTAACCCTGAATGCAGAATCCAGCCTGTCATACTCACACGAGTTGGCATTAAAAGGCACTTTAAAGGAACAAGGATTCAAGGACTAAGGGACAAGCAAAAGACCCGAAACCTGGTTGCTGGCTTGTTATAGTGGGGAGGTATGGAGAACCTTCCCACCCCTGTGTAGTCCAGGGAAGAAAGAGAGAGGATCCATTCAGGGTACCTGTTGTGACATCCGGGCATCCTGCTACTTTTAACCATAGTAGGCAGGAGGAGGAAAGAACTGTTTAATATCATTCCTGTAGAGTCACTGTGCCTATCACCTAGATACCACGGGGTCTGTAAGTGTTTAACAACTAACGGAATTTTATAAACTTAAAATCTGCTTAAGTGCACCAGCAATTGAACAGTGCAAGCCAAGCCAAGCCAAGTCAAGCCCTCACCTATCTGGTGAGTGGGTTTGAGTACACAGGAGAATCTGTGTATTTTTTGTGCATGGAGGAGAGGAGAAAGCTATTGTAATATAGTTGGCCATCTGTTTAAAAAATTTTGAAGCTGTACCCTCATCAGCTGAAGGACAGTAAAGGTTCTGGTTTCAGCAAAAGAACTGATGTGGTCTCCATCACTGAAGTGTAAAGTCTGATGCAGAGCTTGCTCGGCCTCTTGGGTAAATCTTAGTCCTGCCTTGGTCCTAAATCAATAAGTAATAGTGTGCACCCCTTTTTGTCCGACTATCCATGGCATAGTCTTGGCAGTTAACTAGACCACATCAACCAAGAGGTTACATAAAAATGAAAATAATGCTTGAAATTTGATCTTTTATTACATTTATTTACTTTTATACATAGTCACTACCATTTGCCACACATTTCTGGCAACGATGGACAAGTTTTTGAAAGATGTTGCGAAAGAACTGCACATCTTGTCTCTTCAATCAGTTGCTCACAGTCCTCTCTACCTCTTCATTTGAGACAAACAGATGCCCCTGAGGGTATTCCTTCATTTTTTTTTTGGGGGGGGGGGGGGGGGGAAGAAAAATCACGTCGCTAAATCTGGGCTGTACGGTGAATGGGGTAAGATCGTAGAGACCCTTCTTCATAGTTGCCCCTGTGGTGTTTTATGCTGTGTGAGGCCTAGCATTGTCATGTTGTAATAAACTTTCCTTCTTATGCTTCTGAACACTTTTCTATCCTTCTTTAAAAGTTTTTAGGGTTGCAATGTCTTTTGAGCAATTGTCTTTTATGAGTTCATAAACCTCTCTCATGCGAGACTCGTCGGTTACTGTTACGGGTCATCCACGTCATTTTTGATCACACAAATCAGCCCTTCCTAGTCCACAGTCTTTACATTTTTGGCTCAGCAATACACAGTACTCACATCAAGACAGTCATCACCATAAATGGCCTGCATATGGCAGTGAATTTCAATTGGAGGGACTCCAACAATCAAAAAATCTAAATCACGGCACGTTGCTTAAACCGCACTAACCATTGCTCTCTGCATGCTTCCATTTCACAAACAATAACAATGCAGCCTCTTCACACAGACACTTCTCTTCACGTGATGGGAAGGAAGAGATTTCAAAGCACAAGTAAACATGGGTAGTGCATCAGTGCTGCCATCTGATGATGAATTATAGAGATGGAGACTTACTTTTCATTTAACGCTTTAATTTGGTTTTGCCTGAAGTTGATTTGGTCTGAACAAGAGAGATTACTTATCCATAAATGAATGGTCATCCCTAGCACAAACCAATGCACCTTAAAAAAGTTTAAGTTCCCACAAAATCAATGTACATAATGTAGATTTAACATGAATCAGCCTATGAATAAACAACATAAAAGTTGATCTCCACATTAAGTTCTAATGCATGTTAAAAAAAATTAATTAGCAATAATAATAATAACCCAGTTAGAAAACCAGGAAAAAAAAGCCAAACTATTCAAAAAGGTTTGCCCTATATACATCCCTAGTTTATACTACAGTATTATTGCTGAATCTGCAATAAAAGCAGATTTTACTGATGATTTCTTATTTTCAACAACCAAACACTGGTAGTGTTAATTCCACAACAGCACAAGCCCTAGGTGCATGGAATGTGTGAGGACAGCCCCAGTCTCCTCAGGCCCTAGCTACAGAAGATAAGTTACCTCAGGGTTACAGAAGATGCATGCCCAAATAATACCATTACAAGTCTTAAAGCAATATGCTATAACTGCTGTGAAACTTGCCAGATCATGTTCTCTCTTGCTGCAGTATGGAAGTGGGTCTGCTCTGAGGGCCTCTGACAATTAAAACATTAATTAGTACCATGGCCAGAAAGACCTGTGAGAAGGTGACTGCTCACACTTTCTGAGGTAAAGTGCCATGACGCATTTAGGAGAGAATTCCAACTATGCACCTATCATTCCAACTTAGCCAAACCACACAGTCACACCCTCAAGCAATTATCATCCCTCGGGTTACCTGAAAGGAGGAAATGTAGTTAAAGGTTAGAGCAAAGCCAAGACGCATTCTTACTCAGTCACAATGATGCCCATAAATACTATCATGCAGGTTTAACACAGGCAGGATTGAATGGCTAAAGCCATAAAGGGATTGTGAAGAGGCTCCCTCCATATATATGACTGGTTCAAACCCTGAAGTTGATGGTCTCTGTCCAGTTCCTGCTTACCAGGTGTCCACCTCACAAACCCCCAAACCCCACTCAAGTAGCCCAGACAGCACAGTGAAGGGGATGGGCAGAAGAGGAGGAGTTGAAAGTTCAAGTTCTGTTTTTTATCTGATATACTACCATAGAGTCGTGCCATGAAGGCGGTTTACAATTCATTAAATGAAATAAAACAAAACAAAAAAAAAGATAGAAAAGAAATTACAGTCTTAAAAGAAAAGTATAGTAGGGGGTGTAGTCAGCTTTAGATTTTTGAGGTACCCAGGGGTGGACTGAGAGACAACACATTTTCTCTCTGCTCCCCCCTCTACACTGCGTTAGCTGGTGGGGATGCCCAATCCCCACCAGCTGATGAGATCCACTGCCTGAACTACCCCAGTGCTGCCTCAGCAGTCGGGGCTTCCTTTCCAGCCGCCAAGCACTCCTTGCACATGCTCAGTTTGGGCATAAACCGAGCAAGTGTGAGCAGTGCTGCATCGGCAACTGGAAAGCAGGCAATCAACTTCCTTGCTGCTGAGGCAGCACTGGGGCAGTTCGGGCAGTGGATCTCATTGGCCAGCAGGGACCGGGCATCCTTGCCAGTCAATTCAACGGGTACCTCAGTTGTGGAGAGGGCCTGAGCCAAAAGTGTGGTGGGGAGCCAGGCCCCTAAGGCCCCCTGTGGCTATGTCACTGGTAAAGACAAAACAATAGTCATATCATAGGTACATACAACAGTAGTTGATACCTCTGGACTGTACTTAAGGTTGCCAACCAAGCTGGTTTTCAGCTGGCCTGGCTGGTATATCAATGGCCAGGCTGGATGCCAGCAGACCCTCAAAACCAGCAGTAGAAAAGCCATTTTTTTGTCCCCAACGCTGAGGCACTTTGACATGTCCCACTCCCCCTTTCTCTCCCAGTGCAGCATCTCTCTCATTGCCTCTGTCTCCGCCTGCCCCCTCCCCCGGGGCCATCCAATGTCTCTCCCTCTCCCCGTGCACCTCCCAGGTCCTAAAATGTGCTTTTGCTGCCAAGCAACAGCTGCAATGATTCAAGCAAGTGGCTTCTGCCTGTATTCGGGGTCTTCCTTCAGCCGCATTCTTCCTGCCTCCTACAATGTGATTTCCTGTTGCCACATGGGTAGACATGGCCAAGGGAAGGTCCCGAATGCAGGAAGAAGTCACTTGCTTGAAGAACTGTGGCTCTTGCTTGTCAGCAAAGCTACGTTTCAGAACCCAGGAGGTGCAGGGGGAGAGGGAGAGACCCTGGAGGGACCTGTGGTGGGGGCAGAGAGACAGAGGCAGCGGGAGAGACACTGTCTGGATCAGGAGATAAAAGAAGAGGGATTCAAGAGCTGCTGAATTTGTCCAGAGGGGAGATACAGATCCACTGGGGATGGGGAGAGAGAGTGAGGGGGGGGGGGGGGGGGAGGAAAATGCCGCATCTGCTGGGAGGGACTCAAAAAATGCTGAACTCATCAAGGGGAGGAAGGGAGCGATACTGAATCTGCCAGGTGGGGGTGGGATAGAGATTAACATGCTGGATCCACCCAGGGAGAGAAACAAGACTGAGGGAGGTGAAGATGCTAGACCCAGGAGTGGGGGACAGGAGGGTGTGGAGAAAGACCAATTGGGGGAGGGCTGGAGAGGGTAAAAGACACAGGACCCAGGAAGGGAGGGAGAGATGCCAGCAGACTATGTGGGTTGTATGGGAGGAAGGGGAGAGAGAGGGGAGAGATAGGAACACAGAAAAGAGATGCTGAGCATGGAGGTAGTATAGGGACAGACCATGGCAGTTGTGTGGGAGCAAGGGAAGAGAGATGGGAGGGATAGGGACACAGAAAAGATAGGCTGGGAATGGAGGCAGTATAGGGACAGGGACATAGATGGCCAGTACTGGATAAGGAAAGAATAGGACAAACAAAAAAGAAGGAACAAACCTCACATAACCATGAGCTAGAAAATAAAACAGTGAGGTTTCCTCCTTGGATCTACTACTACAACTTATTTCTATAGCGCTACAAGGCCTACGCAGCGCTGTAAAGGCATGGGGGAAAGATAGGGGCACAGGCAAAGAGAGGAGATGGTGAACAAGATGGATAAGGGATACAGAGGGATGATGGATGGTGGACATGGAGAGAAAAGAAATGTTAAATGAACAGGAGATCCTGCAAAGACAGGAAAAGGGAAATACAGGAAAGAGACACTGGGACAATTGGTTGTAGAGGAATGGAGGGAAGGCTGCAACAAGAGGGATTGCAAGAGACTTGGGGTAGGGCATGAAGTGGGGCAGGTGTTGGGTTTTTCTCTGTCAAAACGTTGGCAGCCCTAACCTCACCAGCAGCCATTAATATCGCTCCGTCTTACTGGGCCTTAACCAAACACTTGTTGGAATAAATATTTTTTAAGGAATTTTCAAAATTTGTGAATGTTCTAATCAAAGAAGTAAAGAGAGTTGGTTGACAATGTAGGAACTGTAACATTAAACTGCGTCACAATCAAGCTCATTTTCAAAGCACTTAGCCTCCCAAAGTTCCATAGAAACCTATGGAACTTAGCCTCCCAAAGTGCTTTGAAAATATGCCTCAATATGTGTCTAAAAAGACTTGACAGATCAAAGGGATTGCCAATAGATTTTGATGAGATGAACTAAGTGCACGTGGGGGAAATTACAGACTCAGATAATGAAACAGGAAGCATGGTTCAATGGAAAACTAATGATTGGTCTTCAACAATGGGAGTGGCACGGTCAAATTTTGTGCCCCAGTTATCAGATTCACAGCTCCATTCTGCATCAGTTGGAACAGGGAGCAGAATAATTTTCCTTTACTCTGTTCACCCCATCACTCCCCCTTCCTTTCCTGTTCCTAGCAGGGACAGAAGGGGAATGAGCAGAAATGACAGGGAGGGAGGAGCCAGATAAAAGGAAGCAAAGTAGCTCTTCTCTGTGCTATCTCCTTTAGCCTAACCTCCCCCCCCCACCCCCTTTTCCTAGCATGCTGCTGCCTAGGAGGAGAGAGACTGAAGCAGAGATCAGTGGACTCTAAGGTAACTGTCTGGCATATTTGATTAATAGGCACGGCCCCCCTCCCCTGTACATGCTGGATAATGATGTTTTTCGGGTAATAATCAGCATCTTGTCATTGTCATAGTTCTTTTCTGTCCAGCCCATCTTGTTTCCAGTGTAGTTCGGTCCCCTTTTCCTTTATCTTTCTCATCTCTTGTACTCCACTTCATTCATGCAGATACACTTTTTTTATTTATTCAAAATATTTATAGACTGCACTATCTTACAATCCTAGGCACTGTACGGTATCAATAGGGATATTGTAGGCGTATACAAGGTAAACGTGCGTACATTGTTAATGTGTGTTAAAAACGCTAATAGGCTTTAATGCAGCTTAGTAAACAGGGCCCTTAGCCCTGCAAACAATAAATAAGTTGTAATGTTTAAGTGCAATTCAGTCTCAACCTCAGGCATTTATAGCCCACTTAATCCCAAAATTTGGTTCAAAGTGGCTCACAACAAAATGATACTTTGGTCCTGGGGAACTGAGTTCGATTCCCACTTCAGGCACAGGCAGCTCCTTGTGACTCTGGGCAAGTCACTTAACCCTCCACTGCCCCAT
Source organism: Microcaecilia unicolor (assembly GCF_901765095.1). Lineage (NCBI taxonomy): Eukaryota > Metazoa > Chordata > Amphibia > Gymnophiona > Siphonopidae > Microcaecilia > Microcaecilia unicolor. The sequence continues at coordinate 615,407,795 of NC_044032.1, read as the reverse complement.
GTAAGCCGCATTGAGCCTGCCATGAGTGGGAAAGCGCAGGGTACAAATATAACAAAAATAAAATAGATACTATTGGAGATTCTACATGGAATGTTGCTATTCCACTAGCAACATTCCATGTAGAAGGCTGCGCAGGCTTCTGTTTCTGTGAGTCTGACATTGGTGTCACTTAACCCTCCATTGCCCCATGTAAGCCGCATTGAGCGTGCCATGAGTGGGAAAGCGCGGGGTACAAATGTAACAAAAATAAAAAATAAAGAATTGGCCCCTATAGCTCTGGCAGAGGCGAATTTTGACAAAACCAGACTCAAACAGGCAGAAGGAAGCTACAGAGCCAAAAGCAAATGAGAGTATTTATATCCCCATCTACAAGTAGAAACTAGAACAAAGGGTTGAGTCATGTTCAGATGACAACCTCCACCCTTCTTGTTACATTTCTTAGTAAACTAGATAAGATCAAGGTGCTGACATATTATTTTCATAAGAGATATGTTTCTTTTTGTTTCTATATATGCAAGGTGACCCAGGCTCGTAGGAGATTTCAGAAGTTGAAGCCCAGGGTTACTTACTTTTTAAACTATTTATAAATTCAAGCAATAATTAAAAAAAAAACTCAAGATAACACGTATAAACAGAAACATGGATAAGAAACAAAAAGAAAATAGGAAATCAGATAATAAAGAAATATATTCATAATCCTTCTCAGACCACAATTTGAGAGAGAGTAACATAGTAAATGACGGCGGAAAAAAGACCTGCACGGTCCATCTAGTCTGCCCAACAAGATCAACTCATATGTGCTACTTTTTATGTATACCCTACCTTGATTTGTACCTGTCCTCTTCAGGGCACAGACCGTATAAGTCTGCCCAGGACTATCCCCGCCTCCCAACCACCGGCTCTGGCACAGACCGTATAAGTCTGCCCAGCACTATCCCCGCCTCCCAACCACCAGCCCTGGCACAGACCATATAAGTCTGCCCAGCACTATCCCTGCCTCCCACCACCGGCTCTGGCACAGACCGTATAAGTCTGCCCAGCACTATCCCCGCCTCCCAACCACCAGTCCCGCCTCCCACCACCGGCTCTGGCACAGACTGTATAAGTCTGCCCAGCACTATCCCCGCCTCCCAACTACCAGTCCCGCCTCCCACCACCGGCTCTGGCTAAGGTCAGTCAGGATAAGGAGATCCAAAATAAAGAAACTATTAAATCAATAAGGCCCTTATTGATTTAGACTCTACCAGTCACAATTTTCCTCACATCAAAGAGGGCTCTCAGCTGTTCCGGTGAGAAAAATTTATATTTTATCCCCAGATATTTTACTATACATCTATAAGAATAAGCTAATAGAAAAGTTGTCCCCAGTTCTAAAGTATCTTCCCAAATAGCCAAGAACAACTTTCTTCTTCTTGAGTTTGCTTAATAACATCCTCTTTCCACAGAAGAGAGTTTGAGAATTACAGGTAATCAATAGAAATCAAACAAAATAAAACATGGAAAAGAAAATAAGATGATACCTTTTTTATTGGACATAACTTAATACATTTCTTGATTAGCTTTCGAAGGTTGCCCTTCTTCGTCAGATCGGAAATAAGCAAATGTGGTAGATGACAGTATATATAAGAAAAACGTCCAAGCATTTCATTGACAGTCTAACAGGGTGGGGATGGGTAGGAGGTATGCATTGGAACATCAAAGCATTTCAGAGATAGACTAACAGGATGGGGGTGGATAGGTGAGAGGAGGGTGATAAACATAGCAATACAACTTTATGGTTTATAATGGGCTAGAAAACCCAGATCTTTGTTAAGTCCTGTCTGTTGGGTGTCAAAATATTCAATCATTCTGACTTCAAAGGTCTTATGTTCCTGTATTGTTTTAAAGTTACCTTTCAGGATTCTTACTATGAAGTCACTGGTACAGTGATCTGGTTTTGTAAAGAGCTGGCCCACAGGGGTTTTATTTTGTTTGATTTCTATTGATTACCTCTAAAAGTGGACTAACACAGCTATCACACCACTCTACTCGAGAATTACAGGAAAAGTCTCAATACTGCATTTGTATCCTGTTCAAAAACAAATAAAACTAATAGGGTTGTCCATTCAGAATCTGCTGACAACAAGGCTTCAAGTATATCCAAAATGTTTGGCTCCTGAATTTCAATTCTAGTCTCTAAAGTTTCTTATGAATCTTCATAAGAAAACAATAGACCAGTAGCATCCATTCCCCTATTCACCAAAATAACAGAAGGCATGGTGACCAAACAACTCACAGAGTATCTAAACAAGTTCTCGGTACTGCATGATTCCCAGTCAGGATTTCGATCTAATCACAGCACGGAACCCGTACTAGTCACGCTTATGTCCAAACTCAAACAATTGATAGCAAATGGCAACAACATACTACTGCTACAATTTGACATGTCAAGCGCATTCGACATGGTCGACCATGGAATTTTATTACACATCCTAGAATACTTTGGAATCAGAGGTAACGTTCTCAGATGGTTCAAGGGTTTCCTAACCACCCGCTCATATCAAGTGACATCAAACTCAACAACATCAGCCACATGGACACCTGAATGCGGAGTTCCACAGGGATCCCCCCCTCTCACCGACCATATTCAACCTAATGATGACACCCTTGGATAAGCTATTATCGAATCGGAATCTAAACCCATACATATATGCTGATGATGTAACAATCTTTATCCCATTCAAACACGATCTAAGAGAAATTTCCGACAAAATCAACCAAAGCCTACATATTATGAACTCCTGGGCAGATGCATTTCGACTGAAACTAAATGCCGAAAAAAACCCAATGCCTAGTACTCACCTCGCAATACAACAAGAAGGAATTCACCACCATCAACACACCTAATCTAAGTCTACCAGTCTCAGACACCCTAAAAATCCTTGGAGTCACCATTGACCGACACCTAACACTTGAGAACCATGCAAAAAACATAACTAAAAAGATGTTCCATTTAATGTGGAAACTAAAACGAGTCAGACCATTTTTCCCAAGGAATGTCTTCCGATACCTGGTACAATCACTGGTACTTAGTCATCTGGACTATTGTAATTCACTCTACGCCGGTTGTAAAGAGCAAATACTCAAAAAACTCCAGACAGCCCAGAACACGGCAGCCAGACATATTCGGCAAACCAAAATACAAAAGCGCAACACCCCTTCGCGAAAAACTACACTGGCTCCCACTCAAAGAACGCATCACGTTCAAACTCTGTACCTTGGTCCATAAAATCATCCATGGTGACGCCCCAGCCTACATGTCGGATCTAATAGAACTACCACCCAGAAATGCAAAAAAATCCTCCCGCACATTCCTCAATCTTCATCCTCCCAAATGTAAAGGCTTGAAATACAAATCAATGCATGCATCAACCTTTTGCTATACAAGCACACAGCTCTGGAACTCACTGCCACGTAAACTGAAACCGGTCTACGAAATGACCACTTTCCGCAAACTCCTGAAAACTTATCTCTTCGACAAAATATATCATAAAAAACATGCATAACTCTACTTTCTTCAAGATATCCAGGAATGTTCTTTAATGTCTTTTGCTTTCACACTATCTTGTACCTAATGCCTTTGGCTCTAACACTATCATGTATTTCACCATCATATAACCAAAACGTCTGCTAAAACAAATGTATACGCTTTTCTATTTCCAATATTATGTATTTCACCATCAGGTACCCAAAACTTGCTATAAAACCAAATATACATTCTTTTTAATTTCCAGTATCCACGATGAATTGTAAGCCACATTGAGCCTGCAAAAAGGTGGGATAATGTGGGATACAAATGTAATAATAATAATAATATAGAAATACAATTCAATGGAGGTATAGCTTCAGGAGAGAATTTCAACACCTCTATATTTCCTAAAGTCATCCATAGGCGGAATCCCCTGAGAGCTACGGAAGTTCAGGAGACAAATATTCAATCTACGATTATAATTCTCTATCTGCTCAATTCTATGAAGAGTTGTTTTATCCTTAAAAATAGCAGATCTTAAATCTTGGAATGTCTTAACCTCTTCCTCAATAGTTTTCACATCAAAAGTAAATTTCACCTTAGTTCCCTCCAACAGTTATCAAGAGTACTCTCTAGTGTAGTAATTTCTTGAGCTGACTTGGAAACAGTAGAGTCAAGTTTCTGGAGAGCAAACCAAATACTGTCCAGAGTCACTGCCACAGGCCTCCACTCTTGTGCTGAATGCCCAGCTAGGAGTTCAATGATGTCAGTTCCTCCATCTGGTTCATCAGCCTCTGCCCTTTGATATGGGGCATCCAACCCAACTTCTATCATGGTAGAGAGTCCCTGCTGCTTCAAACTGAGATAGCAGCAGGTTGCAAACTGGGGGGGGGGGGAAGAGTGTAACATCAAGTCTCAGAACTCTGGGCTCTCCACTGCCCAAAGTTTCAGAAGGAGCCCTCCCGGTTACTTATGTAGGGGGTTCTAGTGGCGAGTCTTGTGAACAGTTGCTGGAGGGGAGATGAGATCTTAACCATCGAGGGAACAGTTTTGACCACCCCTTTACGCTCTGTATGACATACGATATTCTACTAGGAAACAAGAAAAGAACGCTCGACCCCACCGCCATCTTGCCCAGCCTCTCTCTGGTGTTACTTTCTTTTTACCATTCCCTGGAAAATTCCTGGTATCCCTTCAGATGTCATACACCTTCTTGGACCTTATCCAACTAGAAGATATTTTTAAGGGAAAAAATGGTCAACTTGAGTGATTGTTTTATAAGATTCTGGGAGTGGCTGGGGGACCGAGTGGGGGATCTGATGATGTTTTAATATTTCTCCTTGCATGTACTATTTGAATCATTTAGATTCTTTCTTTTTTTTGGGGGGGGGGGGGTCCTCTGTCCATGTTGTGAGGTTTATTTGGTTAGGCTTCTGTTTTTGTACTATCTGTAATGTAATTTACTAAATTAACTCTTAATAATAATTAAAAAAAGAAAGTAGAACAAAGAGGATCAGAAATAAACATCACAAGAAAAGTAATACACCACCACATAAATAATCTTAAATGCTAAGTAAATTTGAAAAAGTCTATGTATAAATATATAGATATAAATTCACATTACTCCCTAAATCATCACTTTAATTCTCCACTGAAATCACCTAACAACTGAATAAAAACAAATCTCTCATTTCTCTTATGTCCCATTTGTCATTCTATCATTTGACCAACACAGTCAACAGTTGTTTAGTGTTGCATCTCCCAATTCCTGCTCTCCCCTCCCCCCCAGGACAAAAGGCTGTGAAAGTCATCCCCACAACCCATAATTAAAATTTTCTTCATTTTAAATTTTTTCTTCAATGCTTGGAATGTTCCACATCCTATATAATAAAACGCACCTCCAACTTTCTGAAGCTGACTGCGTGGACATAAGCCTTGAGGCATTCGTGCTTCTGTATCCATCTCCTGAAATGATGACGTCTCCCACTTCCGGGTGCGTCAGCAGCAACAGTACCCAATCACAACATAGCAGCACGAGCCAACTCCATCGCGTACCTGTGCTGAGGGGGGACCACAACCCCCGACAGCAGAAGTCCTCTTCTCGGCTGCCGCTGCGTTGCTTGCTGAATGATCTGATCAAGTTTCTGTGCGTGCGTCTGACATCAGACACAAGCACAGAAACTTGATCAGACCATTCAGCAAGCAACGCCGGCGCAGACGAGAAGAGGACCGGCTGTCGGGGTCCCCCGTCAGCACAGGTACGCGATGGCGGCGGGGGAGGGTTTTTGGCGGAAAGGGGGGGGATCGAGAGGGTCGCAGCAGGGGGGTCCAGGGGTCAGTAACGCGGAGGGGGGGTGTTGAAATCGGAGGGAGGGAGGGGGAGTCTGTAACTTGGTGGGAGAGGCGTGAGGAGGCCTTGAACTGGAAGGGAGAGAGGGGGGTCTGGAACTCGGATGGAAGGGAGGGAGGGAGGCGTGGGTCTCGGAGGGGACAGAGCGAGACAGCGAGGGAGGGTGGGGGATTACCTTGCTAGCGCCCGTTTCATTGCCTACCGAAACGGGCCTTTTTTACTAGTCATTTCATAACTAATCAGAATGTTCTGGGTGCAGCAGGCCTGGATAATTCAGTGAACTAACAAGGAGGAGTAGCCCAATGTTTAGTGAAGTGGACTGATAAAAGTGTATTCTATAATCCACATCAAACTTTAGGCACAGCTTATAGAATACTGTTTACGTGCATATGTTTTGGCACTGATTTTTTAGGTGCCATATAATCTAGCCCTAAACATACACATGTAATTAGAATACTGGTATATGTGCATGTAAATACCAAATAAATGTTTTTTTGCACTGTTCTAGAATTGCATGCATACCTTCAATAGAGCATAGTATGAGGGTGGGTGTTCACATGGGCAGGACACAAAGTTAATACTACTACTACTAACTATTTCTATAGTGCTACTAGATGTAAGCAGCGCTGTACACATTATATGCAGGTACTTTTTCTGTCCCTAGAGGGCTCACAATCAAAGTTTTTGTACCTGGGGCAATGGAGGGTTAAGTGACTTGACCAAGGTCACGAGGAGCTGCAGTGGGAACTGAACCCAGGTCTCCAGGATCAAAGCCTGCTGCATTAACTATTAGGCTACTCCTCCACAAAGTTATGCAGGTCTCCCGAGTATTTAGGAGTGAACAGTAGCAGCTCTACAGCTCAATTAAGTGCATGGGCCTAACACATGCGTGTACAGTGAAACCTTAGTTTTCGTTGACTTCGGATTTTGTCGTTTTTGGCTTTCATCAAATTTATTAGCAAAAAATTTGTCTTGGTTTTCGTTGGTTGCTTTGGATTTCGTCGGCGTGCCGCATGCCCACACTGCTAATTTTGCGTTCCCCTATGGCAGTCTTTTTTATTCATGTAAAAGAAAAAATTTCTTATTGCCTCGTTTTCGCCGATTATTTTTGGATGGATTATCAACGAAAACCGAGGTTTCACTGTATATATACCTATTATGCTAGTATTTTATGAAAGTAGGTGCCTACTTTCCTTTATAGAATAAGCACCACTATCCTCTTGATTCAAAATGTTAAGTTCAAGCTTTATCCCTTTACTATATGAATCTGGTTTTGGGGGTTTTTTTAGACATAGTTAATATTAATTTGTGACTGGAAGTTGAGTGTATTTTGTATTTTTCATAACAACCCATCACAACACCCAATCAAATAGCTCTTGACTCTTAATTTACTAACATTGGGCAAAGACTGGCTGCAGCTTTATTAACACAACACAAATTTCAACTATCCCACCGTAATAATTACTTCAACTACCCCTCCCCCAACCCATGCAGCTAGGCAGTGTCGAACTAACTGCCCTATTTTCTAAATGCCAACTTCCATTAACTCCTCACACATGACAGGATCCGTATCCCTCTCATGGTGGTGGCTGCACACAGCAGACAACTTACATAGGCCTCTATTAGGCCACACATCACACTATGCTCCTGAACCTCTCTTTTACACCTTCTTTTTACCCACCGAGCTGCGACAGTCCCTCCCTATCCATTTTGATGCCAACCTCACCCATATTCCCATAACCCCCCACCCTACCTTCAGACACTACTCCAAACCACACTCCCCCCCTCCATGTTATAAGGGAAGGCTGGAAAGGAAAAACCTCACCCTACCCCTGACTTCTCCACCACCTTCCTTTCTCCCTAGAACTCTCTTCCCACCAACTTCACTTAAAAATCTCCCCTTCCTTTCCCAACCCCATCCCCCCCAACAGCACCCTTCAATCCTCTTTCCTTCTCATACCCATCCAATATCCAAGATAACCAGCCCAGCTCCTCATCCTTTGACCCTATCCTTCACTCCACACCCATCCTCCGTCTCTTGTTCCCCGGCTCCAGGTGGCTCCTCCACTTATCTGCCCCCCCACCCCCGCCATTACCATGGGAAGGAGAAGCTTCTCTTATATGGTACAATATGTCTGTCTGTATGCCTCCCTCATAAGGGTTACTCTTTTTCTTGGCTGCTTTGAATGCTGTTCTAACACTGGGGAAGGTGGACTATAAACCTTAAGTACAATTTTTCCTGAGACATCTAAACATATTCCATTACTGAGTTTGCAGAGAGATGTATCTCCACCTTTAGTCTGTGCTAGGTTGATCCACCAGATTCCTCATGCAGCCTGCCTCATAAAAGTTCAAGAAGACCTCACTGTAAGATTTTAACACCAAACAGCTGATGTTTGCACTTGAAGAGGTCTGTCTGATGTCTAGACTCACATTTGGGCTCCTTTATCATTCTTTCCAACTCAATGGAATTTGGAAAGAAAGTTATGCAAAAGTAACACAACGAAATGAAACTTGGCATGTGGGAGGGTAAAAAGACATCATTTTAACAAAGCCGGTGTGATTAACATCCTGGATTTTGAGTTTTATGTGTTTGCATACTTCTTTAACTCGTACATCAAACCATATGGTGTGATGATCGCTACTGGCCACGGGGGCATCCACCCTGACATTGGACACACTATGTCGATTTGAGAGCACAGGATCTAGCGTCATCCCTCCCATCGTGGTTTTCACCACCATTTGTCTCAGTGCACTCTAAAGCTTTCACAAACGTTCTACTTCTGCAGATGGAACCTTCCAATCCACATCTGGCAGGTTGAAATCCCCCAGCAACAGCACCACCCTCTTCATTCTCAACTTTTGGATATCTATGACCAAATCTTTGTCTATCTTCTCTATCTGTGTTGGAGGTTTGTAGACAACACACATGTGGATGATGTTCCATCCTCTCTTTCTAATACAATCCACATTGCTTTTTCAACTCCCCAGACCCTGCATTCAGCCGTTTTACTATTGTTTTTTCGCATATAAAGGGACCTCTCCACCTTTCTGACCATCTCCATCTTTCCTAAATAGGGTATAGCTTGGTATGTTTGCATCCCATTCATGGGATTCATTGAACCATGTCTCTGTGATAGAAACAATATCCAAGCCTGCCTGTAGCATCAGAGCTCGCAGATCATGAATTTTGTTGCATAGACTGAGCATTTATGCACATACATTTCCAGTTACTTATGGTCTCCTTCTCCTTTGTCTGCCCATCTACCTTCATGCTGATAGTTGAGTTGCTATGATGGTTTATTTCAAATAATTCTCTTTCGGCTGTTGGTTTTGGTGGGGGCGACTTCCGGAATTCACCTCCTTCCATTTAGCACCCCCACCTTCTAGTTGAAATGCCTAGAAATGCATTGCCTGTATTTCTCCCTAAGGATCCTTTTTCAAGATGTAGCCTATCATTATAAAATAGCCTTTTGTTTTTCCATATATTGCCTCATCCTCCTATGTATTTAAAACCTTCTTTTTGGCACCACGTTTTGAGTCACCTATTGATGTTCTTTGTATTTTGTAGTCCTTCCTCACCCTTTCCATAGGCAGACAGTATTTCAGAAAAATGCCACAGTCCTTCCCAAGCACCTCAACCCTTTCCCCAGCATCTGGAAAGCTCTGTACTACAAGTATGCTTATCCCTGGCCAGATCGTTTGTTCCCACATGTATTATTTTTTTTATTTTATTACATTTGTACCCCGCGCCTTCCCACTCATGGCAGGCTCAATGCGGCTTACATGGGGCAATGGAGGGTTAAGTTACTTGCCCAGAGTCACAAGGAGCTGCCTGTGCCTGAAGTTGGAATCGAACTCAGTTCCTCAGTACATCAGCCTTCGAATCTATACTCTCTTCTCTAATCACACTCAGCATTTGGTTTGTATTTCTTCTAGCTGAGGAGCCTGGAAGGCATACTACTTTGTTGGGCCCATGGAGTCAGCTTATAATGTAATGACTCGGAGTCCCCTAGCAGCAAGACCTTTCAGTGTACTGGAAATGTGATTTCCTTTGAGTTGGACTCTGGCTTCCCTTCAGTTCTGTTTCTCGAGTCTCTAGTGCTGCAAATGAATTTTGTAGGGGAATCTCTTGGTAGGGAGGATGTCTCTGTGCAAGTTGCCATCAAGTCCATCACCAACATGCCCCACTTGTGGACTATCTGCTTGAATGCCTTGAAGCTGAGAGACCATTCTCCTGGATTCAAGGTCTGCACGAGGACTCCTGCGACATGAGAGGCTGACAAGTCCTCGACATGCTGCTCCACCCAGGACATGAGCCTAGCCATTTCTAGTGCAAGCGTGGGACTCTTCCTGCTGCCCTGATGATTGACGTATGCCACCGCCGTCGCATTGTGCGACAACACTCGCACTGCTTTGCCATCAAGGAGACTCTGGAATTTGCTCATAGCTAGACAAATTGCTCTGGTCTCCTACAGATTGATGGAGTAACCTGCTTCTTGTATGAACCATCGCCCCTGTGCCAGATGACCCAAAGAGCTCCCCGGCCCCTGAGACTGGTATCTGTGGTCACCTCCATCTAGCACGGGCACGGAGGGTCTAGCTGTACTCCCTTCGAGAGGTTGCTCATTTGGAGCCACGACCTGAAATCCTGACGTACCTTCACTAGCACAGGCAATCTGACCCCCAAGGAGTCTGGCTGAGGAGACCACCTGGAAAGAATTGACCGCTGGAGACTCAACATGTGAGCCTTGGCCCACTGCATCAATTCTATGGTCACTGCTATTGATCCCAGTACCTGAAGATAATCCCGAGCACATGGGGGTCTATGACCGAGGAGGTTCCGTACCTGAGTCAGCAACTTGAGTATATGTGGCTGTGGAAGAAATACTTTTTTTAAAACAGAACTAGAATAAAGAATAAGACTGAAGGGCTCAGCGCATCTTTCACCTGCTGGAGACTGAGAATATGGAGGCTTGAAGGGCTGAGCCGGGCTCTTATTGGCTCTCTTAAGATTCAGTGTTCTCAGTCTCCACCTGCTGGAAGGCGTGCACAACCCACCAGTCTTCTGGGCCGGTCCAGAGGGACGCTAATGAATAGATTCTATTTTGAGTAAATTAACTTTGAACCAGCCTATTGAAACACTGTTGCAGTCTGTCAAATGTCAACATGAAGAAAATACCTCCCTATGGGAAATACACTACTGTAGAATTTTGTAATGCTACCACTCTTAAGACAAACAGGAGTTTACTTCAGCACATCAGTGTTTGCTAGATAAAATCAGTGTATCAGCATGCTCATTTCCTAACTCTGGACCATGTCCTCTGATCTTTTATTCCCTTGCTTCTGAGTTTTATTGACCTTTGTAATGTTACACTGTTGGGAAAACAAAAGTGTGCAACTTTTGATGACTGTGGCCCTCTGTTCTTAAGCACTCACTTCCTAGAGTTCACCTTTTATGCCCTTCAATTCGCATTTGTTCCGAGAGCTGTCGAGGGTCAGCACAGCAGCCCTCCGGTTTACGTAACTTCAAAACAATGGGAAATGTTAAGCGGAATAAGTTTTCATAATGCCAAGAACAAGCTGTGAATGCCAAGGACTCCTCGTCGGGAAGGAGATGAAAAGCGCCAGAGAAAGGAAGATGTTAAGCATCTTGTTTATATAAAATGCCAACTGTAAAATCTAAAAATTAAATAAACGGAGGGAAAAAAAAACTTTTAAGAAGACTTGTTCAAGTTCAGTGCTTGCAGTGCTATGCAAGTAACTTTTTTTTTTAATGTAACTAGGTACAGTTACTAGTTGCACTTAACTACAGTTACAAAATATGGGGTTGTGTTTTTTTTTTTTGCAAAATTAGTTACATAAAAAAATAACTATGATTTTTAACTATGGTACTTTGACCTCAGATCTCCCCCCTCCCCCCCCTAAAAATTTACACACACCGAGAACAAAATTACAATAGCTAGAATGTGTACAGCAAGACAACATCCCTCTGTTTTTCTAATCGTAGGAGAATCGGCTTCAGACACTCAGTGAGTGTCTGAAGCCGATTCTCCTACGATTAGAAAAACAGAGGGATGTTGTCTTGCTGTACACAGTAGACTTGAGAAAAGAAAATAAGCAAGTTCCATTACTTTATTTAATAGCTAGAATGTGCAACGCTAGCGACTAATTAGAAAGATGCACCACTGTTAACACGTAATAGAACCTAGTGTTCAAAATGGTCATTGGAAAGTCTGCTTCTTCTGGGAGTCATCTTGACGCTCATGCCAAATACTGTTACCTCTAGAACACTAGAGAGCAGTCAGGTATTGCACCACAAAAATGTTGTCATCAATGACTATTTTTTTTTGGGGGGGGGGGCATTCTACATCACTTGAAAAATCAGAGACAGATACATCTTGATTTCAGCATTGGCATCTCTGCTTATTAGGAAAGCAGAAAAAAAACATCAGTGTCACAGGTGTGGCTACTTGTGGCTATTCATACCCTTAGAAGATATCTTCTGGAAAGAATAAATTAAAATCCTCCTGAGGAAACAGTATCCTGTATTAAGGTTTAATCACGCCACCGTTCAAATGGAGTTACAATCAAAGTGAGAAAGGCTTGAATTCCTGCAGTTGATAGGTTCAAGCCTTTCTCACCTATCAACTGCTCTTGCAGGAATACAAGAGGAACAGATTATTAAAATCTGATACTATATTTTGCTTTAGATATTTATCTTGTTGAGCAGTGGAGTAGCCAAGGGTGGCCCAGCCAGGCCCACCCACTTTGGGCTCAGGCCCATTCAGTAGCAGCACACCTATGATGTGTTGCTGGCAGGGATCCCAAAGCCCCACTAGCTAAAAACTCCCAACAACTGTCCTTCCTGCATACCTTTTAAATAGCAGATCTTCACTTGCTGCGAGCAGCGACTGATACATACTGCATGCACTGACCCCACAGCCTTTCCTCTGATGTATTCCCACCTATGCGGAAACAGGAAGATGCATCAGAGGGAAGGCTGTGGGGCCAACAAGGGCAGCGTGTATTAGTTGCTGCTCACTGCCAGTGAAAATCTGCTATTTAAAATGCATGTGGGGGAGTGGGATGCTTGAGAAATCATATGGCATGCAGGTGAGAGAGGGAGATACCAAATCACTTATGGGACAAGGCGAAGTTCTTCTGCCCACCCATCTTGGGCCCAGGTCCACCCAAAATTGGGTGTCTGGCTACGCCCCTGGTTGAGCTTTGTCAGATCTAAAGCAAAATATAGTATCAAGATTTTTATTATCAGTACTTCTTCTACTCCTGCAAGAGAGTTGATAGGTTTGAACCTCTCTCTCACTTTGGATTGTGATGCTACATACAAAGGAGGATTTTTAACAGACAACTGAAAAATCTCTTTAAAACCTTTTCTGCTTCTAGGATTTTCTTCATGTTTTTCCCGTCTGAGTGTGAATCACAAATGCTGGCACTGTGCAAGTTCAGGTCTGTTCAACATATTCTCACCAGTTTGTTGTCCAGACACGATTTTCTTGGGGCTTGTTGCATCACACCTTTTTAAAAATTTGGGCTGGCTCACCTTCCCTCCACACCTGAGCTTCCAACACAGTTGTTGCCTGCCTGCCTTGATGCTAATAAAATCCAGCATGCTGCACCCAAAATTAGACAGGGGCTACAATGTTTAGACTCTTGTGACAGCTATTTCAAGCGAAGTTGAATACTAGTAAGATGAAATTTTTACTTATTACTCATCTGCGTCAGAAGTGTTTAACTCCTGACTTTATAATTCATGGAGTCAAATATAAGTTGGAATCACAACTGAAAATTTTAATTCTATATGGATTAGCTTTGCAACAGGGGCATAGCTATGGGTGGGCCCAGACCCATCCAATTTCGGCTCAGGCCCACCCACCCACCCAAGTGCACACACTGCAGCAGCCTTTTATCACGTTTTCTACTGTGTGACGCGAGTCATCGCGTAGCGTACCAGGCACACGGCACCTGCTCAGCTGATCTCTAGGCTCCAGCGAGTCCAGCCCATCTACCTTTCGGGCTTGCAGAGGCAGACTCGGAGTCGGGAGTCGGCACTGAAATGCAGGTCGTGTCGCAGCTCGTTGTTCCATCCTACGCGGTATGACCCGACCGTATGACGTGGCTGTGTTCGGCAGCATGCTCAGCCTCACTCTCACTCCGCTCCGTCCACTCGCTCGTGGCCATCAGGGCAGTCTAAAAAAATAGCTGCATGCAGGGTTGAGCTGCTGAGCATTGAACTAGTGCGAGCCTGGCCCTGGAAAACATGGGAAAGGTTCTTCGAGAATCGAATTCCAGTCTCGTCGATACCGAACCGTGGTGCAGCTTTACTGCCAAGCAGCTGCCAGCCCAGCCCAGCCCACTAGCCCAGCACGTAATAAAATGTTAATGCTTTTTTTTTTACATCATAATTTTAACATCATCATCTCTCTCTATATATATATCTACTAGCTGTTGAGCCCGTAAAAACGGGCTGGTATTGGAGTTTTCCTTCCCCCCCCCGCGAGGTCGTCACCGCTCCCCCCCCCCTCGGAGTCTCCGCAGCTGCCACCCCTCCACCCGGCCCGGGCCCTCTCTTCGCTTCTGAACTTACACATCCATTTGCCGAACACAGCAAGGCACATCAGCTGAGCTGCCGTGGGCCCTTCCTTCTCTGCCTGTGGCCCCGCCCTCCTGTGACGTAACGTCAGCAAGGGCGGGACACAGGCAGAGAAGGAAGGGGCAGCTCAGCTGATGTGCGTTGCTGTGTTCGGCGAATGGATGTGTAAGTTTAGAAGGGAAGAGAGGGCCCGGGCCGGGTGGAGGGGTGGTGGCGGCGGCGACGCAGAGTGGGGGGGGGAGGGGTAGCAACCTCGGCGGCACAGTTTCCCTCTCTGTCCCGCCCCTCCCGTCATCACATATTGACGCGGGGGCGGGACAGACAGGGAAGTCTGTACTGCGCATTTGCGAGTGAGTACGGTCACTCGCCGTTTATATGTTTGATATCTATATATATATAGTGCCCACCCATATTAGCTCTGGGCCCAGTCAAAATGTCAGGTCTAGCTACGCCACTGCTTTGCAATACATGGTAGCATTAATTTCTGTACTTAGTAAGAATTATGTTAGCAGCTCTAGGCATTATTTGATGCTCCAGCCTCTACCTCAAGGTATAATTTAAGTCAGAACATTCTTTGCTGTTTTCATATCAGGCAGCAAAGTGGTCTTTTTTTTTTTTTTTTTTTTACTGTTGGTGGATTGTCAATAAAAGATTGTTTTTATACCTGTTCTGTTGGAAGTTCCTTGGCCCACCCCTACTTTGCCTCTTTTTTGGCATTTTCTTTTTTTATGTAGGAGTGTCTTCTCTCCTTTTTTGGTTGACAATTGCCACAGAATATATGTCACGAGCTTAATAAGATCTTTCGAAAGTTATTAAAAACCTGGCTAATCTAGAAGTTTGTACTATCATGATAGTTCTGTTTTATGATTTTAATGTACTGTATATGCTCTAGGGTAGTGCCCTAATCTTCAATTGTAAGTAGCACTGGACTAAATTTGGGTATTTGCGCCCTATAAGTGCTAACTGTAATGTAATCTCAGCTATCAATCATAAGAATATAACATAAGAATTGCAATACTGGGTTACACCAAGGGTCCATATAGCCCTGTATCCTGTTTCCAAACATGACCAGTCTAGGACACAAGTACCTGGCAGAATCCCAAAAGTAGCATGGAATCCTGCTACTTAACCCCAGGGATAAGCAGAGGCTTCCCTCAGATCTACCTTAACGGTTTATGGACTTTTCCTCCAGGAATCTGTCCAAACCTTTTTTTTTTAACACATTTTTTAAATGTTTATTGCCATCAGCCAAATTAGACCTGTTTGAGCACAGACACTGAATATCGAGTTGGGTAACAATACCTAGAAGTATCACCTACAGCCGATATTCAGCAAGATAAAAGGAACGGAGTCTGGAGTTGGCAGTGGAAGAGAAGGAAACAGAAAAGAGTGATTTACCCAATGAACAGAGTTCCTGGGGAGGAGTGCAGGGAGAGATGAGAGTGGAGAGGTACTGAGGAGCTGCAGAGTGAAATGCACCTGTAAGTCAATAAGAGGAGTTTGAACTGTATGCGGAAACAGATAGGGATACAATGAAGTGATTTGCGGAGAGGGCTAATTTGAACATAGTGACACTGGTGGAATATAAGCCTTGCAGCAGAATTTTGAACAGATTGAAGGGGAGAAAGATGGCTTAGTGAGAGACCTGTGAGAAGCAAGTTTGCAATAGTCTAAGCGAGAGGTGATAAGAGTGTGGAAAAGGGTTTTGGTAGTGTGCTCAGAAAGGAAATTTCGGTGATGATATAGAGAAAGAAACAAAATAACAAAAGAGAGGGTAAAACAGCATATGAGCATGAACAGAAACAGAAAAAAAAAGCAACACTGGGCCTTCAGGATTGAGATAAATGTAGATCTTTTTATTCAGAAAACGACAGGTTTTAGCAGTCTGTTGGATATGTGCAGAGAAAGAGAGAGAGGAGTCAAAGATAACCCCAAGGCTACAAGCTGATGAGACAGGGAGGATGAGAGTGTTATTATCCACAGAGATAGAGAGAGAGAATGGGGAAAGAGGAGTGGTAGGTTTAGGGAGAAAGACTTGGTCATGCCTGCGCTTTCCCCACAAGCTTCCATCTGTGGCGTCCTGCCAGACAGGAAACAGGCAGTGACATCAGCAAGGGTGGAACGCAGCAAATGGAAGCCTGTGGGGCCGGCACAGACATCAAAAATGAATCGCTGCAGGCACTGGGGATGCCTGTTAGGTACACTGAGGAGCAGTGGCGTACCAAGGGCGGGGCGGGGGGCATGGGGGGCGGTCCGCCCCGGGTGCACGCCGCTGGGGGGGTGCCGCGGCGCGCGCCTGCTCCGAGTTCGCTAAACTTCGTCGCTCATTCGCTGCAGCTCCCTCTGCCCCGGAACAGGTTACTTCCTGTTCCGGGGCAGAGGGAGCTGCAGCGAAGCGAAGTTTAACGAACTCGGAGCAAGCGCGTGCTGCGGCACCCCCCCCCCCCAGCGGCGTGCACCCGGGGGGGTGTCATTTCGCCGGAGGGGGGGAAGGTGTCATTTAGTGTTGGGGGGGGGGCGCGCATCAGCGCTCCGCCCCGGGTGCCATCCAGGCCAGGAATGCCACTGCTGAAGAGGGATGGGGACAGGGTTCAAAGACAGGAGGGCAGATGCCAGAATGCTGCAGAGGAAAGAGAGCAGTGTGATGCTGCTGCTGGATGGGCCCATAGCTATGCCACTGTCCTATAATTACTTATTTATATTTTGCTCACACCTTGTTCAGTAGTAGCTCAAGGTGAGTTACATTCAGGTACTCTGGATATTTCTCTGTCCCAGGAGGGCTCACAATCTAAGTTTGTACCTGAGTCAATGGAGGGTTAAGTGACTTGCCCAAGATCACAAGGAGCAGCAGTGGGATTTGAACCGGCCACCTCTGGATTGCAAGACCGGTGCTCTAACCACTAGGCCACTCCTCCATTCAGCAACATTCCATGTAGAATCTCCAATAGTAGCAACATTCCGTGTTCCACTGCACTAACCACTAGGCTACTCCTCCACTGCCAACATTCCATGTAGAAGCCTGCCCTTGCGGACGCGCAGGCTTCTGGTTCTGTGAGTCTGACGTCCTGCACGTATGTGCAGGACGTCAGACTCACAGAAACAGAAGCCTGCGCGGGTTGCTGATCTGCAAGGGCAGGCTTCTACATGGAATGTTGCTAGTGGAATAGCAACATTAACATTTCATGTAGAATCTCAAATATTTATTTAGATTTTGCTCTCTCACACCTTTTTTATTAGTAGCTCAAGGTGAGTTACATTCAGGTACACTGGATATTTCTCTGTCCCAGGAGGGCTCACAATCTAAGTTTGTACTTGAGTCAATGGATGGTTAAATGACTTGCCCAAGATCACAAGGAGCAGCAGTGGGATTTGAACCGGCCACCCCTGCCTGGATTGCAAGACCGGTGCTCTAACCACTAGGCCGCTCCTTTACTCCGGAATCTTGCTATTCTTTGGGGTTCTATATGGAATGTCGCTACTCTTTGAGATTCTGCATGGAATCTTGTCACTCTTTAAGATTCCAGAATCTTATTTATTTATTTAGATTTTGCTCACACCTTTTTCAGTAGTAGCTCAAGGTGAGTTACATTCAGGTACTCTAGATATTTCTCTGTCCCAGGAGGGCTCACAATCTATATTTGTACCTGAGGCAATGGAGGGTTAAGTGACTTGCCCAAGATCACAAGGAGCAGCAGTTGGATTTGAACCGGCCACCTCTGGATAGCAAGACTGGTGCTCTAACCACTAGGCCACTCCTCCACTAGCAACATTCCGTGTAGAATCTCCAATAGTAGCAACATTCTGTGTTCCACTGCACTAACCACTAGGCTACTCCTCCACTGCCAACATTCCATGTAGAAGCCTGCCCTTGCGGACGCGCAGGCTTCTGGTTCTGTGAGTCTGACGTCCTGCACGTACGTGCAGGACGTCAGACTCACAGAAACAGAAGCCTGCGCGGGTTGCTGATCTGCAAGGGCAGGCTTCTACATGGAATGTTGGCAGTGGAATAGCAACATTAACATTTCATGTAGAATCTCAAATATTTATTTAGATTTTGCTCTCTCACACCTTTTTCAGTAGTAGCTCAAGGTGAGTTACATTCAGGTACTCTAGATATTTCTCTGTCCCAGGAGGGCTCACAATCTAAATTTGTACCTGAGGCAATGGAGGGTTAAGTGACTTGCCAAGAACACAAGAAGCAGCAGCAGGATTTGAACCGGCCACCTCTGGATTGCAAGACCAGTGCTCTAACCACTAGGCCACTCCTCCTGTTTCTTGCTTTGCTACACCTTTTCTGTCGGGTTTTTGTAGTTCCTTTCCTGTTTTTTTTGTTTTTTTTACAAATATTTTAAATGCAAACCACTTTGATTTTCCATGAAAAGGCAGTATATCAAGTTTTAATTAAACATAACATAAAATGTCCTTATATTGTTGAAAGTCACATTGTTAAACACTCCTGGGCCACTCACATACATAATCGCTCTGCAGAGCTGTCTTCCACATCCTCTTTTATTCTCACAGTCACAGCACATCTGGGGTTTGGCCTTTGATCGCCCAACCCATGAAGCTCTTACGCAATAAACTGGTGACAGCTTTGATGACATCCTGAGCAGAAAGAGGGCAGCTTGTGGCTTATAAAGTCATTTTACTGTTAGAAGGACAACGCACAAAGCCAGCAGTGCAAAGAGTAATGGAGCAGGTCCGGCATTAAGATCACACAGCATCTGCTAGAAAAGCTTTGTAGCCTTTTTTATTCTCACAAATGATTTATATGGTGTTACTATTGGGCAGTACCTGGCTGCACTTTAAGAGTTATTACTGAGCAGACTATATCACACTATTTTTCAAGAGAAGCCCTTCAGGATAAAGTGCCCTATTAAATTACCACACAGTATATATATATAAAAAAAAAAAAAATCCTGTACAGACATGTGAACTACTTGTCAAAATGTGGCTATCCTTGAAACCTGGAAAAAAATCTGATTTGCATGTAAATTTCCACTCCTTCCCTCCCCTTAGCTCCAATCATTGCCACCACATCTTTGTTCCATCCCTCCCCCCCCCCCCCCCCCCCCGTAGCTAATCGGCAGCCCAGCAAAAGGTGCATTAATGCTCTCACCAGCAGAACTGACAGGAAGCATGGGATTGCGAGCTGGTGCAGCAGCCTAGTCCTCCGTCTCCTTCATGTTTCCTAAGAAAACCAAGGCTACGACTGGAATTTTAAAATACAGATTTGTTTGTTAATGTTAGCTAAAATATGAACTAGAAAGAGTGACATTTACACTTGATATCATTCCTCTTAGCTGCTCCTTATCAGACTGTGTAATGTTTAATTACATTTTCATTTCTTCCTGGTTTTTCTCTTTTATGCCTACCGGAAACTATCATGGAAGAACAAACTGAGAAACTATTCTTCTGTGCTTGTACTTAAAAGGAGGCGGTATAGCTGTTCAGTGACCTCCTAGTTTTGAAGGACTGATAATGCTGACTAAAGTCAGTCAATCCATGTTTTTCATGGAACTTCCAACAGGAGATTGCCAGACTGTACCACAGAGCAGTCACGTAAACAGAGACTGGAACTAGGCCACAGCCAAGTTGAGATTCTATGGCAAGCGTGTCGTGTGGAACCCGTGAAAATCTGTGCTTTCCAACATAGATATAATTGACCCACTGACACTTCTTATGACCTTGTGCAAATTAAGGCTGGTCTTGGCAATTGCGGGGCCCTGTGCAGACCAGTTCGGTGGGACCCCGCCCATGCCTGTGCACCCCCCTACCAATGCTCACCACCATAAGCCATAATTTATCAGTTTAAAAGGAGGTTTAGAGCTCTCGGAACCCCACCTCACCCCATACGTTGATATACATCCACCATGTTTCAGTACAGAGTGGCACACAGTGGCAGCAACTTTCATATCCCATCAGCTGCTGAGCCCATAACCTCCTTGCTGCTGCATCCCACCCTTGTGGAAGCAGGAAGTGGCATCAAAAGGGGGTGGGATGCAGCAGCTGACAGGATATGAAAATTGCTGATGATCTCTACTGAAGTGTGGATGCACATTAAGGTATGGAGCAGGGAGGTGTTCCGAGACAGGAAGACAGAGGGTTACCATATGTCCGGATTTACCCGGACATGTCCTCTTTTTGAGGACATGTCCGGGCAACCGGGCGGGTTTTGCCAATCTGCCCGTTTGTCCCGAAATCCGGACACAGGCAGATTGCTAGCCTCCCCTCCCCTTACTTACTACTGCCCTGGTGGTCTAGTGACCTCTTCCGCCTTCGGGGCAGGAAAGAGCCCCCTCTTTCCTGCCCGGAGCGCTGCCCTGAATGCATCCTTCCTGTTTGTGATCTCGGCGCCGATTCAAAATGGCCGCCGAGAGTTAAAGTGACCTCGCGAGACTTTAACTCTCGGCGGCCATTTTGAATCGGCGCCGAGATCACGAACAGGAAGGATGCATGCAGGGCAGCGCTCCAGGCAGGAAAGAGGGGGCTCTTTCCTGCCCCGAAGAGGTCACTAGACCACCAGGGCAGTAGTAAGGTAAGGGGAGGTTTTTGACAGGGACGGGGAGTGACGGGGTGTGTGATGGGGGAGGGGAAATGTGACAGGGGGCGGAGCGAGGGCGTGAAAGGGGGCGGGGTGTGAAATGGGGCAGGGCATGTGTCTTCCTTTTTGGGGGACAAAATATGGTAACCCTAGGGAAGACAGACATGCCAGAGATGCAGGGCGGGGCCCCTAGGAGTACGAGGCCCTGTGCGACCGCCCCTGCCTTAGACCGGCCCTGGTGCAAGTCAATTCACCCACAATTAATTCAAGTACAAATGTAGGCCCCGATATTCAAAAGGAATTATTTGGATAATGGCTGCTGTTATCAAGATAAATTCCTTAGATGATGCTCGCTATAGATATTCAGCAGCACTACACCAAAACAAACCACTTCAGCACTCATGGCCTGATGCTCAGAATTTAAAAGCTGGCGCTAGAGCCAGTTAGCGCTGGACTAGTATCGGCGTTAATCTGTGTACAATGTTCACAGAGCTACAGCACAAAAAACAATGGCCATGCTAAAGATTAGTGCAAATTGTATTTAAATGTAATCAAATGGATGTAAACGAAGTCATTTGCTATTCCCTCTCAATGCTCAAAGAACAGTGCAAAAACAAACCCTGCCCTTACTTCTGGAAACCCTACTTCTGGAATGTTTCAAGAGAGGATTTCTAATTTTTGTTTTTCAGCTTAAAATCTGCCCATTTTGATTTATTTTAGAAGCAGAAGGAAGTCTGGGCAAGCCTCTAGAGTGCTGGGAGGGAAAACTAAGTGTGCGGGTCTAAGCAAACCCTTAAGAGAAAGCACACATTGGTGCCTGTTTTGTTTTTAAATATAAGCCTTTCAAGTGAAAAAAAATGTGAAAAGTTTATATTTAAAGATGCCGATGTGCACTTCACTTCCTAGTTTGCCTGGATATGCGCACAAGAGCTGCGCTTACAGCAAAACTCTTTTGCGCATGCGCCAGGCACGTTCCTCCCCCTTAATTTGGGTCTCTTACGAGACTGGGCATCTAAATGGCAGATGGCGTTTAATGTGAGCAAGTGCAAAGTGATGCATTTGAGAAAGAGGAACTCGAATTATAGCTACATAATGCGAGGTTTCAGATTAGGATTCAACGACCAGGAAAGGGATCTAGGTGTCATCATTGATGATACGTTGAAATCCTCTGCTCAGTGTGTGGCAGCGGCTAAGAAAGCAAATAGAATGTTAGGTATTATTAGGAAAGGAATGGCTACCAAAAGCCATGAAAACGACGTACGACCACCTAAACTTCCGGAAAATACTAAAAACCACCAGGGCCGCGCCGACACGGTAAGCGAGGTAAGCATGGCAGGAGGGCACCATCCTCTGGGGGGCACCCCGCTGCACCATGCTTACCTCGCCCTCTTCTCCCCAGATCCTTTTCCTTTTTTTTTTTTTTGTTTAAATTTACCTCTGTCCGGCGTTAGTGAGGAGGCGGCGCTCCCCCGCCCCGACGTGTCAGTCTTCCCTTCGCTCAGTTCCGCCTTCTTCTGACATCAGAAATGACATCAGAAGAAGGCGGGACACTGAGCGAAGGGAAGACTGACACGTCGGGGCGGGGGAGCGCCGCCTCCTCACTAACGCTACGCTGCCGCCGGACAGAGGTAAATTTAAACAAAAAAAAAAGGAAAAGGATCTGGGGAGAAGAGGGCGGGTAGTATAGCGATCGTTTTGGGGGGCGGGGCCAACTGCAGGGGGGCGCCGGAGACCCTAGGCACGGCCCTGAAAACCACCCTGTTTAAAAAGGCATACCCTCCCGATCCAACCTAAATGCCTGACCTCGGCTACACAAGAAAACTAAAGCACGTAATGAACATAACTCTACTCCTCCAAGGCTAACGAGGTTAGGGCTCTTCAGCTTGGAGAAAAGACGGCTGAGGGGAGAGATGATAGAGGTCTATAAAATAATGAGTGCGGTGGAACAGGTAGATGTGAATCACTTGTTTACTCTTTCCAAAAATACTAGGACTAGGGGGCACGCAATGAAGCTACAAAGTACTAATTTAAAATGAATCGGAGAACCTTTCTTCACTCAACGTGTAATTAAGCTCTGGAATTTGTTGACAGAGAATGTAGTAAAAGCAATTAGCTTAACTGGGTTTAAAAAAGGTTTGGATAGCATCCTAAAGGAAAAGTCCATAGACTATTATTAAAATGGACTTGGGGAAAATCCACTGCTTATTTCTAGGAAAAGCAGCATAAAATGTATTGTACTTTTTGGGGATCTTGCCAGGTGCTTGTGATCTGGATTGGCCACTGTTGGAAACAGGATGCTGGGCTTGGTGGACCTTCTGTCTGTCCCAGTATGGCAATACTTATAAAAGTGCACGACCCTGCATTTTTTAGCATTAAATCTTAGTTGCCAATTTCTGGACCAGTCTTCTAGCTTAGCTATATCCCTCTCCAAGCTATGCACACTATCAGGGGTGTCTACCCTATTACAGAGTTTTCTATCATCCACAAAGAGGCAAGTCTTATCCAACAGCCCTTCCACAATATCACCACGTTAAAAACAGCTGGGACAAGGATTGATCTCTGCGGTACAGCACTGGTAATATCTTTTTCCTCTGAGTGAACTCCATTTATCACCATCCTCTGTCTTCTTCCACTTAACCATTTTTTAACCCAGTTAGTGACTTTTCGGTACAGACCAAGGGCACTCAGATTATTTAACAGTTGCCTATGCGGAACCATGTGAAAGGCTTCTTACAACAAGAATGGATTGGAATACGTTTGAATGTATCCTTGAGATCCAGAGTACACATTCAGTCTTGTTCCTTGAGCAAAGGAAAGGAAAGGAAAGGAAGAACGGAGGGAGATATGTCATTCTGAACTTTTCCTTAAGAAGGAAACCATTGAAGTTTCTCAGAGCTAGTATAGTACGTAAGCTGCCTGCTTTTTTTTTTTTTGAGACTAGATGGACACCCAGACAAAATAGCCCCAACAAAATAGCTCTTAAGAAGTACCGTAAAAACTTTAATGAATAACGTAAGCAACTACACAGTTCAACAATCTACCATTAGAATTTATTCATTTCATATTTTACATTTAGTTTAATTCATGCTAATCTACAGAACAAGATACGCTGACATTCTCTAAACAGATTATGAGCCACGCTTTTAGGAAGGTAATATCAGCATTATAAATTGGAAATGCCAGAAGAGCAAAACCGTGAGAGAGCAAGATGGGATAATGGTCTATGCGGGGGGGGGGGGGGGGGGGATGGAGAAGAGACCCATGGCAGCAGGGGGAAGTGAAAAGAGAATAGTGGGACACAGCAGCAGTGGGTAAAACAGTAGGGGGCAGGCCCTACTGTCAGGGGCTTTTTTTTTACAGCTTTCTTTCTGTTAGGGCTATTTTGATGTGGCTATTTTGTCCTGGTACCAGAAACCTCAATTCCTCTCCTATGGTGAAGGCCTAGAGTAGAAGGCAGACGTCCTCTCTAAAAGACTGAGATGCACAAATAGAGGTTGGGTCCATAATAAAAGGCCAATCTGAGGGGATGGCTGACAAATCTGAGATGGTATTTATCTTGGATTGTGGAGAGAACCCATGTTTTCGAAATAATCTCCTGCCAAGCCTGTAAAAAATTAAACTAATCCCTTTCCTCCACAGATAGGGCAAGATGAGTATTCTAAAGAGATCGGAGGTTCTCTGCTGCAATTTGGGTAAGGTCTGAAACATACTTTTTTTTTTTAACATAAGTATTGCCATACTGGGACAGACCAAAGGTCCATCAAGCCCAGCATCCTGTTTCCAACAGTGGCCAACCCAGGTCACAAATACCTGGCAAGATCCCAGAAAAGCTCAATACATTATGCTGCTTATCCCAGAAGTAGTGGAGTTTCCCCAAGTCCATTTTAATAATGGTCTATGGGCTTTTCCTTTAGGAAGCTGTCCAAACCTTTTTTAAACCCTGCTAAGCTAACCTCCTTTACCCCATTCTCTGGCAACGAATTCCAGAGTTTAACAAAGAAAAAAAATGACAAAAATTGTCTTGAAGAAACAGCAATTTTTTTTTTTTGGGGGGGGGGGGTGGGGGTGAGCTTAAAGGAAAGCTTTGCTTGGCTGTTCAGAAAACAAAACTGAGAACCTGAGGAAACCGCTGCATGTGCTCAAAACTTTACATTACATTTTGAATTCTGGGAGCGCAGTTCTGCCCTGGCACTGGACAGAGCTGCCCACTTGTGTGCCTGACTCAGTCTTGCAAAACTGAACTCCACATAAGATACATTTGAAGAAAATGGGTGAAGAATTTGGAGAAAAACACACCTTTATCTACCATTATACAAGGAAGTGGATATATTATGCTTTGAGGTTGTGTGTGGCAGCCAGAATTCTAAGCACTTAGCTCTTGTTCTACAAAGCTTCATCTGAAGTGCTATTTTTCAAACAGACCTAGTCTATCATTTTCCACTGGGATTTGCATGTAACTCTCCAATATCAAGTTTCACCCAAATCCATCTGCTGGCTTCTATGCTAATACTAGGCCACAAACAAAGGAACAGGTGGACCTAACCTGCCCAGAAGGCGGTTTTTCTCCCCTTTCATAAGGAAGGCCTACAAAAAGAGAGTAGTGTACCTATTTTTTTTTAAATCTTACACCAGCTGCTCACAAAGAGAAAAGTTAGTAAGTAATGAAAATGACTCATCCTGTTTGAGTCAACACACCTTTTTATTACCTGAGGAAATATGAACAGCCTTACTGCATTGGCATAACCTGATGTCTCCTAGCCCTACCTATCAGACGCTTGATTTGAAAGCTGAATTTTTTTCCCTTGTTTGTCTAGGAACACAATGGCCTTACCACCTAGAGTCCGATTCACTGTGCTTTCCTCCGACTGACACAGAAAGGCAGGACAACCTACCTCCCCCTGGATCACAGCTTTCTTACTTTTTAACCATTTTCTTAATGAATGACATTCCCAATCTCTTTGGCCTGCATGTTTGCCTTGACTACAATATAAGCTCTATATTACCAGGGACTGTCTATTATATATATATTTATTTATCTGCTACATTTGTACCCCACATTTTCCCACCTATTTGCAGGCTCACTGTGGCTTACATTATATTGCAAAAGATATAGTTATGAACAGAGTAAGAGGTTTGTTCTAAATTAACATATTACTATGTAAGAATTAAGGAAGATATGTCTGTGGAATAATTTACATAACATATAATGAAAAAGAAAAAAAAATATGATAATATGGCTAATACAATCAGTTTAGAGGGATTAGTAGGTGGTTGGTTTAGGTACAGAATAATCAAGTTCTAAGGAGGATTCTTATTGTACGTTTTTTCAAACAAGTGTGTTTTCAGTCATTTCCTGAAATTTGTTAAGTTACGTGTTATTTTTATAGTGTTTGGTAGTTTGTTCCATGCTTTTCTACGGTTTGTATCGCACTACATACATCTAGCAGAACTACAGAAATAACAGAGTAGTAAACCAGGCCCGTAGGCCATTATTAACCAGTGTTTCAGGCTGCCAAGGAAAATGTTAGCAATCCATGGAAGGGAAAGGCAGCCCTGGCTCCAGGGGCGTATCTGAGGTTCGGCGGTAGGGGGGGCAGGGGCTAGAGTGAGGGGGCACATTATAGCCCCCACCTACTGCCGTCAGCACCCCCCTACCGCCGTCAACCCCCCCCACCGCCGTTAACCCTCCCTCGCCTACCGCCATCACCTACCCCGAGGTCCGCTTCCTCCGGCTTTTTAAAATATTGCTTCAGCTGGCGGGGGACCCCAACCCCCCGCCAGCCCAGCCGCGATCTTTAACTTTTTCATCCTCGTCGTGCAGCGCGCTGTGAAAGCTGCATGCATCTTTAGATCCAGTTGGATGGAGTCTGACATCGCAGCACGTTGTAACGTCAACGAGGATGAAAAAGTTAAAGATCGCGGCTGGGCTGGCGGGGGGTTGGGGTCCCCCGCCAGCTGAAGCAATATTTTAAAAAGCTGGAGGAAGCGGACCTCGGGGTAGGTGACGGCGGTAGGCGAGGGAGGGAGGGTTAACAGCAGTAGGGGGGTCCGGGGCAAAATCTGCGGGGGCCCAGGCCCCTGTGGCCCCACGCAGATACGCCCCTGCCTGGCTCTAAGCAGCATCCACTGTATTTAAGCTGAGGGTAGGCAAACCTTTTGGTCTGTGAGAACCAGGGGGGGGGGGGGACGCTGACAAGCATTACTGCTTCATCATTTCTAGCCACACACTGCCTGCCCTTACCACGGATCCTCAACTAAAAATGACCAGGGGCTATAGTTTTTTTCTCCACTGACCTAAACCATCCCAGACAGATATCTATTTGTGTGAATGAGCTCAGCTAGTGTAAAAGCAATACAGAGGGCGGAGTTATGGGGTTCCTACATAATGCATTTATTACTTCCAGGTCAAGTTGAAATGATTTTGGCATTTCATTCTACTGCCTTATGCCTTGATCTCTGAATGTGTGCTACTGAAAATAGATATGGACAAGGAAGGAAACACCATCTTCCATGTTCATTGTTCCCAAATACCTATAAATTATCTTTCAACTATCCTGACAACACAAGTAAAACACATGGTTGATGTATAATCATGTTTCAACACTTACTGTGTCAACAAAATGCTTTCACACTTAAAAGTTTAATACTCTGTACACTGAATTTTTATCCACCAATCCCAACATATATGAAACTCAATAATAGCACCGCCTTGAGTGAATTCCTTCAAAAAGGCGGTAAATAAATCAGAATAAATAAATTAAATAGCCGCGTTAATCTAAAGCTTTTATCAATTATCTTCTAATATTTTTATGTAGACCATCTATCATGTTCCAGTGACTATGAGGAATATGGACTGAAATTTGCACCAGTAATGTATGAATATTTAGTAAATGGTACTGGTTATGTTGTTTGTAGGGATGAGTGATTGTAAGAATGTGGAGTGATGTTGGTATGTGTTAAACGTTTTAACGATAGAGGCAGCAATGTGTTAAACAAAATTTGAGGTAACAGCACTGCATTTAATAAAAAGAGTGAATATAGATGTCATAGCAGTTGTTATAGAATTTGTAAGATTTCTAATATTTTTATGTAGACTATCGAAGGTGGTATATTTCACACGAGAAATACATCTCTTTCTCAAAATCGACATAGGTGCTACGTAGTTTAAAGGGTTGTTGTTTATGCAAATAATTCCAACTCTCAATTATGCCATATCTTCTTTATTAAATACTAGGAATAAATGCCCGTTTCTGAGGGCAATGAAACGGGCGCTAGCAAGGGGCCCCTTCCCTCCGAGCTACTTGCCTTGTTCGGTGTTCGCGTCGCTGTGTGTGGGTAGGGTTTTTTTTGTTTGTTTGTTTGCTGCGCCTCCGTGGCCGTGCCTGTGGCGTTTCGGTTTCGGGTCTCGAGTGTTATAGCTCCGCCCTCGACGTCATGACGTTTTGACGCGAGGGCGGTGCAGACACTCCAGGGCACACCGGATATCTCGGGCGCCTCAACTTCCGTGGAGGCTTCAGAACGTTGGGGTTGCCTTTTATATAGAGAGATTGAAAAGCACAGAACACTTATCTTAAAAATATCAGGGAACAGCTGCTAAAAAAACCAAAAAACAAACTTAACCCGCTTTTTACAAAGCCGCGTTAGCAGCTGCTGATGTGGTAATGCCGACACAGCCCATTATCGTACGGCTTTGTAAAAAAAAAAAAAAGGGGGGGTGGTTTAGATTTTGAACCCACTAAGAAAAGAAAAAGTACCTGCATGTAATAAATATAAAATACTACTACTACTACTTAACATTTCTAGAGCGCTACTAGGGTTACGCAGCGCTGTACAAAATAAACAAAGAAAGACGGTCCCTGCTCAAAGGAGCTTACAATCTAAAGAACGAAATGTCAAGTTGGGGCAGTCTAGATTTCCTGAGTAGAGGTGTAGTGGTTAGGTGCCGAAGGCAACATTGAAGAGGTGGGCTTTAAGCAGAGATTTGAAGATGGGCAGGGAGGGGGCCTAGCGTATGGGCTCGGGGAGTTTGTTCCACGAGTGGGGTGAGGCGAGACAGAAAGGGCGGAGCCTGGAGTTGGCGGTGGTGGAGAAGGGTACTGAGAGGAGGGATTTGTCTTGAGAGCGGAGGTTACGGGTAGGAACATAAGGGGAGATGAGGGTAGAGAGGTAAGGAGGGGCTGCAGATCGAGTACATTTGTAGGTTAGTAGCAGAAGCTTGAATTGAATGCGGTACCTGATCGGAAGCCAATGAAGTGACTTGAGGAGGGGGGTGATATGAGTGAAAATAGTTTAGGTTGTTTCTATTTAAAGCATTTTGCCTGATCCTCACTTCAAACCAGGGGCGTAGCCAGACTTCGGCGGGAGGGGGGTCCAGAGCCCGAGGTGAGGGGGCACATTTTATCCCCCCCCCTTGCCGCCGACACCACCCGCCCGCCATTGTCAACCCCCCCCCCTCCCTGACGTCCCACTCGACTCCCCTCTCGCCGCCAACCCACCTACCTTTGCTGGCGGGGGACCCCAAACCCCCCCCCCCCCCCGCCAGCCGAGGTCCTCCTCGCAAAAGGCTTCCTATTCCTTTTGTTTCTGACGTCCTGCATGTACAACGTTCAGGACGTCAGAAACAGAAGGAATAGGAAGCCTTTTGCGAGGAGGACCTCGGCTGGCAGGGGGGTTGGGGTCCCCCGCCAGCAAAGGTGGGCGGATTGGTGGCGGGAGGGGGGGTTGAACGGGACGTCGGCAGGGGGGGTCCAGGGCCCAATCCACAGGGGCCCGGGCCCCCCAGGCCCCATGTAGCTATGCCACTGCTTCAAACCAGTTCAGTGGGAGATACTGTGAACAGACATATGGAGGCCCTCTGTTCAATTCCTGGGCTAAGCCTCTGCTCCCCAGCTTTGTTAGGGAGGCAGAACTTGTCTTAGATGAGTCACAGAGGGAGAAATGTGACTAAGATCAGGGCCAGACCTACCACTGAGCAACTGAGTTTCTACACATCCGTCCACATTTCTCACAGGCTGCCCTGACTGGAACGAATTAAGGATTTTTTTTTTAATGGGTAAAAATATGTGGTAATTACAAATGAAGGATCATAGCACCATAGCTCATTAGAGACCAGTTTCAACTAAGCATATGTTAAACCCAGATTTTGCCATGGTTAGCAAATGGGCCCCTTAATGTGTAGAACAAAGTTATGTCATATGTTTGATTCCCATTACTCATTAAGCAATCCACTGCAGTGAGCCGAAGGCCAGAGAATAGTCCCCATTCAAGAGATAATGCAGGAATACTCTAGAATAGGGGTTCTCCACTGTCCTCAAGATACACCTAGCCAGTCAGGTTTTCAAGACATCCACAATGAATATGCAAGAGCTAAATTTCTATGTACTACCTCCGTTTAATGCAAATGTGTCTCATGCATATTCATTGTGGGTATCCTAAAAACCTGACTGGAAGAGTGTGTCCCGAGGACTGAGATGCGAACCCTGCTCTGGAGCTAATTACATGGGCTAATATTTATTCCAAGAAAAAGGCAATAGGACCTACTCATATGAGAACACAAAATAATCCACTAATGCTCACTTGCCAAATTCATGTCCATTAGTGGAAGAGTAGCTGAATGGTTAGTGCAGCAGCCTGAGAACCAGGGGAAGTGGGTTCGATTTCCACTGCAGCTCCTTGCGATTCTGAGCAAGTCATTTAACCTTTCATTGCCCTGGGCACAAAATAAGTACTACCACAAAAAGGTGGTATATCAAGTCCCATCCCTTTTCATCAGCAAAAAGAATTTTAAAACGTGAAACCAGGAGTTGCAAATTTTTATTTTTTTAAACCACAGTTATTAACCATGAGCTTCAGGTGGATTTCAGAACTGGCTTTAAGTTCCTCAAAATTATTTGGTTACACAGAGAACGGATTTAACTGAACCAGATTTGTAGATCAGACAGCAGATTCCTGTCAAGATACGGTCCTCTGAATCTGGCCACAGATTGTTAACATTACAACTTATTTTTACAGCACTGGTTCCTGTACCCAGTATAAGATACATCGAGAGTGGTGGATGCTTGGAATGCTCTCCCACGGGAGGTGGTGGAGAGGAAAACGGTAATGGAATTCAAACATGCGTGGGATATACATAAAGGAATCCTGTTTCGAGGGAATGGATCCTCAGAAGCTTAGCTGAGATTAGGTGGCAGAGCCGGTGGTGGGAGGCAGGGCTGGTGGTTGGGAGGCGAGGATATTGCTGGGCAGACTTATACGGTCTGTCCCAGAGCTGGTGGTTGGGAGGCAGGGATAGTGCTGGGCAGACTTGTACGGTCTGTGCCCTGAAAATGACAGATACAAATCAAGGTAAGGTATACACAAAAAGTAGCACATATGAGTTTATCTTGTTGGGCAGACTGGATGGACCGTGCAGGTCTTTTTCTGCCGTCATCTACTATGTTACTATGTCTGTTCTAGTATGGCTAAGAATCTGGTGTAGACAAATCCATAGGCCCTATAAGTCTGCATCAGATTCTTAGCTTGAAAGAGCCTTCAGGAATTTACTTTTTAAAAAGGTTAAAATCAACAAGGCTCTCCCATTACAAACAATGCCAGCTTCGGTGTCACGGGATGTCAAAATCAACACATGTAAACAGAGAATGCAGGGAGAGCTTTTGGCCAGCATGGTAATGAATTCACTGTAGGCCAACTGAATTCCTCACACGAAATCATAATGAAACTGGTGGGAGGGCCACATTAACATGGAGGTTCACCATCAGTTGAAGTCCTGATCAGGTTGGTGGAGACTTAAAGCGGTGTTCTAGGTAAAAAGAATTGGTGGATTCGGCCCATTTCTCCTGGCTGTGGCAGAGACATTTTTAAAGCCAACTTCTGTTAAATTACTGCCAGCCTGCAAATTCTGCTACACACCTGATCACCAGGCTGAAGTGAGGTGAGGGGGTGGGGGTTGAGACCAGATTTAGTGGAAAACCAGAAAAGATATAGGGTAAATGAAAGAAACCTTCATTTACAAATACTTTAAAAGTTAAATCCAGCAAAGAATAAAACATTAGTACTAAACATGAGTAAAGACGAGTCTGATCTTTGTTCAACTTGGATTAAGGGGGGGGGGGGGCATTCAGAAAGTTACCAAAATAAGGGAAATGGGAC
The DNA here is from genome assembly GCF_901765095.1 of Microcaecilia unicolor. NCBI lineage: Eukaryota > Metazoa > Chordata > Amphibia > Gymnophiona > Siphonopidae > Microcaecilia > Microcaecilia unicolor. The sequence continues at coordinate 615,375,631 of NC_044032.1, read as the reverse complement.
TTGATATACCACCTTTCTGAGGTTTCTGCAACTACATTCAAAGCAGTTTACATATATTCAGGTACTTATTTTGTACCTGGGGAAATGGAGGGTTAAGTGACTTGCCCAGAGTCACAAGGAGCTGCAGCGGGAATCAAACTCAGTTCCCCAGGATCAAAGTCCACTGCACTAACCACTAGGCTGCTCCTCCATTCTGCCCCTAGATTTTACCACTTGCACCTCTCAGAACACCAAAGCTGAAAACACCAAGGACGGCAACATAAACCCAGAGAAAGGAAGCTTTGAGAGGGGGTGGGTGGGGGGGGGCATGAGAGGGGCGTTTCCTTACCTGTCGCCGGGGTTCGGCTGCACCTCCTGCCTCTGCGGAGCTCTCGCAGCTCCTCCTCGTCCTCCTCCAGCCAGGCTTCAGCCATCAGCGGCTCATTGGGAGACACAGGCGGGGCTGGGGGGGGGGGGGGGGCTCAGCCACACATCCACACAACAGCTGGGATATATGGGGGTGGGGCCGCTGCTCTCCGCGCATCCACAAGTCAGCACATCTGCACAGCAGCTGGAAAGGGAGGGAGACGCTGCTCTCTTGTCACCCTAAGGAATCAGCACATCTGCACCACAGCTGTAGAAACAGAAGAAGGGGGGCGGACTGCTTTCCACCCCCGCAGAAATCAGCACATCTGCACTGGAGGAGGGGGAGGGGACTGGATTGCTTTCCGAGCTGCCGCGCGCTCGCTCGCTCTGGCTTTCCCCGGACCGATTTCGATTTAGTTATTTTGCATTTCTTTCCCCCAACCAGCGCCAGAGCCTGTGAACGAACTTGTCAGGGGCCGAGCAGCGGCGGCGTTTCGTTCTCTCTGCACTTACTTAAATATTCCGGTGTCAACAGGAAACTGGGCCGAACTAAAACAAAAGGAAGAGGAGGAAGGGAGGAGGTACCTGCGGCGGGAGGTAGAAAGGGGCTGGATCGGTCGGGTGTCCACTCGCTCCTGTTTTAACAGCATTCCCGGGGGGACGGGTAAGTGCAGTGGATCCCGGGGGGGGGGGGCAAGTGCAGTGGATCTGGAGAATACCTTGGAAACGAAGCCGCTGCTAGTCACTTGCGCCTTTTCTCAGAGGGCCATTTTTTCAAAGATAATTGTTTTTTTAATGGTTGGTTTATTCACATATATATATTAGAAAATCCACACGACGGGTTTTTGTGTACGTACAGCATACCGATACAATAACTTTAGGAGTTTCAAGTTTGTCATTTTTGCAGAAAAATTTTTTTTTTCCTGGCTTCAGACTCATTTCCAGGGCTCCCAAGGGGTCCTGATTTTTGTACACTCCCCCAGCCCAGGGTCGAAAAAATTTTCCCCACCCAAACGAGCCCAAAACCCACACAAAGTTAAACCCCGCCCCTGACGTCATCAACCCCGCCCCCGATGCACCCCTGACGTCATCAACCCCGCCCCCGACGTACCCTCTGATGTCACTAACCCCGCCGCCGACATCACTAACCCTGCCCCTGACATCGTTAACCCAGCCTCTGCAGGGCTTCTATTGGACCAAATTGGACCAATAGAAGCCCCAGAAAACCGCCCAATCACCGCAACGCGGCTTTTTAAAAAACGCCCAATTTCCCGCAGCCGCAAAAATTGCCCGCAATGGGTCGCGGAAAGCCGCCCAATTGGGCGGGAAACCCGCAGACCTGGCAACCTTGCCCCAGCCCTGCCCCACTCTGCCTTGGGTCCGCAATCCCACAGCCATTCCAGAAAATATTTTATTTACACCAGTGATAGCAGGGATGGGTAAGAAGGAGTGTTTCAGTTCACTCTATTACAGCCCTAACTCTATTTTCCCCAGGGGCATAACCGCATGTGGGCCTCAATCATCCCCCCCACACACACACACACACACTTAGCTTAATCCCATTCCAAAATTGTGGCACTGGTTGAATTGTTGGCGGAGATGCCCAAGACACGCTAGCTGAAGAGGTCCACTTGATGAGCAGTACAGCGGTTGGCAGCGTTCTTCAGCCGCTGATGCTGGCCTTCCTGCATAGGCTCAGTTCAGGTGCTTGAAAATGGAAAATATGATGATACCTTTTTATTGGACTGGCCTAATATCTTTTTTCAACTAGTGTTCAGAGGCCAAAACCTCCTGCATCAGGTCAGGACAGTATACTGCTGTTATGGTATCCTCTCCTGACCCGAGGAAGGAGAGGATACCAAGTGTTGGTCTCTGAAGGCTTGTCAAAAATGTATTAAAACAAAAAGGTGTCACCTTATTTTCTATTTTGTTTTTTTTTTATTTGTATATATTAACCTTTATTTACACAGCTACCACATTACTTTATCCTACATTAAAAATAAAATTATTTTCTTTACCTTTGTTGTCTGGCCGTTTACTTTTTCTAATTGTGTTGGTCCTGGTTTGTTTCTGCTTTCCTTCATCTTTTAACTCTCTTGCCAGGGTTTTATAGCCATTTTTTTTTAAGTCCAAGAATTTTATTGGTTTTAGAAAAAGACAATTTATCAATCAATAACATCAACTGTAACATAGAATTCAAACAAGAGAGAGGGGAAAAATTTTAAACAAATTACTTAAAACTAGTAAAAAAAGCCCCGTTTCTGATGCAAATGAAACGGGGGCTAGCAAGGTTTTCTTCAGAGTGTGCATGTGGGAGTGTGTGTCCCTGCCCTCTGCCCTCTCTCCCTCCCCCTCCCCCCTTGGAGTCCAGTCCTTCAGTGTTAAGTTTCCTGCTGTTCTGTGTTTGTGTTACAGAGAGAGTGAGGGCATCTCTCTCCCCTCCCCCTCTGAGTCCTTCACTGTTACAGAGAGAGGGATTTCGTGCTGTGCTGTTTTCCTTCGCTCATGGGGAAACCGGATATCTCTGGCGCTTCACACTTCCGGCTGGAGGCTTCATAGAATGTTGGTCTTGCCTTTTATATATATAGATTATATGAGACCAAGTTTTAGTTTAGTACCATGTCTCATCCGTTTTGTCTGCAACAGAGGTTTCAAATGTATGAATCTGTAAAATTGAATGCCACCAAAAAGTAGGATTCAGATTAGAATTATCTTTCCAATGCATAAGAACCAGTTTTAGCACAGCAACTGCTAAAATGTTAAGCAATTTTTGTTGGGAAACATCCAATTGATCTTGGAACAGCACAGAACCTAACATAATAATTGAAGGAGTAATTGGACCCTGTACAGGAAGAAAGACCACACCTGACACCAAAATTCATAAGTTATTCTACAATCAAAAATCATATGAAGCAAAGTACCAGTGTACGAGCCACAGGACCAACATTTGTTATTATTCGAGAGACCAGCTACCGCCAATTTATGAGGAGTCCAAATCGCCCTATGATGAAAGAAATATAATGACTGTACGTAGCTGGCTGAAGCTATAGGCCTGCTCACTTTAGACCAGAGATAAGAGCACTGATTGGTTGATACCTGAATTTGAAGATCATTTTTCCAAACTGAACATAGGCTTAGTTTGCTGCTTAAACATTTTTGTATAAAAAATTTGTAACATTGTGATACAACATGGCCTTTGTAACAAATTTTAGAGAGGAAATCATGTATAGGAGTGGACTTTACATTTAGGTGACAGAGATCTCTGTTCTGGGTTAAGCAATGTTTAATCTGGAGCCACTTAAAGTATTGGCTGACTGGTAAAGAAAAGACAGAACAGAGATCCTCAAAGGGAACCACTGAACTACCAGAATACACATGAGCAATTGTCCTTATCCCCTTTTTTGCCCAAATCTCCCAAAATATAGGATGCTTATTAATTTTGATTAAAGGATTGCCCCCATAAGGTGAAATGAAGGGAACAAGAGCTTGAAAATTCCATATAATTATCAAGTTCATGTAAGCAAGAGAAAGAGGAAAGAATGATGTTATTATTTTTCAATCGTTCTGGAATAGATAAAGGCAAGAGATGGGGTCTTAAAGAAGAGCCGCACGCCAGTTGCTCCATTACTAACCACACAGGTTGATAATGTAGAGGTTTTATCAACCAGTATGACGCCTGACCTAAAATGAATGCTTTGTGGTAAACCAAAAAATCAGGAAAGATATTATCTATTTGATTTTAAAAAGCTTTCAGAAAAAAAGATAGGAAGCATACTAAGGATGAAGTTGACTTTGGGCATTAGCATCATTTTAATAGACTCCAATTGACCCCACCAAGAAAGATATAATGGTTTCCATTAAAGAGATAGAGATTTAACCAACTTCAGGATATAATTCTTATTCAATTCCAATGTACCTTACAAAGAGGGACATACATTAATACCTAATGATCGAATATGCTGTGAAGACCATAACAGACCATGCAGCAAAACCAGATCAGAAGTAGCATGAACATTAAGTGGAAGAACCTCCGTCTTAAATTTATTAATCTTATAACCAGAAATATTAGAGTAGATAGAAGTAAGTTGAAACAAAGCTGTTAAGGAGGAGGCTGGATTTGTCAAGAACAACATTATATCATCTGCATAAGCAAAGAGCTTGACTTCCAAATTTCCAGTAGAAATTCCCGTGGTATTTATATGATCTCTAATTGCTATAAGAAAAGGCTCTAGAGCTATATTGAATAGGAAAGGAGATAGGGGACAGCCTTATCTGGTACCTTTTTCCGATGAATCGGATCCGATAGTGTATCATTAATTAAAATTTGGGCCGTTGGATTATTATATAAAACTTTAACCTGCGTTATAAAAAGTTCTGGGGCTCCAAAACATTCAAGAGCTTTAAATAAAAAGGGCCACTCAATTCTATCAAACGCCCTCTCCGCGTCTATGGAAAAAGCAATAATTGGAGATAATTGTGACTTAGCGAAGATAGAAATTTGGTGAAAGAGTCTTGAATTGTCTGTAATAAGATGGTGAGGCATAAAGCCAACTTGATTAGGGTGAATAATATATTGCCTATAATTTTAGTGAGTCTATTGGCTAGAATTTTTGCATAAATTTTATAATCTACATTTAGTAGGGAAATTGGTCTGTAGTTGGAGATTAAAGTAGCATCTTTTTCAGGCTTTGGAAGAACTGTGATGGTAGCTTCCGCAAACCTATTCTTGATGGTTGGGCTATTTTCAAGTAATTGATAAAAAGAGAGCAGATGAGGCAAAACATCTTTAAGAAAGATACGATAAAATTTCACAAGAAATGCCACCGGGACCCGGAGACTTTTTAATTGAGAAACTGCTTTTTGAAGTTCCTCAGGTTTTATAGAACCTTTCGTGAAATATAGCATGCCCTATCAGCAGCAGCGTAGCCAGACCTGCCATTTTGGGCGGGCCCCGCATTAACCTGGGTGGGCTGTTCCCAACCCCACCCCTACACAGTAATTTTAAAATATTCCCTCCCCCCCCCCCAGCATTTTCTTCTGTCTCCCTCGGCCTACCTTGGCAGCGCTTTCTCCCTTCGCCATCCCCTCCCTCTCTTCTGACGGCTCTCCCCGTCCGCGTGGTCTGTTTATTTTTAGTCCTTGAAGCGCCGTTCTCCCTCCAGCACCGCACCGGCGATTCCGATAGCCTTTTGCCAGCGTGCGTCGTCGGGGACGGGGCCTCTCAGGCGCGTCCTGAGGTGGGATGCACCTAAGGAGAAGCCCCGCCCCCGACGATGCACGCTGGCAGAAGGCTATCGGAATCGCCGGTGCGGTCCTGGAGGGAGAACGGCGCTTCAAGGACTAAAATTAAACAGACCACGCGGATGGGGAGAGCCAGCAGAAGAGGCAGGAAAAGATGGCTTGGGTTGGGGCTTGTTAGGGTGGGTGCTGGGCGGGCCTGAAGGAAAAGTGGCTGGGCCTGGACCCGTCCAGGCCCACCCGTGGCTACGCCCCTGCCTATCAGACGGACTCTACACTTGTCTATGACTGTACACTTGTCTCTAGATTGTACACCTGTCTTTTAGATTGTAAGCTCCTTGAGCAGGGAGTGTCCTTCTATGTTTAAATTGTACAGCGCTGCGTAACCCTGGTAGTGCTTTAGAAATGTTAAGTAGTAGTAGTAGTAGAGACTGCATATGCTTAATTTCACTGGCCTTCCAATATTACTTGGGAGCGATTGCAAAAAAAGATCCAAATCTGACGAGTCACCCAAAACTTCAGACTTATATAGAGCAGAATAATAAGAATGAAAAGCTTCCTGAATATTATCTGTGGAAGACAAAATTTATTACTATGATTGATAATTGGAATTTGTGTTGTAAGTCTTTTACGTTTCAAATAGTTGGCCAGAGAAGCTCCAACTTGGTTCATTTCAAAGAACTTAGAACGCTTATGTATGAAGAGCGCAGCACCAGCCCTCTGACTCCATCTTATTATATTCATACTTATTTTTAATAAGAGATTTAAATATCTCCGGTTTCTGCTCTACCTGATACTTATGTTCTAGATAAGTACATAAGTACATAAGTAGTGCCATACTGGGAAAGACCAAAGGTCCATCTAGCCCAGCATCCTGTCACCGACAGTGGCCAATCCAGGTCAAGGGCACCTGGCACGCTCCCCAAACGTAAAAACATTCCAGACAAGTTATACCTAAAAATGAGGAATTTTTCCAGTCCATTTAATAGCAGTCTATGGACTTGTCCTTTAGGAATCTATCTAACCCCTTTTTAAACTCCGTCAAGCTAACCGCCCGTACCACGTTCTCCGGCAATGAATTCCAGAGTCTAATTACACGTTGGGTGAAGAAAATTTTCTCCGATTCGTTTAAATTTACCACACTGTAGCTTCAACTCATGCCCTCTAGTCCTAGTATTTTTGGATAGCGTGAACAGTCGCTTCACATCCACCCGATCCATTCCACTCTTTAATAAGAGATTCCAACTCATTCAATCGTTTATTGCTTTCTTTAAACTGATGTGCCGATATGGAAATAAACTCTCCACGAAGTGCAGCCTTATAGGCTTCCTAATTTATTATTGCATTAGTCTCAGAAGGATCATTAAGTTGAAAGAAATTTTTGTTCAACTCTGTAATTCGTTGTACATACGTATTAACCGTAAGTAACTGGGAATTTAATCTCCATTGAGGAGATTTGGGAGGATTCAATGCATTCAAACAAAGAGTAAAGGAAGTTGCCGCATGATCTGAAAGGGTAATAGGTTCTCTATGACCTCTAAGAACATTCCGTAAAAGAATATTTGAGATTAGAAAAAAATCAATACGTGAAAAACTATGATGTGGAGCAGAAAAAAAGGTATAATCCCTATCCATAGGTGAAAATTGTCTCCATGGATCAGAAAGGTGAAATGTGTCGATCATTGATTGAAGAGAGATACGAGCCTTAGGAACCTTATAGTGCGTACTAGATTGTCTATCCAGCCAAGCATCCCAGGGCATATTAAAATCCCCGGCAACTATTAGGGGTAAAGATTCAAATTCTGCAATTTTGTTTGCAATGGAATTGAAAAAGGAAGGACAATCCTGATTAGGTGCATAAATATTTAACATTAAAAATTCTTGTTGCAAAATTGAAACTTCAATTAAAACCAGTGGTGTGCTGGAGCAGGCTCTCAAGGGCTCGCGAGAGCCGTTTGTTAAGTTTTTAAGAATTTTGGGAGCCGGTTGTTAAAGTAGGCCTCCCCATGGCAACTTTAACAACTGACTCACAAAATGTGGGCTTGGGCCCCCTCCTGAATTCTCTTTTACTTTGCTGGCAGTGATGTTGGCCCCACTAGCCAAGTAAATAGACTGCTGCTGCTCCCTGCTCCTTGTTTCTGACTCTGAGCATCAAGCTGGGACTTTTCATGCAAGCACAAGGTTCCATTATGCTGCTCAGAGCCAGAAACAAGCGGCAGAGAATGGTGGCAGTCCATTTATTGGCTGGTGGGGCTCGGCAAAGGTATGCCTAGCGTGCCCGCACAAGGGAGGGGAGAGAGAGGCATGTATTTCCCCCCCCCCCCCCTCCAAAATTTCAGGGCTGGCTATGCCCGGAGAGAGAGCCCGTTGTTAAAAATTTACCAGCACACCCCTGATTAAAACCCACCTTCCGTCAGTATCAAAATAAAGGTTCTTAATATGGCTATTAAGATCATTATGGAAAAGAATTGACACACCATTTTTTTCCCCTGCGAAGGAGAGCTTACTGTTAAATTAATCCAATTAGTATTTTTAGCAAAGAATTCTACATCAGGAAGATGCGTTTCTTGTAGGAATATCACATTAGCATTCATTTTTTTTTTAGAGCAAGTGTGATCTTTTTCGTTTTAATGGGGTGACAAAGACCATGTATATTCCAAAAGACAAACTTACAGGACAGAACTTGTGACATTATCAAGTGAACAAGAGTCTAGAACATATGCTTTGGAAGTAAGGCATTTATCATATATCCATAGCCAGAGGGGAATTAAGTAAAACATGGTCAGGCATATCTATATATATAAAACTCACCTTCAACGTTCTATTGTCTGCTGACGTCACTGAAGCCAAGGTTCGTATGTTCGAAGCTCTGAAGCCACGAAAATCAGCCTCTGGGCCCCGCCCTCGCGTCAAACGTTATGACGTTGAGGGCGGAGCAGATTCTCACCTCCAACGATCTACTCAGGCCACAAACTCCGGATTTCCACACTGTAGCTCTGCTCTGCCCTCGCGTCAAAACGCGATGACGTCGAGGGCGGGGCACGAAAACCGCCACCCACACAGAGCTACAACGGAAACAGCAGCGGTGCACGCCATGAACCAGGTAAAACCGCGACGAGCCATGCAGCCATGAAACCCTTGCTAGCGCCCGTTTCATTGCGCTCAGAAACGGGCCTTTGTTTACTAGTAAGAACATAAATGCAGTTAATGAAGTATTCCAAAAACCAAAATATTATGAAAGAAAAAAAGAAACAGAGATTATATAAGTATACATAACAGCAACAGAGCTGAAAGCTCAAGCTGAGAATAGAAAAGATGAAGGCAGAGGTGCACGTTAGAGGAGAGGAGGGAGTGAAATGGAGAGAATGAAGCAGTTATGAAAGCTCCCAAATAGATAGAGAATCAGGTAATAATAGCACTTAACAACAGTGGTAACAACAGAACAAGTCATTGTATCATTTGAAGCCAAAGAAGAAGAAAAGAATCATCCGATCATCACCGAATTGGATTTTCCACTCAGAAAACATTGCAGATCCTCCGGTGAGTCGAAGGATTTAGTAACATTATTCAAGGTAACTGTCATCCTCGCCGGGTACTGCAGACCATAGCGAGCCCCCATATCTTTCAGCTGAGGTCTGAACTGAAGAAACAGCTTCCTCGTCTGTGCAGTAGATTTAGCCAAGTCAGGCGCAAACAAAATCTTATTATTTATTTATTTATTACATTTGTATCCCGCGCTTTCCCACACATGGCAGGCTCAATGCGGCTTACATAGTAACAATGTATATAATTACAAAGTTGTAAGAAGAATATACAGTTAGTGGTAAACGCACTCGGGAGGGAGTGGAAAACATGAAAAAGGATCTGAGGAAGCTAGAAGAATGGTCTAAGGTTTGGCAATTAAAATTCAATGCGAAGAAATGCAAAGTGATACACTTAAGGAATAGAAATCCACGGGAGACAGGAGACGGGGAGAGTCTGATAGGTACGGACGGAGAGAGGGATCTTGGGGTGATAGTATCTGAGGATTTGAAGGCGATGAAACAGTGTGACAGGGTGGTGGCCGTAGCTAGAAGGTTGTTAGGCTGTATAGAGAGAGGTGTGACCAGCAGAAGAAAGGGGGTGTTGATGCCCCTTTATAAGTCATTGGTGAGGCTCCACCTGGAGTATTGTGTTCAGTTTTGGAGGCCGTATCTTGTTAAGGATGTAAAAAGAATTGAAGCGGTGCAAAGAAAAGCTACGAGAATGGTATGGGATTTGCGTTACAAGACGTATGAGGAGATAGTGCTGGGCAGACTTATACGGTCTGTGCCAGAGCCGGTGGTTGGGAGGCGAGGCTGGTGGGTGGGAGGCGGGGATAGTGCTGGGCAGACTTATACGGTCTGTGCCCTGAAGAGCACAGGTACAAATCAAAGTAGGGTATACACAAAAATTAGCACATATGAGTTATCTTGTTGGGCAGACTGGATGGACCGTGCAGGTCTTTTTCTGCCATCATCTACTATGTTACTATGTAAACGCAAAAACTAATGGGGTTAGTGAAAAGTAAGTTAAACATAGGAAGAATTGGGTTCAGAAGGAAAAGAGCATGGGAGGTAGGCGCAGAAAGATGGCAAGGAATGGGTATGGGGTAGCAATAAGGATAATAGGGAACATGGTCAAAATATAACTTGTCAATAAGAATCATATGGGCAGGATTTGGTGCCGGGGCTCGCGTAAAGTTGTATTGCTCTGTCACCCTCCTCCCACCCATCCACCCACCCCCACCCTGCCAGAGTGCCACCGAAATGTTCTGATGCCCCCACGCACAACTCCCGGCCCCCACCCACCACCCCACCCCACCAGACCGCCACCAAAATGCTCTCATGCTCCACCCACACACACTTTCACCCACCAACACCCGCCCACCTCCGATCCGACGAAGAAGGACAACCCCCGAAAAGCCTTCATGCAGAACGGAGGGAAGAGCTTTAGCCGACTGCAAAGTTGACAGGGTTTGTGGAAACCTTAACAACCTTGCCACAATTGGCCTAGGAAATTTGCTATTCAGTTTGAGCCGCTCCACTCTCCGCTCAGCATCTCCTGCCTCTCTTTCCACACCCCTCCCCCTTCCCTTTCCCTTCTCCCTTACAAGGCATCTTCTGTTTGCTGGCCAGAGCAGCAGTAGCCATGGGAAAGCAACAAGTAGCAAATGTGGGGCCACAGCCTTCAGGCATGCATTGTTGGCTCTGCGGTCCTCTGCCCCGGAACAGAAAGTTGATGTCACCAGGGGCAGGCAACCGGCAGAGCCAATAGTGCATGCCTGAAGGCTGGAGCTCCACGCTTGCTGTTTTGCCACCACTGCTGCTCATCAGGAGAAGCAGCGGCGGCGGCGATGGTAGTGTCTCAACGCTGAGCGGGAGACTTTCTTGCTTTGGCGGGAACGCAGGAGATGACCTGCCAAAGTGGGAGTCTCCTGCTCATTGTGGGAGACTTAGCATGCCTGCATTCCTAAAGTGCTCTTTTTCTAAGCTATGCAAAAAAGCGGCTAGTGCCCTTTGGTCATGGGAGGAGCCAGCATTCATAGTACACTGGTCCCCCTGACATGTCAGGACACCAACCGGGCACCCTAGAGGGCACTGCAGTGGACTTCATAAAAAGCTCCCAAGTACATAGCTCCCTTACCTTGTGTGCTGAACCCCCCCAAAACCCATTACCCCCAACTGTACACCACTACCATAGCCCTTACGGGTGAAGGGGGGCACCTACATGTGGGTACAGTGGGTTTCTGGTGGGTTTTGGAGGGCTCACATTTACCACCACAAACGTAACAGGTAGGGGGGATGGGCCTGGGTCCGCCTGCCTGAAGTGCAGTGCACCAACTAAAACTGCTCCAGGGACCTGCATACTGCTGTGATGGACCTGAGTATGACATTACAGGCTGGCACAAAATATGTTGAAATATGTTTTTTGAGGATGGGAGGGGGTTAGTGACCACTGGGGGAGTAAGGGGAGGTCATCCCCAATTCTCTCAGGTGGTCATCTGGTCAGTTCAGGCACCTTTTTGTGCCTTGGTCGTAAGAAAAACAGAACCGGGTAAAGTTGTCCAAATGCTTGTCAGAGACACCCTTTTTTTTCCATTATGGGTCGAGGATGCCCATATGTTAGGTACGCCCAAGTCCCGCCTTCGCTACGCCTCCGACACGCCCCCGGGAACTTTGGTCATCCCCGCGACAGAAAGCAGTTGGGGATGCCCAAAATCGGCTTTCAATTATACCGATTTGGGCGACCCTATGAGAAGGACGCCCATCTTCCAATTTGTGTTGAAAGATGGGCGTCCTTCTCTTTCGAAAATAAGCCTGATAGGCACCTACGCAGCTTAGTAAAAGGGCCCCTAAGTGTAAAACGGTAGAGGAACAAAAAAGGAAGGATCCTCTTGCAGATGATGTCCAAAGGAATTTATTACAAAAGTCTTTACAACTAGTAAGGGAGCCTGACACAGCTCATGCTTTTGCCCTCCTTGCCTGCATCAGGAGTCTAGGGAGATAGATAGATAGATAGATAGATAGATAGATAGATAGATAGATAGATAGATAGATAGATAGATACACATATGAACACACATAATAAATGTATAGATATATTTTTAAAGTCTTTTGTGATAAATTCCTTTGGACACCATCTGCGAGAGGTTCCTTCCTTTTTTTTTGTTCCTCTATGATTTTACACTTGGTGGATTCCATCCATGGAGGGTTCTTTCCTTCTGTTTGTGACTGACTTCTTAATCAGCTTGACACTGACATCATCTCAGGAAAGGAGAACATAGATGCCAAAGCCTAAGAAACCAGTGAAGTGGATCTCACTTAGGCAAGCTGTGCCAGAAATGTTACGACATCAACCTATATTTGGCCTGAAAGCAGCAAGTAATGGTGAAAAATGAGTTTGGATACTTTAGGATGGCACAGTTCGCTGCTAGACCTAATTTCTCTTACACCACTTTCTGCGGTTGTGCATTTCACTTGTGAAGATTTATTGCTCTGTAACTTATGTAGATTTACAGATACTAGTTTTATTAATGCTATGTTTTTAGCTGATATAGAGGGGCATAATCGAACGCAAACGCCCATGTGTAAGAATGTCCATCTCCGAGAACGGGTCGTGAAGGGGTGGGCCGAATCGTATTTTCGAAAAAGATGGACGTTTATCTTTAGTCTCTAAAATACGGTTTGTGCCAGGCAAATGCATTGGATGTGGGCGTTTTTGAGATGTGGGCGTTTGTTTGAGCTGGGCGTTTTCGTTTTTCAGCAATAATCGAAACCAAAGCGTCCCAGCTCAAAAACGACCAAATCCAAGGCTTTGGGTCGTGGGCGGGGCCAGGATTCGTAGTGCACTGGTCCCCCTCACATGCCAGGACACCAACTGGTCACCTTAGGGGGCAGTTTTAAAAAATAGGAAAAAACATTAAATTACCTCCCAGGTGCATAGCTCCTTTACCTTGGGTGCTGAGACCCCCAAATCCCCCCCCAAAACCCACTCCCCAGAACTCAACACCATTACCATAGCACTTAGTGGTGAAGGGGGGCACCTACATGTGGGTACAGTGGGTTTTGCGGGGGGGGGGGGGTTAGAGGGCTCCCATTTACCACCACAAGTGGTACAGGTAGGGGGGATGGGCCTGGGTCCGCCTGCCTGAAGTGCACTGCATTACCCACTAAAACTGCTCCAGGAACAGGACTTGTTGCTGCTGTATAACCTTGGCACAGCAGTTCACACCGTAAGACTAATCTTGCTGAAAACGTCCTTTATTTCAATAACCGCGTTTACTCACAGTTAACTGCAGATCAGAGGTTGTGCCCCACTGGCAACAAGTCTCCCTGGTACTAAGATTAGCAGTAGGTCCGAGCTGGCAGTATGGTGTACAACGCCCTCTTTCAGCAACATTCAAGGTAAGAACTAAGTTTTGTAACGTGGAAACACACGAAAGGGATCTAAAACGGACTTACAAAAATGGCCACTACCTCGTGGACTACTGGAAAGAAAACAGGGCACACTCTGACCCAGTAAGCAGAGGGAAAAGCACCATGGGAGTAGAGCCTACCAACTACCAACATCGTGAGACTGTAACACAAGCTAGTGAAATCACGGAGCCCAATACCCTACACCCACCACAATGCAATGCTGATGTGACCCTGCAGTGCACCCGAGAGCCACATTTGACCCAGGGAAAGGCTGTGAGAGGATCGAACACATTCTGCTGTCATGGAGGTGGGTACGGAATTTGAGGGTGGCATAGAGGCTGGGAAATAAGGTTTTTGCAAGTGTTTTTTTTTGGTGGGAGGGGATTAGTGACCACTGGGGGAGTCAGGGGAGGTGATTCCCGATTCCCTCCGGTGGTTATCTGGTCATTTAGGGCACTTTTTTGGGACCTGTTCATGAGAAAAAAGGGTCCAAAAAAAGTGTCCTAAATTCTTGCTAAAAACGCCTTTCTTTTTTCCATTATCGGCCGAGCGTGCCCATCTCTGCTCGGCCGATAACCACGCCCCAGTCCCGCCTTCACCACGCCTCCGACATGCCCCCGTCAACTTTATTCGTTCCCACGATGGAGTGCAGTTGAAGACGACCAAAATCAGCTTTCGATTATACCGATTTGGCCACCAACGGGAAACGGACGCCCATCTCCCGAACATGGGCGTTTTTCTCCTTTCGAAAATAAGCAGGATAGTGAGAGAGAAGCCTCATGCTTTTTCAATGTTTGATGTGTCCATTTAAAAATATAAAATAACAATCAAATGCAGTTTTTTTTTTTAATATAGATGACATTTCATGCACATAAATGCAATCATTGCAGATGAGGGGAAGAGTTAGTTTTCTAGCACAATCTTACTGATCATTTGAGCTTTGAAGAATAATATAATCTGTAGACCCTATATAATGTGGTTAGATATTTATTTATTTATTTATTTGTCACATTTATACCCCACATTTCCCCACATGTTTGCAGGCTCAATGTGGCTCACATTAAACCAAAAAGGCAACCCCCAACCCAGTTATTAAACAATTACAATATATTGTGGTAAACAGAGAGTGTAGAAGGAACAAGTTGAAAGTAGGGAAAAGGGAAAGATAAGAGTCCAAAATAGTTCATTAATGTATTGCTTTGGAGGACTTTGGGATTTATGTTGGATCCTGGGAGTAGACTTTCTCGAATAAGCTGGTCGAGTAATTTCCTAAAGTTGAGATGATTTTGGGGAGTTTTGACAGCTTTTGGTAATGCATTCCATAATTGGGTGCTGATAAAGGAAAAGGAGGTAGTGTAAGTAGATTTATACTTGAGACTCTTGCAGGTAGGATAATGGAGGTTTAGGAAAGAAACGGGATGCTCTAGATGTATTCCTAGAAGGAAGATTGATTAGGTTATTCATGTATCCTGGGGCTTCTCCATAAAGAATGTTGTGGACTAGGGTACATATATATAAGGCTAGATAATATATATGGTGCCTAAAAAATCAGCACAGAAAAAAGCACTAATCTACAAGCCGTGCTTAAAGTTAGATGCGGTTTATAGAATAGTGCTTACGCCCAGGAATCGCGCCTAATTTTAGGCACAGCCATTTGTACCAACCGAAACATGCTACAAATGTACATGCCTAAATTAGGAGCGTATCCCCCGTATTCTATAACAACGCGTGGAAATGCTAGGAACGCCTCTGTTCCACCCATGACCCTCCCATTTCCATACCCCTTTTTTTTCCTCATTAGTTAAATTTAGGTGTGGCTCTCGCATCTAAATTTGCACACAATATTTCCAATTAAATCTAATTAGTGCCAATAATTGCTTGTTAAAATGCCAATTATTGGCACTAATTAGCTCGATATTCAATTAAATTGTGTGAAAATTGGGCAAGTGCCGAAATTTGCACTGGCAATTTTTATAGAATTAGGGAGAGAATGTTGATTGCTTTTAATGTGGTCAAGGGCTGGATCCCATTTTTGTTTTTTGCTTTGTTTGTTTTTTTACTATATAATTCAAAAAAAGTGGTGGTGGAGTCGTAAATCTCAAAACCCAAGTAACTCTACAAATGACCCACTCAGTTCACAGAATAAGTGTATGTGAAAACAGTCCAATATATATCTTCTATTGAAAGAAGGAAAAAAGCCTCTAGGACCTCCTGACCATAACGGTCTAGCAATACGACCTATTAATTGGTCAATTTTGATCTGTCCTCATCATAGGTTTTAAAAAACCATCTTCTAAAGACTTTAAAAAAATGAGTTCAAAAGCCCTTGTGTTAAGCGCCTTCAAATTTAAACATTTAAGTTTATATTCAAATTCAGGCTAGTACTTAACTTATAATCCACAGTTTGTGCTGCTGCTGCTATAGTCTCTCAGTGTACTGGATCAGTTTTGCTGCGGAGCACCCCGGACCAACGGTGGCCAGCGTTTTGCCCCAATTCCAATGGGCTGTGCTGCATCAGGGTCCAAACTGATGGGGGTCACTTGCTGCTTTCAATGGTCAGCTTCAGTAAAAATAACAGAGAAGATACAGGCTTGGAATCTTAGCGGACATTGGGTGGCATTGAGTGGCAACACTGGTAATTGGGAAGCAAAACCAGTGCTGGGCAGACTGGGCAGACTTCTATGGTCTATGCCCTGATCATGACTGAATAGATAGGGATGAGCTAGAGTGTACATTTTAAAGGGCTTCAACGCTAGCTTCAGAACTTCTAGTACAAGAACAGTGCTGGGTAGACTTCTGCGGTCTGTGCCCAAGGACAAATCAAACTCGGGTAAACATATAAAGTATCACATACCATGTAAAATGAGTTTAACTTGTTTGTCAGACTGGATGCACCTTTCAGGTCTTTATCTGCCGGCATTTACTATGTTACACCAATGTAACCACTCTCTCAAGTTACTACTTTTACTTCCTATCTGCTTCCACCTACTATTCAGGTTCTTCATACTCATACTTGCTCCTCATTAGTTCTCTTACCTCCATGCACACCTGACCTTCCCATTCATTAGTCAAGTAAGTCCTATCTATGCTCTTCTCCTTCATCGCCAACTCCCAACTCCACACTTTTAATCTTGTTGCACTGTGTGCAGAGCCAGCACAAGGGTGGTGGATGCCTTAGGTGAACCTTCAACCTTACACCCCTCCTGAATGAACATTTAGACCCCTAGCCTACCCCCCCCCCCAAGATTTTGATAATTAAACTCAATTATCCTATCAAAATGCAGGTTAAAGTATGTGCTGATGGTTGTTTGAGTTTGTGTGGCTGTCAGGACCTGCTCTTTTGCTTTGAGTACAGCTGCTCTTTGCTGCCACCAAGAAACTGCTATCCTAGGTGACTGCCTAGTCTTGCCTAATGGTTAGACTGGCCCTGACTGTGTGCCTGGAACAGACTTCCTGAGTCAATGTGTCATGCTCCTCCTCTGGCTTTATTCAATTCCAGCCTCATAGCTCCCCTTTCTGTGGCAGCTTTTACATTTGAAAACATGGCTCTTCATGATCAGAGTCATGTTTAAAAATAGCATATTTGCATCTTATGTGTGCTGTGTTCTTGGCTAGGGTATAAGCTGGGACTGTCTCTTATCTGCATATATCTAGTACTGCTATAAGAGTAAATAGTAATAAAGGGGAAAGGTGATGGGATTTGATATACTGTCTTTCTGTGGTTACAGTCAAAGCAGTTTACGTAATATATACAGGTACTTATTTTGTACCTGGGGCAATGGAAGGTTAAGTGACTTGCCCAGAGTCACAAGGAGCTGCAGGGGAAATCAAACTCAGTTCCCCAGGATCAAAGTCCACTGCACTAACCACTAGGCTACTCCTCCACTAGCAATATTCCATGTAGAAGCCTGCCCTTGCAGATCAGCAATGCGGCCGCGCAGGCTTCTGTTTCTGTGAGTCTGACGTCCTGCACGTACGTGCAGGACGTCAGACTCACAGAAACAAAAGCCTGCGTGGTCACTTCTACATGGAATGTTGCTAGTGGAATAGCAACATTCCATGTAGAATCTCAAACAGTAGCAACAGAATCTCAAACAGTAGCAACATTCCATCTAGTATCTTCAATAGTAGCAACATTCCATGTAGAATCTCAAATAGGGAAAGGGGAAATGGGAGCTGATATACCACCTTTCTGAGGTTTTTGCAACTACATTCAAAGCGGTTTACATATATTCAGGTACTTATTTTGTACCTGGGGTAATGGAAGGTTAAGTGACTTGCCCAGAGTCACAAGGAGCTGCAGTGGCAATCAAACTCAGTTGCCCTGGTTCTCAGGCTGCTATAACAGTAGTAGTTATGCTTCTGTAGAAGTGATCCATTGTACCACTGGGGCTTAGATTCAGGTGCAGACCCTCCTGAGAAAGGCATGTCGACACATGGACTCTTTAGTGTAAACCCTAAATCAGGCTTACTGAATAGATTAAAACAAGAGAGAGGAATGAGGCTGGCTGACAGTGCGTATGTGGGTCTATGATTAGTATACAAGCTCATGATTGTTTCCCTGGTTCCTTTCCCTCAAGCTGGGCTGCTGCTTCACTGAATGGGCCAAGGTGGCAGGAATGGAATTCCTCATCCCAATACATTGTTCTTTTATTTTCTTCTGTTTTTAGAAAGTTTGGCCTGCTCAAATATGAGACATTTTCAGGGCCCTGTTCTGTCTTTGCCAGTAGATGGAGCTGTTAGAGAAAAAAAACTAGCCATGACAACCACATAAACGTTTTCATAAAAAAAAAAAAAAATGTCTGTTACAGAATGGCAGTGGCTAACTTATGGCCAAAGTTAGTTGTTTTAAAATTTGAGCAGGATTTGGAATAGACGGGTATGGGCTGAAACTTATGAAGATAGTGGCAACATTCAGCTGATATCCATATATATTAAGTGCATAAATGTCAGTGCACAAATAGCAGGTAGAACTTCCCTTATAAAGTTATACATTTACTAGTAAAAGAGGCCTGTTTCCAACAGAAATAAAACAGGCGCTAGAAAGGTTCCAGGGCTCCCTCCCTCCCTCCTTCCCTCTTTCTCTCCTCCGAGTTCCAGCCCCCCTCCCCTCCGAGTTCCATGCCCCCCTACCTGCCTCTCTCCCTGTCCTCTGAGTTCCAGGCACCCCTCCCTGTCCTCTGAGTTCCAGGACCCCCCCTCCCCCCTCTTCGAGTTCCAGGACCCCTCGTCTTGAGTTCAAGGACACCCCTCCCCCTCCCCTTCGTGTTCCAGGACCATCCTCCCCTTCAAGTTCCAGGACTGGCCCTCCCCTTCAAGTTCCAGGCCCCCCTCCCGGTCAAGTTCCAGGACCCCCTCCCGTTCCAGTTCCAGGACCCCTCCCCTCTCGTTCCCGTTCCAGGATCTCCCTCCCATTCCAATTCCAGGATCCCCTCCCCCCTCCCCTCCCCTCTCCTCCCCTGCCCTCCGAGTTCCATGCACCCCCCCCCCCCCGCACCTCCCTCCCTCTCTCTCTGTGGCCTCTGAATGGAAGCAGGACATGTGCGGCTGCCCCTCCCATTCGTAAGTGCCGGCTGTTCTTTAAAACATTTTACCTCGTGGTCCGCCGGCAACAGTGAAGTCGAGCAGGCATGGCATGGTGCTTCAGACTGCCTTTGCTTCTGTTTCAGCTGTGCCTCTGGTCCCGCCCTCATTTCCTGTTTGTGGCATGAGGGCGGGACCAGAGGCACAGCTGAAACAGAAGCGAAGGCAGTCTGAAGCGCCGTGCCGTGCCTGATCGACATCACTGTTGCCGGCGGACCAGGAGGTAAAAAGTTTTAAAGAACAGCCGGCACTTACGACGGGGAGGAGCAGCCGCACACGTCCTGCTTCCACTCGGAGGCCACAGAGAGAGAGGGAGGGAGGCACGGGGCCAGTGTGGAACTCGGACGGGAGTGGAAGGAGGAGGGAGGTAGGGGGTAATGGAACTTGGGGGGGGGGCGATTCTGTAGTCACCTCCTGTGGGTGGTGCTGGCTTCCCTTCCCATTGGTCCGCCCTGTGTCATCATCCCCAGGGCGGACCAATGGGAAGTGTGTTACGAACCCAGGCATCCAGACGGAGGTGCAAATTTTTACATAGGATATTCAATGGTGACATATATGCATTTAAATCAATGATTTAATATGACAAATATTGATTGTGGTAATCATTGTACTTATGTGATAACTGTGTTAGATTTGTGGAAATTATGCATATTCATTGTGGATATCCTGAAACCTGATGGGACTTGGTGTGCCCCGAGGGCTGGGTTGAGAAGGTCTGCTATAATGGAATGTGGGCACCCAGAGGCAGTTATAGAATAGACTCTCACCACACAGTATCAGGACACCTAAAAGAAGGTGGTCACATATAGAATTACCCCCTCCGTCCTGCTAACAACCAGCACGAGTGCCTTCTTCCTGCCCTTATACCAGGGGTGTCCATCCTCGGTCCTCAAGAGCCGGAATCTAGTCGGGTTTTCAGGATTTCCCTATTGAATATGCATGAGATCTATTTGCATGCACTGCCTCCATTGTACGCCAATAGATCTCATGCATATTCATAGCGGAAATCGTGAAAACCTGACCTGGCGAGAGCTGAGACTGGACACCCCTGCAATACCATTCTGGTTTTTTTTGTACCCCACTGAGATCAGCATTGTATATCACCTCAATCCTGCCAAACAAGGTTATGCTTTGCTTCCACATCACCTTCTTTCCACCATAGATCCAGTGGCGTACCAAGGGGGGGGGCGGGGGGGGGGGGCGGTCCGCTCCGGGTGCACGCTGCTGGGGGGGTGCCACGTGCCTGTCGGCTCCGCTGGTTCCCTGCTCTCTCTGCCCTGGAACAGGTTACTTCCTGTTCCGGGGCAGAGGGAGCAGGGCCAGTGGAGCCGACAGGCGCGCGGCTGCTCCCAGCAGCCAAGAAGGCACCTGGGGGGGGGGGGGGTTTGATGCGCTGAGGGGGGGGGGGGTGTTGATGCGCCAGAAGGGGGGGGGGGAGTTGATGTGCCGAGGGGGGGGGTGTCGTGCTGCTCCGGGGGGGGGGGGGGGTGCGCAGCGGCGATCCGCCCCGGGTGTCAGCCGACCTAGGATCGCCACTGCATAGATCAGCAACACTCTACCTGCCTCCTCTGCCTGTCCCATCTTCCTACTACTTACTTATCATTTCTATAGCGCTATCTCTTCTCAATCTACACCTCTTCCCTGGGCTCGCTGATCTCGTCTCATGGTTTTCAATATCATCTTTATGCTGACGACACCCAGCTATACCTCTCCACACCTGACATCACCGCGGAGACCCAGGCCAAGGTATCGGCCTGTTTATCCGACATTGCGGCATAGATGTCCAACCGCCACCTGAAGCTGAACATGTCCAAGACCGAGCTCCTCGTCTTTCCTCCTAAACCCACCTCTCCTCTTCCTCCACTCTCTATCTCTGTTGATAACACCCTCATCCTCCCCGTCCCATCTGCCCGCAACCTCGGAGTCATCTTCGACTCCTCCCTCTCCTTCTCTGCGCATATCCAACAGACTGCCAAGACCTGTCGCTTCTTCCTCTTCAACATCAGCAAAATTCGCCCTTTCCTCTCTGAGCATACCACCAGAACTCTCGTCCACGCTCTCATTACCTCT
Organism: Microcaecilia unicolor; assembly: GCF_901765095.1. Classification (NCBI taxonomy): domain Eukaryota; kingdom Metazoa; phylum Chordata; class Amphibia; order Gymnophiona; family Siphonopidae; genus Microcaecilia; species Microcaecilia unicolor. The sequence continues at coordinate 615,354,458 of NC_044032.1, read as the reverse complement.
CGCCTTGATTACTGCAACTTACTCCTCACCGGCCTCCCACTCGGCCACCTATCCCCCCTTCAATCCGTTCAGCATGCTGCTGCACGTCTTATATTCCGCCAAAACCGATATACTCATATCACCCCTCTCCTCAAATCACTTCATTGGCTTCCGATCAGTTATCGCATACAATTCAAGCTCCTCCTCCTTACCTACAAATGCACTCAGTCTGCGGCTCCTCACTACCTCTCCACCCTCATCTCCCCCTATGTTCCCGCCCGCAACCTCCGCTCACAGGACAAAGCCCTTCTCTCAGTACCCTTCTCCACTACTGCCAACTCCAGGCTCCGCTCATTCTGCCTTGCCTCGCCCTATGCCTGGAACAATCTTCCCTCACCCATACGCCATGCCCCCTCCCTACCCATCTTCAAATCTCTGCTTAAAACTCACCTTTTCAATGCTGCCTTCGGCGCCTAACCGCTCTAGAAATATGAAATGGCCCAATCTATCCACCCTATCTGATTAACTGCTCACTCGTCCTCCAATCTATCCACCCTATCAGATTATCTGTTCACTCGTCCTCTAGATTGTTCACTTGTCTTTTAGATTGTAAGCTCTTTGAGCAGGGACTGTCCTTCTATGTTTAAATTGTACAGCACTGCGTAACCCTAGTAGCGCTTTAGAAATGCTAGTTAGTAGACATACGCAGCCCTGTATACATTATATGCAGGTAATTTGTTCCTAGTGGATCACAATCTAAGGAAATTTTTTTGGACCTAGTGCAATGGAGGGTTAAGTGACTTGCCCAGGGTCCCAAGGAGCTGCAGTATGAATTGAACCCAGTTCCTCAGGATCTCAGCTCCCTGCACTAACCATTAGGCTACTCCAGTCCTCCACTGACTAGCACTGCTCCTATTCTTTTTCACCCTGCATCCACCTCCCTCCCAGCCCTGGGCCTCTCTACACCAGCATAGCTTCATTTCCTTGTATCATCAGGACACATTTCTTTTTCCCACCTCAAACTCAGACTTCAATTTGCCCTGACACATGCCCCCTCGGTTCAGTACACCCCAAAACTCCCACTCCGTCAGGCCCTCTGACTAGCATCATTAGTCTGTTCTCCTGTTTGCTTCCCCTCTCCCCCTAACACACCTCTCTCACTGGCAAATGACCCGCATTCACTCAGATTCCTCTCTAACACACACCTCTGGCCCAGTGGCGTAGCCACAGGTGGGCCTGGGTGGGCCAGGACCCACCTACTTAGGGCTTAGGCCCACCCAACAGTAGCACAAGTTTAGCGGTAGCTGGTGGAGATCCCAAGCTCCGCCAGCTGAAGACTTCTGCCTAATGGTAACAAAAACGCTAAGCTTAATGATACCGGAACCTGCGCATGCTCAGTTTTCAGCGCATGCCTTTGCAGACTGCCAAGGTGGAAGAAGCGTTTTCCTGCCAGCTTAGATATTTTTTTGGTGGTGGTGGGGGAGGGGGAGAACATTTGGTGCCCACCCACTTCTTGCCCAGGCCCACCCACAATCTGTTGTCTGGCTACGTCCCTGCTCTGGCCTACTACTACTACTTAACATTTCTAGAGAGCTACTAGGGTTACGCAGCGCTGTACAATTTAACAAAGAGAGACAGTCCCTGCTCAAAGAGCTTACAATCTAATAGACAAGTGAACGGTCGGTCCGATAGGGGCAGTCAAATTGGGGCAGTCCCACCTTTACTCTAGCCTCTTTCACTACCCTCCTTTCCTTTACACTGCCCCATCCCCAATCCAGTGTACTCCTCCCCAAGTAATCTTCAACACACACAAGCCTCAAATGTGCAGCACCCAAGCTAATCCCTTCTTGACTTGTATATTTCTGTGAGTCAGTACTGAGAAATTTGTTCTCCGAAGGTCACCAGGGATGCAAGGGTTGAAATGTGTTGCTTTGCAGAGAACGATTTGTTGCTACATGATAGAAATGATTCCTCCTTGGTTGTGTTTGGAATAAAGCAAGCTTTGTAAAAACCCCTTTGGATAATAAATCCGACTGGCTGACTCAGAGTACGCATCTGCAGAAATTCTCCTCTGTGCCCAAACTTATTGCTGGATGGGAGCATAATTGAATAGATGTAGAGTCGATCGGGTGCCAGATTTTTCCCATTTCGCTAATTGTGAAGCAAACAGGCAAGGTTTGAATGTCCCAGTATACATATGTGTGTATATATATATAAAGAGAGACAGCGCGACAGAGAGAGGCAAAGTTTTCCCTTGTGCACTGCCAGAAGCCATATTTTGGTATCTTGCACAATTCTACCTATTATACACAGGAGGCCAAATGTATGTTTCCATGAGGTCATTTGGCTTGGACGTCTATATTTATGCTGATGATATTACAATTTGTTATGGTTTGGGCACACAATATACAGAAATTTAGAGAAGCTATAACTTTACCTTCAGTCTGTTACTGGTTGGCAGGAATTGAATAAAGTGAATGTGGCCAGAAAAGAACTTTTTTTATGGATTAGGAAAATGTCCCTGTCTGTTTCTGAATGGATGGTTGTGTTAGGTGACTGTGTTTTACCAGTTAAAGCTGAGGCTAGAGTTTTGGGGATTGGCTCTGGATAGTGAGTTTGTGGCCCAAATCTCTAATGTTCTTAAATCTTTATTTTTACAGCTTTGTCTATTTGGGAATCTTCAGCCTTATTTGAGTTTTAAAGATCTGGTAGTGGGAATTCAGGCCCTAATTTCCATATGATTAGATTATTGCTGGTGGTTGGGAGGCGGGGATAGTGCTGGGCAGACTTATACGGTCTGTGCCAGAGCTGGTGGTGGGAGGCGGGGCTGGTGGTTGGGAGGCGGGGATAGTGTTGGGCAGACTTATACGGTCTGTGCCAGAGCCGGTGGTGGGAGGCGGGGATAGTGCTGGGCAGACTTATACGGTCTGTGCCAGAGCTGGTGGTTGGGAGGCAGGGCTGGTGGTTGGGAGGCGGGGATAGTGTTGGGCAGACTTATGCGGTCTGTGCCAGAGCTGGTGGTTGGGAGGCGGGGATAGTGCTGGGCAGACTTATACGGTCTGTGCCCTGAAGTGCACAGGTACAAATCAAAGTAGGGTATACACAAAAAGTAGCACCTTAACTGTGGGCTAAAGCTCAATGTGATCGTCTAGAACACAGCCATCTGTATTTTGCAAGTCTTCGTTAGGGATCAGGTTATGAAGATTTTTTCTTGTTTTAACTACAATCCACTTTGGATACTTGACAGTGCTGATGTTCCCAGGAGAACCAAAGGTTACTTAGCTTGATTGAGATTTACTATATCTCACGCCATCCACGGTTTTGGGCGCATATTATATAAAAACAGATTTGCTCAGTCTTTTAAAACAGCAGGTTAACTCTTCCTGTGTACACCCTTTGTCTGGAAGCATAAACCCCTTAGTGGCAGCCCACTGCTTATTTCTCTTGAGCTTTCTCCCCCCCCCCCCCCCCCCCCCCAATAAAAAAATCTCCTCTGGAACTTCCAGTCCCCGGTGAATTTTCTCTTATTTTTTCTCTCCTTCCAGGGGCCCTATTTTGCTTTTAATTGTGTTTTTACATTAGTAGGCACACCTCACAAGCTTCCAGGTACTACAAGCCAGGGAGTTCAATAGAAGAGGATGGGATCAAAGCACAACTATAACCTGTACAGAGTAGGGGATACTGTTCTGGAATTTTCTGGCCTTTTCTTTTGGGTCTGCTTATTTCTGTGTGTGTTCTATGAGTTTCCACTGATAGTGGCAAGATAGGAATTTCTGGCTGACCATAAACTGACAAAGACCATTGCCATGGCATCCCAACCAACTGTCTTGTTACAAACAAACTGACAAGACCCCCTGTTGTCATGACATCCCAACTGTTTGTTACTGAGCAGATGTGTGGCAAGGAACACTAAGGCCCTATCACAGGACTCCTATGTACTTGCAGGATTGCTGATTGGGTGATATATGAGGTAGTCCTTTTTGATGGGAAGGGTATATAAGTAACTGCTCATCTAAAGAGACTCTGAAATAGTCCGGATGGCAAGAGAAGTTTCATATCCTTGCCACAGCCTATTCCCGGGGGGGGGGGGGGGTCCTTCCCCCCTTCCTTTGTATGACAGTGAAGAATAAAACTTTCCTTCCTATTGTTAGACTCTGTTCTGTAAAACTACTAATGCCAAGAGCCAATAGTATTTCTTGTGCTGCTGTTGGTGAGTAATAAAGATACCTTTTTTTGTAACTTAGTCTGACTTTTCCTTTATTTCTTAGAATAGCATAATAAAAACGCAGCCAGTACAGTACAATTCTAAACAAAGGTATAAACGGTATAGAGGAGGTATCCTGCATGTTCCGGACAGGATGGCAGGTATGATTATAGCCACCTTGCTGGGCAGCCTAGATAGACTATGCTAGTTGTTATCTGCCATTTGTTCATATGTTACTAAGTTGTGTTATGACTGACTGCCATTCTCTCTCTAAATGTAGCCCTTTAACTTTATTCAAATCTTATTCTCTACATCAACGATGGCCAAACCAAATCCCTAAAACAGGGCTGGATGTATTATAAACCTGTATACCTCTTTGGATGTGCAGTAGATGGTTTCTCCCACCAGGGGGTGCACAAGAATCCTTTGCTAGCTCTTTCCTAGGCAAGGAAGGTGAGGAGAAAGGAGCACGGTTGGAGAACATGGAGATGTTTAAACTTGTCTTTGAAAATCACTAAATAAAATCCTAGCTCAGTGGCTCCAAAACCATAGGCAGTGGAATGGGGTGGGTCACTGGGGCCAATATTTTTCCCAAAATAGCATCAGTAACTAGACAGCTTGTGGATAGGGCCAAAGATTGATGTGTTTGGCCCTTCCATTCAAAAAGGTGTTCCACTGATCCTGTCCCAAACTATGGGTCGGGACCCCCAATGGGCTCACATAAATGGATAAGATCACAGAACCAGGACTGCTACCCCTCCATTGGGGCCCTCCACTGTGATCTCTGCCCAGTAGTGGCAGTCAGCATAAGACCTGTGAACCACTGAACATTCAGAGGCCCCCCTGAGTAGACTTTCTTTTAAACTGGAAACCCATGTATTGGGGTTCGTGAGGGCACACTGGTTCACAGTCCCTGCGGTAACTGTTCCCACTGTTGCCAATAGTGCTGCTGACTTTCTGGTTTGCATTATTATTATACAAGATTTATAAACTGCAAATACCATACATAGTTCAATGCAGGTTTCAATAATTAAAAAAGAAACATGAACCAATCGTTCAAGTAATACACAAACATAATAATTAAAACAACAAGTAAGATATCTATTAATAAAATACAGATAATCACGTATTTCAGTTGGAAGTTGACACCACATATTTCATAATAACATAAGAATAGCCATACTGGGTCAGACCAATGGTCCATCTAGCCCAGTATCCTGTTTCCAACAGTGGCCAACCCAGGTCACAAGTACCTGACAGAAACCCAAATAGTAGCAACATTCCATGCTACCAATCCCAGGGCAAACAGTGGCTTCCCCATGTCTGTCTCAATAGCAGACTAAGGACTTTTCCTCCAGGAACTCGTCCAAACCTTTTTAAAACCCAGATACACTAACTGCTGTGTTACTACATCCTCCGGCAAAGAGTTCCAGAGCTTAACCATTTGTTGAGTGAAAAAAAAACGTTTCCTCCTATTTGTTTTAAAAATGTTTCCATGTCCCCTAGTCTTTGTACTTTTTGAAAGAGTAAAAAAATCGATTCATTTCTACCTGCTCTACACCACTCAGGATTTTGTAGAGCTCAATCTTATCTTTCCACAGCCGTCTCTTTTTCCAAGCTGAAGAGCTCTAACCTTTTTAGCTTTTTCTCACATGAGAGGAGTTCCATCCCCTTTATCATTTTGGTTGCGCTTCTTTGAACCTTTTCTAATTCTGCAAGATTCATATAACAAAAGTCAAAATTGTGATCATATGACTTCTTAATTCTTGGATTTGCGTTGGCTCCCACTGGGGCTGAGGATTAAATTTAAGATCTGTTGTCTAGTGTTTAAAACCATATCTGGGGATGCGCCTGATCATTTTCATCTGCTAATTAACTTGTTGGGAGGGCAGACTAGTACTTGAAATAATGAGCATTTACCCCCCCCCCCCCCTGGATTCTATATATGGTGCCAAAGTTCTGCATGCTAATCAGGTTGTATTCTGATTAGCGCACACAACTTAATTAGCTTAACAAGCCAATCTGTGCCAATAATTGCCACTTAACAAGCAATTATTGACACTAATTGCCATTAATTAGAATTTACACACAGAGCTGTCTAGCTGTATTCTATAACGTGACGCATGTGTATTCTGAGTCACAGAGTTGAAAAGGGGGCATGACCATGGCCGTGGAATGGGCGGGGTGTGGGCATTTCAAAAATCTATGCACATAGTCATAGAATATACCCAGTCCGTGTGTAATGTAGACATTGGCATTTACACCAAGTTTTACTTGGCGTAACTGTCTGCAACTAAATTTATTTATTTATTTATTTATTTATTTGCTGCATTTATATCCCAATGTGGCTTAAAATATAATACACCAACAATCACATTAATGGGATAAGGAAATCTGAATATAGATAACAAATAAGGTGCATGAGAATATTATGGCATTATTGGCAATCATTTTAACGGAATAATAATTTCAGCCTTGTTGCAGTTATGGTGCATAAGAAAATTGTGTATAATGAGAAGTGGGTAACTAGATAGAAAATAACATAATAATAACAGGATAAAATATAATGTTCAATAATTAGGGTGTAAGTTAGAATAAACAGATTTGAACAGTTCCATTAAACTTGTATCTGGTGAAGTTTATGTGTCGGTATTTTATGGGGAATCTTTTTTTGTACGTTTTTTTGAACAGATAGGTCTTCAGTGATTTCCGGAAGGTCATCAGGTCATGTGTTGGACACTTGGCGTGTTCTATACACTGTATGGAAATTTAGGCTTATTCTATAAAGTGTGCCTAAATTTAGGCACACTTTATAGAATACTTCTAGGCATATTTTGTTTCAGAGCCGATTTTTTTAGGCGTGATATATAGAATCTAGTCCTTAGTGTTACTTTATTCATCATGTAGAGATATTAAGCACAACAAAGTACATTCAAATTATATAATTTTTTACCTTTAGTGGTTCATCAAAGTCCAACCTATATTGTCTGTCTTAAGCGAGTTAAGGCCTGATTTTTTTGAGAACTTTTTTTGATGTTATTTTGGTATGTATGTTTCTGAAATAAGCTGTGTATTAAGCTGTTATTATATTTTTGCAACCCACTCTGAACCTGGAAAGGGATTTTGCAGGATATAAAACTGGTTGCATAGCATACTCACATTTTTCTCCTTTACCACTGTGTCCATTTTACTTGCATTGAGCTTCAATGGGTTGGAATAGAGATTTCCCAGGCGATACCTCAATTCTCTCAGGGTCATGATGTTATAGTGTTTGCACAGTTTCCAGTGGATGAGACAAACTACTTTATTGTGCTTTTCTATATAGAAATTTTCTTCCATCAGATGTTTTCAGACAGAAATTAACCAAGGAATCTCTTGCAGAATCAGTATTTTCTGCTTTACCAGTTTTTCTATGCTTGCTGCAAATTGTCCTATCCGTAATCTGCTATCCTGAACTTTACTTACCAACCTTTCCTGTAGGTTAGGTTTCAGGGCAGTTTCTGATTCCACAGCTGTGTGAAAGCACAGGTACTGTGTTCTGATTGATGCCTTGTGTCCTATTCTGTGCTGTTAAGGCAGAACCTTTTTTATCTTGGACAAAATGCAGCCCATGCACATTTTTACTTTTCCCTGCTACAGTATATGTAAATTATAGTAGTTGCTTTCTTGAGATTTGTATAGGTCTGCAATGGGGGCCACCACTTAAAGGTATTCAAGACTTGGGATGAGAGTTTTGTGGAGGGGCATTTTCGAAAGGGACGTCCAAATTGCGATTTGGACGTCCTTGCAAAACGGCGAAATACAGGGGTGGGGAAACCCGTATTTTTGAAACAAGATGGACATCCATCTTTTGTTTCGAAAATACCGTCAGGGACGTCCAAATCCTTAAATTTCGCTGTTCTTAGATTTGGACGTCCCTACACATGGTCGTTTCTGATTTTTGGCGATTTTCAAAACCAAAGACGTCCATGTCAGAAACGACCAAATGCAAGCCATTTGGTTGTGGGAAGAGCCAGCATTTGTAGTGCACTGGTCCCCCTGACATGCCAGGACACCAACCGGGCACCCTAGGAGGCACTGCAGTGGACTCCATAAATTGCTCCCAGGTACATAGCTCCCTTACTTTGTGTGCTGAGCCCCCCAAACCCCACTATCCACAACTGTACACCACTACCATAGTCCTTACGGGTGAAGGGGGCACATAGATGTGGGTACAGTGGGTTTCTAGTAGGTTTTGGAGGGCTCGCTGTTTCCTCCTCAAACGTAACAGGTAGGGGGGATGGGCCTGGGTCCGCCTGTCTGAAGTGCACTGCATCCACTAAAACTGCTCCAGGGACCTGCATACTGCTGTCACGGACCTGAGTATGACATCTGAGGCTGGCACAACATATTTTTAAAGATGGTTTTTGAGGGTGGGAGGGGGTTAGTGGCCACGCCCCAAAGCCGAGAAAGAACAGAACTTGATCCGTCAGCTCAGCAGAGGTACGCGACGGCTTCAGGGGAGGTATTTCGGAGGAAAGGGTGGTGTACAAAGGGTCGCGGTAGGGGGTGCAGGGGACATTAAAGCGGAGGGGGGTGAATGTGAGGGAGGGGGTAGTCTGGAACGCGGTAGGGGGGTGCAGAGGACATTAAAGTGGAGAGGGGTTTGAATGTGAGGGAGGGGGTAGTCTGGAACGTGGTAGGAGGGGCTTGACAGCCCTTGAACTGGGAGGGAGGGACATATGTGTGGGTGGGTGTGTGGATGTGCTTCGGGTGGGGCCCTTGAACTGGGAGGGAGGGAGTTCTGCAACTCAGGAAGGGAGGGAGAGGGGTATGGAACTCAGGAAGGAGGGGGGAGGGGTATGGAACTCGGGAGGGAAGGAAGGGAGGATGGGTGGGAATTTACCTTGCTAGCGCCCGTTTCATAGCGTTTCGAAACGGGCCTTTTTTTACTAGTCATCAATATTATTTAATTTAGATTTATCTTGGTTGGCAGCATTAATTGCCAAGTTCTACATTTTCACTGATGACATTTAGCTGGAAATAGCAGTCCATAAGTTACATAAAGTTAGTCTGATAAAAAGATTATTTCTAACAGCTCAGCCTCCGTTACTTTTTTCCTCTTGGTAATGAAAGCCTCAGTACAGGTCTCCAGCATTTCCAGAGCCATACAGTTGATTTCAGCCAGTAGCATGTGCAAATCTAGTCCACCCCCCTCCCCGCTCTCCCTCTCTCTCTGTCAGACTGAAGCTGCCACAATGATATGTAAACTAAAGCCATGACAGTCATCAATTTTATTGAGCTGAACCGCTGTCAAGCCAGAAGCATTCAGATATTTAGCAGGTTTTAATAAAGTGCAAGAGGGTTCAATTTTTTCCACAGGAAAAGAGCGTCAAGGACAAGGGGTCATGATATGATGTTAGAGGGAGAAAGTTTCAGAGAAAACATGAGGAAATTTAAGGTCTGGCAGTTAAAATTTACTGAGAGGGAAGTAGATGCTCTGAAATAATCATCTGTCAACAGAGGTGGTAGAAACCAGTACCGTGATGGAATGTAAATATGCTTATGAATAGCATGAATTCCACTCAAGCAGCTCCTGCAGTGAGGTGAAGTCTGGGGAGGGAGGGGGCCCCTCCTGTAATCTTCTGAGGTGGATTCCACTTGCTCTGTGTGCAATTTAAGTGTGAGAATATGCACTAGGTTTTACTTAGTGTAAATCCTCGCACCTACAATTTGGCATGGATCCTGGTGTGAACTGTTATTCTGTAAATGGTGCCCAACTCTGAGTGCTGTTTATAGAATAGTGCTTAGAGGGATATTTTATTGGTGCCATATACAGAATCTAGCCCTATAGGCAGGTACTTTCTCTGTCTTTAGTGGGTTCACAATCTAAGGTGATTTTTGTACCTGGGGTAATGGAGAGTTAAGTGATTTGCCCAGGTTCACAAGAAACTGCAGTGAGAATCAAACCCAGTTCCCCAGGATCTCAGCTCACTGCACTAACCATTAGGCTACTCCTCCACTCCTACAGGCCAGACTTTCATGGTATCCCTAATGAATATGCATGAGAGAGATCTGTATGTGTATTGACTCTTCTGAATGCAAACCTCTCTCATGGAGTGGAAGGAATAGCCTAGTAGTTAGAGCACTGGGCTTCCCAACCATGGAAAACCAATTCAAATCTCAACTGCTTCTCCTTGTGATTTTGCTATCAAACAAAAGTCCTCCATTTTGAAATTGCATAGCGTGGCAAAGCCCTCTTTAAACAGAATGGACTTGTGTCAAAAAACGTGCTGATGTCAGTAACTCACTTAAGTGAGTTAGTGATAGCAGCATGTTTTTTGACGCAAGTCCATTCTGTTTAAAGAGGGCTTTGCCAAGCTATGCAATTTCAAAATGGAGGACCTGTTGATAATTTAGCACTGACATCCCTGAGGAAGAGTTTTGAAACAGGGATTCTTGTTGGACGTTGTGAAGATTCAGTGTTATTGTGACCTATTGAATCAAGATAAGTTCGCTCCTGTTTATGCCCTATTCCGGTGCTTTCTGTTTTCACTTTTGTTACATGTATGAAATTATACATTGTTGTAAATCAGCCTTTATTTAGACAGGCTTTCTTTTTTGGATTACAGAGTCCTTTTTGTATATGGATGCCTATTGAACATTGCTTGAACTATTTTATAATAAGTATTTTAGTAAAAAATAAAAATTTGGATTTAATATATAAATTATGGGGCATTTATAGAGAGTAATCGTGATGTATAGAGCTTTTAAGTGAGCCACTTTGCAGCTAGTTTCACTGAAATTTAAGCTCGGGTGAAGGTTCAGCCTATACCGAACTCTCTTTGTCCCCCTTTGTGGCAAAATATTAAGACTTGTAGATTTTCTTTAGGCATCCGATATACATATTTTTTTCAGGATTGACTTTTGTTTGATAGTACCATGTTTCCCCATAAATAAGACACTGTCTTATATTAATTTTTGCCCCCAAAAATGCGCTAGGTCTTATTTTCAGGGGCTGTCTTACTTTTCAGGGAAACATCGGGGTTGGATCGGGGTTGGCCCGCCCGCCCTCCGTCGCTCCCGGAACTAACCTTAAATGCCTCCTTTCACCTTCGCAGCAGGGCAGGCCACTCCTTCCTTCCGTGTCCCGCCCTCGCCTGATGTAACATCCGCAAGGGTGGGGCACGGAACGAAGGAGAGGTCTGCTCTGCTGCTGTTTGCTGCGAAGGTGAAAGGAGGCGTTTAAGGTTAGTTCCGGGAGCGACGGAGGGTGGGTGGAGGAGGGGCCTGGCGACCAAGGGTGGAGGGGGAGTGGCCCGGGGGCGGCCTTGTCAGGCTCTCGGCGGAACCTGCTTTCAAACAAAAATTTGCTAGGTCTTATTTTCGGGGGAGGCCTTATATCTACCAATTCAGGAAAACCTCTACTAGGTCTTATTTTCGGGGGATGTCTTACTTTCGGGGAAACAGGGTATATATTTTTGTCTCTCCCTTGGGGTTTTGTACTTTTGTTAGATCCTTGTGATTTTGGGCAAGCCACTTAACCATCTATTGCTTCAGGTCCCTCCAGGTCAGGGGAATACCTAGTGTATCTGAATGTAACTCTCCTTGAGCTACAACTGAAAAGGCGTGAAGTAAATCCAAATGAATACAATTCATTAGGGATCAGGGGCGTAGCCAGACCTCGGCGGGAGGTAGGTCCAGAGCCCGAGGTGGGGGGGGGCACAGTTTAGCCTGCCTCCAACTCCCCTGCCGCCCCTCCCCCACCACTTTCAACCCCCCCTTCCGCCGCCGACCCTCCCCCGTTGCCGCCGCCACTGCCGCCAGGTACCTTTGCTGGCAGGGGTCCCCAACCCCCGCCAGCCGAAGTCTTCTTCAGTGCCGGTTTCTGGCGCGTTCGCTGATCTGTTTCTGTGAGTCCCGACGTCCCCCAGTTTCTAGTTTTAAAGCTGCTCTATCTCCTTTGTGAATGTCGATGCCAGCAGCCTGGTTCCACCCTGGTTAAGGTGGAGCCCCTCTTTCCAGAATAGGTTCCCCCTTCTTACCCAGGTCCAAATGATCAGTTTCCCTGCACTGTTCCGAACAGCACTGGAACAGTGTGGGGAAACAACACCCCGATGATCAAAACTAATACCATGCAAATTTATGCGTGCTGTTAGTTTTGATCATTGGGCTACTTCTGTGCTCAAGGCACAATCCTCCTGCAGAAGTTGTTTGACAGGTCTGGGCTGTCAAAAAAAAACAACCCTGGACCTGTCAAACATACAGATGCAGGCTGGAGGCCTCCAGCTTCCAACCCCCCCAGACAGAGGCCCAGTTGGTCTTGCGCCCTCTCCGAACCCCAAACTGACCCCCACCCCCCTGACAAAAGAGAGGGCTGGTGGACCTCCAGCCCCCACCTGGTGGTCTAGTGGTCACAAACCCCCCTGTACCTTGAGATGACAGCGGAGAGAGTAGCACTCTCCAGGATGCACTAGGCAGGGCACCATCATTTTGGAGGTGGTGAGGGAAGCCACCATCATCTCAAGGTATGGGGGGATTCTTGGCTGCTAGACTACAGGGGGGGCACTGGTCGGGGTTTGGAGGGGTGCTAGACCACCTGGGTCTCTGTTCAGGGCAGTTGAGGGGGCACTAGGGCACCAGGGCAGGCCTTAGCCATTGGGGGGTAGAGGGCCCAGGGGGCTATTCTGCCCGTATGATCAGAGTACAGAAATTTAAATGAGCTCTGCAGTATTCCCTGGCTCGCTCGCACCAGACCCCTCTGATCATTCTGCGCAGGTAAATGCGGGTGATAGTCAGATGCTAGTAGCCTCTAGCACACGCATTTACCCCTTTAATCATCAGGGCTCCAGTTCCTAACAAATCTAAAACCCTCCTCCCTGCACCATCGCCTCATCCATGCATTGAGACTCTAGAGGTCTACCTATCTCTTGGGTCCTTCGTGTGGAATGGGGAACACTTCTGAAAATGCTACCCTGAAGGTTCTGGCTTTCAGCTTTCTACCTAAGAGGTAGATGCACTAAACGTTTTTCATCGTTAAATGAGCCCTCAGGGAAGAATTTCCTATCCTTTCCATGCACTTAAGCCTATTTTCCGACGACAGTAGCAGCTAACGAAAACGGAATGGAGATGAGCAATAAGAGGTAGATGCACTAAACGTTTTTCATCGTTAAATGAGCCCTCAGGGAAGAATTTCCTATCCTTTCCATGCACTTAAGCCTATTTTCCGACGACAGTAGCAGCTAACGAAAACGGAATGGAGATGAGCAATTAGTGTGAAAACCCCATTGAAACGACATGCACTAACCTTTTCCGATTGCCTTTACGCAGGAAAAAGGCAGGAAAACTAACGAGAGGTCTGGACCTCTCGTTAGGACAGCTCCGTGGCAGGAAAAAGTGTTAAGTGAAAAAATAAACAAACTTTGAGCCAATCCCAGCGCATTAGCAGAGCTAAAAGCGCTGAGATTGGTCCAAAGGACCTCAGAAAACACATAAAAAAATAAAAATAAAAAAAGGATCGGGAGGGGGCAAGGGCGCTCATCAGGAGCGTCCTGTACGGACGGCCTTGCCCCCCCCCCCCGCTGCTCCCCACTTTCCGCCGCTCCCCCCACCCCGAAAAAGCAAAATTCTAGAAGCCCCTGCCCCCCTCCCGTCCTCACTACTCTCTCACCTCAGCTCCGCCTCCCGACATCCTCCATCCGTGCCCCGCCCCCTTTTGGGGTCGTCGCCGCCATTCCCCTCCTCCATCGGGCCCCCCTTCCTCTTACCGGGCCCGTGCAGCGCCTCTCTCCTCTGTCCGAAGGCGCTGCACGGGCAAGAAGAAAGCTGAATCAGCTGATGCCTGCCTTCGCGATGGCGCGTCTTTCTTCTGCTGCGTCCGCCCCTGTCTGACGTCAGTAACCTACGTAGGCGGGCCCAGGAGGAGAAAGACGCTCTATCGAAGCTAGGCGAAGGCAGGCATCAGCTGATTCAGCTTTCTTCTTGCCCGTGCAGCGCCTTCGGACAGAGGAGAGAGGCGCTGCACGGGCCCGGTAAGAGGAAGGGGGGCCCGATGGAGGAGGGGAATGGCGGCGACGACCCCAAAAGGGGGCGGGGCACGGACGGAGGATGTCGGGAGGCGGAGCTGAGGTGAGAGAGTAGTGAGGAAGGGAGGGGGGCAGGGGCTTCTAGAAGTTTGCTTTTTCGGGGTGGGGGGAGCGGCGGAAAGTGGGGAGGGGGCAGGGGCTGCTAGAATTTTGCTTTTTCGGGGTGGGGGGAGCGGCGGAAAGTGGGGAGCAGCGGGGGGGGGGGGGGGCAAGGCCGTCTGTACAGGACGCTCCTGATGAGCGCCCTTGCCCCCTCCCGACCCTTTTTTTTAATTTTTGTTTTTATTTGGGAGCCATGTGCTTGCGATTTGACTGTGTTTTGACTGTTTGTGGCATGCGCAGAGCAGCTAACATAACGCTTGGCTGCTCTGCGCATGATTTGGGGGCCGATTAACGATGTGTATTGTGATTCTTTGATACATTGTACGTTTCACTACCGATCTCAGCATGTGTGACTTTTTTTTTTGGTGCATTTTTCGTTATTTTAAAATCGTTAGGGACTTTAACGATTTAGATTTTTTTACGTTTGGTTGCTGCATCTGCCTCTAAGAGCCTAAATTTGGCTTTCAGAACCTTCCTCCCACATTTTCCTATGTTATTGGTATTCCTTTAGCAGAGTGAAGCAGCAGCCCTCTTTCTGTCCTCTCCCAAAGTGTTTCCGGAAAATAATTAACAGAGAGCTATTGAGATAAATAAATGAAGCAGTCTGGAGAGCCTAAGCTAAAAATAGAATGTGATGGAACCATGAACCTGTAAATGTTTAACATTTAAAACAGTTCTGTTGAAATAGCATCACACCTGTGTTTTTCAGGTGACCAGTAGAAGAACTGATAAGCGGCCTTGTGTTTGGCAGAGCATGTAAAATCCAAGGATATAACCTAGACTCTGTGTGCAGGTCTGCCTATACAATACATACAATAAAATATTTATATTCCACTGCAAACTTTGAGGCTCTGCACAGAAAATAATAAGAGGAAAAATGCTAGCCAATTCCAGCTATGTTCAATAAAATGATTCCCATTAACATTTAGTTTAAAAATCTACCAAATAAATTCTTCTAAACTTTAAATAGCAAGTCTCTGATCTAATAAAAGAGGAGAATGCATTCCAACGTGTCGCTGCTTAGAATGCAAATGTTGGCATTATGATACCTTCTACTAGAATAAAACTCACCCTCAACGTTCTGAGGACACTGACGTCAGTGAAGCCAAGCTCTGACTCCCTTCAAAAAGGCTCGAAGGTTCGTGGTGGTGAAGCCACCAAAATCGCTCCGGGCCCCGCCCTCGAGGGCGGAGCAATGGCAGAACAACAAAGGGGTTGGCAGGGAGGGAGGCAGGGAGGCGTGGGGGGGGTGGGAAAGCGCTCCGGGCCCCGCCCTTGAGGGCGGAGCAATGGCAGAACAACGAAGGGGTTGGCAGGGAGGGAGGCGGGGGGGGGGGGGAATCGCTCCGGGCCCCGCCCTCGCTTCAAACATCATGACGTTGGGGGCGGAGCAATGGAAGAATAACGAAGGGGTTGGCCAGGGAGGGAGGGAGGGGGGGTTGTTGGCGACGAACACCTTGCTAGCGCCCGTTTCATTTGATCTGAAACGGGCCTCTTTTACTAGTTTTTTAATATTTAAAGGTCTCATCCAAGGATATAAAAGAGTTAAAGAGGGGCATTTGCGATATGACATCTAAGTTCGACTTTGGACATTTTGCTCAAAATGTCCCAGTATGGCAATACTTATGTACTTATGATTTTTGAAACAACAAAATGTCTTATCTTTTTTTTTAATGGCCACTTGCTCTGTGAATTTATCTTTCTGTTCCATTAAAAAAAAAGGTCCAAGTGAAAAATGCACAAAATCAAGCCATTGGGATGTAGGAGGAGCCAGCATTCATAGTAAACTGGCCACACAGACATCCCAGCAGAGTAGTGGGGCACCCTAGGGGTACTCCGGTGGACTTCACATAAAAACTCCCAGGTACACATCTCACCGTTGCTCCCTGATATTGTATACTGAGTCCTCCGAAACCCACCAGAAACCTACTGTACCCAACTGTACATCACTACAATAGCCCTTATGGCTTCTGGTGTTTCCTATTTAATTTATTTATTAGGATTTATTTACCACCTTTGTTTTTTTAGTTTAATTTGTTTTATTGCTTTTCAATAGAACATTAAAATAAGAGCTCATGGCTTGACAAGTGACAAATTACAGTACAAGGCAAACTAGGAGCTCACAATCGTGAAAGAGAACAGTATCATAATTAAAATTAAGAAGGAGGAAGGGGAGAGAAAAAAAATGTACACCAGAACATGAAGCATGCACATGCCACAAGATACACCAAGTTTGATAATCATCACTTTACATCATTAAAGTAAGATACAAGAGGAAGCCATTTTCCATATACAGAGTAAAACGAAAAGATTTGATGAAATTCACTCAAGGCTCTATACAGTAAGAATAAATCAAACATAAGCAATAGACAACTACTACTACTACTTAACATTTCTAAAGCGCTACTAGGGTTACGCAGCGCTGTACAGCTTAACAAATTAGAACAGTCCCTGCTCAAAGGAGCTTATAATCTAATGGACAAAATGTGCAGACAATCAAATTGGGGCAGACTAGATTTCCTGAATAGAGGTATAATGGTTAGGTGCCGAAGGCGACATTGAAGAGGTGGGCTTTGAGCAAGGATTTGAAGATGGGCAGGGAGGGGGCTTGGCGTATGGGCTCAGGAAGTTTATTCCAAGCATAGGGAGAGGCGAGGCAGAAAGGGCGGAGCCTGGAATTGGCGGTGGTGGACAAGGGTGCAGAGAGGAGGGATTTGTCCTGTGAGCGGAGGTTTCGTGTAGGAGCGTAAGGGGAGAAAAGTGTAGAGAGGTAATGAGGGGCTGCAGACAAGTATAGCAGTAAATATTTTTCAAATAACAATACAAATTATGGCATAGTATACTATACGTAATAAAACATTTTAATAGCATAAGATATAAGTAAAGGTATAATATACATATGAGTACAGTAGGGTTTTGGAGGGCTCACACTCTTCACCACAAATGTAACAATTAGAGTGGATTATTGGCCACGTTCCCCTTCTCCATAATGCACTGCACTGACAACTAGGCTACTCTAGGGATCTGCTCCCTGCTCTTAAAGGACTGACTATAACATCTGAGGCTATCATAGAGGTTAGTATGTACTGTTTCTTTCACATCTTTGGAGAGGGGGGAGGGTGTCAGTTTTTGTGGCTTAGTCGTTATTAAAGCAGATCTAAACCAACAAGTCTTAGTTTTAGTTCTGGATGTTTTTGTCATGTTTTTGTTTTTTGTTTTCTCCTGATAGAAACTCAAAGAGACAAGAGTAGCACACATCCTTGCAATATATCCAGCTGCAAACTATGCCAACACATTTTACAGGATCCCACAGTCATTCACAAAGGAAAAATATTCAGCATAAAGGAATCCTTCACATGCTCATCTTCCAATGTGGTATATATCATTCAATGTAAAACGTGTGATGAAGAGTGCTATATTGGAGAAACAAGCCAGATGCTAAAGAAGAGATTTAAATTACATAGACATTATATCAAAAAATGCCACTGCCAACCAGGATGTCACCTCTGTGTGGGGCAGCACTTTACAAAACCAGAACACTGTATCAATGATTTTGTGGTGAGATTTTAAGACAATCCAGGAACACCTTTGAAGTCAGACTGATTAAATATTTTGACACCCACCAGACAAGACTTAACAAAGATCTGTGTTTTCTAGCCCATTATAAACCATAAAATTCTACTGCTTTGTCACCCTCTTATCACCATGCATGTCTCCCTGCCCCTCATCCCTATCTCTCACCCAACCCATCCCACCCTCATCCTGTGAGACGGTCACTGAAATGCTTTGATGTTTCACTTATATACACTGTTATTTATCAACATTTGCTTATTTCTGATCTGATGAAGAAGGGTTACCTCCGAAAGCTAATAAAAAAATATATTAAGTTAGTCCAATAAAAAAGGTATCATCTTATTTTCTTTTCTATGTTTTATTTTATTTCTATTGATTACCTTAATTTATCTTTAAAATCAAGCATGGTAACGGAAGATTGGAGGGTGGCACATGTAACGCCGATTTTTAAAAAAGGAGGTGATCCGGGAAATTACAGACCTGTAAGCCTGACGTTGGTGCCGGGCAAAATGGTAGATACTATTATAAAGAACAAAATTACAGAGCATATTCAAAAGCATGGATTAATGAAACAAACAGGCTTATTTTCGAAAGTGATCACCGGCCGTCTTCCGACATAAATCGGGAGATGGCCGGCGATCTCTCAAAAGCGGCCAAATTGGTATAATCGAAAGCGGCTTTTTTTACAGCATCGCCGTTTTCCTGTCGCCTCGCTGGCGAAGGTTCAAGGGGGTGTATCGGCGTAGCAAAGGCGGGACATGGGCGTGACAACCAGATAGTAACATAACATAGTAGATGATGGTAGAAAAAAACCTGTACGGTCCATCCAGTCTGCCCAACAAGATAAACTCATATGTGCTACTTTTTGTGTATACCTTTCCTTAATTTGTATCTGTCATTTTCAGGACACAGACCGTACTCCCACCACCGGCTCTTCCACCCAATCTCGGCTAAGCTTCTGGGGATCCATTCCCTCGGAACAGGATTCCTTTATGTTTATCCCACGCATGTTTGAATTCCGTTACCGTTTTCCTCTCCATCACCTCCCGTGGGAGAGCATTCCAAGCATCCACCACTCTCTCCGTGAAAAAATACTTCCTGACATTTTTTTTGAGTCTGCCCCCCTTCAATCTCATATCATGCCCTCTAGTTTTACCGCCTTCCCATCTCCGGAAAAGGTTCGTTTGCGGATTAATACCTTTCAGATATTTGAACGTCTGTATCATATCACCCCTGTTTCTCCTTTCCTCCAGGGTATACATGTTTAGGTCCGCAAATAAAGCCCAAAAATTTGGATCTTGGCTTATAATCGAGTGGGCACAATACGGTCCTTTCTCCATCCCCTTGCGGTGACTGGCATTTTTCTTCTTACTGGTACCTCCTGGACACTGCAGTTGATGCTATTGAAGACACTGAAGTAAATGCAAACAGGGCTGGTCCAGGGCCTTAAGCATCTGCACGTGCTCAAGGCCTGCCAGCCCTGGCAGGCTTTCATGGATAATGGAAAAAAAAAAGCGGCGTATTTCGCCGGGTTTACTTGGTCCTTTAATTTTCATGACCAAGCCTCAAAAAGGTGCCCCAATTGACCAGATGACCACCGGAGGGAATGGCGGATGACCTCCCCGTACTCCCCCAGTGGTCACCAACCCCCTCCCACACTAAAAAAATACAAATAAAAACCTTTTTTTACCAGCCTGTATGCCAGCCTCAAATGTCATACCCAGCTCCCTGACAGCAGTATGCAAGTCCCTGGAGCAGTTTTGAATGGATGCAGTGCACTTCAGGCAGGCAGACCCAGGTCCCCCCCCCCCCCCCCCCCCCCCGCCTACCTGTTCCATGTGGTGCTAAGTGTTGAGCCCTCCAAACCCCCCCCAAAACCCACTGTACACACATGTAGGTGCCCCCCTTCACCCATAAGGGCTATGGTAATGGTGTAGAGCTGTGGGGAGTGGGTTTTTGGGGGGGATTTGGGGGGCTTAGCACCCAAGGGAAGGGAGCCATGCACCTGGGAGCTATTGTAATTTTTTTTTCTTACTTTTGTAGAAGTGCCCCCTAGGGTGCCCAGTTGGTGTCCTGGCATGTCAGGGGAATGAGTGCACAACAAATGCTGGCTCCTCCAACGACCAAATACCTTGCATTTGGCCGGGTTTGAGATCGCCGGCATTACTTTCCATTATCGGCGGAAATCAATGCCGGCCGTATCTAAAACCGGCCAAAATGCTGAGATTTGGCTGGCCCGACCGTATTATCGAAACGAAAGATGGCCGGCCATCTTGTTTCGAAAATACGGTTTGCTCCTCCGTTTGCGGCGCCGGCCATAGCGATGGCCGGCCATCTATTTGGCCAGCACCATTCGATTATGCCCCTCCACATTACTATGGTACTATATGTTACTATGTATTGCTCCATGGTGCGACCTCATCTTGAGTACTGTGTTCAATTATGGTCGCCGTATTTCAAAACAAATATAGCGGAATTAGATAAAATTCAAAGGAGAGCAACCAAAATGATAGCAGGGATAGAACTCCTCTCATATGAGGAAAGGCTAAAAAGGTTAGGGCTCTTCAACTTGGAAAAGAGATAGCTGAGGGGGGATATGATTGAGGTCTACAAAATCCTGAGTGGTGTGGAACAGGTGGAGGTGAATCGATTTTTCACTCATTGAAAAAGTACAAAGACCAAGGAACACTCAATGAAATTGCATGGGAATACTTTTAAACAGGGCTTTTTTTGAGGGGGTACTTGGGGGTACTGAGTACCGGCACCTTTTCCATTGTCTGTTAAAATTGACCCATGGTTCCCAAGTTTTAAAGAAACAGCTCAGGCTCTACACACCAATTCTGTCTTGTCATAGATTCTGTGACTGGTTGCAGGGGGTCTGGCTATTGTGGGGTGGGTCCCTCAGTGATCACCCCACCCCTGAAGGGTGGCCAGGCATTTGAGTACCGGCACATTTTTTGCTAGGAGAAATGCACTGCTTTTAAAACAAATAGGAGGAAATATTTTTTCACTCAAAGAATAGCTAAGATCTGGAACTCGTTGCCGGAGGATGTGGTAATGGCAGTTTTCCGGAGGAAAAGTCCATAGTCTATTATTGAGATGGATATGGGGGAAGCCACTGCTTGGTAGCATGGAATGGTGCTACTAATTGGGTTTCTGCCAGGTACCTGTGATCTGGATTGGCCACTGCTGGAAGCAGGATACTGGGCTAGTCTGACCCAGTATGGCTATTCTTATGTTCTTATGGGAATTTGTTCTGTAGTGAAGAAACAGCTACAAACCTCTGTTAGTCGTTTATCTGAAACAAGAAATTGTGCATTTTCTATAGTTGAGGTTGATTTGTGGAATGGTCTGCCAGGCTATCTAAGACTTTGCACCAGGGGCATAGCCAGACCTCGAAGTAGGGGGGAGGGGGTCCCAGAGCCCAAAGTGAGGGAGCACATTTTGACTTGCCTCCCTGCTGCTCCCCCCTGTCACAACACCAAATATCTTGGCTGGCGGGGGCCCCAACTCCCACCAGCTGAAGCATTTTTCCAGAGACGGCTGCTCTCCTTATATCACCTGCCCTGCTTTCCCTCATGTTGCGCACGCTCGATTTAAAAAAAAAATGATTAGTAGTAGTAGGCCCAGTTAGTTATATGGGTACCAGCACTGAATATTGTCTGGCACCTGCCTAACCTGCTGATCCCGGCCTGCAGTGTATAGTGTCCACCCATCCCGACAAGCTCCGATTGCTCCTCGTACCCCCCCGAACCCAATCACTAATCCCATCCCAGCACAATCTCCGATCCGTTCTCCCTGCCCAACACAACCTCCGATCCCCCCCCATACGCTCAATATAACCTCTGATCTCCCCCCATTTGAACAGGCTTGCCCCCAAGCCTGCCTTACTTCCTAGTGGTCCAGTGGGGTAATCAGAGCAGAAATGAACCCCACTCGCTCCTGCCTCTAGTGGCTCCATCATAAAAATGGCCGCTGTGACCTCTAGCGGTACTCTCGTTCATAGGCCCATAAGACCTTGTACATTGACCACCAAACAGCTTTCAGACTGAGGTTTGTCATTCTCCGGAGTGAATGAGGGACTGAAGGAGAGCAGGCAGCAGTATGATTTACACAGATTTAGTAGGGAACAGCCTGCACTTATTAAGAGAGACTCTCTCTGCAGTATCATGAAATTACATCAGCGTATGCTGTCAGCTAGCATACATTTAGCCTACCAACTTGTGATTAAACATTTACGTGCTAGGCTGAATACAGAACAGATTGCAATGAATTTAACTCACTACCAGCTTGACAACATTTTGAACCAATAAGCTAGGGCAAGAATATCTTGTGCCAGTCCCTGAGACAGCCAAATCATCCCTACCCACATCCTATTTCAATTTTTGTTATGCCTGAGCCCTGGGTGAAAAAGTCCAACAACAACACTATTTTGATTTCTCAGATGAACAGCTCAGAATATCATGTTGGTTGACTTCCTCTTCGTCTGATGTTGCTGGAGCCCCATGGCTCGCTGTCTGGCATTTTGATCAGGAAATCAGAAATGTGGCTGAAAGAGAGAGGGAGAAAATCAGATATACACATCACACAAGAATCCATCCTACGAACTGCCAGTAGCTCTGATGGCACACACTTTCCCTTAACTCGAAGGAAGATAAACTGCGCAGATGTAGCAAACCAGCTTGCATCAAAACCATAAACAGCCCACAGATGAGATTGATGAGGTAGAAAATAAGCCAGGGAGCACAGTAAATGATTCCTTTCACACACTGGCCCCAGTTTGCCAAAGTAAACAAATACACAGATTTGTGTCTGTTTTTTTGGTCAGCTGCATGGGCTTGTCTGAAAAGTTGACATAATTCTCTATTTCTTTTAATGAAATTTCTCTCATGTATCCTCTCTTACTTTGCAGTACACACCTTTTGCCAGACAACATGCCCAGGCAACATATGCATCCCCCCTGACCAGGAGAACTGGAGTGGCATCTCATCTGAAGCTTTCTTTCAATGCTCCTCTGTGGCCAGCAGGGGTCCTCGCAGTAGGTTATCACCCCTCCTCACTAGGATCACGTGCACCATCTCTAGGGCCTGTCCTATCACTGCCTGGCAGGGCACTTATAGTAAACCACCTCTCTCTACGCTGACAGTGTGGTAGGGTCATAACTTTAGTCGAGGTCAGCTCAAATAGAATGGTTCAGTTCTGCCTTGGTTTGTCCCATTGCATGCAGACATGCAGCATTGCATTTTAGGAGCATCAAAACTGCAACCCCATGCATGCAAGTAAGGCAAAACTAGGACTGGGGTTGCCCTGGGTGAGGTGGTAATTCCTTGCTGGATTCACCCCTATTTTTTCTAAGTGGGTCCTTTTATATAGCAGCGGTAAAAAGTGGCCTGCGGTATGTGGATGCGTGAAATTGGTGCATGCTGGGCCATTTTTTACCACAGCTGGGAAAAGGGGCTTTTTAAAATTGGGGCAGTAAATGGCCATGCGCTAAAATTAAAAGTAGGGCGTGGCTATTTACTGCCTGAGCCCTTACCGCCACCCATTGACCTAGAGGGAAGGGCTCAAGCGCTACTCACACAGTAATCAGGCAGCGAGCGCCAATGTGGCCACACTGCTGATTACCGCTGGGAATGCCCCCTGCGGTAGAAAATAGAAAACTATTTTCCAGTGGTGTACCAAGGGGGGGGGGGGCAGTGGGTGCAGTTACTTCCTGTTCCGGGGCAGAGGGAGCATGGAACGAGCGAAGCCCACAAGCGCGCGGCACCCCCCCCCCCCCAGCAGGTAAAAGTGCACCCAGGGGGTGTCCTTTCGCCGGGGGGTGGGGGGGTTGCGCTGCACCCGGGGGGGGGGGGTGCATCGGTGATCTGCCCCGGGTGTCAGCCACCTTAGGAACATCACTGCTATTTTCTACCATGGGAAACAGCACGCACTAACATCAAAACTACCACAGGGTGCCTCATGCTACCCCTACAGTACTGCTGATTTGGCGTGGGCTACCTGCACGTTAGCCCTACCGCTGCTTAGTAAAAGGGCCCCTAAATTTCCAGCAAGTAAGGCAAAACTGGGAGTGGAGCAGCCTTTTTGGGTTGACCTGGGTGAGGTGATAATTCCTTGCTGGATCCACCCCCCATTTGTTTCTAAATTTCTAGCAAGTTCAAATAAGTGTGAAAGTGAGATGGACACAAGCTGTTGGGGAGAGGGATGCTTTGCAAGGCTTTCTATTCAGTTATACTAGAGCTGCATGCTTAATTCAGACAGTGTATTTCATGTCGTTTAATTTAATTTATTTATTTAGCTTTATGTGCTCTCTTTGTAAAGGAATTCACTCAAGGTCTTCCAACATGGCCCTCCAGATCAGAGCAATATTTCTTACACGGACAAATAATGAAATAAATAAAGCTTTTGACCATTGCCCCAGGTACAAATAAGTACCTGCATACAATATGTAAGCCGCATTGAGCCTGCCATGAGTGGGAAAGCGCAGGGTACAAATGTAACAAAAATAAAATAGATACTATTGGAGATTCTACATGGAATATTCCACTAGCAACATTCCATGTAGAAGCCTGCGCGGCCACATTGGTGATCTGCAAGGGCCGACTTCTACATGGCTAGTGGAATAGCAACATTCCATGTAGAATCTCAAATAGTAGCAACAGTGGAGGAGTGGCCTAGTGGTTAGGGTGGTGGACTTTGGTCCTGGGGAACTGAGGAACTGAGTTCGATTCCCACTTCAGGCACAGGCAGCTCCTTGTGACTCTGGGCAAGTCACTTAACCCTCCATTGCCCCATGTAAGCCGCATTGAGCCTGCCATGAGTGGGAAAGCGCGGGGTACAAATGTAACAAAAATAAAATACTAATAAAACATTCCTGATACAAATAAAATAGAATAACTGTTTATTGAATAAACAGTGGAATACTTCACTTTGTCTTGTCAGCTTCTACTGGGGTGGGGGTGGGGATAAACAAGTCCAGGAGCTATCAGAACCCAAGGCCCTTGGCTAGACATTGAGTTTGGGGGGGGGGGGTGTGGTAAGGGAGGGGTTGGGGGGTACGTTACCAGGGACTGCGGCGCCAGCGGCCTGAGTAGCGATTGGGGGGCTGCGGTGGTGGCAGGGCCCCAGGGGCAGCCTTGCCCCAGGCCCGGCTCAGTCTCTTGGCGGCCCTGCTAAGAGACACAACTGTAAATATGTGATTCCACCAGGAAAGGTCCTAGCAGTGGTACCTGTGACACCAAAACACAGATCAGTAGCCAGTTAGCAGATTGGATATCCCCAGGGAAGCTTTAATCATATTAAATCTAGCTGGTCAGATCTGGACTGGTTAGATTAAGACAAGTATTTCGCTGGAAATCTAGCCACTGCTGTGTTGACATTGTAAGTAGCGTAATATTACATTGCAGGAAATTCTATAAATGGTGCTCAACATTCAGTGTAAAAAAAAAGAAATTGGTGATGGAACAGTGTTCTACAACAGGCGTTCCGGGATTGGCATGAGGGGAGACATGATTGAGGTCTACAAAATCCTAAATGGTGTAGAATGAACACAACTGAATTGATTTTTTACTCGTTCCAAAAATACAAAGTCTAGGAGATACTCAAGGAAGTTGCATGGAAATACTTCTAAAACAAATATGAGGAAATCTTTTTTTTTTTCACTCAACAAATAGTTAAGCTCTGGAACTCTTTGCCGGATGATGTGGTAACAGCAGTTAGTGTGTATCTGGCTTTAAAAAAGGTTTGGACAGGTTCCAGAAGGAAAAGTTTATAGTCTGTTATTGAGATAGATATGGGGAAGCCACTGCTTGCCCCTGGATTGGTAGCATGGAATGTTGCTACTATCTGGGTTTCTGCCAGGTACTTATGACCTGGATAGGCCACTGTTGGAAACAGGATACTGGGCTAGATGGACCATTGGTTTGAACCAGTATGGCTGTTCTTATGTTTAGTTCTTATAGAATAACATGTAGCACTGGGATCCACGCTCAACTTTGGGCATGAGGAGTTACAACAACTGGAAGCAGTTGTAAATCCCAGCGCACAAGACAGGCGCAGATCGTCCAAATTCTATAACATTGCATGAACACCCCTGGCCTGCCCATGTGCAGAAATACTTACACGCTAATCTATAAGTGGACGCATAAGTGTGTTATCATGCAAATCTGCCATTTCTGCCCCCTTTCAGCATCTTGCAGCCAGGGGCGTAGCCAGACTTTGGCAGGAGGGGGGTCCAGAGCCCGAGGTGAGGGGACACATTTTAGCCCCCCCCCCCGGCGCCGCCGACCCCCCCCCCCCGCCATTTTTGACCTCCCCGCCACCACCACCCCTTTCGACTCCCTCTTCCCACTGCTGCTAGTCCTCCCCCGCCGTCGGATACTTTTGCTGGTGGGGGTCCCCAACCCCCACCATTCGCAAGTCCTCTTCTCCGGCGCGGCTGCGTTGCTGATCTGCAAGGGCAGGCTTCTGTTTCTGTGAGTCTGACGTCCTGCCCTTGCAGATCAGCAACGTGGCCGCGCCGGAGAAGAGGACTTTGGCTGGTGGAGGTTGGGGATCCCCGCCAGCAAAGGTACCCGACGGCGGTGGGGGAGGGCAGGCAGCAGGGGTCGAAGGGGTTGTCGGTGGGGGAGGGGGAGGGCCAAATCTATGGGGGCCCATGCCCCCGTGGCCCCACGTAGCTATGCCCCTGCTTGCAGCCATTAGAATGCTTTTTTCAAGCAGAAACTTTAGCGCAGGAGTAGCACCTAATGTTCAGTGCCTTATATAGAATTTTCCTCAATGCGTACTGTTCTTTGTATATTTATACTGCTGTAGCTGTCTGTTGCCTGTGTCCAGCTTATTCTTGCTGTACTCCGCCTCGAGTGAATTTCTTCAAAAACACAGTAAATAAATCCTAATAAATAAATAATGCCACTAACAGGGTAACATAGTAACATAGCAACATAGTAAATGACGGCAGAAAAAGACCTGCATGGTCCATCCAGTCTGCCCAAGACAAACTCATATGTGTATACCTTACCTTGAATTTGTACCTGTCTTTTTCAGGGCACAGACCGTATAAGTCTGCCCAGCAGTATTTCCCGCCTCCCAACCACCAGTCCCGCCTCCCATCACCGGCTCTGGTACAGACCGTACAAGTCTGCCCTCCCCTATCCTCTCCTCCCAATCACCACCCCCTCTTCCCCCCACCTGCTCCGCCACCCAATTTCAGCTAAGCTTCTGAGGATCCATTCCTTTTGCACAGGATTCCTCTATGCATGTCCCACGCATGTTTGAACTCCGTAACCGTTTTCATCTCCACCACCTCCCGCGGGAGGGCATTCCAAGCGTCCACCACCCTCTCCGTGAAGAAATACTTCCTGACATCTTTCCTGAGTCTGCCCCCCTTCAATCTCATTTCATGTCCAAAGCTGCTCTGACTCTTCCCTGGCACTATCTAGTTTTGACCCCACAGCAGGATTTAACTGGATAAGAGCCCACTTGAATATCAACTCCACCATTTGTTAACACATAGCAATAGAAGGCTTAGGTATAAATCACAAATACAGGCTCCTTTTACTAAAGAGTGCTGAAATCTGGGCTTAGTGCATTTTACTGCAGGATTTTCCCCACACACTGAGGCCAGATTTTATGCAGCTGGGGTTAATGCCAGAGCACTTATGGGCCGATGATCGGATGCAAATGCAGGCACTAGAGGCTGTTAGCGCCATACTAGCGCCTGCATTTGTTACCGCTCCATGATCAGAGCTCCCGAGCGCGTGGGCTCAGTGGGGCTTCACATTATATTCTGGGATGCACTGGGCAGGGCTGGGCACTGCCATTTTCGAGGCGGCGCAAATGGAACAGAAGGGAGGCCACCTCCCTCCTCCTACTGAAGGTAGGGGGTGGGGAAGGGCTGCTAGACTGCCAGGTTGGGGGGGGGGATTGACCCATTGCCCACTCGGCCACCAGGGACTTCTGAGGAATGCTGGAGGGGTAAGGGGGTGGATACCCACCTGATCTCCAGCCCCCCCCCCAATGTGGTGGGGTCAGGGGGACCGGAGACCCCCCTGAATCTCCAGCCCCCCCCCAAACGTGTATCAGGGGGTCGGGGGGACTGAAGGTCTGCTGGATCTCCAGCCCCTGTTTCACTTGGCTCGGGGCGGAGGTAGTTGGGGTCTGGTTGTCCCATGGACCTCCAGCCCCTGTGTTTGACAGGTCCAAAAGCCTAGACTTGTCAAACAAGTGTGGGAGGCACAATCTTCCCACACTTCTACCCTTTTATCAGAGAGAATTGTATGCGCTGTTCCAGAACTACTTTTAGAGCGCTGTTTGGAACAGCGCAGGGCTTTTGATCATCTGTCCTTTAGTGCCTCCCGCATTAACACTGCATTATCTGGTTAGCTCACGCTAATTAATGCATTGGCCAGACAGTGTAGGAATGCCCCTTTAAAGCAATACAACGACTCGACTTGGGCCATGTTTTGGCTGAAAGCCTGCCCGAGCAGTCTAAAGATGTTCATATAGTCTTCATGGCACCACTGTTCAGTCAGCAAAAATCTCCACAATAGCCAGAAAGGCAACTCCAACAGATATCTTTGCTTCAACAAGCTTGCATACAAAATAAAATGCAAAGGGGGTACAACTGCCACGAGTGCATACCACTTTTTCGCCGCGGTTTGGTGGCCTGCACTCATGGCAGTTGTAGTCTCTTGGTGTTTTACTGAGTATGGATACACTCACTGCCTAGCTGGTTGAAGCGAAGATATCTGGCGGAAGGTATCCCTCCCCTCTCTATGCAGTAGATCTCTCGCTCTCCCTTTCTCCTTTGCTGCATCTTGCCCTTCCTCCCGTCCTCCCCTCCACCCCATATCCACCAATTGTCCCCCATCCCCCTGTGCAGCATCTCTCCTTTGTTCTTCCCTCACCCCCATCCACCCCCCTCTCGCTTCAATGGGTCCCAGTTAGCGGCAGCGATTCCCACACGCTGCTTGCCGCTAACCCAGAAGCCTCTCCTCTGTTGTGTCCTGCTGTCCAGACAGAGAAACAGAAAATTGCAGCAGAAGAGGGTGGGACACAGCAGAGGAGAGGCTTCCGGGCTGGCAGCAGGCAGCTTGTGGGGAATTACTGCTGCTACCCAGGACCCATTGAATAGAGCGATGCAGAATGGGGCAGCCCAGCTTGTTCCCTCCATGCCACGCTGTCAAGGTGCACCCGTTCCTGGGTAGGCCTGAGCCCAAATTGGGTGAGCCTAGGCAGCGGCGTACCAAGGGTGGGGCGGTGGGGGCGGTCCGCCCTGGGTGCACACCACTGGAGGGGTGCAGAGAGCAGCCGCACGCCTGTCGGCTCTGCTGATTCCCTGCTCCCTCTGCCCCGGAACAGGTTACTTCCTGTTCCGGGGCAGAAGAAGCAGGGAGCCAGCGGAGCCGAGAGCTGTGCAGGCTCCTCCCAGCAGCCAAGAATGCACCTGGGGGGGGTTGATGCGCTGGGGGTGTGTCATTGCACCAGGAGGGGGGGGGGGGTGCGCATCAGCGATCTGCCCCGGGTGTCAGCCGACCTAGGATTGTCACTGAGCCCAGGTCCACTCATGGCTACGCTCTTGAGTGTAGTATTTGTAATCCCTGATTCTGCCCATTGAAATCAGCGCTGCAGGTCACATAATGCATTGATAAGGTTTTCAGGACAGGTCTAAAATCTCCCTCCAGGAACTGGGTAATTTGGAAGTTTTACAGTGGAGTGAAACCAGAAGTCAATTGTCCTGCACTGATAAAAATGGAGCTAATAGGAAACCTTAATTGGTGCATTAATAATACATAACCAGAAAGTGTTCTATTAGTCTTGGGGAAAAATTAGTTTGCAAGTAGATGCCTTGTATTGTGCCACCACACAAAATATTAAAAACTGAGGACCTTTCAAGACTACAGAGATTCTATGTTGGCATTTACTGATGCAAGAGACTGGATGTGCTGTAGTTTAGTAAAAGAGGAGTGTTTATTTTTAACACACAGGTACTGAACAAGGAGCCTAGCTCTGCTAGCTTCTCACAATAATTACTACTTATCATCAGGTTCATTCCCACCACACCACCTAGTGGTGACTATCTGTATAGACAGCATCCATTGAAAAGTTTATCATGACTGTTTCTGCATCATGTATTTATTTATTTGGATTTTGCTCACTCCTTTTTCAGTAGTAGCTCAAGGTGAGCTACATTCAGGTCCCAGGAGGGCTCACAATCTAAGTATGACATGTGATAGGGCTCATATGGTCTTAAAAACTCATGCGCTATATCCTCTTTGGGTAAATTCAAGAACAAGATACTGGATCACCTAAAAATAATGTAAACCTATGGATACTGTATCTTAGATTGGGAGTGATCATATAAACATGGCTAACAGACATATCACATAATTACCTAGTAGTCTTTGTTTGAATCTTAGCTCCCAAATATTTTAAAAAAAAATATATTTATCAATGTTGCACATAAAACAAAGGAAAAAACAAAAGAACGGAAGAGTTCAAAAGAACCAGACTCAAAAATATGAAAAGCCAAATTTATTGCACAAGACCCTACACGGTCCGTGTTTCGGCCAAAGAGGCCTTCCTCAGGGGTCTATAAATTGGCTTATACAAATATTCATATATTCATCCAAAGATTCATTCAAATTCGGACAAATCTTCAGGGAATCCTCTTTCCTCAGCTGCCAGCTCTCCAGTTCCTTTCTCTTCTCTCTTTAAATTATGTCAGTGGTAACAGTCTAAGATTCAGTTATAACCCAGAAAACAATCTCTCCTTTACATTAATGTGAAGCACACTAAAAGCCAAAAGGATGATCATTCACTATTTAGCCTGTCTCCAATCTTGCAAATCCAACATTGGTGCCATGTCTTGGCACCTACATTCATGCCTATCCCTTGGTTTTCAGGATACCCACAATGAATATGCATAGGAGACATTTGCATGCACTACCTCTTTGCTGTGTAAATCTACATCACGCATATTCATTGTGGATATCTTGGTTTGCTTAGCAAGTAGGAAGTGCATGCAAATGTGTTCCATGCATATTCATTGCCGGTATCTGAAAATCTCAAGGACTGGGTTGAAAAGCACTGGCCTAAAGGTTACAGCAGTGTGATCGACAAGTCACTTAACCCTCCATGGTCTCAGGTCAAATTTAACTATAAGCCTACAGGGGAATAAAAAACTGTACCTTTATATAACTTGCCTTGAACTACTACTGAAAAAGGCAAGAGCTAAATCCCAATTTCCTTCCCTTTACAATGCACTTTCTGTGAGCTCCAGCACACACCCCCTCCCCCCACCTCTGCTTCACGGCAATGCTGACACATCCCATTCAAAGTGAATGGGCTGTGTTGGCATTAGCACATGGCAGCCACTAGCACGGCTTAGTAAACAGGGGGGGGGGGGGGGGGAAAGTTTGTTCCACCTATATCCTTTCTGGACATTTTGTAGGTTGGTTCAGTACAAGGTATGACACCCTGCACCGAAGCCATCATTAGAGAATGACTTTCATTATCCAGTTCATTATAATGGAATTCAAAGAGCGGCTGCTTTCTCTTCTTCCAACTGTTCAGACTTCCTCAGAACAGCCAGGGCCTCCTTTTGAAGAGAGAGAGACCCTTCTATGCTGCACAAAATTTGCCCATTTCCCCACTTCAAATTTTTTTTTTTCCAAATTCCACCTTTCTGATTCCCTAAATCAGTAAGAGCTTTCAGGTATTGGCACGTAGCTTACCATTCCATAAAGAAAATAAATGAATAACCATATCCTGTTGAATGGTGCTGTATTTTGAAAGTCCATATTACAAACAATATTCCTTACCCTCTTTCTTAAAATCACCTCTAGTCTTCAGCAACAGCACACATAGGCTGTCTGCAGCCTGTACCAGGACTTTCTCTCTCAACTGTCCTGCCCCTTCTGATGCAACTTCCTGCTTTCTGAAAGGCATGATGGTTCAGAGAGAAAGCCCCAGTGCAAACCAGGGGCGTAGCCAGACTTCGGCGGGAGGAGGGTCCAGAACCCGAGATGAGGGGGCACATTTTAGCCCCCCCCCGGCGCCGCCAACCCCCCCCCCCGCCATTGCCGACTTTGCCCCCCCCCGCCACTGACCTTCTTGACCCCCTCCCGCCGCCAACCCACCGTCACCTACCTTTGCTAGTGGAGGACCCCAACCCCCGCCAGCCGAGGTCCTCGTCTTCTCTCAAAAGGCTTCCTTCTGTTTCTGACGTCCTGCACGTTGTACATGCAGGACGTCAGAAACAGAAGGAAGCCTTTTGTGAGAAGAAGAGGACCTCGGCTGGCAGGGGTTGGGGTCCCCCGCCAGCAAAGGCAAGCGATGGTGACAGCGGGTTGGCTGCGGGAGGGGGGGTCGGGTGGGTCGTTGGCAGGGGGGGTCCAGGGCCAAATCTACGGGGGCCCAGGCCCCACGTAGCTATGCCACTGATGCAGACTGCCTATGAGTGACGCTGGTGCTGCCCAGCTAAGACTGATTTTAAGGTACAGGGAGAGTGGAGGGCAGGAGACCCACCCTATGTTACTGTGTTCAGGGCGGAGTCAGCACTTAACCGGATGTTAACCAGATAACTAGGTCCACATAAAACATATGGTCATATATTTATACAGTTTGACTTATCCAGTTAAATGATCATTTAATGCCAGTGTCCAAACATGGCCCCCAACATTAAATATTCAGGGATAATGCCAGCTGAGTATTTACTCCCAAATGTGTCTTTGGTTTTTAATGACAACCACAGAAGCCCAGTTCAAATCCCATTGCTGCTCTTTGTGAAGTTGGGAAAGTTATTTAACCCTCCATTACTTAGGCCACGATGCTGAAAGCTCTGCCGCTACAGCAAACAGTGCCAGTCCAATACTGCAAGAACAGGGCAGAAAAATAGCCCTCCAATGTTCAAAGCTAATGGCATTTAAATTATATGTATGCTGTGAGAATGAAACTAAGGGGGAGGAATCTGCCTGGCGCATGCACCCAAGAGTTACTTAGTAAGCACAGCTCTTGCGCACATGCCCTGGCAAACCCTGAAATGAAGCACAGGTCTGCGCCTTTAAATACAGTACATACGTATTGCCACACTGAGAAAGACCAAAGATCCATCAAGCCCAGCATCCTGTTTCCAACAGTGACCAATCCAGGTCACAAATACTTTGCAAGCTCCCAAAAAAGCTCAATACATTTTATGCTGCTTACCCCAGAAAATGAATTTTCCCCAAGTCCATTTTAATAATGGTCTATGGACTTTTCCTTTAGGAAGCTGTCCAAACCTTTTTTAAACGCCGCTAAGCTAACTGCCTTTACCACATTCTCTGGCAACGAATTCCAGAGTTTAATTACATGTTGAGTGAATAAACATTTTCTCCAATTCATTTTAAATTTACTACTTTGTAGCTTCATTGCGTGCTCCCTAGTCCTAGTATTTTTGGAAAGAGTAAACAAAAGATTTACTTGAAAGGCTTATATTTAAGCGTAGAAAACAGGCGCCACTGTGTGCTTTCGGGTTTCCTTGAAATTACACACATTTCTTTCTCAATACCGGTGCTTACGGGTTTGCACAGGCTTCCTTCCACTTTCAAAACAAATCAGAACCAGCAGCTTTAAACAGAAAATTATACAAAATCCTCTCTTCAAAACCCCCCCCCCCCCAATGCCAGCTCCGAGCTGGTAATAGGTTTCCAGCGGTAAAGACAGGGTTTGTTTGTGCGCTGTTTTCTGAGTATTGGGAAGGCATAACAAATGACCTCATTAGCATCCATTTTACTACACTTAAATATAATTTGTGGCCATCTTTGACATACTTAAAACCTAAAACCTGCGCAGATTAACGCCGATGCTAGTCTAGTGTTAATTGGCTTTAACGCTGGCTTCAGGTTCTGAGCATCGACCTCTTAGATTGTAAACTCTCCGGGGACAGGAGAATGTACCCGAACGTAACTCACATTGATCTACTGTGAAAATGGTATGCATTAAATCAAAATATAGAAAGAAAGAAAAAAATGAAACGTGTGTTGTATTTGTGTTTAAATATATTTTCGTGAGCTTCTGCCAGTTAAGTTTTCCTCTTCTCTGTGCTCTCCAAGAATGTATTAGTTCCTATTCATTCTAAGCTAATTGGCGACACCTCCTCAACAATAGTTCCTTCCAGGAGTCCAGGGGGGTTTCAGGCAAACAGTTTAAAGAAAGAAAAACAAGCTGTGAGCGGTTCTGAAACACAGAACCCCGGTTTTCTCTTACACAAAGCTATTAAGACATTCATACAAACATCTTACTGTGTGTTAAAAAAAAAGGAAATAAAAGCAGAATAAAATTCAAATGGGGGAGACTGATGGCAAAGCATTTAACTGTGTCTCTAGTTCCTTTATCTGGCTGAGGTTAGGCCACAGATGGTGTTTCACAAATAAAGAATAATCTTTAGCTCAGTGATACTACATGTGGAACACTCAAGTCAATTATGCTCAGAGCCAAGCACAACACAGATACTTGTTTGCATTGCTTTAAATTTGCAAATCTATTTGAAAATCTAGAATTCCAATATATTATGTTGTAAACAAGTTTGTACAATAGCTGCCAAATTATAATAGTTACGCTATACTGTTTTCATTCTATGTAGCGTCTTTCCTATAAATGTTATTTGGAAATGCTTTACAACGACATTAAATCATATACTCATACCCACTGAGCTGGACTTACTTACAGCTCTGAGTAAGTTTATTGCCTGTTTAATATCAATTCAAGAATGGGCAAAAAAAACAACAAACTCTATCCCCAAGTATAAAAAATAAGGTAATGTGAGCAATGTGGTTACATGGGGCACAAATTTGCTCCCAGCGTACATGGGGGGAGTGGAGGAGGGGATGGGGATAACTATTAAGGTGCTTTATGGCCATGCAAAACACTGCAGTACCATGTAAATTGAATAACACAGCTTGCTGTCAACTCCACAAGCT
The DNA here is from genome assembly GCF_901765095.1 of Microcaecilia unicolor. NCBI lineage: Eukaryota > Metazoa > Chordata > Amphibia > Gymnophiona > Siphonopidae > Microcaecilia > Microcaecilia unicolor. The sequence continues at coordinate 615,319,575 of NC_044032.1, read as the reverse complement.
GTTGTTCCTGTAAAAATAACACTAGTTCAAAGCTGGTGTGTTATTTCCTGGCCAGGAACATTGGACCACTGAGCTGAGGCTTGATGCTTCCAGCCTGCTTCTTAAAGGGGCTGGCATTTGAAAACAGGAGCTTTCTCTCTCCCCCATGTCACCCCCCCCCCTCCTGAAGACCCCCTCTTCTGATGCCCAACCTTGGGCTTGAAGACCCCCATCCTCCTGTAGGCCCTCCCCGGGCCTACATTGTGAAATTCCCTGGGGTCTAATGGGGTTGGGGCAGAAGCGATTCCCTGCTCCCCCTGCCCTTGCTAGCATCAGGTTCAAAATGGCAGTGGTAAACCTTAGTGGTAGCCATGTGGTACTACCGTAAGGAGTCAAGCTGCCATATAAGGGTATAAGATATTACAGGTTAGTCACTTTCATGGGAAATTAAGGGGCCCTTTTATTAAGCGGCTTATGATAGGTTTTATTTTGTAACGCAGAGGCATGTTTGGAGATGAAGAGTAAGCGTGCCATTTGGTAATTGGACAGCGTGGGTAAATCGCTGCAAGCTGCTCGATTGGTGCAGGGTTAGTGCTGGAGCCTTTACCGCCTAGTAAATAGGTGGAAGTAAGGGCTCAGGCACTAATGTCCACACGCTAATAGGAGAAATTAGTGCATGACAATTAATGGCAAAAACAGAAATCACAGCCATTTTATAGCCACGCTAAAAGTGGCCTCAGCATATGGGAAACCCATGCGCTAAAAATAGTGGCTTAATAAAAGGGCCCCTACGGTATGGCAAAAGCCCGCCTTTTACCGCACCTTACTTACTATTTCCTATGTCTCCTTTCATTGGTGGTTGTAAAGTGAGCGGGGTGGGGAAGCACCAATGGGTAAATCACACTGTCACGATTGTAACTGTTTTCCTGGTTTGTGCTCCCCTCGCCCTCTGGTGGCCGGTACCGGTGACTGCTGTGGACTTTCTGTTGCTGTTTTCCAGGCATGTTCCAGAGGCCAGTCCGGCCCGGATTGTCCAGTCTGCCAGACTTGTTTGGCTTGTGTGTACCTAAGCAGCACCCTTACGTACCTTGAGATTCCTGCAGCTGAGCCTCAGTTGGTGATGGTCTTTATTAAGCACCTGTGGGCTTTGCTGCTTTGCCTTTGCAATGCCAAAGGTCGCGGTTAGTTGGTGTGCTGTTAGGAGCACTTCTGCCTGCTTTGCTTGAGCTTCCCTGATTTACCCTTTTGGCTTCCCTGCTTTTCCGTTTTGGTGCTGTTAGGAGCACTTCTGTTTTGTGGTGTGCTGTTAGGAGCACTTCTGTCTTGTGGTGTGCTGTTAGGAGCACTTCTGCCTCGCTGTGTCTGAGCTTCCCTGCCTTTCCCTTTTGCTTCCCTGCTTTATCCTTTTGGTGCTGTTAGGAGCACTTCTGCCTTGCTTTGGTTCGTGCCTGTATGCCTTGTCTTGTTCCCTCTAGTGTTTGTCTGCCTTGTCTGTCTTGTGTTGTTTCTCTAGTTCCCTATGCCTTTACCTTCAGTCCCTGTTTAATCAAGCTTGTTGCTGTATCCTATCACCTGAGGGAGTACCCGCAGTCCTGATTCCTGGTCCCTTTTTAGTCAAGCTTGCTTTAGAGTCCTATACCCTGTGTGAGTTCCTGTATCCCACAAGTCCTGCCGGCTGCCCGCACCTAGGGGCTCAACCCCTAGGGAATGGCGGTCAAGCGCAGGTGAAGTCTTGCTCCAGTCCTGTGTTCTGGTCTGATAGTTCCTCACTCCCCTCCCCTCCATCCATGTGCATCTACTTCCTCTGTCTTCCCTCCCTTCCATCCATGACCAGCATTTCTCCTCTCTCCCTTCCATTCCATCCGTGTGCATCTCCTTCCTTTGTCTTTCCTTCCCTCCATCCTTGACCAACATTTCTCCTCTCTTCCCTGCTCTCCACTCCATCCATGTCCAGCATTTCTCCTCTCTTCCCTCCCCTCCATCCATGTGCATCTCCTTCCTGACTTCCCTCCCCTCCATCCATCCATGTCCAACAACTCTCCATTCTCCCCTGCCCTCTCCTCCATCCATCCATATCCAGAAAATTTCCTCACTCCCCTGCCCCCATTCATCCATCCATGTCCAGCAATTCTCCTCTCCTCTGCCCTCCCCTCCATCCATCCATGTCTAGCAACTCTCCATTCTCCCCTGCCCTCTCCTCCATCCATATCCAGCAAATGTCCTCTCTCTCCCTGCCCCTCCATCCATCCATGTCCAGCAATTCTCCTCTCCTCTGCCCACCCCTCCATCCATCCATGTCCAGCAACTCTCCATTCTCCCCTGCCCTCTCCTCCATCCATCTCTAGCAAATTTCCTCTCTCCTCTGCTCCCTCCATCCATGTCCAGCAATTCTCCTCTCTCCCTTGCCCTCTCCTCCTCTCCTGTCCAGCAATCTCTTCTCTCTCCCTGCCCTCCCTGAGTCCAGCATTCTTCTCTCCCCCTGCCCTCCTCTTCATCCATCCATGTCCAGCAATTCTCCTCTCCCCCCTGCTCTCCCCTCCATCCATCCATGGCCAGCAATTCTCCTCTCTCCCCTGCCCTCCCCTCCTCTCCAGTGATCTGTTCTCTCCTCCTGCCCTCCCCTCCTCTCCAGCGATCTCTTCTCTCCCCCTGCCCTCCCCTTCTCTCCATGTCCAGTGATCTGTTCTCTCCCCTGCCCTGCCCTCCCCTCCTCTCCATGTCCAGCGATCTGTTCTCTCCCCCTGCCCTCCCCTCCCATCCATGTCCAGCGATTCTCTCTTCCCTCCCTCAGCTCCCCGACAGCCCTCCTCTCCGTTCCTTCCTGCCCCCCCCCCCATGTTTAACCCTTTTACTTTCCATGGCAGCGACATCAGTGACAAAGAATGCACTGCAGGCTCGCCTCCAGCTTCTCCCTTCCCTCTTCACACAGTGTCCCGCCCTCGAAGAAACAGGAAATGCATCATTGCAGAAGGCGGGACACTGTGTGAAGAGGGAAGGGAGAAGCTGGAGCCAGAGGCGAGCCCGCAGTGCCTTCTTCGTCACTGACATCGCTGCCATGGAAAGTAAAAGGGTTAAAACACACGCACGCGTGAAGGGGGGGGGGGGAGAGCTGCCGGTTGGGGAGCTGAGAGTGGAAGGAAGGAGGGACCGTCGGAGAGCTGCCTGGCTGCAGTGCTGAACCAGCCCTGCGTTTGTGGGGGGCAGCAGCCAGGGGAAGGTCACAGGTGGGCTGGGGAGGCTTAGCCTCCTCAAGCCTCTTATATGGGACGCCTATGCCTGCCACATACCTTAACAGTTCAAGATGGGTTACAGACACCAAGAAAACCAGAAACAATCATTCTGGGAGTTACTACTACTACTTAACATTTCTAGAGCGCTACTAGGGTTACGCAGCGCTGTACAATTTAACAAAGAGAGACAGTCCCTGCTCAAAGAGCTTACAATGTAATAGACAAGTGAACGGTCGGTCCGATAGGGGCAGTCAAATTGGGGCAGTCTGGAGTTACAATAAAACATTCAAACATTAGATCAAATATCCATTAAATGTAACAATTAAGACTTCAAACGCGGAAACACAAATGTAATGGCCACGCGCTAATTTCCCCATTAGCCCTTGGCCATTACCACCGGGAGCCCTTCCCCACCTATTTAGGAGGTGGTAAGGACTCCCACGCTACTCCCTTGCTAATCTGGTAGCATGCGGTAACATGCCCGAGCTGATTACTCTCCATCCCAAGACACGCCTCCCTCACTAAGCAGAATACTACAGCAGGACGCCTCAGTGCATCCCAAGGTAGTGCTCTTTTACCACACAGTAGGCCCACGAAAAGAGTACTACTGAGCACCGGCCCAAGAGTATGGGGAATCCAGGCTCCCTCAGCTAATTATAGATTGCTGAACTTTTCAAATTAAGTGCAAATCTGTTGTGAAGTATTAGTCTTAATGGCCCTAATGATGACATATATTTCCTACTTACTATTGGGGAAGGAGCCCTTGTTGATAAGGGGATGCGGGCTGATTATCAGAATAATAAATTTTCTGTCACTTCCCGATGAGTCAGGGCCCCTTGGTATTACCATTCAGTGCTGGATATGAAGAAATGTCTTTAGCGTAGTGAACACCGTTTGTGGAAGTCCCGACTAGAGGCCGATAAAAGGCAATATACTGCTCTCTTAAATCAGCACCATGAGAATATAAGTTGTGCCAAGAAAGCTTTTTTTGCCAAGAGAATTATGCTCTCACTTAATCGTCCCTGGGAATTGTTTTTGACTGTAAGCAGTTTATTATGGGTTCCATCTGCTACTTCCATCTGTCCTTCTATTGACCCTCAGAGGTTTTCCAATTATCTCGCGGAGAAAATAAATGACCTGTGTACGTCTTTGCTGCAACTGGATGATTCCGATGAGCTTATTTCTGCTCTTCTGAGACAAAGTGGGCTTCCTTTTAATTAGTGGCCCAGAGTGAGATGGGGTTTGCTTTCTTATGTCAATGAAATGTGCTTGATCCCTCCTGATTCTCTTCCTATTCACACTATACAGACAGTGAGTGACGAAATCTGTGGCTTTCAGCTAGGTGTCTTTGACTCAAGGTGCGCTTCTATCAGCTCTTAAACATGCAAGTGTTAGGCCAGTTCTTAAGAAATCTCCTGACCTCAGCTTGTTGAGCAGCTACTACTGTCCAATCTTTAGCTTGCCTTTTCTAGGTAAGCTGGCTGAGCAGGCTGTTCAGTTTTTTAATTGTAGTGGTTTACTGCATTGTTGTCAATGTGGATTTCAAACAGAACATAGAGCAGAAACACTTTAGCTTCTGGGCTAGATCCAGTTCTACCAGAAGTTATTGCAGGGGCGATGTATCCAGATGGGTTCGTTTTGAGCTTCCATGACACTAATGAACCTCATTCTTATTTCAGGCCATATCATGTACCTTTGATTGTTCCTGGATGTGACAGGGGCTTTCGAAAGGGTTAATTATTCAATTATAAAATACCATCTCTTTTTTTGTCTGACCTTTCCCAGCAGGTTACAGTAGGAGCTCCAGTTTGGCAGAGGGTCCCTCAGGGCTTTGCCCTTTCTGCTTTTCTATTTAATCTTGCAACAAGTTCAGTCTTTGCTTTCCTTCAGAAAGCAATTAAAAGATTTTTTTTTCTTCAACACGCCTTTGAAAGTTCTTCAGCCCTATTTTGTGGTAAGAGTTTACAGTTTACAATTTTATGATGTTATTTATATTTATATATATTTTATTATTATTATTATGAATGTCTTCTTTTTGTAAGTTGCCTAGAATCACAGATAGTGTGGGATTTACATTTTGTAAATAAATAAAATCTTTACCTGCAATATCTTGGGTGACTTGAGCATAGGTTGGTGATATGATTTTTCTCACTTTTCAACTTCATGCCATATTTACTATTTTGAAACTCACTGTTTGAATCAGGTTTCTGGCTGGATGTCTAAGAATTGTTTAAAGCTGAATATAAAGAAAACAAAAACCCCTCGTTGTTTCAGAAGACCCTATTCTAGGACTTCCAGCTCAACCGGTCTTTGGTGATGTCATTACTTTGTACCCCAAGGTTACCCACCTAGACATAATCTTAGATGCGTATCTATGAAAGCTTAGAATAAGAAGGTCATGACCACATCTTTCTTTAAGTCACGTTTGTTACACTGGCTGAAGCAATATGTGGAACCTCGTGATTTTCAAACTGTATTGAAAGCTATGACATTGCCCATCCTTGATCACTGTAGTAATACTTACTTTGGTCTTCCTACTGAGAGGAGGAGGGGAGAGGCTGATGTGCATGGACCAGGAGAGAGACCTTGGGGTGATAGTGTGTGAGGATCTCTAGGGGGCAACGCAATATGATGAGATGGCTCAGGCCCACCCAACAGTAGCACACGTTTAATGGTAGCTGGTGGGATCCCAAGCTCAGCCAGCTGAAGACTTTCTCCTGATGGTAATGAAAACGCTACTCTCCACGATACCAGCACCTGCGCATGCTGCTGCAGACTGCCAAGGTGGAAAGAAGCATTTTTTCACTAGCTGAGATATTTTTTGGGTGGTGGTTGGGGGGGGGGGGGGGGGAGAACACTTGGTGCCTACCCACTTCTTGCCTAGGCCCACCCAAAATCTGTTGTCTGGCTACGCCCCTGTGAGATGGTAGTCAAAGTCAGAAGGATGCTAAACTGCACAGCAAGTGGCATAACCAGCAGAATGGAGGAGGTCATAAGGCCCCTATAAAGGGCATTAATGAGGCCTCATTTACACTACTGTGTTTAGTTTTGGAGGCCATATCTTGCTAAGGACATAAAGTCCTGCCCCCCCTCCCCCAATATTTAGACTATTTAGCTGCCTAAATGACACTTAGCTGGCTATCTGGCAATATTCAGCTGGGAATAGCTGGCTACAAAGCCAACTAAATTTGGTGGCTATCTTTGGTCACATCAATAGGTGGAATAACTTTGACCGGTTCCAACTTAACCGGCCAGTGCTGAATATCGGCTTGGCTGGTTAAGTTGAAACCGGCTTCATTGAAACCAGATATTCAATGCCAGTTACCCGATATGGCCAGGCATTGAATACCTGGTCTCAGCGCTGACTGTGGGAGGCAGCCCAGCTACCTCCTGCAGTCTAAATATTGGCCCCCTGGATTCTATATAAGTTGCCCAAAGTTAGGTGTGTAAATTTGGGTGACGATCGCAGATTCGCGTGCAAATTAATTAGCTAATCAAGTGCTAACAATCGGCACTCGTTTGGAGTTATGCGTACATTTGCCCTATGCCCTGCTCCATAACATGCGTGCCTAAATTTCACAGTGTGCGACTCCAAAGGTGGCATGGCCAGGGGAGGGGCATGGGCGGGTCAGGGGGCACAATGTTATAGAATACTGTCATTTGTACGCAGCTGTGGAATGCACTACCTACTCACTTGAAAACGATTAATGAATTAAGTAACTTTCGCAAATCTCTGAAAACCTATCTCTTTAACAAGGCCTACCACGAGAATCCATAACTAACTATAACACAACACCTATCCACCTTTATTCAGAATGGCTCTTTCTATAACTGCTTGACCAGATCCTCTTGTTTTCCTTGATTTCTTTGTAACACCAACTGTATTTTTACCTTGATATGGCGATGCCATAACAGGTCTTTGTAAGCCACATTGAGCCTGCAAATAGGTGGGAAAATGTGGGATACAAGTGCAATAAATAAATAAACTGGGTACCAGCATTTACACCAGCCTTTGTAATGGCCTTTATAGAATACTAGCTTAGTGTGCATTTTATACCTAACTTTGGGCACCAGCGTTTACACCTTCCAGAGGCTGATGTAAATGTGCGCTCCCGACTAGTACGTAAGTACATAAGCAACGCCATGCTGGGATAGACCAAGGGTCCATCGAGCCCAGCACCCTGTCACCGACAGTGGCCAAAAGAACAAGCAATTTGTCCCGCCCATCCTAGAAATAGTGTATTATTCCCTCGACCATTCAGTAACATTTTATGGCCTTTTCCTCCCGGAAGCCGTCCAACCTTTTTTTTGAAGTCCGCTAAGTGAACCGCCTTAACCAGAGTTTAACTACATGTTGAGTGAAGAAAGATTTCCTCCGATTCATTTTAAATTTACCACACTGCAGCTTTGTCGCATGCCCCCTTGTCCTTAGTGTTTTTGGAAAGCGTAAATAAACGCTTCACATCAACCCGTTCAATTCCACTCACTATCTTATAGACCTCTATCATATCTCCCCTCAGCTGCCTTATCTCCAAGCTGAAGAGCCCCAGCCTCTTCAGCCTTTCCTCATATGGAAGTCGTCCCATCCCCTGTATCATCTTTGTCGCCCTTCTCTGCACCTTTTCCAATTCCACTATATCTGTTTTGAGGTGCGGTGACCAGAATTGAGCACAATACTGGAGGTGCGGTCGCACCATGGAGCGATACAACTGCAGAATATCCTTATTTTTGTTTTCAATCCCTTTCCTAATGATACCCAACATTCTATTTGCTTTCCTAGCAATGAGTTGTGGCAGTTACGCACAGAAATAAAGATCTTCTATAACAGTGCTTCCCCAAGTCCGGTCCTGGAGTACCCCTTGCCAGTCAGGTTTTTAGGATATCCACAATGGATATGCGTGAAAGAGATTTGCATATCATGGAGGCAGCATATGCAAATCAAGTTCATGCATATTCATTGTGGATATCCTGAAGACCTGAATGGCAAAGGGCGCTCCAAGGCTGGACTTGGGAAACACTGTTCTATAACACCATACCTAAATTCTGGCAATGCCTCTGACCCACCCATGCCCGTCCCATGGCCACTTCTCCTTTAGAGTAGTTCACTATGAAAATTAGATGTTCAGGGCATATGGCAGATCTGTGCTTCACTCCTAATGACTGCCAATTAAGTACTTGTTAACACCAATTATTATTGCCAACTAAACCATTGCTTTGTGCAAGGATCAAAAATTGAGCACCTTATACAGAACCCCCCCCCCCCCCCACCACATGTTACTGTGATTGTGTTTGTCCATTGCAGCTTGTGCAAAATGCTGCTAGGCTTATAGTTAATTGATTAAACATAGTAACATAGTAAATGATGGCAGATAAAGACCTGAACGGTCCATCCAGTTTGCCCAACAGTCACACTCACTATCAAGTCATGATTAAACCAACAATAAGTGCGATATAAAATACTTGGTCATTGTCTCTCTTTGGCATTTTTGGGACATAGACCGTAGAAGTCCACCTGGCCCTGTCAATAGGTTCCAACTACTGAAGTTGCCGTTGAAGCCCACTCCAGCCTATCCAAATCTATCTTGTCATTTACGGTTCACAGACCATAAAAGTCTGCCTGGCATTGTCCTCACATTCCAAATTACTGCAGTTTCCGTTGAAATCCTCTCCAGCCCATCCTAAACTGGATTGCCATATATTGGACCCAGATCGTATAAGCCTGCCCAACACTAGCCTTAGTTCTTCACAGCCAAAGTTGCCATCTAAGCACCACTCAACATGCAAAAACACATGTAACCATTTAAGTTTTGTTTTTTATACCATTCGTTTTCGAAATAGAGTTTCTCTGTGTTCATCCCATGCCTTTTTAAATTCCTAGTTTGTGCACTCTTTATTAGCTGCCTCTTTTCCAACAGTTGGTGTATAAAGTTGCTTTGATAGTTTTCAAAGCTTCCGTGCTTGGTATAGTAGTACAACTCACTGTTGTCTTGAGTCCTTACCTTCCATGATGTTCTAATCATTCTTCCTAAGGGGTACTTATGGAACTGCTTTCTTTCAAATCTTTTCCTCAGGTGACAACATGGAATTGAGTTTCTTTCGATGGCGGGGCTTCAGATGTGGACTTGTCTCCCAACTGTGCTCTGTCATGGTTTGGGGTGGGTGAGCTCTTGGGCCACAGTCAGGTAAGCTGTCTATCCGACTTGAAGGGTAGGCAGGCCCCAACTGGTGGCAAGAGAGTCTCGACCCCCTGGTGAAGGCCAGGCTAGAGAATAGCTCTTAAAAGAGCTCTTGGGAGCAGGTCTGACAGGGTCAGGACCTGAGGGTAGCTCCAAAGAGAGCTCTGGAGACAAGACCAGAACTGGACTTGTACCAAGGCTGGAGATGGGCAGGAACCAAGACAGGACTAGGCAGGAACCGAGGCTGAAGGCAAGGAGGAACTGAACAGGAACCAAGACTGGAGACGGCCAGGAACCAAGACTGGAGACGGCCTGGAACCAAGGCTGAGGACAGGTAGGAACCAAGACTGAAGGCAAGGCTGGAACTGAACTGGAACCAAGACTGGAGATGGACTGGAACCAAGGTTGAGGGAAAGGCTGGCAATGAACAGGAGGCATTCACAAAAGATGAAGCAAGTTGATTTGTTGCAAAGGTGAGGGAGAGAAGCTCTGGGATCCCTTATGAGACCCACACCTCATAATGTCATCTCTGGGCGTCTGGGCCAATTTCCTGCCTCTGGCTCTTTAAAGCCTCATCTTTGGCATGTGCACGTGCCTGAGGTGCAGTCTGTCGGTGCCACCTGAAGAGAGATGCATCGGGCCAAAGGGGTGTCCTGGAGCACCAGGAACAGGTGAGCAGGTGGCTCGGTGTAACTGGAGACTGCTGGAGACCCAGACAAGCTGAGGCACCTGACTATCAGGAGCAACAGGTAAGTCGGGGTTAAGAGGCATGGCCATGACATGTTCTGAGTTCAATTTGATCATATTCCATTTCGAAAGTTGCTGAAGACTCATTTGTTCCAGACTGACTCTTCTAATTTCTCTGTGTTTTACGCTATGTAATTTTTGTTTTGTTTGGTATCATAATTGTTTGATATAATATTTCTGATATTTGCCTTGCTACCCACCGAGATTTGTTGATGATTGATTAGAGGCTAGAAATAAAACTGAAAAAAAAATTTGATTTAAATGATGGTGCTGTCAGACTTGTGAGTTCTTGTACCAAGTACAACGCTGCTGAGCCTGGTACTTGGACCAGGTTCTGCTTGGCGGCTGGACAACCCCGGGTTTCACCTTCACTGACCGCCGTTCCCCAGAGGTTGAGCCCCTAGGTGCGGGCGGCCTGCAGGACTTACGAGACGGAGTTAGAAGCATGGTGATGAATGTATCGGCCAGGCAGGCAGCAGTTCAAGAGAGTAATCCAGGTACAAGCGGCAGTCAGTAGGCAGGCGGCAGGCAAGAGAGTAATCCAGGTACAGGCAAGTCAGTAGGCAGGCGGCAGGCAAGAGAGTAATCCAGGTACAGGCGAAAGTCAGTAGGCAGGCGGCAAGCAAGAGAGTAATCCAGATGCAGGTGAAAGTCAGTAGGCAGGCGGCAGGCAAGAGAGTAATCCAGATGCAGGTGAAAGTCAGTAGGCAGGCAGCAGACAAGAGAGTAATCCAGGTACAGGCGAAAGTCAGTAGGCAGGTGGCAGGCAAGAGAGTAATCCAGGTACAGGCAAGTCAGTAGGCAGGCAGCAGGCAAGAGAGTAAACCAGGTACAGGCGAAAGTCAGTAGGCAGGTGGCAGGCAGAAGGGTATTTATTTATTTATTTTATTTACGTTAATTTATATACCGTATCTTATTGCTACTGCAAGACAGAACAGTTTACAATTTATAAAAAAGAAGCAATACAATATGTACAGGTTGGACAAACATTAGAACTCCAGTCATTACAGGAAAGCACAGCAAACCCACAAACTAGCTACATAAGATGAAAAACAGTATAACTCATGATTTAGTATACAGGAGAACAGCGCAAATACAAGATTAAATACATAATATAATCTACACAGACAAACAATACAGTTTTGATTTAATATATATTACAGATGCCCATTTATAACCTTTCTTCCATTATTCTAAATTCTGTTCTACATAATTGATAAAGTAGAAGGTTTTCAAAAGTTTCCGAAAATGAAAGTAAGATTTCTCAAGTCTGATCTCTTTTGGAAGGCCATTCCAAAGAGAGGGAGACAAATAGAAAAAAGCCGAATTCCGTGTAGATTCCCATCTAGCCCTAGCGAGAGGAGGAATCACTAACCTGTTGTCTGTCAGGGATCTAAGGGTTCCTGTGGCAGTGTAAGGAATAGTTAGATTTGACAGATAGTCAGGGTTTAGTGTATAAAAAGCCTTATGGGTAAAAACTAAGGCTTTAAACTTAACTCTTGCTTCAACCGGAAGCCAATGCAGTTGATGTAGTAAAGGTGTTACTCTGTCATCCCTCCGGGCCCTACAAATCATATGTGCTGCAGTATTCTGTATTCTTTGTAGTCGTTTCAAGCTAGCTTGAGTGATCCCTGCATATATGATATTACAATAATCTAAGCGTGAGGTAATATAGGCAGATGTCAACGTTTTAAGGGAATCCTTACTAATTGAATTCCTAACTGACCGAAGTCTCCTAAGATGGAAAAAAGATTTTTTCACTATGTTGGATATTGTTCCTCAAAAGTCAGAGCAGAATCGATTATAACCCCAAGGTATCTAAAGGATTTAACTGTAGGGATGTTCTGGCCAAATAGCATAGGTACCACTGCTGGACATGTGCCCTGTCCTACTATCCAAGATGTTATAGTCTTATCTGGATTTAATACTAATTGATATGTTGTGAGCCAATCTGCCACTTTATCCAGACAGATTTGTAGCGGTGTAAGATCCATATTAGATGGTTTAACATAATGAATAAGAAGAAAATCGTCCGCATAAGAATAAAAACTAATACCCATTGTTTGAATGAGAAGTGCCAAGGGACTGACATACAGATTAAACAGTAATGGGGACAGGACCGATCCCTGTGGAACCCCACATGGTAGATTGTATATTGTAGAGGACGATTGCTGCTGAACTACTTTAAATGAACGTTCGGTAAGAAAAGATATAAACCATTTCATAATTGTCCCTGAAAGACCAATCTCACCTAATCTGTCAAGAAGTAGTTTATGATTAATTACATCAAAAGCTGCAGATAGATCAAGTGAAACAACCAAGGCAATATAGCCATGCTCTAGTTTTGCATGAATCTCACTTAACAGCGAAGTCAGGATAGTCTCTGTGCTATGGCCTTTCCTAAAGCCCGATTGTCTAGGATGTAGCAAATTTTTGGAATCCACATAAGTTTGCAATTGTCTGAACACTATTGTCTCTATCAATTTGGATAGGAACGGAAGATTAGAAACTGGTCTATAATTGTTGGGTGTTATAGGATCTAATGAGGGCTTCTTCAGAATAGGTAATCCAGGTACAGGCAAAGTCAGCAACGAGGGACCATTAGATAAGAAGCAGACTACAGAGTTAGAAACACCTACCGAAGTAGAAGCTGAAGCATGGTCCAGGGAGAGCTCAGCTGATAAAGTGCTGGCATCTGACATCAGCAGGGATAAGGGGCACAGCCATAGGACAAGAGCAGGGGAAGCAAGAACCAGACCAATAGAAGCAAGGAAAGCCAGGCAGAGGAAGAGCAGACCCAGGTGGGTGGAAGCAAAGCAATCAAGGAGCCTGGATGCCAGGCAGAGAGAGCAGAAACAGGTGTATGGAAGCAAAGCAATTAAGGAGCCTGCAACCACTGCTCTCTGAACAAACCCAGAGAGGACTACACACACATGCTCAGGCAGTGCCAGTCAAGTGTGCGTGTCGACAGGACCCCGCGCAGCCCGAGGACACTGCTTGCATTGAGGTAGGGGACATGTCAGGTGCCACCATTTATAAAGACATAGATTTTACAAATTTTAGACATGCTAGATAATGATTGTCATTAGTCTCAAAACTTAATTTGTATATTTTTGAGTATTATTTTAGGATCATACTGGATTTAGCATGTATATTTGAACTCTCCAAATGTTGTGTTTTTTTTCTGTGCATATTTGAACTCTCAGAAGATTTTAACCTGTCGTTAAAATCGTGTATAGTACCTGAAGATTGGAGGGTGGCCAATGTAATGCCAGTTTTTAAAAAAGGTTCCACAGGTGACTGGATAAAATAGTGGAAATCATTATAAAGAATAAAATTACAGAACACATAGATAAACATGGTTTAATGGGACAAAGTCAGCATGGATTCAGCCAAGGGAAGTACCTTGTTGCCAAAGGATGTGGTAACAGCGGTTAGCATGTCTGGTTTAAAAAAAGGTTTGGACAAGTTCCTGGAGGAAAAGTCCATAGTCTGCTATTGAGACAGATACGGGGAAGCACTGCTTCCCTGGGATTGGCAGCATGGAATGCTGCTACAATTTGGGTTTCTGTCAGGTATTCGTGACCTGGATTGGCTACTGCAGGAAGCAGGATACTGGGCTAGATGGACCATTGGTCTGATCCAGTATAGCTATTCTTATGTTCAGGTTTTTTGCCTCATCATGAATCACAGTCAAAAGATTTCACACAGGTAGGGTGGGACTTTGATTTTATTTCTTGTACTGTGGGCTGAAGAGAACCTGTTTCTGTTGGGCTGTGGTGCCAATACTTCATTTGCAGCAAGCTATTCACCTTTATTTCCTTGCATGATAAAAGACAGAATGAGACAACTGAGGCAGAATTGTTTTTTAAAAGAGGAAGTCTTAATTCCAGTAACAAACATCCTGCACTTTGACAGCCTCCTCCTGCTCCTTTGAACTTCTAAGTCAATCAAAACAAATCTATGGAAGCTTTAGTGTGATGAGTTTTTCCTTGCTCTTTATCCAGAGATTTTCTCCATGTTAAACTCTGTTCCTCCTCCTAACTGGAGATGGTGAGTACATCAAAATGTAGATGGTGCAACAAACACTAATTCCTCTCAATGTGCTCTTCCTCAGCTTCCCCCCCCCCCCCCCCCTCCCATCTTCCCACCACCAGCTAGTCCCATTTCCACCTGCCCTCCTGCATAGCCCTCTCCCTGTAAGGACTTTCTTCTTGTAGGGGGTCTTTCACTAAAGCTTAGCTCGAGTTATCTGCAGCAGGGCCCATTTTATTCCTATGGGACTTGCTGCAGATAACTCGAGCTAAGCTTTAATAAAAGGCCCCCTTACTTTTTTATCTCTCTGATTTCTTTGTTTTTTTTGGTAATCAATAGAAATAAAACAAAATAAAACATGAAAAAGAAAATAAGATGATACCTTTTTTATTGGGCATAACTTAATACATTTCTTGATTAGCTTTCGAAGGTTGCCCTTCTTCGTCATTTCTTGATTAGCTTTCGAAGGTTGCCCTTCTTCATCAGATTGGAAATAAGCAAATGTTGGTAGATGACAGTATATCTAAGTGAACCATCAAAGCATTTCAGTGGCAGTCTAACAGGATGGGGGTAGATTGGTTTGGTTTTTTTTAGTAATGTGATTGCACCATATATGCTACATCTGGCCACTAGATGTCACCATTGTGTGGTGGCTGAGACGCCTCTTTCTCTGTGGGTGCCATGAGGAATGTAATTTAACCCAGCAGTCCTACAGGTGTATGGTAATGCTGTGCAGTGTGTTCATCCTTTGTATATTAAAATTGAAAAAAAAAATCACCTCACCTCTTTCTTCCCCTTTCCTTGCTCTCTATTTCTCTTCAGGGCATGATGAAACAAACAGTGTGCACTCCAGAGACATTCTGCCATTTCTTATCTAGCAAGCTCTGCTCTGCTACATGAAATGCTCTGTTTTCATAAAATAATTTAACAAGGATTCCTGACAACTCCTGAGAGCCCCCTGCAGAACATCACTGTGAACTGGCTGTCAAAGTGCTGTTTTAACTGGGAAACCTACAGCCTCTGGAGAAAGGAAATACTACTACTTCAGGCAAGGCCACTGTAGGGCAGAACTGTAACAATGCAAACGAGACCAGAACAAGGACAGTACCAGAATTTTGCAGACTCACAGCTCCAACTTGGGCCTTGTTTCCTAATGCTAACTTCTGCAGAAAATCATAAACTGTTTATATCTGGGGAAATTTTAAATAACATAGTAGATGACGGCAGAAAACGACCTGCATGGTCCATCTAGTCTGCCCAAGATAAACTCATATCTTGAATTTGTACCTGTCTTTTTCAGGGCACAGACCGTATAAGTCTGCCCAGCAGTATTTCCCGCCTCCCAACCACCAGTCCCGTCTCCCATCACCGGCTCTGGTACAGACCGTATAAGTCTGCCCTCCCCTATCCTAGCCTCCCAACCACCAACCCCACACGAAGGTAAAAGGTATGTGCGTATTCTCTTGGAGGAGCGGAGGAGTAGCCTAGTGGTTAGTGCAGTGGACTTTGATCCTGGGGAACTGAGTTCAATTCCCACTGCAGCTCCTTGTGACTCTGGGCAAGTCACTTAACCCTCCATTGCCCCAGGTACAAAATAAGTACCTGAATATATGTAAACTCTTTGAATGTAGTTGCAAAAACCTCAGAAAGGCGGTATATCAATTCCCATTTCCCTTTCCCTATTTCAGATTCTAAATGGAATGTTGCTACTATTGGAGATTCTACATGGAATGTTGCTATTCCACTAGCAACATTCCATGTAGAAGCCTGCCCTTGCAGATCAGCAACGCGGCAGTGCAGGCTTCTGTTTCTGTGAGTCTGACGTCCTGCTCGTATGTGCAGGACGTCAGACTCACAGAAACAAAAGCCTGCACAGCCACATTGCTGATCTGCAAGGCAAGCTTCTACATGGAATGCTGCTAGTGGAGGAGTAGCCTAGTGGTTAGTGCAGTGGACTTTGAGCCTGGGGAACTGAGTTCAATTCCCACTGCAGCTCCTTGTGACTCTGGGCAAGTCACTTAACCCTCCATTGCCCCAGGTACAAAATAAGTACCTGAATATATGTAAACACTTTGAATGTAGTTGCAAAAACCTCAGAAAGGCGGTATATCAAGTCCCATTTCCCTTTCCCTATTTCAGATTCTAAATGGAATGTTGCTACTATCTAAGATTCTACATGGAATGTTGCTATTCCACTAGCAACATTCCATGTAGAAGTAGAAGCCTGCCCTTGCAGATCAGCAACGCAGCAGTGCAGGCTTCTGTTTCTGTGAGTCTGACGTCCTGCTCGTACGTGCAGGACGTCAGACTCACAGAAACAGAAGCCTGCACAGCCACATTGCTGATCTGCAAGGCAAGCTTCTACATGGAATGCTGCTAGTGGAGGAGTAGCCTAGTGGTTAGTGCAGTGGACTTTGAGCCTGGGGAACTGAGTTCAATTCCCACTGCAGCTCCTTGTGACTCTGGGCAAGTCACTTAACCCTCCATTGCCCCTGGTACAAAATAAGTACCTGAATATATGTAAACCGCTTTGAATGTAGTTGCAAAAACCTCAGAAAGGCAGTATATCAAGCCCCATTTCCCTTTGTGCAGACATTCCTGCATTCTCAAAAGAGGAGGTATATGTGTATTTCTGCTTTGAAAACTACTCCAGGATAAATTTACTTTTGTACCTGCTTTTTGAGATGCGCAAATTTCTCAGTTAAATTTTGCAGATGCCAGATTTTCAAAACTGTGTTCATCCATTCAAACCCTTCTCCAATCCTACCTTGGGGAGTATCTCTTCAAAGAGCAGGTAAACTTACAGGTATACAGATGTACGTGTAACCCTGTGTTAGTTTGGGAACTATGATAGAGGGGTCCTTTTACAAAGGCGCACTGAAAAATGGCTTGCAGTAGTGTAGGCGCGGGTTTTGGGCACACGCCAATCCATTTTTTAGCACACCTGTAAAAAAAGGCCTTTTTTTTGCCGAAAATGGATGTGCGGCAAAATCAAAATTGCCGCGTGTCCATTTTGGGTCTGAGATCTTACCGCCAGCCATTGAACTAGCAGTGAAGAATCCGGGCGGTAATGACGTACACGCATCAAATGCCACTTGGCGCGTGTCTGTTACGCACGCCCGAAAATAAAAAACTATTTTTTCAGATGAGCGTATTGGATGCACACCAAAAATGAAATTACCGCATGAGCCACATGGTAGTCGGGCAGTAACTCCATTTAGGCGCACATTCAGCGCACGTAGACGCTTACGCAGCTTAGTAAAAGAGCCCCAGAGTGAGCCCTGGACAGCAAGTCACTGGGGAAGTGATTGGAGGATCTGGGAGGAGCTCACTGGTTATAAATAGGAAGTCTTTAGAGGGAAGGCTGTCCTTGGTTGCCTGAGGTTTAAGCTGCCTATAGCCCCCCTATCAAGTGACCCATTGTAATTAAGGGGGGGGGGCCTTGAGGTGCCTTGTCCAGAGGATTGGATTCATGGGCAGTAAGCTGTCGAGTTTGCATCTGTCATTTGAGGAGACAGAACCTCGGGCGGATTTGGGGAGTCCGACCTGTAACTGGGGCTTGGGTAGGATGCAATCCACCCGTGGCTGAAGCGAGACCTTCAAGGAGTATCCTGTAGGAAAATACAGTCATAAGGAGTCCAGCCCTGATGGTACTGAAGTGCATCGGGAGAGTGACATCTGCCCTGGGCTAGATCAGGCTACAGGACAGGCATAAGGGTTTTGCACATGTGTTAACCAAGAAAAGATTATTGCTGTGATCATCTTGAAAGCATACATGATTTCAACCATACTGTATCATAAGTACATAAGTAATGCCACACTGGGAAAAGACCAAGGGTCCATCGAGTCCAGCATCCTGTCCACGACAGCGGCCAATCCAGGCCAAGGGCACCTGGCGAGCTTCCCAAACGTACAAACATTTTATACATGTTATTCCTGGAATTGTGGATTTTTCTCAAGTCCATTTAGTAGTGGTTTATGGACTTGTCCTTTATGAAACCGTCTAACCCCTTTTTAAACTCTGCTAAGCTAACTGCCTTCACCACGTTCTCCGTCAACGAATTCCAGAGTTTAATTATGCGTTGGGTGAAGAAAAATTTTCTCTGATTTGTTTTAAATTTACTACACTGTAGTTTCATCGCATGCCCCCTAGTCCTAGTATTTTTGGAAAGCATGAACAGACGCTTCACATCCACCTGTTCCACTCCACTCATTATTTTATATACCTCTATCATGTCTCCCCTCAGCCGTCTCTTCTCCAAGTTGAAAAGCCCTAGCCTCCTTAGTCTTAGCGGGAAGTCGTCCCATTCCCGCTATCATTTTAGTCGCCCTTCGCTGCACCTTTTCCAATTCTTTCTTGAGACGCAGCAACCAGAATTGAACACAATACTCAAGATGCCGTCGCACCATGGAGCGATATAACTGCATTATAACATCCTCACACCTGTTTTCCATACTTTTCCTAATAATACCCAACATTCTATTCGCTTTCCGAGCCGCAGCAGCACACTGAGCAGAAGGTTTCAGTGTATTATCGACGACGACACCCAGATCCCTTTCTTGGTCCATAACTCCTAACGTGAAACCTTGCATGACGTAGCTATAATTCGGGTTCATTTTTCCCACATGCATCACTTTGCACTTGCTCACATTAAACGTCATCTGCCATTTAGGCACCCCAGTCTCCCAGTCTCGTAAGGTCCTCTTGTAATTTTTCACAATCCTCCCTCGATTTAACCACTTAGAATAACTTTGTGTCATCAGATTTAATTACCTCACTAGTTACTCCCATCTCTAGGTCATTTATAAATATGTTAAAAAGCAGCGGTCCTAGCACAGACCCCTGAGGAACCCCACTAACTACCCTTCTCCATTGCGAATACTGCCCATTTAACCCCACTCTCTGTTTCCTATCTTTCAACCAGATTTTAATCCACAGCTATTCAGTTTTAATAAATGTTCCAACCGTTCTTGATCCTCCAGAGTGTCGTGAGGTTCCTGACTATGAAAGCTGATGGGACCTGGACCTAAGTAAGTGTCTCTTGACCCCAGTGTGAGCTCTGGACCAGCACAGCTCCTAGCTGACCAAGAAAGACTGGTAGTAAGTAGTGAATGGCCTGAGAGTATAGTGTGACTGTTGAACCTGAAACAGTTAGGAAAAGAGCATTATCTCCTTGTGGTCTGGGTCCAGAGCCAGACCTGACATTTTGGGTTGGTTTTTTTTTGTGTGGGGGAGAATTACATAAGTATTGCTATACTGGTACAGACTGCCGAAGGTCCATCAAGCCCTGCATCCTGTTTCCAACAGTGATCAATCCAAGTCACAAGTACTGTAAGGGGTTTGAGAGAAGACTGTTTCAAGGAGGGCGAAGGCAGAGACAGGAGGGAAATGTGCTCGGGAGGAAGAGCAAATGTCATTCACAGGTTCCTTATAGACATGGAATTCACCCCCTAGTGGCCAAAAGGCCGACCAGAATAATAACTAAGGATAGGGACTACCATTCCCACAAACCACCAGACCCTATGCAGGACTCACAGGAAATAGAGGGGGAGGGACAGGATTGGGAGATGGTTTCCAATCAGGGAGATGGGGAGCAGCTTGTAGAACCCTGTGGGGAGGAGGAGGATATGGAATGGGATAAAATGGAGGCAGAGGAAGAGATGGAGGAGGAGTATATGGAGGTGTCAGCACTAACACAGTCTCCGGGTGGCCAGGTAAGAGGTTTCCTAGCTGCAGTATTACCTCAACTGTTTAAAATTGGGGAAACAAAACTGGTGCAGTTGGGGAGGAACCTGTGGAGGAGAGCAACTCAGCAGATTTACTGTGCATAGAAGGGAGTGCCTTGAAAGGTGCGACTGGGACTAAAATCTCCGTAGAGGAGGAGGTTGAAGCTATGTTGATGAAATGAACTGTTTGTGAAAAATGAAAGTAGCCAGTAAACTACCTGAGAACAGCAGGTAGTGCCAAGAGAAATTGGGCTGTGGTTAAAACATCTTGAAACAGGAACTTGAATTATATTCTTGAGGTGGAATAAATGTAAGAGACTTGAGGTGAAGAGCTGTCCTGTAATGATGAAGTTGAAACTGGAATAAGTCTGTGTGACTGGACCAAAGCTATCCAAACCTTTTTTAAACCCCGCTAAGTTAACTGCTTTTACTACATTCTCTGGCAACGAATTCCAGAGCTTAATTACATGTTGAGTGAAGAAAAATTTCTCCAATTTACTATTTTGTAGCTTCATTGCGTGCCCCCTAGTCCTAGTATTTTTGGAAAGAGAAAATAAGCGATTCACATCTACCCATTCCACTCCACTCATTATTTTATAGACCTCTATCATATCTCCCCTCAACTGTCTTTTCTCCAAGTTGATCAGCCCTAGCCGCTTTAACCTTTCCTCATAGGGAAGTCATCCCATCCCCTTTATCATTTTCGTTGCCCTTCTCTGCACCTTTTCTAATTCCACTATATCTTTTTTGAGATGCGGTGACCAGAATAGCATACAATATTCGAGGTGCAGTCGCACCATGGAGCAATACAAAGGCATTATAATGCCTTCATTTTTGTTTTCCATTCCTTTCCTAATAATACCTAACATTCTTAGCTGCCACAGCACACTAAGCAAAGGGTTTCAACATATCATCAACGATGACACCTAGATCCCTTTCCTTGTCGGTGACTCCTAATGTGGAACTAGGCATATAGGTATGAGTAGTGCTTGGTATACTCCTAAATAATGCCTGAGAGTGCACTTGATAATGGATTTCTAAGTAAACAGTCTGTTCTGCATTAACATAAACTATATCAGGGGCGTAGATACGGGTGGGCCCAGGCCCATCCAATTTCGGCTCAGGCCCGCCCACCCAAGTGCACACACTGCAGCAGCCTTTTTTCACATGTTTTCTGCTGTGTGAGTCATCTTGTAGGGCACCTACTCAGCTGATCTCCAGGCTCCAGCCCAACTACCTTTCGGGCTTGCAGAGGCAGACTCGGCAGTCGGCACTGAAATGCAGGTCACGTCACGCAGCTCATTGTTCCATCCTACGCGGTATGACCGTATGACGTGGCTGTGCGCGGCGGCATGCTCAGCCTCGCTCTCGCTGCGCTCTGCCCACTCCAGTGTCTAGCAGCAGCAGTTCAGGAACAGTGCTGTCGGCTGCCCAAGAAGTAAGCTCATTTGGCGGGAAGGAGGTCTTCAACTGGCGGGGCTTGGGGATACCCGTCAGCTCAGGTATTCCATTTGCTTTGGGAGGGAGAGAGAGAGGGCACTGGGAGGGGAGGCGGAAGTTAAATCTGGGATTTACTTTGGGAGAGTGGAGGCAGCAGCAGCAGACATGAGATTTTTGGCCCACCCACTTTGTTCTCCGGCCCACCCTAAATTGGCTGTCTGGCTACGCTACTGAACTACATGAACACTTATGGAAACCTTGGAAACACTGACATTTTTAAATGAAGTTGTATTATCCCACAACTTAAATTTGCCATTATAGTAGGCTTGAGTCTGGTCAACCTCAACACACATCACAGTATCCTGGAAAATAATTATTGCAGTGGCACATATAAAATGCCTTATTAAGCTGTAATAATAAAGTAAGTCTTCTTGTCCCTTCCTCTGGTTCTACTGCTTTCTCTCCCTGGAGTTCCTGACAGTGTTCCTTCCACCCCCTTCTCCCTTACATGAGGAACTGTGATATTGAACAAATAAGTATGTTTGTGTTCCTAGTCATGCATTCAAAGGTTATATAATCCTTTCAAGAAAGTCAGTTAATTGTTTAACTTATTAGTGGAACATAACCACAGAGGCATGATGGTATGGTCGCATTTTCAATATGGTAATACTAGAGCCCAGGTAAGGAACAGGTTATTTTGAGTTAGTCTTCATGTGGCTTACATTTGAAAATGCAGTGAAGCAAACTAATAGAATTCAATTATAACATGGGAGCAAGTAGATGGATAAGTCTGAAACATTTAACAAAATTGAGATTAGCATATTGTTAGTCTGGTTGTGAGCCCTTGGGCCCCGGCCGAGGCCTAGTATAGGGGTTAGGCCAAGGCCAAGGGTGGGCCGAGCAGGCACTACACACTACCCCAGCTAGCAAGCCCTGTACACACACGCAGCAACCAACTTGCACCTCCAGAAAAGGGAAGATAGGGCAATCAGGCGGGCCTCTCGGGAACCAATTCACTCAGAATTCAAGCATGCAGGCCTCACGGCCTAACTGGAACCAATTCATACTTAGGGAGGGGAGAAAGAGACTAAATGAGGGGCCCCCCACGGGGACCGGAGCACCAGCAACACCCCCGGTGCTGGTAATCAAGGAGAAAGGGAAGCATACACAGAAACACGTCAAGCCATAGCCCACCACACACAAAGAAGGTGAGGGACTGGAATATAAGATACTGTAGGCAGAGACCCTCAGCAGATAGGGAAGGGAAAAGTCAGAATAATGGAGTGTGGAGCCTAACACACACACCCCACACAGAAAGGGACAGTGCTCTGTAATACAGGAGGTAGCACAGCAAAGAAAGGACTGAAACAGTCACAAAGGGAAGACTGCCATAAACAGACAAGTGCCAGAAGCAGAGAAGCTCTGCAGACAAAGGGTTAAACCGAGCTCAGCACACACACACCAACCAGAGGCAGGGCAGACTGCAGACAACCAGTTAATTGGGAGTATAATGAAAGAGCAAACAAATAACCCCCACTGAGAGAAACAAATGGGTCCCAAGTCTGCTACAAGGGCAGGACCTGCCAAGCAGAAAACAAACAGGGCACAAAGGGAACTCTGAAGGAAGGGGAAGCAAAACAAACAAACTGGAACAGAACGAGGTAGGAACTCACCACAAAGCACCACAGCCAAACAGAGAACCCCAGGTGTAGTGCGAGAGGTAATTAAACACACGCAGGCAGCAGCCGCCAGACAGAGACAGAGCAACAAAAACTGCAAGCAAGGAAAGGAGTAATAACTCTACGCAAGCACAGAGCTAATAGCTCAGACAGAGCAAAGGTAAGACTTCAGCAGAATTGAAGTAATGCCAAAGCAGGTGTTGTAGGGAAAGGTCAGCTTAAGTAGATCAGACTGACATCAGCTCAGCCCCTGATGGACCAATCAGGAGCAGTTCCAAGCATTCCCCTGTCTGACTAGCAGAATTCTAACAGAATCATAACACATATATACCCAACTGGGCATTTAAAAGTCTGTCCTTTTAATGATGCTGCATGTTCAGAAATCATAGCCATATGTATAGACATGCATACACCAGAACAAGCATCCATACACACATTGCAAAAGTAAACAACAATTTCTACAGAGTATATCCAAAACTTAATTTTATTTTCTCATTTCCATCTTCCAAAATCCTATACAGCAGATGTACAGATCAGTAAGACCCAAAGCAGTCCGATACAAGTAAAGTCAGAAACAACACAGTTTATACCTAATTGTACAACCCCTCTTAGGATTCACCTTTGCATTTAAAAAGCAAAATCATGGGCATGTAAAGACTGGATAAACGAATTAAAACAAAGTTTAAAGCAAATGCCCTTAATATGTAATACTTGGTAGCAATCATGAAACAGTGATGGACATTTCCCATAGCAAGCAACCTGAGCCAACAGATTTATTTTCCACTGAACATAATATGAAATTGGCAGCTAATAGGGTGCTGAACTGGACAATGTTGGCACATTTAGACTGACTGTGGACATTTCTGCATGAAAGAAACCCTTCCCTCATTATTCAATACCTTCTCTGTGAAATAGTAGTAATAAAAAAGGCAAGTGCGTTTTTATAATATATCACTGCATTCCACAAAACAAAAGGAGCAAGTTCCCACATGCCATCTTTTTCTTTTGATGTAGGCACAGGAAAATATTATGTTAAATGTTCCCAGGTCTCAACCTAATTAATGATTTTGTTAACTGTACTTATAAATAGTAAGTCTGACTGTCTGTTTTGGTGGCCCTTTACTGGGTGAAAACATCAGAATACAGTGAGTCCCTATAACCAGCCCCTCCAAATGACACAATGATTATGATTTAGAACTAGTTACTACTCTGACTGATAAAACAATACTTCCTCTGTGTACATCCCGATGCTGCACAAGCTGGCATGTTGAAAAATATAAGCGAGAACAAGTAAAAATGCCACCAACAATAAACAACGACAACATGGATCTAGATGCTCATAGAGTTGCTTGCTTTGTTTGGGTATCGGGTTGATGGGTGCGCAGAGGAGAGGGAAAAGGAGACAAACCTCATGGGCTTCAGCCGTCTCAATTTAACCGCCTTGGTCAGCTCTCTCCTATTCGCTTCCTTAGTTCTGGCTGCCAGCACTGCTGCCTTCTTCAATTTTCTGGGCCACCGGCAGCGTCAGTGAAGTGGTTGGGAGGCGGGGCTAGTGCTGGGCAGACTTATACGGTCTGTGCCGGGGCTGGTGGTTGGGAGGCAGGACTAGTGCTGGGCAGACTTATACGGTCTGTGCCGGGGCTGGTGGTTGGGAGGCAGGACTAGTGCTGGGCAGACTTATACGGTCTGTGCCAGAGCTGGTGGTGGGAGGCAGGGATAGTGCTGAGCAGACTTATATGGTCTGTGCCAGAGCTGGTGGTGGGAGGCGGGACTGGTAGTTGGGAGGCGAGGATAGTGCTGGGCAGACTTATACAGTCTGTGCCAGAGCTGGTGGTGGGAGGTGGGGTTGGTGGTTGGGAGGCGGGGATAGGGCTGGCCAGACTTATACGGTCTGTGCCCTGAAGAGGACAGTACAAATAAAAAAGTAGCACACATGAATTTATCTTCTTGGGCAGACTGGATGGACCGTGCAGGTCTTTTTCTGCCGTCATCTACTATGTTACTATGTAAGTAAACACACTGCCTTCGGCGGCCACGGAAGCTCTCCCTGTGTTGCAGCATCCCACCTACGTGGGACAGGAAATTGCAACAGAGGGAAAGCCTCCAGGCCACCGAAGGCAGTATGCTTACCTCACTGACACTGCCGGCAGCCCGGAAAATTGAAGAAGGCAGCGCTGCAGGAAGCTGGAACTAAGGGAGCGAGTAGGAGAGAGCTGAACAAGGCGGTTAGATTGAGAACAGGAGACGTAATGACGACTGAGGCAGGGAGTAGTGCCCAAAACCCAGGCACTTGACTGGCCATCAGGGTTGGGAGGCCTGAGGCTGGAATGGGGGGGGGGGGGGGGGTCTGAGCTCCCAAGTCCCACCGTAGCTACGTCACTGGTCTCAGATTACATACGCATAGGAGTATACCCACATAGTGGGCAGGCAGTTTTGTAATGTAACCCTGTAGGGTTAGAATAACCCTAATTAAAAAAAAAAAGGTTTTGTGTAATTGTAGGGTAGGGATTGCAAGCTACAGAGCGCTGTTTCAGTGAGACATTCACCTGTCTGCTGGTTGCCCTGGTAACCAGAGCAAAACATTCTAAAAGCTACTGTTACTGTATTGTAAGAATTATGAAAAATGTACTATGAAAAATGTTATCATTATTTTAATTATAAATGTCACTATTTGAAGAGTTTGTGAGAAAAAAAATAAGTTTATGTTGTGTGGTATAAAAAAAGATGTAAGTGGATATGAGATGGTGGGTAAAGGTACATCTGAACATTAACCGGGGTTGCAAATGTAAAAGAGGTGTGCATGTTGGGATGTTGGAGGAATGAGATGTTGCTGAAATGACTGTATATTGGTTAGGATAAAAAAATGCTTTTGTAAACATTTATTTTTAAATTTTCCCAGGGTGAATGTAACCCTGTATGATTAGAATAACCCTATTTTTTTTTTATAAAGTTTTTGTGTAGCTGTGAGATAGGGGTTTGCAAGCTATAGAGAGCTGTTGAGGTCAGGGATTCGCCTGTCTGCTGGTTGCCATGGAAACAAGGGCAAAACATTCTAAAAGCTGCTGTCACTGCACCTGGTAGTTGGGTGGGCAGCACTGTGAAGGAAAGTTGTGTGTCTGTATGTTGCATGAGAAAAGTATATTTTAAGTAAAGGCTTATCTGTGGAAGTAGAGAACTGTGTGATGTAGTTAACATTTTGAAACCTGTGGTGTTTTGGCTTCTAGCTGCATGTGTTTGTGCAGTGGGAAATGAGTCAGGTGTGAGGTAATAGTATATGTGACGTACAGTAGAGACAAGTTAACAGTAAAGAAGAGTTTTGTGTGAAGAGCTGAGTTGAGGATCTGAAGTGTGAGAGACAGTATAAGTTTAAGTGCCAGTTGAGTGGATGGATAACTGGGGTTGGTTGGTGTAGGCAGGGTTCCTAATTATTCTATTGAATTTTTTGGGAAAGGCAGAGAGGAAAAAATAACTGCGTCTTTTTAAAAATGTTATTTGCGCAGGCCTAGTTAGAGTTTAGGATTTCTTTTTTAGTTTGTTAAGCTAGGGAGTAGGTACCTGAAGAATAGAAGATCAGTCCTGTGGTTCCGAAGACTTTTGAAGCCGGCCAACGTATCGTGCTATAAAGAATTTGGACTGGGACTAAATAATGAGGCATTTGGGCCTGTAGAGAGGGGAGAGAGAGGGTGAGGGGTAAACATACTTACATATATGAGATCCTGCGTCCAAGATTCTTTATGTTCTGGAAGATAGAAGGGACAACAAAAAGTCAAGTTCTTGATGAGAGCTAAATTAGCCAAGAAAATGAAAAAGATATAAAAATGTCATTTTTAAAATGTATGTACTTATCTGAAAGTAGTGATGAGGTCTTATGGTCTTGAACCCTGTAATAAGAAAAAATAGAAATACTGTTTGTTTCGACAATTTTAAATGATTCAGCAATTTAAACTTTAATTATGAGAGCAATAAATGTTATCTATTTTAATGTTTAATTCCCTGGTGGGTGTTAAATTTGTCTGGGAACCCTTACCCTTTGCTCATGACGCCTTAACATCAATTGCTGTTGTTTGATGTAATACCAGGTGCTGCCACCAAGGGGTTACAGTAACAGGCATAATTTCATAAAACTTTCCACATGTAAAACAATGGAGTTGGAGTGGAGGAATAGCCTGATGGTTAGTGCAGTGGGCTGAGAACCTCCATTGCTCCAGGTAAAAATCTTACCCCGCCCCCCTTTACAAAGCTGCACTAGTGGCTGCCAGTGTGGTAATGTCAACACAGCCCATTCAAAGTGAATGGGCTGTATCAGCATTGCTGCGCTGTGTATATTCTTTCCTCTTTTTAGGCCTGTTACTAAGGGCTAGGCCTAAGGCCTGTACTGTCAGTTTGGTTCTCACAAGATGGCCTAACAAGTTATCTTTGCAACATACAGTGCTTTTCTCAGGAGCTGGGAGCTGAGATCATGCCTTTCATATAAGGTAACCTTGGCAGTTGCTGACAGGCTGAGGACACAGTGTGAGGGCTAAGGGAGATAGACAGAGAGAGGACACAAGGGTATTGTTCTATGTAATTTTTTTGCTCTGTGACTAACTGCACGCTATACTGATAACTGACTAACCAATGGCCACAGACTGTTCTTGTGCAAACACATAAGGAGAGACTGATAGAATACATGACCAATCCATATATGGTATAAGGCAACCTAATGGTGCTAGTTTATGGGAAATCACATGATTTATGAGAAATGGAATTTGCAACAGTATATATGTGATGTCGGGAGGTGTTAGGGGTGCAGTTTTGTTTTTCAGGATGTGCGCTGCTGACTGACAACCTGCTCCAAGAGAGAGAACTATTATTTATATTTTTTGGCTCTGTGACTAGCTAATAAAGGTAATTTACTAATGGAGTCTAAATTCTCTTTCTTATCTGTGTTTTCCCTCCCTGGGGGGGGGGGGGGGCTAAGAGATGGAAATACACAGCGGCTTTATAAAAAGGGGGAGGATTAGATTGTGAGCCCACTAGAGACAGAGAAAGTACCTACATATAATAAATGTAAACTGCTTTGAATGTACCACAGAAAGGCAGTATATCAAATCCATTACCCTTTGTGACCCTGGGCAAGTCACAACCTTCTGTTGCCCCAGGCACAATAAACTTACTAGAGACAGAGAAAGTATCTGTATATACCTCTGTTTGCATTATAAATGCAGTAAAACGGTTTACAATTAAAAATGGTTCAGAGGAATCTAAGGAGGTCAGAGGGTTAGAAAGAGAAAATAATAATAATAATAGCTAGATACTCCTTAGGGAGTAGCGGTATATCAAATATGAATACAACTTGAAACTATGTCTGATTGAATAGCCAGGTCTTCAAAAGGTTTTTGAAGACAGACTGAGAGGGTTCAGTTCTGAGCTCCAATGGGACAGTCTTCCATAGTTTGGGGGCAGTATATGCAAATGCAGTTTCGTGTGTTTGGTCACATCACAGATATGAAGGTGGCAGTAGCTGAAGGAGGGTAGCTGGGATGAGAGAAGCGTGCAAGAGGGGATGTAGGGCCGGAGATTAGAGTCCTTAGTAAAAGAACACCTAAATTTGTTAGACATTTTTTAAAGGGGAGGGGGATGGGGTGGTTAAAGGAAACTGGATTAATCAGAATGAAATTTTTGTCCTCCATGCCCAAGCACAGTGCAGTGTAATGTTAAGGTTCCTTTTATTACTCTTCAATAGTAAATAAACTAATATTAGAAATGCTTACTATATGGCCTTGGTAAAACTCTTATAATGTTGTGAGCTAAAGATGTTACCTGTGTCACCCACTATTGTGCAGGAACTTCTTTTTAAATCAAGGCATGTGCCCACTCTCCGGGTGATTATGGGCAAAAAGCAGTTTTTCTGAAATGCAAAGTCTAATAGTAACTGGTGAAGAGGAAACATCCCCCCCCCCCCCCCCCCCCGGAATTTATTTATTTATTTATGGGCTCTTTTAATAAAAGCATAGCACGTGCTAATGGAATTGGCAGGCACCAAATGCTAAGAAGCCCATTTTATACCTTTGGGCTTCTTAGCATTTAGTGCATGCTAATTTTATTAGCATACACTAAGGGCCCTGTTTACTAAGCCGCGCTGTAGGAGCACAAACTTTTTAGCACACTCTAACGATAGAGACACCCATTATATTCCTATGGGTGTCTGTTGCATTAGCGTGCGATAATTTTTAACATGCTATAAAAAGATTGCACACCTACAATGCGGCTTAGTAAACAGGGCCCTAAGCCTTAGTAAATGGGCTGGGGCTCCTTAGTCAACTAATTGTCCCATTTTTGAAACTAGCTGTTGGCTGGGGGTGATCATATCTGAAAAAAAGGGACTTCCAGGTAGATAAGGGAATAGTAAAAGCCAGAAGGATGGTTGGGTGCATAAGGCAAAGATTGGCCAGCAGGAAAATGGAGGTGACAGTGTCTCTGTAGAACTCTGGTGAGATCTCATTTGGAGTCCTGTGTAAGATTCTGGAGGACGCACCTTCGAAAGGAGAAACATCAGATGGAGTTAATCCAGAAGGTGACTACAGAAATGGTTAGTGGTCTTCATCAACAAGCATATGGGGAACATATTTAAAGATCTAAACATCCAAGGAGGGAATGAGAAGAGATGATAGAGACATTTAAATATCTCAGAGGAATAAATGCATAGGCGCCCGGTATAAGAGGCTTGGACAGGCTAAGCCTCCCCTGCTGTGCTCTGAGAGGTTTAAATTGTTGATTTACCTCCATCCTCACAGCAGGAGCTGCAGTGAAAGCCCTCTAGCCTTGTGTAACAATTGTAGAAATTGGTTTATGGTTTGTTTACCTTACTGCTGGGAGAGCAGGGGGAGTTTATGGTTTGTTTACCTTACTGCTGGGAGAGCAGGGGGGGGGGGGGGTTGGCTGGGTTGCCAGGGAGATATTTAACGAGGATGACTTCCTGACCTGCACTGAGAACAGATAGCAGCAGAATCGGACAACCAGACAACAAAGGTAGAAAAGATCATTTTATTTTCATTATAGTGTTTGGAATATGTCCACTTTGAGAATCAAGTGCTCAACATTAAAAGTTTATATTTATTTATTTACTTATTTATGGCATTTTATCCCACATTAAACATGAATTAGGGTGTTTTGTGGCTCTACATGAGAATTGTGATGATATGATCCCTTGTTTCATATTGTTGACAGTCTGCATTTTCCGTATGGGTGGTATATTGGTGTATTAGGTTCTGCCCAGTGTAATATTTATGGTACAGTAAAGTTCTGATTGTGTTTTTGCACAAAGTTGTGCATAGTGTTTTGTAGTTGAGCGATTGTGCTTAGAATATGCTTTGAGCAGCCACTTTATTCTTTGACATATGATACATATCTAATATCTAAATTTAATAAAAGGTATTAATTGTGACTTTTATCTTTATTTATTTATTTTTTTTCTGTGTGTTATCAGACAATTATGGATTTAAGCTCTACCCCTGGCCCCACCCCTAACCCCGCCCCCTTTAGCCTCCCCAAACAGTTGGACCACCGACGGCGACCGCCTATGAATAAATGCACAGGAAGTAAACCTCTTTCAACAGAAAGGAGGCTCTGAAATGAGGGTTCATGGTTAAGAGTAAATGGGGGCAAACACAGGTCTAAGGAAATATCTCCTTTACAGAAAGGGTGGTGGATGCAGATACAAGAAAGCATGGACAAGCACAGAGGGAGAAAAAAACTGTATTGTAAAACCGAGCAGTTGCTCTGGATGGGCCACATGGTATTTATGCACTGTTATATTCTGTGTTTCTATGAAATTGCTGTTGAAGCTACAGCGGCTGGTAGGCCTAAGTAAGGCGAATTGAGGCTCTGGTTAAGACCTCTTTGGGAAGAAGGGAGAGAACTGTCAGTATGGCAAGTCAGAAACAACTGCTCCAATGAGCAGGCGTTAATGATAAGCTTTGATGCAGAAAAGCGTTTGACAGAGTGGAGTGGCCCTTTCTGTACTCGGTGCTAGAGAAATATGGATTTCAAGGTAACTTTGTGCAGGCGATTAAAGCTCTGTATCACATGCCAAGAGCACAGGTGATGGTAAATGGCAATGTTTCGGGTGAAATTCAGATTAGTAGGGGAACCAGACAGGGATGTCCACTGTCACCTCTGCTTTTTGCCCTTCAGTAAGATCCTTTAGAGACATATATGGCTGTGCAGTGATATCGGGGGTAAAACTTAAGCAGCAAGAATTCAAGCTGGCTGCTTTTGCTGATGATTTGCTAATGATAATCACGAAACCGAAAACAACTTTGACGAATCTCTTAGAAATCTTCCAAGAATATGGAGATTATTTGGGATTCAAACTAAATTTAGAAAAGTCTGAAGCTCTTGCGCTCAACGTAGACATACAGAAACTATGGCCGGAAGGATTCCCCTTGAGACAATCTCACACCTCCTTTATATATTTGGGCATCTTGCTGCCGGCTAGACCAAAATAACTATATAAATTAAATGTAGTAAAATTACTGGATCAGACAAAGCAACAATTAGATTCTTGGGGTACATTGACGTTATCGCTGTTGGGTAGGATAACTCTTATTAAAATGGTGGTACTGCCGAGATGGCTATACGTCTTGCAGATTTTGCCCATAGTGATGATGCAGAAAGACATAAAGTGTTTCTATCGATTAATATTTAGGTTCTGTTGGGACAGAAAATGAGCTAAAATGCAGCAAAAATATATGTTGGGAGGTTGGAGACAGGGGGGACTGGGAATTCCCAATATTAGGTATTACAATATGGCATGCCTATTACGACTGGTGAGAGATAGGATCTTTCATGCCACTGAACACACATCTCTTGAGATAGAGGATGCGCTATTTAGCCCTTACCAAGTACTTACACTGATGCATGTACGGAGTAAGGAGATCCCTAATAGATTCCAACATAATGTTCTGCTCAAATCGTTAAGAGCAGCATGGAAATTTATAGGGACATTACTGGGAGGAGACCCGAGAACGACGGAATTTATAAGTCTTAGAGGCAACCCGGCATTTATACCCGGAATGGAGAATAAAAACTTTGCTAATTGGGAACAACTAGGTGTAATTACTTTGGCAGACGCCCTGAATGCGAATGGGGATATTAAGCCGCTGTCGCAGTTGCTCACACAAGGAGAAATGGGATGGAGGGATAAATTCGCGTATTGCCAACTTAAACACTACATACAAATGTTAAATATAGAAACACTTAAATTTAAACTAGGTAACAAAATTAAAGCTTTCTTTGATGAGATTGCAGAAAATGCTCCATCCATATCACAAATCCATCAGAAGCTGTGGAGTTTGGCTCCTGGGAAAGAGCTGACCCAACTACGACAGAAATGGGAAAACGATGTGGGCAGAGAGCTAACCTCTTGGGATATTGTAGCGCAAATCAAAGAAATACCACACCTGATAGGGGGAACTACTTATACAGAATGTGCGTATAGAATGATACATAGGGCATACTTTACCCAAGTTCAATTATACAAATCAGGGGGTATTGAGACAGCATTTTGTTTGAAATGTAATAAATATGAGAACTCCATTTATCATGCGCTATGGGGTTGTAAACTAATACAACGGTATTGGAGGCAAATCACCACTTATCTATCAGGTGTATTATCTAGCAGAATAATTATGAACCCACTGCAACTTATATTAGATGTGAAAGAGCCACAATTGAGATTGAATGCTGACAGAACATTGCTGTGTAGGAAATTATGTCTGATAGCGAAAAAATGCATTATGCAACACTGGACTATGACCAATCCGCTGACATTTTGGCATTGGTGTAACCAGGTGCATCAATTGTTGGTTTGGGAGGCGAAAGACGCTAAAGGATACTGTAAAAGGAAAGCCCAATTTCTTAAAATATGGGAATGCTATTTGGATAAGATGACGCAGAAAGGCCGTAGTCTTATTCTTAATACCTTATGAGGAGCTATTGTATAATAATGGATAACGCATAATAATGGAAATGCTACACGTGTGTTATGGGTTACTTGGAGAATAAGGAGGATGGGAGGTAGGGAGGGTAGAGCTAGGGGGATAGGGTAAGAAGGGGGGGAAGGGAGGAACTCATAGGGAACTGATGGAATAATTAAGGGTACATAACAATTAGAAGGTATTAATTGCTGACTTTGTCTTACAGCAGAATACTTGAGGTTGTAAACTGTTGTATACACCCTATACCGGAATTTCTTATTGTATTATGTTGAAAAATTTTTTATAATAAAAATTGTTGAAATATAAAAAGAGGTGAGAGAGGTTAGAAATTGGGAAGTAAAAAAGGGAATAGGAGTCTAGATATGGGGATATGACATAAGAAATGAAATGGAGGTGAATAAGAAATGAGAGACAGGGAAGAAGCTTGGGCTGGTGAGGGGATGAGGCGGAAAAAGGAGGTGAGGATAGGAAGAAGATTATTAAAGAAGATGGAAATGGAGGGTAAAAGACAAGGGAATAGGAGGCTGACACAGGAATGAGAGACATGAAAAGTGAGGTAAGTGTAAGAAGTGGATGG
The DNA here is from genome assembly GCF_901765095.1 of Microcaecilia unicolor. Lineage (NCBI taxonomy): Eukaryota > Metazoa > Chordata > Amphibia > Gymnophiona > Siphonopidae > Microcaecilia > Microcaecilia unicolor. The sequence continues at coordinate 615,286,005 of NC_044032.1, read as the reverse complement.
AGACTGAGGACTGGAGGAGGAAGAAAGAGGATAAAATCTAGCTATAGGATGATAAAAAGCCAGATAAAAGAGAGGAAAAAGATGAAACAGAAGGATCAGAGTCAGAGACAGATGTAGGGGAGAAAAGGAAGAAGACCGTGGAAGTGAAGAAACAGAAAATGGGAAATAACAGAGAAAGCTAACAAGAGAAAGTGTTTGAAAGAGACCAGGACCAATCTAGCTGGAAAAATGAAATTATTAGACAAAAAGTACAAAACACTTATTTTTAGATTTTAGAAAATGTACCTTTCTTGTATTGTATTCCATACAGAAGGAAATGTATTTCCATTTCTACTACTATTTAACATTTCTAGAGCGCTACTAGGGTTACGCAGCGCTGTACAATTTAACATAGGACAGTCCCTGCTCAAAGAGTTTACAATCTAAAGGACAAATGTACAGTCAGTCAGTGTTCCATTGCTCGCAGTCTGGGCTTTCCATTTCACATTATGACTGTACTGTTTGTTTAGTAGGTGTTAATTTGTGTTTTCTGTTTATACCTGAGGTGAGGGATTTTGTTAGTTCTGTGTAGAAATCTGTAATAGTCCAGCCTGTTGTCTTTTCTTAACTGGAGGTGTGCTGGTGTTCTAGAACAGATGCAGTACTGACTTTTCATAGGTAGGGCTGGTGCAGTTTGAGTTCTTGGACTTGGTGCTGGTATGGTATGGTAAGCTTCTGAGGGCTCGATGCACAAAGCTTACAGTGCTGTGAATGTTTGCTTTAGACTGGTCTAAAGCAAACGCTATTTAGCGAGTAATGCACAAAGGGGTTTCCCGTGACTCTAAAGTTAGCAGCTACCAAAAATCCTATAAAAATGCATTTCAAAGGGATTACTAGTATTAAAATGAGGATTCCGAGCAATGCACAGACCTGCGTGCCCTCCTTAACCGTACAAAAGTTTACGGTCTGGACCTGTTGATATGGAGAGAAGCCTGCTTGCTGTATAGTGCAAGCAGACTGCTCCCCATGGTAGGTGCTCAGGACCCCTGACCCCCCCACACCCCCTCATGGCCTTGACCCCCCCCTCACCCGCACCCCTAAGCAGCAAATCCCTGGTGGTCTGGTGGACTCTGAAACCCTGCACCTCCTCCCAGCCCCCGTGCAAAAAATACCTGGTACAGTGGATCCTTGACCCCCCCTTCCAACCCCCAAACAAGAATTGCCATGCTGGTCTAGTGACCCCCTCCCCTCATCTCCTAGAGGATCATATCTCAACCATCCCACTGATGCTACACAGACTATTTTTTTTTCTATATATCATATCATTTACATCTACCAATCAGTCTTTTTAAAGACTTGATTTGGTATGTTCTTCTTCAGGTAATCGTTGGATTTCACCTTCAAGTTACCATTGTATGCAGACTTCTGAGGAAGGCATTGCTGTCAAAACACGGTGCCCTGTCAAGCCCCATCTTATCTACAATAAAAGAATATTTTGTTACACTCTGTCTCCTTGGCTTTTTGGAAGAGTCTTAAAGAATACAAACACATGGACAAATCTTTAAAAAAATGCTGATAGAATGAAATGGGTAAGAAGAAAAAAAAACTTGAAATCAGAGGGGAGAGGAGACGGAGAAAAGAAATGCCTTTAATAAGGAAATATAAACAAACAAAAAAAGAGACATACAAACATTGGAAAATTACATTAGCCATTTCAATTCCACATGAGCAGTGAGGATTGATGTGGCTTACTTACAAATTGATCTGAAAATTAAATAACAAGAGCCTGTAATCACATAACAAATATTTTGTTGCATCACTCTGTACAGCTACACCTGGTGTGAAGGTTGGGGGGAGGATGAGGCCTGGGCGCAGAGGATGGTGACAGACAGTTGTAGTGTGCACATATGAGGAAAAGAGCCTGGGGTGGGGGAGTGAAAGCCAATGAATGCGTATTTGAGGGGAGGAGGAGAAAGTCCCCTACGCCCATTTGGGGACAGGTGTAAAATGGTCACGTCAATGAAGTTATTTGAACCTGAACAACAGCTCCAGTCCTCTGGAAGCTCTGTAGCCATTGCCGAGAGCTCCTTCAGTAGCAGAAGCCGGATTCTGTCTGGTTCCACTTTCACTGTTGCCAGCGATTTATTTTCTTTTAATGACAAGAAAGTGTTTTCTGTGGTTTGAACATTGAGCTGTCTGTAAAGGTATCAAAAGACATAGTTTTCTGGAGGGAGCTTTTTTTTTAGGTCGATCCTTGTTTGATGAAGATTTCTCTGCACCCCCCTCCCCGTGCACCGGACTGTAAATGCTGCATCCCTCCACTTTCCCTGCCTTTATTCTGGGGGGGGGGGGGGGGGGGTGCTGAAGTTGAGCCCCGAGCAGGGAAGACTGCCTGCAAAGCAGCTGGGAGGGCTGTTGCCTTGCAGCGAGCAGCTTGAGGTGTGCCCGGGGGTGGGGACACCTATCTCAGGCTGGGCTCCTCCCCAGCTCCTGTTTATTTCCCTAGCCCGGTTCCGGAACCTTCTCGGCCTCCTGGCAGCGGGGATCCCGTTCGGGATCAGGGTGTGCAAGGGGTTGGAGGAAGGCGACACCTGCCCCTCGTCTCTGTTGCTGTTGCAGGAAGACCCTGCTGCGATCTGGTAAAGTGGAGGGCCAGGATGAGGGAGGCACAGGTGCGGTGGCCACAGCAGCGCCTTAAATACATTTGAATAGGGTGACTTTTAATTTATAGTAAGTATTTTTGTATTGCTTTTTTTGTTTGGCGTGGCAGATTCTTGCTGTTTTGAGAGCTCAGTTGAAGCCAAGACCTTGGTGTCATCACTTTATTTTATACCCTACCCCCCGCTCAGTATTTGTCCACCTCAGCAGGGGACCAGGTAGGAAGGCTGCTATCATGATCTAGCCACTGGATGTCACTCTTGCACAATGACTTGAATTCTCTTACCCCCTTTCCCCCCCACCCCATCCCACCCCAAAAGGCTGTGAATGTTACCTTCACAGTATGCGCAGCCCGGGCTCACCCAGGATACCAAACACCTGTTAAAACCCTGGGACTTTGCCGAGCAGTGTGCAGGGTTGCTACTAGGCTGGTGCCCTTTCTACAAAATATGTCATATGTCAGAGTTGACAGATTTGTAGAAATGTATTTTTTTGGGGGGGGGGGGGGGACAAGGGGTTAGGGCTGGGGTGTGTGGAATGCGTTATCAAGTTAACATAGAGGGGCATAATCGAACGAAAACGTCTATCTCCATGGGCGTTTATCAACGAGAACGGGTCCGTGAAGGGGCGGACCGAACCGTATTTTCGCAAAAAATAGACGTCCATGTTTTATTCGACAATTTGTGAGCTGGGCGTTTTTGTTTTTCAGTGATAATGGAAAATGAAAGCGCCCAGCTCAAAAACGAATAAATCTAAGGCATTTGTTTGTGGGAGGGGCCAGGATTCGTAGTGCACTGGTCCCCCTCACATGCCAGGACACCAACCGGGCACCCTAGGGGGCACTTTTACAAAAACAAAAAAAAAAAGGTAAAAGAGCTCCCAGGTGCATAGCACCCTTCCCTTGTGTGTTGAGCCCCCCAAATCCCCCTCAAAACCCACTGCCCACAAGTCTACACCATTACTATAGCCCTAAGGGGTGAAGGGGGGCACCTACATGTGGGTACAGTGGGTTTGGGGGGTTGGACGACTAATAAGCATTAAGCAGCACAATTGTAACAGGTAGGGGGGGATGGGCCTGGGTCCACCTGCCTGAAGTCCACTGCACCCCCTAACAACTGCTCCAGGGACCTGCATACTGCTGCCAGGGAGGTGGGTATGACATTTGATGGTGAAAATAAAAAGTTGTGAAACATCATTTTTTTGTGGTGGGAGGGGGTTAGTGACCATTGGGGGAGTCAGGGGAGGTCATCCCCGATTCCCTCTGGGGGTAATCTGGTCATTTAGGGCACTTTTTGGGGCCTTATTCGTGAAAAAACAGGGTCCAGGAAAAGTGCCCTAAATTCTAGCTACAAACGCATACTTTTTTTCCATTATCGGCGAAAGGCGCCCATCTCTGTTCGGGTGATAACCATGCCCCAGTCCCGCCTTCACCACGCCTCCGACACGCCCCCGTCAACTTTGTACGCTTCCACGATGGAGTGCAGTTGAAAACGTCCAAGTTCGGCTTTCGATTATACCGCGTTATTCGTTTTTGGGAGATAAATGTCCATCTCCCGATTTAGGTGGGAACTTGGGCGTTTTTGTCGTTCGATTATAAGCAGGATAGTAACATAGTAGATGATGGCAGAAAAAGACCTGCATGGTCCATCCAGTCTGCCCAACAAGATAAACTCATATGTGCTACTTTTTGTATATATCTTACCTTGATTTGTGCCTGCAATTCTGTAATGGTGGAATTTGCATGCTGCAGGACCTCGCCTTGCTAATATTTTAATTTAATTGCATGAAAAGTGACACCATAAGGCCATTATGCACTTAAGGTTCATGCAAAGAACCTTGTGACTCTGGGCAAGTCACTTAACCTTCCATTGCCCCATGTAAGCCGCATTGAGCCTGCCATGAGTGGGAAAGCGCGGGGTACAAATGTAAATTAAAAAAAAATATATATATATATATACTTCAAGTGACGGGTTTAAGCTCTTCCCTGGACTACCTTAAAACAAGGCAGCCCAGGCAATCAATCCCTGGTTTGGGAGGTCTGTGGATAGAGACTGCCTTACTGAAACCAACTGCTCAATGAATCCTTTGTTCCTAACTGCAGAAGGGAGAGAGGTTGAGCTTGTAGCGATTTTACATTTGTGAGACTTTTTCCATTGGACTGACAAGTTTGAAACATACTAATTCAATTATTTCTTCTGTATGCGTAATTTGCAAAGGCTAAAAAGCAAACGTGCTTTTGTACAGGGACCCACAGAGGTCATGAAAAATCCTGCCATAAGGCATGAATAGGAAGAAAGTCTAGTGCTAAACCAGGACTTTTTCAACACGATTGTTCTCTGGGCAAAATACAACCTCTTATTGGAAGGAGAATTTTGGATTTTAGCAAATACCTTTTTTCAGTGGTAGCTCACGGTAAGGTGCATTAGGTACGCAGGGGCATAGCCAGACAGCCAATTTTGGGTGGGCCTGAGTCCAAGGTGGGTGGGCATGGAATTCATGCTCCCCCGTCCCTAGCCCCCCTCTGCTCTGATTTGCTCCGCTCTCTGCTTTTTATCCCTCCCTCCACCTGCAAGCCCCAAATATTAAATACCTGAGCAAGAAGGGATCTAAAAAAACCCCGCCAGCTGAAGATTTCCTCCTGCTCAGGCAGTCAGCACTTTCCTTGAGCTGATGCCATGGCCAGCAGGCTGTACATGCATGAAAACTAAGCATGTGCAGAGGGGCTGATGTTGGTGTCAGCTCGAGGCAAGTTCTGCCAGTTGCGGTTTGAAAGAGCACCGGCTGCCTGAAGAGGAGGAAATCTTTAGCTGGTGGGGTTTGAGGATCTCTGCCAGCCATAGGAAGAGTGACAAAATTTTGGGTGGGCCTGAGTCCAAATAGGGTGGGCCCTGGCCCACCCATGGCTACGCCACTGCACCAGGGGGCCCTTTTACAAAGCTGTAGAAAGCACTAACGCATGCTTACTGCAGCAGAAAATGGATTACTGCAGGGTGCGCTGAGGCTTCCCACAGTAATTTGGAGATGCGTGCATGCTACCCACGCGGACCTGGGGGGCAGAGAGTGGGCATGTTCTGCGCTAATGGGTTAGTGCAGCTACATTGCCTCACGCTAGCCAATTATTTATTTAATTAATTTTCTTCCCAGCACTTGATATAACGCAACGTGTTCACTTGGCCGCTACGTGGTTTACCATATAAAAATAACTAGGGTACAGACGCAGGAGGGAACGGTTAGGCAGAGGTACCAAAACATTCTTGAAACGGATGTGTGTAAATCTGGGGTACGATGTTTCAGAACGGATGTGAAATGGTAAAGAATTCCAGAGAGAAGGTTCCAGAAAGCTGAAACTAGTGTCACGAGATATTAAGAGCCGAAAGGAAGGTAGAGAGGGTACTGTTAAGTAGATTACCAGAGGCTGACCGAAGAGTTCGAGAAGGAACATATAGTGTTTAAAGAGAGGAAAGAGAAGCAGGAGCTGAATGAAGATGAGATTTAGCGGTAAGACAGAGAAGTTTAATACGAGCAAAAACTGGGAGCCAGTGTTCAGAGCGAAGAAGAGGGATGATGTAATCAAGAGAAGAGCAAGGAAGGTCAGCAAACAAGGAGTTACAATAATCTATTTGAGAGATGACTAAAGAAAGAAGCTGGTTTATTACATGAGTCCTTACTGTCTACATTATAGGTGGCGATAGGAGCTCACACGATAGTGGCCACATACTAATGGGAAAATTAGCGTGTGGCCATTAATACTAAAAATAGGAAAATCAGCCAATTTACCCCAGCAGTGAGAATGGCCTTAGTGCCAGTGGCTTAGCTACGTGGGGCCACGGGGGCCTGGGTCCCTGTAGATTTGGCCCTGGACCCTCCTGCCGATGACCCTTTTGACCTCCCCTCCCGCCGCCAACCCTCCCCCGCCGCCACTGTGGGCTACCTTTGCTGGCGGAGGACCCCAATCCCCGCCGGCCGAGGTCCTCTTTTTCCCGCGCAAGGCTTCGTTTTTTTTTTTTGACGTCATGCAGGACGTGAGACTCGCAGAAACAGAACGAAGCCTTGCAGATCAGCCAGGGGCATGTTAAGGGCAGGATCCGGATGTTCCTAACACTTTGGACATTTTTCTGCCATAATAGAACAAAACAAAAACATCCAGGGCTATAAGTTGGTCTAGACCTGGTTTATTAATGAATAATAATCCACTGGCTTCCAATCAGGTACCGCATACAGTTCAAACTTCTCCTACTAACCTACAAATGCACTCAATCTGCAGCCCCTCTCTACCTCTCTACCCATATCTCCCCTTACGCTCCTACCTGAAACCTCCGCTCACAGGACAAATCCCTCCTCTCTGCTCCCTTCTCCACCATTGCCAACTCCAGGCTCCGCCCTTTCTGCCCTGCCTCTCCCTGTGCTTGGAACAAACTCCCTGAGCCCATACGCAGAGCTCCCTCCCTACCCATCTTCAAATCCTTACTCAAAGCCCATCTCTTCAATGTCACCTTCGGCACCTAATCATTTTACCTCTATCCATGAAATCTGGACTGCCTCAATTGACTGTCTGCACATGTTGTCCATTAGATTGTAAGCTGACTGCACCAGGGGCGTATCTGGACTCGGGCGGTAGGGGGGGCCAGAGCCAGAGGGAGGGGGCACATTTTAGCCCTCCCCCCGGCGCCACCGATCCCCCCCCCGCCATTTCTGGACCCCCCCCCTCGCCACCAATGACACCCTCCCCCGCTGCTGTCACTTACCTTTGCTGGCGGGGGACCCCAACCCCTCGCCAGCTGAGGTCCTCTCTTCCATGCAGGCTGCGCCGCTGCAAGTTTCAACGCTTCCTGTTCTTCTGAGTCTGATGTCCTGCACGTACAACGCGCAGGACGTCAGACTGAATTCCAAATTCTGAGTCTGACGTTCTGTACGTTGTACGTGCAGGACGTCAGACTCAGAAGAACAGGAAGCATTGAAACTTGCATCCTGCACGGAAGAGAGGACTTTGGCTGGCGGGGGCTTGGGGTCCCCCGCCAGCAAAGATCGGTGACGGGTTGGTGGCGGGTGGGCGGGAGGGGGAGGTGGAGAGGGTCTGTGGTAGGGGGGTCCAGGGCGAAATCTGCGGGGGCCCAGGCCCCTGTGGCCCCACGCAGATACGCCCCTGGACTGCACATGTTGTCCTTTAGATTGTAAGCTCCTTTGAGCAGGGACTGTCCTTCTTTGTTAAACTGTACAGCGCTGCGTAACCCTAGTAGCGCTTTAGAAATGTTAAGTAGTAGTAGTAGTAATTTGAAAATCACAATACAACTTAACACCAGCTGTGTAATACTAGTGTAGGACACTCACACTCTTATGTAGACGAATTAATCTAATTAAATGGAGAAAAAAGCTTCAGTGTCACCACCCACCCAGCCCGACGTAGTCGGTTATAAGGCGTAGGCTCGGCGTGCCATCATATAGCTTAAAAAAAAACTCCATTCATAGTCTTGTGTTTTAAACTAATCCCCATACAGGGGTCTACTTTCGCTGTACTTATCAGCTGTCCAATCTTTGTGTCTCCACTATTTCTAAATTATTCAGATAATCTTGATACAAAATTCAGTTCTGTTCAATGAGATCAAACAAGGGACACCATTTAGAAATCATTTAGCTTAGCCAAGTGTTCTACTCATTCCGGTGTTCTCCACTCCTCAACCCGACAGGGAGCCCACGGTTTCGCGATTGCTGCCATTAGCACGTGAACACTTACCGACAACTTGTTTTCTAGCCGGTAAGAGTTCATATGCTAATCCTGCACTAATTGGTTAGTGCACGGCGATGTTGCTGTGCTAACCAATTAGCGCAGAACACACCTACTCTGCACCCCCCAGACATGTGCTCCAATCCCAACACAACTGCGGGATGTCCGAGCACACCCCACGGTAGTACTTTTTAACCTGTGGCAGTGGCATAGCCAGTATGGGGCTACGGAGGCCTGGGCCCCCATAGATTTGCCCTTGGACCCCCCGCCGCCAACCCGCCCAACCCCCCTCCTGTCGCCAACCCGCCGTCGCCTACCTTTGTTGGCGGGGGACCCCAACCCCCGCCAGCCGAGGTCCTCTTCTTCCCAATCCCATGCAAGGCTTCGTTCTAGTCTGACGTCTTGCATGTTGTACGTGCAGGACGTCAGACTAGAACGAAGCCTTGTGCAGGATTGGGAAGAAAAGGACTTCGGCTCAGCTGGCGGGGGTTGAGGGTCCCTCGCCAGCAAAGGTAGGCGATGGCGGGTTGGCGGCGGGAGGGGGGTCAAGAGGGTCATCGGCAGGGGGGAGTCAAAGTTGCTGGCGGGGGGGTTCAGCAATGGTGGTGGGGGGGTCGGCGGTGCCGGGGGGGGGGGCTAAAATTTGCCCCCTCACCTCGGGCTCTGGACCCCCCTCCCGAAGTCTGGCTACGCCCCTGACCTGTGGTAAGTATGTGTTGATGCTTACCACAGCTGGGCCCTATATATTTAAAAGTTATGAGGAAACATGTTTTCAGTTTTCTATGGAAACTTGTATAGGGGCCCTTTTACCAAGCTGCAGTAAAAGGGGGCCTGCGCTAGCGTCAGCGCATGTTTTCGACGCACACTGAGGTCCCCTTTTACTGCAGTGGGTAAAAGATTGGTCATTTTTGACTAAAAGAAATGGCCATGCTTTTAGTAAACAGGGCTCTTATTGTGTTAAATTTAAGGAGCAGATCTCTAAATGTTGGTCCTCTCCTTCTGGTGTACCCCAGGGATCACGAAAAAAAACAAAGCACAAAAGGGCCTCCAGAACTGGAACAATGACGCAATCTTTCTTAAAAATGACCCGACACGGGCCATGTTTCGGCGCTCAACAGCACCTGCTTCAGGGGTCAAAAATCAATGCTTTGTGAGTCTTACACGTGCTTCGTGTCAAGAAACCGCTAATGTTTTAAAGTTTTCTAACTCTTTCTGTAAATCCTGAGTAGATGGAATTTCAGAAACAGCTGGAACAGGGTCAAGGTACCGATTTTTCAGCTCTTTGTCTGCCACATGCCTGCACTATCCACCAGTTTCAGATTTTACCAGCACTTCTTTGTCAACCTCAAGATGGCCACACCAGGAAGAAAGTCTGAATCGTTGTTACATTTTCAGGCTTATTTTTGAAAGAGAAAGACGCCCATATTTCGACCAAAATCGGGAGATGGGCGCCTTTCATGGGCGCCCAAATCGGTATAATCGAAAGCCGATTTTGGGCGCCTCCAACTGCAGTCTGTCGCGGGAATGGACAAAGTTGACGGGGGCATGTCGGAGGCGTGGTGAAGGCGGGACTGGGGCGTGTTTATCGGCCGAGGAGAGATGGGCGCGCTCGGCAGATAATGGAAAAAATAAGGGCGCCAGAGGCAAGAATTTGGGTCACTTTTTCTGGACCCTTTTTTTTCACGAACAAGTCCCCCAAAAGTGCCCCAACTGCCCAGATGACCACCGCAGGGAATTGGGGATGACCTCCCCAGACTCCCCCAGTGGTCACTAACCCCCTCCCACCAAAAAAAAAAGAACTTTAAAAACTTTTTTTTCCAGCCTGTATGCCAGCCTCAAATGTCATACCCAGCTCCATCACAGCAGTATGCAGGTCCCTGGAGCAGTTGTTAGTGGGTGCAGTGGACTTCAGGCAGGTGGACCAAGGCCCATCCCCCCCTACCTGTTACACTTGTGCTGGTAAGTGGGTGTGCTCCAAACCGCCCCCAAAACCCACTGTACCCACATCTAGGTGCCCCCCTTCAGCCATAAGTGCTATGGTAATGGTGTAGAGTTCTGGGGAGTTGGTTTTGGGGGTGATTTGGGCGGCTCAGCACCCAAGGTAAGGGAGCTATGGACTTGGGAGGTATTTTAATTTTTTTTTTAATTGTTACGTGCCCACTAGGGTGCCCGGTTGGTGTCCTGGCATGTGAGGGGGACCAGTGCACTACGAATCCTGGCCCCTCCCAGGACCAAATGCCTTGGATTTGTTCGTTTATGAGCTGGGCGCCTTCAGCTTCCATTATCGCTGAAAACCGATACCGCCCAGCTCAAATCTGCCCAAATGCGATGCATTTGCCCGGCACCAACCGTATTATCGAAACAAAAGTTGGACGCCCATCTTTTTCAAAAATACGGTCTGGCCCGCCCCTTCGCGGACCCGTCCTCAGAGATAGACGCCCATGGAGATGGGCGTTCGTGTTCGATTATGCCCTCTTTGTGTAATTTTGGACCCTCTCTGTCTTGCTGTACGTCAGGGATCGCCACTTTCTCCAGTATTATTTAATGTTTTAATGTCCTCCCTTGGTCATCATCTGGAAAAAGCAGGATTTAAAAGTTTTATTTATGCAGACGATATCACTTTTGTATTCCCTGTTACTATCAGCCTACAGGCTTTGTATAATGATGTTTCTCATTGTTTCTTTGTGATTAAAAACTGGATGAGCTCCCATTATTTGAAATTGAACAGAGACAAAAAAAGCTAAGTTCCTTTTGAATGGGAACAAAACATAATCAGGAATCGACATCAAGTCTGATTTATAGATGGGGAATGTTTTATTTTAGATCAATCTATTAAAATCTTAGGCTTCACTTTGGACAATAAAAGGGCCCTGTTGACTAAGCCGCATTATAGGTGCGTTAGCATTTTTAACGCTCGTTAACCACGTACGCGTGTTAACCAAGTACGTGCCTAGAATATCCCTATAGGCGCCTACAGGGTTAGCGTCTGCGCTAATTGTAGGTGCATTAAAAATGCTAACGCACCTTAGTAAAAAGGGCCCTAAATTATCTATGGAACCATAGATAAATTCATTAATTAAAAGCTCTTTCTATACTATGAGAAAGTTACGGACTATTCGTAAATATCTGTCAGAATTATTCCGACTGGTGGTGCAGACTTTGATTCTTAGCAGATTGTATTATTGCAACATTGTTTATTTGGGGGTCACCAAAATATTTGTTAAAAAAATCCCAAACTATTTCAGAACAGGACTATTTCAGAATGTTGCTGTTCGCTTAATTTTCTCGCTTAAAAAAATCAGACAGAATTACTGATTTTATTAAGCTTCACTAGCTTAGTGTTGAGGCCAGGATCATTTTCAAATTAGGATGTCTCTTGTGGAAGATAACCCAGGGTATAGTACCTGGTGCATTGTTCATTAATTGTACGATGCTATAATACTCGCAGTCAGTTTCCAGGTCCCCGGGGTATCACTTCCAAGAAACTTTTCTCAGGTCTATTTGCATATCAGGCTGCTAAATTCTAGGAATGTTTACCATCAAATTTGAGATTTCTATCCAGTTATGGCCTGTTTAAAAAAGAATCTTAAGACCTTATTGTTTAACAGATACGTAACTAATAAATATTTGGAATTTTTAAGATTGAGTCGACTTTATAATGATCTTTGTGAAGTTGTGACATCCTAGGTGAATTGTGTCCTATTGTCTTGCTGTAACCCGCTGTGAACTATTTGATATGGTATTAGCGGGCTATAAGTGGCTTAACTGTAACTGTATCATTTAAACTTTAATATGCCTCTCGAGCACTATTAATACATAATACTAGCACCGCTGCTTAACATTTCTCTAACGTGGCATCATACAGATGCACAGAAAAATGTACCTACTCCTTAGAGCTTACAGGCTGGCTGAGAGACACTGATGTGGAGGTAATCTGTCACATTTCATTGGATCTATAGTGAGCGGCAATATTTTTAGGCTGTTTGCATGATGAGCATGAGGAGTCCTTAGCTATTGGAATCGCTATGAAACGCAGACCTTCAACAAACGTGGCCTGAGACCCAAAGCTAGTGTTCCTTGTTCACCACCTAGAGCTATCTGTTCAGAAGGTGCATGTATATTTCCAATCACAGAAATGAATGAAGTATCAGTGAGACATTTTGGTGGGAATTAAATGGCACCTAAAGTTGGGTGCCAGTTCTGCACCCAACTTTTACCACAGAAACACGACCTAATGGATTCAAGGTGCCAAAATGGGGCTGAAAGGTTGATCAGTGTGGAAAAACAACTTACATGACCAGATACAGGATAGTGCTTTCGTGTATCCACACACAGCTGCAATGGGAGCCTCTCCAAGGGAGGGGTATGGGTTGGTTGGGGTATTCTGGAAAATTGCACGCAGTATTATAGAACAGTGTTCCCCCCAAGTCCAGTCCTGGAGTATCCCTTGCCAGTCAGGTTTTCAGGATATCCACAATGAATATGCATGAACTTGGTTTGCATATACTGCCTCCATTATGTGCAAATCTTTTTTTATGCATATTCATTGTGGATATCCTGAAAACCTGACTGGCAAAGTTTGCACCCTGATCCACAAAATCGTCTACGGGGAAGCCCCGACCTACATGTCAGACCTTATAGACTTGCCTATTAGGAACGCAAAAAGATCATCACGCACATTCCTCAATCTCCACTATCCTAACTGTAAAGGGCTAAAATATAAATCCACATACGCGACCAGTTTCTCATACATCTGCACGTAGCTATGGAACGCACTACCGAAGGCCATAAAAGCAACGCAAGACCTAACCATCTTCTGAAAGCTACTGAAAACAGATCTTTTCAAGAAGGCATACCATAAACATCCATCTTAAATACTAAATAATGACATTATTTATTTATTGCATTTGTACCCCACAGTTTCCCACCTCTTTGCAGGCTCAATGTGGCTTACAATACTTCAAGGATAATGGAAATAAGACAAATCTGACCTTTTATCGCATGACTGCTTAAACCCTTTCTGTTATTGATCAAGCACTACCACTTTAAACCTTATGTCGAATAGGGTCTCTCTAGAGCTGATGACCTAATGTATGTTACAATCCAATTTATTACTCAGGAACCTTCATGCAATACCATAATGTAATTCTTCCTTACCATGTATGTATGCACATGGTATATATATATTCCATGATCTGTTCCATATATATCATGTTCCATGTATGTTACCAAGTATATATGCACCTAAACACAATACCATTTGTAATTCTGTTACCCGGAAATGGCAACCGCCATTGCGGCAAATGTAAGCCACATTGAGCCTGCAAATTGGTGGGAAAATGTGGGATACAAATGCTACAAATAAATAATAAATAAATAAATAAAATACTCTAGGACTGGACTTGGGGAAACTCTGTTATAGAATACCATGGATGCACGCCCAGCTTGCGTGCCAGGATTTACACCTGGTTTTAGTTGGTATAGTTCTCTGCACTCATCCCAGATCACCCTTTATAGAATAGTGCTGGGTGCCGATTTGTATATCAGTGGTGGCAAATTACTGAATTTAAGTAGTGGAGGGAGGCAAGATAGAGGGAAAAAGAGTTGCAGGGAACAGTCTGCATGGCAAAACATGGTGAAGCTCTGGAAAGATGGGTACAGAGAGAATGACACACTATAGCAGCAAATCTTCAAATGGCAGATGGCATTTGATTTCATTGTGAGGCCATATTCATGGGTTTGAGAAATCTTTGGTAGCTTATTTACAGTGGTGTTTAAGCTTCTGACAGCTCCTTCTACGTTGTCAGTCTCCCCATTACCCTGAGTAAATTGGGGTGCTGCCTTGCTGATCCTCTTGCACCGATTTATGGGTTTGAAGCATGAAGAACTGATGAGAGAATGTGGGGGATGATGTCTATAAGAAGAGATGCGCACCCTTCTGTGAAAGCAAACAAAATGCATTGGGGGGGGGGGGGGGGGGGGGGAGTAAAAGGAGGACACAGAGGAATAGGACAAGCTATTTAATTTATTACTTTTAATATACTGCCTTTTCTTAAATATGAAAAATATGGTATGAAGCTGGCTTCTACCAGGAATTCATCTTCTGTAATCAGCCTTAGTAATTGAATTATTTCAGATCAATGCTAAAAAAAAACAGAGACTGAGTGTTATATTCTTATTACTATCCATCACTGGTGCTTGTCTCGTTTGATTTGTGTGCTTTATGGGAAGAAATCAATTCATGCTACTCTCTGTTTGCATAACCCATAGTGTTTATATGTTTCTTAAGCTTTATTAGCATGTGTACTTTTTTCTTTTTACACTGACTTTTTGCAAGAAGTGTTCAAACAAAAGGAAACTCTGGAAGAAGTGGTTCAGTTGGAAGGCTGGAGGCAGGGGAGATTTGGAATTGATGTATGGAAGTTCACAGGAGTGTTAGTGGATGCAGGAATAATCTACTGCAACAGCAATCTGATTCATAGAAAGATGGGAGCAGCAGGAAGATGGCAGTGGAGGAGTGGGACCATAGCCGGAGGTTAGGTAGGGTTTGGGGTCCTGCTCTCAGACTGGAGAATGGGCAAATGGAAAGGGCCTTGCAGTTAGGGTAATATATTTGCTGTAACAAAAAAAGAGGACACAAAATAAAATTTTGCCCACCCCTGTCATGTCCCAGCCCTGTCCCCATGTTGCAGTGTCACCTTGACCCCCCACCCCTAAGAAAATCAGATTCTGCAAGCAGAAAAAAAATACTGGTAAAGTAACAGAAATGCATTTTCTTCCGTGCTAAATACAAAATGAACATGACATGCGCATGAATTGCTGAGATATGTACATTTCATGAGCATGCCCCCATTTCTTTTCCCTCCCATCCATGAGCAGCATATCCCCCTTTCCTCTTCTCTCCACCCCCTTCTATGTATTTCCCTCTTTTCCCTCCCTCTTCCTCTCCCTTATATGTCCCCTCCCCTATCTTTTTTCCAGTCTCCTTCCACCCACTTTTTTTTACAGCTCCCTCCCTCCATACACCCACAAGACTCCATCCACATCCCAACCCATCCCCTCACTGTCCCTTATCGTGCCTGGTGGTCTAGTAGCCTCTTCAGGGCAGGAAAGAGCCCCCTCTTTCCTGCCCAGCGCTGCCATTGACCGCTCGCTGCTGGCGCCACTTCAAAATGGCTGCTGAGAGTTCCAGTGGTGACCTCGCAACACTTCTGTGGAAGTCTCGCGAGGCCGCCGCTGGAACTCTTGGCAGCCATTTTGAAGTGGTGCCAGCAGGCAGCGAGCGGTCTGCGGAAGCCCCGGGCAGGAAAGAGGATGAACTTTCTTGCCCTGAAGAGGCCACTAGACCACCAGGCATGATAAGGTATGGGACAGGAGGAGAGGGGAGGACACCCTGAATCCAGCCCTCTTGTCCGCAAGCCAGCCTGCCCACCTGCAAGCCAGCCCGCCTACAAACCCAGACAAACAGGCAGGCTGGCAAAACTTGTCTGGATGCCCCGCAGTGTCCTCGGAAAGAGGACATGTCCGGATGTCAGACTTGTGAGTTCTTGTACCAAGTACAGCGCTGCTGAGCCTGGTACTCGGAGCAGGTTCTGCTTGGCTGCTGGACAACCCTGGTTTTCTGACCGCTGTTCCCCAGAGGTTGAGCCCCTAGGTGCGGACAGCCTGCAGGACTTACGGGACGGAGCTGGAAGCGGGGTGAGGAATGTATCGACCAGGTAAGCAGCAGGTCAAGAGAGCAATCCAGGTACAGGCAAGTCAATAGGCAGGTGGCGGGCAAGAGAGTAATCCAGATGTAGGCACGCGGCAGGCAAGAGAGTAATCCAGGTATAGACAAGTCAGTAGCGAGGGACCAGAAGATAAGAAGCAGACTACAGAGTTAGTAACATTTACCAAAGTAGAAGCCGAAGCAATGAAGCAGGGGAAGAGCTTCCCAGAAATAGTGCTGGCATCTGATGTCAGCAGGAACCAGCTGGGGAGGAGAGCTGTCATTGGCCAATGGTAGTGAGGGAAAGGGAGCAGGAGACCGCTGGCGGAGGCCAATCCCCGCGGAGCAAGGAAGCGGGGCCACGGCCCAGAGCAGCCCGCAAGATGAAGCGCTGGAGGAGAGATATTGGCGTGCGAGCGAGCACCGCGTCGCCAAGAGAAGCATCGGACCAGCTACAGAGGTGAGGAGCGTGACACTGGATAAATCCAGACATATGGTAACCCTACTTACAGTTGTTTTATGCCATTATGATCTATTACCGCCTAATTATTTCAAGTGATTTTACCAGGGAGGAGAGGCTTCTGCCCTGTTAAATCGCTTCTGGTCGTCTAACTGGTGATATTCAGCAACACTTAACCGGACATACTGCTGTATATCCCCAGAAACCACCTTTGCACTTTCTGATTAGTGCCGGAGGAGACTGTGGGTTTGAAGTTCAAGTTTATTAGGACTTGATATACTGCTCTTTATAGCAGCTGTCAGATATTTATCAGAAACAGAATGGAACTACAAATATCACAGGGTAGAGGAGAGAGGGAGAAGAAGGGTGTAAGGTTAGGACGCTTGCCCTGCTGTCAACAACCAATAGGTTCAACCCATGGCTAGTCATAACTGAAATGCATCGGTGAATAGATACTTTTTAAGGTCCTGTTTGAATTTCCCAAATGAGCTATCCGGGTGAAGAGTCGTGGGTAGGGCATTCCACAGGGAGGGGCCGATCACACTAAAGATGCGAAAACAGACTAAAGATGCGAGAACGGGTGAAGTGATGACATACTGTATGGCGTGAAGGGATGATGAGCATAGTTGTTGATAAGGAATGAAGGAGCCTTGCTGGCACATAGGAGGTCAGAAAGCAGGACAGGTAAAGGGGTGCGCCGGAAGTGTGAGAAGTTTATGAGTGATTCTGTGGGTGACCGGTAGCCAATGTTCTATCTTAAGGAGGGGAGTGACACGATCGAGTTTAGAGCCTGTGATAAGATGCATGGCTGCATTTTGAATAAGCTGGAGATGATGGATGTATATAGCAGAGAATTGCAGTAGTCTAGATGAATGATAACAAATGAGTGGACAAGAACACGGAGTGCAGTGTGATCAAGGAGATGACGGATGGAATAAATCTGTTTAAGTCTATAGAATCAACATTTATTAGTGTTACATACCTGAGTTTTAAAGGTCAGGGTGGAGCTTGGGTTGATCTTGGGAGGAGCCAGTACATAACCAGTTAGTGGTGATATGAACACTGATAACTAGTTAAGTGGCCAAAATTAGGACAACAAAAAGGCCGTCCTAACTTTAGCCGCAGAGCTAACTGGGCACCAGTCTGAATATCGGCTAATGTACGATTTCCTGCAGAAATGGCCAAAGGGTTTCCTGGGGCCCCCTTGCTCCCCTGATTTGTGATCCTTCCCAAAACCAGTCTCCCCTCTGTAGGCCTCCAAAACTTACCTTTTAATGCCATGGTGGCATAGCAGGGTCCATCGGGCAGGAGCATTACAATCGGGAGGAGCGAGGGGAGGGGATCAAAGATGGCCAGCAAACCTGCTTTAACTTATGCGTCAGTCCTACCTCCTTGTGAGGGAATGAGTGATGTAGGGGCAGGAAACACTCCCTCACTGGTGTGGTTCAGCCCCCTTTTGGTAGATGGTGCTAGTCTGTCAAGGCGGAGGCTGAAGCTGACCCAGTTCAGCCACCTTGCAGCAAGTGATGCTAGGCTTAGCCTGAGTCACAGGGGCAGGGCTCAGGCCAGGAGAGAGGTAAAAGCCCGAGGCTGCATAGATCAGGGAGGCCCTGATACTGAGGTTTCCACCAGGGAGGCCCTGGGAGGAGAGAAGCTGCCCTGGAATGTGTAGAAGCTACCTGACTGATAAATGGTAGGCTAAGCTTTAAGCTTGATAAGGATGCTGGTCTTGGGGTCTGGCTGGAAGCAGTCCTGTGTGTATATGTGGACTTAATGCTAGTAGCTACAACCTGTGTGAAGGTTGCCCAGGAGAGACTTTGAGAGCAAAAACAGGCCTGTTATTGTTTTATATAGAATAATGTTTTTGCCTTTTTGACTGTGCACTGCCTCCGTATGTATTTTATGAGGACTCCATGCCCTGCCGTGGTTCACACTATCTCACTCCTGAACTGATACGCTCTTTTGCAAAACAAGTGGCCCTTGTCGGGGTGTTTGGATTACTGTGCCAGTGAACTTTGGAGAGCTGAACATTTAACATGGAATTGTGAACTTTTACAAGCCTGTTTTTATTTTTTTTACCTTTTCTGTGTACAGTGTTTTGATGAGAACATTTTGATTTTGTATTGTTGGACATTGTGACTGGCTCTGTAAGAGATTTAAAATTTTTTTTTTTTTTTTTTTTAGCATTTATCGTGTATTGTTTTGCTTTTTTTGAGCAGGAGTTTTTTCTCTGTTTTGAGTTAATTTTTTCCTACTGTTTTTTTCCATACACCTGTTGAGACCAGTGATAGTAATGGACTCCTATTAGGGTTTAGGGTTTGTCTAATTTGCCTTGTGGCACCCCTGGAGATTAGAGGTCTCCTTTATTTAATATTTAGCCTTTCTGGATGCTAGCCATAATCTCCTGTTATGTAATTTAGCAAAAATTAGTGGGGATTTCTTTTGGCTTTAGTTTACATTGCAGTGGCACTGTACTAGGGCTCCTGCAAGCCTGCAATCAGGAGCTCTAAATCTGGCCAATAGGTGTCACAATTGTGCAAAGACTATGCCACCCCCAGTGGGGGCCTATGAGCACTGCCATTGCAGCATTCTTGGGCAATCTGTGGGGAACAAAAGACCTGAGTCTAAGAATTTGTAACCTGCTCCTCTCACTTAGCTGGGCTAGGCTCTCTGGTTATCTCTGCAGAGAGCTGACCTTGGGGTTTGGGAGACTGGGTGTGCACTACTGACATCAGGTTCCCTCCGATTCCAACCCAGAAACCACACGGTAGCTAGGAGAGTCAAGAAAATTAACTAAACTTTATTTAACAATTAGAGTTTAGTAATTATTGTCATGAAAATCCTCAGCATACAATTATAATTGCAGCAACAAGCTTGATCTTACAAAGTCACAACAGCAGATAACCTTTCCTTCTTGGGTTATGCATGTGAGCAAAACCCTTTAAGCCTGACCTACATACGTTTTGCCATACCGGCACAGACCGAAGGTCCATCAAGCCCAGCATCCTGTTTCCAACAGTGGTCAATCCAGGTCACAAGTACCTGGCAAGATCCCAAAAAAGAACAATACATTTTATGCTGCTTATCCTAGAAATAAGCAGTAGATTTTCCCCAAATCCATTTTAATAATGGTCTATGGATTTTTCCTTTAGGAAGCCATCCAAACCTTTTTTAAAACCCTGGTATGCTAACTGCTTTTACTACATTCTCTGGCAACGAATTCCAGAGTTTAATTACACGTTGAGTGAAGAAACATTTTCTCCAATTTGTTTTTAAATTTACTATTTTGTAGCTTCATCGCATGCCTCCTAGTCCTAGTATTTTTGGAGAGTAAACAAGCGATTTATGTCTACCCATCCCACTCCACTCATTATTTTATAGACCTCTATCATATCTCCCCTCAGCCATCTCTTTTCCAAGCTAAAGAGCCCTAGCTGCTTCAGCCTTTCCTCATAGGGAAGTCATCCCATCCCCTTTATCATGCTTGTTGTCCTTCTCTGTACCTTTTCTAATTCCACTATAGCCAGATGACACCCCACAGTCAGTTTCTCCGATGTAACACCATTACCATTGGAGATTTGGATCCAGCATTACTATCCCAGCTTTTCAGGGGTCTACCCAGCTGCGGGCAGATAGCGTCCTACCCTTGAGCCCGGTTTGCGGCGAGACTCCCCAATCTCAGGCCGCAGGTCGGCTCTTCTGTTGGCTAAGGAGATTAACAGCAATGACCCTGATCCTGCTCTTCTTTCAGGGTTGGCTCAGCAGGTACCCCTCTCTCTTTCCACCGGGTCACTTGGTGGGGGTATAGAATTCTTAAACACAGGCTACCAAGAACAAATTCTACAATATTGTTCTCTCTTATATAATAATTATCAGCTCCACCCCACACTGAGATTCCACAAATCAGGACACTCTGAAGTGTTAGATGGACTCATGACTTTCTGTGGTGGGCTCCTCCCACCCAGGGCTCCATT
This sequence comes from Microcaecilia unicolor, assembly GCF_901765095.1. Classification (NCBI taxonomy): domain Eukaryota; kingdom Metazoa; phylum Chordata; class Amphibia; order Gymnophiona; family Siphonopidae; genus Microcaecilia; species Microcaecilia unicolor. The sequence goes on along the minus strand of NC_044032.1, from coordinate 615,265,504 downwards.
ATAGCAAGGGGTTAGAAATTCACTGCAGGTCTGCATGACAGTGCACAGTGTTAACCCAATCCACCGGGCTGGATTGTGCTTGAATCTGAAAATATCTAAGCTGTCCTTGTTCTTTCTCTTGCTTCAGATCTCCAGACTGACAGCTGTGAGAGGAGGGCCTTCAGCAGTTAAGCTGGTCTAGTGTGACACAGTGGCTGCACTTGATTTCCATATCGCTATTGAATCATTTTGCTTCTGGAATAAACAATTTCATTTTAGGAAGAAAAGTGTGACACTGCTTAAAAAAAAAATTTGCCTCAGGGGCCTTTACTGAGCATTTGTTGAAATAGTGCTATGGCTTCTTTTACGGCTGGATGGACAGAAGGAGCTGCACTTGTTAAATAAAGCTGTTGACATTTTTTAAAAAGACATTATTTCCGTTGATATTAAAATGTAGATATGATTTCCCCTCAGCCTTGGTGAAGTAATTTTAGTTGACATTCACTTAACATAAAGCAGTAATTACAGTAGTTGTAAGCTGTCTGTGGATGGTGGTGGTAAAGCCTGGCCTGTTCCTGTAGCTAACCCTTTAGGCTCTCTTTGGTTGTGCTCTTTCATACTGTGGATGGTAAGAGGTGGTAGCCGATGATTTTAGTGAACTGAGACAGATGATGTAAAGTCTTTTATTCACGGAGAAAATCCAGGCCAATACACCTTGGTCATGGTAAATACTGAAGGGTCACTCAGCAGTCACACTGGGCCAGATTCATTAAATGGTGCCTAAGTTTAGGCGCTGTTATGATCCTCTCTAAGCTAGTATTTTGAAAAAGGTTCTCTGCATGGAGGTCCCTTTACAGAATACTAGCTTAGTGTGCTTCTCACACCTAAATTTGGGCGTGAACACTTCCTCCTGCCAAAAGCTTGGGTAAATTAGGGTTACCATATTTTGGCCCCCCAAAAGGAGGACAAATGCCCTGCCCCCTTTCATGCCCACCCTGCCCCCTGTCACATTTTCCCTTCCCCCCTGTCACACACCCCGTCAATCCCCCTCCCCATCACCTGCCTTCCCTTACCTTACTACTGCCCTGGTGGTCTAGTGACCTCTTTGGGACAGGAAAGAGCCCCCTCTTTCCTGCCTGGAGCACTGCCCTGCATGCATCCTTCCTGTTCGTGATCTCTGCGCCGATTCAAAATGGCCGCCGAGCGTTGAAGTCTCGTGAGGCCACTTCAACTCTCGGTGGCCATTTTGAATCGGCGCCGAGATCACGAACAGGAAGGATGCATGCAGGGCAGCGCTCCGGGCAGGAAAGAGGGGGCTCTTTCCTGCCCCGAAAGGCGGAAGAGGTCACTAGATCACCAGGGCAGTAGTAAGTAAGGGGAGGGGAGGCTGACAAACGGGCAGGCTGGCAAAACCCGTCCGGTTGCCCGGACATGTCCTCAAAAAGAGGACATGTCCGGGTAAGTCCGGACATATGGTAACCCTAGTGTAAATGCTCACACCCAACTGATGGCATAGGCACACAAATGCAGGTATTCCAGAACATTGCGCCTGATTTCTGGGAATGCCCCTGACCCACCCATGCCTCTGCCATGGCCATGCCCCTTTTGAGTTAATGTTCTATGAAATTGAGGCACTCATGTTACAGAAGGGTCCAGGGCAGATCCGCACATTATTTTTGCCAATAAGTGTTTGTTAACACCAATCAGGGCCAGCTCAAGGGATAATGGTGCCTTGAACCAACTTACTCTGGCAACTCCCCCCATCGCATCACTTCCGGCCCTCCCCTGTGGGTTTGGCATCTCTCCCCCTTCCAGTCCAGTCTTTCTGAAGCCCCTCCCCGACTCCCTCACCTCTCTCACTTCCCTATGGTCCTCTAAAGTTTATGTCGGCCACCGGTGGCAGCAGCATGACAGGCTGCCTTTGGTCGGCCCTTGCGCCTTTCCTCTGCTGCGTCCTGCCCACAGGAGATTGCATCAGAGGAGGCAGGATTAGACAGTGGGAAGACCCAGGGGCTGGCCAAAAGCAGTTGTCAGGGCTGTGGGGGGAGTTGAGAGCAGAGTAGGAAGAGAGAGAAGGGAAGAGACTGGACTGGGGACAGGAGGAGGGAGAAAAGGCTTAACCTGAAGACCAGGTGAGATCAGAGGCTGGGTATTTTGGCATCCTTAATCGCTAGCTCCCTGGGCCAGAGCCTCACCTGGTCCAGTTGTTAAGCCATTGATTGTTAATGCCCAGTTGACTGATTAGTTTACATGTGGCTCTGGGATCCTTGCCCAAATTTGGGCGACCTGTACAGAAGCGGGGGGGGGGGGGGGGGGGGGGGGGGACTGTGCATAAGTGGTAATTCCCAGCGCTGTCAGAATGTGAAGTATATCACTGCTAGGGTGGGTCAGTGAATCCCCTTATGGATATGTTATCCAGCATTTTCAGTATTACCACCTGGAGGCCAGCTCCATGGGAAATATGCATAAAGTTAACGGATAAATTATTTGTGTTTCCTAGAAGAGAGGAGAGACAGGGGTGATATGAAACAGACATTAAATACTTGAAAGGTATAAAGTAAACAAATCTTTTTGAAAGACGGGGAAACTATAGACTTAGAGGACATGAATTGAAGCTGCAAGAAGGTAAGCTTAAAAGCAACATCAGGAAATATTTTTTTCACAGAAAGAGCAGTGGATCTCTGGAACACCCTTGCGGTGGAGGTGGTGGGGACAACAACAGTGACAGAATTCAAAATAGTGTGGGATAGAGGATCCCTGCCTAGCAAAAGGGTGTGACCAAAGGAAAACAAATGATAGGGAGAGGCAGGTACAATCCTAAACAAAGGCACAGAGGAGGTAACTTGCATGTTCTGCACAGAGCGGCAGGTATGATTTTAGCCACTTTGCTGGGCAGCCTAGATGGCCCATCCTGGTCTTTATCTGCCATCTGTTACTATGTTGGCTATTTTAGAAGCTCTATTCCAATTTTGGGCATCTGAAAACCAGCATTTAGATGTCCATAATGCATGGCCGTCCAAATCCTGATTTTATAAAGCATGGATACGGATGTCTAAAACTGCAGTATGTTCAACAGCAAAGGGGTGTGATCTGGATGTATTTTGGGCGGGTCAAGGGAAGAGCCAGAATATGGATGTTCAACTCCAGTTTCAGAAGGGGAAGGGACATTCATGTCCAAAAACATGGACGTCTGTATTTAGATCTGGTACTTGGCACATCCATGTTACAGAAAGGTGCTCTCGTCTCGATTATTGTAACCTGCTTCTCACCAGCCTCCCTCTTAGCCATCTCTCTCCTCTTCAATCAGTCCAAAACTCTGCTGCGGGACTCATTTTCCGCCAAAGTCGCTATGCTCACATTAGCCCTCTCCTTCACTTCACTGGCTCCCTATCCGTTTCTGCATTCAATTCAAACTCTAACTCCAGCCCATCCCTATCTTTTCAGTTATGATCAGGGCATAGACCGTACAAGTCTTCCCAGCTCCCGTTTAGTTTCCAATTACCAGCTTCGCCACCCAATCTCTGCTAAGATTCCATGGAACCATTCCTTCTAAACAGGATTCCTTTGTGTTTATCCCACGAATCTTGTTCATGTTGGACGTCACACGCACTTGGATGCCCATTTCTGATTATTTTAGAACAGGCTGTAAGTCAGCAGATCCTGTTCTAAAATACACCAGAAATGGATGTCCATATCTGACGTACAAATTTGGATGTCCATATTTTGAATTGGGCGTCCTTTCTAAACCTTTACTGCATGTGTTCCATAGCTGCCTGAATAGTGAACTCCTTGTAGTTTGGTTCCTCAGCACTGGGCAGATATATTGACAGTACAGCATTTTGGAGCAAATTCCATGAATGGCACCTACAAATCGGCGCCAAAAAACATGCAGTTAGCGTGATTCTATAGACTACACCTAAAATTAGGTGAAGTTTATAGAATATGCTCATGTGCCGTTCTTGTGACTAAAATTTAGGTGCACCCATTTAGGCCACCAAAAACCAGGCCTAAATACCTATTCCTAAGTTAGGCGCAGATTGGGTGTATTCCATAATAGTACGCATAGTTTTTTGATGACCCGCTCATTCCATGCCCATGGCCATGCCCCCTTTTCGACTGTGCATTAGAATTTACCTGCATCGTGTTGTAGAATACGCCTAGAAAGTTATACGTGTGCATTCTAATTAAAGCCAATTAGTGCCGCTAATTAAGTACCAATTATTACTGGCTCTGATTGGTTAATTAAGTTGTGTGTGCAATTTGGCCATGTGGCCAAATTAACGCGTACAAGTTAAGGCGCCATATCTAGAATTTGGGGGTTTGTTCATTGGTTTTAGAAGCTTCTAACAATGAAGAGAGACACACTTTTTCAGATGCATTCTCTGCTCAGGCAGCTTTTGCTCTGCTTGATATATAGTATTGACTGGAGATGTAAATTATACTAATGTCTCAAATTAAAAGTTGTTAAGAGGCCAATATTGGATTAAGTGGTTATTGTATGCTGGAATCCTTCTCTTCTTGTGGTCATTAATGCTAGTGCTAAAGCATTTCAAGTGCTTAAGTAGTCTGCTAAGATAGATGACTTGAAACTAAAACAAATACATAAATTGGAGTGATCACCCTACATGGCGACCGTGGCGTTAATAGCAGTTTAGTATCAGAGTGATAAACTGAGCTTCCCGTCTTAGGGGATTTGTATTTATTTTTACTTCTTTTGTTCATTTTTTAAAAAACTTTTCTGTTTTTCCACTAATTTTTACTTGAAATCGGTTAACAATATATTTTCCATTGTTTTAAATTGTAGCTTTTCTGTTTCTTTTACCCTTGATTTTATTTTTTTAAATCCTTTGTGTTTAGTTCTCAAAGTACAAACATGCATTCTTCTTTTAGTGGGATTTAGCTGTGACCATTTAAAAAAAAAAAAAAAAAGTCATTTCACTCCTTGAGCAGAGTCTTCAATCTGTTTTTCTAATCCCCCGTGACCCTGCTCTTTCATCATTTGACATCCCCAGCTGTCACCTTGGCTACTCCTTTGTGTCAATTGCACCGTGATTAAAAGCCCAATGTGAATCTACAAATGAATTAAATTTTAACTGTATTGATTTTGCCAAGGCATATAACTGGAAGCTCTGGTTGTAACCTGTGTATGGTTTAGCTGACGGAATGGAACACTGAAATAAGTCAAAGGGAACCACAGAACCTATCCTCATATGAGATTGAGACCAACTTTCATATTCTATCTCTTTTAAAAGCATCTTATTTAAAAGAAATTGTATTACTTGTGTGCTAAAGCTGGACGTTGAAGTGATACACAAGACAAAATGTAAAAATACAAGAGCAACGTTCAGAACTAGACAATAGAACAGTCTTATTAGAGTGAGGGCCCCATTTGAAAGAGGTTCCTGTCCTTTTGAGATCCTGGAGTTCTTTCCCTTGAGTAGAGTAAAACTGGAAACAGAGGCAGTGGCGTAGCAAGGGCGGGGCGGTGGGGGCGGTCCGGCCCGGGTGCACGCTGCTGGAGGGTGCAGAGAGCAGCCGCGCGCCTGTCGGCTCCGCTGGTTCCCTGCTCCCTCTGCCCCAGAACAGGTTACTTCCTAGATGACATGAATTGAGGTCGCAGGGGAGTCGATTCAGGAATAATGTTGGGAAGAACTTTTTCATGAAGAGGGTGGTACGTACCTGGAATGCCCTCCTGCGGGAGGTGGTGGAGATGAAAACGATAATGAAATTCAAAAATGCATGGGATAAACCACAAAGGAATCATGCACGGAAAGAATGGAACAAAATAAGCTTAGCGGTGATTAGTTTGCAATGCCAGTAATTGGGAAGTGAAACCAGTGCTGGACAGACTTCTGTGGTCTGTAGCTGGCCAGTGCTGGGCAGACTTCTATGCTCTGTGCCCTGAAAATGGCAAGGACAAACCAAGATCAAGTATACGTATCATACCTTTGTAATAGGCTCCTTGAGGCCAACAGCCTGCACCACCAGCTCTTTGCCAGAGCTTTGCCTCTAAGAAAGGGTTCAGAGACAGCTTTCAACTATAGCAGCTAGTCAGTGGCGTACCAAGGGGGGGGCGGTCCGCCCCGGGTGCACGCCGCTGGGGGGGTGCCGCGCGCCTGTCGGCTCTTCGTTTTCATGCTCCCTTTGCCCCGAAACAGGTTACTTCCTGTTCCGGGGCAGAGGGAGCATGAAAACAAAGAGCCGGCAGGCGCGCGGCACCCCCTCCCAGTGGCGTGCACCCAGGGGGGTTCTTTCGCCGGAGGATCAGGGGGGGTTCTTTCGTCGGGGGGGGGGGCGTTGCGCTGTTCCGGGGGGGGGGGGCGCTGCACCTGGGGGGCGGGGTGCATTGGCGATCCGCCCTGGGTGTCAGCCCCCCTAGGAACGCCACAGCAGCTAGTACCTTCAGTGTTAGGGATGGGGTCCTCTTTTCTCTCAGGGTGACTTTTCCACACCCCCGTCATGCAGTCTCAACACCTCCTGGAAGGTTCTTTATGAATCATACAACAGTTCCGGTACGTCTTAGGCGCCCCCTGATGCCTTGTACAAGAATAAACAAACTTGGTTAGTTGTCTTTAGATGCTATACAAATTAAGCAACTGAAATGCATGTCATTTCTTCCCAGCCTTTACCAACCACTTTGTTGGTAAATTGACAGTTCATTCAGTACTCTTCCAACTGAGCCTTCTTTTACTGGAGAACTGGGGGTCTCAAACAGCCACCACCCCTCGGACAGGACTTTAACTTTCTTCATAGCCATATGGTCCTGACTTCCACCTCCCGTTGTTAGTCCAGTTCCTAGTTCAGTGGGTACAGTGTTGCCTCACACTGGGATCCCCCAACATAGTTGCAGTACTTTATAGCACAACTTCAAGGCAAGTACCTTTCCCTGCTCTGGGATGTGGCTTCCTGCCTCAAGCATCCCCAGGCTGTCAATTGAGATTCTTCTCTTTGGTCACCAGTCCAGCCTCCTTAGGGATTCTTGCCCTAGAATTTGCAGCCCGCTCCAACCGGCCTCTTAGGTCACCTCCAGGACTCTATCCTTCTTGCTTAAGGCCCCTTCCCTTCTCTGGATACCTCCTCCCAGGAAGGGCTTTTTATAGGGCTGCTAATAGTCCACCCTACCCCTTCTGTGCCGCTCCTCCTACTTCTAGAAGGGTCCAGAACTTTATCCAGGGTGCTTCCTTCTTAAAGGAGAATCATACCTTTCCGTCTGCTATGGGTCTTCCCCAGCCTATAGCTTCCTAGCTCTTTCTGGAGCTCCCTCTAGTGGCCCTTTCACATCATTTTACAGGCTTTTCACAGTGAGAGTTCCCCCTGGTGGCCTGTCCATGATAGGTCAGTACCAATACTTGTTACATCTTATACTATGAGTTTGTCTTGTTGGGCAGACTGATGGACCATACTGTGCCGTAATTTACTATGTTACTATCAGGCTTATTTTCGAAAGAGAAGGGCGCCCATCTTTCGACACAAATCGGAAGATGGGCATCCTTCTCACAGGGTCGCCCAAATCAGCATAATCAAAAGCCAATTTTGGGCGTCATCAACTGCTTTCCGTTGTGGGGATGACCAAAGTTCATGGGGGCGTGTCGGAAGCATAGCAAAGGCTGGACTGTGGTGTGCTTAACACATGGGCGTCCTTGGCTGATAATGGAAAAAAGAAGGGTGTCCCTGACGAACACTTGGACGACTTTACTTGGTCCTTTTTTTTTTTTACAATCAAGCCACAAAAATGTGCCCTAAATGACCAGATGACCACCAGAGGGAATCGGGGATGACCTCCCCTTACTCCCCCAGTTGTCACTAATCCCCTCCCACCCTAAAAAAAATTTTAAAAATATTTTTCCAGCCTCTATGCTAGCCTCAAATGTATTATTTATTTGTAGCATTTGTATCCCACATTTTCCCACCGATTTGCAGGCTCAATGTGGCTTACATTTGCCGTAAAGGCAGTTGCCATTTCCGGGTAACAGAGTACAAAAGTCGTTGCATTAAGGTGCATACATACATGGTAAAGAAGAATACATTGTGGTAGTGCATATTGATTCCTGTGTGATAGATAGGATTGTAACATACATTAGGTCATCGACTGTAGAGAAACCATATTCAACATAAGGGTTAAAGTGAAAGAGGTTAATCAGTCAAGTGATAAGAGTTCAATTTTTCTAGTTCATGTGTAGTCTCCTTATTTAATATTGAAGATGAATGTTATTGGTATGCCTTCTTGAATAGATCAGTTTTCAGTAGCCTTCGGAAGATAGTTTAATCTTGCGTTGTTTTTATGGCCTTCGGTAATGCGTTCCATAGTTGCGTGCAGGAGAAACTGGTTGCGTATGTGGATTTATATTTTAATCCTTTACAGTTGGGGTAGTGGAGATTGAGGAATGAGCGTGCTGATCTTTTTGCGTTCCTAGTAGGCAAGTCTATAAGATCTGACATGTAGGCCGGTGCTTCCCTGTGAACGATTTTGTGGACCAGGGTGCAAACATTGAACGCAATACGTTCTTTCAATGGGAGCCAGTGCAGTTTTTCTCTTAGGGGTTTGGCGCTTTCGTATTTCGCTTTTCCAAATATGAGTCTGGCTGCTGTATTTTGAGCGGTTTGAAGCTTCTTGATGATTTGTTGTTTGCATCAGGCATAGATGGCATTGCAGTAGTCTAGATGGCTTAGTACCATTGATTGTACTAGGCTTCGGAATACTTGCCTTGGGAAGAAAGGTTTGATCCTTTTAAGTTTCCACATTGAGTAGAACATTTTCTTTGCTGTATTTTTCGCATGGTCTTCAAATGTAAGATTTCGGTCAATTGTGACTCCCAGAATTTTCAGGCTGTCTGAGACCGGAAGGGTGTAGTCTGGGGTGTTTATTGTATCATACCCAGCTCCATGACAGCAGTATGCTGGTCCCTGGAGCAGTTTTAGTGGGTACTGCAGTGCAGTTCAGGCACGCGAACCCAGGCCCATCCCCCCACCTGTTACACTTGTGGTGCTAAATGTGAGCCTTCCAAAACCCACTGAACCCACATGTAGGTGCCCCCCTTCACCCCTAAGGGCTATGGTAGGGGTGTACAGTTGTGGGGAGTGGGTTTTGGGGGCTCAGCACACAAGGTAACGGAGCTATGCACCTGGGAGCTTTTTCTGAAGTCCACTGCAGTGCCCCCTAGGGTGCCCGGTTGGTGTCCTGGCATGTGAGGGGGACCAGTGCACTACGAATGCTGGCTCCTCCCATGACCAAATGGCTTGGATTTGGTCGTTTCTGAGATGGGTGTCCTCGGTTTCCATTATCGCCGAACATCGGGGACGACTATCTCTAAATGTTGAGATTTGGGCGTCCCTGACCGTATTATCGAAATGAAGGATGCATGCCCATCTTGTTTCGATAATACGGGTTTCCCCACCCCTTCGCAGGGACGTCCTGCGGGGACGTCCTCAGGAAAACTTGGGCGCCCCGTTCGATTATGCCCCTCCACATATGTTACTTGTACAATACAGTTAACAAGTATGTGCTAGTAAAGCTGGTTGTTAATGGGCACTGTCTGTTTTTTGCTGAATTCTTTGTCTAAGTTGGGTGTATCAAGGGCTTAGGGAGCAATTGTCTTTTTTGATACCAGCCATCCACACTTTAGCAGACGTAAGTCCTAGAACCCTGATTCCAGGTACTGGAAGGCAGGGGCATAGCCAGACCTGGTGGTGGGAGAGAGCCAGAGCCCGAGATGGGGGGCACATTTTAGTCTGCTGCCCTGCCTTGCTCCTGCCGTTCCCCCCACGCCGCCCTGCTGTAAAGTACCTTGGCTGGCGGAGGTCCCAACCCCTGCCAGCTGAAGCCTTCTCTAGTGCCGTTCTCCAGCGCCGCTGCATTGCCTGTCCTGCTCTCTCTTCCTCCTCACGTCCTGCACATTCCTTTAATTCAAAACCCCTTCGCTTTCTGCAGTGTATAAGTAGCTACAGGGTGGATAGGGCAGGCCCTAGGTTACAAGAATATGCACTTTAAGTGGAGCTGTATTGTCTATCTTATAGATGCAGAGGAAACCAGTGCCTCAGCCCTGTATCCAGCAGTGATTAGACAGGTGTAAACCCCCCCCCCCCCACCATGGGGTTAAATTGTATTTTTTATTTTTATTTTTTAGGATTTAAAATTAAAAGTTTAAATTATAATTTTTTAAAAATTCCTGGGTGGAAGATCCAGAGGTCCAGCAGGGTCATTAGTGGCAGGGGTATCCTTCCATGGTGGCCTGGAGACTTTTAAGGCAGGAGCTGTGCTGTTTGCAGCCTTCTCTGGGGCTGTCGAGCCAGGAACTGAGCTTCTCTGGGCAGCCAGGAAAATGGCCTGCCTGAGGCCTAGAATGGATCCAGCCGGATCCACGAATTACTGCCAGAGACAGAAAATATGCCCAAAACAAAGCGCCGTGGCCTTGATTTTTAGTAGCCCAGCCGCAGTTCAATTTGGAGCTGGCATCCTGGATCGCCAGGGGTCTGTCGGGACCTGAACCAAAACTGGTCGCCAGATGAAGGGACACTGTGGAGCAAGGTAAGGGGTCTGGTGACTCAAAGAAATTTTTAGTTTTGTTTAAAAATGTAGTTTTTGAGACGGACGTGTTGGAAAGTGAAGGGTTAATACGATTTCAATTTTAAATGTATTTTTGGGGTCCTGAGAACCTCTTGAGGTGAACTAGGGTGGTTATTCTGCACTTGGGTGTGACATGGTGGAAATTCCTTGATGGGGGATGTGTTGAGGAGGTTTTATTAATTATCTAGAGGGGTTGAAAGAAGTTTTACTAATTTTGAACAGTTTTAGAGGAGAAAAATGTAGGATGTTGTAAAAAAGGGTATTTTTGAAGATTTAGAAACATCAAGCTTTTGATATAGCTGTGCTAAGCTAAGTAGACAGTGAAAATTGGGTGAAATTTGGCATTTATTTACATACGAAACAGTTGAATTTGCATTTTCTCCATTATTTTCTATGGGAAAATTAAAAACCAAAATGGAGCTGGGCTTTTAAGTTCCATAGTGAACTTAAAGTTCTAGGATGGTGTTCTGATTGGCTGAGCCAGATCAGATGACCCAGCCAAGGCAGAGTTTCCTTGGTAACAAGTCCCTGACAGTGACAGATGAGTAGAAGAGCAGAGGAAGGCAAGAGAGACAGAGATGCTGTGCTGAATGGGCTGCCCAAGTGTGTAAAAGAGGCCATAGTAGTGGAAAGAGTGTGTTAGAAATTAATTTAAATTCATTTGTGAGACAGGGTATGTGTCCTGAATGTGACCAATTTGAAATTCAAGAATAGCTTTTTGGTTAAAGAGCTGAAAGGCAAGGGAGATAGAAGTGCTGCTTTGAGTGACTAGACAAGTTTGTGAGAAAAGTCCCAGTTGTGTTTGAGAGGTGTTAAAAACCTATTTAAAACCATTTGTGAGACACAGTAAGTGTACTGATTGTGATTAATAAAACTTTTTGGTTTAATATCAATTTTATATGGTAACAAGATTGTGTGTTAAACTGAGGAATGTTTGCCTGACCTGTGCCTGAACTAATTTTAATGGTATAAAGAGAACTGAATATCACAGAAAAAGGGCGGAGCACTGATTGGCTATGTGTTGGGAATGAGTTGTTTGGCGTGTATGTAGACATCTGACATCAAGAACAACAAAGCTCTTCTTTAGTGAGGGAATTAAGTTTAAGTATAGGACTTTGGAAGTCGGGGTTAAAAATTATTTCTTTGGTTTGAGTTAGTTAGTCTGGCCTCAGCAGGGGCGTATCTGCGTGGGGCCACAGGGGCCTGGGCCCCCGCAGATTTCGCCCTGGCCCCCCTCCCCGCCGTCAACCCTCCCCCGCTGCTTACTTTTGCTGGCGCCGAGGTCCGACCCGCAATCTCCGTTTTTCGTCTTCCTCCGTGGCCATGCTTCCAGGAAGTAATGCTGCAGTGCTGATTCGTTGAATCCAGTTCGGCGTCTGACGTCAGACGTCGAACTGGATTCAACGAATCAGCACTGCAGCGTTACTTCCTGGAAGCATGGCCACGGAGGAAGACGAAAAACAGAGATTGCGGGTCGGACCTCGGCGCCAGCAAAAGTAAGCAGCGGGGGAGGGTTGACGGCGGGGAGGGGGTGGAAAGAGGCGGCGGCGGCGGCGGCGGCGGGGGGGGGGGGAGGGAGGCAAAAATGTGCCCCCCCTCTCTGGCTGTGGCCACCCCTACCGCCGGATTCCAGATACGCCCCTGGGCCTCAGTATAAAAAAATGAATAATCCCAGATAGAAAGGAAACTTGAAATAAAACAGGAAGTTGGGGTTTTGCACCCATTTATTTTGATTAAAGCTAGACTTACAGCTTACAGGCGAAGATTTACAGACAACACTGCTATCTATGAGTTCCACACAAGAAAGACCAAAGTGTTGTGGTAACAAGAAAGATTCAGCTAAGTGAATTTGTGTCATCCCTGCATTCACATTAAAGAGATTGGGTTGCATTACATGACAAATCTAACATTTAATTGATACTTACCTGAGTTAGGTTCCATGTAGTTGTCACTTAGAAAGAAAAAAACTCATATAAACAAAGAATCAATTCTTATGCTTAAATAAAAGCTTTGAATTATTTTAATAGTTAAACTTTTAAGTTGTTTACAACTTATCTGATATAACACAATTTTTCTTGTTAGAAGTTCATGTCTGACCTTAAAACTGCAGAGTAAAGCTGTGAGAAGAGAAAAACTTGAACTAAGTTAATTGTAAAAAAAAAAAATTATTTTCCTTAGAATTGTATCTTGGGCTGCTAACATTAGATTGCCTAATGTATTTCTGCTCTTTAACATACATAACTTATGAAGTGAAAATAAATTTGGATAAAAACCATCTATAAGGTCCAGGTTGTAATTCTGGGGGAAAATCCAAGCTTAGTTTCTTTTCCTCCTCCTAACTTTGAGTTAGGGAGATGTAGTCAGTTTATTATTGTTCTTCCACATTCTGGAGCCAGCTTGAGGTATTTGGTGACAACTACAAATAACTGGTACTGTAGACCGGGGTACTCTCCAAAATAAAGTGAGGGTAACACAGGGTAACGCAGCTCATTCCAAAACCTAGATTGCAGAGACATTCTTCAAGAAACAGGCCTGTGTATAGTCCTGCGATTTTTGTGACAAACTTTCACAAATTCCTTGAAGCCCTTCCTCTTAGGAGGATGGAATGCTTCATAGAAAGTAGGGTTAGTTTTAAGAGATGGGGGGGGGGGGGGGGGGACAGGACAATTGTCAGCTCAGCACCACATGGGCCACTTGGGAAAGTTGAGCTTCAAGAAGCTTGGAACTGGCTTGACCACTCCCTAGTTTCTGCCCAGGGCCTTGTTTGTGTAACACCGAGCCTGGTGCAAAGGAATTACCTTTTAACGGTGATAGGTTCATAAAGATTAGCAATGTGGGCAGTGTTTATGATTTAATTTCAAATTAGGATACAAACCATAAACTCTGAAAACATTTTTATAGTGTTTGGATATAGCTGCTTTTAATGACCTACAACTGCTCTTATTCATTTTTGGTCTGACAAATCTGAACACTTTAGGGTACAAAGCATAATTTTATTGAAATACGTAGGGAATACCTTGATGACATTCCCTTCTCCAAGTGTTCATTGCCCTTCAGTATCAGTGCAGAATAGAGGTCTGCTAACTCTTCGATGTTGAAACCAGGCCCAGATTTATGATTTTGGTGCCCATAGGCAAGACTGGAGGGTGAGGACACAGATGCCCCCTTGTAGCTTGGAGAGCCAAGGTGCATTCCTTGGAGACTGGAAAGCAGTAGTGAGGGAGTTGAGCTACAGTGGTTTCTCTTTGAAGTGGCACTAGTGGACTGGTAAAGTAAGTGGGAGAAAGCTCCTTGTATGGCCTGGGTACTTGGCACCTTCAACATTTAGCTCCCAAGGCAGTTACTTATGTTGCCTGACTGAAATTCTTGAACCAACACATCAGGACTGACTTGGGGACAGTTGAGAATGAGGCTTATATGTCATTATGAAAATACTAGTAGGAAAGCCCTTTATGAAATGATGGGAAACAATGGTGGAATGGTGTAATCCCAGTATCTCTTTCACTCTTCAACCCTTGCCTTCCTCTTTCTAGCCCCTCATTTCCCTGTCCCTGCTCTATAATCCCCAGATTGGCCACTGGAAGCTCCTGCAAGTCTTTGTCAGCTGAGCTTAGGCTCTGCACTATTTGCTTTGCTCACTTCCCCTCCCCACATAAGTGTTTCTCAAACTGGTGAGGTCAAAGCTCCTTGTCCGCTGCACCACTTGATTGTTTCAGCACCATTGATCCTTCCAGTGATCCAACCCTAGCTTCTGGAATCTGTGTTCCCTGACAACTGCACCACTCAGGAACCCTTTTACTAAAATGCATTAGGCCTGCTAATGCACAAATGGGTTAAGAACTAATGCGGTATATTTACATTTAGCAGGTGATAAGTTGTTTTTTAAGGCCATTTTTTGGAAGGGGTGAAATGGGCGGGGTATGGATGAAGAATGGGCGTGGAAAGTGTTTGGAATTAAATGCTTCTGTGCTAACTGTGTGTTGAGTACTGCACACTAAAGGGCATTTTAACTAACTAGGTACAACTATGGAATGGGCTCCCCAAAAGCTGTGAAAACAATCCACGACCACTTGAACTTCAGGAAATCACTAAAAACCAACCTCTTCAAAAAGGCCTACCCCAGCGACCCCATGTAACCCTCTTCACCTACCAACACAGCATGACTGTGATCGAACAGGACATCACGCAATCTTCATCCATTCCGACCCTCCACTTATACCTCATACGATCACTATACAACTCAGTATTTGTTATCCACCGACTGGGCAAACGCCTTTGATGGTACTATGTAAGCCACATTGAGCCTGCAAATAGGTGGGAAAATGTGGGGTACAAATGCAACAAATAAAATAAATAAATAAAAAATGTTAGTTCTGCGCTTGGCTTGCATTACTTTCCTGCATTAAAGCATGTTAGGTGCAAAATCTAATACACTTTAGTGAAAGACCCCCTTAGTTGCATTGGCCCTGTGGACATCCAACTCTGTTGCTCAACTCCCCCACCAGGGCTTCATCTTTAGTATACTGCACATAATGCTGTGCACAACATGGCAGCAACACTGGCAAACATCATGGTAACACAGTGCATTTTCTACACAGTATGGGATATATTGGACAGTATTTCCAATAAACAAGAGGGGTTTTGCATTCCTTGATTGTATGTGGAGGTTAAAGTTTTGTGATGAGCGCAGGCTTATTAATAGTGTCCTGGGAGTCATGAAAATAGGTGAGAATCTAGAACTTGAAATGGTGACTGGTTCTTTTGTTTTATGTTGGTCAGCACTTGCCAGACAGTAACGCCCGATAAGACATTTTCAGTTATTAAAGGAGGTGAACAGAATATTAATGCAAGGTAAAGAGCCTGGCCAGAGAGACAGTCTACTAAGTGTAAAGCCTGAAGCACATCCATCCATTTCTGGTTAAACCCAGTCTAATAAGGGCTTATTACTTCCCTGGCCTGTTGTAACATGAAACATATTTTATGGTCAGACTATATTTTATTACACAATTAAAGATGTTCTTTCCCTTTCATTAAAATCCTTGGCATGCCGAGCAGTATGTTTAGGTGATGGGGTCAGACTGAAGCATGAACAGAATTGCAATGATGTTGAATAAAGTGATGGGATTATTAGAAAATTAGGATTCATGGATAACCTTTTTTTTTTTTTATTGCATTGCTAAGAAAAATGATTTTATCAAATTGGAAGGCTTGGAGCTACTCTGTTTCTCCCAGGAAACAATCTTTCTGTTTCACCTCATCATAAATATTGAAAGGCCAACAGCTGGCAAATATCACTGATTCTACATCTCAGTGGATATAACCAATAATCAAACAGAGTGCATTACAGCGTAGTGGAGCCTGTTTAATCTTCTTGCTCATGTATGCTATTGACCTGTTGAGATGTATTCACTTGCTTTGTTACCCCACTACCGTAAACGTTATGCTTAGATACCATCCTCTCACTGGCCCCGAGCTGAAGGGATATTCTCTTCTGAGTCTAAGGTCCCAGTACTACTCTTCATACAGAAGGGATTGTGGCATTTCATCCCTTACTGGAGCAGGATCATGTCTCCTGTACAATGCATCTAAGTTCCTACAGATCCACCAGCCAAGAGCCTTGAATTAAAGTTTCCAGTTCTTTGGCCCATAACATGATGTCCCGAACTATAAAACTGCCATGATAGGCGTCAGTTGGGGAAGGTGAGCTCTTGGACAGTGACGAGGTTGGCTCTACCTGTGTGGCATAAGCGCTGCACAAGCCCTTGTCGACAATTGCTGAAGAGACCGCCTGGCAGAGTCCAGGAGCTGGAGAAGGCAGGACCTGACTGACTCTGGCTGGATGAAGCATGGGACTAGGCAGTGCCTAGCAGACTGGCTGGAACACAACAGGGCTGTCTAGAGGTTGGCTCTTAAGAGTCCTTGGGGGCTAGCCCGATAGGGTCAAGGCCACGGAGTAGCTGGAACAGCAAGGCTAGAGACAGGAACAAGCAAGGCTGGAAGCAGGAACATGCAGGGCTGGAAGCAGGAACTGGCCAGGCAACGGACACTGGAGAGGCACAACTCTGGAGGAGTGTAGAGCACTTCCTTATATATATCCCTAGCCAGGAAGTGAGGCCATCTGTCAGTGCCCCATCTAGGGCTATAAAAGGGAAGTGCAGCAACCAGGAGGAAGTGCACTCGCAAGACTCTTAGGCATATCATGCTACAGGACTCTAGCAGCTTCCTGAACCATGTGAGGGGTGTGACAATAGGTTTATTTTATGCCTAGAAATACTCCACTAGTACTGCAAAATCAAACAGCAAATACAGACCTGCCAAGTCTCCCGCATTCAGTAGGAGACTCGTTGTGGCGGGTTATCTCCCGCACTCCCATCAAAGCAGGAAAGTGCCCCACTGAGACACACTGTGCGCCAGGGGATCCACTGCCACCGCTGCGGCTTCTCTTCATGAGCAGCTGCGGCAAAACAAGAAAAGCAAGCGCGGGGCCGCAGCAGCCTTCATGCATTTGTTGTCAGCTCTGCCGATCCTCTGCCCCCAGAATGGGAAGTTGATATCAGCAGGGGCAGAGGACAGCAGAGCTGACATTGTATGCCTGAAGGCTGCTGTGGCCTCGTGCTTGCTTTTCTTGTTTTACTGTGGCTGCTGCTGCTTATTGGGAGAAGCAACAGTGGCCAGAAAACACTGCAAACTGGGTGGAAAGGGGAAGGAGGAAAGGGCGGGAAGAGGGAGGCAGGAGGTTCTAAATGGAGAGATCAGAGGGGAGAAAATGAAAGGAGAGTGGGGACGCTGGATGGGAGAGGGGGTACAGAGAGAGAGATGAGTTTATCTTGTTGGGCAGACTGGATGGACCATGCAGGTCTTTTTCTGCCGTCATCTACTATGTTACTATATATGTATGTATATGAGGGGGACATGGAAAAGGGCAGGAGAGAGAGGAGCTGCTGGGGAGAAGAATTGGGAGAAAGGAGGAGACCCTGGCTGGTCAGATGGAGAGAGAAAGAGGAGAAATGCTGGATGAAAGACAGGAGAGAAAGAGGGAAAATGCTGAAAGGAGGGGCAAAAGAGGGAAAATGCTGGAAGGAGGGACAGAAAGATGGAAGATGCTGGATGGAAGGGTAAGGAGTGAAAGAGAAAATACACTGGAAGGATGAGGAGAGAGAGAACACATGCTGAATGGAAAAGGGTAGAGAGAGAGAAAGAGACACTGGATGGAGAGAGGGTTGATGTTGGATGGAAGGATGGGGATGGAAGGATGGGGAGAGAAAGAGGGTAGATGGAAGGGCAGGGAGAGAGAAGGGAGACACTGGATAGAAGGATGCAGAGATGTCAGACCTGTGAGTTCTTGTACCAAGTAGAACGCTGCCGAGCCCGGTACTCGGACCAGGTTCTGCTTTGCGACCGGACAACCCCGGGTTTCACCTGCGCTGACCGCTGTTCCCCAGAGATTGAGCCCCTAGTTGCGGGCAGCCTGCAGGGCTTACAAGATGGAGCAGGAAGCGGGGTGATGAACATGACGGCCAGACAGGCAGCAGGCAAGAGAGTAATCCAGGTACAGGCAAGGTCAGGAGGCAGGCAGCAGACACGAGAGTAATCCAGGTACAGGCAGAGTCAGTAGGTAGGCAGCAGACATGAGTTTAATCCAGGTACAGGCAAGGTCAGTAGGCAGACAGCAGAGACAAGAGTAATCCATGTACAGGCAAGGTCAGTAGGCAGGCAGCAGACACAAGAGTAATCCAGGTACAGGCTAAGTCAGCAACGAAGAACAAAGTAGAGAAGAAGCACACTACTGAGCAAGTAACACCTACCAAAGTAGAAGCCGAAGCAAGGAATCTAGGGAGAGCTCAGCTGATAAAGTGCTGGTGTCTGACAGCCATAGGACAAGAGCAGGGGAAGGAGGAACCGGAAGACCAATAGGAGAGAAGCAAGGGAAGCCAGGCAGAGAGAGAGCAGAGCCAGGTGCATGGAAGCAAAGCAATCAAGGAGCCTGCAGACAGAGAAGAACTACACACACATGGCTCAGGGCTGTGCCAGTCAAGTGTGCGTGTCGACCCTGCGCAGCCTGAAGACGCCACTTGCATTGAGGTAGGGACATGACGAGAAAAAGAGGGAGACTCTGGAAGGATGGGGAGAGAGGGGACAAGCTGAATGGAAAAAGGTAGAACTGGCTAGAAGGAAGGAGAGATGCAGGGAGACACTGGATAGAAGGATTGGGGTAGATGGGTGGAAGGATGGGAAGAGAGAGGAAAGACACTGGATAGAAGGGTAGGAGAGAGAGGGAAGATGCTGGATGGAAGGATAGGGAGAGAAAGAGGAGATGCTGGATGGAAGAATGCAGAGAGAAAGAACGACACTGGAAGGATGGGGAGAGAAAGAGGGAAGATGCTGGATGGAAGGGTAGGAAGAGAAAGAGGGACTGCTGGATGGAAAGGGGGAGAGGATAGAGTTAGTGAAAGACTGTCCCATATGCTAAGCCAGATTTAACATGACACTTCTTAGGCAATTTTTTTTTCAGATAATGCATTAATGTTCCCATTAGCATGCAGAACCTGTAAAAAATTAACGTAGGCATGCTTAGTGCTCCTGTGATAACTTTGCATTATACAGTTAGCATGCACAAATCATAACGCACTAGCTGGAGAAACACAGGAGCGTCCACTCCGCCCATAACACGCAACCTCCAAAAAATGCTGCGACACTTTGGGGGCAATTCTATAATTAGGTGCCGTGTTTTAGGAGCCCAGATGCCACACGGTGAGAGCCTATTCTGGGTTCCCCTGAATTTGTTATAGAATACTAATACAGCCCGGCCCTGGTGTGCCTAACATTTCTGTGACCGTAGTTACAGCAGCCATAGAACTGGCATAACTGCGGTTAAGTAAATACAGGAAGAGTAGCTGCCCAAGTAAGTGACAACTCCACTCCTGCACCTCCCATGCATTGTCCATGTGAACACCCTATGTATGTATGTGCCGTGTCCATTAAGGTCTGCCTTACAGAATAGCATCTAATTACATTGCTGCTACTTATGTGCGTAAGTGCACACCCAGTGGTGTAGCAAGGGCAGGGCGGTGGGGGCGGTCCGCCTCGGGTACACGCTGCTGGAGGGGTGCAGAGAGCAGCCGCGTGCCTGTCGGCTCCACTGGTTCCCTTGCTCCCTCTGCCCCGGAACAGGTTACTTCCTGTTCCGGGGCAGAGGGAGCCAGCGGAGCTGACAGCTGCGCGGCTGCCCTCTGCAACTAAGAATGCACCCGGGGGGGGGTCATCGTGCCGGGGGGGGGGGTGTTGTGCTGCACCCTGGGGGGACGGACGCCACTGCACCCGGAGGGGGGGTCATCGCGCCGGGGGGTGTCATCGTGCTGGGGGGGGGTGTTGTGCTGCACCCTGGGGGGGCGGACGCCACTGCACCCGGGGGGGGGGGATGCGCAGCGGCGATCCGCCCAGGGTGGCAGTCGAACTAGGAATGCCACTGTGCACACCTACCTGTGACAGTGCCAGCGTTTACTGCACATTCTGCAGCAGGACATGTTTATCCATTCCTACCCTAGCTGAGATAATATTCAACCATCTCTCTGACCTCATGTGCAACTTTCTTTAAATTAGTCATCTTACTTTCTAACTCTTCTTACTCTCTTTCCTATCTATATGTTACATCTTTGCTTTACCCTTCGCAGTCAATTAAAATGTTCTATTACGTTTTGTGTTGACATTGTAAGTAGTATATTATGCCATACTTTGTATTGTTATTTGAATATTAGTACATAAGTATTGCCATACTGGGACAGACCAAAGATCCATCAAGCCCAGCATCCTGTTTCCAACAGTGGCCAATCCAGGTCACAAATACCTGGCAAGATCCCAAAAAAGTACTGAACATTTTATACTGCTTATCCCAGAGATAGTGGATTTCCCCAAGTCCAATTTAATAATAGTCTATGGACTTTTCCTTTAGGAAGCCGTCCAAACCTTTTAAAAACTCTGCTAAGCTAACTGCCTTTACCACATTCTCTGGCAACGAATTCCAGAGTTTAATTACACGTTGAGTGAAGAAAAACGTCCTCCGATTTGTTTTAAATTTACTACTTTGTAGCTTCATCGCATGCCCCCTAGTCCTAGAATTTTTGGAAAGCATAAACAGACGCTTCACATCTACCCAATCAACTCCACTCATTATTTTATAGACCTCTATCATATCTCCCCTCAGCCGCCTTTTCTCCAAGCTGAAGATCCCTAGCTGCTTTAGCCTTTCCTCATAGGGAAGTCGTCCCATCCCCGTTATCATTTTCGTCGCCCTTATCTGCACCTTTTCTAATTCCACTATATCTTTTTTGAGATGCGGCGACCAGAATTGAACACAATATTCGAGGTGCAGTCGCAACATGGAGCGATACAAAGGCATTATAACGTCCTCCTTTTTGTTTTCCATTCCTTTCCTAATAATACCTAGCATTCTATTTGCTTTCTTAACCGCAGCAGCACACTGAGCAGAAGGTGTCAACGTATCATCAACGACGACACCTAGATCCCTTTCTTGGCCTGTGACTCCTAACGTGGAACCTTGCATGATGTAGCTATAATTCGGGTTCCTCTTTGCCACATGCATTACTTTGCACTTGCTCACATTAAACATCATCTGCCATTTAGGCACCCAGTCTCCCAGTCTCTTAAGGTCCTCTTGTAATTTTTCACAATCCTCCGATTTAACCACTTAGAATAACTTTGTGTCATCAGATTTAATTACCTCACTAGTTACTCCCATCTCTAGGTCATTTATAAATATGTTAAAAAGCAGTGGTCCCAGCACAGACCCCTGGGGAACCCCACTAACTTACCCTTCTCCATTGAGAATACTGCCCATTTAACCGTACTCTCTGTTTTTTTTTCTTTTAACCAGTTTTTAATCCACAATAGAACACTACCTCCTATCCCATGACTCTCCAATTTCCTCTGGAGTCTTTCATGAGATACTTTGTCAAACGCCTTCTGAAAATCCAGATACACTATCAGGCATATTTTCAAAGCACTTTGGGAGGCTAAGTTCCATAGGTTTCTATGGAACTTTGGGAGGCTAAGTGCTTTGAAAATGAGCCTCAATATCAACCGGCTCACCTTTATCCACATGTTTGTTCACCCCCTTCAAAGAAATGTAGTAGATTGGTGAGGCAAGATTTCCCTTCACTAAATCCATGTTGGCTTTGTCTCATTAATCCATGCTTTTGAATATGTTCTGTAATTTTGTTCTTTATAATAGTCTCTACCATTTTGCCTGGCACCAACGTCAGACTCACCGGTCTATAATTTCCCGGATCTTCCCTGGAACCTTTTTAAAAAATCTGCGTTACATTGGCCACCCTCCAATCTTCCAGTACCACGCTCGATTTTAAGGATAAATGACATATTACTAACAATAGCTCTGCAAGTTCATTTTTCAGTTCTATCAGTACTCTGGGATGAATACCATCCGGTGTTGCCCATTTTGTTTGCGTCACTAATTTCCATTAACATTTCTGCATCCGTATGTTCATCCTGGCCAGGCGGATGGTAGTACACTCCTATCACTATTCTTTTCCCCTTTACACATGGAATTTCAATCCATAGTGATTCCAAGAAAAGTTCTGTTTGGTTCAGAATTTTCAATCTATTTGATTCAAGGCTCTCCTTAATATACAATGCTACCCCTCCACCAATTTGATCTATCCTATCACTAAGATATAATTTGTACCCCGGTATGACAGTGTCCCACTGGTTTATCCTCCTTCCACCAGGTCTCAGAGATGCCTATTATGTCTAAATTTTCATTTAGTACAATATATTCTAACTCTCCCATCTTATTTCTTAGGCTCCTGGAATTCGCATATAGACATTTCAAACTATCTACTACGTTCTCTTTTGCAACCTCACTATCAGGATACCCTGTCTTCCCTGTTTTGGTGATATCTTTGAAAGATACCTTATCCCGAACCATGCGCTTTTGAGCGACTGTCGACCTCCTCTCCCCCCCTTGTTTCTAGTTTAAAAGCTACTCTACCTCCTTTTTAAATGCCGATGCCAGCAGCCTGGTCCCACCCTGGTTAAGGTGGAGCCCATCCTTTCGGAATAGGCTCCCCCTTCCTCAGAATGTTGCCCAGTTCCTAACAAATCTAAAACCCTCCTCCCTTCACTATTGTCTCATCCATGCATTGAGACTCCGGAGCTCTGCGTGTCTCTTGGGCCCTGCGCGTGGAACAGGTAGCATTTCAGAAAATGCTACCCTAGAAGTTCTGGATTTACTGCTGTAATTGCCTATTGCTCATGTCTGATCTGTTCTTACTGTACACTTCACCTTGAGTGAATTCCTTTAAAAAGGTGGTAAATAAATCCTAAAAACATAGTAACATAGTAGATGACGGCAGAAAAAGACTTGCACAGTCCATCCAGTCTGCCCAACAAGATAAACTCACATGTGCCATTTTTTGTGTATACCTTACCTTGATTTGTACCTGTCTTTTTCAGGGCAAAGACCGTATAAGTCTGCCCAGCACTATCCCCGCCTCCCAACCACCAGCCCCGCCTCCCACCACCGGCTCTGGCACAGACCGTATAAGTCTGCCCAGCACTATCCCCGCCTCCCAACCACCAGCCCCGCCTCCCACCACCGGCTCTGGCACAGACCGTATAAGTCTGCCCAGCACTATCCCCGCCTCCCAACCACCAGCCCTGCCTCCCACCAGCGGCTAAGCTTCTGGGGATCCCTTCCTTCTGAGCAGGATTCCTTTATGTTTATCCCACGCATGTTTGAATTTTGTTACCGTAAGTAAGTGCACCTATCTGTGACAGTGCCGGCGTTCAATATGTTTACGTGCGTAAGTGCATACCTACCTATGACAGCTGATGGTATTCTATACAAGTGGCAGGTAAATACAGGTACCCAGTTATAAAATTGCCCTTTTATGGACCCACATTGCTTCTCCTCAGTGCAGCTAAATCCCTGTTGCACTCTTTTGCTTATACTGCAACTGACTTGGACCCCTAACTTCTCACTCTTCTGTGTGTAGCAGGGAAAACCTTTGAGGAAGTATCTTCCTTTCCTCCCTGGTGGAGTATGTTAAGCCCCTCCCAACACTCCATTTTATCAGGGCCACTGAGAGGGGGGGAGGGGAAGATTCCTCAGGCCTGTCCTCCAAAGGGGGGCCTGGCACCAGCAAAGGTTTGAGGGAGCAGACGCTTCTGCCTGCCTGACTGCTTCCGGGTCTTTCTCGGACCCAGATGATTGCAGCACACAGGAACAGGAGAGTGGCAAACCGAGGGAGGAGCAGATGCAGGAAGGGGGCGGGGGGCAGCATCCTGAGTGTGTGAGGGGGGTGTAGCGCGGCGGCAGCCCAGGTGGTGGGGGTGTATCTCTCAGCGGCCTTGCATTTTATACTTTCCTCTAAATCTAAGGAAAATCTATCGCCAGGTTCTACCAGACTAGCCCACTCTAGATTAGGGACCTAGAATGTTCCTCTTTTACATCCAAGGTAGGCCCATTTTAGCAGGATGCTACATGCATGTACCACAACAAGAACAGCAGACTAACGTCACAGCATCTACATCTGGAGTTTGAATCAATAAAGCTAAGTCTTATAAAAGGGCACTCATGAGAAAAGTCCAAAAAAGGTGCCTATTTTATAAAAGCAACATAAGCATCTACAGTGGTGTTTCCCAAGTTAGTCCCGGAGTACCCCTTTGTTGGTCAGGATTTCAGGATATCCATATTGAATATGCATGAAAGAGATTTGCACATAATAGAGGCAGTGTATGTAAATAAATCTCCTGCATATTCATTGTGGATATCCTGAAATCCTGACTGGCAAAGGGTACTCCAGGACCGACTTGGGAAATACTGATCTACAGTATGTGCACTTATTTATTTAGATTTTGCTCACACCTTTTAGCTCAAGGTGAGTTACATTCAGGTACTCGGGATAATTCTCTGTCCCAGGAGGGCTCATAATCTAAGTCTGTACCTGAGGCAATGGAGGGTTAAGTGACTTGCCCAAGATCACAAGGAGCAGCAGCAGGATTTGAACCGGCCACCTCTGGATTGCAAGACCGGTGCTCTAACCACTAGGCCACTCCTCCACTCAGCAACATTCCATGTAGAATCACCAATAATAGCAACATTCCATGTAGAATCTCAAATAGTAGCAACGTTCGATGTTCCACTGCATTAACCACTAGGCTATTCCTCCACTTCCAACAGGACATAACCCTTGTAGCGCATAGATGCCGACACCTGCTCTGAAGAAGTTGAACATGCACTCTAAGCATTTATATATATGTTTTATAAAATACATATGTACACCTCAATTTTCATCTCTGCTGTGCCCAAACTACATCCTAAGAAGGTCTACACAGAGATCGTATTAAGGTCGGTGCACACTTTCCATGCACACACATTTTGGGGCTAATTCTCTAACAGTGTGCTATACAGTGGGGGAAATAAGTATTTGATCCCTTGCTGATTTTGTAAGTTTGCCCACTGACAAAGACATGAGCAGCCCATAATTGAAGGGTAGGTTATTGGTAACAGTGAGAGATAGCACATCACAAATTAAATCCGGAAAATCACATTGTGGAAAGTATATGAATTTATTTGCATTCTGCAGAGGGAAATAAGTATTTGATCCCTCTGGCAAACAAGACCTAATACTTGGTGGCAAAACTCTTGTTGGCAAGCACAGCGGTCAGACGTCTTCTGTAGTTGATGATGAGGTTTGCACACATGTCAGGAGGAATTTTGGTCCACTCCTCTTTGCAGATCATCTCTAAATCATTAAGAGTTCTGGGCTGTCGCTTGGCAACTCGCAGCTTCAGCTCCCTCCATAAGTTTTCAATGGGATTAAGGTCTGGTGACTGGCTAGGCCACTCCATGACCCTAATGTGCTTCTTCCTGAGCCACTCCTTTGTTGCCTTGGCTGTATGTTTTGGGTCATTGTCGTGCTGGAAGACCCAGCCACGACCCATTTTTAAGGCCCTGGCGGAGGGAAGGAGGTTGTCACTCAGAATTGTACGGTACATGGCCCCATCCATTCTCCCATTGATGCGGTGAAGTAGTCCTGTGCCCTTAGCAGAGAAACACCCCCAAAACATAACATTTCCACCTCCATGCTTGACAGTGGGGACGGTGTTCTTTGGGTCATAGGCAGCATTTCTCTTCCTCCAAACACGGCGAGTTGAGTTCATGCCAAAGAGCTCAATTTTTGTCTCATCTGACCATAGCACCTTCTCCCAATCACTCTCGGCATCATCCAGGTGTTCACTGGCAAACTTCAGACGGGCCGTCACATGTGCCTTCCGGAGCAGGGGGACCTTGCGGGCACTGCAGGATTGCAATCCGTTATGTCGTAATGTGTTACCAATGGTTTTCGTGGTGACAGTGGTCCCAGCTGCCTTGAGATCATTGACAAGTTCCCCCCTTGTAGTTGTAGGCTGATTTCTAACCTTCCTCATGATCAAGGATACCCCACGAGGTGAGATTTTGCGTGGAGCCCCAGATCTTTGTCGATTGACAGTCATTTTGTACTTCTTCCATTTTCTTACTATGGCACCAACAGTTGTCTCCTTCTCGCCCAGCGTCTTACTGATGGTTTTGTAGCCCATTCCAGCCTTGTGCAGGTGTATGATCTTGTCCCTGACATCCTTAGACTGCTCCTTGCTCTTGGCCATTTTGTAGAGGTTAGAGTCTGACTGATTCACTGAGTCTGTGGACAGGTGTCTTTCATACAGGTGACCATTGCCGACAGCTGTCTGTCATGCAGGTAACGAGTTGATTTGGAGCATCTACCTGGTCTGTAGGGGCCAGATCTCTTACTGGTTGGTGGGGGATCAAATACTTATTTCCCTCTGCAGAATGCAAATAAATTCATATACTTTCCACAATGTGATTTTCCGGATTTAATTTGTGATGTGCTATCTCTCACTGTTACCAATAACCTACCCTTCAATTATGGGCTGCTCATGTCTTTGTCAGTGGGCAAACTTACAAAATCAGCAAGGGATCAAATACTTATTTCCCCCACTGTATTTAGATGCCTATGATATAAAGAAAAGGAGGTGCCTACTTCCGTACAAGGAATCCAAGTGCAACTGGCTATGAGGCCTTTTTACTAAGCCATGCTAAAAAATGGTTGGCGCCGTTGTTAGAAGAACATTTGGTTTTCTGCACACTGCATCCACTTTTTAACGTGGCAGTAAAATGGCTGCATTTCTATATTTTTCTTTAATGGTCACACACACTAATTTTGGTCACACGGGAGCCCTTACCGCCACCTATTTTCTAGGAACTAAGGACTCCCATGCTAACCCCGCAGTAATCGGGCAGCGAGCAGCAATGTGCCTGCACTGTCCAATTAGCACACGGCACGCCTACTCTCAATCCATAGCCACATCTCCTGCGATGAAAAATACAAAATATTTTTCAGCATGGGATTAGCCCACGTCAATCAACGCACTACCACGGGATGCCTCAGCATGTTCTGCGGTAATGCTTTTTTGTCGCACGGTAGGCACGCACTAGTGGCTACTGCAGCTTAGTAAAAGGGCTCCTATATAAGGTGTATGTAGTTAGGCTGTAGCATTTACACTAGCCATATAGCTGGTGTAAGGGTTCATTCCCAAATGCCAGATATGCACATAACTTACAGTATTCTATAGGTTATACGTGTAAGTGTGAGTCCAGTGGTGTGCTGGAGCCGGCTCGCGAGAACCAATAAGTTTTTAAGAATTTTGGGAGCCGCCCCCCCCCTTGGTGACTTTAACAACCAGCTCCCTAAACTTGGGCTGAGGCCCCCTTCTCGGGCCCCCCTTGGGCTTAGGGCCCCTCAGCCTCCCCTCAGGCCCCCCTTTACTTTATGGGTGGGGATGCCGAGCTCTGTCAGCTAAACAAGTAGACTAACACCAGTTTTTGTTTACTGTAAACTACATGGACCTCTGTGGGGTTTTTGTGGGGTATAAGTACCTATTGTATCTATGTATATCTACCGCATTACCAGAGGCGTATCTGGACTTCGGCGGGAGGGGGGGCCAGAGCCAGAGTGAGGGGCACATTTTAGCCCCCCTCACCATTGCCGGACCCCCCGCTGCCAACTTTGACCCCCCCCCTGCCGACGACCCTCTCCACCCCCCCTCCCGCTGCCAACCCTCCCCCGCCACCGTTGCCTACCTTCGCTGGCAGGGGACCCCTACCCCCGCCAGTCAAGGTCCTTCTGTTGCAAAGCTGGCAGGGGACCCCAACTCCCACCTGCCAAGGTCCTTCCGTTGCAAAGCTGGCAGGGGACCCCAACCCCCGCCAACCGAGGGCCTCTCTTCCGTTGCAGCAAAGCTTCCTTCAGTTTCAAATTCTGACTCAGAACAGGAAGCTTTGCTGCAACAGAAGAGAGGCCCTCGGCTGGTGGGGGTTGGGGTCTCCCACCAGCAAAGATAGGCGACGGCGGGTTGGTGGCGGGAGGGGGGTGGAGAGGGTCATCAGCGGGGGGGGGGGGGGGGGGGGGTCCAGGGCCAAATCCACAAAATGCATCCAAGCGGTTTACAATAAAATATAAAAAATATAAACAGCAATACATTACAAAGCATTAAAATAAACACAATATGGTGCTCATTTTCAAAGCACATAGACTTACAAAGTTACATAGGTTACTATCCGCCTCATAATCGAAAGTGAAAGACGCCTATATTTCGACCCAAATCGGGAGATGGGCGTCTTTCTCCCGTGGGCGTCCAAATCGGTATAATCGAAAGCCGATTTTGGGCGTTTCCAACTGCAATCCGTCGTGGAAATGGGGAAAGTTGACGGGGGCGTGCCGGAGGCGTGGTGAAGGCGGGACTGGAGCGTGGTTATTGGCCGAGGAGAGATGGGCGTCTTTAGCTGATAATCGAAAAAAAGGCGTTTTAGTGCAATTTTGGGTCACTTTTTTTTGGACCCTTTTTTTTCACGAAAAAGTCCCAAAAAAGTGCCCCAACTGCCCAGATGACCACTGGAGGTCATCAAGGATGACCTCCCCGGACTCCCCCAGTGGTCACTAACCCCCTCCCACAAAAAAACCCCACTTTACAAACTTTTTTTTCCAGCCTCTATGCCAGCCTCAAATGCCGTACCCACCTCCATGACAGCAGAATGTGTTCTATCCTCTGACAGCCTTTCCCTGGTTCTGATGTGGCTCTCGGGTGAGTGTGACACCTTTTGTTATGCGCACTGCAGAGTCACATCAGCAATGCATTGTGGTGGGTGTAGGGTATTGGGCTCCGTGATTCCACTAGCTTGTGGTAAATGCTCCCGATGTTGGTAGTTGGTAGGCTGTATTCCCATGGTGCTTCCCCCCTGCTTACTGGGTCAGAGTGTGCCCTGTTTTCTTTCCGGTAGTCCATGAGGTAGTGGCCATTTTTGTAAGCCAGTTTTAGATCCCTTTCATGTGTTCGCCACGTTACAGAACCTAGTTCTTACTTTGAATGTTGCTGAAAGAGGGCATTGTACAGCATTCTGCCAGCTCTGACCTACTGCTAATCTCAGTACCTGGGAGACTCGTTGCCAGTGGGGCACAACCTCTGATATGCAGTTAACTGTGAGTAAACGTGCTTATTCCAATAAAGGACGTTTTTGGAGAGATTAGTCTTCAGGTGTCAACTGGTGTGCCAAAGTTATACAGCAGCAACAAGTCCTAGAGGCCTGCGTGTATGCAGGTCCCTGGAGCACTTTTAGTGGGTACCGCAGTGCACTTCAGGCAGGCAGACCCAGGCCCATCCCCCCTACCTGTAACACTTGTGCTGGTAAATGGGAAGCCTCCAAAACCTACTGTGCCCACATGTAGGTGCCCCCTTCACCCTAAGAGCTATGGTAGTGTTGTACATTTGTGGGTAGTGGGTTTTGGGAGAGGGGGGTTGGGGGCTCAGCAGGGAGCTATGCATGTGGGAGCTTTTTCTGAAGTCCACCGCACTGAGCTCTAGGGTGCCCAGTTGGTGTCCTGGCATATCAGGGGAGCGAGTGTACTACGAATCCTCGCCCCTCCCATGACCAAATGGCTTGGATTAGGATGTTTTTGAGCTGGGCGTTTTTAGTTTCCATTATCTCTAAAAAACAAAACAAACGCCCAGCTCAGAAACGAACAAATCCATGGCATTTGGTCCGTACAAACCGTTTTATCGAAAAAAAGATGGACGTCCATTTTTTTCAAAAATCCGGGCTGTCCCGCCTCTTCACGTACCCGTTTTCGGACATAGATGCCCATGGAGATAGGCGTTCGCGTGCGATTATGCCCCTCCACGGGGCTCATTTTCAAAAGAGAAAAACGTCCAAAAAGTGGCATAAAGCAGCATTTGGATGTTTTTCTCACAAACAGGGCGTTTTTCTGCCATAATGGAACAAAGCAAAAACATCCAGGACTATAATTTGGATGTTTTGGTTTAGATTTCAAATAAGCCACAAAAAATTGCCCTAAATGACCAGCCTGCTTATTTTCGAAGGAGAAGGGTGCCCATGTTCCGACACAAATCGGGAGATGGGCGTCCTTCTCCTAAGGGCGCCCAAATCGGCATAATCGAAAGCCGATTTTGGGCGTCCTCAACTGCTTTCCGTCGCATGGACGACCAAAGTTCAAGGGGGCATGCCGGCAGTGTACCAAAGGTGGAACAGGGGCGTGGTTAACAGATGGGCGTCCTCGGCCGATAATGGAAAAAAGAAGGGCGTCCCTGACGAACATTTGGCCGACTTTACTTGGTCCCTTTTTTTCAAGACCAAGCCTCAAAAAGGTGCCTGAACTGACCAGATGACCACCTGAGGGAATCGGAGATGACCTCCCCTTACTCCCCCAGTGGTCACCAACCCCCTCTCACCCAAAAAAAACCAAAAAAACCTACATTTTTTCCAGCCTCTATACCAGCCTCAAATGTCATACCCAGCTCCATGACAGCAGTATGCAGATCCCTGGAGCAGTTTTTAGTGGGTGCAGTGTACTTCAGGCAGGCGGACCCAGGCCCATCCCCCCGCTACCTGTTACACGTGGTGGTAAATCGGAGCCCTCCAAAACTCACCCGAAACCCACTGTACCCACATGTAGGTGTCCCCCTTCATCTCTAAGGGCTATGGTAGTGGTGTAGAGTTGTGGGTAGTGGGTTTTGGGGGGCTCAGCACCCAAGGTAAGGGAGCTATGCACCTGGGAGCAATTTCTGAAGTCCACTGCAGTGCCCCCTAGGGTGCCCGGTTGGTGTTCTGGCATGTCAGGGGGACCAGTGCACTATGAATGCTGGCTCCTCCCACGATGAAATGCCTTGGATGTGATCGTTTTTGAGATGGGCGTCCTCGGTTTCCATTATCGGTGAAAATCAAGGTCACCCATCTCTAAGGTCAACCTAAATGTCAAGATGGTCGACCTAAATGGCAAGATTTGGGCGTCCCCGACCATATTATCGAAACGAAAGATAGACGCCCATCTTGTTTTGATAATATGGGATGCCCCACCCCTTCACCAGGACGTCCTTAGAGATGGGTGCCTTTAAAGATGGACATCCAGTTCGATTATGCCCCTCCAGGTGACCACTGCAGGAATAAAGGAATGATATCCCCTTACTCCTTCAGTGGTCACTGACCCTCTCCCACTTCAGATGTTGTGGCCCACAGCAAGCAAATTTCTGGAATAGCCTAGTAGTCGGTGCAGTGCACTGTAGAGAAGGTGACCCAGTTCCATAATCCACTCTATTACACTTGTGGTGTATAGTTGGGTACAGTAGGCTTTTCGTGAGGTTTGAAGGGCTCACCATACAAAATAAAACGGGTAATGGTGAGATGTGAAAATAGGACCTTTTTATGTGATGTCCACTGCAGTGACCCCTAGGTGTCCCACTGCTCTGTTGGAAAGCTTTTGTGGCCATTCTACTAGGAAAGC
The DNA here is from genome assembly GCF_901765095.1 of Microcaecilia unicolor. Lineage (NCBI taxonomy): Eukaryota > Metazoa > Chordata > Amphibia > Gymnophiona > Siphonopidae > Microcaecilia > Microcaecilia unicolor. The sequence goes on along the minus strand of NC_044032.1, from coordinate 615,234,070 downwards.
TGACTCCTCCTACATTGCAATGGCTTGATTTTGTGCATTTTTCACTTGGACTTTTTTTTTTTAATGGTCCAAAAAGATAGACATACTAAGCAACAACATCTAGGAAATGGTAATTTTCAAAGGAAAAAGATAGATGTTTTCTGGTTTAAAAATGGTCATTTTTACTACTTGACTTTCAGCAAAATGTCCAGTGTCGGATTTAGACGTCTTATCGAAAATGTCCCTCAAAAGTAACCTATAACTTTGTAAGTCTAAGTGCTTTGAAAATGAGCCTCCACAGCTTGTTACCTCAACTACCAAAAAAAAAAAAAAAAACCCACCTCTTTTTTTGAATAGCAGAGCTCTAAGTGAATTATAATGTACAGGAAATCTGGAACCTTTGATTTTCTAGAAATAATGAGCACTTCTTTTGGAAATGAGACGGTTGGCAACATTTTAATTACAATGTAAAAATGAGGAATTAATGTTTGGGACCTATGGATAGCTTTGGGGATTGGTGAAAGCCTTGTTGTACTCTTGTTGCAAGTGTCCCTTAAGTAATTAAAATTATTTTGGATTTATTTTTTTAAGCCTCGCATTGCATTCCACCTGTTGGCTTTGAACTCAATTAGATATACTTGACTTTGTAATGCTTATGTTGGTTAAGTCTTAGCTGTTCCGGTGTGGATAAAGCTGGAATGACTGAAACTGTAAATGCAAAGGGAGTCCCTTTGCAAAGATTCCCTACCAGTCTGTGACACTATTAATTCCTGAATTGTGGGTTTCTCATATTATTAGTTTTCCCTCCGCAGATCTTAAACATTAGCTCTTCCGTCGACATGCATAGCAATATCTTTGTGGCAACTATTCTGTCTGGAGTTTAAAGGCTTTCCTTTTTATATTTCTGTTAATACAGTATCTCTGTTGCATGTACTCATAGATTTCCTTTTCTCTTTTTCATTAAAGTTAGTTTATTCATCTTTTATACCACTAACTTATAAAATCTCAAACAGATAATGATACTTTCCAGCAACTCTCACTGGCCCCCTAATCTTCCTCATATGGAACCCTACCATATCTGTAAGATTTCATAATTCCCCAGGCAAATCATTCCATTAAGCTGGGCCCATATATGAGAGAGCATTTTTTTTTTATTCAGTGAAAAGAATACGCCTAGCAATATCCATCAGGCCCTGACCAGATCAATGTAACATTTGCAGAGAAATCTGGTCGCTATGCTGTACAGCGCATTTTATTCCAGCAGGTTTTTTCTTATTTAAAGACTCTGTGAAGGTTTCCACTGCCACGACCCCTGAGGAAGGCTTTGTGCCAAAACACAAGCCATGTAAGGTTTTTGTTTCAGTATACTTTTGGCAAATAAGGGGCCCGTAAGCATCTATGTGTGCCCAACATGCGCCAAAATGGAGTTACCACCCAGCTACCACATGGCCCTTGTGGTAATTTCATTTTTAGTGCGCGTCCGAAAAATAGTTTTTATTTTCGGACGCATGCCAAGTGGCATTTGACGCACGTAGGTCATTACCACCAGTTACCCCGTGAGTCTTTACCATTAGGTCAATGGCTGGCAGTAAGGTCGCAGACCCAAAATGTCTGCACGGCAATTTTGATTTTGCCGCATGTCCATTTTTGGCAAAAAAATTTTAAAAGGCCTTTTTTACAGGCGTGCTAAAAAATGGATTGGCGCACGCCCAAAACCCACGCCTACACTACTACTGCAAGCCATTTTTTAGCGCACCTTAGTAAAAGAACCCCTAGAATCTTGGAGTCACATACTCCTTGTTTACCTTGGACATTTGGAACTTTCTCCACTTTCACCCTTGTTGTTGTTGCTTGCCTGTTTGTGGATTTTATGAGGCTCACCCCCCTTTTTTTGCTTGGACTGCTATATAGACTAACACAACCCGCAAGATCTTCCGGATCCAGTCCATTAAAAAACCTAATTAAAATCTTAAATACTATGCTCCATTTTAATGGCAACCATTGGAGTTTCTTCAGCACTGGTTTAATATGCTCACATAACCAAATATACCAACTATATTTTGGAGCAATTATAATTTCCTCAACTGATACTCATCTCAATTTTTAATCTCTGTCGGCTCAGGGACCACTTCGGATATGACTCATATTTTGCTAAATGGCTGTTTTAAGGACTATTAGGACAGGACCGGCTATTAGGAGGGAACAGCCTCAGATGTTATACTCAGGTCCGTTAGATCAGCATGCAGGCCCCTGGAGTAGTGTATTGGTGGGTGCAGTGCACTGTAGACAGGTGGACCCAGGCCCATACCTACGTCTACCTGTTACACTTGTGGAGGAAACTGTGAGCCCTCCAAAACTCACCAGAAACCTACTGTACCTTCACCCATAAGGGCTATGATAGTGGTGTACAGCTGGGGGTAGTGGGTTTGGGGGGCTCAACAGACAAGATTAGGGAGATGTGTATCTGGGAGAATTTTATGAAGTCCACTGCAGTGCCCCCTAGGGTGCCCTATTGCTTTCCTGGGATGTCTGGGGAACCATTCTACAAAAATGCTGGCTCCTCCTACATCCCAGTGACTTCATATTGCGCGTATTGCACTTGGATGCTTTGTTTTTGAAAATGGACCAAAAATCAACGTACAAATCACAAAACCTTGTTCAAAAACAGTATTTTTGAAAAACAAAATAGACATTTTTCTTTTTTGAAAATGACCTTCTTTCCTATTCTGATTTTGGACATTTTTTGCAAAACGTCCAAAGTAGGACTTAGACGTCATATCGAAAATGCCCTCCAGGTCCTTTATAACATTAAATGGGTGTGGAAGCACAACTTCTCATAAGTAACAATAATAAAAAAGTGATCCACAAATATATATCCAAAAAGTCAGAGACTAATCAACATCAAACTATCTAATATCTGTGCAAAAAAGCAAGGAAAACGTTTCAAAGAGCTCCAAACTCTAACAGTTTATAGAGCTAAATGTGATCCCAAAAGGATCTACTCTTCATCATCGGCAAGAAAACCCCTTCCAATTCTGTTCAAATATATGTTCAGTCCTTAAAGAATATCATAAAATGTAAAAATGTGTAATTTCCTTAGAACTTAACAGTCTTTTCTTGTTGCTGTACTTATCATAACTGAAAATCAGCCGGTGCAGAACATTACTGGTGACTTCTTGAGTCAGTCTTTGTACTTCCATGACCAACGTTGGCCAGCGTTTCGCTTAGCTTCTTCGTGGTCCAAAAAACTGGGAGACCGCAGATATTAGATAGTTTGATGTTGATTAGTCTCTGACTTTTTAAATATGTATTTGTGGATCACTATTTTGTTATTGTTTCTTATAAAAATCATTGTCTCATGTAGGGTTTTAAGGTCATGAGAGGATGCTCTTTTAGTTTAATCTGATTTGAAGGAAGCTTGCTTATTTGGTACTAGGTGTGCTTTTTAGTACATAGGATATGGCCTTTTAGCAGGGCCCCAAAATGTTCTTCTGTCCTTAGGGTTAGAACATTCCTGGAACCTCTCTTCTAGTCTGTGCTGAGTAACAAAGAGATACAACGAAGGATGGGCCAGAGTGTCTGGAGGTGACAGCGAGTGTTCCCTGTGTTTATGTTTAGGTTTATTAAAATTTGTTATACCGCCCTTTCTGAACAGGCAGGCCAGGGCGGTTTACAAAACAAGCTAAAAACAAAATAGGAGAATAGAAAAGAATTCCTTTACTGATAGGAAAGAGACAGTCAATTCAAAGACAAACATAACTCAATTAAAATACAAATGGACACTGAATACAGAAAAATCAGTTGCTGAGTTCAAAAGGCCTGAGAAAAATAAAAAGACTTGAGCAGGGATTTAAAGGTTTTAAATGAAGGTTCAGCCCAGATGGATGGCGGGAAATCATTCCAAAGTTTTGGGCCCAAAAAATTGAAAGCAGCATGCCAGGTGGACTCTAAATGAGCTAGTTTAGGTGCGGGGAGTACTAACCGGTGGGAATCCAAAGAGTGTAATTGCTTGGAGGGGTATACAGAAGAATCAAGGATGAAAGAAAGGCAGGAAAACCAGTGTGGTAGACTCTGAGGGGCATTTTCGATAGAACATCAAAATCAGAACCCTTATTTTATCATCCTCACTTTTAATATTCCCTTATCTCTTATTTGTCCTGTTTGTCTGTCCTAATTAGATTGTAAGCTCTGTCGAGCAGGGACTGTCTTTTCACGTCCAAGTGTACAGCGCTGCTTACGTCTAGTAGCGCTATAGAAATGATAAGTAGTAGTAGTAACAGGTACTCCCAATATGCGCCTCTGCAGCTCCTCCCACACTGGACCAGTGAGTGCAGGGATGGGGAGCTGGAAAAAAGTTGATCAATATCTGTGTACATGGAGGGAGGGAGGTGGGTGAAGTGTTGGTGCGTGCGGGCGGACAGGCGGAGGGAGGGGAGAGGATTGGAAAAAATATGAATGGTATTTGTACGTGATGGGGTGGGGGGTTGTAAGATGGATGAAGTGTGGGTGCAAGGAGAGGGGGTTGGGAACAAAAGTGGATGGCTGTGAGTGTAAAAATATTAAAGAAGCTTGCAGAATTTCAAACTTTTTGGTGCAGAATTCCGGCAGGAGTAACATATCCATGTATCTGCCAAAATTCTGTCTAAAGCATTATTCTGTAAATACCCTCTTGACTTACATAGTACATATATGCAAGGGTGTGTATATACGGGTGGAACTCCAACTTAAGTAAGTCTTATGCACGTATCCGCAGCATTTCAGTGATAACACTTATATCAGCTCTGTGAATGGCATAAGTGCTTGCGCCTAACTTTCTCCGAGGACAAGCAGGCTGCTTGTTCTCACTGATGGGTGACGTCCACGGCAGCCCCTCCAATCGGAACACTTTACTAGCAAAGGCCTTTGCTAGTCCTCGCGCGCCGATGCGCACCACGCATGCGTGGCCATCTTCCCGCCCGAACTGGCTCGTGTTCATCAGTCTTCTTTTGTCCGCGCTCGGGACGGTCGTGTTTGCACCGTTCGCGCCCCTTAAGTTGACCCTCGCGCGTCTTTTGGCTTTTCGCTAAGTGAAAAAAAAAAAAAAAAAGGGATTTCGGAGAAAGACCTTTTCGGTCTTTTTCCCCTTCCCGTATTTCCAGTTTTTTGCCCCGTTAAGGTTTCTTTCGTTTTCGGGGTAGGCCCTTTTGAGGCCTCGGTTCGAGTTTTTTTTCTCTCCCTCTTTTTGGTGCCTTTACCGCAATTACGAGTTTTGATTTCGCCGGCGTGATTTTTCCGCCCATGTCATCGAAGTCTCCCAGCGGCTTCAAGAAGTGCACCCAGTGCGCCCGGGTAATCTCGCTCACTGATAGGCACGCGTTGTGTCTTCAGTGTCTGGGGGCTGGGCACCGCCCGCAGGCCTGTAGTCTTTGCGCCCTTTTACAGAAAAGGACTCAGGTAGCGAGATTGGCCCAGTGGAACGTGTTGTTCTCGGGCTCTTCGTCGGCAACAGCACCGGGGGTATCGAGTGCATCGACGTCGACAGCGTCAAGACCTCCGACCTCGGCATCGACTGTATCGACTGCATCGAGGCATCGACCCTCTGCATCGTCGGTACCGAGACATCGGAAGGCTGCGTCGGCGTCGGTGGTACCGGGACCTCCACTAGTGCTGATGTCGTCGGACGGTGGTGCTTCGACAGGAGTGCAGGTGAGGGCTGTCCATTCCCCTGCTGGTGGCGGTGAGCCTTTGGGTGGGTCTCCCCCTACCCTGAGGGCTCCTGCGATACAGCCCCCCCGAGACCGACCTTCTTCGGCCTTGGCCCCGAGGAAGCGACGGTTGGATTCTACGTCCTCCTCGTCGGTGCCGGGAAGTTCCGGTGACATGCTTCGTTTGAAAAAATCAAAGAAGCATCGACACCGGTCTCCTTCCCGTATCGGTACCGAGAGCTCTGGGTCGCCGAGGGAGTCGGCACCCAGTAGGCATCGGCACCGGGAGGACCGCTCACCCTCTGTTCAGGAGGTGTCGATGCGCTCCACCTTGGACAGCCCGGAACAGCCTCCACGCCCGGAACAGACTCTGACCTCGACGCCTGCATCGGCTTCTATGTCTTTCTTCACAGCCGCCCTGCACGAGAGTCTCTGGGCCGTTCTTCCAGAGATCCTGGGAGAGTTGTTGCGCCCTTCCCCTCCGGTACCGGGGGTGCTTGCGCCGCCGGTACCGTCGAGTGAGGCGCCGGCTGGCCCCTTGCCCGGGGTGAGGTCTCCGACATCGGTGCCGCTTGCGGTACCGACTGCGGTAGCCTCCCAGGAAGGCTCCCCGACGACGTCAGCGGAGGGAGCTTCGCCGGTGCTGGCGAGGGAGTCTACCTCTCAATGCTCACACCGAGGCCGTGTTTCCACGGAGTCGAGCCGGGCACGGCTTCAGACACAGGTTCATGAACTTGTGTCTGATACCGATGGTGAGGCCTCGTGGGAGGAGGAGGAGGACATCAGATATTTCTCAGACGAGGAGTCTGATGGCCTTCCTTCTGATCCCACTCCCTCCCCGAAAGGCAGCTTTCTCCTCCTGAGAGTCAGTCTTTTGCGGTCTTTGTCCGGGAGATGTCTACGGCCATCCCCTTCCCGGTGGTTGTGGAGGACGAGCCCAGGGCTGAAATGTTTGAGCTCCTGGACTATCCTTCTCCACCTAAGGAAGCGTCCACAGTACCCATGCATCATGTCCTAAAAAAGACATTGCTGGCGAACTGGACCAAGCCTCTTAAGTAATCCCCACATTCCCAAGAAGATCGAGTCCCAGTACCGGATCCATGGGGACCCAGAGCTGATGTGCACTCAGTTGCTTCATGACTCTGGTGTTGTGGATCTGGCCCTAAAGAAGGCTAAGAGTTCTAGGGAGCATGCTTCGGCGCCCCCGGGCAAGGACTCTAGAACCTTAGACTCCTTTGGGAGGAAGGCCTACCATTCTATGCTCGTGGCCAAAATCCAGTCTTACCAGCTCTACACGATCATACATATGCGGAACAATGTGCGGCAGTTGGCGGGCTTGGTGGACAAGCTCCCTCCTGAGCAAGCCAAGCCATTTCAGGAGGTGGTCAGGCAGCTGAAGGTGTGCAGAAAATTCCTGGCCAGAGGGGTATATGATACCTTTGATGTTGCGTCCAGGGCCGCTGCTCAAGGTGTGGTGATGCGCAGACTCTCATGGCTGCGTGCCTCCGACCTGGAGAATAGGATCCAGCAGTGGATTGCGGACTCGCCTTGCCGAGCGGACAATATTTTTGGAGAGAAAGTCGAACAGGTGGTAGAGCAGCTCCACCAGCGGGATACCGCTTTCAACAAGTTCTCCCGCCGCAGCCTTCAGCTTCTACCTCCACAGGTAGACGTTTTTATGGGGGAGGGAAGACTGTTCCCTACTCTTCTGGTAAGCGTAGGTACAATCCTCCTTCTCGACAGCCTGCGGCCCAGGCTAAGCCCCAGTGCGCTCGCTCTCGTCAGCAGCGTGCGCCTCAGCAAGGCCCCTCGGCTCCCCAGCAAAAGCAAGGGGCGAGCTTTTGACTGGCTCCAGCAGAGCATAGCCGACATCAATGTGTCAGTGCCGGGCGATCTGCCGGTCGGGGGGAGGTTGAAAGTTTTTCACCAAAGGTGGCCTCTCATAATCTCCGACCAGTGGGTTCTCCAAATAGTCCGGCAAGGATACACCCTCAATTTGGCCTCCAAACCTCCAAATTGTCCACCGGGAGCTCAGTCTTACAGCTTCCAGCACAAGCAGGTACTTGCAGAGGAACTCTCTGCCCTTCTCAGCGTCAATGCGGTCGAGCCCGTGCCATCCGGGCAAGAAGGGCTGGGATTCTATTCCAGGTACTTCCTTGTAGAAAAGAAAACAGGGGGGATGCGTCCCATCCTAGACCTAAGGGCCCTGAACAAATATCTGGTCAAGGAAAAGTTCAGGATGCTTTCCCTGGGCACCCTTCTTCCCATGATTCAGGAAAACGATTGGCTATGCTCTCTGGACTTGAAGGACGCCTACACGCACATCCCGATACTGCCAGCTCACAGACAGTATCTGTGATTTCAGCTGGGCACACGTCACTTCCAGTACTGTGTGCTACCCTTTGGGCTCGCCTCTGCGCCCAGAGTGTTCACGAAGTGCTTGGCTGTAGTAGCAGCGGCGCTTCGCAGGCTGGGAGTGCATGTGTTCCCCTATCTCGACGATCGGCTGGTAAAGAACACATCCGAGGCGGGAGCTCTGCAGTCCATGCAGATGACTATTCGCCTCCTGGAGCTACTAGGGTTTGTGATAAATTATCCAAAGTCCCATCTTCTCCCAGCGCAGAGACTCAAATTCATAGGAGCGCTGCTGGACTCTCGGACGGCTCGGGCCTATCTCCCAGAGGCGAGAGCCAACAACTTGTTGTCCCTCGTCTCGCTGGTGCGAGCGTCCCAGCAGATCACAGCTCGGCAGATGTTGAGATTGTTGGGCCACATGGCCTCCACAGTTCATGTGACTCCCATGGCCCGCCTTCACATGCGATCTGCTCAATGGACCCTAGCTTCCCAGTGGTTTCAGGCTGCTGGGGATCTAGAAGATGTGATCCACCTGTCCACGAGTTTTCTCAACTCCCTGTATTGGTGGACGATTTGGTCCAATTTGACTCTGGGACGTCCTTTCCAAATTCCTCAGCCACAAAAAGTGCTGACTACGGATGCGTCTCTCCTGGGGTGGGGAGCTCGTGTCGATGGCCTTCACACCCAGGGAAGCTGGTCCCTCCAGGAACGCGATCAATCTCCTGGAGTTACGAGCGGTCTGGAACGCTCTGAAGGCTTTCAGAGATCGGCTGTCCCACCAAATTATCCAAATCCAGACAGACAACCAGGTTGCCATGTATTACATCAACAAGCAGGGGGGCACCGGATCTCGCCCCCTGTGTCAGGAAGCCGTCAGCATGTGGCTCTGGGCTCGCTGTCACGGCATGGTGCTCCAAGCCACATATCTGGCAGGCGTAAACAACAGTCTGGCCGACAGGTTGAGCAGGATTATGCAACCTCACGAGTGGTCGCTCAATTCCCGAGTAGTGCGCCAGATCTTCCAGGTGTGGGGCACCCCCTTGGTAGATCTCTTTGCATCTCGAGCCAACCACAAAGTCCCTCAGTTCTGTTCCAGACTTCAGGCCCCCGGCAGACTGGCATCGGATGCCTTCCTCCTGGACTGGGGGGAAGGTCTGCTGTATGCTTATCCTCCCATACCTCTGGTGGGGAAGACTTTGTTGAAACTCAAGCAAGACCGAGGCACCATGATTCTGATTGCTCCTTTTTGGCCGCGTCAGATCTGGTTCCCTCTTCTTCTGGAGTTGTCCTCCGAAGAACCGTGGAGATTGGAGTGTTTTCCGACCCTCATCACACAGGACGAAGGGGCGCTTCTGCATCCCAACCTCCGGTCTCTGGCTCTCACGGCCTGGATGTTGAGAGCGTAGACTTTGCCTCTTTGGGTCTGTCAGAGGGTGTCTCCCGCATCTTGCTTGCTTCCAGGAAAGATTCCACTAAGAGGAGTTACTTCTTTCTATGGAGGAGGTTTGCCGTCTGGTGTGACAGCAAGGCCCTAGATCCTCGCTCTTGTCCTACACAGACCCTGCTTGAATACCTTCTGCACTTGTCTGAGTCTGGTCTCAAGACCAACTCTGTAAGGGTTCACCTTAGTGCAATCAGTGCATACCATTACCGTGTGGAAGGTAAGCCGATCTCAGGACAGCCTTTAGTTGTTTGCTTCATGAGAGGTTTGCTTTTGTCAAAGCCCCCCGTCAAACCTTCTACAGTGTCATGGGATCTCAATGTCGTTCTCACCCAGCTGATGAAACCTCCTTTTGAGCCACTGAACTCCTGCCATCTGAAGTACTTGACCTGGAAGGTCATTTTCTTGGTGGCAGTTACTTCAGCTCGTAGAGTCAGTGAGCTTCAGGCCCTGGTAGCCCAGGCCCCTTTCACCAAATTTCATCATAACAGAGTAGTCCTCCGCACTCACCCTATGTTCTTGCCAAAGGTTGTGTCGGAGTTCCATCTGAACCAGTCAATTGTCTTGCCAACATTCTTTCCCCGTCCTCATTCTTGCCCTGCTGAATGTCAGCTGCACACATTGGACTGCAAAAGAGCATTGGCCTTCTATCTGGAGCGGACACAGCCCAACAGACAGTCCGCCCAATTGTTTGTTTCTTTTGATCCCAACAGGAGGGGAGTGGCTGTGGGGAAACGCACCATATCCAATTGGCTAGCAGATTGCATTTCCTTCACTTACGCCCAGGCTGGGCTGGCTCTTGAGGGTCATGTCACGGCTCATAATGTTCGAGCCATGGCTGCGTCAGTGGCCCACTTGAAGTCAGCCACTATTGAAGAGATCTGCAAAGCTGCGACGTGGTCATCTGTCCACACATTCACATCTCATTACTGCCTGCAGCAGGATACCCGACGCGACAGTCGGTTCGGGCAGTCAGTGCTTTAGAATCTGTTCGGGGTTTAGAATCCAACTCCACCCCCCTAGGCCCATGTTTCATTCTGTTCCAGGCTACACTCTCTGTTAGTTGGATAAGTTGTTAGGTCAATCTCAGTTATGTCCTCGCCATTGCGAGGCCCAATTGACCATGTTTGTTGTTTTGATACCCCATCAGTGAGAACAAGCAGCCTGCTTGTCCTCGGAGAAAGCGAATGCTACATACCTGTAGAAGGTATTCTCCGAGGACAGCAGGCTGATTGTTCTCACAAACCCACCCGCCTCCCCTTTGGAGTTGTGTCTTCCCTTGTCTTTGTCTTGCTACATATGGGACTGACGAACACAAGCCGGTTCGGGCGGGAAGACGGCCGCGCATGCGCGGTGCGCATCGGCGCGCGAGGACTAGCAAAGGCCTTTGCTAGTAAAGTGTTCCGATTGGAGGGGCTGCCGTGGACGTCACCCATCAGTGAGAACAATCAGCCTGCTGTCCTCGGAGAATACCTTCTACAGGTATGTAGCATTCGCTTTTAAGCACATATTTATGTGGTTACAGTAGTATTTTATGAAGGAAAGTAGGTACCTATGTTCTTTATAGACTAGGTAACTACCACACACCCTCTAAGGGCTAGATTCTATATATGCTGCCTAAAAATTCCGCATGGAACAAAAGTACGCCTAGGCGTATTCTGTAAAGTACAGCCAAATTTTATAGAATAAGCTTAAATTTCTGTGTGGTATATAGAATAACACCGAGCGCCTCGGTGCCATTTATGCCATGCTTTACTTGGCGTAAATTCCAATGCCTAGATTAGGCGCAGAGCAGGTGTATGTATAACAGCACTTATAGATTTTAGAAACACCCCCTATTCAACTATGCAACGTAGAATTTACATGCACTACTTTACAGAATACGCTTAGCAAGTTGTGCGCATAAATCTTAATGCCAATTAGTACTGATAATTGCTTATTAATGCCCAATTAACAGCACTAATTAGCTAGTTAACTAAATAAGTTACGCGCATTGTTATAGAATACGCTTCGATTTCCACGCAGAAATTAAGGTGCCATATATAGAATCCCAGGGTAAGTGCTTAATTATAGGTGCCCACTTAAAGAATTGCCCTTCATCTGTTTAGCTGTATGGACAGCAGCTGAATATTGCTGTTTTTTTCTGGATTTATGTCGCACCTTTTTCAGTAGTAGCTCCAAGTGAGTTACATTCAGGTACACTGGATATTTCCCTGTCTGCAGAAGGCTTGCAATCTAATTTTTGCACCTGAGGCAATGGAGGGTTGAGACATGCCCAAGGTCTCAAGAAGCAGGAGTACAATTTACCACTAGGCTACTCCTTCACAGTAAAATCCTTGACAGATTAGTCAAATTTGGGTTTATACTGTAGGTGTATCAGACATGTCTGCAGCCCAGGGAGGAGGGCAGACAGGCAGGTGGGAGCAAAATGACTCTGGGGTCTGGAAGAGTTCTGGAACAAGCTTGTAGAAGAGCAAGGGATTTGGAAATAGACTCGTATTTGTCCATTGACATACACTTGCTCGCATCTTGTTGCATTGGTAGGAGTCTGTCAGCAGTCAACCAGCAGGGCAGATGTAGTGTGCTCAGCTCACTGTGTCTGGCTAAATACATGTTTTGCTACTAATCCAGCTTTGGCACTTACTACTCGACTTCTGCTACTTTATCTCATTATGTCACAGCTTGGCCTCAGCCTTGGGTTTCTCCAGCGCCTGTTGCAAATCTGATGTTCCAGAGAATGCAGGAGACTTTTTTTTTTCCTTTCTTTTTGTTCGCTGTGCTCCTTTAATTACTGAATGTTTGGATAAGAGAGAGAGAAGGTACCAGTGGCTGACCTAGTGGATGTGTTTTAGGAGAAAGAAAAGGGGATATGAAAGACGCTCTTGGGTGTGCACATAGAGAGCACTTTGGTGAACTGGCTTCACAGAGTACATTTGGATATGAAAGGATGCCTTTTTCTTTCAACTTATAAAGATTCCTTCAAATTGCAAATTCCTTCCAACTGTGACTGACAGTAGGCATCATTTTAGTATTTTAAAGTTAACTGTAAAATGTTGCATGAACCTGTTCGTATTTTAATTTGATAGAGGCACTGGGGAGTGAGGCTGTTGTGACTTGGAATAAAAATACATAGAAACATTCTGATGTTTAAAGAGGTGCTGCACCTATGAGTATCTTTTTTTCAGCCAGTTCACCAATTGGACAGATCCTTGAGCAATGTTCTTCAATTGTGTTTGCCCAGTAACTTAGAAAGCCTTTGGGGTTGATTTTCAATGCGATTTAACTGGCCAGAAATGGCCAGAGTGGAGGGGTAGCCTAGTGGTTAGTGCAGTGGACTTTGATCCTGGGGAACTGAGTTTGATTCCCACTGCAGCTCCTTGTGACTCTGGGCAAGTCACTTAACCCTCCATTGCCCCTGGTACAAAATAAATACCTGAATATATGTGAACGACTTTGAATGTAGTTGCAAAAACCTCAGAAAGGCGGTATATCAAGTCCCATTTCCCTTTCCCTATTTCAGATTCTAAATGGAATGTTGCTACTATCTTAGATTCCACATGGAATGTTGGCTACTGTTTGAGATTCTGTTCCTACTATTTGAGATTCTACATGGAATGTTACTATTCCACTAGCAACATTGCATGTAGAAGCCTGCCCTTGCAGATCAGCAACGCGGCCGCGCAGGCTTCTGTTTCTGTGAGTCTGACGTCCTGCACATACGTGCAGGACGTCAGACTCACAGAAACAGAAGCCTGCGTGGCCGCATTGCTGATCTGCAAGGGCAGGCTTCTACATGGAATGTTGCTAGTGGAGGAGTAGCCTAGTGGTTAGTGCAGTGGACTTTGATCCTGAGGAACTGAGTTTAATTCCCACTACAACTCCTTGTGACTCTGGGCAAGTCACTTAACCCTCCATTGCCCCTGGTACAAAATAAGTACCTGAATATATGTAAACCACTTTGAATGTAGTTGCAAAAACCTCAGAAAGGCGGTATATCAAGTCCCATTTCCCTTTCCCTTCCCCTTTCCCCTCCTGGCTGGTTAAATTGCCTGTTCGGAGCTAACCAGTCATTTTCAGAGGCACTTAACCGGTTACTGCCAATGAAAATAACTGGTCAATGCTGAACTGAAAACAGGCTAATTTAGGGTGTTCTGGGAGCGGAGTCAGCACTTAGGAGCCCTTTTACTAAGCCGCACAGGCGCCTGTGTGCGCCCAATGTGCGCCAATTTGGGGTTACCACCTGGCTAATGGCAAGTGTAAGGCTGGTTGAGCCTTCTTTCTTTTGCTACACAGCTTCTGTTCTTTCCAATGGACAAAACGTGTTCTTTTCCTCAGACAGAAATTGGAGTGAAGCCCACATCTGCAGTCTTTACGTCTTTAAAAAACAATACTTTTATTAATCCCAGATACAGTACGATACAGTACAAAATGTCTGTGGCATAGAAAATTCATGTGTATGTATCCACAAGTTGAAGTGTAATTATGCCTATGTTTGCAAATGAAAAGAACGAGAGGGGAGAGATCTAAGTGTTTTGTCATCATTCAATACATTAATTTCTGCTTGTTATGATGCCTCAGTGCTCAGAATAGTTATAACAGCATAGCCATCTGGAATATTAAGAGAGAAGTTCTCCCTCTCTCTCTCATTCTCTCTTTCTCTCTCTCTCTCCCCCCATCCCTCCCTCACTCTCTCTTTCATTCTCTCTCCCCCCCCCCCCCCCCAAGTCTGAATTCACCTTTTGACTTTCAGAGGACTACTACTACTACTTAACATTTCTAGAGCGCTACTAGGGTTACACAGCGCTGTACAGTTTAACAAAAAGGACAGTCCCTGCTCAAAAGAGCTTACAATCTAATGGGAGAAGTGTCAAGTGGGGGCAGTCTAGATTTCCTAAATAGAGGTATGGTGGTTAGGTATGGTGGTTAGGTGACTTTCAGAGGACCCATATTGGCAGCCTTTGTTTCCATATTTTTATAAAGACAGTTAACACTTCCTCTGCTGGAGAAAATCCATTCATTAGCCCCTAACATTAAGCACACATGCCCCCTCCCTTGTAGACATGCTTTGTCTGCACATCCTCTCTATAGATTTCATACATTCATTTAATAGATTTATATCACACCTATCATGCTATATCTTGGCAGGTTATTACTTTATATACATAAAATTAATTACAGAGAAAACAAGAATGACATTAAAATTCTGCTAAAAGCTAAATGGAACATACATGCTTTTCAAGTTCTTCAGAGAAACCATAAAATCGTTTACATAATAAATGTCATTAGACAAACAATTTCAACATCTCTGGTCCAGCAATCCAAAATTGTGTGTGGGATTCCCACCAGTTGCAGTCATACACCAGTAAATCTATTGAAAAAGGCAGAGGAGACAAAATGTAAGTGAACTATATGTAGAAATAAGGGTCGGTGGATAAGCTGAACATGGCAGCTTCTTAATGGTAACTATAGTTCAGTAATAAAGAGGATGAAAGAGTATATACAGCCAAAAATAAGAACCGCTGTCTTACAATATGCAAAATACTATTAAAACACTTATCACCTATGTTTACTAAGCAGCGCTATGGGCGCATTAGCGTTTTTAACACACATAAATGGTTTACGCGCGTTAAACGCTGACACGCCCATAGAAATGTATAGGCACGTTAGCACTTAACACACCTTAAATTTACAGGCACGTTAAAAATGCTAACGCACCTTAGTAAACATACCCCTATATTCCTATGGAGTACGAAAGGGGGAAAGCCTCAGCACCCACGCCGCCACCCAACAAACATTAACAGGGTAAAAAGAACTTAAACTGGGTCAAACTCTCTTCATCGGCATAAAAAACACTTTCATACAAAATTTTGTATGAAACTCCAAGGGATGTTTAATTTGAATGGATCCACCCCAAATCGTGGCAAACAAAAGAAAAAAGCAACCACTTAGCTTTTGACTTAATTGAAGATTCAAAAGTGTCTCTAAAGTCAATTACACAGACTGTGGCCAGAGTTTCGCTATAATCATTTGTCTGAAGGCATGAACAACCAATCTACAAAAAAAGTGAAATAAAACTAAATGCAGAAACCTCCAGTGAGCAGATATAAAAATGATATATAATATAATATAAGTGAAAAGTAAAAGATCCAAAAATCAACAATAAATAACAATATAGTTGAACAAAAGTACAGTAATACCTCGGTTTTCGTTGACTTCGGTTATCGTCTGTTTTGGTTTTTGTCAATTTTTTTTCCACTAAAAATTTGTCCCGGATTTCGTCAGTATGCCCACCTGACCTCGCTGCTAATTTTGTGAAACAAAGGACGACCCACACATTCTCCTGCTCAGTGTGGCGTTGTTTCTCATTGTGTGAGCATCACCCCGCTCGTCTAGCCAAACAATTCCATTGCTTTCCAGTGTCGATTCATATGGAAATAATTGCCTCGGTTTTCGGCGGTTTCGGATTTCGCCAATTGTTTTCGGACGGATTATCGACGAAAACCGAGGTATTACTGTACTTACATATCAGGAACCCCTTTTACAAAGGTGTGCTAGCATTGTTCGTGCACGCTAACCGTGTAGACGCCCATAAGAATATTATGGGTGTCTACATGGTTAGCGTGCGCTAAAAGCCCTAGTGCACCTTTGTAAAAGACCCCCTTGATAACAGCAGATAAATACCTGAACAGTCTGCCCAACAGTTAAATTCATTATCAGCTCACGATTAAACCAACATTGAATGTGGTACAAAATACATTTACTTCATCCTGATCCTTCTTTGCCATTTTCAGGACACAGATAGTAGAAGTCCACCCAGCATTGTCCTTAGGTCCTAACTACTGGAGGTGCCATTGAAGCCCACTCCGGCCCATCCTGATCTGTCTTGTCATATAAGAGACACAGACCATACAAGTCTGCCTGTCACCGGCCTTAGTTCCTCACTGCAGTAGTAGTCTAAGCGCCATTCCTGCCCGTCAAAACACATCAACATTAGCGCTGTACATTATTTGAAGATTTTAAGCACACAATTAATTGCATAAAGCACCCCCCCCCCCCTTGTACAGTGCAATATATAGATAGCAGATATAAATTCTCAAAACTGACATATTTCAAGTACTAAACTAAAATAAATACATTTATCTTACCCTTGTTGTCTGGTGATTTTATTTTTCTAATCATCTCGTTCCCTGTCTCTGGTTCTGCTTCCCTCTGCTCTGAACTCAGGGCCTCCTGTCTATTCACTATTTCTTTTTTTCTCCTCCTTCACTTCCTGTCCTATATCCATCTTTCACATTTAATTTTTCTTCACCCACCGAAAGCCTCTCTCTGCAGCGTCCTGCCCAAAAACAGGGATGCTGCAGAGGAGGCAGAATTCTACAGAGAGAAGCTTCGGGTGGGTGAAAGAAGCAGCATGCCTTCAATGCTGCAGCTCTAAAGGCAAGATCAGAGGGGCAATTAGAAGGAGAGAGAGAGAGAATGTGGTCCACAAGCAAGGGCTGCAGCCTTCCATTCTAATGGGCCACCTCTTCTGGACCCCAGTGCCTTGCCCCCAGACCTGAAGTGTCATGGACTCTTACTTCTGTGGTTACTTGTAAGTTGCAGGTGCGGGGCTCTGCCTTCCTCATACTGCTGGGAAGCTTTGGGAGCTCTTCTAACTGCAGCTTCTTCCCACAGCAGCAGGGCCAACCTGGGACCCAGCAGTCGGTCTCTGCAGCTCAGGTGAGCCCGGGAAATGAACAATGCTGGATCATTTTGGGTGAGGGAGAGAGACCTGCCATCAACGTGTGTTAAAATTTTTAACACACATTAAACATTTAACGCGTTAGTTGCATTAAAGCGCCATATTTGCAGCCCTAATCAACATCCATAATATAATTTACATTTTGTTACAGTACCATCCTCTTTCTATTTTGTGTTTATCCCATGCCTTTTTGAATTCTGTCACTGTTTTTGTTTCCACCATCTTCTCCAGGAGGGCATTCCTGGCATCAACCACCTTCTCCATGAAAAAGAATTTGCTGACTTTCTTCCTTTGTCTACTAGCCCGCAACCTCAATTCATGTCCTCTGGTTTTACTGCTTTCTCATCTCTGGAAAAGATTTGTTTGTATACAAATACATTTCAAGTATTTAGATATCTGTATCCTATCTCCCTTGTCCTCTTTCTCCCCTTTCCTCTAAGGTATACATTTTCAGGATGCGCCGAGCAGGGGCAGGGCACCGCCATTTTGAAGCAGGCAGGCCCAGAGGCAGGAGGGAGTAGGTGTTCCTCCTGCCTCCAACAGAAAGGTGTGTGGAGGGCTTGGTGGGGGGAGGATTCCACTAGGCTACCAGGGGCCAGTGGTGACTAGGGGGTCTGGCTCTCCAGGTTGGGTTGGTGGGCCCGCTGGACCAGCAGGCGATTTTTTGTTTTTAAGAGATCGGAGGTCCCACCAGTCTAAATTAAATGTTGCAAGCCCGGTTTGCTTTGAGCATCGGGGTCTGAGTCCCCTCTCCCTCCTCATTGCAAGGGTTGAAGAAAATGTTTCCCACCTTAGGCTGCTGATTGATTGACTCGCTCTGCTCACTAGGACCAATCAAAGATAGGAGGTAGAAACTTTGCAGCTGCAGGAAGCAGGGGCTCCCCCTGGCTGCCAGTCTTGCCATAGTCCTAGTGCCTTCCTTGTTCTCAGCATCAACTGTTCCTGTCCATGTGCCTGAGTTGTATGAGCACTTAGAGGGGCATAATCGAAAGGGACGTCCAAGTTTTGATGAGGACGTCCTCGCAAAATGTCCCCATCCAGGGGCAGGGACGTCCATCTTTCGTTTCAATAATACGGTCAGGGACGCCCAAATCCTGAAATTTGGTCGTTCTTAGAGATGGTCGTCCCTAGACTTGGTCGTTTCTGATTTTCGGCGATAATGGAAACCAAGGGCGTCCATCTCAGAAACGACCAAATGCAAGCCATTTGGTCGTGGGAGGAGCCAGCATTTCTAGTGCACCGGTCCCCCTGACATGCCAGGACACCAACTGGGCACCCTAGGGGGCACTGCAGTGGACTTCATAAATTGCTCTCAGGTACATAGCTCCTTACCATGTGTTCTGAGCCCCCCAATACCCCCCCCCAAAACCCACTACCCAGTACTGTACACCACTACCATAGCCCTTAAAGGTGAAGGGGGCACCTAGATGTGGGTACAGTGGGTTTGTAGTGGGTTTTGGAGGGCTCGCTGTTTCCTCCACAAACATAATAGGTAGCGGGGTATGGGCCTGGGTCTGCCTGCCTGAAGTGCACTGCACCCACTAAAACTGCGTAAGGGACCTGTATACTGCTGTGATGGACCTGAGTATGACATCTGAGGCTGGCACAAAAGATTTTTAAAGATGTTTTTTGAGGGTGGGAGGGGGTTAGTGACCACTTGGGGAGTAAGGGGAGGTCATCTCCGATTCTCTTCGGTGGTCATCTGGTCATTTCGGGCACCTTTTTGTGCCTTGGTCGTAAGAAAAACATGGCCAGGTAAAGTCGTCCAAGTGTTCGTCAGGGACGTCCTTGTTTCTTTCGATTATGGGTCGAGGATGTCCTAGTGTTAGGCACGCCCAAGTCCCGCCTTTGCTACACCTCCGAGACGCCCCCTTGGACTTTGGCCATTCCTGCAATGGAAAGCTGTTGGGGACGTCCAAATACCGATTTGGACGACCCTGTGAAAAGGACGCCCATCTTCCGATTTATGTCGAAAGATGGACGTCCTTCTCTTTCGAAAATGAGCCCACTGGCCTTCTCAAGCTGGGCATCTATAGATATTTAAACCATTCTAGCTTTTCTTTGATCGTCATTGGACACCCCTGAGCTTTCTATCTGCAGAACTTTAACTAAAAGTCTTCTATCTGTTCATATGCAACTCATTAAGCTCGTGATAAAAACTGATTTGGTTCACAGTGTTCCCTGGTGCACACTTGTATCTTGCTTATCTAACAGAGATTTATATGCACAGCTTGAATAGGTAGAGAGACAAGAATGTTTTTATTTGCAAATATGACCTTTTAAAGTAATCATAAAAGCCACAATTCAGTGGCACTCATGAATTTCATGCTAATGACCAGGATGTTCTCAAAGACTGATGAATACATTATGGCAGAGGAACAAAGTGAAAGAAAAGCCTCGAATGGTTTTGACCTTTTTCCCTGTTTGTCTCTCACCATTTTAAGGAACTGTAGTAATGGGAGCATACAGCCAATCTGAACTGGAATAGTTATACCTGGAAGGTGGCTGCTTTTCATTCTGAAAGTCACAGGTTCAAAGCTTGCTTGTGTATGATGGGGAAAAAGGCACACTGAGACTTTGAGTGGTATATCTAATGGGATGGGTGGGACATTTTTAGAAGGCAAGTAAAAAGGTGCTGGTAAGGAAAAAGATATTACCAAGAAAATGCTGTAACCACTGTAAAACGGAACCTGCGATACCAATATCACTTAGATTGACTAGTAATAAAGCGTGGTCTACTGTATCAAAAGCAGCAGAGATATCAAATTGCAATAATACTAGTTGCACAAGGAGAGACCCACTTTAATGGGAATGTCTAAATCGAAAGTCAAATGAATGCAAACAACCACAGAAGTCAGTATAACTAGAGAATTGGAGAGTCACCAGAGTATCCAACTGTTTAGCAAACCAAAATATACTAAAAATCAGTCTATAATTAGATGGGATGCGTAGGCGGTCAGTGGCCCAGCTGTTTAGGGAGTCTAAAGGGGTTGGGGTCAGGGGCAGTGCTTGCATCAGACCATCAGAGCAGCACCTTGGCTTCAGCTCTCTCTTCCACAGGTTCAGCAAGCTCTCTTCTGTCCCTTCCCCCCATCTATAACTTGTTTCTCCCTTCAGAGTCCTATATATTTTCCTCCTCTTGCCTGCCTGTCCACCTTCCCCACCCCACCCCACCCAGGACCATCAGAGCACCTTCAGCTCTCTCTCCCAAAGGTTCAGCAAGCAAGCTGTTTTGCACCTCCATCCCAGATCATCAGAGCATCACCTTCAGGCCTCTCTAGTATTTCAACCAATAAGCAAGCTCTTTTCTACTTCCTCCCACTCCCACCCAGGACCATCAGAGCATCACCTTCAGGTCTCTCTAGTATTTCAACCAACAAGCAAGCTCTTTTCTACGTCCTCCCATCCCCACCCAGGACCTTCAGAGCATCACCTTCAGGTCTCTCTAGTATTTCAACCAACAAGCAAGCTCTTTTCTACTTCCTCCCACTCCCATCCAGGACCATTAGAGCAGCACCTTCAGGTCTGTCTCCCACTTCAGCCAGTCAGCAAACAAGCAAGCTCTCTTCTGCCCCTGCCCATGCCCTCCTTTCCAGTCTCTCCCTCTTAGTCCCGTTCCTTTTCTCTCTCCCCCCCACCAAAAGAAGCAGTTGGACTCGCACACTTGCCTTCTTTTGATAGATAATATGGATCAGTCTCTATCCAAGCGATTACAGCAAGCCTGACTCAGGGACTTGGCCTTCTCCCTGTGAAGCATCCCACCCTCGCGGAAGAAGGAAGTTGCGTCTGAGGAGACGGAATGCATTATAGGGGAAAGGCAGAGTTCCTGAGGGAGACCTGCTGTAATCACTAGGGTGGAGACTGCTAAAGGCGGCAGTGTGAGAGTCGAGGGAATGGGAGTCCCGAGTACTCCCGGCTATCATTGTGGCGGACAGAGGTGCAATGCAGAAGGTCCCATGGTTGCAGGGTTCTTCTTGCTCTCTGTGTGTTGCTATGCTGTGCTGCATGGTGCCCTGACTGACTACCTTTGGGGAAGCTTGTTGGCTCAGCTTGGGGGTGGGGGCTTAGCGCCTATGAGGGGATAGATGAGTTGAAGACCTCTGACTTAGGAAATGGTGTTGAAACAATGTCACCTAGGGCGTTAGGAAAGCTACAAGTATTATTTACTTATTTATGACATTTATATCCTACGTTATCCTAGCAACCTGAGTTCAATGTGGCCAATGAAATCACATTATGCAGAACACAAAGTGAACATACTGCCAGATTATAATACATAGTATATTGCAATAGAAAGAGAAAGTAAAAAAAAAAAAAACACAGAACAATGGAAGCAAAGTTTCAGTAACCAAAAATTGACTAGGCAGGGAGATCAGTATCCCAAAGTGGAAAGTTTTAAACATTTTACGGAATATCATGTAATCAACTGTCTTTGGCAAGGAGTTCCAACATTTCGTGCCCTGATAAGCAAATTCTGTATTAACAGCCCTGTTAACAAAAAGTGCAACTCATTCAACAATCTCATGGGGAGGATCTTTCAATAAGAAAGAGGGACGAATAATCCATTTACAGTGTGAAAAAGAGGCAATTGCAGATACTGAAACAAAAGAAAAAGAACTCTCGGGTGTACATATAAACTATTGCATACCGTGTAAAATGAGTTTATCTTGGGCAGACTGGATGGACTCTACAGGTCTTTATCTGCCGTCATTTACTATGTTACTATCCTGCTTATAATCGAACGAGAAAAACGCCCAAGTTCCGACCTAAATCGGGAGATGGGCGTTTTTCTCACAAAAACAAATAAAGCGGTATACTCGAAAGCCGACCTTTGGACGCTTTCAACTGCACTCCGTCGCGGATGCGGACAAAGTTGACGGGGGCGTGTCGGAGGCGTGGTGAAGGCGGAACTGGGGCGTGGTTATCACCCGAACAGAGATGGGCGCCTTTCGCCGATAATGGATACGTTTGTAGCTAGAATTTAGGGCACTTTTCCTGGACCCTGTTTTTTCACGAATAAGGCCCCAAAAAGTGCCCTAAATGACCAGATGACCCCCAGAGGGAGTCGGGGATGACCTCCCCTGACTCCCCCAGTGGTCACTAACCCCCTCCCACCACAAAAAAAATGATGTTTCACAACTTTTTACTTTCACCCTCAAATGTCATACCCTCCTCCCAAGCAGCAGTATGCAGGTCCCTGGAGCAGTTGTTAGGGGGTGCAGTGGACGTCAGGCAGGTGGACCCAGGCCCATCCCCCCCTACCTGTTACAATTGTGCTGCTTAATGCTTAGTCGTCCAACCCCCCCAAACTCACTGTACCCACATGTAGGTGCCCCCCTTCACCTCTTAGGGCTATAGTAATGGTGTAGACTTGTGGGCAGTAGGTTTTGAGGGGGATTTGGGGGGCTCAACACCCAAGGGAAGGGTGCTATGCACCTGGGAGCTCTTTTACCTTTTTTTTTGTTTTTGTAAAAGTGCCCCCTAGGGTGCCCGGTTGGTGTCCTGGCATGTGAGGGGGACCAGTGCACTATGAATCCTGGCCCCTCCCACGAACAAATGCCTTGGATTTATTCGTTTTTGAGCTGGGCGATTTCATTTTCCATTATCGCTGAAAAGCAAAAACGCCCAGCTCACACCTTGGCGAATAACACATGGGCGTCTATTTTTTTTGAAAATACGGTTCACTCCGCCCCTTCACGGACCCGTTCTCGGAGATAAACGCCCATGGAGATAGGCGTTTCTGGTCGATTATGCCCCTCCATGCGTGGGTATTCCTGAATCCAGATCTCCAGAGCTCATATTCATGGTGAACCTATTTCTAAAAAAGGCTGTCTGATCTTATTAACTTTATCAATAATAATTAAAAAAAAAAAAAAGGGCCAGATCATCACTTGAAAGATACCATTGGGCTCATTTTCAAAACAGAAAAACGTCTAAAAAGTGGCATAAAGCAGCATTTGGACGTTTTTCTCACAAAAACATCCAAATCAGTAATTTTGAAACCTATTTTTAGACGTTTTTCTTTGAAGTCTGTCAAAAGTGCGTCCAAATCTCAAGGGGGCATATCAGGGGCTTGGGCGTTCCTGAGACTTAGACATTTTTCAGTCATAATGGAAGGAAACAAAACTGTCCAGGACTAAAACTAAGACGTTTTTGAGCTAGACCTGTTTTTATAACGAATAAGGCACAAAAAGGTGCCCTAAATAACCAGATGACCACTGGAGGGAATCAGGGATGACCTCCCCTTATTCCCCAAGTGGTCACTAACCTCCTCCCACCCCACCCCCCAAAAATGTGATGAAAAACATTACTTGGGTATAACAAAAGAGAGGGAACAAAGTACAAACTAAAGTCCAAACAAAAAAACAGCACCACGGGCCTTTAAAATGGAACAAAGTTCTTTAATGAATGAGCCTTGACCCGACACGGGCCGTGTTTCGGTGACTAGCACCTGCGTCAGGGGTCACAGTGATGACGTGGAAAACTTGGGGAATAACTCGAATATTTTCATCTACAATATTCCTTACCCCACGTCTCATGTAGTAAAAGCTACAAAGCACCAAGGCACTTTCACTTTTTGATACAGAAAGTGAAAGTGCCTTGGTGCTTTGTAGCTTTTACTACATGAGACGTGGGGTAAGGAATATTGTAGATGAAAATATTCGAGTTATTCCCCAAGTTTTCCACGTCATCACTGTGACCCCTGACGCAGGTGCTAGTCACCGAAACACGGCCCGTGTCGGGTCAAGGCTCATTCATTAAAGAACTTTGTTCCATTTTAAAGGCCCGTGGTGCTGTTTTTTTGTTTTGAAAAACATTACTTGCCAGCCTCTGTGCCAGCCTCAGATGTTATACTCAGGTCCATTAGAACAGTATTCAGGTCTCTGGAGTAGTCTAGTGGTTGGTGCAGTGCACTGCAGACAGGTGGACCCAGGATTCTACCTCCCCTTACCTGTTACACTTGTGGAGGAAACTGTGAGCCCTCCAGAACTCACCAGAAACCCAATGTACCCACATATAGGTGACCCTTCACCCGTAAGGGCTATGGTTGTGGTGTACAGTTGGGGGTAGTGGATTTTGGGTGGCTCAGCAGACAAGGTAAGGGAGTAATGGTCAGATGTGTACCTGGGAGCATTTTATGAAGTCCACTACAGAGCCCCCTAGGGTGCCCTATTGCTTTCCTGGGATGTCAGGGGGACCAGTGTACTAAAAATGCTGGCTCCTCCTACATCCCAACGGCTTGATTTTGTGCGTTTTGCACTTGGACGTTTTTTTTTTTTTTTTTTTTGAAAATGGACCAAAAAAAAAAACCATCCAAATCACAAAACCTTCTATTTTCAAAAAGATAGACGTTTTTCTTTTTTGAAAATGACCTTCTTTGCTACTCTAATTTTGGACGTTTTTTTTGCAAAACGTCCAAAGTCTGACTTAGATGTCATATCGAAAATGCCCCTCCACATGTTACAAGGAGAGGTGACAGCAGAGGAGTACAGAAGATCCTAAACCAGAATCTTTTGAGCTAAACCAAATATGCCTGAAAATCAAACATATAAATGGCAAGAGGCGTACTCACTCGCAAATGCGCAGTACAGACCCTCTCTGTCCCGCCCCTGCGTCAATACGTGATGACGGGGGCGTGACAGAGAGGGAACCTGCGCACCTGTGAGTGAGGGAACCGCCGTCGCCATCGCTCCCCCCACCCACCCGGAGTCGCCGCCGCCGCCACCCACCCTCCACCTGGCCCAGGTACCTGGCTTCACTATTCAAACCGCCGGAACGCAGCACACAACTCATCTGAGCTGCCGTTGGCCTTCCTTACCTGCCTGTGTCCCGCCCTCGCTGACGTTACGTCACATGAGGGCGGAACACACGCAGAGAAGAAGGAAGGCCGACAGCAGCTCAGATGAGTTGTGTGCTGCGTTCCGGCGGTTTGAATAGTGAAGCCAGGTACCCGGCCTGGGTGGAGGGGTGGCGGAGGGGACTCCGGGGGGGGGGGGGGGCCGCAGCGGCGGCGGCGACTCTGGGGGGGAGGGGCAGCGGCGACCTATCCGGGGGGGGGCTTTCAAACCCCCCCCTCCTTTACTAGCCCGTTTTTACGGGCTCAACGGCTAGTATGCTATAATTTATACTGCTGAGTTGATAACTTCCAAGTTTCCTTGGTCCAGGAATCTCCAAGCATGTTCTAACTGGTGGCATATCTGCGTTTTGTTCTTGTAAAGATTTCTTTTCATGGGGAAAAGAAAGATCTAGAATGAAATTTCAAAGATAATGGAGCTAATTGATCTAAAGTAGAATCTTATTCAGTCATGCTAACAGAGGGAATGCCATGATGCCATAATCTCGTCCCATCAATATAACCTCTGCCCATGTACTTTCTTATTTTGAGCTTTTACTCAGTATGTAGAGAAAATTGCTGGAGAAAGTGGTCTGACAACCACAGAAAGCCAGAAACTGGTTAGACCTCATAGACTGAGAAGCAGTAGTAATGAAATCAATGGAATGTCCCTTTTCATGAGTAACTTGAACTTCTACTCTTTGAAGTCAGAATGATTAAATATTTTGACACCCACCAGACAGGACTTAACAAAGATCTGGGTTTTCTAGCCCATTATAAACCATAAAATTGTACTGCTTTGTCACCCTCCTTTCTCCATGCATATCTCCCTGTCCCTCACCCACCCGACTCTTCCCGTCTCTCACCTATCCACCCCCATCCTGATATTGTTATCTACCAACATTTGCTTATTTCCGATCTGATGAAGAAGGACAACCTTCGAAAGCTAATCAAGAAATTACTACTACTACTACTAATCATTTCTAAAGCGCTACTAGAAGTACGCAGCGCTGTACACTTGAACATGAAGAAACAGTCCCTGCTCGACAGAGCTTACAATCTAATTAGGACAGACAGACAGAACAAACAAGAGATAAGGGAATATTAAAGTGAGAATGATAAAATAAGGTTTCTAAACAAAGTGAATAAGGGTTAGGAGTTAAAAGCAGCATCAAAATGGTGGGCTTTTAGCTTAGATTTGAAGACGGCCAGAGATGGAGCTTGATGTACCGGCTCAGGAAGTCTATTCCAGGCATATGACTTTTTATTACATTTGTACCCCACGCTTTCCCACTCATGGCAGGCTCAATGCGGCTTACATGGGGCAATGAAGGGTTAAGTGACTTGCCCAGAGTCACAAGGAGCTGCCTGTGCCTAAAGTGGGAATTGAACTCAGTTCCTCAGGACCAAAGTCCTAACCACTTGGCCACTCCTCCACTCCAAGATAAAAGGAACGGAGTCTGGAGTTAGCGGTGGGGGGGAAGGGAGCAGATAAGAGAGATTTACCCAGTGAACGGAGTTTCCGGGGAGGAATGTAGGAAGAGATGAGAGTGGAGAGGTACTGAGGAGTTGCAGAGTGAATGCACTTATAAGTCAATAAGAGGAGTTTGAACTGTATGCGTAAATGGATAGGAAGCCAGTGAAGTGACTTGAGGAGAGGACTAATATGAGCATAACGACACTGGCGGAATATTAGTCGTGCAGGTGAATTTTGAACAGATTGAAGAGGTGAGAGGTGGCTAAGTGGGAGACCTGTAAGAAGCAAGTTGCAATAGTTTAAGCGAGAGGTGATAAGAGTGTGGATGAGGGTTCTGGTAGTGTGCTCAGAAAGGAAAGGGCGAATTTTGCTGATGTTATAGAGGAAGAAACGAGAGGTTTTAGCAGTCTGCTGAATATGTGCAGAGAAGGAGAGAGGGAGGAGTCGAAGATGACTCCAAGGTTACGAGCAGATGAGACAGGAAGGATGAGAGTGTTATCCACAGAAATAGAGAATGGGGGAGGAGGAGAGGTTGGTTTAGGGGGAAAGATGAGAAGCTGTATTATGTCCAATAAAAAAGGTATCATCTTATTTACACCAACAAAAGTGTGGTGTAAATTCCAGCGCGTAGATTTATGCACACTGGGCCATATTCTATACGCATGTAAATTTTGGAACACCCACAATGCCCATTTCCCCACCCATAACCATGCCCTGTTTTGCCTATGCATGTTAGAAGTTTGGCACACTTTGTTACAGAATGCGCTTAGTGAGTGGTGTGTGTAAATTCTAATTAGTGCCAATTAGTGCTCTTTATTGCTTAAGTGCTGTTATCAGTGCTCATTAGCTTGTTATGTGCGGTTATAGAATCTACTTGGATTTTGGTGCGGATTTCTAGGCACGCTATATAGAATCTGGGGGATAACGAGGAATATGTCCAAAAGTCATTTACCAATGTAATTGGGCTATTTCAAACGTGTCTACCTCTTTGCTGCCGGAAAAAAGTAGGCACTGATGGTTCGTTGAGGTTGTGTGGCTGTCGGGACTTTGAAGAAGCTGCTGCCCTAGGCCACTGCCGCACGTCTTATCTACTGCGTGAACCGATACTCTCATATCACCCCTCTCCTCAAGTCGCTTCACTGGCTCCCGATCCGCTACCGTATACAGTTCAAGCTTCTCCTAATGACCTTCAAATGCACTCAATCTGCAGCCCCCCATTACCTCTTTTCCCTCCTCTCCCCCTATGTCCCCACCCGTAACCTCCGCTCTCAGGACGAATCACTCCTATCTGTACCCTTCTCCACCACCGCTAACTCCAGACTCCGCCCCTTCTGCCTCGCATCACCTTATGCCTGGAACAGACTCCCCGAGCCCATACGCCATGCGCCCTCCCTGCCCATCTTCAAGTCCTTACTCAAAGCCCATCTCTTCTCCCTTGCTTTTGGCGCCTAACCACCTTCCCCATTCATGATACCTACACTGACTACATAGCTTGTTACCTTTAGATTGTAAGCTCTCTTGAGCAGGGACTGTCCTTCCCCATGTTTTAACTTGTACAGCGCTGCGTAACCCTTGTAGCGCTATAGAAATGCTAAGTAGTAGTAGTAGCACTGCGTAGTCTTGCCTAATAGCCCTGGTGTTGCTTAATGATTATGCACTGAAACTCTAAAATTATAGGCCTTAATCTGGCCAGCAGGTGTCACCATTATTCATTGGCTAGGATTCCCTCCCCCCCCCCCCCCCCCCAATGAGCTATGAATGTTGCCTCTGCAATGACCCCAAGGCACAGAGAGAAACCTGATCTGGGAATGGAAGCCAGGCTCTCTGCAGGGCTGCTGAGCCTCTAGGCCAGCCTCAGCTTTACATTATTAACAGGATTGCTTCAGCTGCTTGTTATCCCTTCCTAGTCATTGTACTGCCTCTGCATTCTTCACCCAGTAATAAATAGAAACTCCCAAGAGTGGTTTGACAAGTACTGTCATGATGGAACCATGTGACCTGTGCTTTTGTTGGTCACACCTTTCTGACAGCAGGGATGGAAGGTGAAACCTGAGAACAGGTACGGCGGAGACTCTTCCAAACTTCAGACCATTTGAATAATTAAGCAAATATTCTGGACTGTTTCTGCAGAAGCACCACCTCTACCCACAGGGATCACTCAGGGTCTGTGTACTGCTGTAACGCAGGGTTGAACTGTCCACAGCAGAAGCCGGCTGTGTTTGGTTTGATTCTCATACCAGCCCTAGCCAGTGAGCAGTGAACAGGAATCTGTAAACCACGGACTGGCTTCTAAAGCATTACCGATTTTATTGCCGAAGACAGATGGAAATTCCTGGGGAGAGCTAGTCCTTACAAGATTAACAGATTTAAAACCAACAGCACTGTTTTACGGTGTTTATTTCTTTCTTGGAGGAATTCTCGGCCCAGATATTCAGCAAGTCACACATGTAGTAGAAAATGTGTCCCCAGTGTCGTATGAAGCTGGCATGGTGTCGGTGAACCTGTGCGCCCAAGCACGTCTGGCCCTGGAGAGGCACCAGCTCCTAGGTAAAGAGCAAGCAACTCCCACCAGTTTCAACACTTTCCTACTGCTTTTGAAGTTTTTCACTAGAGAAAAAAAAATCTAAGAATTTGTTTTAGTTAAGTCTCTGGAAATGTTTCAACTGTTTTTTTTTTTCTCTCCTCTCTCTATACTTCCAGATCCAAATAAACTTTGGTATAGTGTAGTGATGTGTGAAATTGGGATTTTGGATCTAATTACTTGACTCACAGGGTATAAGGGTGACAGGGACACAAAAATCGCTCCCTGGTCATCGTCTGCCTTGTGGTGGCTGTGGCACAGTGGGCAGGGTGGGGGCACTAGGGTACATGTCACGGCGCAATTGCAGCTCGGGATGGCCCTGACTTGACTTGTCAAACTGGAGGTTGAGATGAGTTACATTCAGGTGCAGTAGGTATTGCAGCTGAGTATATTGAAAAGTTGTGTTCTGCAACATTCCCGTTCTAGGGCTTGTACAGATATATAATGGTAGCTTATGGGTTAGCCTGTAAAGAGGAGGGAGCCGGGACCTTTCTCTCATTTATTCTGTGGGCAGAGGAAATAACCGGGGTTTTTGTGTAAGGACATTGTGTCCCTTTTTGTGTGTAGTGATTGTGAGTAGCTGGGTTAACAGTTCGTTTTGAGGCTGTTAAGTTCTTTTTCATATTTCATATCATAGTAGCATAGCAAATGATGGCAGAGAAAAAAACCCCCCAACAACATGGCCCACCGAATTTGCCCAGTAAGGTGGTTGAGGTTGTACCCAGTGGCGTTCCTAGGGGCGCTGACACCCAGGGCGGATCGCTGATGCGCCCCGCCCCCCGGGTGCAGCGCCCCCCCCGGAACAGTGCGACCCCCCGGCGAAATAACCCCCTAGGTGCAGCTCGACCCCCCGGCGAAAGAACCCCCCCCAGGTGCACGCCGCTGGGGGTGTGTGCTGCGCGCCTGTCGGCTCTTCGTTTCCATGCTCCCTCTGCCCCGGAACAGGAAGTAACCGGGCAGAGGGAGCATGAAAACGAAGAGCCGACAGGCGTGTGGCACCCCCCCCAGCGGCGTGCACCCAGGGCGGACCGCCCCCACCGCCCCCCCCTTGGTACGCCACTGGTTGTACCCGCTGCACATTGCAGGCTATTTTTCCCCATGCTTGTGCTGTTGTGTCAGCCGCACAGTGAAGGTTACTCTTCCCATGAGGTTGTGTCCATTAGCCATATGTCTGTCTGGAAAACTTTAGGATAACAGACTTTATTTATTTGGATTTTGCTCACACCTTTTTCAGTAGTAGCTCAAGGTGAGTTACATTCAGGTACTCTGGATATTTCTCTGTCCCAGGGGGGCTCACAGTCTAAGTTTATATTGTCCTTTCACATATACGCCCTAATTCTATAAAAGTCGCCGCAAATTGCATGCGCAAATTTGGGCAAGTCCAGAAGTTAATTAAATAACGAGCTAATTAATCCCAATAAGTGGCTTTTAACAAGCAGCCATTAGATTTGGAATACATACATGTAAATGTAGGCATGAGTTGAAAAAGGGGTGTAGAAATGGGAGGGTGATGGGCAGAACGGGGGCTGCAGCAGGCATAAATGCTGGTGCCTAAATTAGTCGTGGATCAGGCATATTGTATAAGAGTGTGCATAATTTCATAGGAAAGTCCCCAAACGCATCCTAGGATTTACGCATGGATTGTTATAGAATATTATTATTATTATTATTATTACATTTGTACCCCGCGCTTTCCCACTCAAAGCAGGTTCAATGCGGCTTATATAGTAATAAGGGTTACAGAATATTGATAAAGACAATAAAAGTTAAGTATAGCAGAATAATAAAAAGAGAATAGGTAGGTAAAGAAGGACAGGGGTGAAGGAAGTAGGAGAGGAATGAACAAGGGTAGGTGAATATTGGAAGAGGGGTGGAGGAGGGGGATGGGTGTTTTATACATTTTTGGGATCTTGCCGGGTATTTGTGACCTGGATTGGCCACTGTTGGAAACAGGATGCTGGGCTCGATGGACCTTTGGTCTTTCCCAAATGTCAACACTTACGTACTTATGTAAAAATGGACACGCGCTAACACTAGAGACACCCAGAGGAATATATGAATATCTCTAGCATTAGCACGCACTAAAAGCGCTAGCACGTCTTAGTAAATGTGGCCCTCAGTGTCCTATGCAGGAAAATGGTCTATAAAATTACTTCCCAAGGGTCCAGCTCCTCCTCATGGCTGTTTCCCATGCGTAAATTCCAATTAAAGCCAAATAATGCCAATAATTGTTAGCAGCCAATTACTAGCACTGATTGGCTTGTTAAGCAGTTAAGTTGTGTGCAATGTGTGCTGATTTGTGCGTACAACTGTAGTTGCCATATATAGAATCCCCCCTTATATGTGCACTTTTCAACTTGTACGCTTTGCTGTAGCATCCAGGTGTTGTGGTGGCTGCTGATAGGGATGTGGCACAGCCAGAATAACGTTTTGTGATTTTTCTAAAACGTTCCTTTTTTCCTGGTGTGTTTTTCAAATTGATTCAGGCATTCGTTTTTAATGTGCATTTCGCATGAGCGATAGAACTTTGTAAGGGATGCAAAACACATTCATAGGTTTACGCGTGTTCAATCAAGTTTGCACGCACTAACATTTTGTAAGGCTCCTAAGCGAACCAAATGTGTGCTAATCAATGCACATCCCCATCCGCTGGTGCAATCCAGCTCTTGTTTAGTTTTTAAACTAGCAAAACAAATGTTAGCTGTACAGTGCTCTGTCTTTCCTGTTTTACATGTAAGTATGGCAGTGCTTATGTGCTTATGTTGCCGGAGAATGTGGTGACAGCAGCTGGCCTTACAGAGTTTAAGGGGGGTTTGGACAGATTCCTGAGGGAAAAGTCCATTGAACATTATTAAAAAATCTTTTTTTTTGGTGGGGGGGGGGGGGGGGGGGTTGCCGGGTTCTTGAAGCCTGGATTGGCCGCTGTCGGAGACAGGATGCTGGGCGGACCCTTGATCTTTTCCCAATATGGTGGTGCTTATGTACTGGTATGTGTCAGCTGGGGATCTACATCCTTGCATAAACACACACACAAAACCTATCACTGGGAAATTAGATTTTCCATTCTGCTTTAGTATTAGCTGATAATTATTTCTTTCCATGTCCATTTTAACATACTTAGGGCTCTGTTTACTAAGCAGCATTATAGGGGCGTTAATGTTTTTAACATGTGTTAAACATGTACACTTACCATGTACATGCCTACAATATCACTATAGGCGCCTACATGGTTAGCACGCAGGCTATGTGTAGGCGCGCTAAAAACCACTAACGAACCTTAGTAAACAGGGCCCTTACGGGCACTTTTACCAAGCTGCAGTTAAAAAGTGTCCTGCAGTAGTGTGAGAGCGTGGAATTGCTGCGCGTCAGGCCATTTTTTACTGCAGTGGAAAAAAAAACCATTTTTTTATATAGAGGTTGTTAACGGTTGTGCGCTAATAAAAATATTGGCCTGCGGCCATTTACTGCCTGAGCCCTTACTGCCTGTTTAATAGGCAGTAAGGGCTCACGCGCTAACCTGGTGGTAATCAGGCAGTGCACGGTACTGCCCGATTACCGCCAGGCACACCTACTCCCCACCCCCACTCTAGAAAATACAAAATTATTTTCTGGCACAGGGAACAGCATGTGGCAAAAACAAAATCACTGCTGGGTGCCTTGGCACGCCCGGTGGTAGTGCTGGTTTTGTCGCGAGCGACCCGCTTGGTAGTCCTACCGCCACTTAGTAAAAGGGCCCCTTCGTGTAAATACACAAGGAAGAGTTGTACTTTTAATTTCTTTCCCAGTGTTCTGACACTTAATTGAGCTATTTTTTTTTCAAAGTGTTGTGTGCCCCATGTGACCTTGCTGTTAACTGAAGAGACAGTTCTTTTTTATTATTTATATTACTTATTGCAAATTCTGCCTTTCCCCCTATATTTTCTGTCCTTTACTGGTGTGTATTTCCCTAAAGGGGCTTCCTTCTGTTAGGAATATTGTTATCGCTTAAGAAATGAGGGAAAGAAGTGACACTTAACAATCCATCTGTCTGCAGTTTGGTCAGCCACTTGCTTACCGTCTCCTCCCCCCTTAAACCCATGAAACAGCAGCACACAGAAGACATTGACCCAATGTTAGAAAACAACTCCAGTCTACCTGCAGCGCATTCCTGTTTCATGCACTAGCTAGATAGCTGAGTTCACATAGGAAAATGAAAGGCGTTCATTTTTTAATCTATGTGGAGCGGAGCTTGACTTTTATTGCTTGTACGATTTACGCTGGATTTGTGGCTCTTGAGGGTGTGCATAAAGCACCACTGTAAAACCTTCCAGAAGGGTAACCGTGTTAATCTTAATAGCAGAAATGACACAGAGGCTTGTGGAGCTTTATAGCTAGCAAATTTATCGAGGCATAAGTTTTCCAGAATAAGAGATGCTTTGGAGGAAGGCGACTCCTGTCTTCAAAAGTCTGTACTTCAATAATTATGCTAGTCTGTAAGGTGTGATGATGATCAGTCTCTTTGTCATGCTGTTTTGGAAAAGGTACAGAAGGCCATTAAAGCACTTTTTTTGGCCTGGTCGGTTTCTCTTGCTCCTTGGGCTTCTGGTTAAGTTAGATGTAAAACTCTTCAGTCACAAGACCCCAGGAGCAGGGGCGTAGCCAGACAACAGATTTTGGGTGGGCCTGGGCAAGAATTGGGTGGGCACCAAGTGTTCTCCCCCCCTCCCTCCAAAAAAAAATTATCTCAGCTGGTGGGAAAACACTTCTTTCCACCTTGGCAGCAAGCATGCACTGAAAACTGAGCATGCACAGGTGCCGGTGTTGTGGAGAGTAGCATGTTCGTTACCATCAGGGGGAAATCTTCAGCTGGCAGAGCTTGGGATTCCCACCAGTTACCACTAAACATGTGCTACTGTTGGGTGGGCCTGAGCCATAAATGGGTGGGCCCTGGCCCACCCAAGCCCACCTATGGCTACGCCACTGCCCAGGAGGTTTCGTCATTCTATTTTCATCTCCTTCTCCCAGTTTAGCACTGCTACTGCGTAAACAGTTCTTGGGGAGGGGCCACAAACGGTGCCTCCCTTACCTTGGTACCCTGAATCAAGCCTCCAGATGTTGCGGTTGAGCAATGTGCTATCTCAAAATTAGCTGTTCTATAAATTATCCTAATAAATCAAACAGACTCATTTTCCATGCCAGAGGCTGCCTCCACAGCACCCCCTACTCTCAAGAGGTGACCCAGGCATCAAACCTACACTTCTCCTCCAGGGCTGGTCCTAGGGTCTCTGGCGCCCCCCTGCAGACTATGAGTTGGCGCCCCCCCCCCCCACATCTCCTTTCTCTCTTCTCCCACCCTGTCTCTGTCCAGCGATGCCCCTTCGTCCCCATCTCCCTCCCATTTATGGCCACCTGCCTGCCCTCTTCTCCCCCCCAACATCCCCCTTTTTCTTCCCTGCATGATTTAAGTCTTTTTTAATTTACCTCCGTTCCAGCAGCCGTGTCATTTGAAAGCCCTGCCCCGTCTCTAGCCTTCCCTCCCTTCATGAGTTCGTTCCCTCAG
Organism: Microcaecilia unicolor; assembly: GCF_901765095.1. Taxonomy (NCBI): domain Eukaryota; kingdom Metazoa; phylum Chordata; class Amphibia; order Gymnophiona; family Siphonopidae; genus Microcaecilia; species Microcaecilia unicolor. The sequence continues at coordinate 615,199,439 of NC_044032.1, read as the reverse complement.
AGTCCCGCCCTCGAGGAAATGACGTCAGAAAGCGGGACTCTGCGGAACGAACTCATGAAGGGAGGGAAGGCTAGAGACGGGGCAGGGCTTTCAAATGACGCAGCTGCTGGGACGGAGGTAAATTAAAGATTTAAAGCCCCAAGGGTGGTGCGGTATGGCAGTGCAGCGGCGCCCTTGAAGGCAGGCGCCCCCCTGCGGTGCTTATCCCGCTTGCTGGGTTTGACCGGCCCTATTCTCCTCCATGGCAGTTTACAACACTGCTACAGTCGTTGATCCACTCGTATTTTAGGATCCACAGCAGCGAGTACAATTCAGGCTTCTGCTGAGGCACCTGGTTGTGCAACAAGTTTATATGGAAACCAAAAGCCATGAGATTCCCGAGAGTCTTAGCCCAGTGATGCCTCTGTGTAGGCCGCTGGAGCACATTAGTTTGCTGCTGAGTCAGGGCAGACGCTTGCAAGAACCAGTTGGGGGCTCCTCCCTAGCCAAGGGCTTAGAGGCCTGGTTACACCGACAAGGTTTGGCAAAGTATTTTCTTCCAGGCGTTGGCCTCTTCTGTATTTCGTTCCTTCTTCCACCCAGATCCAGAGAAGCAGCACAGATTTGCAATGAGAGAGTTTGTCTCCAGCAGTGTACTGTTCTGTTTAATCCGGTTTTAATACTGATGCTGATCATTTTCGCCCTCCTTCTGCTTTCACATTTAGCTGTTTTTGTGCCGGGCGGCACCATGCTGCCTGCTGCACGTCATGGCTTACTCTGAACGAAGAGCAGCTACTGGGTTTCTAAAGTTTCTGGTATGTACTGATTCCATGGCAGCAAAACAGCGTTAACAGGTCTGTCTGGTTTTTTTTTTTCTCCCAAGATAATTCCTCCCTTCTCTGTTTTGATAGCGTTAAACCATTCAAGTGAACTATGAGACTGGCAGGTTTTGGTCCTTCATGTGCTCACTGTACATTAAAAAAACATTAAACACAGAGTATCTGAAGATGGAATCTTGTGTTCCTTATTAATGTTAATGATAAACTGCTGCTATAAATATATTTGCTTTTATCCTATGGAAAAAAAATTATTTCAGATCCAGATGTACTAGCCAAAACCAAGTACACTTGGCAAATTATTTATTTAATTACTTTATTTATTTGAGGGTGGGGTGGGGGAATGGGAGGGGAATAGAAAGAAGGAAGGAGGAAAAATTAAAGCAACCTTTTAAAAGTGCTAGTAACCTGGGGAGTAGAGATGCTTCCTCACTTGCTTCCACTATTCTCAAGTCAGAAAAATACATGGAACTGATCGTGCAGTTAAATAGGCCACAGCTGTATTCTCATAATGTGTCATAGGTGCTAACACTTAAGAACATAAGCACTGTCATACTGGGTCAGGCTGATGGTCCATGAAGCCCAGTATTCTGTTTCCAACAGTGGCCAATCCAGGTCACAAGTATTTTCGCAAAAGATCCCAAAAAAGTACAAAATATTTTATGCTGCTTATCCCAGAAATAAGAGGTGGATTTTCCCCAAGTCAATTTTAATAATGGTCTATGGACTTTTCCTTTAGGAAGCCGTCCAAACCTATTTTTAAACCCCGCTAAGCTAACTACCTTTACCACGTTCTCTGGCAACGAATTCCAGAATTTAATTACGCATTGAGTGAAGAAATATTTTCTCCGATTCATTTTAAATTTACTACTTTGTAGCTTCATCGAATGTCCCCTAGTCAGTGGTGTAGCTAGGTGGGGCGCAGGGGGAGCGGTCACTCCCCTAAACAATCTTTAAAAAAAATGGTGCTTATGCACCAAAGGCTCCTGCCGCCTCATGCTCTATTAACTTATCCTCCCAGCCGCTGCCTTTTGAGTCTGTGGCAGCCTGGGGGAACCGCAAGCATCCCTTCCCTGCCCCTCACTGACTGGGTCACTCAATCCGCTGCCTCCCCGACTGACTTGGAACTTAAGTTGGCTGCAACAAAATGAAGCTGTTTGCTGATAGCCCTATGTGCACTACTGTGCTGCCTCTCTGCCAGTTTTCCTCCTCGGCCCCCCCCCCCCAAGATGTAACTTCCTGTTTGGGAGGAGGGAGCGGAGGAAGGAAACCAGCAGAGGCAAGGCACCAATGGTGTGCATAGGACTATGGCCCCGCACGCGGCTTCATTTTTGTTGCAGCCAAGTTGGGGAGGCAAGGGAACGACGCGAACAAGGAGGTCGAACTGAAAACATTGAAAGGCAAGTCACTGCTGTATCCGTCTTTTACCTTTTGCTGCTATAGTCTCTCTCCCTTTCCTCCGCTCCGCGCAGCCGTTACGATCGAAGCAAGCAAATCTAGGAGGAGCTCCTCTATTCACGTTGTTGATTTTAATCATTGGCAGCATTTGTATTTGATCATTGTTTCATTATTGCTGCTAAGTATTACATATTAAGGGCATTTGCTTTAAACTTTTGTTTAAATTCCTTTATTTAGTCCTTATATGCACATGGTTTTGCTTTTTAAATCCAAAGGTGAATGAATCCTAAGGGTGGCTGAACAATTAGGTATAAACTGTTGTTTCTGACTTTACTGGTTTTGGACTGCTTTGGGTCCTGCTGATCTGTACATCTGCTGTCTAGAATTTTGGAAGATGGAAATAAGAAAATAAAAGTTTGGGATGTACTCTGTAGAAGTTGTTTTGCAGTGTGTGTATGGATGCCTGTTCTGGTGTGTGCATGTGATATTTGAATAACTGTCTATACTTATGGCTATGATTTCTGAACAAGTGGCATCACTAAAGGACAGACTTTTAAATCCCAGTTGGTATGTATGCTAATCTCAACTTTGTCAAATGTTTCAGACATCTCTCTATATAAAAGGCACCACCAACGTTCTATGAAGCCTCCAGCTGGAAGTGTGAAGGGGGAGAGATATCCGGTTTCCCCATGAGTGTCTGCCCTGCCCTCTCTGTAACACAGTCAGTGAAGGAAAACACAGCAAAGCACGAAATCAAATCGCTCTCTGTAACAGTGAAGGACTGGGGGGAGGGGAGAGAGGGCAGAGGGCAGGGACACACACACTCCCACATGCACACAGAAGAAAACCTTGCTAGCCCCCGTTTCATTTGCATCAGAAACGGGGCTTTTTTACTAGTGTCTATATATTTGCTCCCATGATATAACTGAATTCTGTGGTGATGGACACAAGGAAAGCAAGTTTGGTTCAGTGAAGACTAACCTGTTCCTTAGTTGGGCTCTAGGATTACCATAGTGAAAATGCGACCATACCATGCCTCTGTGGTTATGTTCCACTAATAAGTTAAATGATTAGCTGACTTTCTTGAAAGGACTATATAAACTTTGGATACATGACTAGGGATACAGATGTACATTTATTTATTCAATTTCACAATTCCTCATGTACAGCAACAAAACAACCTTTTAAGGTTGATAGTGTTTGCAATGAGCTCCTTTTATTACTGACCAGACAGAGAGAAGAGTTTTCATTTTTGGCACAGTATATGTCATCACAGGAACAAAATATAAGAAAACCAGTGGACTGCATTAGTGGCTTATAGCCTGTTTAGTTATGTTTAAACAGAAGAAATCTGCATGAAACAAAGTATTTATTTTTATTTTGACTTATAAAACCAGTTGTCCCTGAAACCTGCCTCAAAACGGAATAATCCATTTGTGTATCTACAATGTAAACTTCTACAAAACAGATGAAGTTAAGATGTGATTCCATAAGCCCCAATGAAAGGAGAGTTTAATTTCATTTTACTTCCACTTAAATTCAGCATATTCCATCTTTATAACACCAGCTCTGGAACTCTTTGCCGGAGGATGTGGTAACAGCAGTTAGCGTAAAGACTGACTTATGGAACATGGAGAAAAAAAAAAAGACTGGGACCAGCCCAATTAGAAAATTTAATTCCTAGACAACAAAGGTAGAAAAGAAAAAAATATATTTTTATGTAATACTTTGTAAGGACTGAGATGTACCTGCTTTGTAAAATGTACATTTTTTTCTTTTTTTCTATTTTTATTTTGCAAAGTACAGGAGAAAATTCATTCTGTTTCTCTTTTACCAGTATTGCACTGAGTCTCGCTTTCTTGGGCAGAGTGGAGGAGGTCTCAATTTCAACTTTTGTATTTTTTTTTTGTGTGTGTGTGGCTCCCTATTCTGTATTAGATGACATGAGGGTCTTTCCATGTTCTGCATGTGTGACTGAGATGAAGGATTCTGCTAGCATGTAGTGTCTATGTAGGAATGTGTAACAGTGCAGCTTGTTCCAGTTTCCCAACAGTAGGTATATTGGTGCTTTAGAATCCAGTGTAATATATATAGCACTTTTACATTGGTGGATTAGAGCTGTTACGGTGTGGTAAGCTTGGTATTCTAGGGCAGTGTTTCATAAGTTGGACCTAGAGTACCCCTTTGCCAGTCAAGTTTTCAGGCTGTCCACAATAAATATGCATGGAAATTGATTTGCATAAAGTGCCTCCATTATATACAGATTAATTGTGGATAGCCTGAAAACCTGAATGGTAAGGGGGTAATCCAGGACCACCTAGGGAAACACTGCTCTAGGGCCCAGTGTAATATTTGTAGCACTGTATTTGTACAGCGCTGCATAACCCAAGTAGCGCTTTAGAAATGTTAAGTAGTAGTAGTAGGTGGTGGTGGTTTAGGGCTATTATGGTGTTGTAAGTTTTCAGTATAGGTTTTGGGTGTCATTTTGCAGAGTTCTGTGTTATTTCACAAAGTGTCTGGCCCTATTTAAAAGTAGGCTGTGGGGCAAGGGGCGCCTTTGGTGGCCCTTGTCACTCAAAACAAAAATGATCAAGGCTAGTGGTCTCCACATCCTGTAGAGCCCATCTGATTTAAACAAAGTGTCCAGCACTGGAAGAAGTGTATGTGCTGTTCCTGAGGTGATGGTCGCAATTTTAATATTTTTACTTGTAGTTAAGAAGACAGGTTGCCTTCTCTGGACAGTCCAAGGATCTCTTCTGCGTCCTATCTCCTGATGTAACTTCCTGTTTCCTTGTAGGCAGGACGCAACAGAGACAGCCTGTATTAATCATTACCCGCCACAGCTACTACACCTGAAAACAACACAGGCACTGCTGTCTAGCTGACACCAACCGGCGCCTATTTTATAAAAGTCTGATATCAAAGCCTGGCTATGCCTCTGCCCCTAGTCCTAGTATTTTTGGAAAGAGTAAACAGATACTCCACGTCTATCTGTTCCACTCCACTCATTATTTTATAGACCATGGTGTAGAGTTGTGGCAAGTGGGTTTTGGGGGGCTCTGCACCTGGAAGCTATTTTTTAAGTGCCCCCTAGGGTGCCCAGTTGGTGTCCTGGCATGTGAGGGGGGCCAGTGCACCGGCGATCCGTCTCTAAACACGGTGAGTGATTTGGCCAGCGCCAAGCGTATTTCGAAAATACGCTTGGCTCCGCCTGCTTAGGGCGCCGGCCCTGAAGATGGCCGACCATCAATTTGGCCGGCGCCATTCGAATATGCCCCTCTTTGTGTCATCATCGAATTTAATCACCTCACTCGTTATTCCTATTTCCAGATCATTAACAAACATGTTGAAAAGCACTGGTCCCAGCACAGAATCCTAGGAAAACCCACCTTGCACCCTTCTCCATTGAGAATATTGACCATTTAACCTTACTGTCTGTTCTCTATCTTTTAACCGGTTCTTAATCCGCTGTAACCTCCAGTCCCGTGATGTTCTAATTTCCTTGGGTGTCGTTCATGAGGTACTTTATCAAATGCTTTCTGAAAATCCAAATACCAAATGTACCCAAGTCTGCTCTATATTTGCACCTATTAAATAATTATTTTCTTTGCAGGAAAGACTTCAGTAAAAAACAGCACTATAATTATAACATAGCTGTTGTATAACACATTATAAGTCAGAAAACCTCCCCCATCCTATATATTTTGGTTTTTTAAACTATTTTTACACTGTTTTATATATGTGTGGCTTTTCCTTGAGATTCAACTTAAAATATAGAGTGACTCGACTATATTTTAAGTTGAATCTCAAGGAAAAGTTACATATATACAATAGTATAAAAATAGTTAAAAAAAAACAAAATATACGGGATGGAAGAGGTTTTCTGACTCATGATGTGTTATACAGCAGCTATGTTATAATTATAGTGCTGTTTATTACTGAAGCATTTCCTCCACCTAAAATATAGTAGAATAGTAGAATTGGAAAAGGTACAGCGAAGGGCGACGAAAATGATAGTGGGGATGGGACGACTTTCCTACGAAGAGAGGCTGAGAAGGCTAGGGCTTTTCAGCTTGGAGAAGAGACGGCTGAGGGGAGATATGATAGAAGTGTATAAAATAATGAGTGGAATGGATCGGGTGGATGTGAAACGACTGTTCACGCTATCCAAAAATACTAGGACTAGAGGGCATGAGTTGAAGCTACAGTGTGGTAAATTTAAAACGAATCGGAGAAAATTTTTCTTCACCCAACGTGTAATTAGACTCTGGAATTCGTTGCCGGAGAACGTGGTACGGGCGGTTAGCTTGACGGAGTTCAAAAAGGGGTTAGATAGATTCCTAAAGGACAAGTCCATAGACCGCTATTAAATGGACTTGGAAAAATTCCGCATTTTTAGGTATAACTTGTCTGGAATGTTTTTACGTTTGGGGAGCGTGCCAGGTGCCCTTGACCTGGATTGGCCACTGTCGGTGACAGGATGCTGGGCTAGATGGACCTTCGGTCTTTCCCAGTATGGCACTACTTATGTACTTATATAGAGCAGGCTTGGGTATATTTGGTTGTTGATTTACAAATTGGTTTGCAAGTCATATATTATTGAGAATCCAAATACACAATATCAACTGGCTAACCTCTGTCTACATGTTCATTCACCCCTTCAAAGAAATGTAGTAGACTGGTGAGGCAAGATTTCCCTTGGCTAAATCCATGTTGGCCTTGTCCCATTACTACTACTACTTAACATTTCTAAAGCGCTACTAGGGTTACGCAGCGCTGTACAATTTAAACGAGGAAGGACAGTCCCTGCTCAAAAGAGCTTACAATCTAAAGGACAGGTAAGCAGTCAGTCTAAAGGACAGGTAAGCAGCCAATCAAATGGGGGAGTGTAGGTTTCCTGAATAGAGGTAAGTGGTTAAGTGCCGAAAGCTACAGTGAAGAGGTGGGCTTTGTGTAAGGATTTGAAGATGGGCAGGGAGGGCACGTGGCGTATGGGTTCGGGAAGTTTATTCCAAGCATAGGGTGAGGCGAGGCAGAAGGGGCGGAGTCTGGAGTTGGCGGTGTTGGAGAAGGGTACTGATAGGAGGGATTTGTCCTGTGAGCGGAGGTTACGGGTAGGACCGTACGGGGAGATGAGGGTAGAGAGGTAATGAGGGGTTGAAGATTGAGTGCATTTGTAGGTTTGCAAGTCATATATTATTGAGAATCCAAATACACAATATTAATCCATGCCTATGAATCTCTTCATAAAAGCGGTTAATAAGACCCAGTAAATAAAAAACATATATTTATATATATGCTGAGTAATTTTGTTCTTTATAATAGTCTTTACCATTTTGCCCAGTATCGACATCAGGCTCATTGGTCTATAATTTCCCGGGTCATTTCCGGAACCCTTTTAAAAAATTGGCATTACATTGGCCACCCTTCAATCTTCTGGAACCAGGCTTGTTTTTAAAGATACATTACATATTACTAATAGCTCTGCAAGTTCATTTTTTATTAGTACTCTGGGGAATGTACCTAAAAAGGGTAGGTAGATGGCCCACAATGCCAGTAATCCATGTTACAGGTTGGATCTTGCTCTCCCTCCTACAACAAGTTAGTTACAGATCAGAGCCAATACCCTGCTCTGGTGTCATGACTACCCACTGCAGAAGAAATAGATGGCTCCTGTATTGTGCTAAATTCAATGCTCATCAAAGTAGGCTAATTTATCCGGAGCTTGCTTCAGTTGTAATCCAAGGATGCTCTACCAAGCTCCTTGCATTGGTGCCCTCTTTATACATAGTAACATAGTAAATGACGGCAGAAAAAGACCTGCATGGTCCATCCGGTCTGCCCAGCAAGATAAACTCATATATGCTACTTTTTGTGTATACCTTACCTTGATTTGTACCTGTCCTTTTCAGGGCACAGACCGTGTAAGTCCGCCCAGCACTATCCCCGCCTCCCAACCACCAGCCCCGCCTCCCACCACCGGCTCTGGCACAGACCGTATAAGTCTGCCCAGCACTATCCCCGCCTCCCGCCACTGGCTCTGCCACCCAATCTCGGCTAAGCTCCTTAGGATCCATTCCTTCTGAACAGGATTCCTTTATGTTTATCCCTTGCGTGTTTGAATTCCGTTACCGTTTTCATTTCCCCCACCTCCCGCGGGAGGGCATTCCAAGCATCCACTACTCTCTCCGTGAAAAAATACTTCCTGACATTTTTCTTGAGTCTGCCCCCCTTCAATCTCATTTCCTGTCCTCTCGTTCTACCGCCTTCGCACCTCCGGAAAAGGTTCGTTTGCGGATTAATACTTTTCAAATATTTGAACATCTGTATCATATCACCCCTGTTTCTCCTTTCTTCCAGAGTATACATGTTCAGGTCATCAAGTCTCTCCTCGTACGTTTTGTAACGCAAATCCCTTACCATTCTCGTGGCTTTTCTTTGCACCGCTTTGTAAGTCCCCAGAGGTAGTGCCATCTCCTACTGATGTACATTTCCATTGATGAGGAGGGTACCCTGTCATGCCATGGGTAAAGAAGCTATTTCCCTGCCTTTTGAATTCCATGGATCAGGTACTCCCATTATGGGTCCAGTGTAGTCTTCAGTCTTCGTTTCTCTTGTCATTTTCCAAAGCTTGGCAATACTAGCAAACCCTGGGAGGGTCTACCTGGGGCTAAGAAAGTAACCTCAAACTACTCCCACTTAAAGAGCTATACAATTTAGCTTCACAGTTGGAACTGCTTGAGCCATACCTAGATGTGTATCCTTTTCTGAGCACAGCCATTGTGTTTTCTTTTACCACTTCTCTATGTGCATCTACTGGTGTTACTTCCTCATGAACACTTACATTATTACTTTCACTCCAGAGGTAGTAACAGGACATTCACCATTCTGGGCACCCATGGTAGCTGAGGCCTATACTGGCTTCATCATGTTCCCATTGGTGTGGGGTATGTGGTCCCACAACTTAGTTTCTCACCCTGACCATCCTTGGTGTGCCGATACTGTGCTGCATCTGAACTGGCTCTCCCCATTACTTGCTTGCTACACTGGGGGTCCCTACTCTGCTCCCTGAGTGCCGCTTGATAGGCATCTCATGGTAGCTGAGATTATCTGGTGGTTGGGATGAGGCATATCCAGTTCAAAGATCACCCCAGTAGTGGGTCATGATCTCCTAAAGTCAATGTAGATCCCTGGAGGCCATTAAAGTCATGCAGGAGACTGCCAAGATCACGGGCAACTGAATGGTACATTTTTTGTAGGACTGGGACCTGCTGTGGACATCTCCGAACTCAGCTGCTTAGTGTCGTGTTGAAAAGTCCTGCTGTTTCTGGTATTCGTGAATCTTCTTGCTTCTCCTGTGGGTCTCCTTTCTGTTCCTGCCTTGTTGCTGAATTATGCCTCATGAAGTGCTTTCTAGAGCAGGAGCCCCTGCCCCCCACTCAGAAATGTCTGTTCATGCCTTACTGTTGGTCTTTGCAGCTTTTGCAATGGTGGCTCCGATGACCTTCGCAGTGAAACAGTTTTTGAATACTGTGGGAATGTTTGTGACTAGGACGATTCGGTGTGCCATGGAATTACATCCCCTTGTTTCCACTGCTATTGCTGATACTTATTCTTTTGTAGCAAGGTACCCTTTGTTTGAGCATCAAAACATAACAAATGCCATTCTGGATCAGACCACAGCTGCCGAAAAAAAGCAAAAAGAATGTTAGGGATTTTTCGAGAAGGAAGAGAGAGCAAAACTGAGAATACCATGATGCCTTTATATTGGACTTCAGTGTTGTGTGCAGGTCTGGTCACCACATCTTAAAAAGGACATAACTAGAAAATGTAAAGAGAAACACAGCAAGAATGATAAAGGGGAAGGATCCACCTCCCTTAGGAAGAAGGCTGATTGTTTAACCTTTTAAACATTTGTAGGAACCTGTGGATTTTTGTACAGAATTTGTGCATACAAAAATTCAACTAGGTTCCGCCAATGAAAAGTATAAAATAGAAATTGCTGAGCTCACATGTTTCCATGGAGAAGGCTACATTTCAGTGAGCTGTGAGATTGTGTCAGTAACCAGAGGAAATGGGAGTGTCCAAGCCTAATTGGTGAAAATTAGAAAGGTAGGAGGAGTTTCAACCCTGGAGGGAAAGACAGAAAATTATACAAGGGAGCTCCTAGCTTCGAATTTTGTCTGTTGGCTTCACCTGCCGAGCCCTGACCCATATAACAGAGAGAGCCCTCCAGCAAGATGTCACCAGCCTTTTAGTCACAGAAGGCATGCTTATGGCAGGGTTGTACTAACCCAGTCAACACATTTAAGCTGTTTCTTTTGGCAGACAGGATTCAGAAGTGTCACCCAGACCTCTGACCTGCTGTTTCTTACTTGTGGTGTCAGGCTGGAAGTAAGAGAGCCACCTCATTACCTTTGGGCTAATACTAGAAGGAGAAGAGAACGGATCTGTGCTGTGACACCAGGCATCTCTAGTTTCCAACCCAATATACTGCAGAGTCTGTCAGAGCTGGGAGAAGAGAAGGTCTACAGTTCCTGAACAAAAAACACCAGCCCTTGTTTGACTGTCCTACTGACCTCCCAGTTTCTCAGAGGTGGTAAGAACTAGCACTGCATGGCTCAACAACTGTAAGTTTATCAATTCCTTGTTCATACTTACTGCTGATGACATCTGCTGCTTTATAGCTGAAGTATAAAATGTAATCTGTTGGAGAACCCCACATTCTCACAAGGAGTAGAGGAAAGTGACTGTGTATAAAGTTTTTTTTTTTTTTTAATTAATCTGCCCTGTACTTATGCTGCTTCTGCCTTAATTGTCCCTGATTACATAAGTACATAAGTATTGCCATATTGGGACAGACCGAAGGTCCATCAAGCCCAACATCCTGTTTCCAACAGTGGCCAATCCAGGTCACAAATACCTGGCAAGATCCCCCAAAAAGTATAAAACATTTTATGCTGCTTATTCTAGAAATAAGCAATGGATTTTCCCCCAAGTCCGTTTTAATAAATGTCTGTGGGCTTTTCCTTTAGGAAGCCATCCAAACCTTTTTTAAACTTTGCCTATTTTCGAAGTGAACTCTTATTTTACTTCAGAGCACATCAACCGTGTGGTCTACTTTCATTCTGAGAACTGAGTGACTGTAAGTGTGTGGAGCGTAGCCTTCTTCGGCCTACTGGGGTTTTCTCCAGTCCCGGCCCACATCCTAAGTAAATACATTGTGCACATGGCAAAGTCTCGTACTCCAGAACACAGTCTAGGTGACCACCCAGGGTGACCTCAAAGTTCAGGGCTTACACATTAAAACAAGAGGACACTATGAAACTTTACCAACTGGCAGATTGAAAACAAATTGTTGAATTTTTTTTTTTCATGCACTGTAAAATTAAGCTGTGGAATCTGTTGTGGATATGGTCAAGGTAACCAACATATCAAGGTTCAAAAGACAAGTTAACATTCCTGCTCCCTCTAAGCTGAGTGGGAGTCCTCCAATTGCTTGACTGCCAGTGAGGGTCAGTGCTTCAATATTGTGTTTTCAATCACTAGGGACAGACGTTCCCTGGAGTCCTGCAGAGCTTGCTTGTCCCATTGAAAAATGAACTTGCAGAACTATTGTCAGTAATATTTGAATAATTGTTTATTCAAATATTACGTTTTACCATTATCATTATCTTGTTGGCCAAGATCTTTCTGTAACACTAAATGTCTATTTTCTAATATATTTCCATCACTCATGATGTATTGTAAGCCACATTGGGCCTGCAAAGAGGTGGGAAAATGTGAGATACAAATGCAATAAATAAATACATAAATATTTAATTTATCTTTAAAATCAAGCCTGGTACCGGAAGATTGGAGGGTGGCCAATGTAATGCCAATTTTTAAAAAAGGTTCCAGAGGTGATCCAGGAAATTATACACCAGTAAGCCTGACGTCGGTGGCAGACAAAATGGTAGAGACTATTATAAAAGAACAAAATTACAGAGCATATTCAAAAGCATGGATTAATGAGACAAAGTCAACATAGATTTAGTGAAGGGAAATCTTGCCTCACCAATCTACTACATTTCGTTGAAGGGGTGAACAAACGTGTGGATAAAGGTGAGGCGATCAATATTGTGTACCTGGTTTTTCAAAAAGCATTTGACAAAGTATCTCATGAAAGACTCCAGAGGAAATTGGAGAGTTACGGGATAGGAGGTAGTGTTCTATTGTGGATTAGAAACTGGTTAGAAAACAGCGAGTAGGGATAAATGGTCAGTATTCTCAATGGAGAAGGATAGAAACTGGGGTTCCCCAGGGGTCTGTGTTGGGACTGCTGCTTTTTAACATATTTATAAATGATCTAGAGATGGGAATAACTAGTGAGGTAATTACATTTTCTGACAACACAAAGTTATTCAAAGTTGGTAAATCGCAAGAGGATTGTGAAAAATTACAAGAGGTCCTTATGAGACTGGGCATCCAAATGGCAGATGATGTTTAATGTGAGCAATTGCAAAGTGATGTATTTGGGAAAGAGGGACCCGAACTATAACTACATGATGCAAGGTTCCACATTAGGAGTCACCGACCAGGAAGGGAATCTAAGTGTCATCGTTGATGATACATTGAATCTCTCTTCTTAGTGTGCGGCTTCGGCTAACAAAGGAAATAGAATGTTAGGTATTATTAGGAAAGAATTGGAAGACAAAAATGAGGACGTTATAATGCCTTTGTATCGCTCCATGGTGCGACTGCACCTCGAATACTGTGTGCAATTCTGGTCACCATATCTCAAAAAAAGATGTAGTGGAATTAGAAAAGGTACAGAGAAGGGCGATGAAAATGATAAAAGGGGAGAACAGACGGCTGAGTGGAGATATGATAGAGGTCTATAAAATAATGAGTGGAATGGAACGGGTAGACATGAATCGTTTGTTTACTCTTTCCAAAAATACTAGGACTAAGGGGGCATGCAATGAAGCTACAAAGTAGTAGCTCTGGAATTCGTTACCAGAGAATGTGGTAAAAGCAGTTAGTGGGCTTTAAAAAAGGTTTGGCTAGCTTCCTAATAGAAAAGTCCATTAGCCGTTAAGATGGACTTGAGAAAATCCACTGCTTATTTCTAGGATAAGCAGCATAAAATGTATTGTACTGTTTTGGGATCTTGCCAGGTACTTGTATCCTGGATTGGCCACTGTTGGAAACAGAATGCTGGGCTTGATAGACCTTCGGTTTTCCCGGTGTGACAACGCTTATGTTCTTATAAGAGAAATTCAGGTTTCATTAGGATTTCTGCAGCAGTTGGCTTGGGTCCTTAGTGTAGGAGTTTTGATGAACGTGCTTTGCTTTTAGTATTATTATTAGTAGTATTAGTGTTGGTTTAGCAAAAGAAAGGAGGCGTTGATGCTCCTGTACAAGTCGTTGGTGAGGCCTCACCTGGAGTATTGTGTTCAGTTTTGGAGGCCATATCTTGCTAAAGATGTAAGAAGACTTAAAGTGGTCCAGAGGAAGGCAACAAAAATGGTATGGGGCTTGGGCCAAAACATATATGAGAACAGACTGGAAGACCTGAATATGTATACCCTAGAGGAGAGAAGGGACAGGGGAGATATGATATAGACATTTAAATATTCGAAACAAATATTTTCCAGAGAAGGAAAAATGGTAAATCTAGAGGACATGAATTGAGGTTGGTGAGTGGTAGACTCAGGAGTAATGTCAAGAAAATTCTTTTTCACGTAGAGGGTGGCTGATACCTGGAATGCCTTCCTGAGGGAGGTAGTGGAGAAAAATCTGTGCTGGAATTCAAAAAGACATTGGATGAACACAGAGGATCTCTAATTAGAAAGTGTATAGTATAAAAACCAAAACTTAAAGGGTTGCATATGTGTTTGCATGTCAAGTGGTGCTTAGATGGCAACTCTGGCTGTATCAACTAAGGCTGGTGCTGGGCTGGCTTGTACAGTCTGAGTCCTGCATATAGCATTCTGGTTGTAGGATAGGCTGAACAGAGCTTTGACGGAAACTCCAGTAATTTTGAATGTAAGGATAGTGCCGAGTGGATTTTTACAGTCTGAGTCCCGCAAATGAAAAGGCGGATTTGAATAGGCAGGAGTGGGCTTTGATGGCAACTCCAGTAGTTGGAACATAAGGACAGAGCCGGGCGTACTTCTATAGTCTATATTCCAGAAAGACCAAAAAAAGACCATGATCAAGTATATAATATCATGTTCATTGTTGATTTAATTTTGAATTGATAATGAATGTTAATGTTGGGCAGACTGGATGGACCATTGAGGTCTTTATCTGCCATCACTTACTATGTTGCTATTGACTAGATTTGTTTACACTTCCTTTCCTTTTATGAGATGGAGTTCTTTCCTACTTTTAAATTTGTTTTAATGCAAACTGCCCAGGCCTGTGTGGCAGATTGGGTGGTATAGCAAATGTTAATAAACTATAAACCGTAATCTGTTCCCCTACTCACCATATTAATATGTGGTTGTTTAAATGTTATGGTTGAATAATTTTATGAGTTTTTAATTGTTGTATTTGTTGTTTATTTACGAAAAAGGTGGTATATGTACTTGTGTACACATTCCTTTTCATTCCTCACCCTTACACCTATTCACAGTCTACAAATTCCTAGTTATTGGCCCATATGCATCACATTATCAACTTACACACTGCTTTGCCCATATAGCCATCGTGAACAATTACATATATACACATCACCCCCCACCCACACAATTCCCCACATACCCCACATATGCAACCTGTGAATTATCCACAAATCCTATTCTTCCTAAACACACTTCTACCACAAACAACTCATACCCCACACTCACACGCATTCACAACTTATTGTTGTTGTTGTTGCTTTTTTTTTTTTTTTTTACCTGGCAGTTTACCCCTGTTCTTTTGAACTTCTTGGTCATTTGGAAACAGGGCTGGGATGTTGGTGCTACGAACCTTCATTTGCCACAAGGCAGGGGTTTCCCTCTAGTTCTATCTCCCCTCCCAATATGCCTTGTTTGGTCATTACAGTGACATTCCTTAGCCAGGAGGGTCACACACCAGGGCTCATTCTGGAACCCTGGACCTTGAATCTGGTGACAAGATGTCTCCCTTGAGTAAGAACTATAATGCCATGAGATGCCATACTAGAGGGTGGCCATCTTCATTCTCTCCCAGGGCCTAAACATACCCACCTCTGCAGTGCATGAAGGACTAATTCAGATCCATTGGCCAGTCACTAGGAGCCAATGTTTCATTTGCTATCTATACTTGGTACTGGTCTTCTGTTTATTCACAATGTAGTAATACACCCATGGAATATCACAGTATGCTGCCTCACTTTTCCCATCCTGTATGTCTTAGCCAGTTTTTTGTAGGTATTTAGGTACCACACTGGAACACATTTGTGCTGAAGAACCATATGTACACACGGATTGCAATTTGTGCAATTTGTCTCTGGCCATGTTGCTCTTGGGATTTCACAGGGATTGCTGCCAGGTTCCAGGAAGGCTCTATAGCTTGTTTGCTTCTCAGCCACATCAAGCCTCTACCCTGTCCGGTCATTATTCTTTAACATTGGCGTACCCCAGTGATTGTGTTCACTGCATTCAGGTGCTGAAGCTTATCTGCTTCACAGATATCTTAAGTTGATCCAGAAAAGAGGTGCCATATATAGCTGATTTGTTGATCTTTATGACTACGTACTTCTGGGACAATGTTTTTTTTTAAAACACTGGACATGGTATTTAAATATATTACAAAATGTTCAGTGTTCCTACCTGTGTAGCAAGCAGCATGAATAAACATAGAATACTGACCAGCTGCGGCTTTATGGACAGTTAGCAGTATTTAGGTTCTATTTATATAGCTATGTGGTTATATTTGCTGGCCTAATTTAAACTGCATAGCTATACAGACAGCAGCTGACTGTCACAAGCTATCCTTAGAGTTAGGTGGAGAACCCACATTCTCTGTGTATGAATTTTCAGTGGCACTACCCAGAATGCAGGAGTAGTTTAGTGGTTAGAACAGCAAGTTGTGAACTAGTGGGACCAGGATTCAATGCTCTTTGTGGTCCTGGGCAAGTCACTTAACTCTCCATTGTCTCAGGTACAAACTGCCCTCCAGGTTTAGGGAAACACCTAGCCAGTGGCGTACCAAGGGCGGGGTGATGGGGCGGTCCGCCCCAGGTGCACGCTGCAAGGGGGTGCAAGGAGCAGTCGCGTGGCTGTTGGCTCTGCCGGTTCCCTGCTTCCTCTGACGTTACTTCCTGTTCCAGGGCAGGGAACCAGCAGAGCCGACAGCTGTACGACTGCTCCCTGCACCCCCTGGCCGTGCAGGTAAGAGTGATGCGCTTGGGGGGTTGGAGATGATGCTCGGGGGGGGGGGGGGGGGGTCGCAGCGGCGATTTGCCTTGGGTGGCAGCCGACTTAGGAATGTCACTGCACCTACCTTACCTGAATATAACTCACCTTGAGCTACCACAGGAAAGACGCTAGCTAAATACTAAGGGGTCACTTTGCTGATGTGCATTAAGCACTTAGCACATAGTAACAGGCTACCACACAAATTCTCCCTGGGAGGGCATGGCATGGCCACACAGTGGATGTGGAAGCATTAGCCAATTAGTGTATTATATGTACCGTGAGCTAACAGGCTAACAGAGTGAATGTGGGAGCACTTAGGGCTGATATTCAGCTGGTGGGAGGCAGCCTGCAATAGTGACGTGGTCAGCATTGACCAAAGATATTCAGTGCGAGGCTATTTCTGGTGACCAGCACTGAATATCCATATTTTGGGGGGCCAGCTCTAACTTAACTGGCTATGCGAATAATCAGCGCTGGCCGGTTAAGCTAATAGCAGGTAAAGATATAGCCTTTCCTTTCTCCTTGAATTAATCATTGCCTGATAACGCAAGTTTGCAAAAAAAGTTTTGATTCTTCACTTTGAGCCAACATAGTTCATTTAGCAGAGGAGTAGCTTTACTATATCTACCCAGCTTGAATATTAATCTGGCTGCTGTGTTCTCCAGCAATTGAAGCTTCTTTTTCAACTTCACATTTAGAGAAGAATGAAGCGAATTACAATAGTCCAGATAAGGTAATAAAATAGCCTGTGCGATTGTTGTAAAACTAGCAGAGTTCAAGATGATCTTGTAGATCTTAGGCATTGAAGGGTAAAAAAAACAAAACAAAACCTTTCTAACATGTTCATTAATCTGACTCTCAAAAGTTTTTTGAGTCTAAAATGATCCCTAGTACTCTAGATTTAGACTCAAAGTTTAATACAGCTCCTGAGGATAAAGTTATTTTTACTTTAGAGACCTGCTGATGTTCTCCAAACCATAGCAAAGTAGTTTTTTGGGGGTATTTAACTTAAAAAATTTAGCTTTTGCCCAATTTTCTACAATATCTATTACCCATTTAACACTTAGAATTATTTCATTTAATGTTTCTAATACAGGATAAAGTACAAATATATTGTCTGCTTAAGACAAAAAGCAAATTTCTATCTGTTCCAAGTATCTTCCCAAAGGACTTATAAAAATGTTGAACAATTAGGGGGACAGCAGCGACTCCTGGGGGACGCCACATCCTGGCAGTCAACTAGTCGATCGGCCCTGATTTTTACCTACTGTATAAGTTCTGTACTTTAGAAATCTTGTAAACAGCCAAATGCTCATTTCGCTAAGTCTAAAGAGCAGTAAATTCATGGTCAATGGCATCAAAGACCTCAGATATGTCAAATTGTAACAAAATTATGTTGCTTGATTTTAAAGATAAATTACATATTACTGACAATAGCTCTGCAAGTTCATTTTTTTTATTCTCTCAGTATGCTGGAATGTATAACATCCAGTTCAGGTGATTTGCTACTCTTCAATTTGTCAAATTGCCTCATTACATCTTCCAGGCTTACAGAGGTTTGTTTCAGTTTCTCTGACTCATCAGCATTGAATACCATTTTTGACACTGGTATCTCTTCCACATCTTCATCAGTGAAAACTGAAGCAAATAATTAATTTAATCCCCAGTTTGTTAGCCTCCCTAATTTCTTACAACATTTTTGCATCTGTCTGTTCATCCTGACCAGGTGAACTGTAATACACTCCTATCACTATCCTTTTCCCCTTTTTTACGTGGAGTTTCTATTCATAGGGATTCCAAGATGTGCTTTTGTGTCCTGCAGAATGTTTAGTCTATTCGATTCAAGGCCCTCCTTAATGTATAATGCTACTCCTCCATCAATTTGATCCAGCTTCTCACTGCAATATAATTTGTACCCTGGTATGACAGTGCCCCACTGGTTATCTTCCTTCCACCAGGTCTCAGAGATGCCTTTTATATCTATCTTTTCATTTAGTGCAACATATTCTAACTCTCCCATTTTATTTCTCAAGCTTCTTCCATTTGCATATAGACATTTCAAACAATGCTCATATTTACAACTTGCTCAGGAGTTGATAGTGATAATTTGCAATTTTGAAAATCTGTCTGCTCTTTAAAGACACATGGAGGCGTATTTTCAAAGCACTTAGAATTACATAGTTATAGTAACCTATGAATATGACTTGCAAACCTAAGTGCTTTGAAAACAAGCCCCCTGGTCTGCTATGGCCTCTGTTGCAACCTTGCTATCAGGATGTCCTGTCTTCCCTGTTTTGGTGGTATCTTTTTAAGATACCTTGTTCCAAACCATGCGCTTGTGAGCAACTGTCGGCCTTCCTCCAGTTTCTAATTTAAAAGCTGCTCCATCTCCTTTGTAAATGTTGATGCCAGCAGCCCGGTTCCATCCTAGTTGAGGTGGAGCCTTTCTTTCCAGAATAGCTCCCCCTTCCCCAGAATGTTGCCCATTTCCTAACAAATCTGAAACTTTCCTTCCTGCACCATCACCTCATCCACACATTGAGACTCTGGAGCTCTGCCTGTCTAATGGGTCCTGTGTGTAGAAAGGGGAGCACTTCTGAAAATGCCACCCTGGAGGTTCTGGATTTGAGCTTTCTACCTAAGAGCCTATATTTGGCTTCTAGAACCTCTCTCCCACATTTTCCTAAGTCATTGGTACCTACATGTACCAAGATAGCAGGCTCCTTCCCAGCCCTGTCTAAAATCTAATCTAGGTGCCACGTGAGGACTGCCACCTTCACACCAGGCAGGCAAGTGATCCTCATGTTCACTAGCCACCGAGCTATCTACATGCCTAATGATCGAATCTCCAACTACAACAGCCGTCCAAACCCTTCTCTGGGCAGAAGCCCCTGGAGACACATCTTTGGTGCAAAAGGATATTGCATCCCCTGGAAGGCAGGTCCTGGCTACATGATCACTTTGTGCCTCTCCACAGTGATGCTGACCCTTCTGGAGACAATTATTCTCCATGACAGCACAGAGGTTGCCAGACGAGATGAGACGTCTCTATTATATCCCTGTACGCCTCTTCTATAAACCTGTCTGCCTCAGCCCCTCCAAGTCTGCTATTCTAGCCTCCAAAAATTGGACCTGTTCCCTGAGTGTTAGGAGTTCTTTGTATTGAGTACACATATACCACTTCACACCAACTGGGAGATAATTAAAACATGTGACTCTCAGTGCAAGAGACTGGATAGCCCCCATCTCTGCTGCTGGACTGCTGCCTGCATCTTATTATTGGTGATTTCTTAATTAAGTTGCAAATGGAGTGGGGATATGTAAACTGAAGTCCCCTGAGATTGGTAGTTATATGCTAGACTATGCTAATATTTAGTTCTTTTTATTATTATTATTATTATTTTAATGTTATTAGTAGGTTTCCCTCTATTGATCTAAGTAGACTATTTCTAAGAGCTAATTACTGGCTGATAGAGATGCCCTAATTAAATCTGTAGCCTCCTAATTGGTTCAAGAGCCTAGAAATCAGAGATTAGGCCAGGGTGGGTAGGAATTAAAGTCTTATAGTCTGTGCCTATTATCTGTGCTTTATACTGATACTGTAGTAACTGTAAAATAGCCCCCTTAAATGCTAGCCAGTGGAACTGTAACAGAGACTTTATATGCTAAGAAAAACTATGCCTTAAACTCCATTGCTAAGTGAGCAGAGCAACTTAAAATAAAGTCCCTGAGGTCACCTACTTTTCCCCAAATTTAAAAACAATTGCCCAGCAAATTCTTACCAGTAAAGCCCTCTCCCTCTCTGGAAGTCTTCTCACAGCTCTTTTTCTGGACTGAAGAAGGGGACTCAGCCCTGCCCATAGGCGGTCGGTGGCCCAACTGTTTGGGGAGGCTAAAGGGGGCGGGGTTAGGGGTGGGGCCAGGGGTGGGGCTTAAATCCATAATTGTCTGATCACACACACAAAAAAAATAAATAAAAATAAATGTCACAATTAATACCTTTTATTAAATTTAGATATTAGTTATGTATCATATGTCAAAGAATAAAGTGGTTGCTCAAAGCATATACTAACCACAATCGCTCAACTGCAAAACACTATGCACAACTTTGTGCAAAAACACACTCTGAACCTTACTGTACCATAAATATTACACTGGGCAGAACCTAATACACCAATATACCACCCATACGGAAAATGCAGACCGTCAACAATATTGAAACAAGGGATCATAATATCACAATTCTCATGTAGAGCCACAAAACATCCTAATTCATGTTTAATGTGGGATAAAATGTCATAAATAAGTAAATAAACTTTTAATGTTGAACACCTAATTCTCAAAGTGGACATATTCCAAACAGTATAATGAAAATAAAATGATCTTTTCTACCTTTGTTGTCTGGTGATTTTATTTTTCTGATTGTGCTGGCCCAGTATCCGATTCTGCTATCTGTCCTCTTAACTCCGTTTCCAGGGCTTCCTTTCCATTTATTTGTTTACTTTCCGCCTTTCTTCTTCATTTCTTGTCCTACATCCGTAAGTAAAAGCTGGGTCCTCCGCAAACTTGACTGTCCAGTGGATCCAGCTTTTGCCTATTTTCTTCATCCATGTGCAGTTTTTCTACTCTCTTCCTTTTTCCGTCATCTCATCTCCTTCCTCACGCCTCCCTCCCTCTCCATGTCCAGCAACCCTCCTCTCCCCTGCCCTCTCCGCTCCCCTTCATCCACCATGTGCAGCAACCCTCCTCTCCCCTGCCCTCTCCTCTCCCCTTCATCCATCATATCCAGCAACCCTCCTCTCCCCTGCCCTCTCCTCTCCCCTTCATCCACCATGTGCAGCAACCCTCCTCTCCCCTCCCCTCCATCCACCCATGTCCAGCAACCCTCCTCTTCCCTTCCCTCCATCCACCCATGTCAGCAACCCTCCTCTCCCCTGCCCTCTCCTCTCCCCTTCTTCCACCACGTGCAGCAATCCTCCTCTCCTCTCCCGTCTGCCCTCGTTTCCTTCCTGCCCCCCCCGTACCTTTAAATATTATATTTTTGCTGGAGTCGCGGGCAGCGCCGGCATTGAAGGCATCAGCAGGCTCATCGCGGTTCCAGCAGCCTTCCCTCGCAAGTCGGATGATGGCTCCGCCCTCGTAGAAACAGGAAATACGTCAGAAGAGGGCGGAGCCATCATCCGACTTGCGAGGGAAGGCTGCTGGAACCGCGATGAGCCTGCTGATGCCTTCAATGCCGGCGCTGCCTGCGACTCCAGCAAAAATATAATATTTAAAGGTACGGCGGGCGGCGGGCGGCGGCAGGGGGGCAGGGCAGTGGCGGGCTGGGGAGGCTAAGCCTCCCCAAGCCTCTTATACGGGGGCGCCTAGGCCCTGCCCTACCTATATGTTTGCACTTCCTTGGTGATTCACATTCAATCAATGTGCCGATAGAGCCCTTAAAACTTTTTTCTTTAGTCAGTCACTGTGGTTTGATTGACAGATAATGGAACACAAGAGTTTATCTTGCTGCCTAAAACGAAAACCTTTGCAAAAGGTTCTCTGTAAAGGATTTTTTTTCTCTAGCAAATAATTTTAAATAGATATTTATAAGTATGAGCTTACCTTTCTTTCTGTTTGCATTGATAGAGATGTCCACGGGAGATAGCCGGGCTGTCTCCTGCGGTCTGCGCTGAACCCAAATATTCAGTGTCGGGGCCATTTCCAGTGACTGGCATTAAATATCTGGGTTTTTTTCAGCCAGTTGGAAGATAACCGGCTGTGTCGATATTCAGACATAGTCAGCTATCTTTAAACCGGCCAAAGATATAGCAGGGTTTGATGCAGCCAAATATGACTTGCAAACCTGGTTTAAAATCAGTGTCTAGCTGGTTATATTGCGTGATATAATTGGTTATCCACCAGCCTCTAACTGTGGATATTCAGCACAGGATATCTGGTTATCCTCCACTGAATATCGGTGGATAGCCAATTAAGCACTATTTAACTGGTCAGCATCCACTCTGACTGGTTAAATAGTGCTAAATATCGGGCGGAAAAAGTACTACTGCTACTACTTATCATTTCTATAGTGCTACTAGATATACGCAGCGCTGTACACTTACAGTCCCTACTCAAAAGAGCTGTTTACTGCAGTGCCGGGGGGGGGGGGGGGGTATGTTGGTGGGTTTCTGGGCAGGGATGGGCTCAGTGCCCAGGTTAAAATAATAATTTTTAAAAAGGTGTTTCATGTTGGTTTTTGGGTGGGGGTCGTCTCTGCAGTGTCCAAGCATGAAAAATTAAAATGTTTTATATTTAATGCTGATTGCTGATGTGGTTAAGGGTGGAGGGAGGGGGAGATTGGAAAGAGTAGGGGAGATGCCAGACTATGGGGGGACAGGTAGACGGTAGGACAGGGCTGATGCTAGGCTACAGGGAGGGGTGGGGGGAGCTAGGGTAGAGCTGATGCCTAGCTGCAGGATAGATGATGGGGAAGAGACGGATAGGGCTAATGCTGGGCTATGGGTATGGAAGAGGGGGAAAAAAGAAGGGAAGTGTAGGAAGAAGGGAAGGGTAGGGCAGGGCAGGGAAGGGCTGATGCCGGGCTATAGGACAATTTGTAATTTATGAGTCTGACTTGTCTGAATTTTTCAATGGAATGCATATTCCTGCTTTGTATATTCACTGCTGTCTTTATAAAATTACTGTTGTTGGTATTCGTGTTCAGAATTGGTGTTAAGAAGCTTCTTTGCAGGCTTTAGTTTTACTTCACAAAGCACCTGGCAGTGAAGAAATTTTGTATTGCTATTATTGAGGGTGCCACCAGAATCTGAATATATTTTTCCTATGTAATTATATTGCAGGATCCTGCCATGTGTGTTGGGAGGTTTGCTGTTGTAGTAGACATATGTATGGTCAATTTTAAGATATGGGATAATGTAATTATATTAAAAAATATCACTTTTTCCATTAAGTATGTATGTGGTTATATTGATGCAGGGCAGCTGTTGGGCAGACTACTTAGAAATCCATCATCAAGTGCATTCTAAGGCATTATTTTGTAGGATCCCAAGAGACACTACTCATACCTATATACACAGTGCCCACCCATATTAGCTCTGGGCCCACCCAAAATCTCAGGTCTGGCTACGCCACTGTAACTATGTATGCGCGTTAACCGTGTACGTACCTACAATATCCCTATAGGCGCCTATATGGTTAGCGCGTGCGCTAATTGTAGGTGTGTTAAAAATGCTAACGTGCCTTAGTAAACAGGGCCCTTAATTTCTCTAAAATCATATAGTAACATAGTAGATGACGGCAGAAAAATACCTGCACAGTCCATCCAGTCTGCCCAACAAGATAACTCATATTTGCTGCTTTTTGTGTATACCCTACTTTGATTTGTACCTGTGCTCTTCAGGGCACAGACCGTATAAGTCTACCCAGCACTATTCCCGCCTCCCAACCACCGGCTCTGGCACAGACCGTATAAGTCTGCCCAGCACTATCCTCACCTCCCAACCACCAGCCCTGCCTCCCAACCACCGGCTCTGGCACAGACCGTACAAGTCTGTCCTGCACTATCTCCGCCTCCCAACCACCAGTCCCGCTGCCCACCACCGGCTCTGGCACAGACCGTATAAGTCTGCCCAGCACTATCCCCGCCTCCCAACCACCAGCCCTGCCTCCCGATCTTGACTAAGCTCCTGAGGATCCATTCCTTTGGCACAGGATTCCTTTATGCTTATCCCACGCATGTTTGAATTCCGTTACCGTTTTCATTTCCACCACCTCCCGCGGGAGGTTAAAATGTGTTAAAATGCATAAAGCCTAGATTCTAGTGCAGTTTAGTAAAAAGGTCCCTAAAAAAACAAAAAATAAACTTCATAGATGGGGCACTTACCTCTATAGTGACTGCAGCTACTACTACTACTACTATTTAGCATTTCTATAGCGCTACAAGGTGTACGCAGCACTGCATAAACATAGAAGAAAAAGACAGTCCCTGCTCAAAGAGCTTACAATCTAATAGACAAAAAATAAAGTAAGCAAATCAAATCAATTAATGTATACAGGAAGGAGGAGAGGAGGGTAGGTGGAGGCGAGTGGTTACAAGTGATTACGAGTCAAAAGCAATGTTAAAGAGGTGGGCTTTCAGTCTAGATTTAAAGGTGGCCAAGGATGGGGCAAGACGTAGGGGCTCAGGAAGTTTATTCCAGGTGTACGGTGCAGCGAGACAGAAGGCGCGAAGTCTAGAGTTGGCAGTAGTGGAGAAGGGAACAGATAAGAAGGATTTATCCATGGAGCTAGAAAGAGCACCTGCCCTATTAATACCCTGCTGCTTCAACTAGCAGTCTAGTGTTCAGGTTACACCCTTTCTAGCAGGCTGAGAACCAGGGGAGCCAGGTTCAACCTTCAAATCCTGTCACTGCAACTCGTTGTGATCTTGGGCAAGTCATTTAACCTTGCATTTCCTCGGGTGTAGACTCAGATTGTGAACTCTCCAGAGACAGAAAAATATCTACTGTACTTGAATGTACAGCACTTGGATAGCTTTCAGGCTTGCAGGCAGTATGTAAGAACTTTAAATAAAATAAATAAATCATTTGCAAGGGAATACAGTTGGTCTAAAAGAAGATCATCAGGGAGATTTTTCAGGATTTTTTTTTCCCACTACAGGCTGAAGCATAAAAACCATTTTGGAATTGATATGTTTTGTGTCCCTACTGGGGCGCATATACATTTCAATAGGAGGGCTAGGCCACCCTAGTAGAGTGAGAGAGGTCTCCAAAGAGTTCTCATTTACTTACTCAGTTTAATTATTTATACATTTAATAACATTTGATATCCAGCTTTTTGTGCAACCTGCATGAAAGTGGTAGCAATAGTATATCACAAACATATTAAAACATTAAAAAAAATACCCAATATAAATTATTCTGCAGTCATGCAGCACTGGCATGTCTGTGCTCCACCAGACCATTTTTTCCCATTCACGCTACATTTCAATCCTACTCTGTGTCACTTTGCCCTATTACACTTCAGAGACTTGCTTATCCCAGTATGTATTGAGGGTGGTGGTAGGAAAGAGACTGTGCAAGTTCAGGTGAAGAACAAGGTGAGAGGGGGAGATAGTGAAATATTGATGATGATTGGTGGTGGGGGGGGGGGGGGTTATTATATGCTGATCTGCTTCCAACTAGGCAAACTGGACGGACCAATTTGGTCTTTATTATATGTGGCAAACCAGTATGAAAAGTTAGCAAATAGCTCAGTGAAAGCAGAAAGGTTGCCTGACGTGGCATCGATTTAAGCCAAACCCTACTCCACCTTGCCCCAGTATTCCCAAGCCACTTGATCGTCTAGTCCCTCTCCCTTGTACAGTGCTGAAAAAGCTTGTGACTCCACTAGGATGCTCTGTAATCTATATTTTAGCAGTTTTTAGACTCCATTACACGTGTCCTGGTAACTTGTTATTCAGCCTCTCACATCACCCTTTAGGAATTGTGGTCCATTCTTCCTTACAGAACTGTTTCAGTGTTGTGGCATTCCTTACATGAACAGCTTGCTTCAAGTCTTGCCACACCATTTCGATAGAATTTGTCAGGCCGGTCCAAAACACAAAATTTCCTCTTCTTTCGTCATTCAGGAGTAGATTTACTTGAATATTTAGGGTTGTTATCTTTCTGCATGACCCCTTTTTGGCTCCGATTCAGCTCATGGACAGATGGCCTGACATTCTTTTTTACAGTGTTATGATATTAAGCAGAATTCATGGTTCCATTAATGAAGGCAAGCTGTTCAAGTCCTGATGTAACAAAGCAGCCCCACACCATGATACCTCTACCAACATGCCTGATGAGATGAAATTCTTTAGTTTGCCAAACAAATTGTTTGCTATTGTGACTGAAAAGTTCAATTTTTAACTCGTTTGTCCAGAGAACATTCTGGGCTCTTGTGGATCATCCAGATAATTTGTGGCAAACTTGAGGTGGAAAACAGTGTTCTTTTTAGAAAGCAGTGATTTCTGCCTAGTTATTCTCTCAGCTGTAGCAAGAAAGGTCCATATGTCTTTAGATGAAGGGTTCTCAACACGTTCCCTAGGACACACCCAGTTAGTCAAGTTTTCAGGTTACCCACAATACCTACCAGTGGCATTCTTTGCCTGTTCGCTACCCAGGGCGGGTTGCCGCTGCCCCCCCCCCCCCGGCATGTCACCCCCTCCTAAGCGCATCACCAGACCTTTCCTCCCAGCAAGGGAATGTGCGGAGCAGGAACGTGGCTGTCGGCTCTGCCGGTCCCCTGCCCCGGAACTGGAAGTAATGTTAGAGGGGGCAGGGGACCGGCAGAGCCGACAGCCACACGCCTGCTCCACGCACCCTCTTGCTGCCTGCACCTGGGGCAGACCGTCTCCACCGCCCCGCCCTTGGTACACTACTGATACCCACTACCTCCTTTGTATGGAAATTTATCTTATGCTTATTCATTTTGGATAACCTGAAAACCTGACTGGCTGACTGTGTCCTAAGGTCTGGGTTGAGAACCTTTGCTTTAGATGTTAGTGTGGTTCTTTATGGATGATTTTCCACTTTGCTCTTGGGCTTTTCTTGGGTAGATTTACCGTAGTCTTCAAACTTTTCCATTTGTACTCTGTCACACAGTGGATGGATGGAACCCCACATATTTAGACATGTATTTGTAATCCTGTTCAGACAACTGAACCTTTCCTACTAATTTTTGTAGGCCCTGTGAAATTTCTTTTGATCTTTGAGTGATGTTTCTACTAATATCTCTGATAATGACCAAACTTGGAAACTTGTGGGCTTTTATATTCTTATGACTTTTGCTCTGATAGTTTGCGTCCAGTATTTTCTGATTAGTGCTACGTGATCAGTGAATTGACAACACACATACAAGTAGGACTCCTCGTTTTGCATTCACTACTTGGTGTATTTATTGACCCCTGATGCAGACACTTTTTTAGCGTCGAAACACGGCCTGTGTCGGGTCGTTATCATTGATAAAATAAAGACTGTTGGACTCACGTCTCCAGTGGTGAATCATCTTTTAATCTCTACTTTTGCCTTCTGGGCTTTTATATAGAGCAGGGTATACAAACTCAGGGCCCGATGCACAAAGCTTGCTGTGCTTGCAATGCTCGCTTTAGACTGGTTGGAGCTGGTCTAAAGCAAACATTATTTAGCGTCTAATGCACAAAGGAATTCTGCATGGCTTTAACCGTTTGCCGTAGCTGCTAGCTATAATCCAGTGCAAATGTACTACAATGAACTCATTGGTATTAAAATGAGCATTTCGTGTGATGAGAGTATAAAAGAGTGGGGAATTGACCACGGGTACCAGAGACTGGAAACACTCGTCCTAGGTAAAAATGTTTATTGATAAAAGGACTCGACACAGTGTTGTGTTTTGGCCATTAGGCCTGCATCAGGAGTCTAAAAAATATATACAATTATAAAAAACAGTTAAATGTCAAGAACATGAGGAAAGAGGTGAGGTGAGGAGTGGCCTAGTGGTTAGGGTGGTGGACTTTGGTCCTGGGGAACTGAGGAACTGAGTTCGATTCCTGGCACAGGCAGCTCCTTGTGACTCTGGGCAAGTCACTTAACCCTCCATTGCCTGCCGCATTCAGCCTGCCATGAGTGGGAAAAAGTGCGGGGTACAAATGTAACAAAAAAAAAAAAAAAAGATAATATGTCGATCATACATGTAGGTATAAATAAGTTTAGATACTTGAGTAACAATAAAGAATATACATATTAAAAAGCTTAAGAAAACATAAACCAAAGAATGTAAAATTATGTTACCAATAAAAACTATAAAAAATATAATGTAATACATATGACAAAGGAGTACCATAAAAAGACTAACAAAACTAACAAATGTGTATGAGCATATTAAGAAAAACACTGACCTTGCACAGAGAAACAGCTAATACCTTGATATGGTAAAATACAAAATGGTCTGCAAGAAATGTAAAATTACGGTACCAATAAAGAGTATAAAAAATAGCCCCTATGATGTCAGCTGGGGGGGGTGCTTTCAGCAAGAAGGAGATTTTTTTTTTAATAGTAAATCAGTGTGGGAGAGCAGAGAACAGCTTAGGGGCCAGAAACAAGCAGACAGCCAATCAGCTGGGGAAAGTCCCTATGATGTCAGCTGGGGGAGGGGTGCAGAGAAACAAGCAGACAGCCAATCGGATGGGCGAAAGCCCCTATGGATGTCAGCTGGGGGGAGGGGGAAACAAGCAGACAGCCAATCAGAATGTCCGGCGTTCATATCACTGGTAGTAGAAGACTATGGAGTTGGAGGTGCAAGGAGAGCGCCGGGCGCAGCGCTTTAATCCCTACACTTTTAACGGCGGTACTGTGTTGGCTCTTGCTGGAGAAGACTTTGCTATTGTTGCGTCTGACACAAGATTGAGTGAAGGCTATTCAATTCATAGCTGGGACACGCAAAAATGCTACAAATTGGTATACATGTTCAGGTCCCCAAGTCTTTCCTCATATGTCTTGCCCAGGGTAACAAGAAACTTCAAACAGCCCAGAATACAGCAGCCAGACTCATCTTCGGAAAACCAAAATACGAAAGTGCAAAACCCTTACGTGAGAAACTACACTGGCTCCCACTCAAGGAACGCATCACTTTTAAAGTATGCACCTTAGTCCACAAAATCATTCACTGTGAAGCCCCTGCATACATGTCTGATTTAATAGACCTACCACCCAGAAACGCTACAAGATCATCCCGAACTTTCCTCACTCTCCACTTCCCTATGTGCAAAGTTATAAAATACAAAGTACTGCACACATCAACCTTCTCTTATATGAGCACGCAATTCTGGAATACACTTCCACGCAACCTGAAAACGATCTACGAACTAACCGACTTCCGCAAACTATTGAAGACTCATATCTTTGAGAAAATCTACTGCAAGGATCAAAACACATGAAGTCCATACACACTAATAGAAACGCATCAATACACTTTCTTCTGAGTTCTCTTTCCCCGTATTTTCACCACACTTAAAACTCCACCCACAGATAAAAATGTTATACCCTAATGTTCTCTTGCTATTGTTTTATCGTCTTATCAATTCCCTATTGTTACATTCCATTGTTCTATTCCCCATATATTTGACTTTGTCTTCCCATAACTCCTCACAATGTAACCCATAATCGTACTGCAACAAATTGTATTTCCATCATTTACAATGTATTGTAAGCCACACTGAGCCCGCAAATAGGTGGGAAAAATGTGGGATACAAATGCAATAAATAAATAAATAAAAATGAATGGCGTTGGGGAGGAGTGTAGGGAGAGATAAGAGTGGAGTGGTACTGAGGAGCTGCAGAGTGAATGCACTTGTAAGTCAATTAGAGGAGTTTGAACTGTATGCGGAAATGGATAGGGAGCCAATGAAGTGGCTTGAAGAGAGGGCTAATATGAGCATAGCGAGACTGGCAGAATATAAGCCGTTCAGGATTTCACACTCTGATTCTGTACATTATTGTGTCTCACGAATCAAGAATCATAAAAAAAGACTGGCTTCAATTAAACATGCACTTGTAATTCTCAGTATTATACTGTACACTGTACACTGACAGCCTTCATTTAGGCTTATAATATGATGCATATCCTGAAGATTTAGTGCTTCATGCTGGGCTCATGTGTACTTTGTAGCTTAGTTACCTGGCAGTTCTAATCATATCAGGTTATATATTAATGTGATTATACAACAGCAAGACGGAACCATAAATCCTATTGCCATAGAGAGTAGAAAAATTAGATATGCTTAAGAAACTTTTGCATTCCATGATGTAGTTTTGTGCAGGATACAGTACGTTTGAATATTGACTTTTCTTTTAATCAGAGCTGGTGTTAAGGGTGTTGGGGGGGGGGGGGTGAAAACAGAGTAAATACCCTGAGCACCCATGCTTTAGGGGGCTCCATGCCTGTCCATACATGAAGAAGGCTTATCCTGCTGGCAGGCTTTGGGGCTTTCTTTCAAATTTCTGCCCTGGGTCCAATGTTCCTTCTAAGGACTGAATTGACCTGAACAAAATTTTTTCCATTCCATGCATATTCTGCCTGCTTTCCCTACTTGATTGCCTGTAGTTTAACTATATTTTTATGGCTATTCTGAATTTTACTCAGCTACTGGATGTTTAGCACAGCTTAGAGGGAACACTGCTCCTCCTGTATGAACATTCTTAAAAAAATAATAAAAACAAGGGGGACAGTAGGGGGTACTTTTGAACATACTATATGCACTCCAGGGAACTATGTACAAAAAAAACATGGCAAAATAATACAACATATTAAACAGAATAGTATTTGCACTATAGAAATATATGCAGGTACTTTAACGCTTGGCTGTCGGTCAGCCCTAGCTCCCCAATCCAGCATCTTCCCGTTGGCCATGTGAAAAGTGATGTTCAGCAGCACTGTAACAGAAATCCTGAAGTTACTGGCAACCATAAAATAATTTACCAATCAATGTTTTTGATAGGTTGCCACTCTGCTAGCCTTTAGTTTGCTGTTGAGTTACCAAACATTAGATACAGCTAATGGTTACAGCAGCAGGCTGAGAACCAGGGAAGCCAGGATTCAAATCCAGCTGCAGCTTCTTGCGATCTTGGACGTATCATTTAACTCTCTACTGCCTCAGGTACAAAACTTGAATTGTAAGCCCTCCAGGGACAGGGAAATAGAAAAGCACAAAATGTAACTTGCCTTGAACTACTACTGAGAAAGGTGTCCATGTCCAAAATCCATGTCCAAAACCCAGTACCAGGCATAGAGTGAAGTAATATAGAACACTACCAATATTACTCAGGACCTACAGAGGAATTTCTTCCATACCGTAATAGCAGTAACTTGCACGAGTCGCACAACATGGACCTACCTAAGAAAAGACAGCACCACAAACACTGTAGTGGGCATTAGAACATCAGTAAACCTATTGGAAAACTTAGCAAGCCTATCCGTTTTCACATCCTGTTCAAACTTCTTCTACTACCCTATAAATGTACTCACTCTGCTGCTCCCCAGTATCTCTCCACACTCGTCCTCCCCTATACCCCTTCCCGTGCACTCCGTTCCATGGATAAATCCTTCTTATTTATTTATTTATTTTATTTAATTGCATTTGTATCCCACATTTTCCCACCTATTTGCGGGCTCAGTGTGGCTTACAATACATTGTGAATGATGGATCTGTTCCCTTCTCCACTACTGCCAACTCCAGACTTCGCGCCTTCTGTCTCGCTGCACCCTACGCCTGGAATAAACTTCCTGAGCCTCTACGTCTTGCCCCATCCTTGACCATCTTTAAATCTAGATTGAAAGCCCACCTCTTTAACATTGCTTTTGACTTGTAACCACTCGCCCCACCTACCCTCCTCTCCTCTTTCCTCTACACATTAATTGATTTGTTTGCTTTATTTTTTGTCTATTAAATTGTAAGCTCTTTGAGCAGGGACTGTCTTTCTTCTATGTTTGTGCAGCACTGCGTACGCTTTGTAGCGCTATAGAAATGCTAAATAATAGTAGTAGTAGATTAGTACAGATCAATCCTGCATAGTCAATGCTAGCAAAAGACCGTGTCTCTTTCACACACACACGGAACACAGACCCTCCCCAGTATAGAATAAGTAACCACAAGCTAAAAATAGAAATATTTAGAGAAAAATTATCCCCAAGAAGCCAGACTCTGCATACAGTGCAACACCAGAAAAAGAAAAAGTGCAAAATATAAAGATCACATGCAATAGGCTAAAAAATGTTTCAAACTTCCAGTAGTAGCTTATGGGGTACTTTTACTAAGGTGCGCTGAAAAATGGCCTGCGGTAGTGTAGGCGAGGGTTTTGGGTGCGCGCAGAATCATTTTTCAGCGCACCTGTAAAAAAAGGCCTTTTTAAAAAATTTTTTGTCGAAAATGGATGTACGGCAAAATCAAAATTTACCGCGTGTCTATTTTGGGTCTGAGATCTTACTGCCAGCCGTTGACCTCGTGGTAAAGTCTCACCCAGTAAGTGGGCGGTAATGACCTACGCGCGCCAAATGCCACTTGGTGCACGTCCGATACTTGTGGCAGAAAATAAAAATGATTTTTTTGGCCGCGTGCCAAAAATGAAATTACCGCAAGAGACGTTTGGTAGCCATGCGGTAACTCCATTTCGGCGCACATTGGGCGAGTGTAGACGCTTACAGAGCTTAGTAAAAGGGCCCCTATATGCAAACTCGACCTCAGTGGTGACTCAATTCACATGAGTCAACCACCTATGACTCACCAATATCTTCATCGGTCGCTACTTTATAGTATTTTTTTTAAATTTTTATTTAATATTTTTTATTTTATACATTTGTTTGCTTACTCATAAAATATACTGCATATCTTAACTCCACAGTTCAAACTAACAGGAGGTCCTACTGTTAGATTGAACTGCGGAGTTATGATAAGTGCGGTATACTTTATGAATAAGCAATGTTAGACATGCTGAGACCCTGCAGTGAGTCTCTGTACATGGTCCCGTGTTCCGACAGGCTGCCCCTGTTTGTACTGTAGATTTGTTTATGCCTTTAGATCTATAGCAAAAGAGGTACTTAATAAAAATCAATAGATCAGGGACTAGAGAACTAGTTTCAATCTATTATGATGCTTTTATTGTCTATTCATCATTTCTCTTGTTAATGAGTCACTTTGTACACATGTTTGCATGTAGTCACATCATATTATTATTGCAACATGCACATATAGTCAGTATGTTCTTATTCAGTTTATGGCATACAATATGTAGTTTTATCGTTTAATATTTATTATTTAAGTCTACACTTTGCATGAACACCAGCTCATCATAATTTACATGTGCAATATTGATGTAATTTTGATGTAATTTTATTTTTCATATTGTCAGACTCCTGATGCAGATGTACACACTCAAAAACACTTGTTCTGCTTTTGAAGGTCCTTTTGTGCTTTTCTTTTGTTGTTTGTGCTTGTGTGCTTTTGAACCTTCTCTTCTGCTACCTGCTTTTATTGTTTTGGCTGTGTTAACTGTGCTTGTATGTTTCTGTGGGATCTAACTTTGAGATCCTTTCCGATAGATAATGGAGATTATATTTGGACATGTACCGTATCAACACCTTCAAATGGTATTGATTTTTCCTAGTCAGTATGCTTGCCCTTGTAGTTGGAACATGAGGACAGTGCCAGGCAGATTTCTACAGTCAGTGTCCTGCATGTTGCAAGATGGATTAGGATAGGCTGGTGTAGATTTTAATGGCGGCTCCAATAGTTGGAAGAAGGCATCTTTTGTTTGGTCTTAGATCTCAAAAAGTCTAAACTGATGCCTCCAAGTGTCCTGTTTTTGCATTGAGACTAAGAGCAGTCATAGCCTTAGTTTAAGCAAGAGAATTTCTCAACAACCTAGATCTCAAGGAGGCGTACTTGCATATACCCATATGGCCACCGCATCAAGAGGTTCTATGTTTTGTGGTGCTGGGCTGTCACTTCCAGTTCAGGGCTTTACCTTTCGGTCTTGCCATGGTTCTAAGAATGTTTACCAAGGTTATGATGGTGGTGGTGGTGGTGGTGGTGGTGGTGGCGGCGTCCTTCCTTTGGTGCCAGGGAGTCAGAGTTCACTCATATCTCAATGACTGGATCATTCATACATCATCCTATTCAGACAGCATGGCAGTGATGGACAAAGTTGTCCATCTTCTGCAGTAATTGGGTTGGGTTTGATAAGAGCAGACTAACTCCATTTCAGACCTGGAGTATCTGGATATTCTATTCAACGCAGCACTTGAGAGGATCTTTCTCATGGAGCGCAGAAGGTCAAAGCTGGTTCAACAGATTTGTCTTCTCCTCAGTCAAGGTAGGCCCAGGGTCTGGGACTACGTCCAGGTTCTGTGGTCAGTAACGACAGCGATGGAAGTGGTGCCATGGGCAAGGGCTCATATGTGGCCATTACAGGAATCTCTTCTCAGTCACTGGTCTCTGGTGTCACAGAAGTATGACCTTCATTTTTCTTGGATGCTAGTTGCTACATGGAGTATGCAGTGGTAGTTGTTGGCCAGGAATTTGACTGTTGGAGCTCCTTTTCTGATAACACAATGGGAATTGGTGACAACGGATGCCAACAAGTTGGGTTGGGGAGCTCATTACAAGTTCCATCTGGCACAGGGCATCTGGATGGAATGGGAATCTTAGTGGTCGATAAATCGCTTGGAGCTCAGGGTGGTGCAGAATGCCTTACACAACTTGCTGCCTTTGTGGCTGGGACCCTGGTCTGAGTTTTCTCCGAAAATGTGATGACAGTGGTTTATATCAACAAGCAAGGTGGGACCTGCAGTTGTCTGATGATGGTGGAGGCGGCCTTCCTCATGAATTCGGTGGAGTTAAATCTTCTCTGCCTCTCTGCAGCTCACAATGCAGAGTTCTAGAATGCGGAGGTGGACTTTCTCAGCATAGACTCTTTAGACCCGGGAAAATGGGAACTATCAAGCCAGGGGGTTTCAGCTGATGGGGTTCTCTGCTTCTGGACTTGATGGCGATGAAAGGGAATGCCATAGTGTCCTAGTTCTTCAGCCATTGGAAAGAACCAGGTTAAATGGGGATTGATGCTCTACTGCAGACCTGGCCGGAGACCCATCTACTATATGTCTTCCCGCCTTGGCCCATTGTAAGCTGCATGTTGTGAAGGATCACACTACACCATAGTCCAATAATTATTGTAGCCCCAGATTGGCCGCTTAGGCTGTGATACAAGGACCTGATTCAGCTGCTGGATGGGGGTCCTCTCCATCTTCTGCAGGTATATGGCCTACTGAAGCAAGGTCCCATGCTCATGGAGGATCTGTCCCCTTTTGGTCTTATGGCTTGGGCCATTGAAAGGGCTCAGTTGAGACAAAAAGGTTATTCTGATTCGGTCATTGCTACCTTTCTTCAGGCTCGGAAATTCTCTACATCCATGGCATATGTGAGGGTGAGGAGGATGATTGAGGACTGGTGTTCTGAGCACGGACTATTTTCCTTCTCTGCTAAGATCGCACACATTCTAGCATTTCTCCAAGCAGGTCTTCAGAAAGGATTGGCATTGGGTTCTCTAAAAGTTCAGGTTGTGGCTTTGGGCTGTTTCAGGGGCTGACTACAGAAGACATCTCTTGCGGCTTGCCTGGATATCATTCTATTCTTGCAGAGAGTGGGCTGCTTGTGGCCTCTCTTTCATACACTGTGTCCAGAATGTGATACAGTTTTGGAATGCAGCATATAAATGAAACCAGGTGTGGGCTGTAAGAATGCGCCTGTGAAATACCGATTTGTCTCTGTTCCCTCTCCTCATTGTGTTTTTGCCATTGTATTTACAGTGTGAGGATGTTGTGAAATGAAGCCATTTATGCAACTGTAAATCATTGTTCTCATGGGAAGAGTGACTTTTCATTTCCAAGAGCTTTCAGTGCAAGGCTGAAGGTTTTTCAGTGCAGGAGACATGTCAAAGGAAATGAGTTCTCAGAAGCTGAGAAAAACAGATTCCAGCAAAGAACAGGGAGATGAATTTGCCGGTCATGCTAGCAAATTGCTAGAAATGTGAAGGGATATACACATGTAACTATTTTAGATAGTGAAATGTTCTTTGTAAATTGTCAATGAAGAGATTTAACTTTTGTTTGTCTTTCTTGTCTGTCTATTAACATTGCAAGCTTCAGAAATCGGAGACTGTTTATTATATATGTTTGTAAAGTGCTGTGCATACCTGGTACCACTATACAAATGGCAATACTAGTGCAGCCATGGTCACTAAACACTTTTTATCTGTATTAAGTCTGAGGTGAATGATCGGTGAAATTGTCTATGTGATTGTGGCCAGAGTCTCTGCTTTCCCACAATTCTGTGGCTACGAGAAGCACCCAAATTTACCCTTTCGTGTAGAATTTGCTTGTGTTTGGATGTCTGTCTTAACTGATGGTAGAACGTTTCCTGCCCCTCCCCCCCCTGTGCTATTCACTCAGCAAGAGGGCTGCTTCCTCTTCTGCCTCTGCTGCCCTGGTCCAGATTGCTGATTTTGAACTTCATGGGACACCATACATCTACAGTGGGGGCTGTGGACATCAGAGGTGAAGGATGCAGTTCACTATGCAGTCACTCGTTCTCCTCTTACTGTGTGATCAGTGCAGGAAGAGGGAAGACCAGAAAGGGGAGGGGGAGGGAGATAGAATAGAGAGGCCTTGGTGGTGGGGAGGGTTTATGTGGAAAAGAGGCTGGGAGATAGGACATACCATGAGGGGTTGAAGTATGAGAAAAGAGGATGGGAGGTAGGAGTTTTGTGTGTGTGTGTGTGTATAGGCAGCTGGGAATGGGGATAGAAAAAGGAGAAAGGGAAAGGAGAAAAATAAAATGGGTGTGGGGAGGGGCAGAAAGAAGTTAGGGACTGGGAATGGGGAGAGAGGAAAGAGGGTGAGAGCAAGGCTGGACGCCTTCCATTTCTCTGGACCTCCATTGATCCCATCTGGTCCGGGAGACTTATGGAGCTGTGAATGGGAAATGGCTTGTTGGATCTCCTCCCCTGAAAAGCTTTGGGTTTCTCTTTATCAGAGGGGGACACAGTAGGCAAGGATACCAAACCTAACCATGTGTCAAAGAATCTTTACATTGCACCTCTGATGCATACAGCCTCCTGTAAAAGTTCATGAACAGGTTTTCTAAATCAACTTGACAAGATGTAATCTTACCCTTTGCAGTCTTAAGTGCTGTTATTTATTTATGCATTCTTGTATCTCACTATCATCCAAAACAAGTTTTGATTCAAAGTGGCTTACAATTTACAGTGAAATTACAGTAGTTTTACAGTTGTGACTTAAAAGAGACCATTTGTGGCTTACGTGGTTAGTTATAGAATTTTTGTAAAAGGTATGTTTTCAGCTAATTTCTGAAGGTAGTTAGAGATGCTTCAGATGGCTTTTGGTTTCAAGTTCCACCATTTGGATCCCAGGTAGCAGGATCCTGCTGTGCAGATGGTTTTGTACATTATGTTTCTGCAGTTGGGTAGGTGCAGAAGTAGGTAACTTCTGGTTTCCAGGCCTGCATTTCTTGGTGATAGTTCTATCATGTCTTCCATGTATACAGGTGCCATTCTAAATAGCATCTTGAAAATGAGGGTGCTAGCTTTGAAGATTAGACTTGCTTTGAGTGGCAGCCAGTGCAGTGCTTCGAGTAGTGGGATAGCTCTTTCATATTTTGACTTTTTTAAGATCAGCCTTGCTGCTGAGTTTTGGATGGTTTGTAATGATTTTAGTGTGCTTTCTTTACTACCTACGTACGCTGCGT
Source organism: Microcaecilia unicolor (assembly GCF_901765095.1). Lineage (NCBI taxonomy): Eukaryota > Metazoa > Chordata > Amphibia > Gymnophiona > Siphonopidae > Microcaecilia > Microcaecilia unicolor. The sequence goes on along the minus strand of NC_044032.1, from coordinate 615,161,523 downwards.
TACAGTAGCCTAATTGTGATGGTATCGTCGCTTGTACCGTTATCCGGAATGATTGGGAAAATAGTCTCTTATCCTTCTGAGTTTCAATAGTATTCTGAAGCATTTTGATATTACTGCTGACATTTGGTGGTCCCTCTTCACAAAATTGGAGACAGGGAAGAAGTGGGAAACTACAGACCGGTAAGTCTCACGTCGGTGGTAGGAAAAATAATGGAGTCGCTGCTGAAAGAAAGGATAGTTAACTTTCTAGAAGCTGACGGGTTACAGGACCTGAGGCAACATGGCTTTACCAAAGGAAAATCCTGCCAAACGAATCTTATTGACTTCTTTCACTGGGTGACCAGACTGAGGGGAGGCAAGATGGCGATTTGAGAGGAAGCAGATTCTGAGCTCCCGAAACCCGACAGCGTTACCTGAGTAAGCGGCACTTTTCCCCTTGAAGATTCATGGGGAAAAGGAAGGGGAAAACAGGGATCCAGTCCTCCTCCTGCCCTGGAAGCCCGGCGCTCCGGCGACAAACGGAGAAGTACAGAGTCCAGATGAATAGAACGCCAGCACCCGCGACGATGGGGTCCGTAGCTGGTCTATCGGACCACAGCATGGAGGCGGCGTCACTTAGTCCGCCTCCCTTTACAGCTCCACCGCGACCCGGAAGTATTAGCTCTCTATCGGAGGGGCAGCAAACGCAAACCAAAGAGTCTACTGCGTTAGCAACCGGAGGAGGCCCCGTGGAAGCGTCAACCCCAGAGAAGACAGCGATTACAGATTTGGGTGCAAGGAATCCTGCACTCACTCCTGTCCTGGTGGCACCTCTGGGGGTAAGCGATGAGAGAACAAAACCGGCTGTGATAACGCTGGAGCGGTTGTGGGATGCCATACAGGGGATGAACACCAGCCTAACTAAGGTAACAATGTCCATAAAAGAAGAAATTGTTAGTTTAAAACAAACCCAAGAGCAGCTGTGTGGGAAGATACAAGAAAATCAAGCAAAAACTGACACCTTGGGAGGAGAGTTAAAGAAAATTCAAGACCTGACAGGAACTTTGGTAAAAGATAGAGATACTCTAGCTGAAAAGCTAGAGTATCTGGATAATCAGGGGAGGAGAAATAATTTGAGATTCCTTAACTTTCCCAAGTCTCCTTTAATTCCTGCTAAAGATATGCTTAAAAAATATTTTGGAGAAATCCTAGGAATCCCAGTGGAGGGTTTTCCTCCTATCACTGGGGCTCGTTATATATCTGGAATTTGGTCTCAACCCCTGGTTTCTCAATCTCATCCGGATCTGAATTTGACCGAGTTCCTTGAGAGTTCATTAGAGGTGGTTACTGAACGTACAACTCTCTTGGTGTCATTTGCTCTTGAGTTTGACAGAAATAATGTCTTCAAATTATTTTTTCGATATATGAATGCACTTTTTTTTGGAGCCAAGATTCAGATTTTTCCTGACCTTAACAAAGAGACACAAAAGCGGAGACGAGAATTCTTGGTGCTTAAACCATGAATCCTCGCAATATCTGGGACTTTTGTTCTTAAATATCCATGCAGATGCTTAGTCTCTATTGATGGTGTTAATTATATGTTCCTTGACCCCAGAAAAATGCAAATATATATTGAATCAAAAGAACATAGTAAGACTGATGTTCAGACCTGAGATCCTACTTTAAAAATGCTGTTATATCGGCTAGCGAGTAACTGGGTTTTTTTCCCCTCTTATTAGAGTAAATTAAACTCAATAATTGTTTTTTTCCTTCTTTTTTTTGATTTTCCTAGTTTCTTGCCTCACAATGTGGTGTTGATTGTGGTCGAAATAGAAAAAATATATTCTTTATGTTATAGTGTGTTTAATATATTCTCTGTATCTAATACATTTTTGAAATGGATGTAATATTGCAAAATCATAAATAAATAAATAAATAAATAAGACTGGGTGACCAAAGAACTGGATGAAGGACGTGCGCTAGATGTAATCTACTTGGACTTCAGCAAAGCCTTTGATACGGTCCCCCACAGAAGACTCATGAATAAGCTGAAAGGGTTGAACTTAGGACCGAAAGTGGTGAACTGGAATTCTCAAATACCATCCCCATACGGAGATCCATGAAATGAATTTTATATTAATGTTATATTAATGTGCTCAGTCCATACCCGTTCCAACCATTATATCCCAAAAGGAATATGCGGTAGTGTCACAAGGGAACCATCATAGCACATTAAATGTTCCACCTCCTTCTGTAGTGTATGTACATACAGCTAAGTCAACCAGGACCACATTCAATATTGACAAGCTTATTTTACAAATTTTAAACAACTAAGTCAAACATATATGCATACATAAGTGTTACAGCCTAGTATATGTGATTGAGTCAATAAAGATGCCCACATTCATACCCTAACTGCATATCAAGTTAGCTGAACACCCACTATACATGGGTCACTGATTATATATGGTACAGCCTTCGGAAGTGAAATGATTACAAGCGCTAGAGAGAATTTAGATTAAATGTGACATCCTTCGTTTATACTTCCCTTTGGGTTATGGCATACTCATGCTCACTTTCCCCTTATCCCACTCGTGATTCATTCATCCTATACAATCTTTCATATTCAAGCAGATGATCTGTAAAACACAGCACAGAGGAGCAGGAGACAGACAGACCTGAAAGAAGTTTTCCAGCACTGGGCCCCCCACTGGAGGCCAGGCTGGGGGAATTTTGCCCCCCTCCCCCAGCGGCCCTGATAAGAGTTTGTTTGACAAAGTCTATATTATAGATCCATAGGCTAGCAGTTAAGGGACTATTCTAGAATTTACCACAGCATCAGTATAGAGCAGAGCTGATAATCACAGGAAACCCCAGTTTAGAGTTCAAACTTCAGTTTGCAGCACAACTTAGTAAAACCCTTTCCCTATAGTTTTAAAAGGGGGGACTTGTACTGCAAGACATGGGCTCCATTTTGGGACTCGCTCACTCCTTTAGCACGTAGTCGAATACTGAATTCCTGAAGTGGGAGGGTTGGGTTGGGAGGGGGGGAGAGGTTGGGGAAGGAGTGGGTTGAAGAGGATAGACAACGTGTTAGTTGAGTAAGAGAACTGTTTTTTATTGTGATATATGGCATTTGTACCATTTGTTACAAAACATTTCTGTTATTTAACACAAATATGTAAATAAACAAGAGTTGAGAAAAAAAAATTCTAAATTGAAGACTCCCCTCTTGTTATCCTAATTAGAATAACTGACTATAAATGAAGATGTGCTAGGGGTGGGTGGGAATGAAGACTGAACTAGGCCCTGCTGTGCCTTCTAGAGGCTTTCTGTTAATGCTGTAGGCTGTGGCAGAAGGTTAGTTTTAAAACTATAGGGAAAAGGGTTTTACACTATGGAAACTTAAGTTGTGCTGCAAACTGAAGTTTAAACTCTAAACTGGGGTTTCCTGTGATTATCAGCTCTGCTCTATACTGATGCTGTGGTAAATTCTAGAATAGTCCCTTAACTGCTAGCCTATGGAGCTATAATATAGACTTTAAAAGCTAAACAAACAAACTCTTATCAGGGCCGCTGGGGGGGGGGGGGGCAATATTCCCCCGCCCTGGCCTCCAGTGGGGGGCCCAGTGCTGGAAAACTTCTTTCAGGTCTGTCTGTCTCCTGCTCCTCTGTGCTGGCCTGGACCTGGATGACTGCATTAACGCGATAACGGGGTGACTTAGGATATCGCATTAATGCAATCATCTGGGTCCCGGCACACAGGAGCAGGAGAAGTCAGATACAGAAGTTAAGGGAGCGGGCGGCCCGAATATGGAGGGATGGTGTGAGTGTGGGAGGGTGTGAGTGTAGAGGGGATGGTACCATGGCGGCTGAGGTTGGGGGGGTGGTTTGCCCCAGGCCCAGCTGTGTCTCTCCCCAGGCCTGGCTTTGTCCCCCATTTCTTAAACAACCTTTGCTAAGTAAGTAGATTAACTTAAAAATACAGACACAGGCATTACCTATTTAACTCTTAAGTCTCCCTTTCCCTAGTTTAAAAGCAATTTCCCAGCAAATAACTAACCAATGAAGTTCTGTCCTGTTCTGGAAGTCCTCGCAGCACCTCTTCTGTTTATTAATAGGGGCCAATCATGCATCAAGAGCTTCCACTACGAATTCTTTAATTCGAGAACATAAAAGATCGTTCATCTCACCGCTTTCTGCATCTCTCTGGTCGCCATTTTAGGATCCATTGAAGTTGCAAGCCTCACTTTTTCCTTCTTGCGTGTCCCGGTTTTTGAAGACATATCTTTCATTGTTTTGCTCAAAAATTTGTCCATAAAGCACAGGTGAGTCAAGTAAATGTTGTGTAGGGTAATTTATGCGCTGATGTTAGCCGCCAGGGATGATATCGTGCGGATGAACTAGGAGCTGAGAGAAAACACTGTTCCTCAGCTCATTGTACCACGTGATTCCCCCCCTCAGGCATGTTGGTTTTAATGTCAGGCACACATTACTTTATAGAATGCCAAAGCTATTTCAAACAATAATTAGGGGGAAAAGGGAATTTGTAGCTGAAGTAGATACTAGGGGTACTTACCTGCAACGTTAGCAATCTTCTATTCCACTCTTAAGTGCCAGTATTTCAGTGCTGTTGCATGCGTCCTTGGAGACAGCCAGAGCTTTCATGCATGTTTGTGCAGTGAACTGTTCCCTGTCTTAGTGCACTCCAGAGAAGAACGAAACTGGTGAACCCATTTCTGTGAGCAGGAAGCTGCAGTCCTGGAACATTAAGGGATCTCTTCCCACAGGCATATCATAGGAGACTGTATTCTTTTCTGCTTTTTACCTCTGACTGTTTGACTGAGCTGGATTTGCTTCATACATGGGATAACAGTAATGCCAGTTAAAAAGACTATACCTACCTCTGAGTCTAGAATGCTGACATCTCTTGTCTCTGCTTTTGTACCCTTGTACAAATGAGTGGAAGAGTAGTCTTATAGTTAGTGCAGTGGGTTGACACCCTGCAGAACTGGGTTCCATTCCCACTATGACTCCTTGTGACTCTGGACAAGTCACTTAACCGTCCTTTGCCCCAGGTGAGATCAGCGGCGTAGCCAGACACCCAATTTTGGGTGGGCCTGGGCCCAAGATGGGTGGGCAGAAGAACTCCGCCCTGTCCCACAAGTGATTTGGTCTTCTCTTGCCTGCGTACCATATGGTCTCTCAAACATACCCCCCTCCCCCGCATACCTTTTAAATAGCAGATTTTCACCGGCAGCAACTAATACACACTGCTCATGTTGGCCCCACAGCCTTCCCTCTGATGTGTTTCCACATAGACGGGAATACATCAGAGGGAAGGCTGTGGGGCCAGTGTGAACAGTATGTATCAGTCGCTGCTCGTTGCAGGTGAAGATCTACTATTTACAAGGTATGCAGGAGGGACAGTTGTTGGGAGTTTTTGGCTGGTGGGGCTTGGGGATCCCTGCCAGCCACATCATAGGTGTGCTGCTACTGGGTGGGCCTGAACCCAAAGTGGGTGGACCTGGGCCCACCCTTTGCTACGCCACTGGGTGAGATTACTAGGAGCAAAGTGCCTGTATAGAATAAATGTAAACTTCTTTGATTGTATCACTGGAAAACAATATATCAAATCCGTGACCCTTTACCTCAGCAGTACACTATTCAGCGCTTTTTTTCCCCCTTGGGTGGCTCTCCTTCCCTTCCATAGGGGACAGCCTAACTAAAAAGAAGTTCCAGTTCCCCTGAATGTATAAAGAACCATAGTAGGTTCTGGAGTTTTCTCTCTCAGGTTGGAGTAAAACCAGGAGCAGAGGCAGTGCTGCTTCCAAATCCTGAAGCCAGCTACCAGCAAATCCTGGGCCAGTGGAACTCACAGGAAGTTGCAGGACTCACTCTGCCCCTGACAGCAGTGAGAAGGTTAATTTCCACATGCTGCTAGATTGAGAGAGACTGGCTGTGGGGTGAGGAGCTGCAGTCCATAATCCATAATCCCCTGATTTCCTGGGACTGAAGGAAGCAAGAGGATTTCAAGCAAAATTAAAGAATTGGATTGCCACAGATCTTCAGTAGAAATGAAAAAAAATATTTGCCGGTACTGTTGGCAACAGCCTCCTTGGGGACAGAATTAAGCTATAGTAAAGAGACACAAGAACAACTACAGGAAAAATCCCTACAGCTAACCTGAAGTAATTTGTACAGACTTTACTCATGGGACCAGTCCCACCATAAGAGCTGCAAAATCTCACAGCAGCAGGAGCTGACATTTTACTAAGGCGGCATCTGCTGCGGAAGGTGGGGGAACTGGCCTGTGGCTTTGGAACAGAGGTGTGCCAGGGATAGAGCCAGGGTTGCCATATAAAAAAAAAAATTCCCACACAAAACAGCCCAAAACCCGCCCAAAAACCGCACACACCCCACCCCCGATGTCATCAAACCCGCCCCTTCCGTCATCACCCCCACCCCCGCAGTCATCAACCCTGCCCCTTCCGCCATCACCCCGCCCCCGCCGTCATCAGCCCCACCCCTTCCATCATCACCCCGCCCCCGCTGTCATCAGACCTGCCGTCATCGCCCTGCCCAATACATCGGCAAACCCCGCCCAAAACATCACAAACCCCGCCTCTGTCGCCATTAGCCCCACCCCCCACCGGCCGAAAAACCGCCTCAAAACCCGCACAAAAAAAACAAAACCAGCCCAAAAAAACTGCAACCCGCCGCGGGTTGCGGAAAACCGCCCAATTGGGCGGGAAAACCGCCCATCTGGCAACGCTGGATAGAGCCAAAAGGCAGAGTGAGTAGGGCTAGGGGCAGGGCTGGGCAGAATGGGGGTGGGGCTGGGGGGGGCTTGTCCTAAAATAGCCCTGTCAAGAATTGGGCCCCCTTGGCAGCTCTGCTAAAAGAAGAGCACATAAAAACAGTATGGTTGGAAAGTTTCTTCTCTCAAGCAAAAGATTTATCCACCATTAGAACACTCAAAAAACTGTCTAGGGGAGAACTAAAATTCCAAAATATTACAGTGGACAGCAATTAAATTGTGTGCCCCGGCACAGTAGGGTTTTTTTTTTTTCACATTTCAGTTTTATTTATTTTCTGTTTTGAACAGTTCATCCTTTTTGGCTACCAGTTCTTTTGATTAAATAAAAATGCTGCAGGAAACAGATTGCTACATGGAATCCTCTTGGGTAGAAATTCCATGTGTGAAGGAAAAGAGAATAATGGTAGGGCTTATACTGTCATCTGCCTGGCCGTAACAAACCAACATATGATTAAATGAAATCAGGGAAACTAATGGAAGCGGGGCTGGTGGTTGGGAGGCGGGGCTAGTGCTGGGCAGACTTCTAGGGTCTGTGACCTGAAAATGACAGATACAAATCAAAGGTAAGGTGTACGGGCAGACTGGATGGACCGTGCAGGTCTTTTTCTGCCGTCATCTACTATGTTACATTTGGCAGCACTATAGTGGGTGATTTCAATTACCCCAACATTAACTAGATAAATGTCACGCCAGGAAATGCTATGGGAGGTAAACAGAGATGCTAAGCTACCCAGTTCAAAGAGGGAGACTTTTTGGTCAGTTCTGGTTTTAAACTTACATCCCAAAGCAGTGTGGGATTTAGAGTCCCTAATTCTACCCATTGAAATCCTTGCTGCAGTTCCCATAATGCATCATAGGATTGTCAGAAAGCCAGGAGTGTCCTCAAATCTCCCTCTTAGTACTGGGTTACTTGACAGCCTTGGGTTAAGTTCCTAGATGAAAAACGGACAGAGAAAATACAGCGCCTGTATGTAATATGTAAACCATTTTTGATTGTATCATAGAAAGACAGTATATCAAGAATCAAACAAGGATAAATGACTTCTTCATGGAGCAGCTGGTTCTGGAACTGACAAGAGGGGGAGCTATTTTAGATTTAGTCCTTAGTGGACTATAGTACTTGGTGCAAGAAGTAAGGGTTTTGGGTCCTCTTGGCACTAGTGATCATAGCATGATCAAATTTGAGTTAATTACTAGAGTGAAGACACTAAGGAAAGCTACTGCATCAGCAATTAACTGAGGAAAATGGTTAAAAGAAAAAGCTAAAAAGAGCAGCTGCAAAGGTTAAGAGTTAAAGTAAAGTGTGGATATTGTTTAAAAATACCATCTTGGAAGCCCAGACCAAGTGTATTCCACATATTAAAAAATGTGGAAAGAAGGCCAAATGACAGAATGGTTAATAGCTGAGGTGAAAGAGGCTATTAAAGCCATTTCAAAAAAATGGAAAAAGTATCCAAATTTAAAAAAAAAAAAAAAGGCCTAGGAAGCTATGGTATAAACACTGGCAAATTAGATTCAAAACATTGATCAGGAAGGCTAAAAGAGAATTTAAAAAGAAGCTTGCTATATCATCAAGGAGTAAAAGGGGTACTCGGGGAGGACAAAGCCAAAGGGGAAAATTATAACCCCCCCCCTGACAGTTGCTGGCTATATTAGCCCTGGATATTTAGTGCCGGGCCATATGTGTGAGCACTGGCACTGAATATCCAGGGCTAATTTATGTAGCCCTGGCTGCTGGAGCTTATGTGGGTCTCGGCCGATATTCAGCCGGGGCCTGCATAAGAAAGTTATGTGGGTTCCGGCTGAATATCGGGCCAGCACTTGCATAACCATTTTTAGTTTTTAAAACCTCCCGATCCCCATCCCTCCTACCCTCTCCCCCCAGGCTTCTATACTCCAAGCTCCTCCTTTCCCCCCTGAATGAGCCACCCAAGCCCTTGATGTCTAGATAGCCCCCCCCCCCCGAGCCTACCTGTTTCCCTGGTGGTCCAGTGGGGGGTCGTTGGGGGCAGGAGTACAGCCCCCTTGCTCCTGTCCTTTGCGACTCCACTTTAAAATGGCAGAATACTGCCGGCACTTGCATAACCCCGGTCTCCTTCCCAGTGTTGCCCGCAATGCCACCCCTGACCTGCCCACTTTTTGGTCGGGCAGTCTATAGGGATATTAACTGGAGAGTGCTGCTGAAGTGTCATTGAATATCCCCACTTAGGCATCGGGAAGTGATTTAAGTGGGCAGGAGAGGCTGCTGCCCGCTTAAATCACTTTAAAAATCGGCCAGTAAATTGTTTGCTTCAGTCTTTACTGAGGAGGATGTAAGGTGGCAATATGGTGGAACAGTTGAAACAAAAGAAACCTTGGTGAACTTGGAAGTCGTAATAGGCCAAACTGACAACCTAAACAGCAGCAAATCATCTGGACCAAATGGTATACACACCCCAGAGTAATGAAAGAACTCAAAAATTAAATTACATATATATTGTTAATAATCTGTAACCTATCATGGAAAAGAAAAGTGTAATGAAGTAATAACTTCAGTTTTTTGCTTTTCTCCTAAATGTAATTAACCCCAGTGAAACAGTGATATTATTAGTCTGGCATGGTTTATGAACATCACTTGAAACAAGATGGTGCCACTGAAAGTCTGGCACTAGAACAGATATACCTTAGAGGAAAGGAGAAACAGGGGTGACATGATATAGACGTTCAAATATTTGAAAGGTATTAATCTGCAAACAAACCTTTTCCTGAGACATGAAGGCGGTAGAACTAGAGGACAATAGTTGAGTTTGAAGAGGTGCAGACTCAGGAGTAATGTCAGGAAGTATTTTTTTCACAGAGAGGGTGGTGGATATGTGGAATGCCCTCCCGCGGGAGGTTGTGGAGATAAAAACAGTAATGGAATTCAAACATGGGTAGGATAAACACAAAGGAATCCTGTTTAGAAGGAATGGATCTATGGAATCTTAGCAGAGATTGGGCGGCAACACCGGTAATTGGGTAGCAAAACCAGTGCTGAGAAGACTTCTAGGGTCTATGCCCTGATCGTGACTGAATAGGTATGGACGGGCTGGAGTGTAAATTTTAAGGGGCTTTGATTTTAGCTTCAGAACTTTTAGTACAAGAATAGTGCTGGGCAGGAAAGGTCCATAAGCCATTATTAAAATGACTTGGGGAAAATCCACTGCTTATTTCTGGGATAAGCAGCATAAAATGTATTGAACTTTTTTGGGATCTTGCCAGGTATTTGTGACCTGGATTGGCCACTGTTGTAAACAGGATGCTGGGCTTGATGGACCTTTGGTCTGTCCCACTGTGGCATTACTTCTGTACTTATGTCTGTGCCCTGAAAATGGCAAGGACAAATCAAACTCGGGTATATTTATAAAGTATCGCATACCATGTAAAATGAGTTTATCTTATTGGGCAGACTGGATGGACCATACAGGTCTTTATTTGCCATCATTTACTATGTTGCTACGAGTCAGGGCAGACCACATAACTATCCAGGCACCAGAAGTGAATATCAGCCAGTGTCCGGATAACTTTTGTCGGCCAGGCATGACCCAGATATTCAGATTAGGAAAAAGGAAATGGGACTTGATATACCACCTTTCTGAGGTTTTTGAAACTACATTCAAAGCAGTTTACATATATACAGGTACTTATTTTGCACCAGGGGCAATGGAGGGTTAAGTGATTTGCCCAGAGTGACAAGGAGCTGCAGTGGGAATGGAACTTAGTTCCCCAGGATCAAAGTCCAGTGCACTAACCACTAGGCTACTCCTCTATTAGGGCAGACATTGAATATTTTTCCATAAGTCAGCTTTTGATGGTCAGTGTTTATAGAAATGCTGATTGCCCTAGGCTGAATATTGACTCCTTTTGTTTTTTTCTATGAATCTGTAGGCAGCTTCTGAGTTTTTAAAACTGGTTTTTACTTATATTATTATGATTGGGCAGGCTGTCAGCTGTTATTCAGAAATGTCAGAGTTTGACTCCCTACGCTGTAGATACAGCTTTTTTGCCTCATCTGAAAACATGTTGAAGTGATTAAAACCTGGGAAACCGTGTACTATCTGAGCCTTGAGAGCAGGAGAAAGGAGGACAAGATCTGATGGTGCAGCTGAACGAAAGCTTGGCAGCATTAACCTCCTCCATATGCTGTTACTGTAAAGGGACCGTAGTTAGAATTAATGTGCATTTTGCTTACATAGGGCAGAAAAGCGCAGCTTCCCCATCTGCCCAAGTATTTCTGTACATTTTCTACTCATGCAAAAAGCTCTGGTTGACAATGTTAAAATGTGTTCTTCAAAGCATTTTATAAACTCAGTAACACTAGAAATGGTTAAGGATGAGAGGAAATTTAACTAATTATTTTTACGAAGATGAAGCGTTTTTTTGTGCTGTAGCATAAGTAACATGCATTTTGGACCAGGAATTACATAGACCATAGGATCCAGCTCTGTGGGTGCCCGTGGGTGTTGAGCACCCTCAATATTAAGCAAACTCCTTCATTGTGTCCAGTGAAGTGTCATCTTGTGTTTGGCACTCCCAATCATTTTGAAATGTTGATACCTTTAACTTAGACCTGCCCAAAGTGACTCTTGGATATTGGTATGTATGGCCGTATCATGAGCTTGCAGTTAGAGGTCTGGAGGAATATTCTAGTGGTTTCAGTAGTAGGCTGAGAACTAAACAGTGTCTGGAAAAAACGGGACCCACAACATTTTTCCAAATAACCCAAAAACGTTCTAGGTCAGTAGTAACTTCTTCCTGAAATTTGAGACATTTCTGAGTACTTTATTTTTCAGCAGGTTGGAGCTCCAGTGCATCGAGATCACAAAACATTTATTTATTTATTGGGATTTATTAACTACCTTTATGAAGAGATTCACCCAAGGCAGTGTACAGCAGGTACAGTTTAGCATAAAGCTTACAATTTTGTTAACAGTATAACAATAGTAAAATAACCAAGAATAAACATAAATACAATAAATGAGGTAAACTTGAAAACAGTAAATTGTAACCTAATAATAGAACTACTGTGAACAATATCAAAAATATACACATTTATCATTACTGGAATTGAAATACCAGAGACATAATACAATGTTAACATAATACTAATGATACATCTAATAAGCATGCATTAGAACATTCAACTAACAGATATGATGCTAAAGATTTTCTATAATATGGCTTACCATATACCTGAGGGACCAAGAGCAAATATATGATGGGAACAAGATGCGTGGACCAGAATTCATTGAACCAACAGCTCAGTTGCGTTGAAGACTTTGTGAATGTGTCAAAGATGAATGAGGACACTTTGAACACAAATTAAGAATTAACTGTGAAAAAAACCTTATTATTATTGTATTTTCAAAGGTCATACTAAATATTTAAACAATTACAAAATGTCTTGAAACATTTGGAATCCCATTTTTTTCGGCATTGTTTAGGAAATCCTACTGATTGTTCCTTGTAAACTTGGGCAAATCACTTCACACTCTGTTGTTTTAGGTACAAATTTAAGAGCTTATTTACCAACCTAATTCTATATATAGTGCTCAAGATTGTGCGTTCAAATTATGCATGCAATTTAATTGCTTAATGAGCCAATTAGCGCCGATAATTGGTCACTAACCATCAATTATTGGCACTAATTGGCAATCATTGGAATTTATGGGATCCTTTTACTAAGCTGTAGGAAAAAGGGCCCTGCGGTAGCGGTGGGAGCCTTTTTTTCCATATGCCAGGGCCCTTTTTTACCACAGCTGGTAAAATGCCCCCCCCCCCCCACCCGGTAAAATAAGTCTTACCATGTGTCGAGGAGCACTTACCGCCGCCCATTAAGGAGGCGATAATGGTAACCAGTCAGTGTTCGGAGATGCCCAATTACCTCCGGGTTAGTGTCGTCTAGGGGAAATGGCGCACACTCCAGCCAGAACTACCACTGGTGGCCATGTTGGGCCAGCAGTAGTTCTGTTTTAGCGTGTGGTGCTTACCGCTGCTTTGTAAAAGACCCCCTATATATATGCACATCTTTATAGACACTATTCTATAAATATTTATATTTTGTTACATTTGTACCCCGCGCTTTCCCACTCATGGCAGGCTCAATGCGGCTTACATGGGGCAATGGAGGGTTAAGTGACTTGCCCAGAGTCACAAAGAGCTGCCTGTGCCTGAAGTGGGAATCAAACTCAGTTCCTCAGTTTCCCAGGACCAAAGTCCACCACCCTAACCACTAGGCCACTCCTCCACTCCAGATGTGCACGTAAATTTTTTTCATGTGGATCCAAAAAGGAGGCATGGCATGGGAGGGGCAATGGTGGGCAAGAGTGTTTCTAGGATTTGTGTGCGGTGTTATAGAATTTGGTGAATCCATGCCTGATTTAGGTGCAGGGATTTATTCTAGGGTTCAGTTGGTGTAAATCCTTGCACCCAAAATTGCACACGGATCCTAGTGCTAAGAGGTATTTTATAAGCGGCACCCCGGGCTCCAGTATAGGTGATAAGTACTATAATCCTTCAGCATTGAAATGTTCCTGAACCACAGGGGTTGTGTCCAGGGTACTTTGCTGGTATTCACAATGGTAGCCCAGTTTAACCTTTTCCTCACTAGTGATTAGAAGGAATTCAGAGCGTTCTCAACCCTCATACATCCAGCACAGGTCAACAACTTTCTAGGTTCTGGGTCCTGCAACTTCAAACTTGTTCTCTATACCTGCTGACATTCTGCCCTAGGTGACATATTAAAAGGCATGTTACGTCTGGGACCTGTATTGATAAGGCTTGGCGTGAAGGTTCTCCCTAGCTAATAAAGGTCAGAGGCCAGGAGGTGAAAACTTATGACATGGTTTCAAGGGGTAGTCTCTGTTGTATAGTCAGAGGAGAATTCTACTGTCACCAGAGCTTCCCGCTGATTATGCTGGACACTCTGTTTGTTCTAGCAGTTTCCTGCAACTTCTAGCCTTCTTTAGAAAATGTCAGAAAGTTCACCTGTAGGGCACACGTCTGCCTGCCTACAAATGAAGTCAGCCAGAGGGACACTGTGAATCTGATCAAGCATTAGAAAGGCCAGATTCTCAAGGGTCCTTCACAGAATTCTCGAAGACTGAATTGAGTACTTGTTTTTTTGGTGTGAGTCAACTACTGAAGGATCTACGTGGAAATCGTCATTGATTGGTTATGAAGTTTGAGCTAAATTTTTGACTGCATGTGATTCTTCCTATGTAGTCTACATTACTGTTTGTCCATGCCCTTATTTGTATGTTGGTAGGACCAAATGAACACGAGTCATTTGAGGACAAATTCTATCTGCACCATTGGGTTGCTTAGTGGGTTGATGCTAACCATGAGATATCGGGAAAGGAAACCAAAAGGAATAGAGATGGCCCAAAATGGAGACACAAAACAGGTCCCAATAGAAATCCTTTATTGACTGACCTGACATGGCTGTGGTTTGGCACAGTGCCTGTGTCGGGGGTTGTGGTCTCGCTGGAAAGCAAATATCAGTGCCACACTCATGAAATTCAAAATTGGAAATGCCAATTGCTCAGGGTAGCGCAAAACTCTTAACAACAGCAGCTCTACACACAAGAAACCCTCTAAGTTAATGTTTCCCAAGTCAGTCCTGGAGTACCCCCTTGCCAGTCAGGTTTTCAGGATATCCACACTGAATATGCATGAAATTGATTTGCATATACAGCCTCCATTATGTGCAAATCTTTACAGATGTGCGCAGTATTAGAGAATACGGGAGATCTGCACCTAATTTAGGTGGGAGGATTTACACCGGGGTTCAGCTGGTGTAAATCCTCTGGGCGCAGATCCCAACAATAAGCGCTATTTCTGTAAATGGCGCCCAACTCAGAATTCCGTTTATAGAATAGTGCTCGGCGCTCATTTCTTGGTGCCCAAATTTGGACACCATGTACTGAATCTAGTCCATTATGGGCTGATATAAAATCAGCACAACATATGCATCTGCCCTGAGCACCCTTTTTACAAAATTACCCATTTTTTCTGTGCCTAGTTAATGTTTTTGGTCCTTTTTATGTTGAAAAGGGATCTTCATGATTGGTGCTGGATAGGGAGGACGAAGATAGTAAATGGGAGAAGAAACCTCAGGAAAAAGGAGCAGAAGGATAGGGGAGGAAACCTGTACCTGGTTGGTTAATATTTTAACCATCCTGACATGCACTGTTAGAACTACAGAAAGGTTGATTCTTATTAGTCTGTTGCAGGGGCGTAGCCAGACTTTGGCGGGAGGGGGGTCCAGAGCCCGAGGTGAGGGGGCACATTTTAGCCCCCCCCCGCCCCGCCATTGCCGACACCAACAACTTTGACCACCCCCCTGCCGACGACCCTCTCAACCCCCCCCTTCGCTGCCAACCCGCCGTCGCCGTCTGCTACCTTTGCTGGCGGGGGACCCCAACCCCCGCCAGCTGAAGTCTTCTTCCTTCGTTTTGTTTCTGAGTCTGATGTCCTGCATGTACAACGTGCAGGACGTCATACTCACAGAAACAGAACGAAGCCCTGCAGATCTCAAGGCTTAATTCTGTTTCTGTGAGTCTGACGTCCTGCATGTTGTACGTGCAGGACGTCAGACTCAGAAACAAAACGAAGGAAGAAGACTTCGGCTGGCGGGGGTTGGGGTCCCCCGCCAGCAAAGGTAGCAGACGGCGACGGCGGGTTAGCGGCAGGAGGAGGGGTTGAGAGGGTCGTCGGCAGGGGGGTCCAGGGCCAAATCTACAGGGGCCTAGGCCCCCGTAGCCCCATAGTAGCTACGCCACTGGTCTGTTGTCATTCATTTTATTTATTTATCTGGATTTATTTTACCGCCTTTTTGAAAGAATTCAATCAAGGCTGTGTACAGTAAGAATAAATCAAACATAAGCAGTGGACAATCACAGCAGTAAAAATATTCAAATAACAATACAAAGTATGGCATAGTACTCTACTTATAATGTCATAATAGAACGTTTTAATAGACAGCATAGAGTATAAGCAAAGAAGGAGCATATAGATAGGTAAGTAAGTAAGAGGTGTTAGAAAATAAAGTGACTAAGAAAGTTGCACATGAGGTCAGAGATGATTACATGTATTTAAAAGCGGCTGATAGAGAGCTTATAAAGATAATCTGCATCAACACTGTTTTGATTGCAAAGTTCATAGAGATAACATTTACAAATGTTTGCTTTTAAAGTTGGAATTTTTATGTGTCTTTGCTTAAAGTGGACAGCAGCATTTAAAAAAGCAGACATTTCTTTACTGTCTTGGTTCAGATTGAAGTAGTACAATCTATTGGCTCAGTTTGCTAAACCAGTTCTTTTGAGCTCTCGGTCTTTTTTTTATTTTATTTTTTTTTACTCCATGAACATACCCTTGAGCAGATGTTAACCACTGCAGTATGGAACAGTGTATTTAGCCTCTTGGGTGGGATTTTTAAAATGTTAATGTTTTGCCCTGTAGATGCAGGGCATAATGAAATAGGCTGCAACAAACATCAATATTTTGCTGTCGTAAGATTTTCAGTTTCCCTCCTTCTCCAGTCCTTACAAATATCCTTTAGAAGGTTGAATAACATGTGCAGGATTGATATTATTTTAAGCACAGATGATATATAAATAGAAAGTGAAAGCGATATGAAATATTATTATGTAGGTATCGCTATTTAGACTCTTTGGGACCTATTTACCAGGCATTTTTCCCATAGACACAAAATAGGAGAAAAGCCCTTTACTTTGTTGCTGGTTGTAAAAAAGAAAAAAAAAAGTGCAGTTTCAGTCAAAGAGAATTATAAAAACTGCAGAATAATTTCAAAAGCATTTGCTTGGGAACATTATTATGGTGTGAGACCAAAAGCATCAACCAGCACTTGGGAAAAGTATCAAAGACCTTCAGCTTGGCTGTAGTTTCTGCTTTTCTATTCTACAAACAAAAGAGGCTGTAAAAACATACAGTCTTATTTTCGAAAGAGAAAGACGCCCATATTTCGACCCAAATCGGGAGATGGGCGCCTTTCTCTCATGGGCGCCCAAATCGGTATAATCGAAAGCCGATTTTGGGTGCCTCCAACTGCAGTCTGTTGCGGGAATGGACAAAATTGACAGGGGCGTGTCTGAGGCTTGGTGAAGGCGGGACTGGGGCGTGTTTATCGGCCGAGGAGAGATGGGCGCGCTCGGCCGATAATAGAAAAAAGAAGGGCGCCAGAAGCGAGAATTTGTGTCGCTTTTTTTGGATGCTTTTTTTTCACGAACAAGTCCCCAGTTACATTGCCACACGCTAACCGATTAGCATGTGGCTCCTGAGCCCTTACCGCCTACAAAAAAGGTTTTGGTAAGTGTTCACATCGGATAATTAGCACGTGGTCATTAATGTGGTGAAAATGGCCTTAGCGCATGGGAAAGACCTGTGTAAGAGCGTGCTAAGCTCACTTTACAGCAGTTTGGTTAAGCGGTCCCTAAGTATACTAATGGTGAGCAGTTAATAAATAGAAATGACCATCAACCAGCTGTGGACAATACGTTTTTCCTGGACTAATTTAAAATTCATCAAAATTTGTTGTTAATCCACTGATAACTTCTTGTTGGCATTTATTTCAATGGATGTTCTACTAGAGCTAATCAAAAAGCAAATACGAATAGAAAATTTATCATGCTGTTTATGCAATGGAAGATTTTGCTCAAGCTTTCAATCTGTTTTATTAAAATCATGTTTACAGGATTCTACACGTGGCAGAAAGCGAAGTGACCTTCCAGTGTCTTTTAGTATGAACCATGAATTCAGATGACTGGATATGCTGTCTTTAAAGAAAACTGAACATGACTTAGTGGGACAGACCCCCGAGAGAATTATGACGTCATCAGTTGGCAGGACCCGTCAAGCAATGAGCCTGCAGGGAGTTGATCCAGAAACATGCACAATCGTGTTCAAAAACCACTGGGCTCAGGTAATGGAGCGAATCTTGCATTAATTTTATCATCTTTATTGCTATAATCTAAATGAACACAAATGGTTTTGATTTCACCAGATGGGTTTTTCCTTTATAGAAAATGTATTAAGGGGTCCTTTTACTAAGCTGCGGGGAAAAAGATCCAGCGGTAGCAGCAGGGGACGTTTTTCCTGCACGCCAGGGCCCTTTTGGGATAGGAGGCAAAGTTCTGGTGTGGATTAGGAATTGATTATTGGACAGAAAGCAAGGAGTAGGGTTAAATGGTCACTTCTTTCAGTGGAGGAGGGTGAACAGTGGAGTGCCACAAGGATCAGTACTGGGACTGGTGCTATTTAACCTATTTAGAGATGTGGAAATTGGAATGATGAGTGAGGTGATTAAGGGGTCTTTTTACCAAGCTGCGGGAAAAAGGGCCCTGTGCTAGCGGCGGGGGCCATTTTTTTCTGCTTGCCAGGGACGTTTTTTCCGCAGCCAGTAAAAGCCAAAAAAAAAATGGCCACGCAGTGAGTTGACTCTTACCGCGTGACCATAGGCAAGGAGCCCTTACCGCCACCCATAAGTACATAAGCACTGCCACGCTGGGAAAAGACCAAAGGTCAATCAAGCCCAGCACTCTGTCTCCGACAGCGGCCAATCCAGGCCCCAAGAACCTGGCAGAAACCCAAAATTTAATAATGATCAATGGATTTTTCCTTCAGGAATCTGTCCAGACCCCCTTTAAACTCAGCAAGGCCAGCTGCCGTCACTACCTTCTCCGGCAATGAGTTCCAGAGTCTAACCACACGCTGAGTAAAGAAAAACTTTCTCCAATTTGTTTTAAACCTACCCCATTCTAATTTCATCTTGTGTCCTCTAGTTCTATTATTGTTAGAAAGCGTAAACAAATGCTTCACATCTGTCCGCTCTACCCCACTCATTATTTTGTAGACCTCTATCATATCACCCCTCAGCCGCCTTTTCTCCAGGCTAAAGAGTCCTAGCTGTCTTAACCTCTCCTCATAAGGTACATACTGAGGTTCAGTAAGGGTTCCCGTGGTAACTGGGCAGCCCACGGCGATTTCTTTTTCCCCTGGAAATGGTCCGCGCGTGGGACTACTGCTGGTAAGTGCAGCCTGCGTTGGGCTTACTGCTGCTTTGTAAAAGGGCCCCTAAATTGCAGAGGACACAACTATTCAAGGTTGTTAAAACACTTGCAGACTGTGAAATATTGCAGGACGACCTTAGAAAATTGGAAGACTGGCATCCAAATGGCAGATGAAATTGAATGTGGACAAATGCAAGGTGATACACATTTTTACTTATTTTATTTATTTATTACATTTGTATCCCACATTTTACCACCTCCTACAGCTTTGGAAGGAAGACCTCTCCAAATCGATTTGGAGAGGTCTTCCTTCCAAAGCTGCTGTATCTTTGGTTCCCCTGAAGACGCCGTTCTAATGGCGAAACATGGTCCATGTTGGGAACTTGGGAATATTTGATTTTGTTTTGTGAATGATTGAAAATAAGTTGCACTAGAAAAGTATTGCACTGACCAGGAAGCTACACAAAATACTTCATACACGTCAAGAAACAAGATTAAATCTACTGCTCAAGCTAAGTAACAGCTTTATACTGCGTATAATTTTGCAATTTTGTATATTGAAGAAAGACTTTTGAATAACTCCCTCTGTAGGAGGTGGTAGGGCGTGCTATGATGTCTGTGAAGGTGTTATTACATCTCAGCTCCTGAGCCTTTGTATATACACCCAAAAAACTGAGCACAAATCACATATATTTATTTATATTGATTATTATTTTTTATTTTTTATTGCATTGAGCTTAAAATATGGTTCCTGATTTACATATACATGGTTTATAATGTGACAGGAAACCTAGATCCTTGTTTATCCAATCAAGTGGATGTCAACATATTTCATCATCTTAACTTCAAAGGTCTAATGGTCCTGGATTGTTTAAAAGTTACCTGTTGTTTGTTTTGTGGTGTTTGATGTGGTGCCTGTATTTATTGATTCTTGTCTTTAGCATTTGGTCAATCTCCCTAATACAGCAGCCTTCTTCACATTTTCTGTATTGAATAATATATACAGGAAAACGAGAAGGGAGGAGAGGATTCCTCACGTGCAACAAAAGCATTGGACAAACAAGTGATTTCCTCTTCGATTTGTCCTCACTTTTTTGTCCATTGAATAATATATACAACATTTGTGGAAGAGCATGAGTGAGCTCCCTTTATGTTTTCCATGTGGGTAACTGTGGGGTCCTGTGATGTATGCTTGCACAGTTTTGCAGCTTGGTTTATTGCAAGGACTGTTTCTGCCATTCTCTTCTTTTTGAGCTTCTTTTGGGAATTTTTTTTTTTTTTTTTACTAATTTTTGCTTCAGGAAGTTGTTGGAAGGCCAGAATTGGTGGAGCTGGGAATCTCTCTCTCTTTTAGTAATACATCCTCCTGGAGTAGTGGCTGAAGATTTTCTAAGTTTTTTTCAGCTCTGGTCTGTATGTCATTACAAGTGGGGCTCTCTGAAGTTTTCTTTCCATAGCGTCCCACAGATCAATCCAGAGACTTGTGGGTTATGTCCCTCTTCCAGCAGGTGGAGATAGAGAGAACTTCAGAGGTTTACAACAATACTCTGCCTTAGACACTCTTGCACCTTTGATGACCCGCCCTGTAAGGCGTACAAAACTCCAACCTTGGCTGACTTCTAATATCCGCTACCTACGTTCCTGTACCCGCTCCGCCGAACGCCTCTGGCAGAAATCTCGGGCCCTTGCTGATTTCTTACACTTTAAGTTCATGCTGACCTCCTGCCAAACAGGATTATTATATCCAACTGACCAACTCTCTTGGCTCTAATCCTCGACTTCTCTTCACCACATTGAACTCTCTCCTCAAGGTGCCCCCTCCCCCAACTCCCCCTTCATTATCTCCTCAGACCCTTGCTGAATTCTTTCACAACAAGGTTCAAAAGATAAACCTTGCTTTCTCTACCTCCCCACCTCTCCCTCCACTAGTCCATTCCCCTCTCTCTCCTTCCCCTCATTCCCTTTCCTGAAGTTACTATTGAGGAAACTACACTTCTCCTTTCTTCCTCAAAATGTACCACCTGTTCCTCTGATCCCATTCCCGCCCACCTTCTTAATGCCATCTCTCCTGCTCTTATTCCTTTTATCTGTCACATTCTCAACCTCTCACTTTCCACTGCGACTGTCCCTGCTGCCTTTAAACATGCTGTGGTCACACCTCTCCTTAAGAAGCCTTCACTCGACCCTACTTGTCCCTCTAATTACCGACCCATCTCCCCCCTTCTTTTTCTCTCCAAATTACTTGAGCATGCTGTTCACCGCCGCTGCCTTGATTTTTCTCTCCTCACATGCTATTCTTGACCCACTACAATCTGGTTTTCGCCCTCTCCACTCAACCGAAACTGCGCTTACTAAAGTCTCCAATGACCTATTACTGGCTAAATCCAGAGGTCAATATTCCATCCTCATTCTTCTTGATCTTTCCGCTGCTTTTGACACTGTCAATCACAGCATACTTTTCGATACCCTGTCCTCACTTGGATTCCAGGGCTCTGTCCTTTCCTGGTTCTCTTCCTACCTCTCCCTCCTCACCTTTAGTGTTCACTCTGGTGGATCCTCTTCTACTTCTATCCCTCTGCCTGTCGGCATACCTCAGGGTTCTGTTCTTGGTCCCCTCCTCTTTTCTATCTACACTTCTTCCCTTGGTTCATTAATCTCATCCCATGGCTTTTCCTACCATCTCTATGCTGACGACTCCCAAATCTACCTTTTTACCCCTGATATCTCACCTTGCATCCAAACCAAAGTTTCAGCGTGCTTGTCTGACATTGCTGTCTGGATGTCTCAACGCCACCTGAAATTAAATATGACCAAAACCGAGCTTCTCATTTTCCCCCCCAAACCCACCTCCCCGCTCCCCCCGTTTTCTATTTCTGTTGATGGCTCTCTCATTCTCCCTGTCTCCTCAGCTCGAAACCTTGGGGTCATCTTTGACTCTTCTCTCTCCTTCTCTGCTCATAGCTAGCAGATTGCCAAGACCTGTCGTTTCTTTCTTTACAACATCCGTAAAATCCGCCCCTTTCTTTCCGAGCACTCTACCAAAACCCTCATCCACACCCTTGTCACCTCTCGTTTAGACTACTGCAATCTGCTTCTTGCTGGCCTCCCACTTAGTCACCTCTCCCCTCTCCAGTCGGTTCAAAACTCTGCTGCCCGTCTCGTCTTCCGCCAGGGTCGCTTTACTCATACTACCCCTCTCCTCAAGACCCTTCACTGGCTCCCTATCCGTTTTCGCATCCTGTTCAAACTTCTTCTACTAACCTATAAATGTACTCACTCTGCTGCTCCCCAGTATCTCTCCACACTTGTCCTTCCCTACACCCCTTCCCGTGCACTCCGCTCCATGGATAAATCCTTCATATCTGTTCCCTTCTCCACTACTGCCAACTCCAGACTTCGCGCCTTCTGTCTCGCTGCACCCTACGCCTGGAATAAACTTCCTGAGCCCCTACGTCTTGCCCCATCCTTGGCCACCTTTAAATCTAGACTGAAAGCCCACATCTTTAACATTGCTTTTGACTCGTAACCACTTGTAACCACTCGCCTCCACCTACCCTCCTCTCTTCCTTCCCGTTCACATTAATTGATTTGATTTGCTTACTTTATTTATTTTTTGTCTATTAGATTGAAAGCTCTTTGAGCAGGGACTGTCTATCTTCTATGTTTGTGCAGCGCTGCATACGCCTTGTAGCGCTATAGAAATGCTATATAGTAGTAGCAGTAGTAGTAGGTTTACTATATGTGGTTATGTGCAGTCACCTTAACTTCTGTATTCTCTCTATCTAGCAGGTGGATGGTCATATCTGTGCAGCTCTGGATTGATTGGCTCCTGGCCTGGTCCCCTGGGTCTAGTTGAGCTTCTGGGGTCTGGGGTGGCCCGGTCCTGGGACTTGGGTGCACACCTGGTGGTGCCAGGTCCCTCCCTTCTTCCCCCTTCAACTCCTCTCTGCCTGACTGGGGTTTGTAGTTCTCACTCTCCTGACTTTTAAAGGAGTCTGAGGTTTCTTTTGCTCCGGCATCCTCTCCTGCCTTAAAAAAAAAAACAAATACCGTTTAAAAAAAAGAAATCTCAGTCTGAGATTTGTCCAGCATGGGAAACTCATTCCGGTTTGCAGTACCGGCTGAATGGTGTGAGGATAAACTTGGCATGCGACAGCAATTCCCAAGGGGGTGGGCTGACATTATCCTATCTGCGCCAGTGGGCAGAGCAAAAGCAGCTCCCAGTATGGGAGCCACTGGGCTGCTGCAGTTTCCCGTACTGGAGATCCACTGTACAGCCCAACTCCGTGGAGCGGTGTACTCCTTCCCTCCCAGCTCATTTTGGTGGGCGCAGGGCAGTTGTTTTCTTGGGTGTGCATGCGCGCTTGATGGCGCCATCTTTCTTGCCACTCCACATGGCAATGCTGAAGCCCCAGCGCTTCCCTGGGGCCTGATTTGCTTGCGATTCAGGCAGTTTTATATGTAGGCTTTTCAGAAATGTGACTGGGGAACTGGTGTGGATCACTCCCAGTTTCTTCGTATTTGTTATTTAAGGGCTTCTAAGAAAGGAGGCCTGGGGAGGTTTGCAGACTCCTGTGGGAGTCCTCGGGTCTCCCACAGCTTTGAATCTCTCACAGCTTTCCAGGGGCGAGGTCGGAGACCCATTAGTCCCCTGCAGCTGTTCTGTGGCAGCGAGAGCCTTAAGCTGCAGCTTGGAAAGTACTGACTATCTGAAAGTCTTCTGGTAGAGATGCCTGTGCTTCACTTGATCTGTTGTCCTTCCCTTGCCAGGCTTTGCAGGCTTGGCGTGGCAGCGCTTGACATTCCAGATTTGACGTGGCAGCGCATGTAACCGCAACCTTTGGATCATTGCTCCAGTCTGCTAAGGTTGTAGTACCCCGCCCCACTTGAGTACTGCTTTGGTACATCCCACAATTCTCTGGATTGATCTATGGGATGCTATGGAAGGTAAAATTAGTTCTTACCTGATATCTTTCTTTCCATTAGTCCAAACAGATCAATCCAGAGGCCTGCCCTTTGTTATTCTGGGTTGAGTGTTTTCTTCTAGTTGCCTCTGTTTCATCAGATTCCTTCATTTTTATTTTTTGCTACAAAAAAAAGGGCAAAACAAAACAAATCAAAACATAAAGGAAACCTTCTGTTACCCTCCCGCAGGAGCGGTTGAGGAGCTTACATGGGCTTTATGCAGGCAGGAGAGGACTTCCTCTTTCATCTTCCACTGCTTTGGTATTGACAATACTGAAGGTAAGGTGACTGCACATGACCACATATAGTAAACCTCTGAAGTTCTATCTCCACCTGCTGGTAGAGGGACATAACCCATGAGTCTCTAAATTGATCTGTTGGGACTAATGGAAAGAAAATGATCAGGTAAGAACTAATTTTACCTTTCTTTTTTTACTGCAGTAGGTTACCCCTGGGAATGTAGAGGTATTCTTCCCGGAAAACGTCTTGAGGTTGTTACCTTTCTGTTTTAAAGATTCAGACAGGATTTTGAGATGTTAGTCTCTTGGATCAGAGCATATTCAAGACTATTGAGGGACTTGGCTGTATGTAATGGACTGTCTTGTATGTGGAGGGTGGATGCTGGAACTGTGGAGGTAGTTGCATCTGTCAGTTGGTCTCTTATATATAGATGTATGTATATATATATAGCTACTGTTGATAGAAACTGTGATGTCTAGAAAGTTAACTGTTGTCTGTGGATTAGTCAATTTTGAATCTGATTAAAGGACGGGAAAGGGAATGGGATTTGATATACCACTTTTCTGTGGTTACAATCAAAGCAGTTTACATATTATATACAGGTACTTATTTTGTACCTGGGATAATGGAGGGTAAAATGACTTGCCAAGAGTCACAAAGAGCTACAGTGGGAGTTAAACCCATTTCCCCTGGTTCTCAGGCAACTGCACTAATCACTAGGCTACTCCTCTACTCTTTAAAATAATTGTAAAATTTGTTTGAGAGTCTCATCTCCCTCAGTCTGAATCATAAAAATGTCATCAATATACCAGTAGTATTGTACTCAAAAATGTCTCTTCCAGTCTTGCCAAGAAAAGGTTGGCATATTGTGGTGGAGAATCCAGGAAGAGCCATGTCTTTATATTTTCCATGTCAGGAGATAATGTGGAACAGCAGGAACCTAGTGGCTGCAGGAGCTGGGAAGACGCACTTGAGACATAGGAAGTGGAGAAATGGAAGTTGCTGAGTAGTAGGGATATGTGTTTTATTTAAAATCAAGTAGCTGATAGAGACATTTAAATACCTCTGTAGCATAAAGGCACAGGAGGTGAGTCTCTTTCAGTTGAAAGGAAGCTTGAAATGAGGGGGCATAGGATGAAGGTGAAAGGGGATAGATTTGGGAGTAATCTGTGGAAATCTTTACAAAAAGGGTGGTGGATGCAGAGAACGGCCTCCTGATGGAAGTAAATTTGATGAGGACTGAATCTGAATTCAAGAAAGCTTTGGGGCCAGCAAAGAGGATCTCTAAGGGAGTTGAAGATGGGATGGGTGGTTAGACTAGATAGGCCATATGGTTCTTATCTGTCATCATTTTCTATGTTTTATCTATGTTTTATGTAACTTGGGGGTCTCACACCCCTTAAAGAGATATCACCCTGAAGGAAGACTGGGGCACCTACTTCTGAGGCTGAGCACACAGGGGGTAATTCTCTATAGATGGTCTAAGGTTAGGCATTGGGATGGTGCACACTGTTCCCTCTAAGCTGAGCAAGTGTCTTCCAACTGCATTGCTACCAGTAGGGGATGGTGCTTCAGCATTGTGTTTTCAGTCTCTAGGGACAGGCAGGTTCCCTGGAGTTCTATAGATCTTGCAAGAAACCAAATAGGCAGACGGTTCTCAAGATCCAGCATGGAACAGAAAAAAAAATATGCGACTCGTCAATGGCAGTGTTGAGAAAAATAATTTATTCACCACATTATTTAAAATAGGCCCGACACGGCCGCGTTTCGCCCTCCTAAAGGGCTGTGTCAGGGGCTAGCATGTAACAACTGTAAAAAAAAACATATACATCAAACATATAAACGGCGAGTGACCGACTCACTCGCAAATGCACAGTAGAGACTTCCTTCTCTGTCCTGCCCCCGCGTCAATACGTGATGACGAGGGCGGGACAGAGAGGGAAACTGCGCCGCCGAGGTTGATACCGCTCCCCCCCACCCGCCCACCCAAGGTCGCCGCTACCGTTACCATCCCCCCCCCCCCACACACACACTCCCGGCCAGGGCCCTCTCTCCGCTACTAAACTTATACATCCATTCGCCGGAACGCAGCACGCACATCAGCTGAGCTGCCATCGGCCTTCCTTCCTTGCCTGTGTCCCGCCCTCGCTGACGTTACGTCACAGGAGGGCGGGACACAGGCAGAGAAGGAAGGCCGACGGCAGCTCAGCTGATGTGCGTGCTGCGTTCCGGCGAATGGATGTGTAAGTTTAGTAGCGGAGAGAGAGAGGGCCCGGGCCGGGTGGAGGGATGACGGCGACTCCGGGGGGAGGGGGGGGGGGTAGCGGTGGCGACCTCGCGGGGAGGGAGGGAGGGGGAAGGAAGGAAAACCCCAATACCAGCCCGTTTTTATGGGCTCAATGGCTAGTATGTGTATAAATAAATCATACCAGAACAACATATCATAAAACAGAAATAAAATCATTCAAATATATACATACCCCAGTGATGCAGTAAAACCAATTCCACCTACTGGACTAAAACCACTAAAAACAAAAAAACAATGGCTTAGTGTATAAAATGATGGAGAACCAAAGCAGCATATGGTATAGCGTGTAAATGAGCAGCAGGCAGCATCTAACAATGTATGTTAAAAAAACAGGAAGAAAAAGAACAGCAGGAAACTACAACTACTTAGATAAAAACAATATTATCCATATCTTATGTAGCATCAGCTTAGGTCATATAAACAGCATGATAAATAACAGCAAGAGACTGAAATCACATAAATAAAACAATTATATCTATATCATATGTTCCTCTAGTTTACTAAAGCCTAGCCCTAGTCACCTGCAGCAGAGCACATCTAATGCCTATGGGCCCCGCCGCAGATAACCCGAGCCATGCCCCAGCAAACTACTCCTTAAATAGGCCGTGAATAATGTGGTGAATAAATTATTTTTCTCAACATTGCCATTGACGATTCGCATCTTTTTTTCTATTCCGTGCTGGTTCTGTAGATCTTGGCCTGTCCCTCACTAAAATGTGATAGTGAAACAGCACCCCCCACTGGCAGGACTGTTGATGGAGGACTCCTGCTCAGCATAGCGGGAACAGTGATAGTGTACTAAGCATAAATTCTATATTGACAATTGCAAATACAGTTGTTGTATAGAATATTAGCATATGTCCACAGTTATGCGCCTAAGTTTAGCATGAGCACTTATGCTAGCTCACTGACTGGTGTAAATGCTCATAAGTACATACAAGTACATAAGTGTTGCCATACTCGGACAGACCTAGGTCCATCAAGCCCGGTATCCTGTTTCCAACAGTGGCCAATCCAGGTCACAAGTACCTAGTAAGATCCCAAAACAGTACAGTTCGCTGGGTAAATGTCTCCTGTCGTCCCCCTTCTCCCCCACTGCTAACTCCCGGCTCCGTTCCTTCTATCTCGCTGCTCCCTATGCCTGGAATAGACTCCCTGAGCTAGTACGTCAGGCTCAGTCTCTGGCTGTCTTCAAGTCTAGGCTTAAAGCCCACCTCTTTGCTACTGCTTTCGACTCCTAACCATGACTCTCTTACTCAACACCCTCACTTATCACCCCTACCACTGCAATTTCCCCACCCCTAGCTGTCTGTTCGTCTGTCCAATTTAGATTGTAAGCTCTGTTGTACAGCGCTGCGTAAGTCTAGTAGCGCTATAGAAATGTTTAATAGTAGTAGTAGTAGTACAATACATTTTATGCTGCTTATCCCATAAGCAGTGGATTTTCCCATTTTAGTAATGGCTTATGGACTTTTCTCTTAGGAAGCTATCCAACCTTTTTAAACCTCGCTAAGCTAACTGCTTTTACCATATTCTCTGACAACAAATTCCAGAGTTTAATTACACGTTGAGTGAAGAAATATTTTTTCCGATTTGTTTTAAATTTACTAGTTTGTAGCTTCATTGTGTGCCCCCTAGTCCTAGTATTTTTGGAAAGAGTAAACAAGCGATTCATGTCTACCCATCCCATCCCACTTATTATTTTATAGACCTCTTTCATATCTCCCCTCAGCTGTCTTTTCTCCAAGCTGAAGAGACACAGCCGTTTCGGCCTTTCCTCATAGGGAAGTCGTCCCATCTCCTTTATCATTTTTGTCGCCCTTCTCTGTACCTTTTCTAATTCCACTATATCTTTTTTGAGATGCGGTGACCAGAATTGCACACAGTATTCAAGGTGTGCTTGTGTCTAATTGTGTAACTGCTAGTATTCTATAACCATTGCACTCAAGTACTGGGCACAATCCCCTGACCCGCTAGACCCCTCTGCAGCCCAAAGATGACTCTGTGTAGAGGTGAGAGACTCTAGTAATACCCATCTCCTGAGATATCCAAAGAGAATCTTTTCACTGATCTGTGGCGTCGTGTTTCAAAAGCCAGTGCAATATAAACCTTTTACTACATCATGCTTTCCAAGAGTTAAAATGATTTCACTGTTAATTTCTTGTCGCCATTTCTTTGTTAGTTTTCTAATTTAGTACTCGGCTAAGAAAGAAAAATATTTGTGTCTTAAGCCAGATGCTTTCTTTGGCCCATTTTCAACATTTTCTGCCAACTTAAACTCTGCAGAACCATGCAATATATTTGTTTACCATCTGTGTGCTGGATAAGCAGTGCTCCAATTTAAACGTAGGTTAGGACAGACATGGGAAGTGAAACCCTAGCATGAGATGCCCCAAACCCCGATTTATTTCCTTTTTACTTCCTTGGTATTTGAAAATGGTAGTATGGGAGAAAGGGAAATCCTAGCCCTCTTTGATGCTTCTGTAAACGTGTCACAGTGAAGACAGAGGCATCAGTACTTGAAGACATTCTTTGCAAAAATTCAGATTTTTGCCTCCAGGTCTGATGAGTATCTGTAAGGCGGCCCATTTTGATTTCTCATCATGCCCCAGAAAAGACAGGCAGTGGAAGAGAAGGCATTTCCTCACATTTCTGACCTCTGATTTTTCAGTTTTGTTGATTTGCCTTGCCATGGCTTTAAAGTAGTGGATAGAGAATCCACAAAGCGTGGAGAACTCAAAGAAGACCCACGGATACTTTGTAAAACAAACAAAAAAGTGGGCACAAAACCAGGAGTCCCAGAGACTGGATCACAGTAAAGCTAAAACCAAATTGACTCGACACAACCTTGTGTTTCGGCCAAAGGGCCTGCATCAGGAGTCTAAATACTAAGGTAGACAGCTAATGATGATCCAGAATAAGAAATACTGACGAATAGTGTATAAATGGTCTTAAAAAAGACCTTTGTATTGAATTGTGGAACGGATCACTTGCGTGAAGAGTTCAGCAAGTGATCCGTTCCACAATTCAATACAAAGGTCTTTTTTAAGACCATTTATACACTATTCGCCAGTATTTCTTATTCTGGATCATCATTAGCTGTCTACCTTGGTATTTAGACTCCTGATGCAGGCCCTTTGGCCGAAACACAACGGTTGTGTCGAGTCAAATATACTAATTAATAAAATTTGGTTTTAGCTTTAGTGTGATCCAGTCTCTGGGACTCCTGGTTTTGTGCCCACTTTTTTGTTTTTTTTTTTAAAGTAGTGGACAATATGCACCTTAAAAAAAAAAGCTACAATGGTATTTCCTCGTTTTAGCTTTTTTTCATACCTGGCTGCTTCATGCACAAGTCAGCGAGTCCCTGGGAAGAGTAGAAGAACAGTTTAGGAACAAGTAAAATAGTGTATAGTTTATTAAAACTCTATATACTGCCAGGGCCGTGCCTAGGGTCTCCGGCGCCCCCCTGCAGTTGGCCTCTCCGGCGCCCCCCCCCCCCCCCGAAAACGAGCGCTACACTACCCGCGCTCTTCTCCCCAGATCCTTTTTTTTTTTGTTTAAATACCTCTCCGGCGCGTGGCAGCGTTAGTGAGAAGGAGGCGGCGCTCCCCCGCCCCAACGTGTCTTGACTTCGCTGTGTCCCGCCTTCTTCTGACGTCAGAAATGACGTCAGAAGAAGGCGGAACCGAGCGAAGGAAAGACACGTCGGGGCGGCCGGGGGAGCGCCGCCTCCTTCTCACTTACGCTGCCACGCGCCGGAGAGGTAAATTTAAACAAAAACAAAAAAAAGGATCTGGGGAGAAGAGAGCGAGGTAAGCATGGTGCGGCGGGGCGCCCCCCAGAGGATGGCGCCCTCCTGCCATGCTTACCTCGCTTACCGCATCGGCACGGCCCTGTATACCGCGTATACCAGACTGGCAGATCTAAGCGGTGTACAATAAATCAAAACAAAGAAAATTATGAAAAGAATGCCACTAAAAATAAAGGATAGCACAGTCGTTCATACCGAAGAAAACATCATCATCATGGTTGTAATGAACTTTTCTCCAAACATTTGTATGGCATTACATTCATAAGTAGGTTTTTGTCTAGGTGTTCTGCCTCTACAGTCGTATGTGACGTGTGGGCTATTATAGTGTAAATTCAAAAGGCGGAGGCTAAATATCTAAATATAGTAATCAGAGGATTTGCCCAGCGCCATCAGTTTTGAACCATTCACAATACAATGTCCTCCCTTATATCCATAATTTTTCTATATTTAATTAATTTTTTAACTAAAGGACCTCAGTAGCACAATATATAGTATTATGGAAGCTTCATTTGTCAGAAGGTACGACTGCTCCAAACTCAAATGCGCGTTGGCCACTCATCGGTCAACTAACCATCCTTCCCCAACATTTATTCTTTCATTTATAATCCTTTAATATTCGAATTAAAAAAAAACTTAGCTTTTCTTGGTGACTGCTAACTGATAACAGTTTAATGTTATCCATATTTCATTATTCAAAGTGACCAGCATGTGGCATGTTTCGCAGCAGCTTCTTCAGGGTCAAATCAGTCATACGTGCGCCATCTTCAGTTTGTTCAAGAAACCTGAAGCTGGGCAAATCCTTTGATTTCTACAGTTTCATGTGCATGTTTTCATTTCTTTTTTTAAGCTAGCAGTAGATCTGTAATCTCCATTTGTATAGATCATATCTTACATGTGACTCTTTTCCTTAATTTGTTGCAAAACCTTTCATATTCTGACTCAGCCTAAGGTACATGCTCTGACCCTATTGGTCAGCTCCTTATGACTCTGGGCAAGTCACTTAACCCTCCATTGGCCCTGGTACAAAATAAGTACCTGAATATATGTAAACCGCTTTGAATGTAGTTGCAAAAACCTCAGAAAGGCGGTATATCAAGTCTCATTTTCCTTTCCCTATTTCCTCAGCCCTTAGTCTTTTGGCTACTCTCTGTACCTTTCCTGCAGGGAAGAATTCTCCATCTTCTCTAAGAGCAAGCTGTCCACAGCCTCTGTTCCTTTCTTTCCTCTGGTAAAGTATCCTCTCTTTCACCAATGCCCAACATCCTTATTTCGCTGAGCCCCCTGTCCATCTAGTCTACAGACATTGTTTTCCCACTAGAGCTTGGCATCCACCTCTGCAATAATTCAGAACCCATCTCTCCAGTCTCTTTACATGCATCACTTCAGTCTGGCAGCTAATTGATCAGCATCCAGTTTCAAGGACTCTTACTTGGGCAGAACTCTTGTTCAACAATTTGCATGCAGTAAATTATTTGTTTTACATATTTGCAATAAACAGATGGAAATCAGGAAAAGCAAGTCTTCTTTTTCATGTTGGGCTGGTCTAACTTGTTTAGCAATGCATGGAATACTTGTTATGAGAACAGTATACCAGGCTGAGTTGCTGTTTAACATTTAGGAACTAAAATAAGTTGGGATATCTTTTGATGAACCACAGAAAGGATGTACATTTAGTTTTAAGACCACTTAGGCTACTTCTTTAGGTCCAATCTCAAAACTCATATGTTATCCTTTAATGGACCTAACAAAAGAGAGACATCACATCCTGCAAAGATTCTAGTTTCCTGTAGGACCAACATGATTTCAAATCAACTAGAACCCTTTGTATTTTAGGAGTGGAGGAGTAGGGGAGAAGAATGTTAACAGCCAGAGTCTTGTCTATGTTTTAACTTTAGGATTTATCTTCAGAGATCACAGAACATGATTAATACCATTCAGAGCACATACAACACAGTCATTCCTGCATCGTCAGGATGTTCAGGAAGTAGGTGACAGTAAGAATTTGATTCTTATACACACATAGAACAGATATTGTACTTTTTTATATATAGAAGGTTATTTTAGAAGGCCTGTGCAGCATTTGCATCTATAAATAGTGGGTGTACATATTTAAATAGCCACCCTAGTGCATCTTACATAGTGATTACAGAATGCCACTACTTAACTGTGTATGCATGGTTTGGGCAGGCCTGAAAAGTCAAATACACATCTACTATAATAATTTGCATCTCCAACGTTCTGAAGCTGACTGCCAGGAAGTTGAAGCCCGGTTCGTAATGTCTGAAGCCTTCTGGTGACGTCACCGTGTTGCCTGGGAAACCGCGACGCGTCTCAAGCACGGGCGCTACGAGTTCGCACCACCATCTCTATCCCCTCCCAGTTCAGCAGTCTGGCCCCCCCGCCCTTCCCTTCCGAGTTGCAGGACGCCCCCCTCCCTTCACTCACCTCCGAGTTACACACCCCCCTCTCCTCCGAGTTCCACGCCCCCCACCTCCCTCCCTCAAAGTGCAAGCAGAGCCTGTCCAGCAGCCCCTCGCCTTCCTGTGTGCCGGCTCTAATTTAAAAATTGTTACCTTGGGGTCCAGCGTCAGTATTGAAGGCGAGCGGCGCTACAGACTGCCTTCCCATCTGTCTGAGTTCTACCTCTGGTCCCGCCCTTCCGGAAACAGGAAATGAGGGTGGGACCAGAGGCAGAGCTCAGACAGTTGGGAAGGCAGTCTATAGCGCCGCTCGCCTTCAGTGCTGACACCGGACCCCGAGGTAACAATTTTTAAATTACTGCTGACATGCAGGAAGGCGAGGGGCTGCCGGAGGACAGGTCCTGCTTGCACTTCGAGGGAGGGAGGCGCTGGGGCATTGATCTCTGAGGAGGGGTGCGTCCTGCAACTTGAAGGGGAGGGGGCCGTGGAACTCGGAGGGGAGGGGGGCCTGGAACTCAGAGGAGACGGAGGAAGGTGGGGCTGGAACTCGGACGACAGAGAGGGACAGAGGGAGGGAGGGAGGGAGAGGGTCATGGAACTCGGAGGGGAGGGGGCTGGAACTCGGACGACAGTCAGGGAGAGAGAGAGGGAGGTAGAGAGGGGGGCGTAGGGGGCGTGGAACCTTGCTAGCGCCTGTTTCATTCCTCTACAAAACGGGCCTCTTTTACTAGTCTATTTAGTAAAATCTAGGTTAGGTGTCTGCTTTTAAACCTGCTCCAAGGCAGGGTAAGTGCCAGCTAAAAACTCCTTTGGACCTGGTGTTCGGGGAATTTTTGAAGGGGGTGCGATTTACTTACTCCTGCGGCTTAAAAAAAAACCTCAAAATTGCTATACTTAGCTTTGATCCTTAACCGGGTGCTGTCAGGTGTCCATTTTTGAAAAATGTATCCTTAGTGTGTAGGTTGCAGAATCTCCGCTTACTTACACATGAACTGTAAGTACTAGAACTTAAATGACCTTATATTTTGTCATATTGCTGTTGCTGCTGGGCATGTTGCAAAATACCCATGTTTCTTGTAGACCTTAGAAATATTTTAGAAAAGGCTCATCATTCAGCAAACCTTTTGTAAAATACTCTTTATGTTTAAATCATCTTTATTAAGCAAGGAAACAGAGAAAAGAGCATTGTTACAGGGAAAACCAACTCAGAAATCCAGTGCAACACGCTCAGGTAAAATATTCTTTGAGTGCTCAGACTTGGTTGTTCCTTTTCCTACCTAACAACCTATGTAAAATCGGGCTTATAAACGGTAGGGATGCAGCTCTGCTTACTGATCATCTGTAACCCTAGATGTATTCCTGTCTTAATAGATACTGACAGCTTCATGTTTCATAGTTGCAGGTAGAGGCCGACTGAATTTCAGTTTTGGCTTCAAGCACCAAAACTGGCCCAGAATCTGGATTTGGCCATGCGTCAGTTTTGGCCGAAAATACCTCTGCATTTTTGGCTGAAACTGAAACTTCCCTACCCTACTACTACTACTTATCGTTTCTATAGCGCTACTAGACGTACGCAGCACTGTACACTTGAACATGAAGAGACAGTCCCTGCTCGACAGAGCTTACAATACCCTCCCCTGTAACCAGTCTCTGCTTCCCTCTCACCACTTGTAGGCCCTCCCAGAGCCTCACTTAGATGCCCTGGTAGTCTATTGGCCTCTTCGGGGAAGGAGCGATCCCCAGTCACTCCTGCCCATGGCATAACCATAGGTGGGTCCAGGTGGGCAGGGGCCCACCCAGTTTCACTTCAGGCCCACCCAGTGGCGGCGCACTTCATTGGTGTAGCTGACAGGGATCCCCGGGCCTCACCAGCTAAAAGTTCTTTTTGCCAGGAGTTCCCCCGAACAGTCTCAACCCCGCAGTAGTCAGGAGCGTGCTTCCAGTCGCTGACGCCGGCAGGGGAAGGTGGGCAGTGCTGGTGTTGGTGGCTGGATACACGCTGGTGACTGGTGTGGGGATGAGGCTTCTTGGGGCACTCCAGAAGATTCTTCAGCCCAGAGATCCCTGCCAGCCAAGATACTTATCTGTACGAGGCGGTGTGGGGTGGACAAAGAGGAAATGCGTGGGTAATGCCCACCCAGTCCACCCCCAGGCCCACCCAAAAACTGAGGGCTGGCTACACTACTGCTCCTGTCTAAGCTAGTTTTAATCTCAAAATGTCTCAGACTTGCAAGGTTGCTGCAGAAAGTCTCAGCAGCCATTCTCACTGCAGAGCCAGCAGGGGTAGGAGTGACTGGGCTCATTTCTGCCCCAAAGAAGAGGCCACTAGACCACCAGGGCATCAAAGATAGGCCTGGGGAAGGCGGAGCTTGTTGTTGGGGGGGGGGGGGTGGCCCAGGGGGACCTGCTTTCTGTCAGGGGTCGGGGAAACCAGCTTGAGGTGCATGGGCTTCCTGTGTGTGGGGGTGGGGGAATTTGGTTTCAGCTGAGACCAATTGACAAATTTCAGCTGAAACCAAAAGCCCTAGTTTCAATCGCCCTGTAGTTGCAGGGTTCTGACATTTGCATGTCTCTATTCTACTTCTTGGTCATTTAAAAATAACTGCATGGCATTCTTTAAATAGACAATACAGGCGCTTCCGACAGTGTTATTGCAAAAGGAATAAAACTAGTGGAGCTATCCTCAGCTGGGCTAAGCACTTCAAATTAATGAACACTAGCTGGAGCACTCCTAGGCCCGGCTGAAAGACTTGGAACCCTGAGTGCTGGTGTTTGATATTACTTTTATTTCGGTTTCAAAAGCTTTCATTTCTCAGCGTGCACATAACAGGTAAGAACAAATTCACTTATGTGTTCCAGAACACCTGGGGGGGGGGCTTCATTTTGCAAGCGTTCCTCTTGTTGCGTATCATGAAAATCCTCTGACCTTTATTTTATTTATTGGAATTTATTAACCGTCTTTATGAAGGGATTTAGCCAATGCATTGTGTAGCCTGACATAAAATTTACAATTTTGTTAACAGCATAAGAATAGTAAAACAACCAAATAAATACAATCGATGAGGTAACCATGGAGACAGGCAAATTGAATCCAAATCATTGGAAAAACATGATAGTGTTAGAAATATAAACACTGAAACAGCACAGTAGAAAAATCATATAAAAGAAATACATTTTGGCTGGATACACATGATGCATAAGAACATAAGAGTAGCCATACTGAGTCAGCCCAGTAGCCCATCTAGCCCAGTATCTTCCAACAGTGGTCAATCCAGGTCACAAGTAGGCGCATTGGGGCAAGAGCGATCCCCACTCACTCCTGCCCATGCTATGGTTGCCATGACTTCTAGTGGCAGCCATTTTTACCACAGAGATGGCATGGGCAGGAGTGAGTGGGGATTGCTTTTGCACCACTAGACCACCAGAGAAGTATGGTAGGCCTGGTGGGGGGGGGGGGGGGGGGGGGGGCTACTGGAGGGGCCGGAAAGGGGGTTCATCCAGGGGGAGAGAGGAACTAAGTGTGAGCCATGTCTGTTTGGGGGAGGGAGGGAGGGAGTCAGTGAGAAGTCTGTCAGTTCAGGGGGGCTGGTAGAGAAGGAGGGAGGGAGATAGTGGTAGGAATGCGATGCAGGACATCATAGGGGTGGGAGGGAGGTGAATACTAGACACCACAGTGGAGAGAAGGAAGGATGGAAGGGGAGGAATGCAGGAATATAAAACCTCAGTTTATATTTGAGTTAACATTTTTCTTCTAAAGAAAGGGGGGGGGGGGGAGTGTTATCTCGGTTTATATTCAAGGATATAGGGTGTATACCCCCATAAATTCACTTTTTTGTTTCCCCCTGTCCCCACCTGTTCCAGGAACACCCCTTTCCTCTGCTACAGGGAGATTAATATATTGACACTCACCTTAAGGGTTAAACATGTGCATAGGATTATCTGTAGCTGTTATGGTGAATGGTAAAAGTGGCACAGAACCCTTTTCTGCATTACACACTGAATAATGTGAGTGCTAGACCAACTGGTAAGTGAAC
Organism: Microcaecilia unicolor; assembly: GCF_901765095.1. Lineage (NCBI taxonomy): Eukaryota > Metazoa > Chordata > Amphibia > Gymnophiona > Siphonopidae > Microcaecilia > Microcaecilia unicolor. The sequence goes on along the minus strand of NC_044032.1, from coordinate 615,124,899 downwards.
AGATTTTGCTTGTGCTTTCGGAACTGTAAGTTAGTGATAGGCTGATATCCTTAATACTTTAGCAAGTTTTAAATTACGGAAAAACTCAAAAAACACTAAGATGGAGTCAGCAGTCCTGCAGCGAGAGGGGTGCTATCCAGTCTTTTGCATTGAGTGTCACATGTATGATTATCTCCCAATTGGTGAGGTGTCATATGTGTGTGCCCGATGCAAAGAGCTCCTAGCTCTCAGAGAACGTGTCCGTTCTCTAGAGGCTAGAGTAGCAGACTTGATGGAGCTGAGGGAGACAGAGAGGTACATAGAGGAGACCTACATGGATGTTGTAGAGAAGTCCCACCTCCAGTCAGGTAGCCCTTGTGCTACCTTGGAGGAGGGAGGTCTCCTAGAAGGAGAGCATCACCCTGGTGAAGTAGGAAGTACTCCTGTAGCCAGGACCTGCCCACCAGGGGATGTATTATCCTTTCGCACCGAGGATATATCTCCAAATGTTGCCCGGGAGGGAAAGGTTAGGACAGCTGTTGTACTTGGTGATTCGATCATTAGGCATATAGATAGCTGGGTGGCTGGTGGACGTGAGGATCGCCTGGTGACTTGCCTGCCTGGTGCGAAGGTGGCGGACCTCACGCGTCACCTAGATAGGATTTTATATAGTGCTGGGGAGGAGACGGCTGTCTTGGTACATGTGGGTACTAATGACATAGGAAAATGTGGGAGAGAGGTTCTGGAAGCAAAATTTAGGCTCTTAGGTAGAAAGCTGAAATCCAGATCCTCCAGGGTAGCATTTTCTGAAATGCTACCTGTGCCACGCGCAGGGCCCAAGAGACAGGCAGAGCTCCAGAGTTTCAATGCGTGGATGAGACGATGGTGCAGGGAGGAGGGCTTTAGATTTGTTAGGAACTGGGCAACATTCTGGGGAAGGGGGAGCCTATTCCGAAAGGATGGGCTCCATCTTAACCAGAGTGGGACCAGGCTGCTGGCATCGGCGTTTAAGAAGGAGATAGAGCAGCTTTTAAACTAGAAATGGGGGGAAGGCCGACAGTCGCTCAAAAGAGCATGGTTCGGGATAAGGTATCTTTCAAAGATATCACCATAACAGGGAAGATAGAGTATCCTGATAGTGAGGTTGCAAAAGAGATTGTAGTAGATCGGGTATCTTTAAATAACAATAAAAATCAGACAAAAGATTGCCAATTAATACTGTCAAGTACTAAGCATGATGTACTTAGGAACAACAAACATAGTTTGAAATGTCTATATGCGAATGCCAGGAGCCTAAGAAATAAGATGGGGGAGTTGGAATATATTGCACTAAATGAAAAATTAGATATAATAGGCATCTCTGAGACCTGGTGGAAGGAGGATAACCAGTGGGACACTGTCATACCGGGGTACAAATTATATCGTAGTGATAGGGTGAATCGGATTGGTGGAGGGGTAGCATTGTATATTAACGAGAGCCTTGAATCAAATAGATTGAAAATTCTGCAGGAAACAAAACACTCCTTGGAATCACTGTGGATTGAAATTCCATGTGCAAAGGGAAAAAGGATAGTGATAGGAGTGTACTACCGTCCGCCTGGCCAGGACGAACAGACGGATGCGGAAATGTTAAAGGAAATCAGGGACGCAAACAAACTGGGCAACACAATAATAATGGGGGATTTCAATTACCCGCATATAGACTGGGTTAATGTAACATCTGTACACGCAAGGGACATAGGATTTCTTGATGAAATCAAGGACAGCTTCATGGAACAGCTAGTTCAGGAGCCGACAAGAGAAGGAAAAATACTAGACTTAGTCCTTAGTGGTGCTCATGATCTAGTGCAGGGGGTAACGATACGAGGGCCGCTTGATAACAGTGATCATAATATGATCGGTTTTGATATTGGCATTGAAGGAAGTGAAACTAGGAAATCAAGTACGCTAGCGTTTAACTATAGAAAAGGTGATTACGACAAAATGAGAAAATGGTGAAAAAAAGACTGAAAGGAGCAGCTCGCAGAGTAAAAAACTTGCATCAGGCGTGGATGCTGTTTAAAAACACCATCCTGGAGGTTCAGGACAAATATATTCCACGTATTAGAAAAAAGGGAAAAAAGACTAAACGTCAGCCGGCGTGGCTAAACAGTAAGATAAAGGAAATCATTAGAGCCAAAAAACAATCCTTCAGAAAGTGGAGAAGAGAACCAACTGAAAGTAACAGGATAGATCATAAGGAATGCCAAGCCAAATGCAAAGCGGAGATAAGGAGGGCAAAAAAGGACTTTGAGAAGAAATTAGCGTTGGAAGCAAAAATACATAGTAAAAATTTTTTTAGATACATTAAAAGCAGGAAACCGGCCAAAGAGTCGGTTGGGCCGCTGGACGAAAATGGTGTTAAAGGGGCGATCAAGGAGGACAAAGCCGTAGCGGAGAAATTAAATGAATTCTTTGCTTCGGTCTTCACCGAGGAGGATTTGGGGGGGACACCGGTGCCGGAAAGAATATTTGAAGCGGGGGAGTCGGAGAAACTAAACAAATTCTCTGTAACCTTGGAGGATGTAATGGGTCAGTTCAGCAAGCTGAAGAGTAGTAAATCACCGGGACCTGATGGTATTCATCCCAGAGTATTAATAGAACTAAAAAATGAACTTGCGGAGCTACTGTTAGAAATATGCAATCTGTCCCTAAAATCGAGTGTAGTACCGGAAGACTGGAGGGTAGCCAATGTTACTCCGATTTTTAAGAAGGGTTCCAGAGGAGATCCGGGAAATTATAGACCGGTGAGTCTGACGTCGGTGCCGGGCAAGATGGTGGAGGCTATTATTAAGAATAAAATTGCAGAGCATATACAAAAACATGGACTGATGAGACAAAGTCAGCACGGATTTAGTGAAGGGAAGTCTTGCCTCACCAATCTAATGCATTTTTTTGAGGGGGTAAGCAAACATGTGGACAATGGGGAGCCGGTTGATATTGTATATCTGGATTTTCAGAAGGCGTTTGACAAAGTGCCGCACGAAAGACTCCTGAAGAAATTGCAGAGTCATGGAATCGGAGGTAGGGTATTATTATGGATTAAAAACTGGCTGAAAGATAGGAAGCAGAGAGTAGGATTGCGTGGCCAGTATTCTCAGTGGAGGAGGGTAGTTAGTCGGGTCCCGCAGGGGTCTGTGCTGGGTCCGTTGCTTTTTAATGTATTTATAAATGACCTAGAGATGGGAATAACTAGTGAGGTAATTAAATTCGCCGATGACACAAAATTATTCAGGGTCGTCAAGTCGCAGGAGGAATGTGAACGATTACAGGAGGACCTTGCGAGACTGGGAGAATGGGCGTGCAAGTGGCAGATGAAGTTCAATGTTGACAAGTGCAAAGTGATGCATGTGGGTAAGAGGAACCCGAATTATAGCTACGTCTTGCAAGGTTCCGCGTTAGGAGTTACGGATCAAGAAAGGGATCTGGGTGTCGTCGTCGATGATACGCTAAAACCTTCTGCTCAGTGTGCTGCTGCGGCTAGGAAAGCGAATAGAATGTTGGGTGTTATTAGGAAGGGTATGGAGTCCAGGTGTGCGGATGTTATAATGCCGTTGTATCGCTCCATGGTGCGACCGCACCTGGAGTATTGTGTTCAGTACTGGTCTCCGTATCTCAAAAAAGATATAGTAGAATTGGAAAAGGTACAGCGAAGGGCGACGAAAATGATAGTGGGGATGGGACGACTTTCCTATGAAGAGAGGCTGAGAAGGCTAGGGCTTTTCAGCTTGGAGAAGAGACGGCTGAGGGGAGATATGATAGAAGTGTATAAAATAATGAGGGGAATGGATCGGGTGGATGTGAAGCGACTGTTCACGCTATCCAAAAATACTAGGACTAGAGGGCATGAGTTGAAGCTACAGTGTGGTAAATTTAAAACGAATCGGAGAAAATTTTTCTTCACCCAACGTGTAATTAGACTCTGGAATTCGTTGCCGGAGAACGTGGTACGGGCGGTTAGCTTGACGGAGTTTAAAAAGGGGTTAGATAGATTCCTAAAGGACAAGTCCATAGACTGCTATTAAATGGACTTGGAAAAATTCCGCATTTTTAGGTATAACTTGTCTGGAATGTTTTTACGTTTGGGGAGCGTGCCAGGTGCCCTTGACCTGGATTGGCCACTGTCGGTGACAGGATGCTGGGCTAGATGGACCTTTGGTCTTTCCCAGTATGGCACTACTTATGTACTTATGTACTTATGTACAGCCAGTGTAAATCAAACGTTTGCAAGCATGGTAGGCTTTGAGCATCGGAGCCTTAGAGTCTTTGTTTTTGGGAGTTGCTGGAGGGGTGGGGTACTAAGGGAAGAGGCTGACAGTGAACAGTTCTGCTGAGAATGGATAATGTGGGGTGGAAGAGCCGTGGCCTAGCAGGCTTTGATCCTGGCAACCTGGGTTCAGTTCCCACTGCAGTTCCTTGTGACCCTGGACAAGTCACGTAACCCTCCATTGCCCCAGGTACAAAAAAACTTAGATTGTGAGCCCCCTAGGGACAGAGAAAGTACCTGTATATAACGTGTACAGCGCTGCGTACGTCTAGTAGCGCTGTAGAAATGATTGGTAGTAGTAGTAGTAGTGGTCAATCCAGGTCACAAGTACCTGGCAGAAACCCAATTAGTAGCAACATTCCATGCTACCAATCACGGGGCAAGCAGTGGCCTCCCCCATGTCCAGCTCAATAACAGACTATGGACTTTTCCTCCAGGAACTTGTCCAAACCTTTTTTAAACCCAGATACGCTAACCGCTGTTGCCACATCCTCTGGCAGTGAGTTCCAGAGCTTAACTATTCATTGAGGGAAAAAATATTTCCTCCTATTTTAAAGTATTTCTATGTAATTTCATTGAATATCCCCTAGTCTTTGGAATTTTTGGAAGATTGAAAAATCAATTAACTTCTACCCCTTTTACATCACTCAGGATTTTATAGACCTCAGTCATATCCCCCTCAGTCATCTCTTTTCCAAGCTGAAGAGCCCTAACCTCTTTATCCTTTCCTCATATGAGAGGAGTCTTATCCCCTTTATCATTTTGGTTGTTCTTCTTTGAACCTTTTCTGATTCCTCGATATCTTTTTTGAGATATGATGATCAGAACACAATATTCAAGGTAAGGTCTCGCCATGGAGCGACAAAAAGACATTATAATATTCTTGGTCTTATTTTGCATCCCATTCCTAATAATTCCTAGCATCCTGTTTGCTTTTTTTGGCTGCCGCCACCACACACTTGGGCAGAAGATTTCAGGGTATTGTCTACAATGACAATATCTTTTTCTTGAGTGCTGACTCCTAAGGTGGACTCTAGCATTAGGTAATTATGATTCAGATTGTTCTTTTTAAAATACATCACTTTGCATTTGTCCACATTAAATTTCATCTATTTATTAGTTGCATTTGTATCCCACCTTATCCCACCTCTTTGCAGGCTCAAAGTGGCTTACAATGCATCATGAGTAGTGGAAGAATGTTAGTAAATAAACATTTAGTATTGCAGGCATGATGATAATAAAACAAAGTAATAATATACAAGCAGTTATTAAGAGACAGTTCTGAATATAGATGGGCGAGTTGTGCATATTCACATTGGTTGATCTTTGTGGTAGGCTTTATTAAAGAGATGGGTCTTCAGTAATGAGCGGAAGTTCGTTCTTTCGTAAATCTGCCATTTGGATGCCCAGTCTTCCAGTTTCCTAAGGTCTTCCTGCAATTTTTCACAGTCGGCATGTGTTTTGACAACTTTGGATAATTTTGTGTCATCTGCAAATTTAATCACCTCACTTGTCATTCCAATTTCCAGATCAGTTATAAATATCTATATATATAAAACTCACCTTCAACGTTCTATTGGCTTCTGACGTCACTGAAGCCAAGGTTCGTATGTTCGAAGCTCTGAAGCCTCGAAAATCACAGTCTCTGGGCCCCGCCCTCGCGTCAAACGTTATGACGTTGAGGGCAGAGGCGGAGCAATTCACCAACATCGACGACGGGTGGGGGGGGGGGCACAGGAAAGCCTTGCTAGCGCCCGTTTCATTGGCTCCAGAAACGGGCCTTTTTTTACTAGTGTTAAATATCACAGGCCCCAGAACAGATTCCTGCGGCGCTCCACTATTCACCCTCTTCCATTGAGAGAAATGGCCATTTAACCCTACCCTCTGTTTTCTGTCCAGAACATTGCCTCCTATCCCACAACTCTTTAATTTTCTCAGGAGTCTTTTATGAGGAACTTTGTCAAAAGCTTTCCGAAAATCTAGATACACTACATCTGCTGGCTCACCGTTATCCATATGTTTATGCACACCTTCGAAGAAATGAAGCAGATTGGTGAGGCAAGACTTCCCTTAGCTGAACCCATGCCGACTCTATCCCTTTGTTTGTCTACGTGTTCCGTTAGTTTATTCTTTATAATAGTTTCCACTATTTTGCCCATAACTGAAGACAGGCTTACCAGTCTATAATTTCCTGGATTTCCCCTGGAACCTTTTTTAAAAAATCAGTGTTACATTCGCCACCCTCCAATCTTCAGGTACTATGGGTGATTTTAACGACAGGGTACTACTACTACTACTTATCATTTCTATAGCGCTACAAGGCATGCGCAGCACTGTACACCATACACAAAAAAGACAGTCCCTGCTCAAAGAGCTTACAATCTAGATAAGACAGGCAGACAGACAGAACAATTAAGGGTAAGGGAATAAAGAGGTGAGGATAAAAGGACAGGGCAAGTGAGCAGTGGTTAGGAATCAAAAGCAGTGGTAAAGAGGTGGGCTTTAAGTTTGGACTTGAAAACGGCCAAAGAGGGGGCTAGACGTACAGGCTCGGGAAGGTTATAGATCACTACTGTCAGACTTGTGAGCTCTTGTGCCAAGTAGCGCGCCGCTGAGTCTGGTGAAGTGGACCTGGTTCCTCTTGGCGCTGGATAACCCCAGGCTTCACGTGCGATGACTGCCGTTCCCCAGAGGTTGAGCCCCCAGGTGCAGGTGGCCTGCAGGACTTAAGAGATGAGGCTGGAAGAGGGGTATCGAAAGGATCAGCCAGGCAGGCAGCAGGCCAAAGAGTATTCCATGTACAGGCAATGGGACGAGGTGAGCGCAGCGTATACAGCACTTAACTGTAGCAGTGCTGCTGCCACATTGCCTCCTGATTCCGATCTTCACCGCCCCCCCCCCCCCCCCCATGCCACTGGATAGCTGAGAAAGCATTTGAGCGCTTCATCTTAGTCAGGCTAGGATTATCAGTTTTTCTACAAACCTTAACTGGACACCCATCAGTTGGGGGAGGGGGAGGAGGGTATTAGTATAGGGGTATATTCTATAAATATAACTCTTATGAATGTGGCATAGTATTTTAATAATTAAATAACATTGAATTAAGCCAGTCTATAGCATTCATTATCCCTCCCATGCCCAGCACTCATATTCTCCCTCCCAGTTCCCATCACCCACATCCCTCCTAGTTCTCAGCCAGTCTCCATCACTCACTCTGTTTCCCTCCCGGGTATGTATTCACTCTCACTCTCTCTGTCTGTCCTTTAGCCCCAAGCACTCCTCTCACACTCCCCATCACTTACTCTTTCTTGGTGCATTTTCTTCTGGCAGAAAAAGTGCCTGTACTCTTAATGCAAGGCCATCCTTCAGTTGTGGGGGTGATCACTGAGGGACTTGCTCCAACATAGCCAGGCCCCTTGCAACTCACCACAGAATCTATGAAAAGGCAGAATTGGTGTTAAGAATCCGGGCTTTTTCATTAATACTTGGGAGACTATGGTTCAATTTTAGCAGGCTATGGAAAAGGTGCCGGTTACTCAGTACCCCCAAGTTGCCCCTGAAAAAAAGCCCTGCTCTTTCTTCCCTAGACAGTTGCATCATGCGCTCTCTCCATTCCTGGCTAATCCTGAACATTCTCTTCTTGCCAGTCCTCTCTCTCTCTCTTCCTCGCTGGCAGTCCTGAACACTCACTTTCTCCCCAGATTGTTCCCATCACATACTCTCTCTCTCTCTCTCTCTCTGGCCAGTCCTCATCATTCTATCTCGTTCCCTAGCCAGTGCCCGCACTCACTCTCCTTCCCAGTCCCCACTGTAATACCCCCTCAGGAGCATACCTGAGTTTGGGGGGCTAACCTGACATGAGCCCCCCCCCCGGGGCCAGCTCCAACAATCCTTTATCCTTTTACAGTGGGGGAAATAAGTATTTGATCCCTTGCTGATTTTGTAAGTTTGCCCACTGACAAAGACATGAGCAGCCCATAATTGAAGGGTAGGTTATTGGTAACAGTGAGAGATAGCACATCACAAATTAAATCCGGAAAATCACATTGTGGAAAGTATATGAATTTATTTGCATTCTGCAGAGGGAAATAAGTATTTGATCCCCCACCAACCAGTAAGAGATCTGGCCCCTACAGACCAGGTAGATGCTCCAAATCAATTCGTTACCTGCATGACAGACAGCTGTCGGCAATGGTCACCTGTATGAAAGACACCTGTCCACAGACTCAGTGAATCAGTCAGACTCTAACCTCTACAAAATGGCCAAGAGCAAGGAGCTGTCTAAGGATGTCAGGGACAAGATCATACACCTGCACAAGGCTGGAATGGGCTACAAAACCATCAGTAAGACGCTGGGCGAGAAGGAGACAACTGTTGGTGCCATAGTAAGAAAATGGAAGAAGTACAAAATGACTGTCAATCGACAAAGATCTGGGGCTCCACGCAAAATCTCACCTCGTGGGGTATCCTTGATCATGAGGAAGGTTAGAAATCAGCCTACAACTACAAGGGGGGAACTTGTCAATGATCTCAAGGCAGCTGGGACCACTGTCACCACGAAAACCATTGGTAACACATTACGACATAACGGATTGCAATCCTGCAGTGCCCGCAAGGTCCCCCTGCTCCGGAAGGCACATGTGACGGCCCGTCTGAAGTTTGCCAGTGAACACCTGGATGATGCCGAGAGTGATTGGGAGAAGGTGCTGTGGTCAGATGAGACAAAAATTGAGCTCTTTGGCATGAACTCAACTCGCCGTGTTTGGAGGAAGAGAAATGCTGCCTATGACCCAAAGAACACCGTCCCCACTGTCAAGCATGGAGGTGGAAATGTTATGTTTTGGGGGTGTTTCTCTGCTAAGGGCACAGGACTACTTCACCGCATCAATGGGAGAATGGATGGGGCCATGTACCGTACAATTCTGAGTGACAACCTCCTTCCCTCCGCCAGGGCCTTAAAAATGGGTCGTGGCTGGGTCTTCCAGCACGACAATGACCCAAAACATACAGCCAAGGCAACAAAGGAGTGGCTCAGGAAGAAGCACATTAGGGTCATGGAGTGGCCTAGCCAGTCACCAGACCTTAATCCCATTGAAAACTTATGGAGGGAGCTGAAGCTGCGAGTTGCCAAGCGACAGCCCAGAACTCTTAATGATTTAGAGATGATCTGCAAAGAGGAGTGGACCAAAATTCCTCCTGACATGTGTGCAAACCTCATCATCAACTACAGAAGACGTCTGACCGCTGTGCTTGCCAACAAGGGTTTTGCCACCAAGTATTAGGTCTTGTTTGCCAGAGGGATTAAATACTTATTTCCCTCTGCAGAATGCAAATAAATTCATATACTTTCCACAATGTGATTTTCCGGATTTAATTTGTGATGTGCTATCTCTCACTGTTACCAATAACCTACCCTTCAATTATGGGCTGCTCATGTCTTTGTCAGTGGGCAAACTTACAAAATCAGCAAGGGATCAAATACTTATTTCCCCCACTGTATATATTTTACAAGCTTAAATACTTGAACAAGAAAAGCAGATTAATTTGGTTTACAAAGAAAATTTTCTCACAAGAAATTTAAAAGAAAATAGACATCTTGTCTTAGACCACCATAATGGGGGGAGTATGCCGATAACTCAGGAGAAAAGCTTTTCAAAAATAGTAAATAATAAGTAAAGCTTAACGGATATTACCACTGTAAATCTTCATTACTTTCCCTAAAGTTAATACAAGTTGGCTTCAAACAGCCTTCATAATATTCTTTTGTGCAATAAATTGTTTTAAATGATCTGGTACAAAGAAAACATATTTTACAGCCAAATATTTTACAATGCATTTACACGGATAGTTTAGATTGAAAGAGGCACCCAATGACAAAACTGCTGGTCGTAAAAGCAAAAATTCCTTTCTTTTTATTTGTGTAGCTTTAGTAACGTCTGGGAAAACCCAGATTTTTCCCCCATAAAAGGGATTTTGTAAGTTTCTTAGAGCCAGTTTTCTCACTAGCTCCAAGTCCTGTTGAAACACAAAAGATACCAAAAGGGTTTGTCTATTAGTTTCGGAGGTCAAGGAGGTTTCCAAAAGGTCTGATACATTTAAGTCACCTTGCGGAATCTGTAATTCATCATTTAATCTTTTAGATGGTAAGTAGTAAATTTTACTCAAAGGTGGAATATTATCAGAGGTAAACTTTAAATTTTCCATCAAAAATCTTTTAAAGATGTCCATGGGTGAGTACACTGATATCCTAGGAAAATTTAACAATCGAAGATTCAATCTTTGATTGAAGTTTTCAAAGTATTCAAGTCTATTATGAATCAGTGTATTGTCCTGTATCAGCTTAACAGTTGTTTCTTTCATTTTGGTGGAATCAGTATTCAAAAAATTTATTTGCTCATTGACCTCACTTTTCATTGTAGTAAATGCAGTATTTAAAGTCTGTACCTTTTCAGTCAGTAAATCAATCTTGCTAGTTGAAGTCCTCATCGTATTATCCAGACGCTGGAGCACCTCCCATATCGTCTCCAGCGTTACCTTTGCCTTCGAGGCCTTAGATGGAATTGGACTCTCCTGAGAAGCAATTATGCCCTCTGGCTCCGATGGCAGGGAAGCCCCGGCAAACAGACCGACTTTCTGGCCCAACGGTGTAGCGCTTACACCGACTTCCGGTATCAGCGTTCCACCCTCGAAGTCGAGCGTCGCCGGTTGCAAAGGTGGGAAAATATTTGGAGGGGACAACGACGTGTCTAAACCCAAGATTTCGGCGTCTCCTAACACCGTAATATCAGCAGGACCTCCAATCTGTGCAGTGGAATGTCGCGTCAGGAACTGGTCAAGCTTCTGCTGGAAGGGCGTTGATGTTAGCGCCGACTGGGCCGCCGGTCTAACGGTCCCCTTTCTCTTGGTATGCGGCATCACGAAGGTAAGAGAAAAAGGAAAAAATCTTTGAAGAAATTTAAAAAAAAAACCCCAAGAGTAATTTCAATCTCCAGCAGCGTTGAACTAGTCACCGATGCAGACAGGTGGTACCGCCGCCATCTTGCTCCGCCCCCTTCCTCCAACAATCCTTTATATATATGCACCTGGTACTTCCACCCAAAGAAAAAGGGACTTACCCCAGGACTCTATATATGGCGCCTTAATTTCCATGCAGAAATTGAAGCGTGTTCTATAACAATGCACATAACTTAATTGGTTAGCTAATCAGCGCTGTTAATTGGACATTAACAAACAATTATCAGCTCTAATTGCCGTTTAAGATTTACGGGCACAACTCGCTAATTATATTCTGAAAATGTTGTGTGTGTAAATTAAGTTGCATAGTTAAAAAGGGGGCATGGCCATGGGTGGGGTGTGGGCATTCCTAAAATCTATGTGCGTTAGAATACACCCGCTCTGTGCTTCATTTAGGCGTCAGGATTTACGCCAAGTTAAACACAGTGTAAATGGCTGCAACCAAATTTGGTCGCTTGGAGAGGCGCTGGGAGTATTCTATATACCGTGCGGAAATTTAAGCCTATTCTATAAAATTAAAGCATACTTTAGAGAATATGCCTAGGCGTGTATTTTTTTTTTTTTACCGCACAGATTTTTCAGGTACTATATATATAGAATCTAGCCCTTAATGGGCAAGATTTCCCTCCCTTTCTCTCAGGAAATTACCCCCAAACCTATGTGAATTCAACTCTCTTGAAATCTCTTCCGCCTCTCTCATCTGTCTTCCGCCCTCACTGACAGCTTCAACAGATCTCTGAGCAAAGAAAAACTTTCTCTGATATTTTCCCTCTTCAGAACACTCCTCCCCCTCCTCCATAGCACCAGTTGTCATGGAGAAGGGAAATTGATGTATTTTCTGACAGCCTGTTCTAATCACACACATATATCATTGTCAAAAACAGACAGAGAAAATTTCACAGATAAAAATGCCAGTCTGATTAACACACAAATTATATTCCAGCAAAACCCAGTTTATAAATGGGTTACATCACAATACTCTCTGTGGCTGGCTGTAGGAGCAAACGTACACCTCTGCAAAAGCACAGCAGAACACTCAGAGGGAGTGGGGAGATAATTCTTGTCATGACCTGGTCTGGGGCCAGTCACTCAGGATCTTACTTTTTGCTTTCAACTTCCTGCATTCTGCTTCTTTTCTCAATTGAGGGTGATCAAGTCAGAGACACAGACAGGAGATGAGTTGACTGTCAGCAGTGGTGGCTGTGATGAAAGTCGGTCCTGGGTGGCTAGGCCGTGGGGCAGGTCAGCGAGTTGGTTCTGCACTTGACAGCAGGGGAAGGATGTAGGGCCTCATTAACCTTGTATCATATGGTACTGAGTGGAATTCGGGAACCTCAGCCAGGAGGGTGCGAGGGGAGCAATGAGGAAGGGAGGAGGCAGGAACAGTGGTTAAATTTGCTTGGGAAAGGAATAATCAGAAGCACGTGGAAGCTCCACAAGTCAGTTCTCCGGTGACTGAGTGGCTTCTCTCCTTCTCTTCTTCAGATCACGGTTGGGATGGGTGACTGGCTACTACTACTACTATTTAGCATTTCTATAGCGCTATAAAACGTACGCAGTGCTGCACAAACATAGAAGAAAGACAATCCCTGCTCAAAGAGCTTATAATCTAATAGACAAAAATAAAGCAAGCAAATCAATTAATGTGGGTGAGTGGTTACAAGTCAAAAGCAATGTTAAAGAGGTGGGCTTTCAATCTAGATTTAAAGGTGGCCAAGGATGGGGCAAGACGTAGGGGCTCAGGAAGTCTATTCCAGGTGTAGGGTGCAGCGAGACAGAAGGAGCGAAGTCTGGAGTTGGCAGTAGTGGAGAAGGGAACAGGCTATGGTGGGTTAGGTGCGATGGTCAGGTAGACCAATGCAGTGTTATTTGCAAGTGCTGCAATCAGGGGATGAGGCGGGGTGCCTCAGTGAGCTGGACTCTGAAGTTACATAGGAACTAGCAGCAGGCATGGATTGCAACAGTGAGCTGGTGCTGGCAAAATGGTGCACAAGAAAAAAGCATGTACCAGTGGGTAGTCTTGACTTTTTGCAGGACTCACTCAATGGTAGCTATGTCCCTGCTTCCAGAGCTGGTTCATGCCATTGCTGTAATGCAGTAGGAGGGCAGAGCTTGTGTACCTTTGGCCCTTATTCCCACATTTACTGGTAAAAGGAAGAAGTGATACAGTAATGACACTTGGAAGGAGGCAGGCCTGTCTTCACCTTTGCCCTGTGCGTCACTGCTGCCACTCCCGCACTCCTCTATGTGTGTGTGTGTGTGCCCCTAAGAGGAGGGCAAAAAAAAGAGATAGACACCTGACCCTGGAGGACTGCCTGCTGCATCTGAGAAGGGAGAGAGAGCTATTCCAGAAGCTGTGGCAAATGGAGGGAGAGAAACAGCAGGTGCCACAGCTGCTGAAAGGAAGTGGGGAAATTATGAACTTATCCTGCTGGGAGGATTAAGTGCTAAAAGCGTGAGGGAGTGGGCAGATAGGGAGATACCAGTGCTGGTGGCACACGTTGTGGGGATGAGAGGTGCAGAGAGAGAGAGTAGTGGCACAAGGTGGCAGGTTGTGCTTTATAAACACTGGTAAAACAAAGCTTGAGAGAAAGATGGTACAAGATGGAGAGTTTCAGACAGACAGACTGGTGAGAGTATGCTTTGTCACATGCAGGTCACATTTGGGGAAAAAAAATCTCTTGGCTGTTCTTCAGCCCCTTTGGATGCATTTAAACATTAGTGAAGACCACCAGAATAGTAACATAGTAACATAGTAGATGACGGCAGAAAAAGACCTGCACGGTCCATCCAGTCTGCCCAAGAAGATAAATTCATATGTGCTACTTTTTTTATTTGTACTGTCCTCTTCAGTGCACAGACCGTATAAGTCTGGCCAGCCCTATCCCCGCCTCCCAACCACCAAAGAGTTAACATGAACTGGCGTCCAGTGGTAGCTAAGCTCAGCTCTAAACACCCTGGAGTAAAGGGGCAGTAATTCTGTTGTTTGCTAGGTACTACCATCTCTTCTATACCTGTGCACTGTAGCAGGGAAAGGGAACAGTCCTTTAAAAAAAAAAAAAAAAAAGCTGCAGTATTCACTGTTCATGAAATGTTCTCTGCTACGTACATTTGGCAAATGTACTTTGGCGCCTCTGAGACAGCAGCATATGAAATATCAATAAAGCAGTGGCGCGTAGGCTTGGTTTGGTTGAAAGAACTAGGCCTTCCTTGCTATAAATTGAGAAGCCCAGAAGGTTTGGTCTATTGTGTTAGGATTGTAGGGATGCAAATTCAGGACTCTCCTCTGCCATGAACACATCATTTACAGGCCAATGTTATAAATGGGCAGGGCTTTTTTTTTGAGGAGGTACTGAGTACCGGCACGTTTTCCATTGTCTGCTAAAATTGACCCACAGAACCCAAGTTCTAATGATAGAGCTCAGGCTCTACACACCAATTCTGTCTTGTCATCAATTCTATGACTAGGTGCAGGGGGGCCTGGCTGTTATGGGGTGGGTCCCTCAGTGATCACCTCACTCCTGAAGGGTGGCCTAGCGTTTGAGTACTGGCACCTTTTTTGCTAGAAAAAGCACACACTCCGTTTCCAGGGCTTCCTTTCCATTTATTTCTTTACTTTCCACCTTTCTTCTTCATTTCTTGCCCTACCTCTGTAAGTAAAAGCTGGGTCCTCCGCAGACTTGACTGTCCAGTGGATCCAGCTTCTGCCTATTTTCTACATCCATGCACAGTTTTTCTCCTCTCTTCCTTTCCCCTCATCTCATCTCCTTCCTCACTCTACCCTCGCCTCCATCCATGTCCAGCATTTCTTCTCTCTCCCTTCCCTCTCCTCCATCCACCCATGTCTAGCAGCCCTCCTCTTCCCTGCCCTCCCCTCCATCCATCCATGTCCAGCGACTCTCCTGTCCCCCTGCCATCGACCTATGTCCAGCAACCCCCCCGTCTCCCCTGCCATCCACCCATGTCCAGCGACCCTTCTGTCCCCCCTGCCATCCACCCATGTCCAGCGATTCTCTTCCCTCCCCTGCCTTCCCCTCTCCCATGGCCAGCGATTTACCTCCCTCCCCTCTCCCATGTCCAGCGATTCTCCTCCCTCCCCTGCCATCCCCTCTCCCATGTCCAGCGATTCTCCTCCCTCCCCTGCCATCCCCTCTCCCATGGTCAGCGATTCTCCTCCCTCCCCCTCCCATGTCCAGTGATTCTCCTCCCTCCCTCCCCTCTCCCATGTCCAGCGATTCTCCTCCCTCCCTTCTCCCATGTCCAGCGATTCTCCTCCCTCCCCTGCCATCCCCTCTCCCATGTCAAACTTCCACTCCACTCTACCGACGAAGTCGCAGGCAGCGGTGAACTGGTGGGTGGCGCTAGTAAAAGCAGCAAGCTCAACTCCGTCCTCCTTCTCTTCCCAAGCCCTGCACTCTCAGCGTCCCGCCTGCCCTTGCGGAAAGGAAATGACATCAGAGGAAGGTGGGACGCAGAGAGGGCTGCCCTCTCAGCGTCCCGCCTTCCTCTGATGTCATATACTTTCCTCGAGGGCGGGCGGGACGCTGAGAGGGCAGGGAAGCGAAGGACGACGGAGTCGAGCTTACTGCTTTTACTAGCGCCGCCCACCAGTTCACCGCTGCGACTTCGTTAGAGTGAGTGGAAGTTTGACATGGGAGAGGGGAGGGCAGGGGAGGGAGGAGAATCGCTGGAGAGGGGAGGGCAGGGGAGGGAGGAGAATCGCTGGACATGGGCGAGGGGACATTAGTAAATACTGAGTGAACCAGGGGGAGCTGCTGGACCTCTGAAAAAAGATGCCAGTACGCTGTACCGTTGCGTACTGGCACAAAAAAAGCACTGGTGACTACCATCTTGGAGGCTGTGTGTCCCTGTGATCCCAAATGGTGCCTGCTGGGATGGGGGAATCGAAGAGGACATAAATGGCAAAAGACTTTGTTTTGCGGCTGCAGAGTCAGTGATAGCGGCCCATTGGAAGTAGGCTACCGGGCCTTCCACTTCCATGAGGCTGGTGAAAGTTTGTTTGTTGGGGGAATTAGAAAAAATAACTGACCGCCGGTTGGGGAGGTTTGATCCTAAGATGACCGAATGGGTTAAACTGGATCATTTATTGGGTACTGTTTAAGGGGAAAGAGGGGTTTCATGGGGGGGGGGGGGGGGTCTGGGAGGGTAAGGGGGGTTAATGAGGGAAGGACAAGTATTATCTGATTATTACTGTGTTTTGTTTAAAGAGGGGATTTGACAAGATGATACTGGTTTGCAACCTATTCTTATGCATTGATGTAACCTCAAAATTTTAATAAACATTTATTGTAAAAAAAAAAAAAAAGTAAATACATAAAAGGGAATCTATATGAATACCGGTAAAAAATTTAAAAAAATTACATTAAAAATATTTGAATGAATGACATTACAAATATGGGGAGAGTGACTAATGAATATAGCAAATTAAATGTATATATATTTTACAAAGCCACGCTAATGGCTGCTGTCACGTTTGTGACAGTTTCCTTGTCTGTGCTCACCTCGCCCTTTGGTGGCCAGAACCGGTGGCTGCTATGAACTGTCACACGTTCCAGACTTCAGCCCAGTCCGGTCCGGATCTTCCAGGCTGCCAGACTTGCTTTTCTTGTTTGTGCCTGAACAGCACCCGTAGCTGCCTGGTGATTGCTATAGCTGAATCTCAGCTGTTGCTGGGCTTATTAGCCATTTGGAAACTCTCTGCTTTGCCTTTGCATCGCCTAAGGCCCTGGTTTGTTGGTGCTTGCTGCACTTCTGCCTAGTCCAGTTTATAGTCTGTATTCTTTCCTGATTCTAGTTTAGTCTTTGTGTAGCTTCTTGTACTTTATTGCTTGTTTCCCAGTCTTGTTTCTTGTTTGTATGTCTTTGTCTAGTTCTAGGTTGTCTGTGTTTCTTGTTCAGTGGCTGCCTGGCAGCTTTCAGTTCTGTCTCTTATCTATCATTGTTTTTTCCCCTGTTTCAGTGGCTGCTTGCAGCTTTCAGTTCTGTCTCTTGTCTATCTGTGTGTGTTCCCTGTTTCAGTGGCTGCTTGCAACTTTCAGTTCTGTCCCTTGTCTGTCTGAGAGTCCTAGTCTAGTATTCTGCCTAGCCTCCCTGTGTATTCTAGACCCTGTGCGTATCCGGCTGGTTTCTAGTTCCTGCCCTGTCCAGCAAGTCCTGCCGGCCACCTGCACTCAGGGGCTCAACTCCTGAGGAACGGTGGTCAAGTGCAGGTGAAGTCTAGCTGGCCCTGTCAGAGTTCTGCCTTATCCCTGTGTGGGGTGGTTTTGCCTGCCACTGCCACTCCTCGGCAGTGGCCCAAGGGCTCACAACCTAGTGTTTCCGCGAGAAGCATGACAGCTGCTGGTGTGGTAATGCCGACACAGCCCATTCAAAGTGGGCTTACGAAGCAGAAATTGTGCCAGCTTGCAGGTGCTCTGGAGCTGATGTCAATGTCCATGTCTAGATTATTCAAGTACCCAAATGGTTTAATGTATTTTATAATCTATGACTACATGCAAACTGTGCCCATGCTTCGCCTAAACTCCAGCCCTGGCAAAGGCAGAATTAGAAAAGGTACAGAGAAGGACGACTTCCCTATAAGGAAATGCTAAGGAGGCTAGACTCTTCAGCTTGGAGAAGAGACAGCTGAGGGGAGATATGGCAGAGGTCTAAGACTCTATAGCATACTGAGTGGAGAGTAATGGGTAGACGTGAATTGCTTGTTCACTCTTTTCAAAAATACAAGGACTAGAGGGCACACAATGAAGCTACTAAGTAGTAAATTTAGAACAAATTAGAGAATATATTTCTTCTTTCAATGTGTAATTAAACTCTGGAATTTGTTGCCAGAGAATGTGGTAAAGGCAGTTAGCTTAGCAGGGTTAAAAAAAAGGTTTGTATCATCTCCTAAATGAAAAGTCCAAATCATTATTAAGATGCACTTGGCAAAATCCACTGCAGCGTAAAATCAGTTTTACTTTTTTTTGTATATTGTCAGGCGCTTGTGACCTGGATTGGCCACTGCTGGAAACAGGATACTGGACTTGATGGACCTTTGGTCTGTCCCAGTGTGGCAATACTGATATGTCATAGTGCATACTTTCACTCCAGTTGGTATTTTATAGATGCCATTTATGCATGAATGTGGCTCACAAAAAAAGACTTTATAAAATTAACTTCAGAATGGGGAAAAAGCCTCAGTAGATCAAGTCCTTAATTTCCTTGTGCTCCCATTTGTCAGTTTGAATTGTGTAGAGATCAGGTCTTCGGAGTCCTACACAGGATTTCCAGCTCAGAGATATCTGGACTCAATGCTAAAGCATTTAAGTTCTAAAAACTGTGCAAGACATTAGGATCTGGTATGAATGAAGGACACCATGTAAATCCAGATTATTGTTAAATATAAAGACAACACAGCTGCCCCAGAATTTATAAGCCTTTCCCTCAGTGAGCTATGCCCTTGTATAAATCTGTCTTATGTTACAGCATAAACAGAGGCAACAGAAATTTCATTAAAATTCCATAACCTTATATATGTGTGAGAGAGATTTATAAAGTTCTTGTGAATTATTATACCACAGTTATCATTATAAATAACATGTTATCACTTTTAATGTACTAATGTTTACAGAAATCATTTGATATATACTGTGTAGTTTAACCATTCTGCTTATTAATTGTGTCATGGAAGGATTCCTTTTTAAGGATTTTACATTTTTTTTTAATGGAATACATTTAGCGACATTAATGGTATGCATGTGCTCTTTGCCTAGGTTATAAAAATTTTGGAGAAACATGACCCTTTTAAGAACTCCCAAGCAAAGCATGGTGCGATCCCTCCAGATGAGGCCAGTGCGGTGCAGAATTATGTGGAGCACATGCTCTTTCTTTTAATCGAAGAACAGGCCAAGGATGCTGCGATGGGGCCAATCTTGGAATTTGTTGTTTCGGAAAACGTCATGGAAAAACTTTTCCTCTGGAGCCTGAGGCGGGAGTTCACAGATGACACAAAAGTGGAGCAGCTGAAGATGTATGAGATGCTGGTCACTCAGTCCCATCAGCCTCTACTGCACCACAAGCCCATCCTGAAACCCCTTATGATGCTGTTGAGTTCCTGTTCGGGCACCACCACTTCCTCTGTAGAAACATGCTTGGTGGTCCTGCTGAATCAGCTGTGTTCCATCCTTGCCACAGATCCATCAATCTTGGAACTCTTTTTCCATGCTAGTGAGGACCAGGGAGCTGCCAACTTCCTCATTTTCTCCCTCTTAATTCCTTTTATCCATAGAGAAGGCACTGTGGGTCAGCAAGCCAGAGATGCTCTGCTCTTTATCATGTCACTATCTGCCGAGAACAATGTTGTTGCAAATCACATAGTGGAAAGCACCTATTTTTGTCCGGTAAGTTTTTTTTATATGATGTGTGTGATGTTTTGATTCCCTAATGTTTTAAATGTTTAGATGACTTTTCTTGGCTACTTTGTTAGCAGATTTTTGTTTCCTGATAATGTTTCATTGCAACATTAGTGTAGTGTGTTAGCAAGCAGTGGCATAGCTAGGTGACTGATTTTGAGTGGGCTTGAGCCCAAAGTGGGTGGGTACAAAATTTTCTCCCCACTCTCTCTGCTCTCTCCCTGGTGTCCTACACCCCACTCCCACGTCTGGTGCAAGATATAAATACCTGAGACTGCGGGAATCCTAAGCGCCAGCAGCTGAACACCTCCTTCTCTCCCCCTCAGTCTGGTGGTCAGAACTTTACATGCTCTGCAGCCGGCAGCAATGTCCCCAAGCTGCTTCTGCTGCCACTACCCCTTCAACTCTGCCTCCTGCACACATGCAAGTGGAGGGGGAGGGGTGGCAGCTTGGGGACACTGCTACCAGCTGCAGAGCTTGTGGTGGTGGTGGTGGGGGGGAGGTCTTCATCTGGCAAGGCTTGGGGATCCCCACCAGCCACAGCAAGGGAGATGGCTGAATTTGGGTGGGCCCCAGCCCACCAGGTATGGCCACGGCTACACTGTTACAAGAAATGATTTATTTGGGGAATATTGCTCTAAAGCACTCGCTACTGTTTATAATTTAAGAGCAGGCGCTGTATTTATAAGTTTTAGGATATTAATTTCTCCACCAATCACCAAAGGTGATAATTGCAATAAATTAAATAAATTAAGTATATATCTCTGTTGAAATGCAGTATTCTGTACTGCAAGATTTGAAAGCATGTACTCAGAGCATGGCACTAAGTTTAAAAGTGTCCATGCGCTATCAGTATAACCTTAACAGATACCATATACTCTGAACACAAAGAGACTATATTTTTAGCTTCAGAAAAGGTTTATTTTAAAATACAATTACAAACGAGAGTTAAGAGATCTTTACAGATAATCTGTACTTAAGTAAGGTAAAGTAGAGGGTCTAGATCAAAAGTTATGTTACTTACAAGTCCTTGTTACATAGTATGAACAGCATGAGGTAAGCACATGTTTGCAGAAGAGGTCCTCATAGCAGGCAGGTGGGCTACAGGTCCTAGGAAGAGAGAATCTGTAGAGAAGAATCTGTTTTGCAGTTGAAGGGAAGCATCTGCTTGTCTGAAGCAGCTTCTATCTTTTATACTCTTGCAAGCTGCAGGAAGACATGCCATGTGAATCTCTGTCTTGGTTTCCTGGTTTGCACATAACCCGGAGTAGTTGCAAAGCATTGTGGTATTTTGGTCTCATGTCTTATGACATCACAAGACTTGCTGTCTGGATTTTGCTGACAAATGGTTTATTGTAGTGCAGGGTTTTCCCTGCTTGAATTTCTGTGATAAGATTTGTCTGGGGCGGCCAGCAGGTGTCCTTTGTTTTTAGTAGCTGTATTTCACACCTTTCCCACCTGCCTGTCTCCTTGCCTCTACTGGATACCTTTGATATTTGTTGTGTTGATCAGCCAGGCTTTTTGATCAGAGGAAGAGAGTCAATTTAACCTTGAGGCAGTCTCTTACTTGAGAAGTCTTTTGTTAAAAGGGGGAGGTGAGGTCAGCAGTACCTTTTGTCTTTTAAATGTCTTTTAAATGTTCCCCAAAGGGAGGGGGAAGAGGGCTTTGGAATGAAAGCCAGTTGCATCTTCAAATATATTTTTAAAGCTGTATTTCTGAATTGCTATATATGATTCCGGACAAAATATCATGCTACATATTTCAATAATAAACTGATACCATTACACACCACTGTTTGCAACTATCAAACGGCAACTATGAGTAGGAAAATGTTGAGATGGTAAGTTATGCCCCTTATCCCTGGAAGTGTCATTTAGTTTAGTTTCCTTACACAGAGGCTGCATTAGGAAACATTTTTACACAGATTTTATAAATGGCCTGGATGATAAGGTCTCTCACAGCAGTCTGTGACTCACTGTCTATTTCACCTGTAAAAACAGTGCCTTCACAATATGGTAACTTACACAGTAATGGTTCCTGACGTTGGATGCAGGGACAGTATTGTGTGTCCCTAGAACTCACGTTGAACTGCAGTTTTATTGCTGAAGAGCGTTACAGATCCATACGCATGCTACAGTCCAAGATAGATTGTAGTGTTTCAAATTTTGTGGAGCACATGGCTTTCCCATGTCTGAAATCCTAATTTTTTTGTAGTTCCATAAAATATTTTCTGTTTCTTTACAACCATCTTTCCCCCAGAAAGGGACCCAAAGTAGTTTACGTCATCATTTACTATAAAGCAATACATCAATGTAATCTTCTAATATAATAAAACGCACCGTGAGCGTTCTGAAGACAACGTTCTGAAGTCACTCAAACACTCCCTGGCTGTAGGGTTCGTGGATTCATGGTGTGAAGCCAGCCAGCCGTCTCTGCCCCGCCCTCGCGTCAAACGTCATGACGTCGAGGGTGGAAAAAAACCCAAACAATTCCGGCAGCGCAGCGTCAGGGAAGGAGGCGGCGCTCCCGACGTCTCTAGCCTTCCCTTCGCTGTGTTCCGCCTTCTTCTGACGTCAAGGATGACGTCAGAAGAAGGCGGAACACAGCGAAGGGAAGGCTAGACGTCGGGAGCGCCGCCTCCTTCCCTGACGCTGCGCTGCCGGAACCGCCACGGAGGTAAATTTAAAAAGAAGAAAAAAAAAAGGGATGTTGGGGGGA
Source organism: Microcaecilia unicolor (assembly GCF_901765095.1). NCBI lineage: Eukaryota > Metazoa > Chordata > Amphibia > Gymnophiona > Siphonopidae > Microcaecilia > Microcaecilia unicolor. Next base: position 615,102,470 of record NC_044032.1, on the reverse strand, counting down.
GAGAAGAGGGTGGGCAGTAAAGTTGAACAATGGGAGCGGGAGGGCAGGGGAGAAATGACAGCATGGATGCGAAGGGGGGGGCATGGATGCGAAGGGGGGGAAGAAGAGGGCGGGCCAGGCTGGGACATGGGAGAGAGAGGAGCATGGATGCGAGGGGGGGTCATGGAAGGGAGAGAGGGGACTTGCTGGAAAAGGATGAATGGAGGGGGCAGGGGACAGAGGAGCATGGATGGGCATGGATTGGGAGGGCAGGGCTCAGGGAGAGAGGGGAATTGCTGGAAAGGGATGAATGGAGGGGGCAGGGGACAGAGGAGCATGGATGGGCATGGATTGGGAGGGCAGGGCTCAGGGAGAGAGGGGAATTGCTGGATAGGGATGAATGGAGGGGACAGATGGGCATGGATGGATATGGATTGCAGGACAGGGCTCAGGGAGAGAGGGGAATTGCTGGATAGGGATGAATGGAGGGGGCAGGTGACAGAGGAGCATGGATGGGCATGGATTGGGAGGGCAGAGCTCAGGGAGAGAGGGGAATTGCTGGAAAAGGATGAATGGAGGGGGCAGGGGACAGATGGGCATGGATTGGGAGGGCAGGGCTCACACTCTCTCTCTCATATACAATGTCTTTCTGACTCACTCTCACACACTCTGTCTCACACTGTATCACATTCACTCTCTATGTGCCACACAGTCACTCACACACTCGCTTGGTCTCATACACTCACTCTCACAGAGAATCTGTGTCTCGCACACACACACACACTCTCTCTCTCTCACACTGTGTCTCACATACACACTTGCACACACTCTCATTCTCACACACACACTCTCTCACAAACACACTCACACCCAGACTCACTCTCTCTCTCTCACACACACACTCACACTTTCACTCTGACTCTCAAACAGTCACTCTCACATACACTCTCCCAAACATACACACTCTGAGGAAAACCTTGCTAGCGCCCGTTTCATTTGTGTCAGAAACGGGCCTTTTTTACTAGTATAGAATAAACCATACAGTAATAATTCCACATTCCCAACTCTTACTAGGGAGTGCATTTCAACAACTGCAAACAATAACACTGCCTGCCAGCAATGCAATAAAATCATTTCAGTATACTATAGTATAATCAAATGTAACTCCTTGTGTTAGTAGTACACTAACTCCTTTCCATGCCCTCACTATCCTGAAGGGGTAGAAACAAACACACAAATTCCATATGTTCCATCAAGGACTTTTCAGTCACAATGTGATAAACTTGTAACTATTCTTTATCCTTCTCAGGCATGTTTGGCACTTGGCTTTTTCGTGTCTAGTCCTTATGGAATTCCAGTCCTTGGCTGTTGCAGGTGGAGTCCAGTCCTCATGTTCAAAAATTAAGGGGTCTTTTACTACAGACGTTGACACAGGTTTTAGTGCATGGTAACCGTTAGCACGAAACTGCGCTAATGACTACTGTGCACCCAAACAGCGAGTGCGATAACAATTCTGTGCTACATGGAGGGGCATAATCGAACGGGGACGACCATCTCTAAGGGCGTCCATCTCTAAGGACATTCCGCCGAAGGGGCGGGGAAACCCTTATTATCGATAATACGGTCGGGGACGCCCAAATCTCAACATTTAGGCCGATCTTAGAGATGGTCGACCTAAATGTTGAGATCGTCAACCTTAGAGATGGCCGTCCCTGGTTTTTGGCGATAATGGAAACCGAGGACGCCCATCTCAAAAACGACCATTTGGTCGTAGGAGGAGCCAGCATTCGTAGTGCACTGGTCCCCCGACATACCAGGACACCAACCGGGCACCCAAAGGTGCACTTCAGTGGACTTCAGAAAAAGGTCCCAGGTGCATAGCTCCTTTACCTTGGGTGCTGAGCCCAACAACCCCCCCCCAAAAAAATAAATACTCCCCACAACTGTACACCACTACCATAGCCCTTAGGGATGAAGGGGGGCACCTACATGTGGGTACAGTAGGTTTTGGGTGGGTTTTGGAGGGCTCATATTTACCACTACAAGTGTAAGAGGTGGGGGGGGGGGGGGGGGATGGGCCTGGGTCCGCCTGCCTGAAGTGCATTGCACCCACTAAAAACTGCTCCAGGCACCTGCATACTGCTGTGATGGAACTGGGTATGACATTTGAGGCTGGCATAGAGGCTGGAAAAAAATTTTAAAAAAATGTTTTTGGGTGGGAGGGGGTTGGTGACCACTAGGGGAGTAAGGGGAGGTGATCCCCGATTCCCTCCTGTGGTCATCTGGTCAGTTCGGGCACCTTTTTGAGGCTTGGTCGTGAAAAAAAGGGACCAAGTAAAAGCGGCCAAATGCTCGTGAGGGACGCCCTTCTTTTTTCCATTATCGGCTGAGGACGCCCATCTCTTAACCACGCCCCCGCCCCGCCTTCGGTACACTGCCGACACGCCCCCGGGACCTTTGGTCGTCCCCGTGACGGAAAGCAGTTGAGGACGCCCAAAATCAGCTTTCGATTATGCCAATTTGGGCAACCCTGAGAGAAGGACGCCCATCTCCCGATTTGTGTCAGAAGATGGGCACCCTTCTCTTTTGAAAATAAGCCTGGTAGTCTCGGATGGGGTGGAGACTGGGTGTGGACTGCATATTGGAGTTAGTGCACAGTAATTAGCATATGCTGTTAAAAGTGCGGTTTGTGTGGGTGAATTTAATGGTACCTTAACAGGTGGCGTTAGGCGCGTCCATGCTAATTGCAGTTGACTTAACACGTGGTAGGGAACTAATGAAAGGCTCTGTTCCACTACTGTATAGCCATTGTCACGGCTGCCCCGGAACAGCATGTCTGCCATTGCTGTTCCTTCTACTCTGCTTTCCCTTTTGTCTGCTGTTTTTCAGTCACTTGGGGCTCTCAAATTCACCAGTGGATGGTAGGAGGCAGCCCAGTACTTGGAGAAGGGGGACTCGGGGACTGTCAGTGTTTGAAGAAGGGCTGAGGGATTGGATGAATGCTTGGAGAAGGAGTCTCTGGGACTGGGTGAGGGCTGGGAGATAGGTCTCTTAGACTGGGTCAGAGCTGGGGGGGGGCTGATGAATTGGATGACTTCTTGGAGAAAGGGACTGAGGGACTAGATGAGAGGGAGGCTTAGGAACTGGGTGAAGGCTTGGAGAGGGGACTCAGGGACTGGGTAAGTAATTGGGGAAGGACTAAGGGATTGAGCATGAGAAAGGGGGTTTAGCCTGGGACTGGGAGGTGCTTGGAGATAGGGGACTGGAGGAGTGTCTTTGAGGAGTCTGAGGGATGCAGTGTTTGGGGAGAGGGGCTCAGGGACTAGTGAGTGCTTGGGGAGATCTGGTTTGGTCTGTTTTTCTAATAGGTGTATTGCTGTGCTAGGTGGTGTGGCTGTGTGACCCCTCGGAATTAACTATGCTGTGGTTTTGGCAAGTTGCTGCATAGGTTCAGTTCATGTTTTGAAAATTCTCAGCTGTGGTGTCATACAGTGTACAGTGTGGTCTTCGTCATGGGTCTGGCCTAGGGTTACCATATGGCTCCAGAAAAAGGAGGACGGATTGAGCCAGCCGGGTTTTACTTCCATTGCTTTCCATTGAAAGCAATGGAAGTAAAACCCGGCTGGTTCAATTACTTCCATTGAAAGCAATGGAAGTAAAACCCGGCTGGCTCAATCCGTCCTTCTTTTTCGGGAGCCATATGGTAACCCTAGTCTGGCCTACTCTTATACTTCCCTTTGAAGAAACCAGGAAAAATCCACAAATCCGGATCCTACTCTGGTCCAGGATTTCCAACTCTCCATTTCAGGCATTCTCTAAGCAACCAGGTTCCAATACAAAAAAGAATCAAACTCAATAATCAAGAGTTGAGTGCACAAAGTTCATAGGAAAATTCCCAAGCCCAATCTTTGTGAGGTCGTGCCTCTCCAAGCATCAGGTGTGTAGTTAATCAGCCCTCACCTAAGAGTTTCAAAGAATGCAAAAGCCTTTATAACACATGGGTTCAGGATTCATGTAAAACAACACAGAAAGGGTTTAACTTTTCTTCCAGCACCAAACTTCCAGTCTGAGTCAGGGGTGTAGCCAGACTTCCGTGGAAGGGGGGTCCAGAGCCCGAGGGGAGGGGGCACATTTTAGCCCCCCCCCGGTGCCCCCCCCATCGCCATTGCCGCCCCCCCACATCTTTGTCGACCCCCCCCCTCCCGCCGCGAACCCGCCGCCGCTGCCTACCTTCGCTTTTGCTGGCGGGGGACCCCAATCCCCGCCAGCCGACATCCTCTCCGTCCTGCTGAGAGAAATAAGTCTTCTTCCGGCTGTTGCATGCTGACGTCCTGCACGTTGTACGTGCAGGACGTCAGACTCAGAGAACAGAAGTCAGCATGCAACAGCCGGAAGAAGACTTATTTCTCTCAGCAGGACGGAGAGGACGTCGGCTGGCGGGGATTGGGGTCCCCCGCCAGCAAAAGCGAAGGTAGGTGGCGGCGGGGGCGGGTTCGCCGGGAGGGGGGTCCAGGCTGGAATCTACGGGGGCCCAGGCCCCCTCAGGCCCCATGTAGCTATGCCACTGGTCATGACAGTTCTTGGGTTTCCAATAGGTTTGAATCATCGCCTCCAGAACACAGCCTAGAGCTACGTCCTTAGTGAACCTCTCACTGACCAGGTACTTTCAGCAACATGATCCCAACGGCAGGCTAGGACTGCCCAGGAACTATCTCTGCACCCTCCACACGGCTGAAATTGAAGACATGAGTATTCCCATATTCTCAGTAGCAACTGTTCTGCCTTCCAGAACAAACTCCACTCATTTAGGCAGTTGCCCCCTGACCCCCCCCCCCTTCTCTCTCATGACAGTGCTTCCCCAGTGAGGACTGGGTTCCACCGGCGTACGAAGGGGGGGGGGGGGCGGTGGGGGTGGTCCGCCCTGGGTGCACGCCGCTGTGAGGGTGCCGCGCGCTGGTCAGCGTCGTTGGTTTTCCTGCTCCCTCTGCCCCGGAACAGGAACCTGTTCCGGGGCAGAGGGAGCGTGGAAACCAACGACGCTGACCAGCGCGCAGCACCCCCCCCAGCAGCGTGCACCCGGGGGGGGGGTTCTTTCGCCGGGGTGGGGGTGCGCTGCACGGGGGGGGGGGGGCGGGGTGCATCGGCGATCTGCCCCAGGTGTCAGCGCTCCTCGGAACGCCACTGCTGGGTTCCAGTTACTTCCCCTTCCCCTACTTCCTGGAACTACATTGACTTTAGGGCCCTCCTTCTCCCCCTGGGTTGGGTGGGACCTGCAAAATTTAAAATAATAAAAAAAAAAGCCCTATGAAATAGGGTGTGCAGCTTTTAACACGTTCTAATGTCTGTTAGCACACGCTAAGCTTTAGTAAAAGGGCTTCTAAAGTTCTTGGCTCCAGAACCCTAGCACTCATCCAGTCGGAGCTGGAGGCCCAAATGAGTGAGACAAAAAAAGATGAAAAAAAACCCCTAATGCCTATACAAAAGATGGATCACCTGCTTTCATGCAGATTACAAGAAATAATGCATACAAAATATACATAAAGAACACTGATTTGCACAGTGTGCTGCAAAAATACCAATTAAAATATATCTTTATTCTCAAGGTACCTATAATGAAGAAATTATATTTCACAGTAATTTCTTTCCACAGCTCTTAAAATATGGCCAGGAGAGAGCACTTTGCAAAGTAATAAAACACATTAGCTTCTCTGTTCTTGTTTTGTTTTTTTGAAGGGGGGGGGGGGGGGTTGTTTGTAAAATTTTATAAGCTCTGCCTGGCAGGGCAAAATAAATATTTATCTGACTTTGCTTTGGTTGCATTGATTCTCCTTCTGGGTAATTTAGCCCTTGTTTTCTTTTGTTCTGTTTGATTTTTTTTTCCCCTCTCTTAGGGCTCAAATTGCACTGAGACAATTCTAAAGGTAACATACAAATGTAACATAGTAGATGACGGCAGGAAAAGACCTGCATGGTCCATCCAGTCTGCCAAAGACAAACTCATATGTGTATTCCTTACCTTGAATTTGTACCTGTCCTTTTCAGGGCACAGACTGTATAAGTCTGCCCAGCAGTATTTCCTGCCTCCCAACCACCAGTCCCGCCTCCCATCATCGGCTCTGGTACAGACCGTATAAGTCTGCCCTCCCCTATCCTAGCCTCCCAACCACCAACCCCTCTTCCCCCCACCTGCTCCGCCACCCAATTTCAGCTAAGCTTCTGAGGATTCATTCCTTCTGCACAGGATTCCTTTATGCATATCCCACGCATGTTTGAACTCCATTACCGTTTTCATCTCCACCACCTCCCGCGGGAGGGCATTCTAAGCGTCCACCACCCTCTCCGTGAAAAAATACTTCCTGACATCTTTCCTGAGTCTGCCCCCCTTCAATCTCATTTCATGTCCTCTCGTTCTACCGCCTTCCCATCTCCGGAAAAGATTCGTTTGCGGATTAATACCTTTCAAATATTTGAACATCCGTATCATATCACCCCTGTTCCTCCTTTCCTCCAGGGTGTACATGTTCAGGTCAGCAAGTCTCTCTTCATACGTCTTGGAACGCAAATCCCATACCATCCTTGTAGCTTTTCTTTGCACCGCTTCCATTTTATTAACATCCTTCGCAAGATACGGCCTCCAAAACTGAACACAGTACTCCAGGTGGGGCCTCACCAATGTAGAAAATGATTCGCTGAGCAAAGTGAATGAATATAATTGCATTCAGTATGTTAAAAAAAAACATGGCCCCAGACCATCTCTGCCTTGGAAAAGTCAAACCTTTTGTAACCTGTGCCCACTCCCAGTCAGCCAAGTGGTTCAGGAAAACTAGAAAAAGGCGCATGTCATTGCTCTTTATAAAAGGGCAAGAGAGAGAGAAGGCTGGTAATTGCATTCCAATGAATTTGAGCTATGTGGTGGGGTAAATACAAGGGACCTGGAGCCAGTAGGTTGTCAGGATACAAGGTGGCCTAGTTTTGATTAGTTTCTCCGACTGAGGGGTCCTTTTACTACGCTTCAGTAACAAAAGGCCTTAGCGCGCCCTTACGTGGGTCATTCCCATGCACTCTGGGCATAAAAACCCAGATTTTCTATTTATTTCATTAATGGCTGTGCGCTAATGTTGTCATTAGTGCACGGCCATTTAAAAAAAATGACCGCAGGTCATTTTGTAGGCGGTAAGGGCTCCAGCGTTATCCATGCGCTAACCAGTTAGCGTGTGGTATTGTAGATATGCTAACTGGTTAGCACAGGAATGCCTACTCTCCACCCAAGACACACTCCTAAACAAATTTCCCCCAAATATTTGCTGTGCAGGTAGTGGGCGCAAATCCCAAAACTAACGCATTACGCCATTTTTGCTGCAGTAGGGCCATAGGCGTAGTTTGACTGTTTCATTTGGGGGGGGCAAAGGATGGGGCGGAGCATATTAGCATATTAATTTGCATATATACATATGCAAATGAATATGCTAATATGGAGGAAGGAATTGAAATTTACAGGCAAAATATCACAGATGCACATTTCAAAAAGCTGACATATTTCAATTAATATATTCTGAATAAAATACTTTTTTACCTTTGTTGATCATTTAGTTTTTCTATTCGCTTTGGTCCCAGTGTCTTCTGTTTTATGCAGTGTCTTCTTTCCAGTAGGCTTCCCTCTGCTCTGCTCCCCACCCCTCCCAGTCCCATCCATCTCCTGCTCCTTCCCTCTGCTCACCTCATTTCCCAGTCCAATCCAATTCCTGGTCCTTCCCTCTGCTCCCCACCCACCCCTCCCAGTCCCATCCATCTCTTGCTCCTTCCCTCTGCTTCCCACCCCTCCCAGTCCCATCCATCTCCTGCTCCTTCCCACTGCTTCCCACCCTCCCAGTCCCATCCATCTCCTGCTCCTTCCCTCTGCTCCCCACCCACCCCTCCCAGTCCCATCCATCTCCTGCTCCTTCCCTCTGCTTCCCACCCTCCCAGTCCCATCCATCTCCTGCTCCTTCCCTCTGCTTCCCACCCCTCCCAGTCCCATCCATCTCCTGCTCCTTCCCTCTGCTTCCCACCCCTCCCAGTCCCATCCATCTCCTGCTCCTTCCCACTGCTTCCCACCCTCCCAGTCCCATCCATCTCCTGCTCCTTCCCTCTGCTCCCCACCCCTCGCAGTCCCATCCATCTCTTGCTCCTTCCCTCTGCTTCCCACCCCTCCCAGTCCCATTCATCTCCTGCTCCTTCCCTCTGCTCCCCACCCCTCCCAGTCCCATCCATCTCCTGCTCCTTCCCTCTGCTTCCCACCCTCCCAGTCCCATCCATCTTCTGCTCCTTCCCTCTGCTTCCCACCCCTCCCAGTCCCATCCATCTCCTGCTCCTTCCCTCTGCTCACCTCCTTTCCCAGTCCAATCCAATTCCTGGTCCTTCCCTCTGCTCCCCACCCACCCCTCCCAGTCCCATCCATCTCTTACTCCTTCCCTCTGCTCTCCACCCTCCCAGTCCCATTCATCTTCCCTCTGCTGCCCCCCCCCCCCCCCCGCAAGGTCCAGGATCGTGACTCCGTTTACCCCCTCTCTTCCTCCCTCCCTCCGGTGCAGGCAGCAGTCTTCTTCAGCCTTTCTGTGTTCCTGGCAGCGGTAGCGACGTACACGCTGCCTTCGGTCTGCCCCGGAAGCCTTCTCTTCAAGTTCCTGTTCCCACCTATGCGGGAACAGGAACTTGAAGAGAAGGCTTCGGGGCAGAGCTGAAGGCAGCGTGTACGTCGCTACCGCTGCCAGGAACAAGAAAGACTTAGAGAAGATTGGTGCTGCCTGCGCCGGAGGGTAGGAAGAGAGGGGGTAGATAGACACGCTCGTCTCCGTCCGCTTCGCTGCTTCCCTGCCCTCTCTGTCTGCGTCCCGCCTTCCTCTGATGTCATTTCCTTTCGGGCGGGACGCAGACAGAGAGGGCAGGGAAGCAGCGAAGCGGACGGAGACGAGCGCGTGCCTGCTTTTTTTTTTTCCACTTCTAGCGCCAGTCCACGTCATCGTCGTTTGGGGGGGCATTGCCCCCCCTCGCCTCCCCCAGTCTACGCCTATGAGTAGGGCACACATTAGTGCCTACTGCAGCTTAGTAAAGGGACCCCTGAGTGCATTAATATTGCCATACTGGGACAGACCAAAGGTCCATCAAGCCCAGCATCCTGTTTCCAACAGTGGCCAATCCAGGTCACAAGTACCTGACAAGATCCCATTTTATGCTGCCACCCAGCGTACACAGAGACAAGGATCAGCCAATAGGAAAAGTCCCATAAGCCATAAGGAACTGGGACAAGTGCTCAGGAAAAGCCTATTACAGAGCACTGCAGGAAGACTGCACTTCCGGCCTTTCTTCAGAGCACAAGCACTGTAAACTGCTCCAGGCAATGCAATCTGATATAAATCCAACATCAAACATATAAATGGCGAGTGGCCGACTCACCTGCAAATGCACAGTAGAGACTTCCCTCTCTGTCTCGCCCTCGCATCAAGACGTGATGACGTCAGAGGGCGGAACAGAGAGAGAAATGGAGTCGGACTGTCGAACGCTGCCGCTGGAGCCTTGAAACAAACATCGCGTGCAACAACCTCCACCCTCCCATCCCCACCGCCGCTCCCGCCCCCCTCCGTATCGGGCCCCCTGCACTGACCTAACAGTGCCTCTCATCTCCGTGTGGAAGCGCTGCAGGCAGCAGCAGAGCGATCTGCTGCTGCCTGCAGCGCTTTCACACGGAGGTGAGAGGCGCTGTCAGGTCACTGCAGGGGGCCCGGCACAGAGGGGGGAGGGAGCAGCGGCGAGGAGGGCAGCTGGAAATCTTGCCCGTTTTAACGGGCTTCACGGCTAGTATACATATAAACAATAGGCAACCTGCCTCCATGCAAATAGAGGCAGAATACAAGGATGGCTCTTCTTCCTCGATTGACAGTGGTAGAAGGAGTCATGTTCCTTGGAGTGAAAATTGGGGTAACATAGATAGAAAGCCTAAGGGGAATTTCTTGTCATTGGCTCTTGCTTCCCTAGCCTTCAGCATTACCATAAAGGAAAGAGGGTCTTTGACTTATCTAGACAATACACCTGGAAAATAGAGTCGAGAGCAGTAAGAGAGCCTATAAAACTGCTGCAGTGGTCACAGGTGAAAGCTTTAATGGGGAGCCAGTCACCTACCAGGAGAAACAGGAGAAGGCTGAAAGATCAAGCCTGACAGAAAAAGAAGAGAGTCCCCAGAAGATCTGAAAGGGCAGTGAACCTCAGTAGCTCAGTTCCCATTGGAAAAGAGACCACCAAATTAAAGACTTTGTAATGAAAGGCTCAAAGAAGCTTCCCTCTGGAGGAGGGACTCAGAGAGAGAGAGAGTAAAGCTCTGAAAGGACGTTGGCCAAGGACCTTTACCAAGAGAGAGATTTTCTATAAGGAAACCTGATAGAGGCTGTAAGTGTTAGAAATTACTTTTTTTCTACCTCTGTCTGTATATATTTGATGTTGAACATTGCCCTATGTTTTTTTTTTTCATATACCTTTTGGTCTGGACTGACCTAGTTAGAGAATGAAGGGCCCTGTTTACTAAGCAGCTCTAATGGCAAGCTAGCATTTTAGTGTGTGCTAAACACTAAAGACACCCATAGGAATATATTAAGATATACTGAAGGAACCCGCCTGACGCTCACCCGGGCAAGTAAGGGTAACAGGAAGATTAGATGGGTCTTACAGCTCTTATTAACCAACATACTGTATTATAAATGAGGGCAAGAGTAATGGAGTTCTCTGACAAATGGGATGAAATCATTCACAACAGTGGGTGACATCATCTGATGGTGTCAAATGGATCTCACGCTCAGAAAGAAAAAAAAGTTCTTTCTGAGCATATATGGGATATCTTCTACTCAGCAATTTATCATACTTACAGGGGTATATAATACCTCTCCATCTACTAGCATCTACATTCAGGAAAGGTCTCTTGCACGTTCAAAAGTCCTCTGGCGCCATCAGATCTGAATATAGTTCTCACTCAACTCATGAAACCTGTTTGAACCCTAGCAGATCTGAAGCACAACTTTGAAAGTATTACCCCTGGTAGATATCACATAAGTGAACTAGAAGACTAGAGGCCTATAGTTCTTTTGCAACAAGTGGTTCTCCATACTCACTGTAAGTTCCTTCTTAAATTGGTCTCAGCCTTCCTCTGGAGCTCTAAAAACCTCATGCTCTCAAAGGGGAGCAAACACTGCATTCACTTCATATCAAATTAGCCTTGGCTTACTATCTAAATAGCACTCAATCGCATCATCGATCTATACAATTGTTCATGTTTTTTAAAAATATAAATAGACACAGCATGGCAGTTTCCAAGTGCACCCTATCCTACTGTATAATAAAGCACGATGAGGGAGTGAGTGGTATAGCAGCAGGTTTCTCTAAGAACACTATCTCACTGGTGTTGAAGTTAAACCACCTTTCAGCAGAGGGGCGGGGCTAAGGCAGGGAGGTGGTTAAATGCCCTGGGGCAGAACAGAACAGAGAGGTCCCAAGGGAAGAGGTCTCCTGGAGGGAGGCTTCAGGTAAAGGAATCTTCCCAGAGTGTTGGCTGTGCTGCACTACTTATGGGGGAGTCTGTAACTCAGAGGTTTTGCACTCTGCGTTAAGAAGTAGATGTGGGGTTTTATGAGAAGAAGCAGAAGACTTTAAAGGTAAAAGAGTGGAGGAGTAGTCTAGTGGTTAGTGCAGTGGACTTTGATCCTGGGGAACTAAGTTCGATTCCCACTGCAGCTCCTTGTGATTCTGGGCAAGTCACTTAACCCTCCATTGCCCCAGGTACAAAATAAGTACCTGAATATATGTAAACCGCTTTGAATGTAGTTGCAAAAACCTCAGAAAGGCAGTATATCAAGTCCCATTTCCCTTTCCCTTTATTTATCTGTGAAGACCCAGGTCTTGAGTATCCCAGCTGGAGCTAGGCCTGGATTTATGTGTGAGCAAGCCTGACAAGCTAGAACTGTTAAGAAATAAGGAAATAATTGTCAACATGGTTGTTATCCGTGTTTGAGCCTGAGTCTGTGACAGGAACAGACTGTGCTATTTTGATTGCTGTTTCAATAATAAAGCTTTTCTTTTTGACCTACGCTATGCTCTGCCTGTATCTGTGAGGGCGCCATGCCAGTCCATCAGTCACACTGCCACAAGTACATAGCACACTGTTACCATCTAGCTGGCCTTCAGCTTCAGGACATGGTGAAGGCACATGGAAACCTGAGTTGTTCATCTGAGATTAGTTGCAATAAAGGAAATGTAGCATCAGAAGCAGCAGTAGCAACCAAGATGGCAGACGTGGGTTTGAGCTCTGACTTTCTTAGTGGTCTGCCTTGCTTCTTAGAGTGTTTTCCCCCGTTTTTGAACCTCACTGACTTTTTGGAAAGTTCTTTAGAAGTTATTACTGAATGTACTACGCTTTTGGTAACTTTTGCCCTGGAACCAGACAGAAATAGTATTTTTCATTTGTACTTTCGTTATATGAAAGCAGCTATTTTGGGCTGATTTTGCAAGGAATACGCAGAAAAGGAGAAGGGAGACCTAGAGTTCTCTCTCTGGGTGATTCTTTTATTAAAATTTCCGTGTAGATGTCTAGTATCTGTAAACACTACTAATTATGGGCTTCTTTTACAAAGCCTCGCTAGCGATTCCTGTGCGGTAAATGAGAGGAAGCCCATTCAGTTCCTATGGGCTTCCTCTCATTTGCCGCACACAAATTGCTAGTGTGGCTTTGTAAAAGAAGCCCGATGTGTTGTTTGATCCTAAGAAGCTGCTTGAATTTATTTCTGTTAAAGAAGGTGAAATAAATGCTTTCTTTAATGATCCTGCTAGTTAGAGTAACACTGTTACAATGGCTGCACCTGCTTGTTTTCTTTGTCTGTAATTAATCTTGTATTAATGAGAATTTTTTTCTTTTCTGCTTATTTCCTTGTATCTTGGCCTAATCTTTTGTGGACTAAGTTAGATGATATTTTAATTTTTGTTTGTTTTTATTTTCCTTTCAATATTGCAGTGTGTCTATTATAATTCTAAATTGTATTCTTTGGGTCAATATCATAACTAGGGGGTCACAAAATTTGTCCTGGGGATCATAACCATGACAGGAAAAAACCCCACATCATCAGCCCACACAGGCAGGGCAGTTATTTTTGTGTGTGTGGGGGGGGGGGGGGGGGGGGGGAGGGAATAGAGCAGCTGCCCTGGACCCTACAGCTTCATGGGGCCCTGCGGTCTGGGCATCTCTTCCCCTTCTCCCCACCACAGTCCATCTACTCCTCCCTTCCCCTCACCTTCCCAATCTTTTAAAAATATATATATTTCCCTTCTCAGAGGGTCCCCGGCACAGCAGCCATCCTCACAAGCTGCCTCTAGCTGCCCCCAAAGCTTTCCCTCTCCGCTGTGATCCACCCCCCTCCCCTCTGTCACAATTTCCTGTTTCTGCCTGGGTGGATCACGGCAGAGAGGGAAAGCTTCGGGGTAGCTGTAGGCAGCTTGTGAGGATGGCTGCTTTGCCGGGGACCCTCTGAGAAGGGAAATAAAAATTTTAAAGAAGACCACAAGGTGGGGGCAAGGGAGGAGGCGATGGACTTGGCGGGGAGAACTGTAAGATGCTCAGACCACATAATAGCAGTGCAGGTGAGGAGATCGGGGGGAAGGGGCAGGGAGGAGAGGGTATCAGAGGCCCCCCTCCTTAATTTCTGCCCTGGACCCCAGCCTGCCTAAAACTGGCCCTGCACGCAGGGATTCTATAAGTAAGACTGGAGAGGGCTCAATAGGAGGTGGCGGATTACAGCAGCATTGCAGTGTTTCATAGGAGTGACCAGGGGCGTAGCCAGACAACAGATTTTGGGTGGGCCTAGGTAAGAAGTGGGTGGGCACCAAATGTTCTCCCCACCACCACCACCACCACCACCAAAAAAATATCTCAGCTGGCAGGAAAATGCTTCTTTCCACCTTGGCAGTCTGCAGCAGGCATGCACTGAAAACTGAGCATGCGCAGGTGCCAGTATTGTGGAGAGTAGAATTTTGTTACTATCAGGGGAAAGTCTTCAGTTGGCAGAGGTTGGGATCTCCATCAGCTACCGCTAAACACGTGCTACTGTTGGGTGGGCTGTAAGAGAGGGAATTCAAAGCACAGCCAAAGAAGCAACAAACCAAAAGAGGCACAAGGCGCCTTCAAAAGAGGGGTCATCAACTCAGAATTTTATTGATCAGAACCGACAAGGTCCATGTTTCGGTGACACTGCCTGTGTCGGGGGGGGGGGGGGTCTTTCAATGATCACAAAGTCCAAGAGTGTCAAATAAATCAGTGGAAAATGCTAAATCTGAATTCACATAAATGATGCTGACAATGGCACGGATATTTCTGAATCACCCAGCTGGAGTAGGTATTTTCTCTTTACCTTGGGATTGTCTTTTTGCGTAGAGAAACCTGTGAAAGAACAGAGTGATTGAGTGCTGGAAAATGAATTTCATTGCAAAAAGGCGCATAGTCAGGCCTTTAGGGTGTAGCAGTAGTGGATGGGGTATGAGATTCTGATATGCTCAGAGAGAGCTTGGAGTGATTCTTTCTGATTGCAACAGGGGCGTAGCCAGACACCCAATTTTGGGTGGGCCTGGGCAGAAGAACCCCACCCCATCCCATCCCATAGGTGATTTGGTCTCTCCTCTCACCTGCATGCCATATGGTCTCCCAAATATCCTCCCTCTCCTGCACACCTTTTAAATTTCAGATTTTCACCGGCAGTGAGGAGCAACTAATACACACTACTCACGTAGGCCCCACATCCTTCCCACTGATGCAGCTTCCTGTTTCCGCATAGGCGGGAATACATCAGAGGGAAGGCTGTAGGGTCGGTGTAAGCAGTATGTATCAGTCGCTGCTTCCTGCAAGCGAAGATCTGCTATTTATAAGGTATGCAGGAGGGACAGTTGTTGGGAGTTTTCAGCTTGGGAATCTCTGCTGGCCACATCATAGGTGTGCTGCTACTGGTGGGCCTGAGCTCAAAGCAAGCCCACCCTTGGCTATGCCACTGGATTGCAATGTATTGAAACAGTGTGTGTCAAGATAGTAGCTAGAGCTGGTGGAAACTAGGGTGTATGGGGGAAAAGCAGAGGAAGCAGACTGAGCATTCTTATTCACTGATGTCAGTTTGAACAAAGAAAAGAAGAGAGAAAAATCTGTCCAACTTTTCCTTCCTGAAATGTGTAATGTGCTATGAACCCCCCCCCCCCCCCCCTCAATTCCCTGTGACAAATATTTTGCCTTCCTTCTATACCAGGGGTGGTTAACCTGTCTGGGTTTTCAGGATCTCCCTAATGAATATGCATGAGATCTGTTTGCATGCACTGTCTCCAGTGTATGCAAATAGATCTCATGCGTATTCATTGGGAAAATCCTGAAAACCCGACAGGTTGCAGCACTCAAAGGACCAAGGTTGCCCATTCCTGTTCTATACACTTCCTGAATCCATCTCATCAGTGCTGCTACATTGTATAATCGTGAGTCTGGAGTACCCTGTTCTCCTTGTTCTTTCCTCAGGCAGCTTGTGATATCTAGGATTTTTACCTCTTCACAAAAACCTGTTCTGTTGGTCTCCTGAAGAGTCTTTCCTTCTTCCTGGACACCCTGAATGGGGCCATCTGGAGCGGGAATAAAGTCATAGGCAAGGCTACTATTTTAAAGAAAACTTTTTTTTTTTTGTAATTCACTCTTTATTAAAGTTTGCATATAACAGCATAATAAGAAAAACATTGCCAGATCAAACTGTTAATCTACAAAACTATCTGCCCAACAGAGACAACTGCAAATCCTTCCATTTCTCACAGTTTTTAAAATGTTCTCCAGCTTGTCCCATGCATTCGTCTGGTACCTCGTTCATGCATTGGCACATAATTGCATTCCCAAATACTTCAAACTACCATTTGCCCATTTCAGCAGAAAGGTTCCTGCTCGTCCTCCTTCCCATGCTAATAGGGCTTCTAAATTGTCAAAATTTATTTTCAGTCTTGAGAACTTCCCAAACTGTTCTACTATTTTTATTACCTTGTGACCTCCGGTGGTCATCTGGTCAGTTCGGGCACCTTTTCGTGGCTTGGTCGTAACAAAAAAGGGACCAAATAAAGTCGTCCAAGTGCTCGTCAAGGATGCCCTTCTTTTTTCGATTATGGGTTGAGGACGCCCATGTGTTAGGGCACCCCAGTCCCGCCTTTGCTACGCCTCCGACACACCTCCGTGAACTTTGGTCGTCCCTGTGACGGAAAGCAGTTGGGGACGCCTAAAATCGGCTTTCGGTTATGCTGATTTGGGCGACCCTGGGAGAAGGACGCCCATCTTCCAATTTGTGTCGAAAGATGGGTGTCCTTCTCTTTTGAAAATAAGCCTGAAAGTGACATCAAGGTATCTAAAACTTTCAACTGACTGATTGAAATGCAAAGGTGTTGAGGTGGTGGATAGACCACCCGAAAACCAACATGCTGCAGTTTTGTCTTTGTTTAGAATTAATTTGTGATCATTTAGCCAGGTTGAAATATGTACCAAACAACAGGTCTGAAGTGGGCCAAGAGATGGGTTATATGGATCTGTAGGGAAAAGCAGAAGGATATCATTGACATAGAAATGAAATGAGGTGCACGTTGATTGAATCAGCATAGTGAGAGGGCTTAGAAACATGTTAAAGAGGAGTGGGGATAAGACTGATCCCTGGGGTACACCACACCTCAAAGTGTGGAAAGGAGAAGTGGATGAATTTGTGACTACCTTAAAAGATTTATTTTGACAAAAAGAATTGAACCATGCCAGGACGGTTCCACCAAAACCTAAGGAAGAAAGGAGTGATAAAGTAGCTCATGATTTACCAAGTCAAAAGCAGCAGAAAGATCAAGAGAGGTAGCGAGAACAGCTTTGTGATTATCTAGGTGAGAGTAAATTTCATTTAGAACCGATGTTAAAGCTGTCTCAGTGCTAAAGTTGTCTTGATCCTGTTTCTTCCTGGCTCTCTACACACCAGCTTGTACTTAACACACAGAAAACTATTGCATGCTGGTTCACAGGTGGGGTGGGGTGGGGGGTGTTATCTATTCTCTTCATTCCTCTAACTCTCTGTGGCACCTCTATTAAGCCATTTAATTATTTTCGGTATCTGGGAGTCATACTTGACTCTCATTGCACTTTCACTCAGTAAGTTTCCCACTTAGCCAAAACCAGTTTTCTGGTTCTCTGATAATTATGGTCAGTCCGGCGGTATTTTGATCAAGAGACTTTTCACTCCCTTGTCCTTCACTGTTGATAACTAGAGTTGACTATTGCAACATAATCTATCTTGGCTGCTTGCACACAAATCTAAAAAGACTTAAATCTAGACAAAACCTTCTATAAGATTGATAACTCATGCACGTAAGTTTGATAATGTGTCTCCCTTATTTCAGAAATTTCATTGGTTCTCTATTGAGAAATGGATCATCTTTAAGTTACTCACGCTAGCTTTCAAAGCCCACAGATTGGGTCTTCCAGACTACCCAGCATCACTGACCATTCCATATTCCCCTACTCATGTTCTGTGATCAATTAATGATCATCACCTTGTTCTCCCAAGCCGAAAAGCTGTCCAGCTAGAATTTATTTTATTGGACAACATGCCTTTTTCTTCGCCGCTCCTTTTCATTGGAATTCTCTTCCTCTAACCATTCAAGCCGAATCTCCTTTAAAAATGTCAAGACTGCTATAAAAACCTGGCTTTTTAATCAAGCCTTTAATGTTCCCTGATTCACTATAGGAGGAATCAAAATTCAGACTCCTGGCTGTTCTTTTTCTCCTCTCCTTTCCTTCCTTTTCATTCCCCACCTCTTCTTTTCCCTTTTGCCTTCTATGACCCATCAATTTGCTGCTCTTTTGCTTGTACATTCTTCATTGAAACATAGAAACATGATGGCAGATAAGAGCCAAATGGCCCATCCTATCTGCCCCATCCTCAGTAAACACTAACTCTTCCTTTTCCTAAGGGAACCCATATGCCTGTTCCACGCATCCACCACCCTTTCCACGAAAGAGTATTTTCTTAGATTCCCCTAAGCCTATTTCCTTTACTGTCTCATATTATAATTCCTTTCTGCCTATTTATGTACCCTTAGTTTTGTAAACTGTTCAGGCCTGCAAGTTAGGTTGAGCGGTATAGTAAATTTTAATAAACTATTTCTTGTGGAGTGCACCACAAGCTTGTTTGTTAAGTCTTAACAGTTCTTTGTTTTCCTTTGTGCTCTTGACATGTATTGGAAAGAATGTTGCCCCTCAGGGTTATTTTAGCTGTTCCCCTGTAGTGTAATAGCACTCAGTTGCTCTTGGCTTGTATAGTTCACAAATGCCTGCCAATTTTTCCTCCAATAAACCTGATATTGTTGGCTTGGGTAGAGGAACCACCTCCACCAGCAAGCGGTCAGAGACTATCTGTGGCTCTGTGTCCACTCTTTGCAAACCAGTAAATTGTGTAGTGGAAACTAGAATGTGATCTAAGTGTACATATACCCCGTGTGCATAAAAAAAAAATAAATATGTGGGATGCAATGCACTCCTTGCATCTATTAGACCTAATTTTTTCATCAAAAATCTACCCCCCATCTCCTCATGTTTTACCAGGATGATTTGCTGATCTATAGTCCCTATGAAGAAAGACTAAGGAGGCTAGGGCTTTTCAGCTTGGAGAAGAGACGGCTGAGGGGAGACATGATAGAGGTATATAAAATAATGAGTGGAGTGGAACAGGTGGCTGTGAAGCGTCTGTTCACGCTTTCCAAAAATACTAGGACTAGGGAGCATGCGATGAAACTACAGTGTAGTACATTTAAAACAAATAGGAGAAAATGTTTCTTCACCCAACGCGTAATTAAACTCTGGAATTTGTTGCCGGAGAACGTGGTGAAGGCGGTTAGCTTGGCAGAGTTTAAAAAGGGGTTAGATGATTTCCTAAAGGACAAGCCCATAAACCGCTACTAAATGGACTTGGGAAAAAAACCACAATTCCGGGAATAACATGTATAGAATGTTTGTACGTTTGGGAAGCTTGCCAGGTGCCCTTGGCCTGGATTGGCCGCTGTCGTGGACAGGATGCTGGGCTCGATGGACCCTTGGTCTTTTCCCAGTGTGGCATTACTTATGTACTTACGTACTTATAGTCAGTTTTGGGGGTCCAGTGTTATAGTTCCCCCCCCCCCCCCCCCCCCCCCCCCCACTATTACCCGATGTCCACTGTACTACCCCACTAATGCCGCTAACTGGGAGAAAAATCTGTTCTGATAAATATTTGGGGTGTAAAGGTTACAAATGAGCAATTTTTTTCTCTGTTACCTCCCCTAGCACCAGTACATATCTCCCATTTGAGTCCAATGTGGTCTTGTGTACCTTCCAATCCAGTACCTTTTTTCACAATGACAGCCATTTCCCTCTGTCTGCTATTGAATGCTGCCACTGTTAGTTCCCCTACCCAGTCTCTCTAACTTTCTACGTTCAAGGACTGACAGATGCATTGCTTACAGCATTACAATATCTGTACCCAATTTCCTCGGACAGCTAATAGCGGCATTTTAGAAAGAACGTATAATTCAGACCTGCTAATGTTAAATCCTTATTGAAGTCACACCTTTTTCATTCAGCTTTTGAGCAGTCAGGGAATCTTTTGAGCAGTCAGGGAATCTGACAGTATTTTTCTCTCTCTCTTTTTTTTTTTTTTTTTTAAATCTCTTTCTCCATGATCCTTCTGATATAACATAGTAGATGACAGCAGAAAAAGACCTGCATGGTCCATCCAGTCTGCCCAACAAGATAAACTCATATGTGTATACCTTACCTTGATTTGTACCTGCCTTTTTCAGGGCACAGACCGTACAAGTCTGCCCAGCAGTATTTCCCGCCTCCCAACCACCAGTCCCGCCTCCCATCACCGGCTCTGGCACGGACCGTATAAGTCTGCCCTCCACTATCCTCGCCTCCCAACCACCAACCTCTCTTCCCCCACCTGCTACGCCACCCAATTTCGGCTAAGCTTCTGAGGATCCATTCCTACTGCGCAGGATTCCTTTATGCACATCCCACGCATGTTTGAATTCCGTTACCGTTTTCATCTCCACCACCTCCCATGGGAGGGCATTCCAAGCATCCACCACCCTCTCAGTGAAAAAATACTTCCTGACATCTTTCCTGAGTCTGCCCCCCTTCAATCTCATTTCATGTCCTCTCGTTCTACCGCCTTCCCATCTCCGGAAAAGATTTTTTTGCGGATTAATACCTTTCAAGTATTTGAACGTCTGTATCATATATGATTGATTATCTTTCCTCTAATATATTGAAGTTCCTTTCTTATTCTTTAGTTGATTTTGTAAAACTGCGTTGGTCTGTAAGTCAGTTACTGGCATTATTTCAAAAATAACCCAACCTAACATAGTAAATGATGGCAGATAAAGACCTGCACAGTCCATCCACTCTGCCCAGCAAGGCCGAAAAAAGAAAGAAAGCAAGGAGAAGCAACAGCCTCGTGGGTAAATGCAGCAACAACAAGGAGTGTGAGGTCCAACAAAAAGCAGAGCCAAGCCATAAAAGTCACATCAACTTATTAATAATTGTACTGCTATAACACAGGCGTTGACACAGCTGTGTTTCGGCACAAAGGCCTGCATGAGGCAAACCTTTGTGCCGAAACACAGCTGTGTCAAGTCCCGTGTTATGATAGTACCATTATTAATAAATTGATTAAATTGATGTGACTTTTATATCTTGGACTCTTCTTTTTGTTGGCTCTCATTCCTTTTTGTTATTGTTTTCCCAACAGTACGGATGTCTAAATTGCCAGTTTTCAGAGCTTCAAAACTTGAGTAGAGCTTCTAAATCAATATTACATTACATTTCTGGTTGACATCCCGCTAACACCTCTCACAGTTCTAAATGGGTCACAGTGGTCAAGAGGCCAGGACAATCCCTGAGAGGGAATTAATAAACCCACCATAAAATACCATTAACTTAAGATACTAAACTTCTCGTAAAACAAATCTCCTAAATAGACATGTTTTAACCTTTCTAAATGTAAGATACTGTTGAGGAAATACATAGAATTTATCAAAATCCTTCTAAAACCTTGCTGCTTGGAATGCTCATGATTTCTCTAAAACTGTTAAGTCACTTCTTTCCCTTAGCCGAAGGGAAGGTAAGCGACATAATATTGCCCACTCTCCTAAGTCTTGTTTTAATTTCCCCCTCTTGGACCTCTTTCTGACTCCAGATCACACGGGGGACTAAAGATACCTATTTCACATAACAGGCTCTGTCTGATTTCTCCCACCTTCATTGTCACCCAATCACAAGGAGGTCTGTTCTGGGTTTGCATTAGGGGCTGTAATCGAATTCTAATTCCCATAACTACTGCTTTCAGTCTTCCTGGATCTAGGTATACTCTGGGCCATTTATGTTCCCAGATAATGCCTAATAAAAATCTGTCTAAGTTTTTCCAGAGACTGAGTGTATGTGATGTGCCTTGTAAGCTAAATGTAAGGTAAAGAGAAGATAGAATAAAGACAGAGATAGGTTTAAATAGATAGATACATTTTATTTCTTACCCAAAGACAAGTCTTCAAGTTGGTACAAATACAGACATCAGACTTTAATCAGGTACATTCAGCAGACAGATTCTGGGTAGAACCGGACAGAGCTTCGCCGTCTGAGATAAGCGTTGGGGCGGATACCAAAGCTATGGCAAATTGTCCCCTCTTTTATACACAAACTCTCCATAGAAGTCTATGGTGAGGTACCTAGCTCTCAATTTCTGAGATGATACTTTCCCACACAGTCTTATCAGCATGTTTTGGGAAGCGTTGAGATAACAGTTCCACATCTGTCTGTGTCGCAATACTTTTCACACCATCTTAAGAACTCTGTATAACCTCTGTAGCCTTCTATACAAAACTAATAGACTCCATTTTGTTCATCTGATTTAAAGTGACAGTTGTACCAGTTTGTGTCAGGACTCATTGTTCAGACCTGCTTTTTACAGATTCTGAAATATTAAATCACTTTCTTGTTGTTTGGCCTAGTCAGTACTTTTTCAGTTATTTTAGCTGTTAAAGGTATGTAAATTGACCCATCACTATTCCAGTGGATGGATCCCAAGCGGGGACACATATTAACTTACAGGAAAAGCAAGTCCTTGCGCAGCCAGTCATAGATTTTTAAACCTAGCTGGTATTTTTACAGCCTGCGTCCTAAAATCTGGCCTTCCCACCCTTCCGGTGGATCCAGTGAGGGTCTCTTGCTGTACTATAATTATACAGTCTTGAAACAACTCAAACAAAAAGTGAGATAGAAAATAATCTGGGACCAAACCTTGTAAAACTTTAAACAAGGAACAAACTTGTTTAAAGATAATCACTTCAGGCTCCTAACTTTGCGAGTTAGGCTCCTGAATTGGCCTCTTTGAAATTGTTTCTAAGTACACTACTAGAGCTATCAGACTGTGCTATAATCTCAAATTGCACTCAAAACACAAATAAATAAGCATATTTATGGATTTTCCTCCTTATAAATCCATATATATCACATCATTAGCGACTGTGCTTATTTATTTGTATTTTGAGTGCTCTTTGAAATTGTATCAGGGTTGAGTGCCAAAATATATGTGCAAAATTTCACTAAACTCCTAAATTTATGGTTTAAAAAGAGGATGGCAACAAGGGTGGATTTAAGACAGAAAAAAATTGAGGAGTTTAGTACTGATTTTTAGGCACCTAAAAAGCTCATAAACACAAGCAACTGAAAGGCAGGCCTAAATTTATAAGCATAACTTAAGCCAGGGATTCTCAAACTGTCAGTTGCAACCCTAAATGGAGTCAAGCACACAATGGGATTGTGACCCAGACCAGAAGTACATAGGCACTCAATACAATGGACCTCGGCATGGCCATGGATATTGCTGTTGGCTGTGACCATGGGGCTGCAGCCCAAAAAAGATTGACAAATTTAGGAACCTAACTAAGGGGCTTTTCTACTAAAGTGCACTAAAATCTGGACTTAACAAATTTTAACGCAGGATTATACCATGCGCTAAGCCTGGATATAATGTGGCACCTCCTGAGTGTGTTCCTTCTATTTTTTTTTATTGAGGTAATGTATTATTGTAACCATTAGCATGTGATCTTCAGGATGTTAACGTGGGACCACTTGCCACCTCCTATTTCGGAAGATGCACTAGTTGGCTAACACTTCCATGACCACTCTCCACCCATAGACGCCCTTTCTGAGAAAAAGTAAAAAAAAACAAAAAACAGTAATATTATTATTATTTGTAACACTTACACTCCTTCGCTTTCCCACTGATTAGCAGGTTCAGTGTGGCTTACATCGTAAATCAGGTGTACAGTAACATAGAATGGAATACAGTTGTAATAGAGTGAGTAAAGAGGTGGTCATTTCGATGAAGGTAGGTAAGATGGACAAGGAAGGAGGATGGTAGAGGAAGGGGAGTGGGGGAAGGGAGAGTATTGGAATTAGCGAGTTGTTTAGTATGGAAGAGTGTATAGGGGGAGTGAGTCCATATGCACTACCCAGACTAGTTTATAAATACAGAACCTGGATTACACTCCCCTATTTAATCCTTTCTAAGTACATCCCTCTTCCAACCCAGGGATGTACTTAGAAAGGATTAAATAGGGGAGTGTAATCCAGGTTCTGTATTTATAGTCTAGTCCGGGTAGTGCATATGGACTCATAGTTTAAGTTATGTCAGTTAGTAGGCTTGCTTGAAGAGGTAAGTTTTTATGCAGTTTAACGCATGGTAACAGGCAGATTACTGTATGACCCCTTAATGTGTTTGTGCGGTAGCCTGTTACCCAGTGCTCACCTCACGTTAACTGCTTAACACCCTTTAATAAAGGGGCCCCTAAGGTTCCTAAATTTAGATGCTAGCTGTTTTAGAATATCGGCCTCTATCTTAATATTACTACTACTACTATTACTTAACATTTCTCGAGCGCTACTAGGGTTACGCACCGCTGTACAAATTAACAAAGAAGGACGGTCCCTGCTCAAAGGAGCTTACAATCTAAAGGACGAAATGTCAAGTTGGGGTAGCCTAGATTTCCTGAGTAGAGGTGTAGTGGTTAGGTGCTAAAGGCGACATTGAAGAGGTGGGCTTTGAGCAATGATTTGAAGATGGGTAGGGAGGGGGCCTGGCGTATGGGCTCAGGGAGTTTGTTCCAAGCATGGGGTGAGGTGAGGCAGAAAGAGCGGAGCCTGGAGTTGGCGGTGGTGGAGAAGGGTAATGAAAGGAGGGATTGTTCTTGAGAGCGGAGGTTACGGGTAGGGACGTAAGGGGAGATGAGGGTAGAGAGGTAAGGAGGGGCTGCAGATCTACTACTACTACTTAGCATTTCTATAGCACTACCAGGGTTACGCAGCGCTGTACAAGTTTAAACATGGGGAAGGACAGTCCCTGCTCAAGAGAGCTTACAATCTAAGATCGAGTGCATTTGTAGGTTAGTAGGAGAAGCTTGAACTGAATGCGGTATCTGATCGGAAGCCACTGAAGTGACTTGAGGAGAGGGGTGATATGAGTATATCGGTTTAGGCGGAAGAAAAGACATGCAACAGAGTTCTGAACGGACTGAAGGGGGGATAGATGGCTAAGTGGGAGGCCGGTGAGGAGTAGGTTGCAGTAGTCAAGGCCAGAGGTAATGAGAGAGTGGATGAGAGTTCGGGTGGTGTGTTCAGAGAGGAAGGGGCAAATTTTGCTAATGTTATAGAGGAAGAAGCGACAGGTCTTGGCTATCTGCTGGATATGCGCAGAGAAGGAGAGGGAGGAGTCGAAGATGACACCGAGGTTGCGGGCAGATGAGACGGGGACGATGAGGGTGTTATCAACTGAAATAGAGAGTGAAGGGAGAGGAGAATGTGGCTTAGGTGGGAAGACAATAAGTTCGGTCTTGGCCATGTTCAGTTTCAGGTGGCGGTTGGACATCCAGGCAGCGATGTCGGATAAGCAGGCAGATACTTTGGCCTGGGTTTCCGCAGTGATGTCTGGTGTGGAGAGATAAAGCTGGGTGTCGTCAGCATAAAGATGATAGTGGAAACCACGAGATGAGATCAGGGAGCCCAGGGAAGAGGTGTAGATTGAAAAAAGAAGGGGTCCAAGGACAGATCCCTGAGGAACTCCAACAGAGAGCGGGATAGGGGTGGAGGACGAACCATGAGAGTGTACTCTGAAGGTACGATGGGAGAGATAAGGTTGTGATTTAATATGTGCATTAAATCACGTATAATGGCAAAGTCTATGTTGCAGAATGATTTAATGGTGGGAAATTGAATGAGCCTCTCTCTTGCTTCCAACTGTAGGTGCTAGCCACAGGACTGAGTGGTCTGTATTCCTCTTTGCCCACCAAGCTAGAAGATAAAAGAGAAGAGTGGCACTGCTTGCTGAAAGAGGACTGGCTCCAGATCCCAGCACTCATCCAGTTCATGAATTCACTTGAGTTCTGCAATGCAGTTATACAGGTAAATGCTGTCTCTTGTTCCTCCCATTTTGGATGGCACGGCACATCTTCTCCATAATATATGACCTGGAAACCAACGGCTTTCTTGCTGCGTAGACAGGGCAGTAGCAAAGCGGGCTTACTATAGGTAAAATACACTGTGAAATTGAATATGAAAATAAGTCACTGTATTGTCATTCCTCTATGTAGATAGATGCCACCCTTAGTCCTATTACTGTGTGTTCTCCATGGACAAGCAGGCCATTGGTATTCTCACATCTGGGTGACATCTGATGGAGCCTAGTGTGAATGCTGCCTAGCGTATACAACTACTAGAAAATTCTAGCAGCGTCCCACTGTGCATGTGCGGGTACCTTCCCGCCTGACACTCAAGCGCAGGTTCCTCAGTCTTTTTTTTTTTTCCTCAGAGCTGGGAGGTCATGTCTTCATGGTCTCTCTTCAGCGGTTTTCACAAAACCTTTTCAGTGGCTTCCCTTGTGGGTTTTCCTCTTTATTTCTTTATCATTTTCGTCAAAAGTTTATTTTTAGTACCTTTCCCTTTATTTTTTTAGGCTTTTGGCTCTTAAAGATTTTTTTTTCTTTTTCGTGCAGCTCTTTAGTCCCCTTTAGGCCTGAGCAGCAGCCTCATTTTAAACCTTACCACTTTTTTGTCACTCAAGGTTGAGGAATTTAATTTAGCCACAATTCTTCTCTCTCTACTTCCAAACTGAGACTGGAGAAAAATCCAGTATTTCCAGACTGAATTTGAGCTCCTGGGCCAATCAGAGCCTAGAATAACATGTTTTAAAATTAGCTGGCCACATCACTGCAGGTCACTTCCTCTTTGTGTTAAACTAAAGAAGGAACACCAGTCATTTCTCTTTAATAGCTTTAAACATAAAACAGGCACCACCTGCTGGCCAAACTAGAGAAATACACTTTATGAAATCAAACATATAAATTGCGAGTGACCGTGCTCACCCGCAAATGCGCAGTAGAGACTTCCCTCTCTGTCCCGCCCCCGCGTCTATACGTGATGACGGGGGCGGGACAGAGAGGGAAACTGCGCGAAGGG
The DNA here is from genome assembly GCF_901765095.1 of Microcaecilia unicolor. NCBI lineage: Eukaryota > Metazoa > Chordata > Amphibia > Gymnophiona > Siphonopidae > Microcaecilia > Microcaecilia unicolor. Next base: position 615,075,901 of record NC_044032.1, on the reverse strand, counting down.
GAGGGAGGGAACCGCCGAGGTCGCTACCGCTCCTCCCCCCCCGAGGTCGCCGCTACCGTTCCCCCCACCCGGAGTCACCGCCGCCGCCCCCCACTCCACCTCTCTTCGCTATTGAACTACAGCGCCGAAAACACAGCAGGCAGATCAGCTGAGCTCCCGTCGGCTTTCCTTCCCTGCCTGTGTCCCGCCCTCACCGACGTTACGTCACATGAGGGCAGGACACAGGCAGAGAAGGAAGGCCGACGGGAGCTCAGTTGATCTGCCTGCTGCGGTTTTGGCGCTGTATGTTCAGTGGCGAACAGAGGGCCCGGCCCGGGTGGAGGGGTGGCGGCGGCGACTTCGGGGGTGGGGGACCGGTAGCGGCAACCTCGGGGGGGGGGGGGGGGGAGAGGGGCGGCGTCTGCGACCTTGGGGGGGGAGGGCAGGAGAAATGCTGGACAGGGGAGGTATCAGAAGGAGGGAGGCCTTGGAGCTGGGAGGGAGGGACGGAGGGGGACCTTGGAGCTGGGAGGGGGAGGGACAGAGGGCCTTGCAGCTGGCAGGGAAGGAGGGAGGATGCTGGACATTGGAGGTCAGAAGGAGGGGGCCTTGGAGCTGGGAGGGAGGGACAGAAGGGGGCCTTCGAGCTGGCTGGGAGGGAGGGACGGAGGGGGGCCCTTGGAGCTGGGAGGGAATGGGGCCTTGGAACTGGGGGGGCAGGCAGGGGGCTTTGGAGCTGGGAGAAGGGGCCCTTGAAGCTGGGAGGAAGGGGGAGAGGGGAGGGGGCCCTTGGAGCTGGGAGGGCAGGGGACCTTGGAGCTGGGGGGGAGGGACAGGGGCCTTGGAGCTGGGAGGGAAGGACAGAGGGGGGCCTTGGAGCTGGCAGGGAAGGAGGGAGGGCAGGGGGCCTTGCAGCGGCAAGGTGGGGGGGAGGGGGCCTTGCAGTGTCGAGGGGAGAGGGCCTTGGAAAACCCCCATACCAATACTCGCCCGTTTTAACGGGCTTAATGGCTAGTATTCTTATAATCCACATGCTGGAAAATTCACCATTTCGCTACCACACCTTAAATGGAAGATGTTCTAGTCATCGCTTTGTCACATTCTCACTGAATGTGGTGTGCTTAATATATATCTTTAAAAAATGGAGATCTGCTTTAAATATCCTCCCTAATCACAACTTCCTGTAATGAAAGAAGAAATTTATAAATATTTTATCAACATTTTTAAATAAATGTGAAGGTGCTCAGAAGCTTTTCCCCATTTCAACATCAAGCTGAAATCATTGCACCCACTTATAAATGTGCTAAACAACTTATGAAGTCCATATATCTTAAACTTCAGCAATAAGTTTTCTGAATGTCCATGTGCTGTGTTTTGGTGCAGTGTGAAAAAAAATCCAAAACTTTCTGCTGAATCAGGTTTCACTCCATTGTGTCCACATGCACTCCCGTGTTTAGTGCTGTGTCGCTTAAAAACTTCCTGCGGTTCTTCAGTTCTCTGATCTCCCAAGTGTCATCAGGAGATCAAACTAAGCAAAAAGTAAATTAATTAAAAAATAATGTACAATTCCAAATTACTTTTGCTTTATTCTTTGAACACCTACAGCCACTATAAAGCCATGCTCCGCAGCACTTCTGTGATATTGTATATTTGCATGTTATGACTGACATGGCCGCTGGTTAAAACGCCTAATTCAGACAATGGTTTGACATAAAATTCTAACACACACTTCTTATGACCTTATGAGAAAAGAATGTTCCAGGAAGTTTGCAGACACTTTCCATCCCCTACAAAACAATTTGGAATGATTTTAATTTTTTTTTTAACATCCTTATGCCTTTGACTAGTCTGGATTTCAGGCTGATAGCAGACAAATGGGGTGGGGTAGATTATCATAATACAATACAATAAACGTTTTTTAAATACCATCACAAATTCTGAGGATGGTTTATGTTTCAAGGCCACCTAATTAAGTTGATCCTAACTTAAACTGCAAACTTGAAAGCTACTTCCAATGTCACAGTAGGTATTTCTAAAAATCTAGAATTTAAGTAATTTCCAAAACCTCAAATAACTTTGCTCCATCCGTATATGATCTCAGAGAGAATATGGGTACCACAGCAAAGAAGAGCCATAAAGAGGCCATAAAAAGGAAGAAATAGGGAGCACAGGTTTATATATATATATATATATATATATATAAAACGCACCTCCAACATTCTGAAGCCTCCACAAGTCCCAACGTTCTAAATGCATGGTGGTGAAACCAGGAATTCACCCATGAGTGTTGGCCCCGCCCCCCGCATCAAACGTCATGATGTCGAGGGCGGACCAATGACACTCAACCAATCGCATCGCGAACCCGTTACTAAGCGACGGAACATGACATAAGACACATCGCGGAACAATGAAAACCAGCAGCACACAGTTGCTACGCGACATCAACAGCAACGCTAAAAGGACCATATAGATCTCTGCTCTCCACACAAACAACGGACACGGAGGGCACAGGAGGGAAGGAAAAAAACCAGCACATACACACACACTCTCACTCTTAACTGGCTATAATGAGCAACTGACCTGCCACTATCACAGGGACTGCTAGCACCTCTCTCTCTCTCTCACACACATACAGACGGGACACAGAGGGGATGGAAGACAAGGAACGAATCGTTGGGTATGGAGGGGCGGCAGGGGAGATAAAGCAAGAACTGCCTCAAATGTTTGTGCTGTGCTATGTACAATTATAATGCTGTCACTTCATTTTGACCCTACCCTTTCACACACTCTTTCACACAGATGCACACACACACACTTACACTGTCTCTATCTCACACACACACGCATCCACACACATATACACACTCTCTCACACACAGACACACAAACACGCCTCAAATGGTTCAGCTGTCCTATGAAAAAATTTCACTGCTGTCTCTTCATTTTCACCCTACCTGTGCACACTCTTTCACACAGTGACACACACACACACTTTCTCTGTGTCACACACACACATACATATACACACTCTCACTCTCTCTATAGCCTTGCTAGCGCCCGTTTCATTTGTTTACAAAACAAGCCTTTTTTACTAGTATATATATATGTTGTGAGCAAGTAGGACATTGTCCTGACTTAAAATGTACTAAAAGAGACAAACATGAAGGGATATATTCATCCCCTTAATCATTTTCTTTGTCCTTCTTTGGTCCTTTTCTAGTTCTGCTATATCTTTTTTAAGATATGGTGACCAGAATTGCATGCAATACTCAAGGTATGGTCACACAATGGAGCGACACAGAGGCATTATAATATTCTTTGTCTTATTTTCCATCCTTTTCCTAATAATTCCTAGCATTGTTTGCTTTTTTGGCCGCTGCCACGCACTGGGCAGAAGATTTCAGTACTGTCCGCGATGACACCTTAATCTTTTTCTTGGGTGCTGACTCCCAAGGTGGAACCTAGCATCAAAAAAACTATGATTTGGATTATGCTTCCCAATGTGCATCACTTTGTACTTGTCCACATTAAATCTCATCTGTCGTTTCTAACTTTGCTCAGGTGCTGACCTCTCTGTACCTGAAGCAAACTCCTCCAAAGTATAACAAATTTGGACCTTTTAAATTCCAAACTTCTCAACTTGCTGGCTAAGGGCAAATTTGGAAGTTAAATCATTTGAAAATTCTGGTCCCACCCAGAGAATTGCCTTAACACAGTAGTTAGCTGGCACTTGGGACTAAATCATTACACAGCAGGAGGTAAGGCTTGAGCTCTGAATAGGGGTCAAACCATTTCTAACTTTGCTCAGGTGCTGACCTCTCTGTACCTGAAGCAAACTCCTCCAAAGTATAACAAATTTGGACCTTTTAAATTCCAAACTTCTCAACTTGCTGGCTAAGGGCAAATTTGGAAGTTAAATCATTTGAAAATTCTGGTCCCACCCAGAGAATTGCCTTAACACAGTAGTTAGCTGGCACTTGGGACTTATAATCCCACCCACCCTCCCCACATCCCACCCAACCCAGGGTTTTCCACTCATTTATAGACAAACCAAACCTCATTAACTTAATCATACACAGGCAGTCTTACAGACTTAGGGGTAGATGCATCAAGCAAACGTAAAAAAATCAAAATCGTTAAAGGCCCTAACGATTTTTAAAAAACGAAGAATGCACCAAAAAAAAAAGTCACACATGCTCAGATCGGTATAGAAACGTACAATGTATCAAAGAATCACAATACACATCGTTAATCGGCCCCCAAATCATGCGCAGAGCAGCCAAGCGTTATGTTAGCTGCTCTGCGCATGCCACAAACAGTCAAAACACAGTCAAATCACAAGCACATGGCTCCCAAATCAAAACAAAAAGAAAAAAAAAGGGTCGGGAGGGGGCAAGGGCGCTCATCAGGAGCGTCCTGTACGGACGGCCTTGCCCCCCCCCCCCCCCGCTGCTCCCCACTTTCCGCCGCTCCCCCCACCCCGAAAAAGCAAAATTCAAGCAGCCCTGCTCCCCACTTTCCGCCGCTCCCCCCACCCCGAAAAAGCAAAATTCGAGCAGCCCCTGCCCCCCTCCCTTCCTCACTACTCTCTCACCTCAGCTCCGCCTCCCGACATCCTCCGTCCTGTGCCCCGCCCCCTTTTGGGGTCGTCGCCGCCATTCCCCTCCTCCATCGGGCCCCCTCCCTCTTACCGGGCCCGTGCAGCGCCTCTCTCTTCTGTCCGAAGGCGCTGTACGGGCAAGAAGAAAGCCTGATGCCTGCCTTCGCCCAGCTTCGATGGCGCGTCTTTCTCCTGCTGGGCCCGCCCCTGTCTGACGTCAGTAACCTACGTAGGTAACCGACGTCAGACAGGGGCGGGCCCAGCAGGAGAAAGACGCGCCATCGAAGCTGGGCGAAGGCAGGCATCAGGCTTTCTTCTTGCCCGTGCAGCGCCTTCGGACAGAGGAGAGAGGCGCTGCACGGGCCCGGTAAGAGGGAGGGGGCCCGATGGAGGAGGGGAATGGCGGCGACGACCACAAAAGGGGGCGGGGCACAGGACGGAGGATGTCGGGAGGCGGAGCTGAGGTGAGAGAGTAGTGAGGAAGGGAGGGGGGCAGGGGCTGCTCGAATTTTGCTTTTTCGGGGTGGGGGGAGCGGCGGAAAGTGGGGAGCAGCGGGGGGGGGGGGGGGGGGGCAAGGCCGTCCGTACAGGACGCTCCTGATGAGCGCCCTTGCCCCCTCCCGACCCTTTTTTTTAATTTTTATTTATTTATGTTTTTCTGACGTCCTTTGGACCAATCACAGCGCTTTTAGCTCTGCTAATGCGCTGGGATTGGCTCAAAGTTTGTTTATTTTTTCTCTTAATGATTTTTCCTGGCACAGAGCTGTCCTAACGAGTGGTCCAGACCTGTCGTTAGTTTTCCTGCCTTTTTCCTGCGTAAAGGCAATCGGAAAAGGTTAGTGCATGTCGTTTCAATGGGGTTTTCACACTAATTGCTCATCTCCATTCCGTTTTCGTTAGCTGCTGGCTTCCTCGGAAAAAGCCCTTTGATGCATGCAACGGATCAAATTTTCCTCGTTGGAGAGTCATTAAAGGCTCATTTAGCTTTAGTGCATCTGCCCCTCAATCATACACAGGCAGTCTTACAGACTGTTAACCCCAACTAAGTACACCTGTTCATACCCAATTCAAGAAATCAGGATGACTTTTATTCTCTGCAATAATTGTGGTACTTTAGTTTCAAGGCCAATCATCTGGAGACTTAAAGCTTGCCCTATCTGTTTTCAACTATCTAGTTTTAAACAAGAGCTCAGTAAAGTAATGCAAGAATTGGATACAATTAAACCAGCTTCTAGGACTGCACAGAGAAATAGCTTCTCACCACTCCCTCAAAGAATAAAACCACATAAGAACAGATGGTTCACAGTAGGCTCAGGCAGACTTCGTCATGTGACACAGAAGCATCCACCCGCACAAGTGTTGCCACTAAAGAATTCTTTTGCTCCATTACAGCACTGTAATGCTCCTGAAAATAGAACTGAAGCAGAGGAAAAAGCAATAAAGTTGGAACAAAAAGACATGAAGGTACCCAAAGTGAAAAGACACCCCCAAATCACTAATGTCAAAACACATACCAAGAAATATAGGTGGAAAGCAATGGCCACAAATGCTCGTAGTCTAAGCAATAAAGTTCATGACCTTCAAGCCCTGATGGTGGAAGCAGACTTAGATGTTGTTGCAATCACAGAGACGTGGCTCAACAGTTCCCACGAATGGGATGCAAGCATAACAGGCTATAATCTATTTAGGAAGGATAGAGAGGGTCGTAAAGGTGGAGGAGTAGCTCTGTATGTGAGGAATGATATCATGGCGACTGAAATGACAGGGACCTGGGGAAAAGAAGAAGCGATATGGATCACCTTAAAAAGAGAGGATAGAACTTCTGTCCACGTGGGTGCTGTCTACAGACCCCCCACACAATTAGAGGAACTAGATAAAGATCTGATTGCAGATATTCAAAAATTAGGAAAGAAAAAATAGGTTCTGTTGATGGGAGATTTCAATCTGCCGGATGTAGATTGGAAGGTTCCGTCTGCCAAATCGGAAAGAAGTAGAGAGATCGTGGATGCTTTCCAAAGTGCTCTGCTCAGACAGATGGTGACGGAACCCACGAGGGAGGGAGCGATGCTGGATCTGGTGCTCACAAATGGGAATAGTGTGTCAAATGTGCGAGTGTGTGCACATCTGGGAAACAGTGACCATCAAACGGTTTGGTTTGATATAACGGCTGAAGTGGAGGGCGGCCACTCTAAACTCAAAGTCCTGGATTTCAAGCAAGCTGACTTTAGTAAAATGGGGGAATACCTGAGGAAGGAGATGATGGGCTGGGAGGACAAACAGGAAGTGGAAGGGCAGTGGTCCAGGCTGAAAGAAGCAATAAATAGGGCCACAGACCTTTATGTAAGGAGAGTAAATAAAAGCAAGAGGAAAAGGAAACCGATATGGTTCTCCAAGCAAGTGGCTGAGAAAATAAAGGCTAAAGAGTTGGCGTTCCAGAAATATAGAAAATCTCAAGAAGAGGAACACGGGGAGGAATACCGGATGAAACTGAAAGAAGCCAAGAGAGAGGTACGTCTGGCAAAGGTGCAAGCGGAAGAACAAATGGCTAGAAATGTAAGGAGGGGCGACAAAAATTTCTTCAGGTATATTAGTGAAAGAAGAAGGACTAAAAAGGGAATTGTGAGACTAAAAGATACAGCGAACCGCTATGTAGATAATGATGAAGAAAAAGCCAATTTACTAAATAGCTACTTTTGTTCGGTTTTCACTGAAGAAAATCCTGGAAAAGGACCGCGAGGGACTGGCAAAAGTACACCTGAGAATGGAATGGATATAGCACCGTTCACGGAAGAGAGTGTGTATCAACAACTTGGAAAGCTAGAGGTAGACAAATAGGCATATTTTCAAAGCACTTAGCCTCCCAAAGTTCCATAGAAACCTATGGAACTTAGCCTCCCAAAGTGCTTTGAAAATATGCCTCAAAGCCATGGGACCGGACGGGATCCACCCCAGAATATTGAGGGAGCTCAGAGAGGTCCTGGCGGGTCCTCTTAAAGATTTGTTTAATAAATCCTTGGAGACGGGAGAGGTTCCGAGGGACTGGAGAACGGCGGAGGTGGTACCTCTTCACAAAAGTGGTGATAGGGAAGAAGCTGGAAACTACAGGCCGGTAAGCCTCACTTCGGTTATTGGAAAAGTAATGGAAGCCATGCTGAAGGAAAGGATAGTGAATTTCCTAGAAGCCAACAAGCTGCAAGATCTGAGACAACATGGTTTTACCAGAGGGAAATCGTGCCAAATGAATCTCATTGAATTCTTTGATTGGGTAACTGGAGAATTGAATCATAGACGTGCTATAGACGTAATCTACTTAGATTTTAGCAAAGCTTTTGACACGGTTCCTCACAGGAGGCTCTTAAATAAACTAAATGGGCTGAACATAGGTCCCGAAGTGGTGAACTGGATTAGACAGACGACAGAGGGTGGTGGTAAATGGAGTTCACTCGGAGGAGGGAAAGGTGAGTAGCGGAGTGCCTCAGGGATCGGTGCTGGGGCCGATTCTGTTCAATATATTTGTGAGTGACATTGCCGAAGGGTTAGAAGGTAAAGTTTGCCTATTTGCGGATGATACTAAGATTTGCAACAGAGTGGACGCCCGGGAGGGAGTGGAAAGCATGAAAAGGGATCTGAGGAAGCTAGACGAATGGTCTGAGGTTTGGCAATTAAAATTCAATGCGAAGAAATGCAAAGTGATGCATTTAGGGAGTAGAAACCCACGAGAGACGTATGTGTTAGGCGGGGAGAGTCTGATAGGTACTGAGGGGGAGAGGGATCTTGGGGTGATAGTATCCGAGGATCTGAAGGCGACGAAACAGTGTGACAGGGCGGTGGCCGTAGCGAGAAGGTTGCTAGGCTGTATAGAGAGAGGTGTGATCAGCAGAAGAAAGGAAGTGTTGATGCCCCTGTACAAGTCGTTGGTGAGGCCCCACCTGGAGTATTGTGTTCAGTTTTGGAGGCCGTACCTTGCGAAGGATGTTAAAAAAATGGAAGCGGTGCAAAGAAAAGCTACGAGAATGGTATGGCATTTGCGTTCCAAGACGTATGACCAGAGACTTGCTGACCTGAACATGTATACCCTGGAGGAAAGGAGGAACAGGGGTGATATGATACAGACGTTCAAATACTTGAAAGGTATTAATCCGCAAAAAAATCTTTTCCGGAGATGGGAAGGCGGTAGAACGAGAGGACATGAAATGAGATTGAAGGGGGGCAGACTCAAAAAAGATGTCAGGAAGTATTTTTTCACGGAGAGGGTGGTGGATGCTTGGAATGCCCTCCCGCGGGAGGTGGTGGAGATGAAAACGGTAACGGAATTCAAACATGCGTGGGATATGCATAAAGGAATCCTGTGCAGCAGGAATGGATCCTCAGAAGCTTAGCTGAAATTGGGTGGCGGAGTAGGTGGGGGGAAGAGGGGTTGGTGGTTGGGAGGCTAGGATAGGGGAGGGCAGACTTATATGGTCTGTACCAGAGCCGGTGATGGGAGACGGGACTGGTGGTTGGGAGGCGGAAAATACTGCTGGGCAGACTTATACGGTCTGTGCCCTGAAAAAGACTGGTACAAATTCAAGATATGAGTTTATCTTGGGCAGACTAGATGGACCATGCAGGTCTTTTTCTGCCGTCATCTACTATGTTACTATGTATGTTACTATGTTACTATGTTACTATGTTTGGATGCTCAGTCTTCCAACTTCCTAAGGTCTTCCTACAATTTTCACAATCTGCATGTGTTTTAACAACTTTGAATAGCTTTGTCGTGTCATCTGCAAATTTAATCACCTCACTCGTCTTCCCTATTTCCAGCTCATTAATAAATATGTTAAATAGCACTGGTCCCAGTACAGATCCCTGGGGCACTCCACTATTACCCTCCTCCACTAAGAGACTTGGCCATTTAACCCTACCCTCTGTTTTCTATCCATCAACCAATTCCTAATCCACAACGGAACATTGCCTTGTATCTTGTGGGTTTTTAATTTTCTCAGGAGGGACTTTGTCAAATGCTTTCTGAAAATCTAGACTGTCAAAGTAATGCTTGGATGTTTCACTTTTATATACTATCTGCTACCACATTTGCTTATTTCCGATCTGACGAAGAAGGGCAACCTTCGAAAGCTAATCAAGAAATGTATTAAGTTATGTCCAATAAAAAAGGTATCATCTTATTTTCTTTTCCATGTTTTATTTTGTTTGATTTCTATTGATAACCTTTAAGAGTGGACTAACACAGCTACCACACCTCTCTACTGAAAATCTAGATACACTACATCAATCGGCACACCTTTATCCACATTCTTAGTCTTGATAGAGCAAGATGTGCTGGGAATGCGGAAGTTCCCCCTTGGCTTGAAATTCAAGGACATTGATGTCCCTTGGACATAGGTCAAAAGCGGCTTTTGGTCTCCTTATTATGAAAATTAATTTGTAGTTCTGCTCCAGAGGTGGCAGGCAGGATTCGATTATAATGCATTTTTTGCCTTGAAGTTATTGGAACTGAGTGTTCTTCGCTTTCTGACTTTGTTCATTGGCTTTTTATAGTAGAGTAAACTAACTCATGATATACTCCTGGCAGTAGCATAGCCATGGTTGGGCCTAGGTGGGCACAGGCCCAACCACTTTGGGCTCAAGCCTACCCAGCAGCAGTGCATCCTTGCAGTGCCTCATGGGGATCCCCACGCCCCACCAGCTGAAGACTCCTGGCATCTCTCTCTTCCTTCCCTCGCTGGCAATCTGGCATCTCTCCTGATCTCTCAACCTCCCCCTCCCCAAAATATATTTATTTATTTATCGCAATTTTTACCCCACCTTTTCCCACAGGATGCAGGCCCAAAGTGGCTTACAATAGACTGAAAAGGCTTTCGCCAATCCAGTGGTAATACAAATACAATATTTAAATAGATAAGTAGTCAGAGAGAAGAAAGAAGAAAAAAAAAAGAATATCTTTTAAAAACTTCACTTTTGGAGGCCACCAGCAACGAGCAGCAACTCACACATCCTGTTTGTGCCGGCCCCAGAGCCTTCCCTGTGATCCAAGGTCCTGTTTCCGCAAAGGCAGGACTGCATCAGAGGGAGGGCCCTGGGGCTGGCACAAGCAGTGAGTTGCTGCTCATTGCCAGCAACCTCCCCAAAATTAAGTTTTTAAAAAGTACACTAAGGATGGAGGGGTTGAGAAGATACAGGGAGAGATGTTGGATCACCAGTGGAAGGGGAGGGAGAGATGTCATAATGCAGTTGGGGGGTCAGGTGAAAGGAAAATTTAGTGCCCACCTATTTTGGGCTCAGGCCTACCCAAAATTGGCCATCTGCCTACATCACTGACTCCTGGTATGAACTATTCACTTAGCTAGTTCGGGTGCAATAGCATATCATTCTACATAATCTGGAGTGATGCATGCAATAGCTATTGTCCAGCAATACCTGTATCCAAGTGAAATAATATACTTATTAGCAACAGAAATCATTTGTTGATCATGATAGTCATATGTTTGGTTTAATATTGCATTCCTACACTGTTTATTTTGGGTCAAGTCCACACTATAAAGTGACCTTTGTGGAAGAAGCCTGACTTGACGATTTAAATTGTTTAAAAAGTCAGGATTTGCTGGTGCTATGTGAGGCACTTAAATCGGGACCCATTCTGGCTTTGCCCTTTACTTTAATTCTTCATGTATAACTTGACCCATGTATTGACTGGATCTTTACATTTTAGGTGGCACATCCTTTGATCCGTAACCAGCTTGTCAATTACATTTACAATGGGTTCCTGGTTCCAGTCATGGCTCCTGCACTTCATAAGGTCAGTGATTTACTGACGGTAACAGTGCGTACTATTCATCAAGGAAGCTATTCTGATTTTCCTCTTATGTTGGTGGGAAAGCCTTTGGAGTGCCTTCTAATTGTTTCGTCCTGACTTCTAAATAGGAGTTGGAAGATCTGACACAGCACATTCAGTGACACTCTTATCAAATCCAGATTTGTTAGGCAGTGTAAAGTGGTATGACCACATTTGATCCTCTTCTGAGGTCAGGCAAACCCACCTTCATCGATAATAAAAAAATAATAATAATTTAGGGTCATCCTTGTGGCACACTCCTTGCTGGAGACCTGGGTTTGATTCTTGAATCTGGCGGGTGTTCTCACAACCTTGAGGGGAAAAGATTCTTGAGCACTGCACAAGGGCGACACCTAAAGGTCAGGGTCAGAATTCATACATACCAGGCTCTCTTCTGTGGTTCCAAGCCAGAGACATACTGCAATGGTAGAGTAGACAGGAGAGAGCATTATAAAATAGGGGGGAAAATCCTGGATAGTTGTAAATCAAGGCTGTTAGGGGGTATTTCTGTAAAATAGATGCTATCATTTTTGTGACCAATGTGTGTGTAACTTTTACAGAATACTATGTTACATGGGTGTCTCTCGAATCTAGGCATGAGCAATTAAACCTGCTCTATGGCCGGAGTAAGTAGTTTCTTTTCAAGATGACCACAATGAGTACGCAGGATGTAGATATATAGGAGGCTCACTGTATGCAAATCTATATCATGCATATTCATTGTGGTAATCCTGAAAGCCTGACTGGCTCAATGTGTGTCCAAGAGAGGATTGAGAAGTGCTGAAGTAAAATATACTAGGTGTGAGTTTTCTCACTGGTTTCCCAATATGGAAAGCAAGGGGGAGGAGTCATTGAGGCGCAGAGTGCCGACTTAGGCTCAGGACAAAGTAAAGACTAAAGAGAGGGCCTGAAAGGGTTGTCTGTCCTTTCATGTGAGAGAAAAGTTGAGTGAGAAATTGTGCAAAACCCTATGACTAGCTGAGGGAGAGAACTTGCAGCCAAAGGTTTTTTGCTGATGAGCAGTGAAGGTCCTGGGGGAGAGGACCTCTAACAAGGAAATCTTGGCATATTCTTGGATTATATCTTTGGGGAGATTGCCAAATAGGAATCACCCATGGTGAACGAGTGCAGAGTGTCGTTTCAGATCCCAAAAATTAGAAGAGAACCATTAAATGGTCCTGCTAAAGGATTTCCAAGAAATTTGAGACACCAGTGGATTTTGGCAACTTCTAAAACTGTGTACTGCGGGCAGGGCTTTATTTTTTAAATGGTATGCATGAAGACATTTCTTGTACACCCTGAGCCTGTGTGGGGGACCCTTCTCATACCCATATTTACTAAAATTGGGCCCAGGACCAGGAGGCCATAGGCATTTTCCACACATTCTGCACTCCTCTCTCAGTCAATGAGCCAGACCACCCCAATATTTGTGTTCTGAACCAACTTGTTTACTAAGGGGCCCTTTTACCAAACAGCAGTAAGGGTAGCGTGCGCTATATCAGCTCTACTGCCTGGGTAGTGGGGGTGTCCGGCGGTAATTTCAAAGTTGGGGCGTGATGCTTCCCATGGTAGAAAATAATTTTCTACTGCGGGGGACATTCCCTGTGGTAATCAGCAGTGCGACCACATTGGCTCGTGATGCCTGATTACCGCACGAGTAGCACGTGAGCCCTTTCCACCAAGTAAGCAGGTGGCGTTAAAGGCTCAGGCAGTAAATAGCCGCATGGTACTTTTTATATTAGCGCATGGCCATTTACTTCCTCATTAAAAAAAGGCCTTTTTCCCAGCTGCGGTAACAAATGGCAAAGCGCGTGCCAATTCCACGCATCCAAACTAGCACAGGCCACCTTTTATTGCAGTTAAGACCACCAAACGCCTTGTTTAGTAAATGGGTGAAATAATAATTGCATAAGTAGTCACAATGGCAGAGACAGTGAATAACACTACTTACAAATCTCTTTATCTCTCTTGTATCCTTTACTCTCTGTGAGACTATGAATATTCCTTTCCCCAATCCTCTTTAATAACAGTGTAGTATGGAGCAAAGAAGATACTCACAGTATTTGTTGCTGGATGTGCTGAGGGGGCTGATGCTCAAAACTCCGGCGCTGTACACAACAGTGCCAGAAAATACCACCAAAACAGCACTGAAAAAGAACTTCCCGATTCTCAGTGCTAATGATATGCAAATTTTATGCATGCTATTAACACTGAGTATTGAGAAGTTAGTGGGAGGGGGGGAGAGGAAAAGTGCCCAGCACATGCACACAACAGCTGTGTGGCACAGCTCTTGTGCTCATATGCAGTCAAACTAGGGGGGGGGGCAGGGCGCCATGGCCAGGGGGAAGAGGCCTTGAAGATTTGCTATCTTCTCGCCTCCAACTTGCCATCCAGCATCTCTGTGACTTATAGTTTTGAGAAACAAAGTGCAACCCCCTGCTCCCCGCCCTTCCCTCCGTCCAGCTTCAGGCTGTGCAGTAGTATGCTCTGGCAGCAGGTGCAGTCCTTGCTCGCTCTGGTGCCGTTGGTCGCAGTGGTAGGGCAGAAGGCAGCGTCCCTTTCAGAGATCCCGGAGGAGAGTACCAAGGGACAGGCGGGCACCAAGGAGGATCGGGCAACTGCAGCAGGGCAGCTCAAAGACGCTGTATTTTATGCCTGCTGTAACCCTAATGCCAGCTGCAAGCTGGTGTAAGGTTTCCTGCAGCAAGGGTGCCTTGGTTCAGGGCCAGGTTTTTCAGCATCGAAGGGACTAGGGAATGGCCCCATTTAAATCCTATTAGCATGCTATTTGTGCTGATCTGGAGCTCGCTCACTATTTCCCCGCAGTAAGGGCCTCTGAACATTGCACTCTAGTAAATGTGGGCTCTAGTCCGGCGCTAATGGCCTCTCTTGCCCATATTTGCTTCTGAGCATCGGGGCCTGAGAGAATCAGGGATTCAAAAGCTCCAGAAGTGTTGGCCTCTAGGAGGCTTATTGCTGTAAGTAGTTCTTCCTATTTCTGCAGCCTCTGGAGCTATTCCAAAATCCTGTACAGATGATGTTGATGTAGTCCTAGTCACCCTGCTGGAATTGCACACTACACCCTACTTCTCCTTTATTCCTTAGCTCTAAGGCCCAGATGATCAAAAGCCCTGTGCTGTTCCAAACAGCGCCCTAAAAATAGCGCCGGGACAGCGCAGGGCTTTTCTGCATCGATGATCAAAGATAATGCATGCAAATCTAAGCAGCGCTATTATCTTTGATTATCATGTTTAAAGTGCGGGAGAATTGTGCCGAATCCTCCCGCACTTGTTTGACAGGTCTGGGCTGTCAAAAGCCCAAACCTGTCAAACAGCCTGCCCCGAGGCCCGAACAACGAGGCCCCCCCCCCCAAACCCCCAGAAAACGTTGTGGCCGCTGCCGGCCAAACCCTCTCCCACCCTCCCACCCAGCGACGGGGGGGGGGGGGGGGCTGGAGGTCCGGTGGACCTCCAGCCCACCCCAAATCCTCCCCCCAGCGTTGTCCTTAGATTCCCTGGTGGTCCGTGGTGTCGTGACACCCCCCTCCCGGCCCCCCTACCTTTTGTTGGAGGAGGGACGCAGCCTGCCTGCCTCCCTCCTCTTCCAGTCAGTCGATGCCCAAAATGGCGGCGCCCAGCACCGCCCACTGCATCCTAGGGTAGTCAGCTCTCTCTCTCTCTCTCTTCTCTCTTCTCTCTCTCTCTATCTCTCTCTTTCTCTCTCTCTCTCTCTCTCTCTCTCTCTCTCTCTCTCTCTCCTTCTCTCTTCTCTCTCTCTCTTCTCTCTCTCTCTTCTCTCTTCTCTCTCTCTTCTCTCTCTCTCTTCTCTCTCTCCTCTTCTCTCTCTCTCTCTCTCTCTCTCTCTATCTTTCTCTCTTCTCTCTCTCTTTCTCTCTCTCTCTTCTCTCTCTCTCTCCTCTCTCTCTCTCTCTCTCTCTCTCTCTCTCTCTCTCTCCTATAACATCTTGGACTTAAAAGTGCCTGTGGGCTGGTTTGCTCTCCTCTTACATGTAAGTCAGCAGCCTGTGGAGTTGCTGTCACAATCTATGAAGAGGCTTCCCATGGAACCATGCCCAACTTTGCTGACATCAGTGGATTTTCTCCATATGCTACCATTGAGAGAACCTTCTGTCAGAGGCCAGACACAGCTACACTAACATTCGTGTCCAGCTTCAAACTCATTAACACAGTCCTACAACTACAATTGCAGATGAGGTATATGAACCCTTTTCTTCTTGCCAGTACGGTACTACCTTAACTGGCCACTAGGGAGCAGGGATGAGCATCTAGTCTGCATCCAAGCTTAATGCCACAGGAGCTGGCTAGCATGACCCAAACTCCAATCTCAGTTGGGTGTCTGGCATGAAAAATGGAATCATTGGTGTAGGTGGAGTGTTGACAGATGGAAATATGTTCAGTTTTCTCTTCCTCTTCACCATGGGAAGGGACAAATTATGAGAAAAAAAAGAGATATGTGAACTCTCTCAGAGCAGAATAAAACTCAGGAAAACACGTCTGAGCTCACTGCAGCTTTCTTGTCCCCCATCTCCCTGCAATAACTTACTTTGCGAATCCACAGTGGGTAGAATGGACCAGTCCCTTTTCTCTGTGTCACTGAACTATTTTTCTTTCTTTGCAGCGCATTGAACTCGGCAGTTCCTGCTGTGTCTTTTCCTTCATGAATGTAGCCCATAATTTAAAATAATTTTTTCATGAACTTAGTTTCAATAGATAATACTGCCAAAAATTCTACTTTGTATTATTTTATTTCCTAAGGCATTGTCACATAGCAGAGTGGGCACAGGGGAGGGAAGATGTGCTGTCTTTTGTATTACTGAAGAAAAGAGAAACTCATGAGGAAAGGGAGAAAGATAATGTGTGAGGATTTTGAGATGAGAAGAAAAAGAATTTGGGATGGAGAAGAGGTTGAGAATAAACAATGGAAGCAAAGAAAAATTGGGTAGAAGAAGAGATAGAAAAAAAGGGGGAGAGAAGAGACAGAAAAACAAAAATGTGTTGCAAGGAAAGAGTTTGGAAAGAGGCAGTGAGACTTGAATATACATGACAGGAGATTGAAGGTAGAGGTGAAAAGTCAAATATTAACAGGGCTCATAGGTTGCCGTGTAACTTTATAAATCTAAGTGCTTTGAAAACAATCAAAATGTGTTCAAGAAAAGTAGACACAAGATAGGGAACAAAAAAGAGTAAATTCAGAGCAAGATTGTCATGTGTAGATAAACTGTTTTACTGTGTTTATATTCGTATGTGGATATTTTAGTTACTAGCAAGCTGGTATACTACTACTACTACTACTACTACTATTAAACATTTTTATAGCGCTACTAGACTTACGCAGCGCTGTACAAATCAACATGAAAAAGACAGTCCCTGCTCAACAGAGCTTACAATCTAAATTGGACAGACGAACAGACAGCTAGGGGTGGGGAAATTGCAGTGGTAGGGGTGATAAGTGAGGGTGTTGAGTAAGAGAGTCATGGTTAGGAGTTGAAAGCAGTAGCAAAGAGGTGGGCTTTAAGCCTAGACTTGAAGACAGCCAGAGACTGAGCCTGATGTACTGGCTCAGGGAGTCTATTCCAGGCATAGGGAGCAGCGAGATAGAAGGAACAGAGCCGGGAGTTAGCAGTGGGGGAGAAGGGGGACGACAGGAGACATTTACCCAGTGAACGGAGTTCACGGGGAGGAGTGTAGGGAGTATACAAATGCTATCAGTGACATTTTGACATGTTTTTAGTGATAACATCTGATCAAGAGCAGGGGCTTTGAAGAAAATCTTGCAGTAATCTTTGTATTGTATTGTAACATTTATACCCCGCGCTTTCCCACTTATTAGCAGGTTCAGTGCGGCTTACAAATATAACAGGTTTGCAAGATAACGCAAAATGGATAAAACAGGTGAATATAGTATATAAAGAGGTGGACAATAAAAGTGGATAAGTAAGATGGGTAAGAGAAGAAAGTGGTAGAGGAGGGAGTGGGAAGAGGGTGTAAATTGGGTAGAGTGTTATAATTAAGGAAGAATGTATAATGATGGCTGGAAGAGGGATGAAATCAAAAAGGGTAGGAAGTGTATTTCCCAAAGAAGGTTGCTTAATGGCACTTGTCCAATAAATTGTTCTTAAATGCAAATATGTCTGTGGTCCTTTGAATTGGGAGGGTTGATTCAGCATCACAATTTGCAGTTTACCTAAATGTGGAGATTTTCCCTATATGGACACTCTTGCAGTCTAGGTCCTTTTGGATTTGTCTCTGTCACTGGTCCAATAAGGTTTCAGCAACTTATCAGCTGAGAGTCGCTTGCCACATTTTACTTGATTTGTTAGCTATAATGGTGTAGGCCTTGGATATCAGTAGGTTGGACCACTGCAATACTGGTATGCTTGGGGTTTCCAACCACTGTTCCCTCCCTCTAAGCTGAGCAGGAGTCCTCCACTTACAGTCCTGCTAGTGGGAGGTGCTGTTTCACTATCACATTTTCAATAGTGAAGGACAAGCAAGCTGTTCAGGGAACCTGCCTGTCCCTAGAGATTGAAAGCACAATAGTGAAGCATCGCCCCCTATTGGCAGCAGTGCAGTTGGAGGACTCCCATTCAGCATAGAGGGAACAGTGCTTATAGTAGTGAGGAGGTTCCAGCTCATTCAGAATACTGCAGCTAGTGTAGTCAAGGTGGGATTTTGATTTATTATTCCCTCTTTTATAGGAGAAGGAGTAGCCTAATTTTTAATGTGGATTTGCTATATTGCTTCCTATGAACAAGCATATTGAAGCGGTGTACACACTGGTCAGTATACAATAAAAGAAAGGACCTCCAACAGCACGACAGGATAGAGTCATAAAAATTAGAAGTTGGACAAGTCACAATCAGAAGAGGTCAAAACCCATAGCAGAGGACAGGAGAAGAGGAATGGGAAGGCAGGTGTCCTCAGATATGTAGGTTTAAGATTTGTCAAAGGTTTGCTGAAGTGAAACAGAAGTTTTCACTGCAGCTCTAAATTTCCTATAGGACGATTCTAGGTGAAAACAAGAAGGCAAGTCCATTCCAAAAAAAATCATTATAACATGTACAATCCAGTCATGTACATGATACTGGGGGAACTGATAAACAGAAATCCAGTGATAAATGCAGAATATAAGTTGAACTATAGGAGCATTTTTGAAAGGATGTCCAAGCCTGAATGTCCGAAGTGAACATCCGTCTTGCATGTGTTTTTGAACAAGATACAGCCTGCTTGAAAATATATGAGACGGATGCCCATGCACTGGAAAAGTATAGCATGAACATCCATTTTACAAACTGAAACGTCCAAATTTTGAACGGGGGAAAACAAGGGACATGGACGTCTGTATAGCAGCATTCTTAGAGAATGGCCACATAGATGTCCATGTGGAGCAGAGGGTCAGCCTAGTGGTTTGAGCAGTGGATTGTAAACCAAGGGAACCGGGTTCAAACACTAATTTAACTCTTTGTTTTTGTAATTATGAACCCTCCATGAATAGAAAAATACCTACTGTACCTGAATGTACACCACTTCAATAGCCTTCAGGCTTTTAGGTGTCATATATTTAGGTACAGTATATACTTTTCTGTTTCAGAAGGGCTCACAATTATTAAAGAAAAAAAAAGAGTTGAAGTGGGATTTGAACCTTGGTCCCTTGGTTTACAGTCCACTGCTTTAACCACTAGGCTACTCCTTACAGCTGCTTCCTGCTTTGCTAAAAATGCCCATAATACCGGAGACTGCCATAGAGCCTGGTATCCCCTTCCAGTTTCATTTTCAGAGGAGAAGAAGGGGGACGGCAACCACTGAGGGAATAAGGAAGTATCATGCCTCCAGCTCACCAGTGAACAGCTGCTGTAACCTGGACATTCCTGAAACAGGTCTAAATAAGGATGTCCTTTTTTTAATATGGATATTTCTTCCCCTTCAGTAATCACTAATGGACATCGAAGTTTCATGCCTTCCCTTGTCCTGTCCAAAATATGCCTAGAACATGCCCACTTGCTATTTGCTATCATTTAACAAAAATTGACTACCAAGAAGTCACCAACTCAGAATGGTCAAAACTGCGGAGCAGAACAAGGGCTCTGGCTAAGGTTACCATATGTCCGGTTTTACCCGGACATGTCCTCTTTTTGAGGACATGGCAGGTTTTGCCAGCCTGCCCATATTTCCGGATTTCTGGTCAAACGGGTGGGTGGGCCTAGTGGTGTCCTATCCTCCACTCCCCTTACCTTACTATACTTCCCTGGTGGTCTAGTGACCTCTTTGGGGCACGAAAGAACCCCCTCTTTCCTGCCTGGAGCACCTGCATACCAGGAGTGTAGCTACAGGGGCATGGGCCCCCCCCCCAGATTTGGCCCTGGCCGCCGCCCCTTTCGACTCCTCCTTTCCACCACTGCCGTCAAGTACCTGTGCTGGCGGGGGTCCCCCAACCCCCGCCAGCCGAAGTTCTCTTCAGCACCGGTCTCCGCTGATGTGGAAGGATTCTGTTTCTGTGTGAGTCGTCCTGACATCCTGCACATCAGGACATCATGCATGGGGGCGGGGACAATGAGCAGCAAAGACCATTGTTTGGCTTGGAATCTCTGGAAAGTGGTGCATCAGGGAGGAGGGACATGTAAAATTGGAGGAGGGCAGCTGGAGCCCAGTGGTAAATCCGTGGTAAAGCGGTAATCCGGCTCAGTTGTTCGGAGCGCGTACATCACGGCACACTTGAGTGCAGCTCAGCTGTTCACTGGAGCGCAGCTCAGCTGTTCATAGGAGCGCGAGGCAGATATTCACGGCACATTTGGGGAGGTGGCATGGCACACCAGTTGAAAAATGCTTCTCTACACAAACTACTTCAAGAGAGCTTTTAACTACCAAGAAAAACTCTGTTGTGGAATGAAAACATAATTATTATCTTCAAAACTGATCAGTTTTAAAGTGATGATGATGAAGTGAGGATATGGAACTATTTACAGCAATTGCTTTCCTCAAGCTTTCTCAGCACCTAATTCTTATCCTTTACCAACAAATACTGTATTTTAAATCTTTTATGCCTGATTCCCTGCCACTTCCCTAAGTCCCTAAGAGAGCAGCCATGCTTGGAACCATGGGATGCAATTGAAATGTTTCATGCCGTGTATGTGATGTCTTTTGTGACCTCATAATCAACACCAAAGCCAAGTGGAATCTGTAAGTGTAACACAATTTGAGAATCTGAATAATATGACTGCTTTTAGCAGTTTAGAGGAACTGCATGAGAAGACAGTCATCTTTTCTCTGCCTTTTATTGTTTTCAGACACAACAGAGGCTGTGCTTCACTCGTTTTTCCTCTCCCCCGTTGAGCTCCCCCAGCAAGGAGGAAGCTAACCAATGCACAGTGGATCACTTCTGCCTCTTGTGCAATTTTAGACCTGACCTGTTTATGTGAACTGCACGATTGCAGTTCACATAAACAGCAAGGTCTAAGCTTGCGCAGGAGGCGGAAGTGACCTGCTGTACCATGGTTCTCTTTCTCCTCTTCTTGCCGCGCTGAGCAATCTCAACAACCGGCTTGCAAAATTCAGGAAAAATTTACAACCAGCTCTCTCGGGCCGGTGCGAGCCAGCTCCAGCACGGCACTGGGTGCGAATAAATGCAGCAGTTAAGCACTGAAATAGAACACCTATAACCTGCCCATGTGATGCCCCCACACCCATGACACCGATATGAACACCTCCTTTGCATTTATGCGCTAGAACACTTCTTGACGTAAATGCAAAGTTATAGAATAGTGCTTAAGTGTCCTTAGGCACCTAACTGCCATTTCACCACCATTTTGGTGGTTAACTTTTAATTGGTGTCTAACGTTTGTTGCACTATATAGAATCAGGGGGAATGTGCCCAAATTACCATGTGGTAACTGCAAAGCCTCTTCCCATATAGTTACCTTTACTGCGTGGTGTCACGAAATGCCTAGCCACCCACCTGGGGTTACCCTGCGGCCACTTAGAGGGTCTATCCCCAGCTCAGGTCCACTTGCACCTGCCGCTTGTGTTCTACACTAGCACCCTCCTCCGCCTCTGAGCGAGTCTTCCACTTTCAAATTATCCACAGTGATTTCTGTGTTACACTCCCAATGGTCCCACAGTTCCCAGAAAGCACTCACAGACCCAACACACAAACCACCAGATTCTTTATCAATCCAGACACAGAAGCAATAAACGGAAAGTGTTTATTGTCTTGAAAATTGAACGGTGTACAATAAATGTGCAATTAGCAAACAATAACGGGTAACTGAAATATGGTAACATTAACTAAACATTTGTTTACTTTCTAAAAAGTACCTGGGAAGATCAGGACACATAACTGCTTGTTTACTGAGCCTCAGCAAAGAGATCCTGTTCTCTTTTCTTCCTGGCCAAGACTGAACTTAAAACCAGTAACTGCTAGTTAGCTTCAAACTCCAGGCCAATCAGAACCCAGAACACTACATTTCAAAAAATATATTGCATCATGCATCATGCTTCCTGTTTGTGTTAAACTAAAGAAAAGAGCATTCATTCTCTGTAACTGCTTTACTGCAGAGAAATACCACCTGCTGTCCAAATAGGAGAAATACACTTCAAGACATAATGCAGGAAAATATCCAATACATTTTAAAGGCTTAAAACACACTGGGGCCCTTTTACTAAGCTGTTTAGGCGCCTACTCATGCCCAACACGTTCCAATTCAGAACTACCGCCCAGCTACCGCGTGGCCCGGGTGGTAATTTCAATTTTTATGCAGCGCACTACGTGCGCCGGAAAATATATTTTATTTTCTGACGCATGGCGCTAACCGGGCAGTAATCGGTATTGTACATTCGCTGACAATTACCGCCCAGTTAACATGTGAGACCTTACTGCTAAGTGAATGGGTGGCGGTAAGGTCTCAGGCCCAAAATGGATGGGCACCAATTTCCATTTTGCCGGACATCCATTTTTGGCCTCAAAAAAAAAGGCCTTTTTTGCAGGTGCGCTGAAAAATGGACATGCGCACGCTCAATATATGCATCTACACCAGCACAGGCCACTTTTCAGCGCACCTTAGTAAAAGGACCCCACTGTTTCTTTGCACTCAATAACTGCATTGGCAGATAAGTTTCCGTGTGCTCACTGCAAAGTACGATCCACACCACTTTCCTGCCCCATTCAATGATACACAGTTAGCTCGCAATTTAGCACAGGCTCTCATGCCAGCAGAGTCTTATTGCATCTATGGGTCTGGGCTAATTTATATATTTACTGCACTTTAAAGCCCCCCCACCCCCACCCCAGTGTGTTTTCTTATCTTTTCTTTTTGATACTGTAAGCAAGAAATGGAGGAGAGGCAGTTGAAAACTTTTGAACTTGCACTAAGGAAAGGGAAAAGGGAAGGGATTTGATATACCGCCTTTCTGTTGTTGCAATGAAAGTAGTTTACCTATTATATACAGGTACTTATTTTGTCCTGGAGCAATGGAGGATTAAGTGGCTTGCCCAGAGTCACAAGGAGCTACAGTGGGAATTGAACCCAGTTCTCACTGCACTAGCCATTAGGCTACTCCTCCACTAGCAGCTTCTCTGATTAAAAACAAACACACACACAAAAAAAAAGCCTGCCAGGCTGACTGAATACTGACCAGTTTGCCATCCCTGCTAGTCAAGGCATGCAAACCACTGCTACAAGATATATAGGTTGCTGCAGTATTTCCTTTATATAAGATTTCGGCCTGGTACGTGACGTGCTTATAGCCTTGAAGGTGGGGGGGGGGGGGGGGGGTGGAATTGAGAAGGATGGGGTGGGTTTCCTCTACAGACTGGAGTATGTGCCAGCTCAGTTCTGCACTCAGTGAAAAAGGGACACTGGAGCCATGGGCACAAACAATATTTTGTCCGACCTACATCAGCAACTGGAGGTCTGGGGGATAAGGCTGAGATTGATTTGTTTGGAACACCCTGCATACTTCTGCTAGGTGGATGTCATGGTGAGATGAAGGTGATTGTTCAGTGCAACTTGCATTTGGTGAACTTCCAAATGGGGTTCTCAGGGGCAGTCTTTGGTATTTTATTTATTCCTAATGGACTTTAGGCTATCTTTGCTATGAAAGATGCTGTTTACATTTGTTTGAATATAAATGGAGTACTACAAACATGAGCAGGGATTTTACATGAAGCAGTTAGTGACAAATGCCTTTGATTGTGATTCTGCAAGTCACTCTGATTCCTTACTTTAAAAAAGTGGGAAAATGTGGATTAATAATGGTAAAAAAAAAAAAAAAATCTTAGAAGTCACTACTATATTTTGATGATAAAACTGAATTGGTAAAATATATTTGTAACGAGTATCTCTCAAATTTTGGTTGAGATTTTGTGCAATTGTACAAGTGTCTGAAAGTTAAATGTTTGTGAATCCTATGTACTTAAATGTAGAAAATCTATTAAAATCAAGAGGTTTTAAAAATCAAGGTCCTTTTGAGGTCTGTGGCTTTGTTCTTTTTTTGTATAATGGAAGGTCTATCAGCACACAGCTGTGCAACTGCAGAAAATATGCACCCCATTGCTGCCTTTTAACTTTTAAATTCTGGAACCATCAAAAAGATATTGCTTTTCTGATATATCTGCTTTACAATAGCAGCTCTACACTTGGAAGATGAAATCTGATGAGAAACCTTGTGATGGCAGGGTCTGTACCAATCTCACAGCTCCCAGTTTCTAAGTATTCTGGCTTTGTAGAGTGATGCTGTTTAATTATGTTGCTTTGAGTGAAATGCTTAGTCTGCAGTGTAAAAAAACAGTATCATATGTCACTTAAAAGTACATAATGAGTGAATAGAAACCAGTGGATCTTATCTGAAGGGACTCACCTGTGGTCTCCAAATCTCATGCATAACTTCTTTGGATAATTTACGTTGTCCATTGTTTCAAAATGCTCATGACTTAGTCAATTTATTTTCTAACTCCTCTTACTCTCTTACCTAGAACGAGAGGACATGAAATGAGATTGAAGGGGGGCAGACTCAAGAAAAATGTCAGGAAGTATTTTTTCACAGAGAGAGTAGTGGATGCTTGGAATGCCCTCCCGCGGGAGGTGGTGGAAATGAAAACGGTAACGGAATTCAAACATGCGTGGGATAAACATAAAGGAATCCTGTTCAGAAGGAATGGATCCTCAGGAGCTTAGCCGAGATTGGGTGGCAGAGCCGATGGTGGGGGAGGCGGGGCTGGTGGTTGGGAGGCGGGGATAGTGCTGGGCAGACTTATACGGTCTGTGCCAGAGCCGGTGTTGGGAGGCGGGACTGGTGGTTAGGAGGCGGGGATAGTGCTGGGCAGACTTATACGGTTTGTGCCAGAGCCGGTGATGGGAGGCGGGACTGGTGGTTGGGAGGCGGGGATAGTGCTGGGCAGTCTGTGCCCTGAAGAGGACAGGTACAAATCAAGGTAGGGTATACACAAAAAAGTAGCACATATGAGTTTATCTTGTTGGGCAGACTGGATGGACCATGCAGGTCTTTTTCTACCGTCATCTACTATGTTACTATGTTACTATCTGTATGTTCCATCTTTGCTTATACCCTACACTGTCAACTAAAATGTTCTATTACGTATTGTGTTGACATTGCAAGTCAACACAATATGTATTGTTATTTGAATATTTTTACTGCTCTAATTGTCTATTGCTCATGTTTGATTTATTCTTACTATACACCGCCTTGAGTGAATTCCTTCAAAAAAGCAGCAAATACATCCAAATAAATAATAAACAAATAAATGACTGAATTGCAAAACATGTAGTTAGTCGAAAGGTCAATGACGTTGCTGAAGGTGAGATAAAGAACTTTTTTTAGGGATTTCTTTTAAAACAGTGCCGTATTTCCTTTCAGCCATTTTTGATTAGGTGCAGTCTAAATGATGTTCGTAATTTCTAGTAATTTATGTTGCTTGCCTTTAATTATTGCATTGAGCATAAGGTACATTTGCAATAATCTTTGTGCTTATAGTCGCAGGGCATCTGTGCATATGGTATGCTGCCAAATGACTAGTGGTTTGTCCTCTTGTCTCTTTGATGTCAATAAATTTCCTTTCCATCTGATGTAGATAAGCCATGGGGGGCACCAGCGATCACCCTGTAATTAGAATGTAACTACCTTAAAGATGTTTAAATGCATTATAAGCAGAAAACACCTGGAGTGGAAATTCTGAATGTAACAAATTCAGGGGTATGTTTACTAAGGTGTGTTAGTATTTTTAACTCACCCTTAAAGTTAAGGCACGTTAAACGCCAACATGTCTATACATTTCTATGGGCATATTAGCGTTTAATGCGCGTTGACAACGCTAAAGCCCCTATAGCGCACCTTAGTAAACATAGGTGTAAATGCAGTGTGGAAAATGGTACCAAAGTTGTTAATGAGAGAAGTAGCATAGGTCAGTTTTCCCCAGCCCAGTATGGAGACACAGTTAATATGCATGAGATTGATTTGCATACACTGGGGTATGTTTATCAATTTTGCTAGTAAATGGGCTTAGCGTGTGCTAATGTGGAACCTTCCTGTGCGCTAAGTCCATTTCTAGGGTATTTTCAGGTATCTATTTTCAGGCCATGCACTAATGTTCACATTAGCACATCTAACCTGAAAAAAATTGGTGCAGAGAGCACTTACTATCTCCTATTTAGGAGGCGTTAAGGGCCCCTGCAGTATTTATTTTTCCTTGTCATCAAGCAGATGAAGCCATTACGTATGGGTTGTGTCCATCAACCAGCAGGGGGAGATAGAGAGCACTCAACGTTTCACAGTGCCTCATGGCCAGCCAGCTCCACTGCCTCTTCAGTATTCTCTATCTCCCCAAGCAGGGTGGCTGGAGCTTCTTCGAGCTCCATCACAAATCTGCCTGGGGGGTGGCTCCTGGCTTGCCATTTGTTAGCCGGGGTGTTAGAGGCTATAGCAGCTTCACTTTGAAGGCACATAGGTTAGCCCTTTCCCTGCCTTACCCATGCCCCTGTGGATATGGACATATTAGCTTGCTTTTCCCTGTCCTTTCCCACTCAGTGGATACAGGCACATTGGTTCGCCTTTCCCTGCCTTTCCCACTCATCTGAGCCTCCAGAGTTCTTATTACCTCTGCTTTCCTCACAGCGTTAAAAAAAAAAATGGAACAGAGGTTTTCCTTTGATTCTTCTATGGGACCGGAGCTGTGATACTTGGTCCGGTGAGGTAAGAGTGTTTTCTAACTCCTCCGGGGTGGGCCCGCGATTGGGGCGTTTTTGGCGTGGAACCGCCATTTTGAATTTTCCCGCTGTTTTTGGCGATGGCTGCAGAGAATGTAAAGCGCTGTTCCCGGTGTGGCAAGCGCAAATCAGCAGCGGGGCTTTGTAAATCGTGCTGTACAGGTGTAAGAGCCGGCCCGAGCATGGCGAGCGATGATTCTTCCCGCTCAGAGCTGGCAGCGCACGCCATTTTGAATTCTCCGCATGGCGCGGCCTCCGTAGAGACGGAGAGCCCTGAGCCGGGGGGGGGGGGGGGGGGACACCTCGAATTGAGGCTATTCAGGGAGCGGCTAGCCCCGGACGGGATCTGGGTGCCCAGGGTGAGTTTTTCTCCCCTGATTTGTGTTATTATTGCATAAAGCATACATGCTGAAAAGAGCTCTCCCTCAAGGGTCGTCTGAGGCCCCTTCTATTGTCCACCCTGGTGGATTCTGGCCTGGGACTGCCCGCGGAGGCTATTTTCCCTGATAATTGGCATAAAGAAAAGCGTAGAAGGGCTAATTCTCCTTCAGATTGTGGTGCACCTCCTCTCCCCCCCCCCCCCCCCCCCCCCCCCCCCCCCCCGTGGTCAGGCTGTAAGGATTCGGAGAGTTCTGGCAGGCCTTCGTGGTCTGAGGAGTGGTTAGGGTGGTGGACTTTGGTCCTGGGGAACTGAGTTCGATTCCCGGCACAGGCAGCTCCTTGTGACTCTGGGCAAGTCACTTAACCCTCCATTGCCTGCCGCATTGAGCCTGCCATGAGTGGGAAAGCGCGGGGTACAAATGTAACTAAAAAAAAAAAAAAAAGAGTCAGGATCTAGATGATCCCTCCGCGGTGAGGATTTTCCACCATGATGAGCAGCCAGCGCTTATTTCAGATGCCCTACAGGTCCTTTCTATTGAAGAGCCTGACAGTGGCACGGCCTCCTCTGTGAATCCTAGGATGGCTAGTACCAAAAAGCCTGCTCGAGCCTTTCCTTTGCATGACTCCATCCAAGAGCTTATTTCCGCTCAGTGGGCTGACCCCGAGGGACCGTTGAAAGTTTCCAGGGCTATGGGGCAATTATACCCTCTGCGTGAGGAGCATTTGGCTCGCTTTGCAATGCCTAAAGTAACATAGTAACATAATAGATGACGGCAGAAAAAGACCTGCACGGTCCATCCAGTCTGCCCAACAAGACAACTCATGTGTGCTACTTTTGTGTATACCCTACTTTGATTTGTACCTGTGCTCTTCAGGCACAGACCGTATAAGTCTGCCCAGCACTAGCCCCGCCTCCCAACCACCGGCTCTGGCACAGACCGTATAAGTCTGCCCAGCGCTATCCCTGCTTCCCAACCTCCAGTCCTGCCTCCCACCACTGGCTCTGGCACAGACCGTATAAGTCTGCCCCGCACTATCCCCGCCTCCCAACCTCCAGCCCCGCTTCCCACTACCGGCTCTGCTATCCAATCTCAGTTAAGCTCCTGAGGATCCTTTCCTTCTGAACAGGATTCTTTTATGTTTATCCCACGCATGTTTGAATTCCGTTACCGTTTTCCTCTCCACCACCTCCCGTGGGAGGGCATTCCAAGCATCCACCACTCTCTCCATGAAGAAATACTTCCTGACATTTTTCTTGAGTCTGCCCCCTTCAATCTCATTTCATGTCCTCTCGTTCTACCGCCTTCGTATCTCCGGAAAAGGTTCGTTTGCGGATTAATACCTTTCAAATATTTGAACGTCTGTATCATATCACCCCTGTTTCTCCTTTCCTCCAGGGTATACATGTTCAGGTCAGCAAGTCTCTCCTCATACGTCTTGTTACGCAAATCCCATACCATTCTCGTAGCTTTTCTTTGCACCGCTTCGATTCTTTTTACATCCTTAGCAAGATACGGCCTCCAAAACTGAACACAATACTCTAGATGGGGCCTCACCAACGACTTATACAGAGGC
Source organism: Microcaecilia unicolor (assembly GCF_901765095.1). NCBI lineage: Eukaryota > Metazoa > Chordata > Amphibia > Gymnophiona > Siphonopidae > Microcaecilia > Microcaecilia unicolor. Next base: position 615,047,296 of record NC_044032.1, on the reverse strand, counting down.
ATCAACACCCCCTTTCTTCTGCTGGTCACACCTCTCTCTATACAGCCCAACAACCTTCTAGATATAGCCACCGCCTTGTCACACTGTTTCGTCACCTTCAAATCCTCAGATACTATCACCCCAAGGTCCCTCTCCCCGTCTGAACCTATCAGACTCTCGCCACCTAACACATACGTCTCCCGTGGATTTCTATTCCCTAAGTGCATCACTTTGCATTTCTTCGCATTGAATTTTAATTGCCAGACCTTAGACCATTGTTCTAGCTTCTTCAAATCCTTTTCATGTTTTCCACTCCCTCCGGGGTGTCCACTCTGTTACAGATCTTAGTATCATCCGCAAATACTTTACCTTCTAACCCTTCAGCAAGGTCACTCACAAATATATTGAACAGAATCGGCCCCAGCACCGATTCTTGAGGCACTCCACTACTCACCTTTCCCTCCTCCGAGCTAACTCCATTCACCACCACCCTCTGGCGTCTGTCCGTCAACCAGTTCCTAATCCAGTTCACCACTTTAGGTCCTATCTTCAGCCCATCCAGTTTATTTAAAAGCCTCCTGTGGGGAACCGTGTCAAAAGCTTTGCTGAAATCTAAGTAGATTACGTCCATAGCTCGTCCCTGATTCAATTCTCCTGTCACCCAATCAAAAAACTCAATGAGATTCGTTTGGCACGATTTCCCTTTGGTAAAACCATGTTGTCTCGGATCTTGCAACTTATTGGCTTCCAGGAAATTCACTATCCTTTCCTTCAGCATCGCTTCCATTACTTTTCCAATAACCGAAGTGAGGCTTACCGGCCTGTAGTTTCCAGCTACTTCCCTATCACCACTTTTGTGAAGAGGGACCACCTCCGCCATTCTCCAATCCCTCGGAACATCTCCCGTCTTCAAGGATTTATTAAACAAATCTTTAAGAGGACCCGCCAGGACCTCTCTGAGCTCCCTTAATATCCTGGGGTGGATCCCGTCCGGTCCCATGGCTTTGTCCACCTTTAGCTTTACAAGTTGTTCATACACACTCTCTTCTGTAAATGATGCTGTATCCACTCCACTATCATTTGTACTTTTTCCAGTCCATCGCGGTCCTGCTCCAGGATTTTCTTCAGTGAAAACAGAACAAAAGTATCTATTTAGCAAATTTGCTTTTCCTTCATCACTATCTACATAGTGGTTCGCAGTATCTTTTAGTCTCACAATTCCCTTTTTAGTCATTCTCCTTTCACTAATATACCTGAAGAAATTTTTGTCACCCCTCCTTACATTTCTAGCCATTTGTTCTTCCGCTTGCGCTTTCGCCAGACGTATCTCTCTCTTGGCTTCTTTCAGTTTCCTCCGGTATTCCTTCCCGTGTTCCTGTTCTTGAGTTTTTGTGTATTTCTGGAACGCCAACTCTTTAGCCTTTATTTTCTCAGCCACTTGCTTGGAGAACCATATCGGTTTCCTTTTTCTCTTGCTTTTATTTACTTTCCTTACATAAAGGTTTGTAGCCCTATTTATAGCTTCTTTCAGCCTGGACCACTGTCCTTCCACTTCTTGTACTTCCTCCCAGCCCATCAGCTCCTTCCTCAGGTATTCCCCCATTTTAGTAAAGTCAGCACGCTTGAAATCCAGGACTTTGAGTTTTGAGTGGCTGCCCTCCACTACAGCAGTCATATCAAACCAAACCGTTTGATGGTCACTGCCGCCCAGGTGGGCACCCACTCGGACATTTGACACGCTATCCCCATTTGTGAGCACCAGATCCAGCGTCGCTCCCTCCCTCATGGGTTCCGTCACCATTTGTCTGAGCAAAACACTTTGGAAAGCATCCACGATCTGTCTACTTCTCTCCGATTTCGCCGACGGAACCTTCCAATCTACATCCGGCAGATTGAAATCTCCCAGCAACAGCACCTCCCTCTTCTTTCCTAACTTTTGAATATCCGCGATCAGATCCCTGTCTAGTTCTTCCAGTTGTGTCGGGGGTCTGTAGACAACACCCACATGGACTGAGGTTCTATCATCTCTTTTTAAGGTGATCCATATCGCTTCTTCTTTTCCCCAGGTCCCTGTCATTTCAGTCGCCGTGATATCATTTCTCACATACAGAGCTACTCCTCCACCTTTACGACCCTCTCTATCCTTCCTAAATAGATTATAGCCTGGTATGTTTGCATCCCATTCATGGGAACCATTTAGCCACGTCTCCGTGATTGCAACAATGTCTAAGTCTGCCTCCACCATCAGGGCTTGAAGGTCATGAACTTTATTGCTTAGACTGTGAGCATTTGCGGTAATTGCATTCCATCTACATTTCATGGTATGTGTTTTAGTGATTTGGGGGTGTCTTAACCCTTTGGGTACCTTCCTATCTTTTTGTTCCACCTTCATTCCTTTTTCTTCTGCATCCGTTCTATTTTCAGGAATATCACAGTGCTGTAATGGTGCAAAAGAATTCTGTAGGGGCATCACTTGTGAGGGCGGATGCTTGTGTGTCACATAACAAACTCTGCCTGAGCCTACTGTGAACCATCTATTTTTAGGTGGTTTTATCCTTTGAGGCAGTGGTAGATGCCCTAGTCACTGCGGTGACAAAGAGAACTACCCTCCCTGTGGAAGGAGGAGTTGCCCTGAAGGATATACAAGACCGTAGGCTGGAAGCAGCACTTAAACGGTCCTTTGAAATTGCAGGTCTTACTGTTCGGGCGTCTGCATGCAGTTGTTATGCTGCTAGAGCTTGCCTGGCGTGGTTGCAACAGGCAGTGGAACAGCCCGGAGATGGAGCAGAGCCCTTCTCGGATGTGGCTCCGCGGCTGGAGTCGGCCTTGTCCTTTTTGGCTGATGCCCTTTATGATATTGTCAGAGCTTTGGCTAAACAAATGGCAGTAGCAGTGGCAGCTCGCCGTCTTATTTGGCTACATCATTGGGCAGCGGACATGGCCTCTAAGCAAAGGTTGGTGAAGTTGCCCTTTCAAGGCCTTCTATTTGGTGAGGAGTTGGGAAAAAGGCCTGGGAGATCCTAAACCCCAGCGCTTGCCCGAAGATAGGCCGAGGCCTTCCTCCAAGGGCCAGGCAGTCCACTCCTCTTATAGACCTCGCTTCCGTGAAGCTAGAAGGTACCGCCCGGGGCGTTCTGCTGGGTTCACTTCTCGTGCCCGTTTTTCAGCAGAGGAACTCCTTTCGCTCGGACAAGCGTTCCGCAGCCACCGGTTCTAGGCCTGGAGTTCAGGGGCGACCCTCTCAATGATGGTGTGCCGGCCCCCTCCTCGCTTCCTGTCATCGGAGGACGTCGTTCCCTCTTTGCCGAGGAGTGGGCCAATATTTCCTCAGATCAGTGGGTTCTGGACCTGATCAGAGATGGCTACAGAATAGAATTCAACGCCCCAGTAAGAGGCGTGTTTGTGGAGTCCCGATGCGGTTCTGCCGCCAAACGGGCGGCGGTAGAGGAGACTTTGCAAGGTCTGATTCAGTTAGGGGCCGTGTCCCCGGTACCTCCCGCCGAACACGGCTACGGCCGATACTCCATCTACTTTGTGGTGCCCCAAAAAGGTGGGTCTTTTCGCCCTATTCTGGACTTAAAAGAATTAAACAAGTCCCTGAGAGTGCTGCATTTCCACATGGAAACCCTGCGCTCCGTCATTGCTGCGGTACAGCCAGGAGAGTTTCTCACGTCTCTAGACCTGAAAGAAGCTTACTTGCACATACCAATTTGGCCCCCGCACCAGAAGTTTCTGAGGTTTGCGGTGTTGGGAAAACATTTCCAGTTCCGGGCCTTGCCTTTTGGCCTCACCACAGCTGCCCGAACCTTTTCGAAGGTAATGGTGGTAATAGCTGCTTTGCTCAGGCGAGAAGGAATCAGGGTTCACCCGTACCTAGACGACTGGCTCATCAGAGCAGACTCTGTAACAGAGAGCTATCAAGCTACAGCCAGAGTGGTCTCAGTACTTCAATCTCTAGGCTGGGTCGTCAATATGGCCAAAAGTCACCTGACTCCCTCGCAATCTCTAGAATATTTGGGGGCCAGGTTCGACACAGACTCGGGCTATGTATACCTACCCGAGCTAAGGCGGTGCAAGCTTCAGAATCAGGTCCGTCTGCTCCTGAGGATGCCCCGCCCGCGAGCTTGGGACATTGTCCAGCTGCAGGAATCGATGAGAGCCACATTGGAAGTGGTGCCCTGGGCGAGAGCGCACCTGAGACCTCTACAGTATTCCCTACTTCAAAGATGGTCTCCAGTTTCTCAGAATTATCAATGCAGACTTTCTTGGCTCCCTGCGGCCCGACTCAGCATGGAGTGGTGGCTCTCAGACAGCATGCTGCGGCGAGGAATGCCGCTGGCGCTCCCCGATTGGTGTCTAGTAGTGACAGATGCCAGCCTGAAGGGCTGGGGCGCACGTTGCCAGGGGAAGCATGCCCAGGGTCTATGGACACCCGAGGAGTCGGAGTGGTCCTTCAACCGCCTGGAGTTGAAAGCGGTGTTTCAGGTGCTTCTGGCCTTTCTAGTGACCCGGGAAGGATTGGCTGTCAGAGTGATGTCGGACAACACGACAGCAGTGGCCTACATAAATCGACAAGGCGGCACTCAGTGCAGAGCACTGGCCGCGCAGGCCGAACAGATTTGCCACTGGGCCGAGCTGCATCTTCAGTTTCTGCCGGCAGCTCACATTGCAGGTCAGAGCAACGTGCAAGCCGATTATCTAAGCAGGCATCAGATCGATCCAGCAGAATGGGAACTAGCAGACGAAGTATTCCTGCAGATATGTGCCAAATGGGGCAAGCCCGTGATGGATCTTATGGCGACAAGTTCAAATGCCAAAGTCCCGTGCTTCTTCAGCAGACGGAGAGATCCTCGCTTGGAAGGGTTGGATGCCTTGACTCAGCCCTGGCCTCCGGGCCTACTATATGTGTTCCTTCCGTGGCCCTTGATAGGGCGCGTGCTCCTGCGGATTCGGCTGCACCCAGGAGAAGTGGTCCTCATCGCTCCGGATTGGCCCAGGAGGCCTTGGTATGCGGACCTCCGACAGATGCTAGTGGAGGCTCCCCTTCCTTTACCTCTGGTACCGAACCTGTTGTCACAGGGCCCGGTAGCCATGGAGGACGCCTGCCGCTTTGGTCTTATGGCATGGCGATTGAGAGGGTGCAATTGAGGGACAAAGGCTATTCAAACACAGTCATTTCCACTCTCCTGCAGGCCTGCAAGCGTTCCACTTCCGTGGCTTATGCCAGGATTTGGCGCCAGTTTGAGTCTTGGTGTGCTTCAAAAGCGATCACACCCATGCGGGCTCCTGTCTCGCCGATTCTGGACTTTTTGCAGGATGGTGTACGAATAGGCTTGGCCTATAATTCCCTGCGGGTGCAAGTGGCAGCGTTGGCCTCCCTTCGTTGTAAGGTTGAAGGCGTGTCTTTAGCTGCTCATCCAGATGTGGCACGGTTTCTTAGTGGGGTGCTTCCGCTCCGGCCTTCCGTGCGAGCACCCTGTCCAGCTTGGAACCTGGGGCTAGTTTTGAAGGCCCTGCAGGCTTCTCCTTTTGAGCCGCTTCGGTGAGCATCGGAGAAATATTTGACACTAAAGGCTGTTGTTCTTGTGGCCATTACTTTGGCGAGACGGGTGTCAGAGCTCCAGGCGCTGTCCTGTAGAGACCCATTTCTGCAATTCTCAGAGTCCGGGGTCACGGTTCGGACCGTGCCTTCCTTCATGCCTAAGGTGGTTTCAGCATTTCACCTAAACCAGCCTATTTTCTTGCCCTCCTTTTATAAGGAGGAGTTTTCAGAATCTTTTGGGCAGTTGCACCTGTTGGATGTGCGCAGGACTCTGCTGCAGTATCTGCGAGTTACTATCTCTTTCAGGATCTATGATCATCTGTTTGTTTTGCTATCGGGTCCTCGCAGAGGGTCTCCAGCGTCTAAAGCCACTATTGCCCGCTGGCTCAAAGAAACTATCTTTTCAGCTTATCTGCTTGCTGGCCGGTCTCCGCCTGTAGCCTTTAAGGCGCATTCTACCAGAGCGATTTCTTCCTCTTGGGCTGAAACTGGAGCACTCTCTCGTCAAGATATATGCAGTGCAGCAACATGGGCTTCTAAGCTCTCTTTTGCCCGACATTACAGGCTGGATGTGGCTGCTAGGAGGGATGCGCGTTTTGGAGCACAAGTGCTAGCGCGTGGTGTGACCTGTTCCCACCCTATATAGGGATTGCTTTGTTACATCCTATACGTAATGGCTTCATCTGCTTGATGACAAGGAAGGGAAAATTAGGTTCTTACCTTGGTAATTTTCTTTCCTTTAGTCATAGCAGATGAAGCCATGAGCCCTCCCTGTATGATTGTCTGTATGCTGTGAATCTGTTTCAGGTTCTGTTCTTGTTTCCTGAAGTTCCTTCCTTGGGAGAAAGTTGGAAAACAGTCTTCAGGATTCATGTTCACTTATAGGAGGATGAGTCCATTCCCTCCAGTTTATGTTTTGGGAGGATGAGTTTATTCCCTCCAGGAGGTTGCGTGTATCCCCTCCAGTTATACAATAAGGAGGACGAGTTTATTCCCTCCAGGAGGATGTGTTCATTCCCTCCTTTTGAGTTCATGCCCTTGTTAAGGGGCCATCGTTCGCTGTGAGGAAAGTTCATGTTATTCCCATTGCGGTTTGCCATACTGCTTTGGAAGCTTCAAATACTGAAGAGGCAGTGGAGCTGGCTAGCCATGAGGCACTGTGAAAAGTTGAGTGCTCTCTATCTCCCCCTGCTGGTTGATGGACACAACCCATATGTAATGGCTTCATCTGCTATGACTAAAGGAAAGAAAATTACCAAGGTAAGAACCTAATTTTCCCATTTTGCACATTTAAAGACCGCATATATCAAAGCAGTTGATAAGAGAACATACAAAGCATCAAAATACATACAACAGCATAATCAATAAAATCAATAAAATATAAATAATTCATATATCAAGGTAAGATGTTTTCACAGCCATTGCCTACATAAAGTCAGAATTGCATCTCAATATCAGCCATCTTCACATAAAAACCTCCACAAACAAAGAGGTCTTAAGTAACTGCTTAAATTGGAGATGGTCAGTGCACATAATCTCAGTTGTCCTTATGGACACACTAACCAGTTAGCCAGTGCAAATGCCCCCTCCAAAAAATAAATAAATAAATATACATAATCCCCTGGATTCTACATATGGTGCCCAAAGTTGCGCGCCCAACTTCAAGTGTGCTTCCGTGATCTGAGTGCAAATAAATTGCTTAATGAGCTCTAAACCATCAGTAATTGAGTACTAACCAATCTATAGATGTTAATTGGCACTCATTAAAATTTGCACCCACATCTAGGTATGTGCCATTCTATGAGGGCTTAACCTAACTCCCATGATGCATATCTCAAAGGGGGTGTGGCCATGGGCATGTCGGGGGCGATCCAAAAATTTGTATGCGGAATTGCAGAACACTGCCCAACTGTGCCTAACTTGGGTGCCGGCATTTCTACCAGGTTCCAGCAGGCGTAAGTCCGGCGTCCAAAAGTAGGCACAAGATCTGCACTAACTGCTATTCTTAGCACTGAATTTTTTCAGTGCCTAAGTTTCTGTGCTGTTTATTGAATGTCCTCCAATGCGCACTTAACACATGGAAAAATATTACTGCAAAACGCTTTAACACGCTTTGCAGTAAGCATTTTCACATCTGCTAATCGCACGTTAGGGCTTAACACCATTTAGTAGACATACCCCACTGTGTCTTTATTCTTTACAGATAGGTCTCATGCATATTAAGAACTTAAGAACATAAGAATAGCCACACTGGAGTCAACCAATGGTCCATCTATCCCAGTATCCTGCTTCCAGTAGTGGCCAACCCAGGTCACAAGTACCTGGCAGAAACCCAATTAGTTTCAACATTCCATGCTACCAATCCCAGGGCAAGCAGTGGCTTCCTCCATGTCTATCTCAATAACAGACTATGGACTTTTCCTCCAGGAACTTTTCCAAACCTTTTTTAAACCCAGATAAGCTAACCACTGTTACCACATCCTCCGGCAAAGAGTTCCAGAGCTTAATTATTCTTTGCTTGAAAAAATATTTCCTCCTATTTGTTTTAAAAGTATTTCCATGTAATTTCATTGAGTATCCCCTAGTCTTTGTACTTTTTGAACGAGTGAAAAATCGATTCCCTTCTACCCGTTCTACGCCACTCAGAATTTTATAGACCTCAATCATATCCCACCTCAGCCGTCTCTCTTCAAAGTTGAAGAGCCCTTACCTCTCTCCTTTATCATTTTTGTTGCTCTTCTTTGACCCTGCAAATTAGACTGGAGTAGTTTGGGAACCACTGGCATAAACCACAAATATAACAGTCCAGAGCAATGATTATTGAAATCGGAATGGGCATATACTTTTAAAGATAAAATAAATTTCAGGTGGGATTTGTTGGTTATCATATAATTAGAAAATGTTTACTAGTAACATGGAATTTTTTTTGTATGCTTACTTCATCATGTGCTTGGGTGCAGGTGACTGTGGAGGAGGTGATGACTACGACAGCGTACCTGGATTTATTTCTGCGCAGCATCTCAGAGCCAGCTCTCCTCAAAATCTTCCTCCGATTCATCCTCCTGCACCAACATGAGAATGTGTATATCTTGGACACCCTCGTTAGCCGAATCAATACTCCTTTTCGGGTGAGTAAGACGAACGAGCATGTATGCTTTACATGGGAATGGGCTGGTGAACGAGTAAGATGGAGAGGGCCCTAGGTGGCATGTAGGCTGGAAAAAATATGTAATTTCTCTTTCCAGGTGCTTGAAAGCAGTTCACAGGCACTTGATTTTCCCGCCTGCTGTCCTTCTCCTGTGCTGAAAATAAAGGAGTCCTGCTATCTGAATAATGTCATCCACTACTCAAGCAGGATCTGTAAAAACCCCAATACCACTAATGAAATTATTAGATTTAGATTATTAAATTTGCTATTTTCTTCTAGTCCGCCTTTATCCAGGGCGGATTACAATAAAACATTCATTAAAAACATTCAGCAAAAACAAAAAACAGAATCAAACAGATTACAAATACAAGAATCAGAAATCCTTTTACTGAAATTCTGTGAATCTAATTACTCATTGAAAAATGTTTTAATGAAATGATATTGTCTGAAGAAATATTATTATAATGTGGCAAAGGGTATCAGTATATCTTGGCATGGGACCTTATCAAGGCCACCAACATCTCCTAATTGACCAGACCCTTTCAATGTTTGTAATCATTTACCTTTTGAGTGCAACAGCAAACCAATTGATTTTCACAGTGTGTTGAAAAATTAGATATTTCTTGTCTGTCCATAAAATACTGTCCATAAAACACTGTGCCTTCTCATACATGGAATCAAACATTAGTTCAACCAAAAAGTTCCCATTTCAGTTGAAAATTTAAATTATGCTTACCTGGAATATCCAACATTGCACTTTGAACCATTCATCACAACCCGCGACACTTTGGCCTCAGGTGGCAGATGAGGAATTGGCTTGAGACACTGTGGGCCCTTTTACTAAGTCACGTAAGCTTCTACGTGTGCCCAACGCATGCCAAAATGGAGTTACCGCCTGACTACCGCGTGGCTTTTGTGGTAATTTCATTTATGGCGCGCGTCCGAAAATTTTTATTTTCGGACGCGTGTAGGTCATTAGCACCCGGATACCGCATGAGACTTTTACCGCTAGGTCAATGGCTGGCTGTAAGGTCTCAGACCCAAAATTGACGCACTGCAATTTTCATTTTGATGCAAGTCCATTTTCAGCAAAAATTTTAAAAAGGCCATTTTTTTACAGGTGCGCTGAATAATGATTCTGCACGCTCCCAAAACACCCGTCTACACTATCGCAGGCCATTTTTTCAGTGCACCTTTGTAAAAGGGCCCCCTGTGTTACCATTGCCCCCTTAGGGAGCACGTCTATAAATAGGGTACCTGATAGGAGCTTATTCTCTGAAGAAGCATAGGCACCAAGTTTCTTTATAGAATACTAGTTAAATAGTGAAAATATGCACCTATAATTTAGGCAAAGCACCTGACATATGTGTGTGTGTGTGTGCCTAAGTGCCAGAGATACGCACATACTGCTGGATTCTATATATCGCACCTAGCGTTCTGCGCCTAAATCTAACCGTATTCCAGAACAATGTGTGTAACTTAATTGGCTTAACCAGCCAAACAGCATTGTTAACAGCACTTAACAAGCAATAATGAACACTAATTGGCAATAATTAGAATTTACGCACATAACTCACTAAGCATATGCTATTATGAACTGTGCCTAAATTCTAAAGTGCGCATTTCAAAAGGGTTGTGGCTGTAGGCGGTGAAATGGGTGTTCCTAAATTTACGTGTGTTGTTATAAAATATGGTCCAGTCCGCATAAATTTGCACGCAGGGATTTATGCCTCATTATCCTTGGTGTAAATGGATACGCGAAGTTTTCGGTGCCAGGATATCAACTAAGCATATTCTATATAACATGCCTAAGTCTTATACATTATGCTTAAGCGCGGATTTTCCAGGCACCATATATCGAATCTCCGCCTTAACTTATAGCATTCTGTAAGTTCTGTGCATAAGTGTGAGTCCCACCCATGCTCTGCCCAAACACCACCTTGTATAGGCTTACTTGTACAATATGCGCTAAGATATGCACATATTTACACAAAAGCACTTAGGGCTAGGTTTACAAAGTGGTGCTGTGGGCGCGTTAGCGTTTTTAATGTGCGTAAATGGTGTACACGCGTTAAACGCTAACGCGCCCATAGAAATGTATAGGTGCGTTAGCGTTTAACACACCTTAAATTTACAGGTGCACCTTAGTAAACATACCCCTTAGATACATATGCGAAAATTCCACCTATGTGTGCATATATGTACATATATGATATTTTTCTAATGAATATGTGCATAATTGATATGGTAACTGTTCACATGTACATTATAGAATTTCCCTACATATGTTAAAGTTGATTGGGGATTGAAGGTGGGAGAGCTTCACTGTTAGGGTAGAAGTGATGACAGAGGGTGAAAGGAGGAGGAGTCTGATAGAAGAGGAGTGGTTTAAAGTATATGTGTAAGTAAGAAGATAGAAGAAGGACTATGTGCATGAGTGAGAGAAGGGATCAGCATCAGGATTCTTCCTCTTCTGATTCCAGATCTCCTACTCCTCATTCCAGGTTCCCCTATTCACGATCTTTCTTTCCTCTGTTCAGATCTCCCTCTCTTCTCACCCTGTCCTTGGTCCCCTCTCTCCCCATCCCAGAAATCTTATCTCTGCCTCTCCTACTCCCATCAGCAAGATCCCTCCCCACACCCATACTCTATTCCAGAACTGATCACTAAGATCCTTCATACCCTAGAAAACAAAAAAATAAATGTTGCAATATGACTTTAGGTTAATAAAACTACAAATAAGAACATAACATAAGAGTAGCCATACTGGGTCAGACCAATGGTCCGTCTACCCAGTGTCCCATTTCCAAACTGGCTAAACCAGGTCACAACTACCTGGCAGAAACCCAATGTCATGTCCCCTACCTCGATGCAAGCAGCGTCCTCGGGCTGCACAGGGTCCCGTCAACACGCACACTTGACTGGCACAGCCCTGAGCCATGTGTGTGTAGTTCTTCTCTGGCTGCAGGCTCCTTGATTGCTTTGCTTCCATGCACCTGTCTCTGCTCTCCCTCCGCCTGACTTCCCTTGCTTCTCTCCTATTGGTCTTCCGGTTCCTCCTCCCCCTGCTCTTGTCCTATGGCTGTGCTCCTTCTCCCTGCTGGTTCCTGCTGATGTCAGACGCCAGCACTTTATCAGCTGAGCTCTTCCTGGACTCCATGCTTTGGCTTCTACTTTGGTAGGTGTTACTTGCTCAGTAGTTTGCTTCTTCTCTACTTTGTCCCTCGTTGCTGATTTGTACCTGTGCCTGGATTACTCTCTTGCCTGCTGCCTGCCTACTGACTTTGCCTGTACCTGGATTACTCTCTTGACCTGCTGCCTGCCTACTGATTTTGCCTGTACCTGGATTACTCTCTTGACCTGCTGCCTGCCTACTGACTTTGCCTGTACCTGGATTACTCTCTTGACCTGCTGCCTGCCTACTGACTTTGCCTGTACCTGGATTTCTCTCTTGCCTGTTGTTTGCCTATTGACATTGCCTGTATCTGGATTACTCTCCTGCCTGCTGCCTGCCTGGCCGATACCCTTCCAGCTCCATCTCATAAGTCCTGCAGGCCGCCCGCATCTAGGGGCTCAACCTCTGGGGAACGGCGGTCAGCACAGGTGAAACCCGGGGTTGTCCAGCCGCCAAGCAGAACCTGGTCCGAGTACCGGGCTCAGCAGCGCTCTACTTGGTACAAGAACTCACAAGTCTGACACTCAATTATTAGCAACATTCCATGCTACCAATTTCAGGGCAAGCAGCTGCCTCCCCATGTCTGTCTCAGTAGCAAGCTATGGACTTTTCCTCCAGAAGCTTTGCTGCATAAATTTCTGGCCATTGCTTGCAGGAAACTGAGGGCTGTGTCTTTAAGCAGTATCTTCACCAGAAGGGGAACTAAATTAAGATTAAGAAGGACATTTTATTTAGTGACTTTATTGTATTGCTATCTGAATCATCTAGGCATAAAATGAAATACTCATTCTCCTGCTTTAAAGAAGCACATCACAAGAGAAGTAATTTAGGAAAATTTCCCTGTATAACCATTTCAAAATATTGTTCAAACCTATGCGCCCTGTTTACTAAGCTGCGCTGTAGGCCCGCAAACATTTTAACGCGTGGTAAAAATTAGTGCTCTAATGCTATAGACACCCATAGGAATATAATGGGTGTCTCTATCATTAGCGCACACTAAAAAAGTTAGCGCGCCTACAGCGTGGCTTAGTAAACAGGGCCCTGTGTGTTGTGTTACATTGTTTGTTGGCTATATTCCAATATTGAGAATGTTCCCTTCATTGAGGGTATGATCTTATAACAGAATGCTAACATAATGTCCAAAAAAAGCCTATTTTATAAAGGCAGTTAGGCACCCAGATGAGCTGCTGTGGTGTACTGCAGAGTCGGTGTAAGTGTATGCATGTATTCTATGTGTGTACATGGATATCTTACAAAAGATGCACTTACATTGCAAAATCCACCCCAGCTCTGCCCAAATTACATCCCAGGGAACACCTGCAACCCAATGTGCATAAAAATACATTGTATCATGTAACAACACATAGGAGACCTTTTAGTAAATGACGGTAGGGCTACTACTGCATTGGCATGTGGCAAATCGGCCCTACTAGGTGAACAAAGGGGAAAAGGGGGGCCCACAACTTCCACAAGCGAGGTAAGCACAAAAATAAACCAGGGGTGAATGGAGCAAATTCCAAATGACCAAGGCAGACAAGGAGTAAGAGTGTCCAAAAAGTTTATTCGCCAAAATCAACTGACCTAAATGACCCTACATGGGTCGTGTTTCGGCACAAGGCCTTCTTCAGGGGTCAATATGGTTCAGGTAAATCAGCATCGCAGAGAATTTAAAACCCATTGAATACTGGAGCTCAATACACTGCGTGTCGTGGAAAGTAGACCCGGCCTCTGCCACGTGCCAACTCCGGAGCTAGAAAATACATTTTTATTTTCTAGCGCCAGGGGCATGCCTGGTGGTAATCAGGCAGCACCGTGCGCTGCCCTGTTACCGCCAAGACACCACCAGAGCCCTTACCAACTCCTAAATTGGAGGCGGTAAGGGCTCAGACTTGTATTTAACCATTAATCCTAACATAGTAACTTAGTAAATGGACAAGCACCAATGCCTCGGCTTAATGCACGGACATTTACTGTTTAAAAAAAATTTAAAACGTGTTACCGGGCGGCGGTAAAAGGGGCCCATAGTTAGAAGCATATATATCACTGCTCAATTTTATAAAAGGTCTTTTCTGGATATAACACAGGCCGTACATGAAGACAATTCTTTATAAAATTACCCCATAACAGTATATCCACTCTGTGTGTCAGTAAATGAGATATCTATCGATCTACATTTAGATTAGGAACATGTATTTGGTTTGTTAAGGTGCCTTTGATTTGATTTATTATTTTATATACCACTTAACACAATCAAGGCATTAAAGCGATTTACCATAAAATGCAGTAGTGCACGCAAAATCAATTTAACATGCATTAACTTATGAATTAACATGCGTGCAATTGATTCCTGTGCATTAAAAAGTTCAAATGCTAGTTTAGAAAATGTTTGTTAACATGAATGTGTGAATTTAATTTTAAAAAACTAAAAAAAATTGGGAAATAAGCCCCAAAAAATCTCAAAACAAAGTGCATTTTATTTCTCTGCGTGCATTCTTAACATATCTGTGTGTGTGTGCATGAACGCGCTTATCAAGACTTTATTCTCTATTCCATTGTTCTTCATTGCAAGGCCTTGGGGCCAATGGTAACTCCCAAGGATCCCCACCCTAACTCTTTCCCCTCCCCCCTTTTCGAGTCTTGGTGCTGTAGGCCCATATTAGTTATTCAGTTTTCTGCCTGCACTATTTTGCATGCTGTTTAAACTTCTTCCCATAAAGACTGAGAGAGCAGTGCAGAAGATTGGGCACTTAGCAGTTCAGTCTCACTGAGAGTCTTGTGGTGCCAGAAGAACAGAACAGCTGTTCCAGGGGTGCCACTGTTCACAAATCCATGAAGTAAATCTTGGAGGATTAAAAAAAAAAAAGTGGGGAAAGCCAGCTTGAAGAGGTGAGAGTATGAGATAGGATGGTGGAGGGTGGGGATGGAGATTGGGACTAGTTTGGATGGAGTTGGAAGAGAGTGTGCTGGGGAGAGGAACTTGGAAACAGGGATAGAGTGTGTGTGTGTGTTTGGGTGGGGAGATGTTGGGCTTAGGGAATGAGAAAACGTGTGAGGGTAGATTTTATTTTAGTTACAAATATTACTCTATAAAACATGGAAAAGAAAATAAGATGATACCTTTTTTATTGGACATAACTTAATACATTTCTTGATTAGCCTCTGGTGGTCATCTGATCAGTTCGGGCTCCTTTTTGAGGCTTGGTTGCAAGAAAAAATGGACCAAGTAAAGTCGGCCAAGTGCTCGTCAGGGACGCCCTTCTTTTTTCCATTATCGGCCGAGGACGCCCATGTGTTAAGCACGCCCCAGTCCCGCCTTCGCTATGCTTCCAACACGCCCCCGTGAACTTTGGTCGTCCCTGCGACAGAAAGCAGTTGAGGACGCCCAAAATCAGCTTTCGATTATGTCGATTTGGGCGACCCTGGGAGAAGGACGCCCATCTCCCGATTTGTGTCGAAAGATGGGCGCCCTTCTATTTCAAAAATAAGCCTGATGATGATGTCACCAGGGGGCTGGGGGACTGTTGGATAAGCCGGATGGTCGGATTAGCAAAGGTCAGATAATCGAGACTGTACTGTCTCTTTAATCCTTGAAAGTCTCTTCTGTAACCAAATCCCTGAATGCTTTGACTCTTGTAGAGCTGGTTGATATTCCAACTCCTGCTTCTTTAGGTTAGTTTATTTAGGGATTTAATATAATGCTGTTAAGGGGACCATCACAGTGGTGTACAATAAAAATTCTGAAAAGTAAAAAAGAAACATAGTGCCATAAAATATTGTATGTTGAATGTATTCAAGAGCTTATTTGGAGCCAGATCATAACAAGCCTGTGCATGATTCCTGCTGCAGTGAGGATCCCATGGCAGCCAAGCTGACACTGCTGATACCCTAATGAGACCACATATGAGACAGCAGCCTCCGAGACATGGGCAGTCGGTGGAGAATCCAAAAAAGGAAGAATTGCTGGTTGTCTTTTTATATGGTTTAAAATAAATGATGATAGCAAGAGTCAGGTACAGAATAAATCTGTTGTCTCCTCACAGGAGACTCGTCTCTTTAAATACGTTGTAAAATAGTATGGGCTGAATTCTCATCAGACTCCTGGCAATCAGTTGTTTTTCTCTGTAAAATCGTGGCATATTTTTTTATAATAAGTGAGGATCAATATGGAGAAAGGAGTACTTCATACAAAACTTATAGAGAAACACACATTTATATTGTCTTCCTTTATACAGGTACATCTTTCTTGAATAATTTATGCGTTTCTGTTATTGCTACATTTAAAATTCAAATAGGGATTCCTAAAGTAAAATCTGAGGCCTCTGCATCACAGAGAAAAATAACTGTTTGTTGTCACTTTGGGAAATTTTCAAACTTAAAAAAAAAAATCAAAACACTTTCAGAATTGAAAGTTTACCAGTCAATATTCAGTCGACGGTGGTGAGGAAAGGCTAGTTAGGGCTCTTCAGCTTGGAAAAAAGATGGCTGAAGCGAGATATGATTGAGATCTGCAAATCCTGAGTTGTGTAGAATGAGTAGAAATAAATCGATTTTTCACTCTTTCCAAAAGTACAAAGACTAATGGGCACTAGAGGAAGTTACATGGAGGAAATATTTTTTCACTCAGCGAATAGTTAAGCTCTGGAACTCTTTGCCAGAGGAGTGGTAACAGCAGTTAGTATATCTGGGTTTAAAAAAGGTTTGGACAAATACCTGGAGGAAACGTCCATACTCTGCTATTGAAACAGACTTGGGAAGCAACTGCTTGCCCTGGGATTTATAGTATGGAGTGCTGCCACGATTTGGGTTTCTGCCAGGTACTTGTGACCTGTCTTGGCCACTGTTTGGAAATCAGAATACTGGGCTGGATGGACCATTGGTTTAGAGCCTATATTTAGTGGTGCTGCTGAATATTGGTGGCCAGCTGAATTAATTTGGGGTTAAATGTCCCCTAGGTTCTGCCTGGTACTGCAGTTCAGCTGTCTAGTAGCAGAGAGAACCTCGAGAAGGCTGATTGCATCTCAGAACTGAACCCTCATCTCCATCCCTCATTCTCGGAGACTTCAACATACACGTTGATGACCTGTCCAACTCTCACGCTTCTCAGTTCCTCACTCTAACATCCTCCTTCAACCTCCAGCTTTGTTCCACCACCCCTACTCACCGTGATGGCCATTGCCTTGACCTCGTCCTCTCCTCTTCCGGCTCACCCTCCAATTTCCACACCTCAGCTCTTCCTGTCTCTGATCATCACCTGATCACCTTCACACTTCTTCACCCTCCCCCTCAGCCCCGCCCAACATTAACCACTACTTCCAGGAATCTCCAGATTATTGACCCTCCCACCTTATCATCTAGTATTTCTAATCTCCTCCCCTCCATCATGTCCTCCGAGTCTGTTGACGAGGCTGTCTCCGCTTACAATGCCACTCTCTCCTCTGCTCTGGACACCCTTGCACCATCCACCTCCCGTCCCACAAGGCGTACTAATCCCCAGCCCTGGCTGACCCCTTGCATCCGTTACCTTCGCTCCTGCGCCCGATCTGCTGAACGCCTCTGGAGGAAATCTCGCACCCATTCAGATTTCCTTCACTACAAATTCATGCTATCCTCCTTCCAGTCCTCACTATTCCTTGCCAAACAGGACTATTACACCCAATTGACTAATTCTCTCAGCTCTAACCCTCGTCGTCTCTTCGTCACCCTTAACTCCCTCCTCAAAGTGCCCTCCGCTCCCACCCCCCCGTCACTCTCTCCTCAATCACTGGCTGACTACTTCCGCGACAAGGTGCAAAAGATCAACCTTGAGTTCACTACCAAGCCACCTCCTCCTCTTCACCCTTCAACCCTCTCCCTCAACCAACCAACCCAGACCTCCTTCTCCTCCTTTCCTGATATCTCCGAGGAGGAAACCGCCCGCCTTCTTTCCTCCTCAAAATGCACCACTTGTTCCTCTGATCCCATCCCCACCAACTTACTTAACACCATCTCTCCTACTATCACCCCCTCCATCTGTCATATCCTCAACCTCTCTCTCTCCACTGCAACTGTCCCCGACACCTTCAAGCATGCTGTAGTCACGCCACTCCTCAAAAAACCATCACTAGACCCTACCTGTCCCTCCAACTACCGCCCCATCTCCCTCCTACCCTTCCTCTCCAAGACACTTGAGCGCGCAGTCCACAGCCGCTGCCTTGATTTTCTCTCCTCTCATGCCATCCTTGATCCGCTTCAATCCGGTTTTCGCCCTCTTCACTCGACAGAAACAGCACTTTCTAAAGTCTGTAATGACCTGTTCCTTGCCAAATCCAGAGGCCACTACTCCATCCTCATCCTCCTGGATCTATCCGCCGCTTTTGACACTGTCAATCATGACTTACTTCTTGCCACACTGTCCTCATTTGGGTTCCAGGGCTCTGTCCTCTCCTGGTTCTCCTCCTATCTCTCCCACCGCACCTTCAAAGTTCACTCTCATGGATCTTCCTCCACCCCCATCCCCTTATCTGTTGGTGTTCCCCAGGGATCGGTCCTTGGACCCCTTCTCTTCTCAATCTACACCTCTTCCCTGGGCTCCCTGATCTCATCTCATGGTTTCCAGTATCATCTCTATGCTGATGACACCCAACTGTATCTCTCCACACCAGACATCACCGCGGAGACCCAGGCAAAGGTATCGGCCTGCTTATCCGACATTGCTGCCTGGATGTCCAACCGCCACCTGAAACTGAACATGTCCAAGACCGAGCTTATCGTCTTTCCACCAAAACCCACTTCTCCTCTTCCTCCACTTTCTATCTCAGTTGATAACACCCTCATCCTCCCCGTCTCATCTGCCCGCAACCTCGGAGTCATCTTTGACTCCTCTCTTTCCTTCTCTGCGCATATCCAGCAGATAGCCAAGACCTGTCGCTTCTTCCTCTTTAACATCAGCAAAATTCGCCCTTTCCTCTCTGAACACACCACCCGAACTCTCGTCCACGCTCTCATTACCTCTCGCCTGGACTACTGCAACTTACTCCTCACCGGCCTCCCACTTAGCCATCTATCCCCCCTTCAGTCTGTTCAGAACTCTGCTGCACGTCTCATATTCCGCCAGAACCGATATACTCATATCACCCCTCTCCTCAGGTCACTTCACTGGCTTCCGATCAGATACCGCATTCAATTCAAGCTTCTCCTTCTTACCTACAAATGCACTCAGTCTGCTGCCCCTCACTACCTCTCTACCCTCATCTCCCCTTACGTTCCCACCCGTAACCTCCGTTCACAGGATAAATCCCTCCTCTCAGTACCCTTCTCCACCACCGCCAACTCCAGGCTCCGCTCATTCTGCCTCGCCTCACCCTATGCTTGGAACAACCTTCCTGAACCCTTACGCCAAGCCCCCCTCCCTGCCCATCTTCAAGTCTTTGCTTAAAGCCCACCTCTTCAATGCTGCGTTCGGCACCTAACCCTTACCGTTCAGTGAATCCAGACTGCCCCAATTTGACTGCCCCTATCGGACCGACCGTTCACTTGTCTATTAGATTGTAAGCTCTTTGAGCAGGGACTGTCTCTCTTTGTTAAATTGTACAGCGCTGCGTAACCCTAGTAGCGCTCTAGAAATGTTAAGTAGTAGTAGTAGTAGTAGTAGAACTGACTCCATCCCTGAACAGAATAGTTCACTTATTCTTTAACCAAACCTAGGGATTATCAACAGAAATTAAGGAGAAGGAGAGATAGTTTAGTTCTAAAGATTATAAGTTTATTTTTACTTACCCAAAGCTTATTACAGGATATTTCTACTTGAAATCACTTTAATATCTGAGACACCAAGGAATGTACAAGTGGCATGTATAATCAATTGGTTATAGGAATGTAATATCCCAGCTGCACACAGGTGCTGTCTGGGTATTAGTCTTATGTGATATATTTCACCACTCAAGGGTATACATGGGAAAGCAATTGGGTAATTTACCAATTCTGAGGTGCTGCATTTGTTTCCCATGGAGAGAGAGTAGCCATGGCCTCCCCTCTCTAACTTGAAGCAGGAAGTACACTGATTTTTATAGGTTTACTCAGGATATGGGTAATATGACAGCAAGCACATATGATTGGATCTAGGTTATGTCATGGTTAACACTGATTGGCTATGCTAATGAATAGCTTCAAATCTTAGCTTTAACCACAAACCTTTGCAATTCCCTTGCACCTGGCTGTTGTTTCCTGTGAAGCCATCTGTGTCCTGTTTTTGAGGTTTTTACACCCTAGCTCCTCCCTCATTTTTCTGCATGGTGTGCCCCGATAGCTCAGGAGCATGCTGGAACTTCAGAGTTCAGATAACAGCTAAAGGCCTGTACGTTTTTATCTCATTTTGGATCCAAAGTCAGGCCTGGGCTGCCAAATACTAACATACACAGCCCACTTAGGGCCCTGTTTACTAAGGCGCATTAGCATTTTTAACATGCCTACAATTAGTGCGCACTCTAACCGTGTAGGCACCTATAGGGATATTGTAGGCACGTACACTGTTAACGCGCCTACATGGTTAATATGCATTAAAACGGCTGACGCCTATAATGCGGCTTAGTAAACAGGGCCCTTAGTCTGATATAAGCGAGCAACGGCCTCCTGCCCACTGAAACCATGCTGAATATCAACTCTGTAGCCTCTGTTACATTAGTGTACTTGGTATTTCTTCTGTTATTTGTAACATAGTAACATAGTAGATGACGGCAGAAAAAGACCTGCATGGTTCATCCAGTCTGCCCAACAAGATAAACTCATGTGTATACCTTACCTTGATTTGTACCTGCCTTTTTCAGGGCACAGACCGTGCAAGTCTGCCCAGCAGTATTTCCCGCCTCCCAACCACCAGTCCCGCCTCCCATCTCCGGCTCTGGCACAGACCGTATAAGTCTGCCCTCCACTATCCTCGCCTCCCAACTACCAACCTCTCTTCCCCCACCTGCTCCGCCACCCAATTTTGGCTAAGCTTCTGAGGATCCATTCCTACTGCACAGGATTCCTTTATGCCTATCCCACGCATGTTTGAATTCCGTTACCGTTTTCATCTCCACCACCTCCCGCGGGAGGGCATTCCAAGCATCCACCACCCTCTCCGTGAAAAAATACTTCCTGACATCTTTTTTGAGTCTGACCCCCTTCAATCTCATTTCATGCCCTCTCGTTCTACCGCCTTCCCGTCTCTGGAAAAGATTTTTTTGCGGATTAATACCTTTCAAGTATTTGAACGTCTGTATCATATTACCCCTGTTCCTCCTTTCCTCCAGGGTATACATGTTCAGGTCAGCAAGTCTCTGCTCATACGTCTTGGAACTTATAAATGATACTTATAAATGATCTCTTGTTTGTTTTATATGTTATTATTTGTACTGGTTTAAATTACACACTCTGGGAGGCAGTAATGCAAATTTTTGCAGGGGTCAATACACCTTAACCTGCATAAAAATATGGTTTGATTGACACCTCCCCTTAGTGTGGATAAAAGTATATGCAGTGTTTCAGAATAAGCTTATTTTACCTACAAAGGTACACGTGAGGATTTTAATTTCAAATCAGTGCTTGTACTTTACAAGCAGGTACATACACTGCACCCGTATCATCCATGTCACCCAAATTTTCAAAGGGAAACATCGTAGGGAGTTTCCCTTAGAAAATTCTCTTGGGAAGCCTGCAAGTTGCTTGGGGGAGTGGGAGGGGGGGGGGGGGGGGCAAATTGTCTTCTGTATTTGCTTATTGCATAGTGTTCAACTAGGCCAGAGCATAAAAACTGGAAATGTACTAACCATTCTGAGCCTGAATCTGACTGTGTTGCTTGTCTCCCAGCTCTGCGTTGTCTCCCTGGCGTTATTCAGAACTCTTATAAGTTTACATTGCGAGGATGTGATGCTGCAACTTGTTTTGAGGTAACCATGATTTATTTTTTTTCCATATTTTATGTGTAATCTCTTCAGCCTCGAGGCTGTAAAGGGGAAAAGCTGGCGGAGTCTGCACTGGACTTAGCAATACTTCCTACTGAGTGTAAAAATACATTTACAGTGACCTTAGGACAGTTGAAATCAGTAGTTTAGAAGTGGACTAATACAGTAGGATCTTTCCAAAGGTGGTTCACTAGATAAGAAACTCTTTGAGGTATAGACAGCAGAAGATGGTGGTAAACGAAGCTCATTCTAAAGACAGAAGAGTGATTAGTGGAGCATCTCAGGGATAAGTGTTAGACCTAAGTGTATTTAATATTTTTAGGGGTAGGAAAAGTTTGTCTTTTTTAGATGTAGAGAGAATGAGAAAAGATCTAATCAAATGCAAGGAGTAGTCAGTTGAGTCTCAAAGCCACCTGTACAACAAAGAAATCCCTGGTTAGTTTCAACCTACTAGTAAAATATTAACAGTAACATTATTTGATAGCATCATTCAACCAGTTATTCTTTATAGGAATTACAATAAGTCTAGAATCTATGCAGGATAGGACAGAATCTGAATAGACACCCTGCACATCCATTTCTGTAGCACACACTCTGCATGCACAGAAATCCCCCCCCCCCCCCAAAATGGAACCAACGAGCCAGGACATTTCCCCTTAAAACTCACCGTACCCCCCCCCCCCCCCAAAAAAAAAAAAGTTCAAATTCTGGTGCTACATCGACGAGCAAAACAGTGTCCCTCCACCTCGGCATATAGAGTAATACAAAACCTGCAAAGAAGACACTCAGAATCTATGCAACAAAGCTGCCATACCATAATAACACTAACTCCTAAGACTCAAACGGCAACAACCGTATCTATGAAAAGGCAGCACCACAGATATTACACTTTTAGGCCTTAGAAGAACAGCAGTGTTAATAAAAATGTCAGTGCTGTATTAAGGGGTCCTTTTACGAAGCTGCGGCAAATGGAGGCCCGTGCTGAGTCAGTGCATGTTTTTGACGCGCACCGAGGCCCCATTTTACTGCAGCAGGTAAAAGGCAGGTCTTTGTTTTTTTTTTTCAAGAAATGGCCGTGCGGCAGTGAAGCACTTGCCGCACATCGATTTCGGGGGAGGGGAGCTCTTACCGCCACCATTGAGGTGACAGTAAGGTCTCCCGCACTAACCCAGCAGCGCACGGCACTGCCCGATTCGGCGCTACAAAAATTGAAATATTTTTGCAGTGCCAGAAATTGTGCATGCTTCGTGAAAGGGCACCTAAATGTGGAGAAAGAAAATATTTTCGGATGCCAACCGATGTAATGAGAGATCTAGAAAATGTGGTAGAAAGATACAGAAATGATACCAATCTTACAGGGTGCCACTGACCTGGTGGCAAATCTAACATAAAAGATCATCTCCAGCATACCCTGGCAAAGGAATGAGGTCCGTTATTGTCATAGGATTAAGAAATTTCTGTGCCTCAGAAATTAGTTAAGGGTGTTCCTCAAGGATCACTTTATCACCTCTTCAATCTGTATGTTGCCCCTTTGACAAAATTGTTGGAGAGTTTAGATTTAAATTTTCACTTTTTTTGCTGTTGGCATCCAGCTGGTTGTCTTTATAAAGGATGACCAGCATGATGTCATCTCTAATTTCAATCAAAAATTGGTAGTTCTGGGTGATTGGTTGGGTAGTCAAGAACTGGTTCTAAATATGGATAAGTCATGGTCATTCTCGTAAACCCAATCCGTTAGAGTTTAAGCCATTGTTACAAGGAAAACAGGTTACTATTTTCCATGATTTTGTTACTTTAGGTTTTCATGATGATGATCAAATTAAATTTAATCTTCAGGTCAGTGATGTGGTCTTGTCTTTTTCAGTTGAGCATATGTCAAATATTTATTTATTTTATTTGTACCCCGCGCTTTTTCCCACTCATGGCAGGCTCAATGCGGCAGGCGATGGAGGGTTAAGTGACTTGCCCAGAGTCACAAGGAGCTGCCTGTGCTGGGAATCGAACTCAGTTCCTCAGGACCAAAGTCCACCACCCTAACCACTAGGCCACTCCTCCACTGTTGCTACTATTGGAGATTCTACATGGAATGTTGCTATTCCACTAGCAACATTCCATGTAGAAGTCAGCCCTTGCAGATCACCAATGTGGCCGTGCAGGCTTCTGCGAGTCGGACGTCCTGCACGTACGTGCTGGACGTCAGACTCACAGAAACAGAAGCCTGCGCAGCCTTCTACATGGAATGTTGCTAGTGGAATAGCAACATTCCATGTAGAATCTCCAATAGTATCTATTTTATTTTTGTTACATTTGTACCCCGCGCTTTCCCACTCATGGCAGGCTCAATGCGGCTTACATGAGGCAACGGAGGGTTAAGTGACTTGCCCAGAGTCACAAGGAGCTGCCTGTGCCGGGAGTCGAACTCAGTTCCTCAGGACCAAAGTCCACCACCCTAACCACTAGGCCACTCCTCCACTCACCCACTATTAACCAAAGCCAATTTGGTGAAAGTTACACATGCTTTGGTGACCATCAGATTTATTTATTTATTTGTTACATTTATATCCCACATGTTCTCACCTATTTGTAGGCTCAATGTGGCTTACATAGTACCGGAGAGGGGTTACAGACTCCGGTGTAAACAAATACAAAGTGATGTTGTGGTAAGATAAAGCTCATCTGGCACAGCCACACTAGGGAATCGTACAACATCCCACATTTTCCCACCTATTTGTAGGCTGAACGTGGCTTACATGGTTACAGAAAGATAATTAAGAACTGCGGTGTTAACAATTATAAGATGATAGTATGATTAAAATGGGAACTAGTGAGGTTCGCCCACTGGGGGAACAAGCAAAAACGAGCAACTGAAAATTTGTTACATCCATGTTGTGTTTCAGTGGCTGGGTGTTTATATTGGTTCTGTCGGTTAAGCCTTTCTAAAAAGATGAGTTTTTAAGTTTTTTCCGAAGTTTAAGTGGTTGCTCGTGGTTTTCAGATCTTTTGGTAGTGCATTCCATAGTTGTGTGCTTAAGTGTCAGGCTTCCATATATGGGCAAAATGTACCCCGCCATATTACCACTAGGTGACAAGGGTTTGATTTATTTTTAAAGGCAGTATAGCAAATTGTTTTAATAAACATAAGCATGTAGAGAATATACATATTTTCAGCGGCAACAGTATACATGCAGTGCTGCTGAAAAGCCACATAAGCTATATGTATATTTATACATTATAACAGGATGTTGCTGAATGTCCCGTTTAAATAATGACCCCAACATGCCTTTTTTCCTACCTTTGATTATTTAATTTTTCTAATTGGAGTAGCCCTAGGTTCTCTTTCATCTTTCTTTGGTTGGGCTCCTCCTAACTTCATTTCTGGAGTCTCTTTTCCATAAGATTTTTTATCCGAGACATGGAGTAGCAATATAAACCACAACAGAAATGAAATTACATCCAAAGAGGATCCATTAAGGCCATTAAGAAGAACGTACAAGATCCAAGCCAGATGGTTAATAATGAAAATCAACATAGCTCATCAAACAAAATTACATTCAACCTTGAAGCATAACAATCTCCATCAACCAACCATTCTGAACTATCCCTCTTCCAAACCAATAAACTACTTTCCAAACCCCCTATCCTGCTCTGCAAACATTCCAGTTTAAACCCATATGTAAGCTACACGTGCTGATTTATGCATGCAACTTTAATTGCCATATATAGAATCCGGGGGTACATGCATAAATGTTTAGAATAATGGTATTTTCACAAGTAATGCACGCTAAAATTCTTCCTAAGCGCTTTTTCTGCAAATGCCCACTTAGCATGGATTTACAAGGGCATGCACACATGTGGGAAGCTTGGGTGGGGGTCAGATGTATGCATGTAAATTACAGAACACAGAGTTATGTGCTTATAAAACACATTTAGGAATGAGCATTTGCACCAGCTCTGTGGCTAGCGTAAGTGCTTAGCCTGATTTTTAGATATGCCTATATCTGGTTACATAGGTGTCTAGGTTCCTATATAGAATAGACTTCTACCTGGCCCCCGTTATAGAATTGTCCTGTTATTGGACCCTTCCCATGTGCACAAAAATAGAGCCATATAGTCCATAGAATAAATTAAGGTCTCAGATTTGCCCACAACATTAGTGCCTCTGGGTCTCATAAGAACATAAGAAATGCCGTACTGGGTCAAACCTATGCATCTTGCCCAGTATCCTGCTTCCAACAGTGGCTCATTCAAGTCACAACTGCTGGCAGAATCCCAGAGAGTAGCAAGATTCCATGCTACCATTTCCATGGATAAGCAGTGGCTTCCCCCATGTCTACCTTAATAGCAGTTTATGGACTTTTTAAAAAAAAAATTTTTGTTAATTTTACCCCTCGCTTTCCCACTCATGGCAGGCTCAATGCGGCGGGCAATGGAGGGTTAAGTGACTTGCCCAGAGTTACAAGGAGCTGCCTGTGCCGGGAATCGAACTCAGTTCCTCAGGACCAAAGTCTACCACCCTAACCACTAGGCCACTCCTCCATGAACTTGTCCAAACCTTTTTTTAAACCCAGGTATGCTAACTGCTTTGACCATATGCTTTGGCAACTAGTTCCAGACCTTATCTGTTCATTGAGTGAAAAAAATATTTTCTTCTATTTGTTTTAAAAGTATTACCATTTAACTTCATGGAGCGTGCCATTGTCTTTGTGCTTTTTGAAAGCATTCTACTGCACTCAGGATTTTGCAGACCTCTATCATATCCTCCCTCAGCCATTTCTTCTCCAAACTGAAGAGCCGTAACCTCTTAAAACCTTTCCTCAAATGGAAGGATTTCCATCTCCTTAATCATTTTGGTTGCCCTTTGTACCTATTCTAATTCTGATATATCTTTTTGGAGACAAGGCTACCAGAATTGGACAGAATACTCAAGGTGATGTTGCACCTTGAGTATCTTTGTCTTATTTTCTACTCCTTTCTTAATAATTCCTAATATTCTGTTTGCTTTTTTGGCCACCGCCACATACTGAGCAGACGAGTCCAATGTATTGTCCATGATGACACCTACATAAGTACATAAGTAATGCCACACTGGGAAAAGACCAAGGGTCCATCGAGCCCAGCATCCTGTCCACGACAGCGGCCAATCCAGGCCAAGGGCACCTGGCAAGCTTCCCAAACGTACAAACATTCTATACATGTTATTCCTGGAATTGTGTATTTTTCCCAAGTCCATTTAGTAGTGGTTTATGGCCTTGTCCTTTAGGAAACCGTCTAACCCCTTTTTAAACTCTGCTAAGCTAACCGCCTTCACCACGTTCTCCGGCAACGAATTCCAGAGTTTAATTACGCATTGGGTGAATAAACATTTTCTCCGGTTTGTTTTAAATTTACTACACTGTAGTTTCATCGCATGCCCCCTAGTCCTAGTATTTTTGGAAAGCGTGAACAGATGCTTCACATCCACCTGTTCCACTCCACTCATTATTTTATATACCTCTATCATGTCTCCCCTCAGCCGTCTCTTCTCCAAGCTGAAAAGCCCTAGCCTCCTTATTCTTTCTTCATAGGGATCTTTGTCTTGGGTGGTGACTCCTGTGGAACATGGCATTTGGACTATTCTTCCCAATGTACATCACTTTGCACTTGCCCACATTAAATTTCATTAGCCATTTGGATGCCTAATCTTTCAATTTCCTAAGGTCCTCCTTCAATTTTCACAGTCCGCATGCGATTTAACAAATTTGAATAGTTTTGTATCATCTGTAAAATATCACCTCACTCAATGGGTGACACAATTATTTTTTTTTGGGGGGGGCACCTAAGCTCAAATCGAGGAGGCTGAGGCTCCACTGTAGCTACACCACTGTGCAGGGATCCCTGCTGCATGAAATCCAATAGCATGGTACGGCTCCTTTTCTGTCCCCCACAGAGCAGAACTGGAAACACCCTTCACAATACAGCATTCTGGACAATGGCTCCATTGCTGTGCCCCAGTTCTGGCTCGAGAATCAGGTAAACAAACCACCAGCCGTAATCTTGGTTTTAATTTAACTTCAAAGTTCATTCCGGTATTTCACTTTGCTGGGCTTGCTTAGGCTTGCCATTCTAGTCACTTCTGCTTTGAAGTCTGCAGCAAGTTGAATGCAATAGTATCCTCCCTTTTAAGGTAAATTGTATTAACTTAAGAAGCCTTAGTAAAGGGAAGAAAAGGATCGTGTTGTTTTCTCTTCACCTCCTCTGTGTAAGCAGCTTGACTCGCTGTCGGCGTTCTGCCTGTTTTACAAAGATGTCTAGGACTTGAGCACTAGGAAGTAGATATTTTTCAGATCAAACTGCATTTGAATGATTTTTTTTTATTTTAAAGTACAAACCTTTTCACGAAGAATCCATGTAAGCTGAAAATACAAAAGATGAGAAACAGAAGTGATATATTACTCTGGCAAACATATCATTGAGTTCTGAAAAGCTGGCAGCCAATTTGGACCAGCATTCCAAATAGCATGGCAGCATTTCCTATCTGGCCTCATTGTCATATCCATGTATAACATTTATAAAATTAATTGTTAAACACTTTATTGAGACCGGTAGAACATGCAGCAGTGCTCAGAGTTCTTTTGAGCTAGGGGAGGGGGCAGGATATGATAGAGGTTTATAAAATCCTGATTGGAGTAAAATGGGTAAACATGAATCGATTTCAAAAAGTGCAAAGACGAGGGGGAACTGAATGAAGTTGCATGGCAATACTTTTTAAACGAATAGGAGATAATTCTTTTTCATTCAATGAATAGCTAAGCTCTGGAACTCATCGCCAAAGGATGAGGTAACTTCAGTTCACGTATCTGAGTTCAAAAAAGGTTTGGACAATTTGCTGGAGGAAAAGTCCATAGTCTGCTATTGAGATAGACATGGGGAAGCCACTGCTTGTCCATGGGATTGGCAGCATGGAACCTTGCTTTGGGATTTTGCTACTTACTTGAGACCTGGATTGCCCACTGTTGGAAGCAGGATGGGCCATCAATCTGACCACAATATGGATGTATATTTGTTCAAACTAACAGAGGTGCCAGGCCAAAGTTCAAGCAGACATAATTTACTTAACACACATACTCAACATATGTGACACCTCCACTGTCACACTTGTCCAGATAGCATGCATTAGATCACAGGAAAACCACAGATGCAAGTATGCGCCAGTATGACCACATTCCCTCCGGTACAATGGTCTTGCCACACTGAATTTACTAACTACTAACATTTCTAAAGCGCTACTAGGGTTACGCAGCGCTGTACAATTTAAACATAGAAGGACAGTCCCTGCTCAAAGAGCTTACAATCTAAAAGACAAGAGAACAATCTAAAGACAAGTGTACAATCTAGAGGACGAGTGAACAGTTAATCTGATAGGGTGGATAGATTGGGGCATTCTATATTTCTCAAGCGGTTAGGCGCCGAAGGCAGCATTGAAGAG
Organism: Microcaecilia unicolor; assembly: GCF_901765095.1. NCBI lineage: Eukaryota > Metazoa > Chordata > Amphibia > Gymnophiona > Siphonopidae > Microcaecilia > Microcaecilia unicolor. The sequence continues at coordinate 615,018,067 of NC_044032.1, read as the reverse complement.
GTGAGTTTTAAGCAGAGATTTGAAGATGGGTAGGGAGGGGGCATGGCATATGGGTAAAGGAAGATTGTTCCAGGCATAGGGTGAGGCAAGGCAGAATGAGCGGAGCCTGGAGTTGGCAGTGGTGGAGAAGGGTACTGAGAGAAGGGCTTTGTCCTGTGAGCGGAGGTTACGGGCGGGAACATAGGGGGAGATGAGGGTGGAGAGGTAGTGAGGAGCCGCAGACTGAGTGCATTTGTAGGTAAGGAGGAGGAGCTTGAATTGTGTGCGATATCTGATCGGAAGCCAATGAAGTGATTTGAGGAGAGGGGTGATATGAGTATATCGGTTCTGGCGGAATATAAGACGTGCGGCAGCGTTCTGAACGGATTGAAGGGGGGATAGATGGCTGAGTGGGAGGCCGGTGAGGAGTAAGTTGCAGTAATCAAGGCGAGAGGTAATGAGAGCGTGGACGAGAGTTCTGGTGGTGTGCTCAGAGAGGAAAGGGTGAATTTTGCTGATGTTGAAGAGGAAGAAGCGACAGGTCTTAGCAGTCTGTTGGATATGCGCAGAGAAAAACATAGAGGATAATGATAGGTTTGGTGCAAGAGTCTTTACACTAACAGTTGCCTCCTGTTGCATGTAGAGATTTTGGGACAGCCAGCCAGACCTGGTCCCAGTCCTGAAATTCCAAGCGATAGTCCACGTTTTTGATTCCAATGAGAAATCAGTTTATCAATAGCAGGATGTGAAAACTCAGGGTCGATATTTGAAAGAGCATGGTACAAAGCGGATTGAAAGACAGCACAACTTTCCTAACAAAGCCAAAGTTATGTCAGCAGGCCAGGGGATGAGAACGCGGGTCTGCAGTTTCCAAGACTTCTTTTCTGTATTGTAAAAGCAGAGGCAGAGCTTTGCCGAGGAGAAGATGATACTCAAGTGGAGTGTTTATAAGTATACTTTCTTGTACCCTGCAAAGTTGAAAGTGGGCAGAGATGGTCAACCGCATTCTCCTCCCTAGAGCAGGTTCAGCGATTCCTTCCTGTAGAATTAGAAAGAAGTGAGTGAGTGGACTACAAGGGAAAATCAAGCAAGTAAATCTGTTGTAGATGCTACTATACATCTCTAGAAGAAGCTATAACTACCTCAAATGGTCCTTTTGCTACTATTTATTTTGATTTATGACTGTTCCTGAAGTTTGACCCCTTGGGATACAATTAAATTTGGAGCTACAGATATTTGACAGTGTGTGAAGTGGACTTATTTCTGGGAGCACCTCTATAGAGAAGGTCCAGGTATAGGAACCAGATACTATAAGATCTGTAAGAGAGAGGGCTTTGAAGAGAATTCTTTCTCCCGCCTCTTGACATCCATCATGTTATTTTTTTGTGTAACCCCCAGATAACACCCTTGAACAGATGTCCACCTGGGAGTCCCTACAAATTCCCGATCCTATTTACGTCTCCACTACCCCTCGTGCAATGGCCTCAAGTATAAAACCAGCCACGCATTTACCTTTCCCTACATCAGTGCACGTTTGTGGAATGGTTTGCCCAACTCAGTAAAAGCTACCTCTGAACAACAGGCTTTCAGAATCTCCCTGAAGACCGCTTTATTCAGGACAGCTTACCCTGCAGCTCAGCACTGCCTTAATGTTTTCTGACCCATTATGTTGTGCGACCATACTGCATTCCTTACCTCCTCTCTCACTTCTCTCCCTCTGTCTCTCCCCACCAACTACCTCGCCCTTACTGTGTCTGTTTATTACTAGATTGATGTGTCCTTTTATACTGCTGTTAGCCTTTTTGAACTAATGTAAGCCACATTGAGCCTGCCCATGGGCGGGAAAGTGTGGGATATAAATGCCTAAATAAATAAATAAAAGAAATGATTATGCATTTGTTAAAGTTTTACTTTGTTTTGTAAATACAAGAGTGGCTTGGTAAAAGTTGAAGAGTTAGCGAGAGGAGAAATTTCCATATCATCAAGCTGATCAATCCATAGACTGGTGGGTTGTGTCCATCTACCAGCAGGTGGAGATAGAGAGCAAACTTTTGCCTCCCTATATGTAGTCATGTGCTGCCGGAAACTCCTCAGTATGTTCTCTATCTCAGCAGGTGGTGGTCACACACAGCAGCAGCTCTGGCTAGGCCTCCAAGCCTAATTTTTAGGTTTTGTTGAGTGCCTGGGGTTGAGGGCTCTTTTGAGCAAGTGCAAACCTGGTGGTGCCAGGTCCCTCCTTTTCTCCCCCCTCCCGCTGGCTCCGTTAAAAAAAAAAAAAATTTTTAAACGTCCTTAAAGGCGTTTATTTCGACGTTTATTTAAACGTTCATTGCAGCTACTCACTGGGACACCAGTTCGTTACAGCTCGGAGCGGACAGCAGGTAACTTTTACCTTTCCATATCATCAAGCTGATCAATCCATAGACTGGTGGGTTGTGTCCATCTACCAGCAGGTGGAGATAGAGAGCAAACTTTTGCCTCCCTATATGTGGTCATGTGCTGCCGGAAACTCCTCAGTATGTTCTCTATCTCAGCAGGTGGTGGTCACACACAGCAGCAGCTCTGGCTAGGCCTCCAAGCCTAATCCTTAGGTTTTGTTGAGGCCTGGGGTTGAGGGCTCTTTTGAGCAAGTGCAAACCTGGTGGTGCCAGGTCCCTCCTTTTCTCCCCCCTCCCGCTGGCTCCGTTTAAAAAAAAAAAAAAAAAAAAATTTTAAACGTCCTTAAAGGCGTTTATTTCGACGTTTATTTAAACGTTCATTGCAGCTACTCACTGGGACACCAGTTCGTTACAGCTCGGAGCGGCAAGCAGGTAATTTTACCTTTTTATAGCGGGCAGGGGGTTCCCCGATTCTTCTCCTCGTGGCATATGGCGTTGGAGGGCGAGGGCGCAAAGGGCGCTCCCCGGATCGCTTGAGCGCTTCTAGAGGGGATGCGGGGGTCTTACAGCCTGATTCGCCCTTGTTGGGTGACAGTTTCGTGACCGATGAATGTCCCGGTCCTTCCTCCGGCGTGGCGGTTTTTCCCGCCATAAATGCCCATCCCCCGCTCCTCGCCTCCGCCATCTTGGCCGGCCACGCGGCTCGGACGGCTTCTTCGTGGGCTGCCCTTGAGGTTGGAGACATTAGTGCCATGAACGCCCTTAATTTGGGCGACGGCACAAAAGCGGCTACAGTTAAGTGCCGTTCTTCCCGCGCGGCTCCTTCGCGGAGTGTCGCGCCGGACGCCATTTTGGATGCGCAGCATGTCTCTCCCCCGCTCTTGCGAGCGTCGGTTGAGGGTTCGTCTAGGGCTGTTGCCCAGGCTGCGGAAGTGCACAGTATGGGGGGTTTCTCCCCCGAGTTTGTTTTGCTGCTGCATCAGGCTTTCCTCATGCAAAACGCTGCCCCTGCTCCCTCTTCTGATAAAGAGGTTGAGGTTCCCAGAGGTAAACGCCCTCGGGTTGATTTCCAGGCCTTGGAGGACTTTGTCTCCTCCGATGTAGATGAGGGCAGCGTGTCTGAGGTCTCCCAACGGTCCTTTGCGGATTCCTTGGAGGAGACGGATCCCCGCTCGGATGGAGCGGATGACCCCTCTGCAGCGCGGCTTTTTAGCCCAGAGGATTTGCCCAACCTGTTAGTGCAGGCCATGGGCATTTTGATGATTTCCTCTCCGGAGGACGTCTCTCCCTCAGCCCCTGTTGGCTCTGCCATTATGCTGGGGACGAAGCGCCCGCCTAGATCCTTCCACGTGCATGAGCCATGCACCCCTTAATTTCGGCTCAATGGGATGTCCCGGAAGCGAGCCTTAAAGTGGCTAGGGCTATGTCCCGCCTCTATCCTTTATCTGAAAGTGAACGTGAGGCCTATCTGTGGCCTACTGTGGATTCTTTAATCACTGCGGTGACTAAGAAAACGGCTTTGCCGGTGGAAGGTGGCACGGCCCTAATGGACGCCCAAGACAGAAGATTGGAGGCGGCCTTAAGGTCGTCCTTTGAGGCAACTGCTTTAAGTTTGCAGGCCTCGGTTTGCGGTTCCTATGTGGCCAGGGCGTGCCTGACTATGGTGCAGCGGGCTTCCCCTCGGATCATTCCTTGAGGGTTGATTGGCCGGCCCTGGGATCGGGCCTAGCCTATTTGGCAGACTTGCTGTATGATGTCTTGAGAGCCTCAGCTAAAGGCATGGCTCAGACAGTCTCTGCGCGGCGGTGGCTTTGGGCTGAAACATTGGTCTGCTGACCACGCCCCTAAATCCCGCCTGGCTAGATTGCCTTTTAAAGGCAAGCTGCTCGTTGGGGTCGAGCTGGACAAAATCGTGACCGATCTCGGCACGTCTAAGGGCAAGAAGTTACCAGAGGTCAGGGCTCGGGCTAGTACCCGTCCCGGTCCCTCCAGAGGACGGTTGCAGGAAGCCCGTCGGTACCGCCCGGCCAGGCTGGGCTCCTCTGCCCCCTCTTCCTTCAAGAGGAATTTCTCCCCCAAGCAGCATTCCTTTCGCAGAGACCGCCGTCCCGGAGGTGCTCCCTCCGGTCCTCCCCCAGGGTCTCGTACCCAGTGACGGGGCCTTGGTCCACGCCCCAGTGCAGATTGGAGGATGGCTGTCCTCGTTTCTGGGTGAGCGGACCACAGTAACTTCACACGCTTGGGTGCTGGAAGTCATCAGAGACGGCTACAAGCTAGAGTTCTGCCGACCCTTAAGAGACGGGTTTGTACTCTCTCCCTGCAAGTCTCCGGTCGAAGCTGTGGCAGTGCAGCAGACCTTGGACAACCTGATCCGCCTGGGTGCGGTCGTTCCGGTGCCAAAAAAAAAAAAAAAAAATCAGATTGGCAAGGGACGTTACTCCATTTACTTTGTGGTACCAAAGAAAGGAGGTTCTGTCCGGCCTATCCTCGACCTCAAAGGGGTCAATCGGGCCTTGAAAGTGCGGCACTTTCGCATGGAGACTCTCCGCTCTGTTATAGCGGCAGTGAAGGCAGGAGAGTTCTTGGCTTCCTTGGACTTCAAGGAAGCGTACCTGCATATTCCCATCTGGCCTCCTCTCCAACGCTTTCTGCGTTTTACAGTCCTGAGACGACACTTCCAGTTCAGAGCCCTCCCTTTCGGGTTGGCTACTGCTCCGCGGACCCTTTCCAAAGTAATGGGGGTCATAGCGGCCTTCCTGCTAAAGGAAGGAGTGCAAGTCCATCCTTATCTGGACGACTGGTTGATCCGAGCCCCCTCTTATGCAGAGTGCGGCAAAGCTATGGACCGGGTAGTTGCTCTTTTGAGCTCCCTGGGATGGATCATCAACTGGAAGAAGAGCCAGCTGCGCCCGACTCAGTCCCTGGAGTATCTGGGAGTTCGATTCGACACCCAAGTGGGCAGAGTGTTCCTGCCAGACAATCAGTTGGTCAAGCTTCAGGCTCAGGTGGACTAGTTCCTAGTAGCCTCTCCTATTCGGGCTTGGGACTACGTGCAGCTGTTGGGCTCTATGACGGCCACGATGGAAGTAGTGCCCTGGGCCAGGGCTCATATGAGACCACTACAGCTATCTCTGCTGCTGCGCTGGACTCCGATGTCGGAGGATTATGCTGTGCGCCTTCCCTTGGACCCAGCAGTGCGCAAGGCGCTGAGCTGGTGGACGCAGACAGACAAGTTGTCTGCAGGAATGCCTCTGGTGACCCCGGAGTGGATTGTCGTCACGACAGACGCCTCTTTGATGGGCTGGGGAGCCCACTGCTTGGGAAGGACAGCGCAGGGGCTCTGGTCTCCTGCAGAGGCAAGTGGTCTATCAACCTCCTGGAACTCAGAGCCATTCGGTTAGTGTTATTGGAGTTCATCCCGGTACTGGTGTTGAAGCCTGTACGGGTCCTGTCGGACAATGCCACGGCTGTGGCCTATATCAACCGCCAGGGAGGTACCAAGAGCGCCCCTCTAGCCAAGGAGGCTATGAGTCTTTGCCAGTGGGCGAAAGCGAACCTGGAGCAGCTTTCAGCGGCCCACATTGCCGGAGTCATGAATGTCAAGGCGGACTTTCTCAGTCGCCATACCTTGGAGCCCGGAGAGTGGCAACTATCTGCTCAGGCGTTCTTGGACATCACGAAGCGCTGGGGCCAGCCGAGCCTAGATCTGATGGCGTCATCGGCCAATTGCCAAGTGCCGCGCTTTTTCAGCAGAGGACGGGACCCTCGATCCCTGGGAGTAGATGCTCTTCTCCAACGGTGGCCGACACAAGAGCTCCTCTATGTGTTCCCGCCCTGGCCCATGTTGGGCAGGGTGCTAGACCGGGTGGCAAAGCATCCCGGCAGGGTAATCCTGGTGGGTCCGGATTGGCCCAGACGTCCCTGGTATGCGGACTTGATCAGGCTCTCAGTCGACGATCCTCTGCGGCTGTCAGTGGAGCAGGGCCTGTTACATCAGGGTCCCCTGGTGATGGAGGATCCCTCTCCCTTTGGTCTTACGGCCTGGCTATTGAGCGGCAGCGTCTGAGGAAGAAGGGCTTCTCAGACAAGGTTATCGCCACTATGTTGAGAGCGAGGAAGCGCTCTACTTCTACGGCTCACTTTCTCCCTTCATTGCTCCAATTCTTCAGTGTTGGCGTTCCTGCAAGAAGGTCTGGAGAAAGGCCTGTCGCTCAGTTCCCTTTAAGTCCAGATAGCGGCTCTGGCTTGCTTCAGGGGCCGCCTGAAGGGTGCTTCCCTGGCTTCGCAGCCAGATGTGGTGCGCTTTCTCAAGGGAGTTAATCACCTGCGCCCTCCTCTGCACTCAGTGGTGCCTGCGTGGATTCTCAACCTGGTGCTAAGAGCATTGCAGAAGCCGCCTTTTGAACCCTTGGCAAGGGCATCTCTGAAAGACCTGACGTTGAAAGCAGTCTTTTTGGTGGCTATCACTTCAGCCAGAAGAGTTTCCGAGCTCCAGGCGCTCTCTTGTCGAGAGCCTTTTCTGCAGTTCACGGAGGCAGGAGTGACTATTCGCACAGTTCCTTCCTTCCTGCCCAAGATTGTTTCTCGCTTCCATGTGAATCAGCAGCTCTGTCTCCCTTCCTTTCGTAGGGAGGACTACCCAGAGGAGTACTCTGCTCTTAAATATCTGGATGTGAGATGAGTCATCATCAGATACTTGGAAGTGACCAATGATTTCCGGAAATCGGATCATCTGTTTGTCCTGTTTGCAGGTCCTCGTAAGGGTCTGCAGGCTGCTAAGCCTACAGTGGCAAGATGGGTCAAGGACGCCATGGCAGCGGCTTATGTGGCCGCGGGGAAGGTGCCGCCTATCCAACTGAAGGCTCACTCCACAAGAGCTCAGGCGGCCTCGATGGCAGAGGCCGGATCCGTCTCCTTGGAAGAGATATGCAAGGCGGCAACTTGGGCTTCAGCTCATGCATTCTCCAAGCATTACCGTTTGACGGTGGCTGCACGGGCGGAGGCCCGGTTTGGAGCTTCAGTGTTGAGGTCAGGGATTTCAGTGTCCCGCCCTGGGTGAGTACTGCTTCGGTACATCCCACCAGTCTATGGATTGATCAGCTTGATGATATGGAAGGTAAAATTATGTATAATCATACCTGATAATTTTCTTTCCATTAATCATAGCTGATCAATCCATAGCCCCTCCCAGATATCTGTACTGTTTTTATTCTGGTTGCATTTCAGGTTCAAGTTTAGTCTTCAGTTACTTCAGAAAGACTTCGTGTTCAAGTTTTTTCACTTGGATTCTTCAAGAGTTGAGACGAGTTTGTGTTACAGTGAGCTGCTGCATTCCTCTCCCCCCCGTTTTACGGGGCTGGATTGAGACATAAATTCTGCCGGCACTCCCTCCCGCTTCGTGCGGCTGTAGGGCAGCTTTGTACCCCTCCCGCTTCGGCGGTGTTAGGGTCAGTCAGCTCCTCCCGCGGTTGCGGTTGCAGGATAAGCCAGATCCCCCCGCATCAGCGGGTGTGGTGTCCCTCCCCCGCTCCGCGGGGATGAGCTGGACGGATTCCCCTCCCCCACTTGTGTGGGGATGAGCTGGGTTAATTCCCCTCCCCCGTTTCGGCGGTGGTGAGCTGGGCAGAGTGTCCCTTCGTGGGTGTAATTCTCTTATGTGCTGAGTCCTGCGGATGGAGCTTTGATATCGACATACTGAGGAGTTTCCGGCAGCACATGACCACATATAGGGAGGCAAAAGTTTGCTCTCTATCTCCACCTGCTGGTAGATGGACACAACCCACCAGTCTATGGATTGATCAGCTATAATTAATGGAAAGAAAATTATCAGGTATGATTATACATAATTTTACCTTTTATAGCGGGCAGGGGGTTCCCCGATTCTTCTCCTCGTGGCATATGGCGTCGGAGGGCGAGGGCGCAAAGGGTCGCTCCCCGGATCGCTTGAGCGCTTCTAGAGGGGATGCGGGGGTCTTACAGCCTGATTCGCCCTTGTTGGGTGACAGCTTCGTGACCGATGAATGTCCCGGTCCTTCCTCCGGCGTGGCGGTTTTTCCCGCCATAAACGCCCATCCCCCGCTCCTCGCCTCCGCCATCTTGGCCGGCCACGCGGCTCGGACGGCTTCTTCGTGGGCCGCCCTTGAGGTTGGAGACATTAATGCCATGAACGCCCTTAATTTGGGCGACGGCACAAAAGCGGCTAAACTTAAGCGCCGTTCTTCCCGCGCGGCTCCTTCGCGGAGTGTCGCGCCGGACGCCATTTTGGATGCGCAGCATGTCTCTCCCCCGCTCTTGCGAGCGCCGGTTGAGGGTGCGTCTAGGGCTGTTGCCCAGGCTGCGGAAGTGCACAGTCTGGGGGGTTTCTCCCCCGAGTTTGTTTTGCTGCTGCATCAGGCTTTCCTCATGCAAAACGCTGCCCCTGCTCCCTCGTCTGGTAAAGAGGTTGAGGTTCCCAGAGGTAAACGCCCTCGGGTTGATTCCCAGGCCTTGGAGGACTTTGTCTCCTCCAATGTAGATGAGGGCAGCGTGTCTGAGGTCTCCCAACGGTCCTTTGCGGTTTCCTTGGAGGAGACGGATCCCCGCTCGGATGGAGCGGATGACCCCTCTGCAGCGCGGCTTTTTAGCCCAGAGGATTTGCCCAACCTGTTGTTACAGGCCATGGACACTTTGAAGATTTCCTTTCCGGAGGACGTCTCTCCCTCAGCCCCTGTTGGCTCTGCCATTATGCTGGGGACGAAGCGCCCGCCTAGAACCTTCCACGTGCATGATGCCATGCACACCTTAATTTCGGCTCAATGGGATGTCCCGGAAGCGAGCCTTAAAGTGGCTAGGGCTATGTCCCGCCTCTATCCTTTGGCTGTGAGTGAACGTGAGGCCTATCTGTGGCCTACCGTGGATTCTTTAATCACTGCGGTGACTAAGAAAACGGCGTTGCCAGTGGAAGGTGGCACGGCCCTAATGGACGCCCAAGACAGAAGATTGGAGGCTGCCTTAAGGTCGTCCTTTGAGGCAGCTGCTTTAAGTTTGCAGGCCTCAGTTTGCGGCTCCTATGTGGCCAGGGCGTGCCTGACTATGGTGCAGCGGGCTTCCCCCTCGGATCATTCCTTGAGGGCTGATTGGCCGGCCCTGGAATCGGGCTTAGCCTATTTGGCAGACTTGCTGTATGATGTCTTGAGGGCCTCAGCTAAAGGCATGGCTCAGACAATCTCTGCGCGGCGGTGGCTTTGGCTGAAACATTGGTCTGCTGACCACGCCTCTAAATCCCGCCTGGCTAGATTGCCTTTTAAAGGCAAGCTGCTCTTTGGGGTCGAGCTGGACAAAATCGTGACCGATCTCGGCACGTCTAAGGGCAAGAAATTACCAGAGGTCAGGGCTCGGGCTAGTACTCGTCCCGGTACCTCCAGAGGACGGTTGCAGGAAGCCCGTCGGTACCGCCCGGGCAAGTCGGGTTCCTCTGCCCCCTCTTCCTTCAAGAGGAATTTCTCCCCCAAGCAGCATTCCTTTCGCAGAGACCGCCGTCCCGGAGGTGCTCACTCCGGTCCTCCCCCAGGGTCTCGTACCCAATGACGGGGCCTTGGTCCACGCCCCAGTGCAGATTGGAGGACGGCTGTCCTCGTTTCTGGGCGAGTGGACCACAATAACTTCAGACGCGTGGGTGCTGGAAGTCATCAGAGACGGCTACAAGCTAGAGTTCTGCCGACCCTTAAAAGACGGGTTTGTACTCTCTCCCTGCAAGTCTCCGGTCAAAGCTGTGGCAGTGCAGCAGACCTTGGACAATCTGATCCGCCTGGGCGCGGTCGTTCCTGTGCCAGAAAGTCAGCTTGGCAAGGGACGTTACTCCATTTACTTTGTGGTACCAAAGAAAGGAGGTTCTGTCCGGCCTATCCTCGACCTCAAAGGGGTCATTCGGGCCTTGAAAGTGCGGCACTTTTGCATGAAGACTCTCCGCTCTGTTATAGCGGCAGTGAAGGCTGGAGAGTTCTTGGCTTCCTTGGACATCAAGGAAGCGTACCTGCATATTCCCATCTGGCCTCCTCATCAACGCTTTCTGCGTTTTGCAGTCCTGGGACGACACTTCCAGTTCAGAGCCCTCCCATTCGGGTTGGCTACTGCTCCGCGGACCTTTTCCAAAGTAATGGTGGTCATCGCGGCCTTCCTACGAAAGGAAGGGGTACAAGTCCATCCTTATCTGGACGACTGGTTGATCCGAGCCCCCTCTTATGCAGAGTGCGGCAAAGCTGTGGACCGGGTAGTTGCTCTTTTGAGCTCCCTGGGATGGATCATCAACTGGGAGAAGAGCCAGCTGCGCCCGACTCAGTCCCTGGAGTACCTGGGAGTTCGATTCGACACCCAATTGGGCAGAGTGTTCCTGCCGGACAATCGGATTGTCAAACTTCAGGCTCAGGTGGACCAGTTCCTGGTAGCCTCTCCTCTTCGGGCTTGGGACTATGTGCAGCTGTTGGGCTCTATGACGGCCACGATGGAAGTAGTGCCCTGGGCCAGGGCCCATATGAGACCACTTCAACACTCTTTGCTGCAGCGCTGGACTCCGATGTCGGAGGATTATGCTGTGCGCCTTCCCCTGGACCCAGCAGTGCGCAAGGCGCTGAGCTGGTGGATGCAGACAGACAAGTTGTCTGCGGGAATGCCTCTGGTGACCCCAGAGGGGATTGTCGTCACGACGGACGCCTCTTTGTCGGGCCGGGGAGCCCACTGCTTGGGAAGGACAGCGCAGGGGCTCTGGTCTCCTGCAGAGGCAAAGTGGTCTATCAACCTCCTGGAACTCAGAGCCATTCGGTTGGAGTTCATCCCGGTACTGGTGTTGAAGCCTGTACGGGTCCTGTCGGACAATGCCACGGCTGTGGCTTATGTCAACCGCCAGGGAGGTACCAAGAGCGCCCCTCTAGCCAAGGAGGCTATGAATCTTTGCCAGTGGGCAGAAGCGAACCTGGAGCAGCTTTCAGCGGCCCACATTGCCGGAGTCATGAATGTCAAGGCGGACTTTCTCAGTCGCCATACCTTGGAGACCGGAGAGTGGCAGCTATCTGCTCAGGCGTTCTTGGACATCACGTAGCGCTGGGGCCAGCCGAGCCTAGATCTGATGGCGTCATCGGCCAATTGCCAAGTGCCGCGCTTTTTCAGCAGAGGACGGGACCCTCGATCCCTGGGAGTAGATGCTCTTCTCCAACAATGGCCGACACAAGAGCTCCTCTATGTGTTCCCGCCCTGGCCCATGTTGGGCAGGGTGCTAGACCGGGTGGCAAAGCACCCCGGCAGGGTAATCCTGGTGGGTTCGGATTGGCCCAGACGTCCCTGGTATGCGGACTTGATCAGGCTCTCAGTGGACGATCCTCTGCGACTGCCAGTGGAGCAGGGCCTGTTACATCAGGGTCCCGTGGTGATGGAGGATCCCTCCCCCTTTGGTCTTACGGCCTGGCTATTGAGCGGCAGCGTCTGAGGAAGAAGGGCTTCTCAGACAAGGTCATCGCCACTATGCTGAGAGCGAGGAAGCGCTCTACTTCTACTGCTTACGCCAGGGTTTGGCGTATCTTTGCAGCGTGGTGTGAAGCAGGCTCACTTCTCCCTTCACTGCTCCAATTTCTTCAGTGTTGGCGTTCCTGCAAGAAGGTCTGGAGAAAGGCCTGTCGCTCAGTTCCCTTAAAGTCCAGGTAGCGGCTCTGGCTTGCTTGTTTTTAGTCTGGTTGCATTTCAGGTTCAAGTTTAGTCTTCAGTTACTTCAGAAAGACTTCGTGTTCAAGTTCTTCCTTCACTTGGATTCTTCAAGAGTTGAGACGAGTTTGTGTTACAGTAAGCTGCTGCATTCCTCTCCCCTCCGTTTTACGGGGCTGGATTGAGATTTAAATTCTGCCGGCACTCCCTCCCGCTTCGTGCGGCTGTAGGGCAGCTTTGTACCCCTCCCGCTTCGGCGGTGTTAGGGTCAGTCAGCTCCTCCCGCGGTTGCGGTTGCAGGATAAGCCAGATCCCCCCGCATCGGCGGGGTGGTGTCCCTCCCCCGCTCCGCGGGGATGAGCTGGACGGATTCCCCTCCCCCACTTGTGTGGGGATGAGCTGGGTTACTTCCCCTCCCCCGTTTCGGCGGTGGTGAGCTGGGCAGAGTGTCCCTTTGTGGGTGTAATTCTCTAAGTGCTGAGTCCTGCGGATGGAGCTTTGATATCGACATACTGAGGAGTTTCCGGCAGCACATGACTACATATAGGGAGGCAAAAGTTTGCTCTCTATCTCCACCTGCTGGTAGATGGACACAACCCACCAGTCTATGGATTGATCAGCTATGATTAATGGAAAGAAAATTATCAGGTATGATTATACATAATTTTACCATTTCTCCTATTTGCTGCTACTGTAGTGTTTCCATGGGTTTTTATTCATAGATGAACATATATTATCAAGAGAGAGAGAGAGAGAGATGATTAAAATGAGGGAACGAGGCCGAAATAAAAGATGCTCACCTTTTTGCTTTGTAAAAATGTAGGAAAATAAGAGGAAAAATGTATTGTGGTTCTTACCCTCCATTTTGATGGGCCTCCTCACAAGCTCACACTTCCACATGTGATACATGTGGAATTCTCACATGGGGACAGGGTAGGAGCATCCCCAGTAAACTTCGATTCATTACTTTTTTGGGGGGGTGGGGAGGGTGACTGTAAGAGGACTTTTATTTTAAACTTAAGTGCTGGTGTTTCCTCAAGAGTTATATATGAATTAAATTTACAAAGAAGGATCTTAATGAGCTTGTCTATTTTAACTATCATTTAAATGGTCTGAAACCAAGTCTACGAGCACTGCTGCTGAAATACATTTTCCTCACTTTTTAATACAACCAATTCTTACCAATTCCTCTTTTTAACCAAGTAGGTGTACTAAAAGTAGCATGCTTAAGTGTTCCCACAGATTTGATGGTGCATAAGAAAACGATGCTCACCAAATGATAACCTTGCATTTTTACAAGTGGCAGAATTCTGTGCGAGAGAAAGCTAATTACCAGAGTATAAAGATGCTGGTGCATGAAGTCAGTAGCAGGTGTTGCTTGGTTCCCAGCACATCTAACCAGTCTGCTTTTCAGGAAATCTGTAATGGATATGTGTGAGTTATCTGCACCTTCTGGCAACCTGGTGGATGTAGATGTCTCATTTTACTCCCTTTGGATAACCTAAAAACCAGACTGGCTAAGTGTTCCTCCAGCACGGAGTCAGAAAAAAGCGATTTATCAGGTGGATTGTGAAAGCACGTCTGAGGGATCCAAGATGGCCGCACCTTACTAAGTTGCTGCGACTCTCACCTCCGATATACAATGCCGAAGCGTAGAGGGAAGATAGCGGTCAGAGCCTCACCGCTGACTCCCTCCTTACCTGGATCTATTGAGAGATTTTTGAGACCGCAGAGGGTTAATTTGGATAGCGGAATGCTGCCAGAAGGGAGCGTCGGTGTTTTGGGAGAATCGACTTCCCCTGGCTTTGAGACCACGCTGAGCCCCGCTATGCGCACCCCACCTCCTCAGCCGGTTGGAGCGAGCTCCTTTCTCGATGACTCGACGGGGTTTCCCCGCGAGGGTATTACTAACCCGGAAGAACGTCGAGTTGAAGGTTCGTTTTTAACAGAGAGAGGAATGGAGGGCCCTGAGCCTGTGAGACCGCCACAGACTGAGGAGGTAGGAACCGAGGGTCAGGATAAGCCACCTGTGAAGTCTTCTGAAAGGTTTGCGATTCCAGTTGAGTTAGTAGTCAAGCCAAAAGAGGTTACACTTGACGCTTTATGGGATTTGGTTTCTAAGCTGGGACAGACTTTTTTGAAGCAAATTAATGAGACTGTACCTAAAGTAAATTTATTGGAAACTGCTGTACAAGAGATAGAGGAAAAGACTAAACTTATTGAAGATAAAGCAGAGAAAATGGAACAAAGAGTTACGAAACTGGAAGCAGTACAAATGTTGATGACAAATGATTTAACAAGTCTTAGGAGAAAAACTGAAATGTTTGATAATTATACTAAAAATCATAATCTAAGATTTGTCAATTTTCCTAGGATTATGACTGTTACTCCTCTTGATATGTTAAAACGATATATGCGAGAAATCCTGAATATACCAGAACATAATTTGCCCCCATTTACCTTAGTATATTATATACCAGGAAAGGAACCGAATCAAAATTTGGAAAATGTATTAGATGTATCCCAATTGCTTGAGACTTCTGACACTGAATTAGCAGTGGCGGCGACTTTGGTCGCAACCACTGCATTATTACCTGATAAAAACTGGATCTTTCGATTATTTTTCCGTAATAAAGATAAACCCTTTTTGGGCTTTAAAATATTATTATTTCCTGATGTCTCCAAGGAGACACGTAGACGAAGGAAACAATTTCTTCTCCTTAAGTCTGAAGTACTGCGCTTGGGGGGCACCTTCTTTTTAAGATACCCCTGCAAGTGCATAATAAGACTTGCTGAGAAGAAATATGTCTTTACAGAACCTTCGCATCTGACAACCCTGATAGTATCGTTGACTAGGGATAAGCGTTAAACTATAACTATATTAACTTTACTTAGTAAGAATAAAGTGATTCCTTAGTTATATATTTTTCTTTTTGTATTAATACATGATTTACTCCCTGAATTCCTAAATCTTGGATCCTAAATTATGGACTTGAGTATCATTGTCTATTTAAAGGAAAATGTTTTTCATTTTCTGTAATATGATTATCCTAACTTTTATGATGCTTTTCCATCAAGATGTTTTCTTGTAAAATATGTTTAAATTGAATAAAGAATTAAAATAAAAAAAGCGATTTATCACACACCATATTTCAGTTAATTACCAGGCAAAAATGTACAATCGCATTTCAAGTCCCTAATTACACATAGAATTATAAATTAGAGTACTAAAAGAGAAATAATAATGATTACATTTATAATAAGCTATAATTCCAATCACTCATAATTTCTGTATATGCAAAATCATGCACAATGCCTTTCACTGTTGTTCAGCCTAGCTATAGACATGCAATATCTTTTTTACCCAAGGGCAAGCCATTAATCACAGTGGTTTATTGAGACCATTTCTACTGTAACATCTGTGTATTTTCCTCCTTAAGGACACATATATCTCCCTGCCTTGGATTACAACAGAGAACACTGAAAAGAAATAAGTTAACAATCACCTTTCACACTCACTAGAATTGTGGTTCATTCTTAATGCCATAGATGCAAATAATTCTTCATTGTTTTTCAACTTACAGTAACAGATGAAGGATGTGCTAAGTGGGTGCCTCCTTTTAGGTGCACTTCCACTGTTCTCTGTAAGCTGAGCGAGAGTCTTCAACCAAGAGGTGGGGGGGGGGGGGGCAAATTTCCCTGGTCTCAGCCTCCAAGGGGGCCCCGGCGCTGATGTATCTCTCTCTCCTGGGTAATTGTGTTAACGCGATAACCTGGTCCCGGCACACAGGAGCAGGAGAGAGACAGAAACTGGTGCCAGCCTCCCCTTGGAGGCCAGGGAGGAGTAGATACACTGACGCAGGAAGGTGGGGGGGGGGGGCGGGGCGGCCTGAGCGAGCGAGGGGCGGCGGCGGCAGCTGCGTCCTGAGTGGGGGGGGGCCGGTGGTGGCCCGGCTCTGTCTCTCGACAGCCCTGTTCTCAATTTATAGTCCTGCCAGTGGGAGGTGCTGTTTCACTATGACATTATCAATAGTGAGGGGCAGGCAAGCTCTTCAGGACTCCAGGGAACCTTCCTGTCTCTAGCAATTGAAAACACAGTATTGAAGCACCAGCCCTTACTGGCAGCAATGCAGTTGAAGGACAGTAGAGGGAGCAGTGTTTAGGTATCTCAGTACTGTGCAGTGAGAGGCTGTTCTACAGTGGCATCTGGGGCGGATGCCCAGATACTGTTATGGCATGCTAGCATACTGCTGCACTGACACGCCTCACATCTACACACCCCCAGTTACACCATTCATATGGAATTTATGCGGGATGCAAAGAACAAATCCTTCAGACCGCTCAAAACACGGCAGCCAGGCTTATATTTGGGAAACCACGATTTGAAAGCGCAAAACCCCTCCGTGAAAAACTACACTGGCTCCCAATCAAAGAACGTATCGCTTTCAAAATCTGCACCCTAGTTCATAAAATAATCTTCGGCGAAGCCCCGAGATACATGATGGACCTCATAGACCTACCAACCAGAAACACATCCGAATCATCACGAACATATCTAAACCTCCACTACCCAAGTTGCAAAGGACTTAAATACAAATCGCCTTACGCATACCAGTTTCTCCTATATAAGTACACAACTGTGGAACGCATTACCGAAAGCCGTGAAAACATCATATGGCCATTTAAACTTCAGGAAATCACTAAAAACTAACTTGTTTCAAAAGGCATACCCTACCGATCCAACTTAAATGCTCAAACTCCGCACCACATCAAAACCAAAGTACGTAACGGTCATAACACAATCCTTGCACTCTATGATACCCTAACGAGACTGTTCCATGAGAACCTATCTTACCACAACATCATTTTGTATTTGTTCACACCGGAGTCTGCGAACGCCTCTCCGGTACTATGCAAGCCACATTGAGCCTGCAAATAGGTGGGAAAATGTGGGATACAAATGCAACAAATAAATAAATTCATAGACCTGACATACATGCAGGCTCCTGAATGTAGCAAGGGTGTGTGGAGCTTATAGTATTCTATAAGTTTTTCATATAAGTAGCAGCAGGTCTGGACGGCTTACTAAAGGAAAAGTCCATAGACCATTATTAAATTGACTTGGGGAAAGTCCACTGCTTATTTCTGGGATAAGCAGCATAAAATGTATTAAACATTTTTGGGATCTTGCCAGGTATTTGTGACCTGGATTGGCCACTGTTGGAAACAGGATGCTGGGCTTGATGGACCTTTGGTTTGTCCCAGTGTAGAAACACTTATGTACTTATGTACCCATGCTTTGGCCCATTGAACATCCCCTTGCATTTACATGTTACGCCATTTACGCAGCTCTTTCAGAATAGTATCATCTATTTATTTATTTATTTGTTTGTTACATTTGTACCCCACATTTTCCCACCTATTTGCAGGCTCAATGTGGCTTTCATAGCGCCGTGGGGCGAAAGCCTCCGGTCAATAAACAAATATAGAGCAATGTATGACAAATGAAATAGATATGTACAGACACAATAGGAAACATAGAGAGGGAAGTTATATAAAGTTCACTAAGTTCAAAACAGGCCTGGGTTTACTTGAGTCGCTGGATTCAGGTGATTAAGTTGGATCATTAGGATATGCCTTTTCGAACAGATAAGTCTTTAGTGATTTCCGGAAGTTGAGGTGGTCATACGTAGTTTTCACGGCCTTCGGGAGTGCATTCCACAGTTGTGTACTTATATATGAGAAGCTGGATCCATGAACTGATTTCTATTTGAGTCCTTTGCAACTAGGGTTGCATTATGCCATTATGGATTAGATTCATTAAAAAACCTATGCAATGAACGCTATACTTACTGTAAACAGTTCTCTGTTGGGTGCTGTTTATAGAATAGTTTAATTTAATTCAGCACGTTTATATTCCGCTCAACCAGCCAGTTCAGAGCGGATTACAAAAGAAAATAAAAATTCAAACAACATACAATATTAAATCATATAATAGAAAAAATAAATCTAAACAATGAAGTATTTCCAGTCAGATATTTTCTAAAAGTTTTCAGATTGCAGTGGAATGACATATACCCTTGGATTCTATATAGGATGCCTAGAGATCCACACCAAAATCCAAGCATATTCTGTAACAAATTTGCATAACTTAATTAGCTTAACAAGCTAATCAGCATTGATAACAGCTCTTCAGCAATAGTGAGCATTAATTGGCACTAATTAGAATTTACCCGCACAACTTGCTAAGCACATTCTGTAATGCAGTGCATCTAACTTCTAACGTGCAGAGGAAAAAAAGGGACATGGTTACGGGTGGGGAAACGTGCCTTCCAAAAGTTATGCGCATAGTTAAAGAATATGGCCCAGTGCGCCTAAATCTATGTGCCGGGATTTACGCCACATTTTCGTTGGTGTAAATGGATGCACGTAGTTGTAGGTATTAGGATGCCAACTAAGTGTATTCTATATACTGCGCTTAACTCTAGGTGCCGCTTATAGAATACGCTTAGCACTGATTTCTGCGCCAATTTTTTAGGCGCCATATTTAGAGTCTCCCCCATCGTGCTTAATATTCCTAATAGAACTTGGGAGAAGATTCCAATATTACAGTCCTTTGCCAACTAATGATAGTTGATCCTTGGTTTGCAACCTATAGTGGGTCTTAGTGCATTTTGTCAATTTATTTTCGTTGATTGAATGAAGACGAGGGAGTGTAAAGTGTTCTGCTAGATTTTGGAAGTTGTAAACAAATTTTCATGGGATCAGTATTCAGTGGTATGATTGATATCTACTCAAAGTTACTGAGTGGAGGAGTAGCCTAGTGGTTAGTGCAGCGGACTTTGATCCTGGGGAACTGGGTTCAATTCCCACTGCAGCTACTTGTGACTGTGGGCAAGTGGGCAAGTCACTTAACCCTCCATTGCCCCAGGTACAAAAATAAGTACCTGTATATATGTAAACCGCTTTGAATGTAGTTGCAAAAAACCTCAGAAAGGCAGTATATCAAGTCCCATTTCCCTCCCTTTAAAATAATTAAGACTAAGATCATACTAAATTTTAAAAACAAAAATTACAATGTCGATGTGCTAGCTGAGTAGTATATCCATGCCCATTCTCTGCCCTCGACATGCCCCCTCCAGAAAGTAAATACAAAAATATAAATAGTGCACCTTGTTAGTTTTGTATCTAGCTTGCTAGAGCAGTGCTTAGGTAGCTTGTTAGTTTTGTGTTTAGCTTGTTAGTGTAGAGCTCTGCTTGTAGCTTGGTGCTTAGTAGCACCTGGGTTAGCTTTGTGTTTAGTTCCCTGCTCTGTTAGTTTAGGGCTTAGGAAGTCCCTTTCTTGAGCGGGGCTTAGGAGCTGCTGTTTAGTATAGGGCTTAGGAAGTCCTTTTGTTAGTTTTCTGTTAGGAACACTCCTGCTGGTTTAGGGCTTGGGAGCACGTAGATCAGTTTAGGTTTAGGAGTACTTCTGTGTCCAGTCCTGGTCCCTGTGTCATCCGGTATCCAGTAAGTCCTGCCGGCTACTCGAACCCAGGAGCTCAACTCCTGGGGGGCTTAGTAGCTAAGTGCAGGTGAAGCTGTGTGGACCAGTCCGGTGTGCTCCAGTCCGGTGTTCCAGTCCTGTGTCCTTCAGTCCGTGGAATTGCAGTCCAGTGTTCCAGTCCTGTGTCCTCCAGTCCGGGGGATTCCAGTCCATGTGTTCCGGTTCGCTGGGCAGTGCCTGCAGTCCCTGCCGGTGTGCTTGCCCAGTTTTGGTTGGTGGGTTTTGCCTGCTGCTGTCGCTCCTCAGCAGCAGCCCAAGGGTTCACGTTTGCTCCAGAGCTCAGCCCCGCGGGCTCTGAACCTGAGAACCTGACAGGAGCATTCTGGCCACCAGAGCAGGATCTCTTCAGCTGGCATGGCTTGGGAATCACAACTGAGCTCAATAAGGGGCCCACGTGTGTTCATTTGTGGCTACGCCACTGGTTCAGTCTGAAGTACAGAATGTTGTAGTAATCTATGTGGTTTAAGATAGGCCTGTGAGGCTTTGTGTACCTTCAAAGTAATTTATTCTTGGTAAGTTGGATAAAAATGGGAACAGATATATTCAGCTCTCAGGTTTCTCATTCTAGTTTAGAGTAATGAGCAGGGAAAGCCAGTCCTGAAATCGGTTTCTTGCAATTTTGAGCCTCCAGTTCTGCTTGATTTTGGAAGTTGTAAACAAATTTTCATGGGATCAATATTCAGTGGTATGATATCTGCTCAAAGTTACTGAGTAAGCTGAACCACCGCTCTCATCTTCTGGGCTTGAATGAATTTTGTGGCCCAACATCAAAATGTCAAGGCAAAAATTATTTGGTCAGCAGTTATTTGAAGATACTATTTGAAGTTACCCGAATATCAATCCCCATGTATACTGTGAAGCAAATTCAGGGCAGGCTTTAATTAATTAATTTTTTTTACACAATTTGTGATGTGCTTCACTACCATAGTAGAGTGAGGTATAGAAAATGATTATGACAAGCCATTTGTTAAAGCAAAACATAATTACAAGGAAGTATTTAGCCACCTTAAGCTACTGCTGTTGGTTTCTTTCGATCATTTTATAGTATATGCCCTTTGTGACTTAGAGCAAACCAAAAAGTGGGAGAAGGAAGCAGGCTGAACAGACGAAGGGATAAACACACGAGTTTATTACTGTAGTACTTGAGGCGCAACACGGCACCATGTTTCGGCACAGAAGTGCCTGCCTCAGGAGTCTGATGTTGGAGTTGGCCAAACATCACCTGACACGCTTGCTTGGTATTTCCTTACCCAGAATGCCCATCCTCTTTTTGAGGAGTGCATCTTTTATTTACCTTGGTCTTTTTAAAGACCACTTTTACAATCATCTCTTCAACTGCTAAGGTTGAATGTTCCTTCAGAAACTCCAACATCAGACTCCTGAGGCAGGCACTTCCGTGTCGAAACACGGTGCCGTGTCGAGTCTCACATATTGCAGTAATAAACTAGTGTGTTTATCCCTTTATCTGTTCAGCCTGTTTCCTTCTCCCACTTTTTGGTCTGCTCTGTCTATCCCGTGGGGTTTCTCTGTTCATTTGGTTATTTGTGACTTAGAAGCATCATTATTGCTATATTGATATGCAGCACTCTCCTAACACATGACTGCTGTTCCAGGTACTTGATCCCCTGCAATCACATGATGTTAAGTCAGCGATCTGCAGTCAGAGAGAGGGATTGTTACTCCGTGTCCGCTAAAAAGCTTCTGACCTTGACACCAGTATGCTGCTCCAGTGAAATTACTCTGACTCTCGGAAGCCAGGAGAGAGACTATATCCTGTGGTCAGCAATTAATAACAACGCAGGTACAAGCAGACTCCCTTTCCTTTCTAAGAAGAGTTTGGGCATCTTTAGTTCTGTTCATAGAGTTGTTTTTAACCTGTGACGTGCTTTATAATATATCATACTGGAAATTTTTCCTTAAACCTGTGGTTAGGGGCAAAGTCTTTTCTCCCTCGGGGACAGTCTGTGCATATAGCATTAGCTAGTCAAAATTTGTGTTAACAACAAGAAATATTTAGGCACATTTTCACTAAACTGTGTACCAGCACATAGCCACAGGGGACCTCTGGAGTGTACCCCCTCCCCCACTTTGGGCTTAGGCCCCATCTAAACCGTTTGCACCTATTAAATGGCTGGTGGGGATACCTTTGCTGGAGGGGATGATGTGGCCCGGCCAGCTAAAGAATTTCGCTGCTGAGTCACTCTCTTCCTTCTCTTGGAAGTTGACAGCATACCTCCAGCCGCCGACTCCAGGACTCCCCGAGCTTGCTGAGTTGTTGCACAAACTAAGCATGCTCAGGGAGTCACAGCATCGGTGGCTGGAGGCATTCCATTGATTTCCTGTTTCCTGCAGAAGCAAGAGAAGGAAGGGAGTGGCTCGGCAGCGAATTTCTTTGGCTGGGGAGGCCCCAACATCCCTTCCAGGAAAGGTATTTTTAATGTGCCAGGAGTGGGGGGAGAGAGAGAAAGAGAATGCATTGCCCCCATTTATTTTTTTATTTTATTTTTCTTACATTTGTACCCAGCGCTTTCCCACTCATAGCAGGTTCAATGAGGCTTACATATTATATACAGGTACTTATTTGTACCTGGGGCAGTGGAGGGTTAAGTGACTTGCCCAGAATCACAGGGAGCTGCCTGTGCCTGCAGTCGGAATTGAACCCAGTTCCCCAGGACCAAAGTCCACCACTCTAACCACTAGGCCACTCCGCCACTTTCCAGGCCACTCCACCACTTCAGCCCCCCCCCCCCAAATATTGGAGGGCTGGCTATACCCCCACGATGTACTTTCCAGCCTACAGAGAGCACAAACCCCCTAATTCGATAAAATTGTGCATGCGAGTTATAAAATGCTGTCAGGCATGTAATGTAATTGAATAATTAGCTGCTAATTGGCTGTTCTTAGCTACTGCATTTTCCGCTCCTGTATTTTATGGAAGTCTCTTCTGAAGAAGCGGTCTCATGAAACAGACAGCTCCGTAGCGAATTGAATGAGCTTCCGTGTGAAAATATAAGTGTTTGATAGCAGATGTTGGGACACTATAAAATCTGAAAGATAAATGACAGTTGATTACAAGAATAAAAAATATATATTATTTTGATTAAAGAGGAGGTTTTTTTTTTAGATTGATGATGTGTCTTAAGACTGTTTGACTTGTCTAAATTCTCAGCCATGAGCAGCCGCTGAAGTCTTTTTCTCCACATATTAATTTTGAGTGTGTTTGAAGACCTGTTGCTTTATTCACTATTTGGGCTTCACTTGTTTATTGTAGTGAGGTTATTGGCTTATTGGTGATTTTCCACATAACACCATTGCTAGTCTTGGAGGTGACCTGTGTAGTAGCCTCATAACCATAACAATACAGCAGCCATAGGCACTGAGGTGAAATGACACAGGAACGTCTGCTTTGTTGTAATATAAAATAAAATAACTTTTTTTTATATAGAAGATATAATAAAATAAACTTTGATATAACAATAAAATACAGGGGTGTAAATTTTCCAAATAAAAATTTTTACTAACTTAAAAACATGAGGGAGGGAGGGAGGGAAGATGAATGACAGCCCAATAAAAGGGGCAGATATATAATACAAATAAAAAGGGTGAGGGAAGATGAAAGGCTCACTGTGGTGGAGGAATGCAGCCTTGTGTGACCTCCATCTGCTCTAGAGCATCCTCCAGCTGGCCTGCCCCATTTCCAGGGTCCTTAGTCGCTGGTCAGCGGTGTCCCACATGTATCACATCTCTGAGACAGCCTGTGTTCCAGGGGCAGGTGAAAGTAGAGGTTCCAGCACCTGCCACTGGAACGACATGAGCCCTTAGCTCGCTGTCTTGGAGAAGATGGGGAGACATGCAGTGGGCCATTGTCCTCTCCGGGAGATATCCCCCTCTCTGACATTACTTCCTGATCAGGGCAGGGGGCCGGCAGAGCCGACAGCTGCGCGACTGCTCTGTGCACCGCCTAGGAGGAAAGGTGGTGGGGTGATGCAGGGATGACCCGCCATGGGTGGCAACCAAGCTAGGTACGCTACTGGAGGTGGATATTCAGCTGATGGTGGTCAGGGTATTTTGACCTCCACCAGCTTCATCCCCAGATATTGAATGTTCGGCCATCAGCATTGAATATCTAGGCATAGCAGCTGGCTAACACACAAGTGGCTGAGTGCAATATTCAACACTTAACCACATATCGTGAACCACATAAAGATTGGACTGTGATTTATGTGGTTACCTTATGCAGTTATGAGCTGAATATCGGCAGTTAACCGCATAATTGCTGATTCCGCCCACAAATTAGCCGGTTTAGGCTTAGGCGCCATCTGGAAATATTTAGCAGCGATACCCGGCTAAGTGCTGCTGAATAACAATGGTTAGCTTCGAACAAGCGATTTAAACGGTCAGGCGCCCGTAGTGGATGCACGTAAAAAATGAAATTACCGCACGGGCCACGCGGTAGCCGGGCAGTTAATTCCAAATTGACGCATGTTGGGCGCGCGTAACTACCTACGCGGCTTAGTTAAGGGGCCCCTAAGGAGCCTCTCCTGGCCGTTTAAATAGCTTTGAATATTGATCCCTATATTTTAAAACCTTTCGTCCTCAACTTCAAGAAAAATAGGAGCCAAGTTCAGGAAAAATAAGAAAAGAAAAAAAAAAACAACAGGAAAATAATGCAGAAATGAAGGATGCATTCCCCAAGACAGTTGTCCCAGACAGCTCACATAGTACTTAACCCTAGGGATTACACTCAGATCTTCACTGAGGGGTCCTTTTACTAAGGTGCGCTGAAAAATGGCCTGCACTAGTTTTGGCGTTTGTTTTGGATGTGCGCAGATCCATTTTTCAGCACACTTGTAAAAAATGCCTTTTAAAAAGAAATTTTGGCCAAAATGGATGTGCGGCAAAATGAAAATTGACGTGTGTCCATTTTGAGACTGAAACCTTAGCACCACCCGTTGACTTAGCAGTAAGGTCTCACACGTTAACCGTTCAGTAATGGTCTACGCACGTACAATGCCTTTTACCGCCCGGTTAGTGCTGCAAGCCAGAAAATAAAAATTAGTTTTTCAGCATGTGTAGTGGATGCACATAAAAAATGAAATTACCGCCTGGGCCACGTGGAAGCTGGGCAATAATTCCAAATTGACGCGCGTTGGGCGCGCTGTAAGTGCTTACGCGGCTTAGTAAAAGGACCCCTAAGGAAATCCAAGAGCTGTTTAGTGTCAAAAAAACAAGTAGTCTTTACCCACAAAAGTAATCACATAATTACATGGAAATCATGCCTGCGCCCAGAGCCAGAACAGGCAACCAGTGTAGAGAAAATAGGAGCGGAGAAGCTCTATCACACGTTTCCTAAAAATGAATTTAGCCGCAGTATTCTGAAATAAGTGAAATCTAGAAGATAATTTTGTTGAAAGGGACGAAACAGAATATTGCTGTAATCTGAATGTGGTAAACACTAAAGACTGAACTAAGGCCCAGATGCACTAAATTTTAACGACCCTTTAACGACCATTTAACGAAGAAGTTTTCAACCGTAGCATGCATTAAAGGCCATTTTCCGACGACGCTAGCAGCTAATGAAAACGGAATGCAAACGAGTGACTACCATTGCAATGTGGACAATTCGGGATGCACTAACCATACCGACGATTGCACCGAATCATTTACCGCGATATATTTAACGAGAGGTCAGAGCTGTCGTTAAGGCCTGAGCTGACATACAGATACGCCGCTGCTCCCCGCTTCCCCCTGCAGCATAAAAATCCAAGCTGGCATGTTTGAAAATATAAGTGAGATTGAATAACCAACACAAACACGTGGCTCCCTGCTTCCTACTGCTATTTGACATTTCTAAAGCGCTACTAGGGTTATGCAGCGCTGTACAATTTAACATAGAAGGACAGTCCCTGCATAAAATAGAAAATCAAAACAAAAATGAAAAAAGGATCGGGAGAGGGCAAAGGCGCTCGTCAGGAGCGTCCTGTATGGACGGCCTTGCCCCCCCCCCCCCGAGGTCCCCGCTGCTCCCCGCATCCCCCTGCATTAAAAATCAAAATTAAGGACTTTTACGTTTTAGATTATTTTACGTTTGGTTCATGCATCTGGGCCTAAGACCCTAACATGGTCCTCGTATAAAAATGATCTGAGCTGTCTGAGTTGGCCCAGGAGGAATGTAAATGCTTGACTACCCTTTTGAAACTTTCATATGTAAGTAGAGTGTTCTCCTTCGATCAGATTACATTCCTGGAATGCCCCTTTGCTAATGAAGATAAAAAGATAAGTGTTGTAAAAATAGATGCATATTTTTATTCTGCTGAAAATTCTCTTTAAGATGATCTGTCCTTTCTATCCAATAAACCCCAGATTTGCATGTGTAATTCTTGGCCATCCTCTAAAAAATGTACCCTTTTAAACACAGAAAACAGAAAAAAATGATGGCAGATAAAGTAATACTTTTGAGGCCAAGTCATCGAGGGCTTGGTTTTATAACAGGACACCTATGTGCCTTTATAAAATAGGCTCCCAGAACCAGAATCGTTAACACATTTACAATGAAAGTTCTACTGCGATAGGCCAGAATAAGACAACTCCAGATACTTTTAAAACAAATAGTGGGAAATATTTTTTTACTCAACGAACAGTTAAGCTCTGGAACTCTTTGCCGGAGGATGTAGTAACAGTTTCTGGGTTTAAAAGAGGTTTGGATAAGTTCCTGGAGGAAAAGTCCATAGTCTGCTATTGAGACAGACATGGGGAAGCTACTGCTTGCCCTGGGATTGGTAGCATAGAATTTTGCTACTGCTTGGGTTTCTATGTCCTGGATTGGCCACTGTTGGAAATATACTGGACTAGATGGACCATTGGTCTGACCCAATTACTTAAGAAAGAAATGTTAAAGAATTTCCAAAAGCCATCCATCAATAACAGTAGTGTAAGAAAAACATAAGAACAACAACACTAGAATAACAGTGATAATGTTCATCATGGCGATCACTGATTCCAGCAAAAGCATAAATTTACAATTTCAGATCAATAAAAGAAATCAAAGCCTTCCATTTGTTCTTGAATTTATTTGTTTATTGGGATTTATTAAACACCTTTATGAAGAGATTCACCCAAGGCGGTGTACAGCAGGTATAGTTTAAATTATGCAGAAGGTTCCTTTGTTTAGCCAAATATACTTCATATTTGTGTATTTGAAGAATTAAATTCCACTATTTATCATAAGCCACTTGTGTTAAGTTTTTCCAGTATGATTGGATAATCTTGACAGTAAGCAAAATTAGGGTGTCATAAAACAGTCCTCTAAGGAAAAAAATCCATGAAGAACTTACCTACAATTTAGAAAACATTTGAAAGCCCACTTTTCAGAACATTCATACATGATGAACTCCTATGCAAAAGACTTTCCTCCTCGTTCTATAACCTGGTGCCCAAGGTTAGGTGCCAACTGCGCACATCAATTATAGAATACTAGTACTTATGTGCATAAGTGCTAGATGATATTCTGTACCTTACACATGCAAATGTAAATGCAAGGTGGGTGTACATGTGGGTGGAGCATGGGCAGGTGTCTTGGTTACACGCCTGACTTTCAGAACATTGTAGGTTACTCTCATCACTTGGCGAACTTAGGCTCCAACAGTTATGGCATAAATGTTGGCGCCTACATTTGGGCACACCAGAGCTGACTTACACTACTAGTATTCTGTAATGGCATCTTGGTGCCCAGATGCCATCAAAGAATTGACACTTGGCATGCAGCATTGACACACCTGTAATGAGGTGCCAAGTTATAGAATTGCCCTTTGTACTTTCTGAAATTTGTTATTGACTTATACATAAAAGAGGAGATGGTGATGCTTCTGGTCAGTATAGCAGAGTATAATCTGGAACTCGGCAAAATCCCATAGAAGGATGGATCCTGCCTGCTGCATATCTGAGGACTGCATTCCACTATACTGTATGTGTTCTGGTTTCCAAATTTTATTGACTGGCATCCAGGGTATACTTCTACCCTGACTTTCACTAACATGCAGTAAAGGTTATTTTACTACTTTCGGTATTGTATATTCTCTGTTTGCATAATAGCCTCTTCTACTTTGAAGCCAAAATTTCTTTCTTTCTTTCTTTCTTTCTTTCTTTCTTTCTTTCTTTCTTTCTTTCTTTCTTTCTTTCTTTCTCTCTTTCTCTCTCTCTTTCTCTCTCTCTCTCTCTCTCTCTCTCTCTTTCTCTCTCTCTCTCTCTCTCATATTGGGCATCCGTATAGCTCCAGTTCACATACTTGTAGGAAAAAATGCAGTTCTTAACTTTTCATGCAGTTTTGAACCATCTTCATTTCCCATGCTGATCCTAGGGAAAGGAATAACAACTGTATTTTTATTTTAGGTTACCATGAGCAGTCGGCAGGAGGAGAAGTGCCTGAATCCATGTTTGGTGTTGCTTATGGAAAAGCTGTGGGTGTCAGTTACCTTCAATATCTCTGGGAGGCTCAGTCTAGCATCACTGTATGCATGAAGGACTGTCAAGTTTGGTCTTCGCCTTATGATGGGCAAAACCCTGACCCAGATTCCTCTCTTCAAGAGCTATCAGAGGAAGAGAGTAAAAGGGCAGACTTTGTCATGTTTAGGCTCCAACAGAGGTCCCAAGTGATTTCAGACTCTTCCCAGGGGACTCCAAAGATCCAGTTGGAATTGGAGTGGGATGACAGCTACGATACTGGAATCTCTTCTTCAGATACCAATGTACAACAGCCTCTGAATGAAGCAGGGAATGTAGATGGCCCTCAGCCAGCAGCACCACCACCAAAACACATTCAAGAAATGAAAAAGAATGCAATCATGCGCGTTAAGGGGTCCTACATTGAAGAATCAGATTTTCAGGATGATGTAATGGTTTATAGGTTGTGTGCCCTAAAGGATGCCCAAGACTGTAATGATCCAAAAGAAGAATGTAGAACACTATCCACAGAAACTAGGAACACCACTCAGAAAACTCATGCAGTCAATGGTCCAGTGAAAAATACCCAGCCAGACTCCGACACAGAAGAACGAAATAGGAAGAAATCAAATTTGAATCAAGAACAGAAAAACTCCAAAAAAGCTAAAATGGATTCCCCTGTCAACCTGGAGCTAAAGATTTGTCCTGAAGAAGACCATAATTCCAATTTTGGGCCCCTGAGCCCTGACAGTGAGGATTTTATTGATCGATATGATGAAATCATTCAAGGGTTAGACTCCAAATCTGAGGCCTTAGGAGACCAGACGTCTCTCACTTCTTTTCCCAGTCCCGATCCTCTATCTCCAGTGGACAATGATGAGGATGACTTTGAAAACTTTTCAACTGAAACCCCTTCTGCGGAAAGTATACCTTCTCCCTTTGGGACAAAAGATCCTATGGCCCTCACAAATCATCCTGCTAGAGGCCATGCTGCCCCCTTCACAGGTAGGAGTTCTCATGACACTTTATAAGAAGGTTCGTTATTGTGATATTGGTTCTAGGAAAAATTAACTTTAGAGGTTCTGATACCTGTTATTGGATTAATTGAAAAAGAAATATGCATAGATGTCCAACATGAAGTGGAATCCTTTAGGACTTTGAGTAAATTGTAATAAGGAAAGAAACTAGATGTAAGAAATAATAGCAAGTATGCTTGGAAAATTATGAAGAAAAAGTGCCATGTTGCTTACACTTTTCTTTAAGAGGTTAATTATAACAGAGTACCTAGGCAGGGAAAGCCTGTTCTATAAAGGTAATATATGCATCTATATACCTTTATAAATTACCTTACATTACATCTGCTCCATTTCAGGTGTAATTGTGTGCATGTATGTACCAATATGAATAGACGTATGTGTTCAATACACACATAAGTGCTAAGTCTGCCCTTGCTTTACCTGTTTTTCACCTCTGAGAATACCTATGCATGTATCGTATAGTGGGGAATTATTTTAGAAGCACCTCCGCATGTAAATAGCAAGATTTTAAGTGGATATGATTTAGGCAGAAATCTACCAGGACAATTCTAGAACTGGGTACTTGCAGTCAAGCACACCATGAATACATGGGGGAGTGGCCTGATGGTTAGTGCAGCAGGCATGGATTCTGGCGTCCCGGGTTCAATTCCCATTGTAACTTCTTGTGACCTTGGACAAGTCACTTAACTCTCCATTGCCTCAGGTACAAAAACCTGAGAGCCCTCTAGGGACAGAGAAAGTACCTGCTTATAATGTGTGATTGTCCTCTGCCTTGAACTTGATAGTTAAGCAGATTATAAATGCCTAAATTAAATTTAAAATAAGTGGTGCTTTAATTGATTCTTATGCGTGTAAGTGCACTAAGGGCTATTCTGTAAGAGGGTGTGTAAGTGCTATGGTGAGTAACTGCAAGGGGGTGTACATATGGGGGGGGGACATAGTCATGCTTCCTACTTATGCACCTTATAGAGTACAATAAGTTGCATGGACCGAATGACACACTCACTCAGAAATGCTAGTTTATGACAGCAATAGACCTGGTCTAAGTGGGTGTGCCTAAATGTAAGCATGTTGATGTTGACTTACGCTAGTATTTTATAATAGAATCTTGGTGGCAAAATGCCATTACAGAATTGACACTCAATGTGTGCCCTTGAGGTGCCAAGGTATAGAATTGCACTCTACGGGTGTGTTCTCTGTTTTACAAGGGGAATGCATGTGACCTAGAAATCTCTGTGTTGGCCTTTATTCCTGTCCTGAGGTATGCATAAGTGTCAATCTAAAGGGGTAGGTGCACAGGATGATGGAGCTCCTCTCCTCAGAAGCCTCCCCCCAACAGCAATAACAATGATCTCTCCTCCTTCTCAATCCCCCCAGCGGTATACATAAGCACCCTTGAACCCCTAAGCCCCCCCCCCCTTCTCCCCGTGAAGACCCCAAAGCCTTATTTGGCAGCTTGGTCCCTAATAGTACTACTGTGCCTGCAGTGGGAATCGAACCCAGTTCCCCAGGACCAAAGTCCACCACTCTAACCACTAGGCCACTCCTCCACTCCACAACTGGTTGTAGTTGTAGTTTTAGGGGTTACTTGATGGTGGTAGGCAGGCATTCGTGTGGATACGCCTAGATAAGTGTTTTGCCTCTTGAGTTTGTGTCATCTAGGTGGATGGGAGAGTCTACCCTAACAATCTAACTTAAATGCCTGAATCCTGCAACACAACGATACTAATACTCGAACTGGACATAATTTAACGCTTCCTCCTTTCTATTCCCTTATGTGTCTGTCACACATGCACTTTATTATACCATAATATCACTCTGTATTTGTCATACCGGAAAGGCGATCGCCTCACAGTACTATGTAAGCCACATTGAGCCTGCAAATAGGTGGGAAAATGTGGGATACAAATGCAATAAATAAATATTGTTTCTTCTCTCCCAGATTACTGGGATGTATGAATATCTTTGGTTTACTTGGCCAAAGCACAATCTTGGTTAAAGTAGGAAAGATTACAGAGCTCTCTCTTTCTATTCAGGGTAACAAAAAGCCAGTTTGTCTTTGGCAGCAATTAACAGTGGAGTGTTAATTAGGCAGACAGTGACTGATGAGGTTCTGGGTCCCTTTGAAGTATCTGCTTCCTAGGAAGCTGAGGCCCTGATGCTGAGAAGCAATTGTGGGGCGTTAAAGGTGCCTATGTTTGCCAGCACATAATGCTCAGAAGGCCCTTAACAGGGCAAACAAGAGCTCCCCAGTGATCAGCACTAATCACATGCAAATATAGGTAAAAGGATTAAAATGAGGTCATTTTGCATTCTCTCCAATTCACAGAAATCAAACAAAATAAAACATGGAAAAGAAAATAAGATGATACCTATTTTATTGGACATAAGAGTGACACTGCTACCACACTCCTCCAATTCACAGAAAACAGTGCCCCTAAAGAACAGCGTCCTACCGCACAAAGCCCAATACCAGCTCGGAGCAGGCATACAGCAAGGTGATGGGGTGGAGGTCCCCTTCCTTTCCTTGTAGCTGGTCTTTTTTCTGTACAGAGGTTTCATGTCAGACACAGAGTTATCAAGGAGTTGAAAGGAGTGTCGTTTTTGAAAGAGGAAACAGAATACTCTTCCCCCATGGCAACCGAAGCCAGCATGCTGCAGGTATGTGAGGCAAGGCAACCCTCCTTCCCCCATGGCCACCATAGTAACATAGTAGATGACGGCAGAAAAAGACCTGCACGGTCCATCCAGTCTGCCCAACAAGATAAACTCATATGTGCTACTTTTTGTGTATACCTTACCTTGATTTGTACCTGTCCTTTTCAGGGCACAGACCGTACAAGTCTGCCCAGCACTATCCCCGCCTCCCAACCACCAGTCCCGCCTCCCACTACCGGCTCTGGCACAGACCGTATATGTCTGCCCAGCACTATCCCCTCCTCCCAACCACCAGCCCCGCCTCCCACCACCGGCTCTGGCACAGACCGTATAAGTCTGCCCAGCACTATCCCCGCCTCCCAACCACCAGTCCCACCTCCCACTACCGGCTCTGGCACAGACCGTATAAGTCTGCCCAGCACTATCCCCGCCTCCCAACCACCAGCCCCGCCTCCCACCACCGGCTCTGGCACAGACCGTATAAGTCTGCCCAGCACTATCCCCGCCTCCATTTGCGGGAATATGTGGGGGCTGTGGAGAGGCTGTGCAAGAGGAGCGAGAACGTGCAGGATGCTGCAGTCTCCAGCTCCTGTTTCACTGCCCCTCGCTCTCAGGCTGATTCCCTCTGCCTTTGCCTCACTGCCTCCTCCCCCCCCCCCCCCCCCCCCCCCCCACCCATGGACTGGACATGAGTACAAGAGCTCAGCTTACACACAGCACTTGTGTGCATGCCCCGACACAATCCTGCTGCTTAACTTCCTAATGCTTGAAGCTAACAGTGTGCATAATTCAGGGACGTAGCCAGATGGCTAATTTTGAGTGGGCCTGAGCCCAAGGTGGGTGGGCATGGAATTTACCTCTCCCCGGCCCCCCCTCCGGTTGCTCCTCTCTCCACCCCTCCTTGTCCACAAACCCAAATAGTAAATACGTGAGCTGGCGGGGATCCCCAAACCCTGCCAGCTAAAGATTTCCTCCTCCTCCTCGAGCAGCCAGCACTCTTCCAAACGGCAGCTGGCATCACTTGCCTCAAACTAATGCTAAGATCTGCTATTTACAAGGTATGCAGGAGGGACTGATGTTGGGAGTTTTCAGCTGGTGGGGCTTGGGAATCCCTACCAGCCACATCATAGGTGTGCTGCTGCTACTGGGTGGGCCTGGGCTACGCCATTGGTGCATATCATCTGCATACTATTAGTGTCGAGCACTAGAGAGTTATTTTTGGGCGCTGTTGTGGCGGTATTTTCCAGCGCTGTTCTGTATAGCACTAGAGTTTTGAGCATTGGGGCATGAGATTCTCTAGGAGATAGGCAGTCAGCCTTGTAGAATTGCTAATTCTACCTATAATTTGTGCTTTTAAATCTTGAAACAAGGTAAAATAATTTTTAAAGTCCAGTATCTAATATCTAACAGGCATTTTCTATTCGCTAGAGACATAATGGTTGTATTTCACTCCTATCAAATTATTTGGAAGTTTTAATGCAGAGGGAGGTTCAGCAGGATATCAGAAATTTAGAGATAATATAAGTTAAAGATACGACCTTCAACTCACAGATTGTAGTGATGGTTTCATTTTGCAGTTTCTGATCCTGATGTCCTTTGATGATCCAATTAATGCAGGTCGCTGGAGGCCTTTTTGTTGTAAATCCAGCTGGGATCACAAGCAAAGAGAAAGGGTGCTGGCTTGAAAAGTGCAGGGAGACAAAAAGTTGCCTTTATCCAAGCAAAACAAATGAAATTAACTAGGCGAAAGAAAGAAAACTCAAAAGAAAGTTCAGAACTGGCACCCCAACATAGACTGAGCCGAAGCACGTAAAAATTTGAGCAGCGAATAAGCAAGTAGTGTATTATTGAACCTGAATTGTAGGAGCCCGATGTGAACACAGCCTCTGCCAAATTGTTATTGTTTCCGATCTGTCACATTTAGTGTTGTACCATTTAGGGGTTGTGTTAGCTTCTGTTCATGTAAGGATTCATGAAACATACAGTTTGACTTGGGTAGCTGAACCGTTGCATGCAACGGTATGTGTCATTTCAGTTCTTTGTTTGCAAACACTCCCAGATATACACTGCAGATAAAGAGCAGAATGTGGAGAGTACATTTGATAACCAGATGGTATATTTATTTCTTCCTTAGGATTTATTTACTGCCTTTTCGAATGAATTATGTACATTATCTATTAGATTATTTGGCTATTGTGAACATTATTTGCAGTGGCGTTCCTAGGGTGGCTGACACCCGTGGCGGATTGCCGACACGCCCCCTCCTGGGAGCTGCGCCCCCCTCCCCCCCGGCGAAATGACGGACACCCCCCTGGGTGCATCTTTACCTGCTGGGGGGGGGGGGGCTGCCGCGCATCTGTCGGCAACGCTCGTTCCCTGCTCCCTCTGCCCCAGAACGGGTTACTTCCTGTTCTGGGGCAGAGGGAGCAGGGAACGAGCGTTGCCAACGCGTGGCACCCCCCTAGCGGCGAAACGATGGACACGACCTCCTCCCCCCCCCGGGCGAAACGACACCCCCCCCCCCCCCCCGGGGTGCATCTTTACCTGCTGGGGGGGGTGCCGCGCGCCTGTCGGCTTCGCTCGTTCCCTGCTCCCTCTGCCCCGGAACAGGAAGTAACCCGTTCCAGGGCAAAGGGAGCAGGGAACGAGCATTGCCGACAGACGTGCGGCACCCCCCCCCCCCCCAGCGGCGTGCACCCAGGGCGGACCGCCCCCCCCTTGGAACGCCACTGATTATTTGGCATTTCATTTTACCTATAGTTAGAGCTTCTGATTTTAGGTTTTAAATGATAAATATTGATAGGGTTACCATCATTGCCTTGATAAAAAAAAAGAGGACACCAATAGCCATGCCGCTTCCCACCCCACCACACCCCTGTCATGCCCCCTCCCCACCCCCATGTTACACAGTCACTTTGATTCCCCCCCCTAAAGAAAGCCTCCCTCACCCCTTACCCACATTCCATCCATGATCCACCTCCCCTCCCCTTCCTTTCCTTATCATGCCCTGGTGGTCTAGTGGTCTGTTTGGGACAGGAAAAGACCCCACTCTTTCCTGCCTAACGATGCTGCTGCCTGCTCACTTCCAGCACTACTTCAAAATGGCTGCGGAGACTGCAAGCAGTGACCTCGCAAGACTTCTGTGGAAGTGTTCCAAGGTCGCCGCTTGAAATTTCGGCAGCCATTTTGAAGCGGCACCAGCAGCAAACGGGAGTGGCATCACCGGGCAGGAAAGAGTTGGGGTCCTTTCCTGCCCTGAAGAGGCCACTAGACCACCAGGGCACGATAAGGTAGGGGAGATGAGGAGACCCCAAGGCCCGCCAGTGCCAGCCAGCCAACCTGCCCACTTGCCTGCAAACCCAGACAAATGGGCAGGCTGGAAAAACCCGCCCGGATGTCCCATGGTGTCCTCAAAAGAGGACATGTCCGGGTAAAACCGGACATATGGTAATCCTAAATATTGATAAAACACCCCAATGCAAAAAAAAAAAAAATTAATTGGTATTTAGGGGGTGAGACTTCATATACCACCTTTCTATGATTACAATCAAAGCTGTTTTCACATTATGGGCTAGATCCTATATGGCACCTACAAAATTGGCGCCAAAAAAAGCGCTATTCTGTAAGCTGCTCTTAAAGTTAGGTACAATTTATAGAATAGCACTTACACCCAGCAATTGCACGTAATTTTAGACACAACCATTTACACCAACTGAAACATGATACAAGTGTACGCACTTACATTAGGTGTGTCTCTCTCATATTCTATAACAACACATGTAAATGCTGGGAACCCCTTTGTTCTACCCACGATGCTCCCATTTCTGCACCCCTTTTCTTGTACTCAGACGTAACATTTAGATGCGTAGCTTCCAATTAAATGTAATTAGTGCCAATAATTGCTTGTTAAAAAGCCAATTATTGGCACTGATTGGCTTGTTGTTTAATTAATTTGCATGAGCAATTTTGGGTGACTTTTATAGAATTAGGGGGTATGTGCAGGTATTTATTTTGTACCTGTATTTATTGGAAAAACACTGGGAAAAAACCCAGTTCCCTTAGTACTCTCTCTCACCCTTTCCCTAGTTTCTCACTTAGGGCTTTTTTTTTATCAAGCCGCGCTAACGGTTGCCGAGCGGCAATGCTGACAGAACCCATTCAAAGTGAATGGGCTTTGTCGGCATTACCATAGCAGTAGCCACTAACTTGGCTTGATAAGAGACCCTTTTAGTTTTTTGCCTTTTTTGTTTTGATGTTTCTAAAGTGACACGTTTTCCACCGGGAAAGGGACCGCTTAATAGTATCTGTGGCACAAAAACACTGATATTTTTTGTACCCTCAATAAACCCTAAATAGTTGGAAAAATAAACTCCTAATTTTACATTTTATAAATACCTAGGGACAGTAGCTATATACCTACAGCAAAAGGGATAATGTCATCACTGGATGGAGTCACAACAATATGTCTGTTCCCTTCCCTGTGGACCTCCACTACAACCTATGCCAAGTAATGCTTGTCACCATAGGTCTTTTGAGGGAGTGAAAATTTACAGATCTTGCTTCAGCCCTCTTGTATGGACTTACTGGAAACCCATGTGGAGCACTGAAACACAGGGCCCTGTGCTGACTGCTGCTACTGTTTTCATGCTTTGAATAAGTAGATGAGAGAGGAGCTGTCTCCTGTTTTGTTTTCATCATCATCTGGATCATATGAATTTTTAAGTGTTAAAAAGTTTGGGAAGCAGTAGCACATGTATTGGACTAATTACAGGGGTGGCTCAACCATTAGGCCTCAGAGCAGCATCGCCCTCTTCCTTCCCCGAGTTTACCTTCTTTCTCTTTATATTCCAAAAGCCAGCGGCAGCAGGCACAATTCCCGTATGCTGCCCTGCTGCCGGCACCTGCCTCTTCTCTTTACTCAACTGCAGCCACCTCTCTGGTGTAACTTCCTGTTTCCTCAGAAGAGGCCCGTGCCGGCGGCAGGGCAGTGTATGGGAATCGCTGCTGCCGCCGGCGGCTTTTGGAACATGAAGAAAGAAGGTAAAATCAGGGAACATGGTGGAGGAAGAAAGGGGAGAGATGCCAGAACTTGTCCCCGGGGGGGGGGGGGGGGGGGGGGAGTGGCATCTCAGCCCTGCCTCAGGCGGCATCTTGCCTTACACTACCTCTGTACAGTGAAGCAATTCTTATCTGACACATCACTGTGGTAGAATTAGTGTTGCCAATTTTGATTGCCTGGTGAACAGAAATTTCAGCTGTCCTCACTATCACTATTACATTTAACATTTGATTTTGTTTGCATAAAATGGGACCTGAAATAATGCACAGTAATGTGCCTTTCCACACACTATGCTTGTAACATATGTTAGTAGATCTAGCTCAGTAGGTATTATTAGCATTATCGTTTTTCCTGTTTTGGCTTCCCCTGCAGGACCATTTGTCAGCGTCGTGCTCTCGAAACTGGAGAACATGCTCGGGAATTCACTGCATGTCAACCTGTTGCTTATTGGAATTATCACGCAACTGGCCAGCTACCCACAACCCCTTCTGCGCAGTTTTCTACTCAACACGAACATCGTCTTCCAGCCAAGCATTCGCTCACTGTATCAGGTGGGTATCTTGCCATTGCTCTTTTCCCGTCACCACTTAAAGAGAAGACTGTTATTGGATGGTTAATAGGGGGCAATTCTATAAAGGGGACTAAAAGCTAGGTGCCCAAAATCTAGGCACTAAGCTGGTATTCTATAACAGCATATTTGTGCACCTAATCCATTACAGAATACAAACGTAAATCAGCAATTAGACACCACCACTTACATCTGCTCTAAGACACGCCTAAATGGTCATTATTAATATTGAATTGTTGACCTGAAGATTTTATTTCTTGCTCTAGATCATTTAAGTGTTTGTGTCTTTCCGTATTTTGGTCAGCAGCTATTGAGATAAATTCGCCCCTTAGGGCTGCCTTAAAGGTTCCCATTGGACAATAGGATTAGTGTCTGCAATTTTATTGGATTCAAAGAAGTTATTAAGGAATGTTTGGATTTTAGTGACATGTTTTCATTAGTTTGTAATTGGGTGTTTAGGCGCCATACAGGCTTTTAGATGGTGTTCTGAGATAAGATTTGAATGTTCTTGGTAGTGGCTGTATGATCTGAAATGCCTAGAGAGTCAATGAAGGTGTGAGTAATATCATCTAAAATGTTATTGGATACTAAAAAATAATCAATTCTTCTGTGGCTTTGCTGCGGAGCTGTAAGCCACATTGAGCCTGCAAAAAGGTGGGAAAATGTGGGGTACAAATACAATAAATAAATAAATAAAATTTCCATGGGTCCCTTAAGTGATAATTTTCTGTAATGGAATGTAAAGCAATATGCACCTTGAGGACGTGATAACTTGCTCTGGACTGCCTATCCAACCATGGATCTAATGGTAAATTAAAATCTCCGGCGATTAGAAGTGGCCAAGGTTCACACTCCATTAGCTATTGAGATACTGTAGAGCAGAAGAGAGGGTCATCTTTATTAGGGGCATACACATTTAGGGGCCTTTTACAGAGCGGCGGTAAGCCCAACACAGGCTTACCGCTTGCTCTTCCGGGACTACTGCCAGCCCAGCGCGGCCGCCGGCGGTAGTCCTGCCACAAGTGTGTGACATTTCCGGGGGAAAATGGCTTGCATGGTGGTAACCCGGCAGTAATAGGGCATCGTCATGCACTGCCCAGTAACCACCGGGTTAGTGCAGGAGCCCTTATTGCCATCTCAGTGGGTGGCGGTAAGGGCTCCCCATCGCATTGCCATGCATTAACAGTTCTCTTACCGTATGGCCATGTGGGCCTGGGGTCTTTTTACCCACTGCGGTCAAAAGGGCCCTGGCGTGCAGGCAGTGCCGTAGCGAGGGTGGCTGACACCCGGGGTGGGTCGCCGCTGCGCCCCCCCCCCCTGGGTGCAGCACGGCGCCCCCCCTTGGCGCGCACCCCCCCTCTGGCACGCACCCTCCCCCCCCCCCCAGAGCGCATTCTTTCTTTCTTTCTTTCTTACTTACTTACTTTAGAAGCGAGGGGCGGGCGGGCGGGAGGGCCGATCTGTCCCCGAGTTCACGTCGCTGGGAGCTGCGTCGGCTCCATTGGTTCCTTGCTCTCTCTGCCCCGGAACAGGAAGTAACCTGTTCCGGGGCAGAGGGAGCAAGGAACCAACGGAGATGACACCCCCCCAGCGGCGTGCACCCGGGGCGGACCGCCCCACCGCCCCCCCCTTCCTACGCCACTGCGTGCAGGAAAAACAGCCCCTGCTGCTAGCACAGGGCCCTCTCACCCACAGTTGGTAAAAGGACCACTTAGTAAAATTAATTCTGTATTATGTATTTGAACTTGTTAACAGGAGCCACCTGCCTTCTTGACCGCCACATTTATATCTCTATGAAATAATATAGCCACATGACCTTTTTTCCTAAGGGCTGGGGGGAGCAGAAGGATTCTGAGTTCCACAAGGGATCTTTTACTAGATGGGTAAGGTCTTGTAGATGGACTTCTTTCAGGAAACCCATTTTAGCCTGTAATTTTTTAAGGGCAAGCATAATTCTTTTTTCTTTTGACAGGATGCTTAACGCCATTCAAATTCCATGTCACAAATTTAGTGTCAAACATAAGAACATAAGTATTGCCATGCTGGGACAGACCGAAGGTCTATCAAGCCCAGTATCCTGTTTCCAACAGTGGCCAATCCAGGTTACAAGAACCTGGCAAGATCCCAAAACAGTAAGCAGGGAATTAGCCATTGTAAATAAAAATAGAAGTTTCACAAGGTAGTACTGTCTAGTATATTCATGCTGCTGGATGTAATGAGAAGTCAGTGCATTCGTGTACTGACAGTGCATTCGACATCTTTCAAACCTATGCATTAATTGTTTGTAAAGGACTTGATTAAGGGCAATGAATCTAACCTTGAAGTAAGTATCAATTAACCTGAAAAACAAGGGCGTAGAGAGCTAAGAAAAAAAAGAAAGTGTGGAGCCAGCTACAGTTTCCTCAGCTTACAAGTCTCTTTCTTTTAATTACCACAAACTACCCACAGCCTGTCCTTATTACAGAACTCACAACCCCCACCCTTTCATCATTTCATCCAACCAACCCTTCCCAAATAGCAAAACTTGATAAAGCTCCTTCTCCTTCTATTTCAACACCACCCCCCACACACACACCCACACACACACACACACACACACACAATAACTGGACACAATGTGGCCCAAGGTTAACTGTGCACGGAAAAATTCAGTGGACTCTCCCAACTGTATCTCTCTGAAAAACTGGACTAAGTAAAATTAATAGACTGATTCTTGTATGGGTTGTATTTTTCCAGTGCTGGATTATTTTTTTTCCTTCAGTAAAGATTTTCTGGTTTGGAATAAAACTCAGCATACAGAATAATATTTGTGAGTGATCGATCACCTAGGGCCTCACAGCACGCCTGTCGCCCATTGCAAAATTCATATTTCAGACACTGCAATGAATTCTCAGTACTCAGCGGTCTCTGAAGGTGGATCCTGGCTATTTCAGGCAGTGCCCACAAAAAAAGGCTGCTACGCGCTATAAATCAGTAGGTTATGTGGGTTAGAAATAGAGCCACATCAACTCATCTGTTTATATTTTATTTTATGTATTTATTTTGACATCTATACCCCACAATATCCTGAACATACTCGAGTTCAATGTGGCTTACAATAAATACGACGACAGGCAAGGTTTACAATACCATAAACAAAATATAAAGTAATAGCAGAGTAGCACAAATAAGATACAAATAAGAACTAAATAATAACCCATCGATGGCCAGTTATAATCTAACACACTCCATCAATGGATAGAAACCTCTCAAAGTAGTGCTACAGAAATGATTAACAGTAGTAGTAGCAGGGGCGTATCTGAGGTTCGGCGGTAGGGGGGGGGCAGGGGCTAGAGTGAGGGGGCACATTATAGCCCCCCCCTGGCCGCCACCCCCCTACCGCGTCACCCCTCCCCCCCTACCGCCGTTAACCCTCCCCCGCCTACCGCCGTCAACCCTTTCCCCGCCTACCGCCGTCACCTACCCCCGAGGTCCGCTTCCTCCTGCCGGTTTTTAAAAATATTACTTCAGCTGGTGGGGGACCCCAACCCCTGCCAGCCCAGCTGAGGTCTTGTTTAAGTTCTTCATCCTCGTGCTGTGAAAGCTGCATCCTTCCAGTTGGACGGAGTCTGACGTCGCAGCACGTTGACGTCCTGCACATACAACGTGCTGCGACGTCAGACTCCGTCCAACTGGAAGGGGGGTCCAGGGCGAAATCTGCGGGGGCCCAGGCCCCTGTGGCCCCACGCAGATACGTCCCTGAGTAGTAGTAAATACCAAGTAATCAGGCTGACTTTGACTTTGCATCTTGGTCTGTGCTCTTCTTATTATAAAATACTTGTTTTTTAAAGTTATAAAGAACATTTTTGGTAAGTGAAAAAATAATAGTTGAGGAGTTGGGAAGGACCTGGAAGGAATGTGGGCATCAGCAATATTCAGTGCCAATGCTGAGCAAGCATGTAGGACTACGAAAAAGTCAGTCCTGTCTTTGCCCGGTTAGCTGTGCAGAGACAGCAATTACACATCCGCTTAATACAACTTGCGAAGGCAGACCTGTGACTTAGGTTGGGGGTAAATGCACAGAAGCGGAGACCTCAGCTCAAGTGATGAAGTGCAGCCATTGTTTTGGCTTTGAAAGCCTCATCAGTTCAGGGCTTGCTCCTCCTCTCTCCTCTACAGGAAGACAGTCATCTGTAGACCCAAGGGAGCCCGACTTGGCCGCCAGCAATACCGGTCTCCCCATTCCTCCCCACTGCTTGACACAACCCTAACGCCAGCTCTGAACTGGCATAGGGTTGACGGTGGCAAGAACACCCTTGATTGCCACGCTGTCGGCTGAGCATTGAGGAAGAGTAGGGAGAGACCTGATTAGCATGCATTTGCATGCTCAGTGCGCTGGGAGCCGGTGAACTTGTGGGTTCACATGCTCGCCGGCTCTCAGCATTCTGTACAAGCAAATGCGGGGGCTAGTGCAGCGCTAATGTCCTCTAGCCACCTGCATTTGCTTCTGAGCATTGGGGTCTTAGATAATGGGTCCTTTTAACTATACCACATTAAGCATTAACATACTAGATGACGGCAGATAAAGACCTGTATGGTCCATCCAGTCTGCCCAACAAGTTAAATTCATTACATATGGTATGTGATGCTTCATGTGTATACCTGATCTTGATTTGTCCTTGCCATTTTGCAATTAGGGGCTCTTTTACTAAGCTGCGAAAGGGCCTACACGTGTACGGTACATGTAAAATTGACATTACTGCCTGGCTATCACGTGAGCTGGGCAGTAATTCTGAAGTTGGCGTGCGCCGAATCCCCAAATAATTATCTGTTTTCTACCGTGAACTGCTTACCCAGCGGTAAACAGCAGTTGACGCAAGTTGCATGCTTACAACACGGGTAGCGCATGAGACCTTAACGCTAGGTCAGTGGGTGGCGGTAGGGTCTCAGGCTGAAAATGGAGGCACGCTGGTTTTAATTTTAGCACACGTCCATTTTCCAGCCCCTTAAAAAAAGGCCCTTTTTCCTAGACATGGTAAAAAATGGGCCAGCACGCCCCCCAAAGGACGTGCTCGCACTGCCGCAGGCCACTTTTTACCATGGCTTAGTAAAAGGATCCCTTAATGTGGTACAAAAAGATTTACCACAAAATGCACTAAAGTATTTTCTGGTAATTTGCAGTCTGCGGGTGCTAATCGTGCGCTATATATCTTTTAAGAATGCTTTCAGGGGAATGGGGAAATATGCGCCATGGGCGGGGAATGGGCATGAAAGTGTTATCCAGCTAGCACGTTCAAATTAGTATGCGCTCACTGGATAACATAGGAGTCGGTAAGTGCTCCCATGCTATGTTTTGCTAATCGAACCTGCTAATGGAAAAAATTAGAGCAGGACCTGCAAAAAGCAAATTGGAAAAAATCCATAATATACTGCCGCAGTAAATCTGGGCTTAGTGCTTGGGAAAATCCCGCGTTAGGATGTTCTGAGCCTTGATTTTGCCGTGACATAGTAAAAAGGCCCCCATGAGAGTAGGTAAGGACCACAAGCCCACTTTACTTTTTTG
Source organism: Microcaecilia unicolor (assembly GCF_901765095.1). Taxonomy (NCBI): domain Eukaryota; kingdom Metazoa; phylum Chordata; class Amphibia; order Gymnophiona; family Siphonopidae; genus Microcaecilia; species Microcaecilia unicolor. Next base: position 614,975,192 of record NC_044032.1, on the reverse strand, counting down.
GATAATGCCTTGAATTTTGGGCTTTCCAAGCACTGTTTTGTAAATCGTAATAATATACAAAATTTATATATTTTTTTAAAAACATCTTTTAGGTGCTGGCATCTGTGAAGAACAAAATTGAAGAGTTTGCATCCAGCGAGAAAGACTTTGCTGATCTTCTTGTGCAAGGCCAGCAGTACTTACTTTCCCGAGTAGATATGTCTGATGCTCGGCCAGAATTATTAACCAAAGGTAAACATTAACTGTACAGAAGATAACGGGGCACTCGGTAAATACAGGTGTGCACCTGGAGCTTGTACTGTTTTCCAAGAATAATGCTACTAATCGATAATTATTAACATCGTAATGTAAACTTAATTTGTGGAACTTGAATTTCAAGACCTGTTTTAATCAAAGTTAAGGTTCTTTTGGTAAAAGAAACTAATTTTCAATAGTTGTCTATAGAAATTTGCACATAAGAATATAATAAGCTCTGTCGAGCAGTGACTGTCTCTTCATGTTCAAGTGTACAGCGCTGCATGCATCTAGTAGCGCTATAGAAATGATAAGTAGTAGTAGTAAGTGATGCCATACTGAGACAGACCAAAGGTCCATCAAGCCCAGCATCCTGTTTCCAACAGTGGCCAATCCAGGTTACAAACACCTGGCAAGATCCCAAAACAGTACAATACATTTTATGCTGTTTATCCTAGAAATAAGCAGTGGATTTTCCCCAAGTCCATCTTAATAATGGCTTATGTTTAAAAGTCCAAAGTTTAATTACATGTTGAGTTAAGTGATGTGGTAGCCATGTTAGTCCACTTTTAAAGGTAATAAATAGAAATAAAAACAAAACGTAGAAAAGAAAATAAGATGATACCTTTTTTATTGGACTAACTTAATACAGTATTTGATTAGCTTTAGAAGGGATGGTAGATAAGAGGGTGACAAAGCAGTAGAATTTTATGGTTTATAATGGGGTAGAAAAACCAGATCTTTGTTCAGTCCTGTCTGGTGGGTGTCAAAATATTTAATCATTTTGACTTCAAAGGTCTTATGTTCCTGGATTGTCATAGTTTCCTTTTAGTATTCTCACCATAAAATGATTGATACAGTATTCTGGTTTTATAAAGTGCTGCCCCACAGAGGTGACATCCTGGTTGGTGCTGGCATTTTTTCATATGATGTCTATGTAAATTAAATCTCTTCTTTAACATCTGGCTAGAACTAGAGGTTGAAGGGGGGGCAGACTCAAGAAAAATGTCAGGAAGTATTTTTTCACGGAGAGAGTGGTGGATACTTGGAATGCCCTCCCGTGGGAGGTGGTGGAGATGAAAACAGTAACGGAATTGAAACATGCGTGGGATAAAACATAAAGGAATCCTGTTGAGAAGGAATGGATCCTCAGAAGCTTAACCGAGATTGGGTGGCAGAGCCGGTGGTGGGAGGCGGGGCTAGTGCTGGGCAGACTTCTACGGTCTGTGCCCTGAAAATGGCAGATACAAATCAAGGTAAGGTATACACACAAAGAGGGGCATAATCGAATGCGGACGCCCATCTCCATGGGCGACTATCTCCGAGGACGGGTCTGTGAAGGGGCGGGCCAGACCGTATTTTCGAAAAAGATGGGCGTCCATCTTTTGTTTCGATAATACGGTTGGTGCCGGGCAAATGCATCGGATTTGAGCTGGACGGTATCAGTTTTCAGCAATAATGGAAACCGAAGGCGCCCAGCTCAAAAATGAATAAATCCAAGGCATTTGGTCGTGGGAGGGGCCAGGATTCGTAGTGCACTGGTCCCCCTCACATGCCAGGACACCAACCGGGCACCCTAGGGGGCACTTGTAACAATTAAAAAAAATTTTAAAATACCTCCCAAGTCCATAGCTCCCTTACTTTGGGTGCTGAGCCCCCCAAATCCCCCCCAAAACCCACTCCCCAGAACTCTACACCATTACCATAGCACTTTTGGCTGAAGGGGGCACCTAGATGTGGGTACAGTGGGTTTTGGGGGCGGTTTGGAGGGCTCCCATTTACCAGCACAAGTATAACAGGTAGGGGGGATGGGCCTGGGTCCACCTGCCTGAAGTCCACTGCACCCACTAACAACTGCTCCAGGGACCTGCATACAACTGCTGTGATGGAGCTGGGTATGACATTTGAGGCTAGCATACAGGCTGGCAAAAAAAGTTTTTTAAGTTGTTTTTTTGGGGTGGGAGGGGGTTAGTGACCACTGGGGGAGTCAGGGGAGGACATCCCTGATTCCTTCCGGTGGTCATCCTGGCAGTTGGGGCACTTTTTGGGGACTTGTTCGTGAAAAAAAAGGGTCCAGAAAAAGTGACCCAAATTCTTGCTTTTGGCGCCCTTCTTTTTTCCATTATCGGCCGAGCGCGCCCATCTCTCCTCGGCCGATAAACACGCCCCAGTCCCGCCTTCACCATGCCTCCGACACGCCCCCATCAACTTTGGCCGTTACCGCGACAGACTGCAGTTGGAGGCGCCCAAAATCGGCTTTCGATTATACCGATTTGGGCGCCCATGAGAGAAAGGCGCCCATCTCCCGATTTGGGTCAAAATATGGGCGTCTTTCTCTTTCGAAAATAAGCCTGAAAGTAATACATATAAGTTTATCTTGTTGGGCAGACTGGATGGACCGTGCAGGTCTTTTTCTGCCATCATCTACTATGTTACTATGGCTTGTTTCTCCAATATAGCACCCTTTGTCACACTTTTTACATTGAATGATATATACCACATTGGAAGATGAGCATTATTTATTTATTTGCATTTTGCTGACACCTTTTTCAGTAGTAGCTCAAGGTGAGTTACATTCAGGTACTCTGGATATTTCTCTGTCCCAGGAGGGCTCACAATCTAAGTTTGTACCTGAGGCAACAGAGGGTTAAGTGACTTGCCCAAGATGACAAGGAACAGCAGTGGATTTGAACCAGCCACCTCTGGATTGCAAGACCGGTGCTCTAACCACTAGGCCACTCCTCCACTCAGCAACATTCCATGTAGAATCACCAATAATAGCAACATTCCATGTGGAATTACCAATAATAGCAACATTCCATGTAGAATCTCAAATAGTAGCAACGTTCGATGTTCCACTGCACTAACCACTAGGCTACTCCTCCACTAGCAACATTCCGTGTAGAAGCCTGCCCTTGCAGATCAGCAATGTAGCCACGCAGGCTTCTGTTTCTGTGAGTCTGCAGGACGTCAGACTCACAGAAACAGAAGCCTGCACAGCCGTGTTGCTGATCTGCAAGGGCAGGCTTGTACATGGAATGTTGCTAGTGGAATAGCAACATTCCATGTAAAATCTCAGATAGTAGCAACAGAATCTCAAATAATTTATTTGGATTTTGCTCACACCTTTTTCAGTAGTAGCTCAAGGTGAGTTACATTCAGGTACTCTGGATATTTCTCTGTCCCAGGAGGGCTCACAATCTAACTTTGTACCTGAGGCAATGGAGGGTTAAGTGATTTGCCCAAGATCACAAGGAGCAGCAGTGGGATTTGAACCACTAGGCCACTCCTCCACTCCTTGCCTCTTATGAAAAGGGTGCACTATTTTTGAAACAGTGCACACATGTTTCCTGATATTACAGTACGTCACTGTGCATGTGCAAACCATTCCACTTGTGTGAATACTACACATGCACACACTCTCAGGAAAGGAGTGCATACTCTTTCAGAATGAGTCCACCCTTTTTCCAAACAGTGCACCCTCTTTCAAAAAAGTGCGCACTCAGGGCCAGATTCTATATATGGTGCCTAAAAAAATTGGTGCCGAAAAATACCCGCTTAAAGCGGTATTCTAAAAGCCATGCCTAAAGTGCCACGCCTAAAGTTTGGCGCAGTTTACAGAATTATCACTTAAGCGGAGAGGTTGTGCATAAATTTAGGCACCGCCATTTGCAGTAGTGAAAACATGGTGCAAATACTTATGCATAAATTATGCAAGAAGCACCCATATTCTGTAAAACCACGCCCTCATTCCACCCCAAAACGCCCATGACCCTCCTGTTTCCATGCCCCCTTTTTTGAACCACTCTAAATTTATGCACTTTAGTCCCAATTACATCTGATTAGTGTAAATAATTGGTTGGTAAAAAGCCAATTATTGGCACTAATTGACTTGTTCTATTAAATTACGTGCACAAATCGGAGCCGCACCTAAATTTGTGCGCCCAATTTGTGACGACCTTTATAGAATCAGGGGGTCAATGACTTTGCTCCTGAAAACAGAAAAAATGGACAATGAAAAAGATCAAAAAAATGAACAATCGTGGGAACTCCGAGGAGTTATCCAGGAAGAAGAAGCGTAGCCAGATTGTCACGCCAGGGGGAGCGGAAAGGTGTGCTCACACACTGTGTAGATGCGACAGACTGCCTGAAAAATAGGTGCCGTCCGAAGTCCATTTGGGGGAGTGGTTGCTTCCCTGGCACCCCACTTAGCTGCGCCTCTGCCAGGCAGCTCCAGGCATGCGATTCTATTGTTCTAGGGGTAAAGGGGATCAAAGAGGTTTTGAGGTGGGCTCTAGAGGGATTGAGGCCTATAACAGAAGCTCCAGAGAGCCTAATATTCCTGCAGCTACCCAAGAAACCTTGAAATGTGACTTCGTCTGACTCTGTGAAGAGTTGGACAATGTAAAGTTAACAGACTATTTTTTCTGTGTGTTGTATTTTTCCAGTGCAGTTGTTTTCTGTCCCCCCCCCATCCCCCCCTTCTGTGTGATTTATGAGTTATTTTCTGGTTTGGAATAAAACTCAGCACAAACTTATACCCTATGTACTAAATTCAGGTTAATACAAGATAATGTGCTTTATTTACCAAGGGGCTGATTGATTCAGTGTTCTTTAAAGGGGCTGGAAAAGCTATTGCCCACTGAAACCACACTGAGTGAGCTGGCTGATTGTTGGCTCTGACTGCCCTGGCACAATCCAGGCAGAGATGAACAAGAGAGGCATAAGACCTGCGATGCAAGCACAGCCGAACAAACAACAGACCAGTACACATTGGAAGTAGTGGCAACAGTGGTGTAGCCAAGGGTGGGCTTGGGTGGGCCCAGGCCCACCCACTTTGAGCTCAGGCCCACCAGTCGCAGCATACCTATGATGTGGCTGGCAGAGATTCCCAAGCTGAAAACTCCCAACAACTGTCCCTCCTGCAAACCTTATAAATAGCAGATCTTCACCTGCAGGAAGCAGCGACTGATACATACTGCTTACACCGGCCCCACAGCCTTCCCTCTGACGTATTCCCGCCTATGCGGAAACAGGAAGCTGCATCAGTGGGAAGGATGTGGGGCCTACATGAGTAGTGTGCGTTAGTTGCTCCTCACTGCAGGTGAAAATCTGAAATTTAAAAGGTGTGCAGGAGAGGAGGAATATTTGAGAGACCATATGGCATGCAAATGAGAGGAGAGACCAAATCGCCTATGGGATGGGGTGGGGTTCTTCTGCCCACTCATCTTGGGCCCAGGCCCACCCAAAATTGGGTGTCTGGCTACGCCCCTGAGTGGCAAGAACTTGAATTACACCCGAAATACTTTTGCCTGACGTGGCCACGTTTCACCAGACGGCTGCGTCAGAGGCAAAACAGCGCGCGCACACACTTCTAGTATAAAAATCTAGGGGAATTAGTCCTGCAGCAGGATCCTGAAAAGCTGCTGCAGGACTAATTCCCATAGACTCTTTCCAACTCTCCGGAAGATAGATAATACTGAACCTTAAGGGTGCTATCTTCTCTGACAGGAGAGGGCTTTGAAAAACTGGTTGGCATGTTATTTTCTTTCTACATTCAGATGCTTTTACATTTGTTGAGTTCATTTTCCCAGCTTTTAATCCTTCTGGGAAGGTTTTGGAAATCCTAGCCAATTGCAAGGAAACAACAGAGTATATTTCTCATGAGTTTGGCGTACTGTCTAGTTCTCCTACTATGCTGTGCTGTAATAGTTACAAGCAGTCACTTCAGACTTTTTCTGACTCACGTTCAGCCAGGGCCGCCAAGAGACTGAGCCGGGCCTGAGGCCGCCGCCGCTGCCCCCCAATCGCTACTCAGGCCGCCAGCACCACAGTCCCCATTGTCCACCCGCCCAGCCACAGCCCCCCTCCGTCCACCACCGGGCCCCCTGCAATCAAATCAATTCGGCAGCGCCTCACCTCTGTGTCAAAGCGCAGCGGCAGATCGCCTCCCTTCGGGCCTTCCCTCCCTATGTCCTGCCCTCGCGGAAACAGGAAGTTACATCAGATGAGGGCGGGACACAGGGAGGGAAGGCCCGAAGGGAGGCAATCTGCCGCTGCGCTTTCACACGGAGGTGAGGTGCTGCTGAATCGATTTGAATGCAGGGAGCCCGGTGGCGGACGGAGGGGGGCTGTCGATGGGGGTGGGCGGGTGGAGACTGGGAACTGCCATCAGGCAGCAGCAAGAATGAAACTCAGTTCCGCAACCTGCTATTAGGCCACTCCTAAATGTATGAGCACCTTAAAAAATTTAAAAAAAGGAAAAATAATCAACAATTAGAACATGTATAAACGTGGAATAGAGATTCTTGACCAATGAAAGATATTAGAGCCCGGGGAAAGACACAGTGTAATATTGTGTCTGGGTGTCTGAGGTCTTTTTTCCCTCTATTTCTGTTTTATCTACAGTTTAAAATATATTGTTTGACTGTGGTCACTATTTTCTGGTTGTATAAAAATGTTACAAAGTGGCATTTGACTCACTATCAACCTTAAGATGTCTCCCCTCCCCCTCTGAGATAATCATAGCATGTGATATGAATGCAAAACAAAATACACCCACTTGTTCTTGATCTGTCCCTGCTATTTGTATGGCTGCCTTGATTAGAATATGTTCAGTCAGCAAGGACTGGCTCTGGTCTCTATTGGTGCAGCAACATCCACACCTAGTCTCGTGTTAGAAGTGATGAGCAGCCATAGTTAAATGGAGCATCTAGCATGCAATATTTCCTGTGGTGCATGTTAAGGTGAAATGCTTTTTTTGCATATTAATTTCTTGTATTCATGTGTGTTTCAGACAGAGTCCGGGAAAGCAGCGTTCCAGGCATTGGGCAGAAGAGGTCCGGGACAGTTCAGCTCCCCTTGGCAAGCAGATCAGGGAGAGCCCTTCCCGGTGTGTCCCCGCAGTTGAAAAATGGCATCCTGGCTGCTGTACTTTTCCCTGAATTTCTAAAAGAACTGGCTGCTCTGGCACAGGAACATTCCATCTTGTGCTGCAAAATACTGAGTTCTTTTGAAGAATCACATTGCTAGTGCACTTAATTGGGGGTCAGTGTTCAACGGGGTTGAACTCGGCAGGAGAGGCTTCTGCCCGGTGAAACTTTATTTAACTGGCTGGTGGCTGATAGTCTTTGACGCTTAACCTGGGCGGTGCCACTGGCTATTAAGAAACCGGCTGTTAGGGGTGGTCCGGGGGGGGGGGGGGGGGGGGGCAGCGGTGATATAAAAGACAGTGCTAACTTTCTCCACTGAGTTAAAGTCAGGACATCAGCCCGTGCCCAGTTTACTTCCGGGTTGCTGCACTATTCAATGCCAGAGGCTGGACATGCTCTTCTAACATTGAGGGTCCCTTTTACTAAGCATGCTTAGGCGCCTACGCGCACCCCGGGCACATCAATTTTGAGTTATCACCTGGCTACCGCTTGGCCCTTGCGGTAATTTCATTTTTGATGTGCGTCCACTACGCGCGCCGGAAAATAGTTTTTATTTTCTGCCGTACATCAAAAACCGGGCAGTAATCGTCATTCTACGTGCGTAGATGATTACCGCACAGTTCCTGCATGAGACCTTACTGCTACGTCAATGGCTGGTGGTAAGGTCTCAGACCCCAAAATGGACGCCCACCAATTTTTATTTTGCTGCATGTCCATGTTCAGCAAAATTTAAAGGACTTTTTTTTTTTACAGGTGCGCTGAAAAATGGACCTGTCCGTGCCCAAGACACGCACCTACGCTAGCGCAGCCTATTTTTCGGCCCTCCTTAGTAAAAGGGCCCCTAAATATCTGGGAATTCAGCTCCTGGCTTTGAGCGGCTTACATGCTGCTTACTGCCATGGGTTAAATATCAGGCTCAACAATTTTAAAAGAACTTGGACAGCATTTTAAACTGAAAACCTAGAGCCCTGTGTGTGATTTCTCCCGTATGTTAGGTGTTTCTGCCTAGGTTCTGTTCATCTGCACACTGACACCAGTTTCTGTACTTCCTGCAATACTTGATGGAAAAACATCTGTTTGGTTAAAACCAGGGGCTTAGCCAGACTTTGGCAGGAGTTGAGAGGGCACATATTAGCCCCCCCCCCCCCCACAGCGCCGCCACCACCACCAACTTTGATCCCCTTCCCGCCATTGGGTACCTTTGCTGGCGGGGGACCCCAAGCCCCGCCAGCCGAGGTCCTCTTCTCCGGCGCGGCCGCGTTGCTGGCTGATCTGCAAGGTAGAACGAAGCCTTGCAGATCAGCAACGCGGCCATGCCGGAGAAGAGGACCTCGGCTGGCGGGGGTTGGGGTCCCCCGCCAGCAAAGGTACGCGACGGTGGCGGCGGAGGAGGGAGGGTTGGCAGTGGGAGGGGGGGTCGAGAGGGTCATTGGCAGGGGGGGCCAGGGCCAAATCTACGGGGGCCCATGCCCCCATGGCCCCACGTAGCTACGCCCCTGGTTAAAACTGATTTCCAGTCAAACAATGCAATCATTTGGTAAAAGAAATACTCCAAATGGATCTTCCCAGTCTTCCCTAAATACCACTTTTTCACCAGCATCAGTGATCACTTTTATTTTGGGGGTAGGTATTTTCTCTGCGTTGCTCTTTTTTCTTTTTAGACAATCCTAAGACTGTTCTACTAGGTTTATGCATTTTATGGTACTCTTTTTTTTTTTCTTTCCCCCCTCATGGCAGAGAAGTTAGCTGATAGGTGCATTATCTGTTGGGTTGCCTTTTGTAAAAGTCACTAAAGCACATTGTTGTCCATTCAGGAACAGTGGGGCCCTTTTACTATAAACCCTGTTAAGCAGTAACACATGCTTAATGCAGAAAAAAGGCTTACCGCAAAACCCCTGAAAACATTTTGCAGTAAAATGCCTGTTAGCAAGCACTAATTGTGTGTGTGTGTGTGGGGGGGGGGGGGGTTTGGTAGTTTTTTCAGGAGGGGGTATGTCATGAACGGGGAAGCGTTATCTAACTAGCACGTTAGCACACACTAACGGGCTAACGCAGAGTTAACGTGATACATGTTAACTTTTTACCAGTACTGCATGATAATGCAAATATTAACGTGTGACTGGAAAAACGAAATGTATTAGAAAGGCCTGCAATTATGCCGTGCTGAATCGGGCCTTAGCATGTGGGAAAAGTCTCACGTTAAAAAAACCCCACACTAAGGCCAGATTCTAGCACGGTTTAGTAAAAGGGCCCGAATGTGCCTTCTCCGAAATCCCCATATCATATGCAGGGCGAGGGGATGGAGAACAGACAGAGGTGAACATTCCTGCTGAATCTTAACCAAAACGACCTGGAGCACAAATACCACCTTACTTTGTGGAGATGTCTGCAAAAGGAAATTGAGCTGTGTTACAACTATAGACTCTCTTCCTTCTACGTGCAAAAACCCAAGACCTGGGAATGAATGAGCACGGCCAGAGCATATCAGTTACTTCATACTGCTTAATGATGGAGAAACCATAAGTGCTTTTAGGGGGTGGTATCCTGGAGCATTCACCCCCTCCCTCAAGACATTTTTTTAACAAGTATAAAATCTATGCAATTTTTTGCAAAAAAAAAAAAAAAAGGCACTTCAGGGAAGCCTTCAGTCACAAAATCTGGCAAAAAGTGAAACCTGAGATCTCCACAGCGAAATAAGCTTTTCATCTGGAACCGTGGTTGCGTCTGCTAACGCCAAGGTGCATGCTGGGTTTCCCTACACACATACGCAGCATGCCCTGAACAAGGGCACACATCATCAGTGTGTCTTTTTTTTTTTTTTACATCAGAATTTTATACCTTATCCATGAGGTATTCCAAATGTATTTTGTAGTTTTTAAGAAAGAACAACAGAGCTGTGCTTTTCTTTTCTGGTGAGTTCATTTATGAGAATTTGCTGTAGGCCTTTTCGATGTCATTTTGGCTAAGGGTGACTTGCTACTTAGATTGAAAATATGGATTATTTATTATTTAGCATGGAAGCTGTTTATATTTTGTAAGATAGCACTAAAATGTGTGATGTTTATTACTTTGTATATATTGGGAATTGGGGATGGGAGGGGAAGAAAGACCAGGCAATCTTCATAGCCTACAGGCTTTTTGCTGGTGACTAGCGTCTTATGAAACTTCTCTGTAGAGTGGCCCTTGATAGAACCAAAATGTGATGAATTATGGTAATGCAGAGAATATGGTTAAGCAACCATATTCCTGGTCACTTCTCTGCATTATTGTAAACCTTTGTTTCTTAGATGTGATGGATTACAGAAGTGCAGACCAAGAAACGAAAGAGTGTACATAATCTCAGTGGCGTAGCAAGGGGGGGGGGGCGGGAGGGGCGGTCCGCCCCGGGTGTCAGCTCGGGGGGGGGGGGTGTGCCAGCTCCTCCCCCCTCGGCGCATCGACACCCCCTCCCCAGTGCCCACCCTCCTCCGTCCAACCAGCTCCCTACCTTTAAAAAATATCGAATCCGAAGCGAGGCACAGCGCCTCGCGCCTGCACGTAAAAGAAATGTGCACCGTCTCATCAGGCCTTCTCTCGCTCTGTCTGTCCCGCCCTTGCGGAAATAGGAAGTTGTGTCAGCGGAGGGCGGGACAAACAGTGAGGGAAGGCCCGATGAGACGGTGCACATTTCTTTTACGTGCAGGCGCGAGGCGCTGCGCCTCGCTTCGGATTCCAATATTTTTTTAAAGGTAGGGAGCTGGTTGGACGGAAGAGGGTGGGCATTGGGTCGGGGGGGTGTCGATAAGCCAAGGGGGGTATGTCATCATGCTGCATCCGGGGGGGGGGGTGCAACGGCGAACCGCCCCGCCCCGGGTGGCAGCCCCCCTCGCTACGCCACTGCATAATCTGATGTTATCACCCTTTTAGCAGGGTGGGGAGATTCCAACACCTTGTCCTCTTAATGTTATTACACAAAAAATGTACTTAGTTTGGATCCAAATCCTAGAAGCAATATTTGTTAAAACATTGATAGTCTTATTGTCTTTCATAAACCTGACAGCATGATAGGAAATGGTGCTGTAATACCTCATCTTACCCAATGCACTTTGATTAACCTGTACTGTTTTAAAACATTTTTTAAATTATTGCAATTATACCTTAACCACATTCAGTTGGAATGTTTTTAATAAAGCATGGCACCAGCATCACAATTTGCCTTACAAAAAAGGTTTACACTGTGTTTTCCATTTCCAAAAGCCATAGGGAGTAGTGAGTTCTCAAGCTTTACTTCTAGGATAATGCACGGGGTTTCTCCAATCCTGTATTCACAGTGTATCCCCTCCTTCAGTTCTGGGAGAATCCCAGGATTGACTTTTGCATGCTCTCTCTCCCCCCATGGAAGATCTGACTCCTACACCAGTGCTGAAACTTTGCAGGGGATTCTGAGTGCTCCAGTACTCTCAGGGCCGGTTTAAGGAATTATGACACCCTAATCCAACTTGCTCTAGTTCCCTCCACCCTGCATTGCTGTCCTCCCCAACCACCCCTACAGGCCTATCTCTCCCTCACTTGGTCAGTCCAGCATCTCTCCCCTTCTGATTCTGTCCCAAGTTTCCTGAAGTGCAGATTCCGTAAAATTAAGTTGATTTTTCAGAATTTGTCTTTAATTATGCACATTTATCTTAAACCTTTGGACCAATCTGTAAGATTGTTGATAGCTGTTGTCTGCCTTTATTATTCAGCTTAAAGCATTGTTTCTTTTGTTGCTGTAATCCACCACCAACTAAATATTTTAACAAAAATAAAGTTGGCTGGCAGGTTTCTGCCTGAAAAGGCTATGGAGGAAGGGAGAGAACGCGAGCAGTCAGATATTCAGGCAGCAAGCGTACTTGTGTTTAGACATGGAGTGTGTGATATAATGCCTCCCGCAGGGCAGCTATAATAGATTCAGTATGGGAGGCGGGGCTAGTGGTTGGGAGGCGGGACTAGTGCTGGGCAGACTTCTACAGTCTGTGCCCTGAAAATGGTAGATACAAATCAAGGTCAGGTATAAATATAAAGTAGCAAATATGAGTGTATCTTGTTGGGCAGACAGGTCTTTTTCTGCCGTCACCTACTATGTTACTATCAGGCTTGTTTTTGAATGAGAAGGGCGCCCATCTTCCGACACAAATCGGGAGATGGGCATCCTTCTCTCAGGGTCACCCAAATCGGCATACTCAAAAGCCGATTTTGGGCGCCCTCAACTGCTTTCCGTTGCGGGGATGACCAAAGTTCACGGGGACGTGACAGCAGTGTAGTGAAGGCAGTACTGGGGCGTGCTTAAGAGATGGGTGTCCTCGGCCGATAATAGAAAAAAGAAGGGCGTCCCTTACGAGCACTTGGCCGACTTTACTTGGTCCATTTTTTTCTTACGACCAAGCCTCAAAAAGGTGCCTGAACTGACCAGATGACCACCGGAGGGAATCAGAGATGACCTCCCCTTACTCCCCCAGTGCCCACCAACCCCCTCCCACCCTACAAAAAAAAACTTACATTTTTTTTTTTTGCCAGCCTTAAATGTCATACCCAGCTCCATGACAGCAGTATGCAGGTCCCTGGAGCAGTTTTAGTGGGTGCAGTGCACTTCAAGCAGGCAGACCCAGGCCCATCCCCTCTCCTACCTGTTACACTTGTGGTGGTAAATGTGAGCCCTCCAAAACCCACTGTACCCACATGTAGGTGCCCCCCCCTTCACCCCTTAGGGCTATGGTAGTGGTGTACAGTTGTGGGGAGTGGGTTTTATTTTTTTTGGGGGGGGGGGGGGCTCAGCACACAAGGTAAGGGAGCTATGCACCTGGGAGCAATTTGTGAAGTCCACTGCAGTGCCCAGTAGGGTGCCTGGTTGGTGTCCTGGCATGTCAGGGGGACCAGTGCACTAAAAAATGCTGGCTCCTCCCACAACCAAATGTCTTGGATTTGGTCATTTCTGAGATGGACGTCCTTGGTTTCCATTATCGCCAAAAACCGGGGTCGACCATCTCTAGGGATGACTTAAGGACAACCATCTCTAAGGTCGAGCTAAATGTTGAGATTTGGGCGTCCCTGACCGTCTTATCGAAACAAAAGATGGATGCCCATCTTGTTTCCATAATATGGGTTTCCCTGCCCCTTCACGGAGCCGTCCTGCGAGGATGGCCCCAGGAAAACTTGGGTGCCCCGTTCGATTATGCCCCTATATTTCACCCTTGTGGTCCAGTCTCTCTCTCTCCCCCCTTCTTCCACTGTGGTCCTGTACACTTTATCTTGGTTGCTGGCAGCAGCATCAGAGGAGGTGGGACACAGCCCAGGGAAGACACAGGGGAGGGCTAAAAACCAACTCTTGTTCATGCAGCTGCTACTGCCCGCAACCAAGTTAAAGTATACAGGACCAAAGTGGAAAAGGTAGAGAGGGAGGGAGAGACCCTGGTCCGAATAAGTGAGGGAGAGATGCAGGACTCAGTCATGGGGAAGGGGGAAGAGAAGGCTTAACTTTTAGACCAGTTAAGGCACTGTTGGTGATGTCAGAGGCTGGGGATTTTGGCACCAAAGACCGTAACGGACATTACCTGACTCTTCTTCCCCCTTTCCCTCTCTAAGTTCCCCCCAATTGTACCTACCATACATGTACCTCATTCTACAACAATATCACTTTGTATTCATTCATACCATGTATTTGTTCAGACCGGAATTGGCTAACGCTGTTAACGATTATATGTAAGCCACATTGAGCCTGCAAAAAGGTGGGAAAATGTGGGATACAAATGTAACAAATAAATAAAATTTATTACCTGGCGCCCTGAGCCAGTGCCTCACATGGTGCAATGGTTAAGCTGGTCCTGAGTACACTGGCCATTTTTAGATTGGTCACAGTAACAGCCACCAACCACCTGCTTTGTTGTTATTGTTAAAAATGTGCCCAGTATTCAGCCCGCAGTGCTCAGCATTTTGGTAACTTCCGCTGGCGTTACACCTGGAAATTAAACACTGGTCCATGTCTGGGCTTCAGCCTTGAATTTCTGGGTTTGTGGAACTGGATAACACATAGTGCCAATATTCAGTTCTTAACCGGCCAGGTTAACTACATGAACAGGACCGTATCAAACTCAGTCCTACCTTTACGCAGTTGCCCATAGCCAGTTAAGTGCCGGAATATCTCACTTAACAAGCTAACTGACCAAGGGCCATCTCTGCCTCTGGAACACCCCCGAAATAGCTGGTTTTGCATTAGCTGCTAACTGGTCACTTTGAAAACAAGCAGTTAGCCCCGAATAAGCAATTTAATCCTCCAGGAGCCCTTTCTGGCAGATTAAATTGCTTTGAATATCGCTTCATTCTTTAAAAGATACCTCAACTATGTGTATGTAGCTGTAGGGGAAGTGCCCCAAGCAAGAGACATGTAAAGAAAGGGCATATGAGGGCCTGCAAACTGACGCATGATTTAAAAAAAAAAAAAACCTGTGCACAAAAACTAAAGTAGAAGAATCCTGCTTTGGATGGAGGAAACAGAATGGATCGAGATCCGTGATACTAAGGGAAAATACTCAGACTTGGTGGGCTTTTACTCAGCCGAAACCACATTCTTCTACTTTTCTTATCATTTCTATAGTGCTACTAGATATATGCAGTGCTATACACACAACACATAAAAGACAGTCCTTGAGTGAAAGAGCTTGCAGTCTATTCAAGACAGATAAACAGGACAAATAAGGAATTGGGCAGTTTCATTTATATGGGAATGATTAAAACAAAGGTAGGTATTAAACAAGTGAATAAGGCACTTAAGGGCTCTTTTAACAAGCTGCGGTAAAACGTGGCCTACGGTAGTGTTGGCGCATGGGATTACCACATGCTGAGGCCACTCTTTACTGTGGCAGGAAACCCCAATTTTTAAATTGAGGTTCTTAATGGTTCCAACTGGCTTGTGGCCTTTTACTGTCTGAGCCCTTACCGCTGCTTATTTAGCAAGTGGTAAGGGCTCATGCGCTATTCCCATGGTAATAAAGGGAAAGGAAGGGAAGAGAGGAGAATCACAACTGACAAGATGGCCACTGGACATGAGCCAACGCAACGAGCTTTCTGTCGAACAAATCTAAATCCAGTGAGGAGAAACCATGGCACGATCCCCAGATGAACTGCGACACAAACCTTCCTGGACATAACCTGAGAGAGCCGAATGAGACACCAGAGAAGCTTCGTAGAAAGGCACCTCGACCATTACCCTCACACGGAACTGCCCGATTACCACTGGGTACAACCCCAGCGCTACAAAAATAAATTTTATACCACTGGAAATAATGGTGCACTAGGGGTGGGAAGCAAGGTTGCCAGATGGGAAAAATTTTCCCAGCCCAAAATCAGCCCTAAACCCACCCACAAAACGCCCAAAGTCAAACCCTGCCTCCCACGTCACCAACCCCGCCCCTCACATCACCAGCCCCACCTTCCACGTCATTAACCCCGCCCCCTGATGTCACCTCTGGCGTCGTTAACCCCGCTCCTGACGTCAACCACGCCCCTGAAAAGCTTCTATTGGACCAATAGAAGTCCCGGAAAAAAGCGCACAGCGGCCACAGGAAAAAAGCCCAAACCCGCACCCCCGCAGCCGCCGAACATTTTCCGCAGCTGCTTGCAGAAAACCCACCCAGTGTTGCAGGAAGACCACAACCCTGGCGACAATGGTGGGAAGTACTGCCGGGCTGCTGTAGTAGCCTGGTAGTACTTCCTGTATAGCGAGTGGTAAGCTTGCGTTGGGCTTACTGCTGCTTAGTAAAAGGAACCCTAAGGTATTCTATGTTTTTTAGTTTAATTTGTGCTGTGTGTTTATTGATTTTAATGATTGTAAACGTGATCTGCCAATAATTTTAGATTGAGTGGAGTAGAATTTTTTAAAATAAGAACTCCTCAAAATTGAGCCCAAAGTATAGTTGTCAAAGTAACACAAAGAAAAAAAGGTGATCAATTGAATTTTTTAAAAAGTGTTTTACCACTACGTAGCATCAGCAGCTGCTTCAAAGGCAAATACTGTCATATACTAATCTCTAGCAATTTCAGAGCCTTTTCCTAAGAGCTGATGAGGCACCAGGTTAAAAGCCCATGAGAGGTGTATATTTTGCGTCAATGCCTTGACCTCTGGTCCCGTGAATGATCTCTTATACAATTATCATGTCCTTAAAGCTGTGTTAGTTTGTAGGTGCAATAAGACAGAGGCTAGTGGCATGATGTACAGCAGAAGTCCCCAACTCTTCATGAGAAGGACCACACACAGAATTTCAAATACCAGTACAATTTGTCTACTGTCCTCCATCAAAAGTGGGTACTGCAGTGCACTGCAGACAGGCGGACCCAGGCCCATACACCCCCCCCCCCCCTGGAAAATCCACTATTTCTGGGATAAGCAGTATAAAATGTTTTGTACTTTTTGGGGATCTTGCCAGGTATTTGTGACCTGGATTGGCCACTGTTGGAAACAGGATGCTGGGCTTGATGGACCTTTGGTCTTTCCCAGTATGGCAATACTTATGTACATATCATAGAATAATAATAATAACATTTTACCATTTGTTAAACTGCAAAGCAAGGCATCAGTGAACACAACAAACAATTACTTGGTGCTGAACAGTCCAAAATCCATACTAAACACTTTCTTGATATTTTCTATCAGCATCAAGTTGGCAGGCTACTGCCAGTTCAGCAGACTGAAAACACGGTGGCAATTACTAGGACCTACAGAATTTACTAGGGATGTTTCCAATACTGGCTGTACAGATGCTTGCTTTAAGATCATAGAAGACCATCACCAAACAAAATGAGAGTCTCCCCAAATTATGCAGGAAATCTCCTAAAAGCTTCCTGCTGTTGTCAATGAGGTGCACAGAGCCAGGGATCCAAAGGATTAGTGATGGAAACAATGTGTAAGATTTAATCTAAGACAACCTCATGAAAGGAGTCTCATAAACCACTACGACCTCCACTGACTGCTTAATGGGAAAACCTACCACCCTTGAACCAAGTGTACTAGCCAATTTTGCCAAAACCTGGGGCTGGACAGGTGTATTTTACATAAATACATAAGTAATGCCACACTAGGAAAAGACCAAGGGTCCATCGAGCCCAGCATCCTGTCCACAACAGCGGCCAATCCAGGCCAAGGGCACCTGGCAAGCTTCCCAAACGTACAAACATTCTATACATGTTATTCCTGGAATTGTGGATTTTTCCCAAGTCCATTTAGTAGTGGTTTATGGACTTGTCCTTTAGGAAACCGTCTAACCCCTTTTTAAACTCTGCTAAGCTAACCGCCTTCACCATGTTCTCTGGCAACGAATTCCAGAGTTTAATTATGCGTTGGGTGAAGAAATATTTTCTCAGATTTGTTTTAAATTTACTACACTGTAGTTTCATCGCATGCCTCCTAGTCCTAGTATTTTTGGAAAGCGTGAACAGACGCTTCACATCCACCTGTTCCACTCCAGTCATTATATTTTGTACAAGGAACCCTGTCCAAAAGAATTCTCTAGGTCAGTTTGAAGACACTTGAAAAAAATTCATCTTAGCCTGTTGTACTGCTGACTGATAGGATGACAGTAACTGACAGTAATGATCAGTGTTCAAAACTGAAAGTGACTTACCCTTTTCACTTCAGCAACATCAACTCAGCAGTAAAGCATGAAACATAAATATACCAGATAGAGAGAGTCACAGACAAGTTACACATATTTCCTATGCAGTATATTACCAAATCTCAATACATTCTCAATCTCCTCACATTGAGACAATTCAGTGACTAATTCTTGTTAACCACTGGTCCTTAAAGTCTGTCAGGTCGATTTGCTTTTGTTTTTTTTCCCCCTATGTCATGTCACTACTGCAGCATAGCCTGAAGGGAATGTCACCTTGAAGCATGAACCTCAGATGAGAATGGCTCTGAGAAAGGAAATCTATTTTTCACAATAATAACTAAATAAATAGATCAGTTGTGACCACAATAAAAGGGGCACACCTTTATTTTCACAACTTTAAAAAAGTATATGTAACACACAGCAGTAAAACTGTTTCCAGTGAATACTCTAGACCAAAAGGCTAAAAGGGGTAAAACTCAGGGGTAAGATGAAAATATTACTCCACAAAAAGCATGATGGATGAGGCTCCAAGATGAGGTCGTAAAGGAGAAAATAATAGAGTTCGTGAAGAATGGGATAAACTTGGATTGGTACTTAACCCAGCAGCTGCAGAGACGGTCCTCAGTCGGGGACTACAGAAAGAAAGGGAGATTTAATTGTTTATATTCCAGCCTCCCATTATAAGTATGTACAGAGGGGATCACAGAACCCCTGGTTACCTCCACAACTTGATTGATAACGGCTCCAATGCTGGTCACCTACAAAAAAGACCACACATTATGCTGATGGCTGAGCACACAGCTTCTAACACAAACTAAGGGGTCCTTTTACAAAGGTGTGCTGGAAAATGGCTTGCGGTAGTGAAGGCGCGGGTTTCAGGCGCGCGCCGATCCATTTTTTAGTGCGCCTGTAAAAAAGGCCTCTTTTTTTTGCCAAAAATGGACGTACGGCAAAATCAAAATTGCCACGCGTCCATTTTGGGTCTGAGACCTTACTGCCAGCCGTAGACCTAGCGGTAAAGAATCTGGGCAGTAATGGCCTACGCGTGTCCGTTACGCACACCGGAAAATAAAAAAATATTTTTCAAACTCGCATAGCGGATGCGTGCCAAAATTGAAATTACCACAAGGGCCATGCGGTAACCGGGCGGTAACTCCAATTTGGCGCACGTTCGGCACGCTTAGGCACCTACGTGGTTTAGTAAAAGGGGCTCTTAATGTGAAAGGTTTGCTCTCTGATGCAGTAAACTATGGCCTGCAAATTATTACCATACTAAAAAGTGTATGCTGACAGAGAATAAAGTACACATTTAGTTATTCTGTTTGCTGCAGAAGAGCAAAAAAAAAAAAAGGTCTCTTCCTGGTGCACACTGATTGGCTCATGCACTGACAAGAGGGGTGACATTGAAATAAAAAGCCCACTAGCGCACAAGGGGTTGCCTCCACCTCCCTCCCCCTAAAAACTCCCCAATCGCCTATCCTCCTGAGATAACCCCTGATCTTCTGATTCCCCTACTTCCCTGAGGTGACTCCCAATCCTTCAACCCCCTGCTCCCCAAATATATCCCTCATGTCTTGTGAAGCCTCCACCCAAAATCTCCCCAACCCCCCCTCCCAAATATCACTGGTATTTAGTGGACTCCCCCATGAACCTGCCCCTTCTCAAAATATCTCAGGTTACTAGTGGATTCCCCAGCAACCCCCCCACTCGCCCTGCCTCTGTACTGCCATCTTCCAAAATGGCAGCATCTGACCCCACCGTGCAGGGGCAGTCTGCCTCAAATCAGGAAACAAAAATAATAAAAACAAACACTAGGATAAAGAAATGCACAAAACAAAAACTTAACATCAGCAACTGTAATAATCCCACCTCTCAAAGCCATCACATTTGCGCTCCTTCCTGAAAGAAAAATGTATGTTACCTAGAAATCTGAAGAAGATGGCTTGAAGGTCAAAAGCTGTCATGCCATATTCCTCATGAGTGACTATATGATGATAAGTAGTAATAAATGAATTATATTTTTCATCCTACGACAAAACCCTTTCAGATTCATATAAAATCAACGCAAGGCAATAAATCATTGAAAAGGCAGTTGAAGTAAAAAGCAATACCAACACATCTTTCAGGGCAAGCAACTTTCTACCACCAGTGGTTCTAATAAATCAAGTGAGGTTACACTGAATGCACTACACTGACCTTGCAGTTCATTTTTAAAAAAATAAAGTTGTACCTCCACAAACAACAGAAAGCTAACTAAATGATATCACCAATGGCAAGTTTATTTATTTATTTATGGTTCATTTATATCCCACATTTTCCCACAGATGCAGGCACAATGTGGCTTACAGAAAATTAGGAGGAATTACAAATTATGAAGATACAGATAAAGCGAAAAAAAGGTTAAACAAGGGAAGCATTGACTAACAGTGGAAAACTAAGCAGGATGGGGAACGTAAAGGGGAATATTAATCAGCAGGGGAACAAGGAGAGTAGGTTGCAACAAAGAGGTAAGTCTTCAGTAATTTCTTGAAGAGGGTGTGGTCCATTTGCATTTTGAGGTGTTAATATTACAGGCTCTTGTTAACCCACCTCCCCGCTCCCCCCGTTTTCTATTTCTGTTGATGGCTCTCTCATTCTCCCTGTCTCCTGTATAATTATGGTACAGCCAGAGACCCCCCCACTGGAATGGTGGAGGGCTCAGTCATAGAGCTCAGGCCATTACAGACCTTGGCTGAGTCAGAAATCTGATGGCTGACATAACTGGGAGCTTACTGGAAAAGTATGGCCTAGTTTGTAGCCCGGATTGAGGCCTAAAAGTTAGGGCAATAGATATGGAAACAAAATTGAGGATTTCAGCACAAAATGGAAGCTCGTATCTGTTACAAAGTGGAATTTTCTCTAATGTAAGTTAGAAAAACAAGTTGAGCAATGAGTGAGTCATGCCAGGTGCAGAGAAAATAGGGAACTAGCTGTCCAAGAGAGGAGGGAGACTTTCCTGTGAGCAGGGAAGGCGTAGCAAGATAGAAGCTACTCATTAGCATGAGCCAATCAGTGACAACCATGACATTAGCATAGATCCAATCAGGTATATCTACTGTCATATTACCCATATCCTGAGGGCACCTATAAAAATCAGGGTATTTCCTGGTTTAAGTTAGAGAGACAAGGGTTGCCACTCTCTCTCCAAGGGAAACCAATGTGTCCAGCAGAATTAACAAATTACCTAATTGCTTTCCCTTGTAAAACCCCTAATTGGTAGAAGAAATTATAAAACATTAGCAAATAATTAACACCTGTTTGCAACTTATTATATTCCTATAAATAATTGATTGTACATGCCTGTTGTCAATCACTGATTTGACTTCTACCTTAGCAAATAAACTCCTCATTCCAAATGATGATTTGTGGGCTTCACTTAATGATGAAAGGATGTAAGTATAAATGCATTGTATAACTTGTAATCTAAATCTCCCTTAGAGGCAATAACTCCTTGATTACCCCAGTACTAGTGTTATTTAGAGATGGAGTCAGATTAAGGTCACTCAAGCCTTCTTGGGGGGGGCTCGGGACCCCTAAATTCTCAACATTGGTGACCCCTAGCGTTCGATTTGAACACGCCATAAGAATTTTTGTCAAAGTGGGGTTACTTATAGTTCTTGACTAAAATTCTGTTGTTTTATCTTCCAATTGATTGCTGTCCCTCATAGAGATCCAGAATTTCCTCCCCGGTGTTTCATACCCCTTATTACAGCATTCTGCTTTCTCTCTCTAAGCTTTCACTCTTTCCTGTGGTTAAGCCACTGCCAATTTCCCTTCCGTTATACTTTCCTATCGCAGTCAGTGAATTCTGTCCGTCCTTTCGTATACTCAGTTCTTTTCTCCCTGTTCTCCTGTCCCTCTTCCTCTTATGTTCATTCTCGTTATGTTCTTCTCCATCCCTGGCCGTTTTGATTGTGGTTCTACTCTGGTCTGTGATACTCAAGGTAGTTCTCTATAATCTTCTATCTCTCCCTTCCAATCATTCTGGTTTGTGTGGTATCTGTCTTATGCTTCAACACTGACAGGCTTGCCCCCACCTCTGTTCCTGCTCCCTCAGATGCTCGCTCTCGTCTATACGCTTCTGTTATCTCAAAGCTTCCCAAAACATGCTGATAACACTGCATGGGAAAGTATCATCTCAGAAATTGAGAGCTAGGTATCTCACCATTGACTTCTATGGAGAGTTTGTGTATAAAAGAGGGGACAATTTGCCATAGCTTTGGTATCCGCCCCAACGCTTCTCTCAGACGGCAGGGCTCTGTCCGATTGTACCAAGAATCTGTCTGCTGAATGTACCTGATTAAAGTCTGATGCCTGTACTTGTACCAACTTGAAGACTTGTCTTTGGGTAAGAAATAAAATGTATCTATTTATTCAAATCTATCTCTGTCTTTATTCTATCTTCTCTTTATCCTACATTTAGTTTACAAGGCAGATTACATACACTCAGTCTCTGGAGAAACTTAGACAGATTTTTATTAGGCATTATCTGGGAACATAAATGGCCCAGAGTATACCTAGATCCAGGAAGACAGAAAGCAGTAGTTATGGGAATTAGAATTCGATTACAGCCCCTAATGCAAACCCAGAGCAGACCTCCTTGTGATTGGGTGACAATGGAGGTTGGAGAAACCATACAGAACCTGTTAGGTAAAATAGGTATCTTTAGTCCCCCGTGTGATCTGGAGTCAGAAAGAGGTCCAAGAGGGGGAAATTAAAACACTCCTCAGCTCGAAACCTTGGGGTCATCTTTGACTCTTCTCTCTCCTTCTCTGCTCATATCCAGCAGATTGCCAAGACCTGTCGTTTCTTTCTTTACAACATCCGTAAAATCCGCCCCTTTCTTTCCGAGCACTCTACCAAAACCCTCATCCACACCTTTGTCACCTCTCGTTTAGACTACTGCAATCTGCTTCTTGCTGGCCTCCCACTTAGTCACCTCTCCCCTCTCCAGTCGGTTCAAAACTCTGCTGCCCGTCTCATCTTCCGCCAGGGTCGCTTTACTCATACTACCCCTCTCCTCAAGACCCTTCACTGGCTCCCTATCCGTTTTCGCATCCTGTTCAAACTTCTTCTACTAACCTATAAATATACTCACTCTGCTGCTCCCCAGTATCTCTCCACACTCGTCCTTCCCTACACCCATTCCCGTGCACTCCGCTCCATGGATAAATCCTTCTTATCTGTTCCCTTCTCCACTACTGCCAACTCCAGACTTCGCGCCTTCTGTCTTGCTGCACCCTACGCCTGGAATAAACTTCCTGAGCCCCTACGTCTTGCCCCATCCTTGGCCACCTTTAAATCTAGACTGAAAGCCCACCTCTTTAACATTGCTTTTGACTCGTAACCACTTGTAACCACTCGCCTCCACCTACCCTTCTCTCTTCCTTCCCGTTCACATTAATTGATTTGATTTGCTTACTTTATTTTTTTTTGTCTATTAGATTGTAAGCTCTTTGAGCAGGGACTGTCTTTCTTCTATGTTTGTGCAGCGCTGCGTACGCCTTGTAGCGCTATAGAAATGCTGAATAGTAGTAGTAGTAACTGCACTAGGTTTTACCTTTGATTTTATTTTATGTGTAAGTTACATTACATTAACGGATGTAAATGCTATCAATTAAAATGAAATTCAAAGTTGCTGCGATTGCAATCTATTTTATTCAGTTTATAATAATATACTCGACCTGTATGATTCAGTAACAATATCGATACTACAACAGTAGCCCCGGCCTAGGTCAGTTTATCAGGGTAAACAAATATGCACCTGGGGTAATTTTATAAGAAGGTGGCTCTAAAAATTTCCCAAAATGTGGTTAATTTATAAAGACAGAACATAGAAGTCAAACCCAAAAGTTCCATTTTTGCTAACATTTATTTTTATTTGGGTCGATAGCCTCCAACGGTGAGTACAGCTTGCAAGTTGCTTCCAGCTACGGGCTGACTTAACCCTGTATATTCAGTGCTGAGGCATGGTTGGTTCCTGGCATTGAATATTTGGGTATAATCACTAACCCGGAAGTCTGCCGATATTTAACATATAGTTAGGACAGCTGCTTTGATGTCCTAACTTTATAAGATTACTTGGCTGATTAGTGGACTGAAAATTGCCACTAATTGGCTAAGGGGCCCTTTTACTAAGCTGCATAGGCGCCTACGCATGCCAAACATGCGTCAATTTGGAGTTACCGCCCAGCTACCATGTGGCCCTTGTGGCAATTTCATTTTTGACGTGCATCCGCTACAAGCACTGGAAAATTTTATTTTTTGGCGTGCGGCAGAAACCAGGCCATAATCGTCATTCTACGTGCATAGACGATTACCGCATGGTTAAATCATGAGACCTTACCACTAAGCCAATGGCTGGCAGTAAGGTCTCAGACCCAAAATGGATGTGCGTCAATTTTTATTTTGCTGCACGTCCATTTTCAGCAAAAATGTTAAAAAGGTCTTTTTTACCGGCATGCTGAAAAATGGATCTGCGCATGCCCAGAACACGCGTCTACACTAGCGCAAACCATTTTTCGGCACACCTTAGTAAAAGGGCCCCTGTTTCTGCTGTGCCCTAAATTTGCCCCCCCCCCCCCCCCCGGACTGCCCACAAATGATCTGGTTTTGGCTTAGGCAGTTAGAGGGGATATTCAGCAGCACTGAATCTCCCT
The DNA here is from genome assembly GCF_901765095.1 of Microcaecilia unicolor. Lineage (NCBI taxonomy): Eukaryota > Metazoa > Chordata > Amphibia > Gymnophiona > Siphonopidae > Microcaecilia > Microcaecilia unicolor. The sequence goes on along the minus strand of NC_044032.1, from coordinate 614,950,709 downwards.
GGATAGCCTGGGCCTCTTCTGGCTGTTTAAATCACTTTGAATATCAACCCTATTCTTTTTTACATGCAGCTGTGACATTACAGCATTATCTATTTAACACCTTGGAGAAGTCCCCAGTAATGCTGTATCCAAATTAGCCCCTCCCCATCCCTATCTCCCATAATTTCAAGTATTGCACCAGGATAGACCATGCCTCTTCAAATGTGCCATATGTCTTGTGGCAGATCGCCATTAACACCACTGTTCCTAATCTCCCCCGCCATTGCTCCACATCTGGGGGATCCTCCTATTTCTGTAACCAGCTTTTGAGAAGTTTTAGGGGCCCTCATTTCAACACCCTAATAAAAAAGTTTTGGTTCTACAAGAATATTTATTTTGAAAATCCCCTGGAGCTGTCTTTGAATATGGACCAAACTCTGCTTATCTTGGGACATGACTGTCAGATACGTATAAATGTACTTGATCCTGGTGCCACTATCGGGCTCATTTTCGAAAGATAAGGACGTTCATCTTTCGACACAAACTGGAAGATGGATGTCCTCCCAGAAATGTCCAAATCGGTATAATCGAAAGCCGATTTTGGACGTCCCCAACTGCACTCCGTCACAGGGACGGCCAAGGTTCAAGGGGGTGTGTCGGAGGCGTAGCGAAGGCGGGACTTGGGCATGCCTAACACTTGGATGTCCTTGACCCATAATTGAAAAAAGGACATCCCTGATGAGCACTTGGACGTTTTCATCCAGACCTGTTTTTCTTACGACTAAGGCACAAAAAGGTGCCCGAAATGACCAGATGACCATCAGAGAGAATCGGGGATGACCTCCCGTTACTCCCCCAGTAGTTGCTAAACCCCTCACATCCTCAAAAATCATCTGTAAAAATATTTTGTGCCAGCCTCAGATGTCATACTCAGGTCCATGACAGCAGTATGCAGGTCCCTGGAGAAGTTTTAGTGGGTGAGTGCACTTCAGACAGGCGGACCCAGCACCATCCCCCCCCCCCCCCCCACCTGTTACATTTGTGGAGGAAACAGCGAGCTCTCCAAAACCCACCACAAACCCACTGTACCCACATCTAGGTGCCCCCTTCACCCGTAAGGGCTATGGTAGCGGTGTACAGTTGGGGATAGTGGGTTTTGGGGGGCTCAGCACACAAGGTAAGGGAGCTATGTTCCTCTGGAGCAGGACGTTTTGTGAGGGCGTCCAAATCAAAACTTGGACGTCCCTTTCGAAAATGCCCCTCCACATCAGTATTTTCAGACTGTTCTCCTTTATCCTCACTGAGATTGATAACCTGTTAGCACTCACGGTTATCTTGCCCCATTGCTTATCAGACAGGGTTTCCCCCAAATCTGTTTCCTACTCTGTCATTTATGGAAGTTTAACAAATACATATCATGTTTTATCTCGTTAAAATAACGCTGACATTAGCTCCTATGCCCCTTCTTCTCCTCCACCCAAAGCCTTTCAGCTGCTGCCACTCTTCACTGAACAACCATCAACTTTTCTTCTCTTGTAATAAATGCTGTACCTGTAGTAATCTGAATGCTTAACTCAAGTTCTATAAATTCTCAAATATACATACCAGATGCAAGAAAATCAGATACAAATCTATCTTCACAATGGATTCCCTTATCTAGGTACAAAATGGTGGAATGCACTTCAAAGGAAATAAGATATATAAACAACTATCTGGTCTTCTGTAAATCTTTAAAAACCTTCCTGTTTATAAAGTTTCTATCACTGGAAGTCACATCAAGTCCATACAATCTTTAAGGCATAATGGTTTTTGCTCAAACATGTTACCTTCTTTCTCACTAAGTTTATAACCCGACAATCTCTAAATCTTGCATTTTGTACTCTTAATCTTTATTAACATATTGTAAGCCACATTGAACTGATACTGGGGTTTTTTCAGAAAATGTGGGATATAAATACCAATAAATAAATAAAATGATCAAAGCTTGCACTGAATCTGCAAACTGGCTCTCATAAAAATAAGGGCGAAAATCGAGCATGGTACCGGAAGATTGGAGGGTGGCCAATGTAACGCCCATTTTTAAAAAAGGTTCCAGGGGAGATCCAGGAAATTATAGACCGGTGAGTCTGACGGCGGTGCCGGGGAAAATGGTAGAGGCTATTATTAAAAACAAAATTTCAGAGCACATCCGAGGACATGGATTACTGAGACCAAGTCAGCACGGCTTTTGTGTGGGGAAATCTTGCCTGACCAATTTACTTCAATTCTTTGAAGGAGTAAACAAACATGTGGCAGAGGGGAGCCGGTTGATATTGTGTATCTGGATTTTCAAAAGGCGTTTGACAAGGTACCTCATGAAAGGCTACAGAGGAAATTGGAGGGTCATGGGATAGGCGGAAAAGTCCTATTGTGGATTAAAAACTGGTTGAAGGATAGGAAACAGAGAGTGGGCTTAAATGGGCAGTATTCACAATGGAGAAGGGTAGTTAGTGGGGTTCCTCAGGGGTCTGTGCTAGGACCGCTGCTTTTTAATATATTTATAAATGATTTAGAGACGGGAGTACCTAGCGAGGTAATTAAATTTGCTGATGACACAAAGTTATTCAAAGTCGTTAACTCGCGACAGGATTGCAAAAAATTACAGAAGGACCTTACGAGACTGGGAGACTGGGCGGCTAAATGGCAGGTGACGTTTAATGTGAGCAAGTGCAAGGTAATGCATGTGGGAAAAAAGAACCCGAATTATAGCTACGTCATGCAAGGTTCCACTTTAGGAGCTACGGACCAAGAAAGGGATTAGGTATCGTCATCGATAATACCCTGAAACCTACTGCTCAGAGTGCTGCTGCGGCTCAGAAAGCAAATAGAATGTTGGGTATTATTAGGAAAGGTATGGAAAACAGGTGTGAGGATGTTATAATGCCGTTATATCGCTCCATGGTGCAACCGCACCTTGAGTATTGTGTTCAATTCTGGTCACCGCAGCTCAAGAAAGATATAGTGGAATTGGAAAAGGTGCAGCGAAGGGCGACTAAAATGATAGCGGGGATGGGACGACTTCCCTATGAAGAAAGACTAAGGAGGCTAGGGCTTTTCAGCTTGGAGAAGAGATGGCTGAGGGGAGACATGATAGAGGTATATAAAATAATGAGTGGAGTGGAACAGGTGGATGTGAAGCGTCTGTTCACGCTTTCCAAAAATACTAGGACAAGGGGGCATGCGATGAAACTACAGTGTAGTAAATTTAAAACAAATCGGAGAAAAGTTTTCTTCACCCAACGCGTAATTAAACTCTGGAATTCGTTGCCGGAGAACGTGGTGAAAGCGGTTAGCTTAGCAGAGTTTAAAAAGGGGTTAGACGGTTTCCTAAAGGACAAGTCCATAAACCGCTACTAAATGGACTTGGGAAAAATCCACAATTCCAGGAATAACATGTATAGAATGTTTGTACGTTTGGGAAGCTTGTCAGGTGCCCTTGACCTGGATTGGCGGCTGTCGTGGACAGGATGCTGGGCTCGATGGACCCTTGGTCTTTTCCCAGTGTTGCATTACTTATGTACTTATGTCTGCAGTTGTTTTAAGTTAAAGAAGCATTTCATATATAAGATGTTAATTTGGGCTTCACAAGTTAAGGCTGTATCAAGTATAAAACCTAGAACTTTGGAAGAGTTAACATAGTAACATAGTAGATGACGGCAGAAAAAGACCTGCACGGTCCATCCAGTCTGCCCAAGAAGATAAATTCATATGTGCTACTTTTTTATTTGTACTGTCCTCTTCAGTGCACAGACCGTATAAGTCTGGCCAGCCCTATCCCCGCCTCCCAACCACCAGCTCTGGCACAGACCCTATAAGTCTGCCCAGCACTATCCCCGCCTCCCAACTACCAGTCCCGCCTCCCACCACCAGCTCTGGCACAGACCATATAAGTCTGCCCAGCACTATCCCCTGCCTCCCACCACCGGCTCTGGCACAGACCGTATAAGTCTGCCCAGCACTATCTCCGCCTCCCAACCACCAGCCCTAGCACAGACCGTATAAGTATACCCAGCACTAGCCCCGCCTCCCAACCACTAACTCAAGTGACCCACAATTTAGATAAGTCCTGCCCATTAAGTGATTTTCACCAATTCATTCAACCACACCCAGGTCAAGTGTTCCAGAACAGTGTCCTGTCATCCCAACCAATGCCAAGGTATCATTGCTATTCAAATAAATCAAAGAAAAGGCACATGGACCAGTACCCAACCAAAGAATCTTAGTCTTAGCTGGATTCAATTTTAACCAACCTTCAGCCCTCCCCATAACATATCCAGCCCCACTTCACCTGTGTCATACTCTTTGATGTCGCACACAATGCATGAGGACCGTGTGTGGGCATTCCTGGAGGCAACGTCTGGGCAGAGCCGGGGAAAATTCGAACCTATATGGGACAGACACAAAGGGACCTTAGTGGTAGAGGAAGGGAAAAGCCCCTAGAGAACAGTAGGTTCTTTTCTACTGATAGCTCAGTTCCTAATTTCTTCCACTTGTGCTTTGTTCTTTAGCCTTATCTCTGCATTTCCTGGATAACGCCAGAGAAATCTGGACAGAACAATTTGTATGCAACCAATATGTAAACAAAGCAGAGAACCTCAGGCCATCTGCTATCAAGAATGAACTGCCGAATGATATCTACCAAATACAGCTGCCAGAAGTATCCTGTACTGGACACTGTAGTAGGTAATGGGGTGTTTTTGCCATCTGACACTTTCGTCCATGTATCTTACCAATTCCCCTCTGGATCTTGTTCCTGCCTCCTGGCTACGTTCTTCTTGACAGGGTCTCCTCCCTTTAGCATTGGCTCTGGTTACTCGCAGTTTATCTGAAGGCCTTCTCCCAGATCACTGGAAGAATGCCTGAATTACCCCAATTCCCATGAAAGGTAACTTAGATCCTACCGATCCTCTGAATTATCTTCCCATCTCAAACCTTTGCTTTCTGTCTAAATTAACTGAGAAAGTAGTTTATTTCCAATTGCTTGATTTTTGTTCAAAAGCCTTAATTTCGTATCCATGAAAATCATGCTTCAGGTCAGATCACAGCACTGGAACCAGGGGCATAGCCAGACACCCAGTTTTGGGTGGGCCTGGGCCCAAGATAGGTGGGCATAACTCCACCCTGTCCCATGAGTGATTTGGTCTCTCCCTCTCTCGCCTGCATGCGATATGATCTCTCAAACATCCCCCCTTCCCTGCATACCTTTTAAATAGCAGATTTTTACCGGCAGCAAACAGTAACTAATATACGCACTGCTCATGTTGGCTACACAGCCTTCTCTCTGATGCAACTTCCTGTTTCCACATAGGCAGGAATACATCAAAGGGGAGGCTGTGGGGCTGGTGTGAACAGTATGTGTCAGTCGCTGCAGGCCAAGATCTTCTATTTAGAAGGTATTCAGGAGGGACAGTTGTTGGGAGTTTTTGGCTGGTGGGGCTTGGGGGATCCCTGCCAGCCACATCATAGGTGTGCTGCTACTGGGTGGGCCTGAGCTCAAATTGGGTGGGCCTGGGCCCACCCTTGGCTACGCCACTGACTGGAACCATTATTGCAGCACTTCTAAATGATCTTCATTGCACTCTTGATAAAGGTCTTGTTTTTTTTGTTGCATCTTTGGATCTCTCTGCAGCTTTCGACCTTGTGAATCACTCCCTTCTCTTGTCAAGGCTTTCTGTGAATGGGATTTCAGACACTGTGTATCAGTGGTTCTCCTCTTTTCTCTCTGCTCGTTCTTTGTTGTTGGTTTAGGTTTCTGTTAGTTCCTTCTCATATCCCCTCACTTATGGTGTTGCTCAGGGCTCGGTTCTTTCACCTTTGCTATTTAATATTTTCCTTAGCCCATTGGCTACTCTCATTCAGTCCTTCAGTATCAAATTTTACATTTATGTGGATGACATTTTGTTGGTTTATCCAGTTTCACCGCTAAACATTAATCTGCAACGTTTGCAAAATTGCATCTTAGCAATGGCTGATTTTTTTCGCAATAATCTGGAGCTCAACCCAGAAAAAAATTATGCCTTGCTGGATATCTGGTCCTCTTCTATCTCCATCTCATGTTCCTGTTCTTTTCAATATGCCTATTGTTCCAGTTTCCTGTTTTCATTATCTAGGTGTCTGGTTTGACTCTCAACTCACTACGGACTATCTGCCCTATCCTTGATTTTCAATCTTTGCACACGGCTCTTCATGCTTTACTTATTTGCAATAAACATACTAAATCCAAATAGGAAATATACCCATTTTCAAAAAAAGAAAAACATTTTTCGAAAATACCATTTGGAACAAGGTTTTCTGACCTGTCCACTTATCTTTTTAGGCCATTAAAAAAACCCCAAAACAAAATGCACACACAAAGTTAAAAATGCACAAAATCAAGCCATTGGGATGTAGAAGGGGCCAGCATTTTTAGCAGACTGGTCCCCCCAGCTGTATCAGGAGAGCAATGGGACACCCTAGAGGGCACTGCTGTGGACTTCATATAAATGCTCCCAGGTACACATCTCACTGTTGCTCCCTTGTCTGCTGAACCCTCCAAAACCTACTACCCTCAACTATACACCACTATAATAGCCCTTATGTGGGTACAGTGGGTTTCTGGTGAGTTTTGGAGGGCTCACAGTTTCCATCACAAGTGTAACAGGTAGGAGGAAGTATAGGCCTGTGTCCACCTTTCTAAAGTGCACTGAGCCATCTCTACACTATTCCAGAGACCTGCATGCTGCTCTAATGGACCTGGCTATAACACCTGAGGCTGTCATACAGGCTTGGTGAGTACTATTTTTATTCATATTCCTTGGGGGGGGGGGGGGGTGGGAGGGGGGTCATCCCTGAATCCCTCCAGTGGTTGTTTGGTCATTTAGGGCATCTTTTTGTGTCTTGTTAGAAAAACTGGTCTAGACCAAAAGGTTGAAGTTTTCACCTGACGTTTTGGTTTTGTTCCATTATGGCAGTAAAATGTCCAAGTGTTAGGCACACCCTAATCCCACCTTCGAAATGCCCCCTTGTGATTTGGACCCACTGCAGACAAAATGTCTAGATAGAAGTCTGCAAAACAGCTTTTGAAAATACCAATTTGGATGTTTTGAGAGGAAATCCGTCCAAATGGTGCTTTATGACACTTTTTGGATGTTTTTCTCTGGGAATCCTTTTGTATCTCTCAAATTTAGTCACTCCTTACACCACTGCTTGTCAACTCAGGTCCCTGGATTCCAACACATTGGTTATACACAACCCTAGACATATCACACATGAACTCACCCGTCATTTAGCTTTCTCCTATCTGGCGCCTTCGCTTTGGAACAGTCTTCCAGGAACGATACGTTCTGAACAATCCTTTAAAAGGTTTAAAGCCCTTTTGAAAGTCCATTTCTTTCAGCAGGCCTTCTTGTTAATCTTCCTGTCTCTTTAATCGCTGGTATGACTCCTGGTTTATAACTTTTTTTTTTCTCCTTTGGATGAATGACCTTGGGCGAGTGTTTAATCTCTATCCTATTTAGTACATAAGTACATAAGTAATGCCATACTGGGAAAAGACCAAGGGTCCATCGAGCCCAGCATCTTGTCCACGGACAGCGGCCAATCCAGGCCAAGGGCACCTGGCAAGCTTCCCAAACGTACAAACATTCTATACATGTTATTCCTGGGATTTTGGATTTTTCCAAGTCCGTTTAGTAGCGGTTTATGGACTTGTCTTTTAGGAAACCGTCCAACCCCTTTTTAAACTCTGCTAAGCTAACCGCCTTCACCACATTTTCCGGCAATGAATTCCAGAGTTTAATTACACGTTGGGTGAAGAAAAATTTTCTCCGATTTGTTTTATCGCATGCCCCCTTGTCCTAGTATTTTTGGAAAGCGTGAACAGACGCTTCACATCCACCTGTTCCACTCCACTCATTATTTTATATACCTCTATCATGTCTCTTCTCCAAGCTGAAAAGCCCTAGCCTCCTTAGTCTTTCTTCATAGGGAAGTCGTCCCATCCCCGCTATCATTTTAGTCGCCCTTCGCTGCACCTTTTCCAATTCTACTATATCTTTCTTGAGATGCGGCGACCAGAATTGAACACAATACTCAAGGTGCGGTCGCACCATGGAGTGATACAACGGCATTTGATTCTGGTGTTCCTTTCTATATGTGCTTGTTTTTATTGTAAACTGCATTGATCCTTCTATGTTGGTATTTGGCGGTATAGCAAGTTTTTAATAAACATACACATCTATAGTTGCAATTAAATACAATGCAATTACATTTTGTATACTGCATATCTGTGAGGTTCAATACGGTTCACAATACAAGATAAGTGAACAAACTTCGGGAATTACAAAACAATAAAAAGTAAAAACAGAATCATAATTAATCTAAGTGTTTCATAAAAAGATGAGCCTTCAAGCATTTCCTAAATATTAAATAAGATCTGACTTTTCTTAATGAAATTGGGAGAGAATTCCAGGTATGTGCAACTAAATATGAAAGTGTGACATTATATGCTCTTTTAGAACAATAAGGAGTGTGGTAGCCGTGTTAGTCCACTCTTAAGGTTATCAATAGAAATCAAACAAAATAAAACATGGAAAAATACATGGAAATCAAACAAAAAAAACATAGAACAATAAGGAAAAGGGAAATGGGACTTTCTGAGGTTTTTGCTGATCTGGATAAAAACCAATTTAAGCATTCCTGTTAGATTTGTGAACTACCTCACCTGAAGAAAAAAGATTACTACTAAGATATGATGGAGGAAGGTTCAGGAAGATTTTATAAGCTATAGTACAGATGTTAAATTCAATTGGGGCAGCAATAGGGAGCCAGCGCAGGGATCTCAGTAATGGTGTAATTCTAGACTGAGCTGAGAAAATGAGCCTTGTAGCAGTATTTTGGACTGTCTGTAATCTAGTTAAATGCTGTCTTGTGTTACCAGAAAAGAATAGATTACAATAACCTAATTGTGAAATTAACAAACTCTGAAACACCAACCTAAAAGCTTGGGTATCTAAAAAGGCTCTAATCCTACTCAATTTTCTCATTAAAAGGAAAGACTTCTTAACCAATGATGATATTTGCGAATCTGGCTTTAAGTTGACTATTAAACAGTTGTTTTCACATTCAGAAGATTATATCACAGAGGTGCTCAATGTCGGACCATGAGGGCTGCAACCCAGTTGGGTTTTCAGGATTTTCCCAATGAATATGCCTCCAGTGTATGCAAATAAATCTCATGCAAATTCACTGTGGAAATCCTTAAAACCTGACTGGATTGCAGCCCCCCCCCCCCCCCCCCGAGGACTGATATTGAGTACCCCTGCTATATCAGTATCACAAACTGTGATACTTAATTCCCAATATATTCAAGACAGACACACTATCACATACTTGGCATCCAGGAATCTCTGTCTTATTCCTCTATTTGATTTGATTTAAAATGTGACTGTTTAAGTGGGATGGAGAAGTTTAGGAAGTTATATAGAATTATGATAGTGATTGCTATACTGGAAACATTTGGGTAATCTTAATGTTCAATTTTCTGGAATCCTCAATGTATGATTTATAAGTATGAAGATAGCGCTGCAGAAGAGACTGATTATTGTAGGAAATTTCATGAAATATGGTCCTCTATGTGTTAATATTTAGATAATAATAATAATTATTATTAGCATTTGTATCATATATAAGTATCCACTATAGCAGTGGTTCCCAAACCTGGTCCTGGAGGCACCCCAGCCAGTCAGGTTTTCAGAATACCCACATGAATATTCATGAGAGAGATTTGCATGCACTTGAGGCAGTGCATGGAAATCTCTCTCATGAATATTCATTGTGGATATCCCAAAAACCTGACTAGTTGGGGTGCTTCTAGGACCAGGTTTGGGAATCACGCACTATAAAATAGATCCTTGTTTTGAGATTTGGGGAGGGGGTGGAGGATTATAATCTCACTGGCCTGCATTGCTTATTTTTTATTCTTTGTACTGGAGATGCTATTTATAGTTATGAACAGCTGCAATAAAGCAATGAACTTAAAAAAAAGAGCTAATATCACTTGTTGAGGTTTTTGCACTGATGAAATAAATGCCAACATTTGGTGTGCACAGAAGGAACTGTGTTTATTTTTCTGAAAATATAAGACATATCACTATGATTAAGATACTTTATAAAAACAATGCCACATCAGAAATTCATATACCATATTTTCTCCGAGGACAAGCAGGCTGCTTGTTCTCACGACTGGGTTGACGTCCGCGGCAGCCCCCACCAACCGGAAAAAAGCTTCGCGGGACGGTCGGCACGCAGGGCACGCCCACCGCGCATGCGCGGCCGTCTTCCCGCCCGTGCGCGACCGCTCCCGCCAGTTATTTTTTTCCCGCGACTGAGAGAGTTGTGCTTTAGCCTCTCTCTCGACTCAGCCGCCGGATTTTTCGACCGCGTTTACGCGGATCGTCGTTTTGGCCTATCTGGCTTCCTTTTATTATTTTACTTCTTTCTGTTAAAAAAAAAAAAAAAAAAAAAAGACTTTGCGCGTGTGGAGCACGCGCTCCTCCTTTTCCCTCGCTTTCCAGCGGGGACGCCTCGTTGCGGCCTAGTAGCCGCTCGGTCGGTTTCAATTTTCGTGGTGTGATTTTAGCCACCATTGCCGACTTTGACTTCGCCGACGCGATTTTTCCGTCGATGTCCTCGAAGGTCCCGAGTGGATTTAAGAAGTGTGGTCGCTGCGGCCGGCCGATCTCGCAGACCGACACCCACGCTTGGTGCCTCCAGTGCCTCGGGCCGGAGCACAACCTCAAGTCGTGTGCTTTGTGTCTCGGTCTCCGGAAACGGACTCAGGTTGCGAGGCAAGTTCTGCGGGACCGTCTTTTTGGAACTTGCGCCGGCCCCTCGACGTCGACCTCGACGGCATCGGTATCGAAGGCCGGTTCTTCGGTACCGGTATCGATGCCCGAGACATCGGCACCGATGGCAGCGACCCCAGGAGAACAGGTCCCGTCGGCCCGCCGGTCCGCCGGCGAGAGTGGGGTAGAGAGACTGCGTGGGCAATCGGCCCCGGTTACTCCCTCAACTCGTGAGCCACGGGACCGAACCCTGTCGGACCCGGTACCTCGAGACCGAGGGGGATCGACCTCCTCCTCCTCCATGCCCTCCGGCCCCGGTGACGTGCACCGAAAGAAGGATAAGAAGCGCCGTCACCGGGAGCCCTCGGTGCACCCCGAAGAGGAGTCGACGCCGAAGCGTCATCATCGAGAGGAGAGGTCTCCGTCGGTTGTGGAGGTACCGACGCGTCGGGGTTCCGGCACCTCGGTGCCGTCTCCTGGGCCCCAGCAGCTTCCGGCACCGACACCCTTACCGGCCCCCCCGCCTTTCTCGGCAGCGGGCCTGGACGAGTGCTTCAGAGCCATCCTTCCGGGGATCCTGGAAGGGCTGATGCGCCAGGCTGTGCCGGCCCCGGGGGTGCTTGCGCCCCCGGCGCCGATGACTGTGGCGCCGGCGAGCTCTAGCCCGGCGCCGGGGCTGTCGACACCGCCGCCGCTTGCGGTGCCGGTCTCGACTGCCACGCAGGTGGAGTCCCCGTCGACGTCGATGGAGGGAGCTCCGTCCCCGCCGGCGCGGGAGTCCACCGCTCGACGACACCGAGACCTTGGTGCCTCGACGTCGAGCCGGGCCCGGTACCGGACTCAGCTACATGAGCTAATGTCCGATACCGAGGATGAGGACTCGTGGGGGGAAGAGGAGGACCCGAGATATTTCTCCTCAGAGGAGTCTACGGGCCTTCCCTCGGACCCCACGCCGTCACCGGAGAGGAAGCTCTCACCTCCTGAGAGTCTCTCCTTTGCCTCCTTTGTGCGGGATATGTCTATAAGCATTCCCTTTCCCGTGGTCTCTGTGGAAGAGCCGAGGGCCGAGATGCTCGAGGTCCTCGACTATCCATCACCACCTAGAGAGTCCTCCACGGTACCGCTGCACAATGTCCTGAAGGAGACGCTGCTTCGGAACTGGGTGCGACCACTAACTAACCCCACCATTCCAAAGAAAGCAGAGTCCCAGTACAGGATCCACTCTGACCCAGAGCTCATGCGGCCCCAATTGCCCCATGACTCAGCGGTCGTGGATTCTGCTCTCAAGAGGGCACGGAGTTCGAGGGATACCGCCTCGGCGCCCCCGGGGCGGGAGGCTCGCACTCTGGACTCATTTGGGAGGAAGGCCTACCAATCCTCCATGCTCGTGACCCGCATCCAATCTTACCTGCTCTATATGAGCATTCACATGCGGACCAATGTGCAACAGCTGGCGGACCTGGTCGATAAGCTCCCGCCGGAGCAGTCCAGGCCTTATCAGGAGGTGGTCAGGCAGCTGAAGGCGTGCAGAAAGTTCCTGTCCAGGGGATTTTTGACACCTGTGACGTGGCATCTCGTGCTGCGGCCCAAGGTATAGTGATGCGCAGGCTCTCATGGCTGCGTGCCTCTGACCTGGACAACCGCACCCAGCAGAGACTGGCTGACGTCCCTTGCCGGGGGGATAATATTTTTGGCGAGAAGGTCGAGCAGATGGTTGACCAACTGCATCAGCGGGAAACCGCTCTCGACAAGCTCTCCCACCGGGCGCCTTCAGCACCCGCCCCCACGGGCGGGCGTTTTTCCCGGGCCCGGCAGGCTGCACCCTATTCTTTTGCAAAGCGTAGGTACAACCAGCCGGCCCGAAGGCCTCGTCAGGCACAGGGACAGCCCCAGCGCGCTCGTTCTCGTCAACAGCGTGCGCCTAAGCAGCCCCCTGCGCCTCCACAGCAAAAGCCGGGGACGGGCTTTTGACTGGATCCATGGGAACATAGCCGCCCTACAAGTGTCCGTACCGGACGATCTACCGGTCGGAGGGAGGTTAAAATTCTTTCACCAAAGGTGGCCTCTCATAACCTCCGACCAGTGGGTTCTCCAAATAGTGCGGTGCGGATACGCCCTGAATTTGACCTCCCTGCCTCCAAATTGTCCTCCGGGAGCTCAGTCTTTCAGCTCCCATCACAAGCAGGTACTTGCAGAGGAACTCTCCGCCCTTCTCAGCGCCAATGCGGTCGAGCCCGTACCACCCGGGCAGGAAGGGCAGGGATTCTATTCCAGGTACTTCCTTGTGGAAAAGAAAACAGGGGGGATGCGTCCCATCCTAGACCTGAGAGGCCTGAACAAATTCCTGGTCAAAGAAAAGTTCAGGATGCTTTCCTTGGGCACCCTTCTGCCAATGATTCAGAAAAACGATTGGCTATGTTCCCTGGATTTAAAGGACGCATACACGCACATCCCGATACTGCCAGCCCACAGACAGTATCTCAGATTCCGCCTGGGCGCACGGCACTTTCAGTATTGTGTGCTGCCCTTTGGGCTCGCCTCTGCCCCACGAGTGTTTACAAAGTGCCTCGTGGTGGTAGCGGCCTACCTACGCAAGCTGGGAGTGCACGTGTTCCCATATCTCGACGATTGGCTGGTCAAGAACACCTCGGAGGCAGGAGCCCTCCGGTCCATGCAGTGCACTATTCAACTTCTGGAGCTGCTGGGGTTTGTGATAAATTACCCAAAGTCCCATCTCCAGCCAACTCAGTCTCTGGAATTCATAGGAGCGCTGCTGAATTCCCAGACGGCTCAGGCCTACCTTCCCGAAGCGAGGGCCACCAATCTCTTGACCCTGGCCTCGCAGACCAGAGCGTCTCAGCAGATCACAGCTCGGCAGATGTTGAGACTTCTGGGTCATATGGCCTCCACAGTTCATGTGACTCCCATGGCTCGTCTTCACATGAGATCTGCTCAATGGACCCTAGCTTCCCAGTGGTTCCAAGCCACCGGGAATCTAGAAGATGTCATCCGCCTCTCCACCAGTTGCCGCACTTCACTGCTCTGGTGGACCATCCGGACCAATTTGACCCTGGGACGTCCATTCCAAATTCCGCAGCCCATGAAAGTGCTGACGACGGATGCATCTCGCCTGGGGTGGGGAGCCCATGTCGATGGGCTTCACACTCAGGGCCTGTGGTCCCTCCAGGAAAAGGATCTGCAGATCAACCTCCTGGAGCTCCGAGCGATCTGGAACGCACTGAAGGCTTTCAGAGATCGGCTGTCCTGCCAAATTATCCAAATTCGGACAGACAATCAGGTTGCAATGTATTACGTCAACAAGCAGGGGGGCACCGGATCTCGCCCCCTGTGCCAGGAGGCCGTCGGGATGTGGCGTTGGGCGTGTCGGTTCGGCATGCTCCTCCAAGCCACGTACCTGGCAGGCGTAAACAACAGTCTGGCCGACAGACTGAGCAGAGTCATGCAACCGCACGAGTGGTCGCTCCATGCCAGAGTGGTACGCAAGATCTTCCGAGCGTGGGGCACCCCCTCGGTGGACCTTTTCGCCTCTCAGACCAACCACAAGCTGCCTCTGTTCTGTTCCAGACTTCAGGCACACGGCAGGCTAGCGTCGGATGCCTTTCTCCTCCATTGGGGGACCGGCCTCCTGTATGCTTATCCTCCCATACCTTTGGTGGGGAAGACCTTACTGAAGCTCAAGCAAGACCGCGGCACCATGATTCTGATCGCGCCCTTTTGGCCCCGTCAGATCTGGTTCCCTCTTCTTCTGGAGTTGTCCTCCGAAGAACCGTGGAGATTGGAGTGTTTTCCGACTCTCATTTCGCAGAACGACGGAGCGTTGCTGCACCCCAACCTTCAGTCCCTGGCTCTCACGGCCTGGATGTTGAGGGCGTAGACTTCACTGCGTTGGGTCTGTCTGAGGGTGTCTCCTGGGTCTTGCTTGCCTCTAGGAAGGATTCCACTAAAAAGAGTTACTTTTTCAAGTGGAGGAGGTTTGTCGTGTGGTGTGAGAGCATGGCCCTAGAACCTCGTTCTTGCCCTGCACAGAACCTGCTTGAATACCTTCTGCACTTATCGGAGTCTGGCCTCAAGACCAACTCAGTAAGGAATCACCTTAGTGCGATTAGTGCTTACCATTACCGTGTGGAAGGTAAAGCCATCTCTGGAGAGCCTTTAGTCGTTCGATTCATGAGAGGCTTGCTTTTGTCAAAGCCCCCTATCAAGCCTCCTGCTGTGTCATGGGATCTCAACGTCGTCCTCACCCAGCTGATGAAACCTCCTTTTGAGCCACTGAATACTTGCCATCTGAAGTATTTGACCTGGAAGGTCATTTTCTTGGTGGCAGTTACTTCAGCTCGTAGGGTCAGTGAGCTTCAAGCCCTAGTAGCTCATGCTCCATATACCAAATTTCATCACAACAGAGTAGTGCTCCGCACCCACCCAAAGTTCCTGCCGAAGGTGGTGTCGGAGTTCCATCTTAACCAGTCAATTGTCTTGCCAACATTCTTCCCCAGGCCGCATACCCGCCCTGCTGAACGTCAGTTGCACACATTGGACTGCAAGAGAGCATTGGCCTTCTACTTGGAGCGGACACAGCCCAACAGACAGTCCGCCCAATTGTTTGTTTCTTTCGACCCTAACAGGCTAGGGGTCGCTGTCGGGAAACGCACCATCTCTAATTGGCTAGCAGATTGCATTTCCTTCACTTACGCCCAGGCTGGGCTGACTCTTGAGGGTCATGTCACGGCTCATAGTGTCAGAGCCATGGCAGCGTCGGTGGCCCACTTGAAGTCAGCCACTATTGAAGAGATCTGCAAGGCTGCGACGTGGTCATCTGTCCACACATTCACATCGCATTACTGCCTCCAGCAGGATACCCGACGCGACAGTCGGTTCGGGCAGTCGGTGCTGCAGAATCTGTTTGGGGTGTAAATCCAACTCCACCCTCCAGGACCCGAATTTATTCTGGTCAGGCTGCACTCTCAGTTAGTTGTTCTTCGTAGGTCAATTTCTGTTGTACCCTCGCCGTTGCGAGGTTCAATTGACCTGGGTTCTTGTTTTGAGTGAGCCTGAGAGCTAGGGATACCCCAGTCGTGAGAACAAGCAGCCTGCTTGTCCTCGGAGAAAGGGTATGATACATACCTGTAGCAGTTGTTCTCCGAGGACAGCAGGCTGATTGTTCTCACCTACCCTCCCTCCTCCCCTTTGGAGTTGTGTGTTTTCATATTTTGCTAGTTATTCAACTGGCGGGAGCGGTCGCGCACGGGCGGGAAGACGGCCGCGCATGCGCGGTGGGCATGCCCTGCGTGCCGACCGTCCCGCGAAGCTTTTTTCCGGTTGGTGGGGGCTGCCGCGGACGTCAACCCAGTCGTGAGAACAATCAGCCTGCTGTCCTCGGAGAACAACTGCTACAGGTATGTATCATACCCTCTCTCTAATAATTGCCTGGGATATTATTAAAAACTGGATTTTCTCAAGTCTAGGGCAGGCTATTAATGGAGGCACCATTTCTCTCCTCCACCCTGCTTCCCTGTGGTACCAGCATTGCTCCCCTCCACTCTCCACCCCCAAATCTCTCTTCTTACCTCTCCTTTCAGTTATGGCGCTTGGCCAGTGCAGGGCCTTGAGCACTTGCATATGCTCAAAGCCTTTGAGTATCTGTGCATGCTCAAGGCCCCTCACCAACCCAGTGTCAGAATCATTACAAAAGAGAAGAAGACGGATCCAGTCATCTCGGTGTGTGTGTGTGGAGTGTGGAGGAGGGAAAGCTTTCTGGCGGTTTGTTGGAAGCCTTGGATGCGTAAGAATGAGTTTTGTTTGTTTTGCTACTAATTACAATGCAGTGCAATTTTGAATGATCCTTTTTGAATTGTATT
This sequence comes from Microcaecilia unicolor, assembly GCF_901765095.1. Classification (NCBI taxonomy): domain Eukaryota; kingdom Metazoa; phylum Chordata; class Amphibia; order Gymnophiona; family Siphonopidae; genus Microcaecilia; species Microcaecilia unicolor. Next base: position 614,933,992 of record NC_044032.1, on the reverse strand, counting down.
TGCCCTTGCTGAGAGTATTTACTTGACTCCTGAAGCAGGCGCAGTTTGCGCTGAAACACAGCTCGTGTTCGGGGGAAATAAAGGACTCTCCATCGTTCCACTATTGAAGGCCCTGTTGTGTTTCTTTTTGCTGTTCTGTTCGTGTACTTTTGGTTCCTCTCTTTTGCTACTTGTTGAGAGTGGAGGAGAGCAATGCTGGTTACTACAAATTCTAATGGGTGGCCAATTACTGGAGGAATCTAAATTTGGCTTTTAAGATGACTTATAAAGGGCTTTTTGATGCTGAAACAGAAAGGTGGGCCATTATTAGAAACAATATTTATTTTTTTATTTGGATTTATTTACCGTCTTTTTGAAGAAATTCACTCAAGGCGGTGTACAGTAAGAATAGATCAGACATGAGCAGGAGGCAATTAGAGACGCCCTTAAGGACGTCCAAAATGTTTTTTTTTTTTTAACGGAGCCAGCGGGAGGGGGGAGAAAAGGAGGGACCTGGCGCCACCAGGTTTGCACTTGCTCAAGAAGAGCCCTCAACCCCAGGTACTCAACAAAACCTAAAAATTAGGCTTGGAGACCTAGCCAGAGCTGCTGCTGTGTGTGACCACCACCTGCTGAGATAGAGAACATACTGAGGAGTTTCCGGCAGCACATGACCACATATAGGGAGGCAAAAGGATTGCTCTCTATCTCCACCTGCTGGTAGATAGACACAACCCACCAGTCTATGGATTGATCAGCATGATGATATGGAAACTACTTTTTAAAAAATAAAATAGATCATCTAAACGAATTTCAGGTATTCTAGTAACTTTAGATGTACAATCTTTGTACACTGCCATTCCTCACCAAGAAGCTATTGAAATACTAGAACTCGTCCTTTAAGCGCCCAAAACCTGTTTCTGTTCCAACCAAATTCCTTCTTCAGTTGCTTAAATCAGCTCTGTTTAATAATCACTTTACATTCAATGGAGAGCTATATTTGCAACTTTCAGGAATAGCAATGGGAGCTGCATTTGCCCCAGCAGTGGCTAATCTGTTTATGGCTAATCTAGAAGAACATTATATATATAAGTTACCGTTATTTCAATATGCATCGTGCTGGTGGCGATTCATAGATGATATCTTTATGATCTGGGAGGCAGATGAAGTACTGCTAGAACAATTTATTCAAGAATCGAATTCCGGTCATCCCACCATTAGATTTCAATATCTAGCTCATACATCTGAAATTAACTTCTTAGATGTGAAAATTACCAACATTGATAGAAGATTGGAATCAGATATATTCACAAAAACAACTGATCGTAATACACTTCTTGCATATGATACTATGCATCCGATTCATATTCTACTACAAATCATTTCTACAGCGCTACCAGATGTACGCAGCGCTTTACAATTGAACATGAAGAAAAGACAGTCCCTGCTCAAAAGAGCTTACAATCTAAATCAGGACAGACAGACAGACAGGGCAAATAAGGGAAAAGGGTAGGACAGATAGGACACACAGGGAAACGGGAACTATTGAAGAGAGGAAGATAAGATAAGGGTTCAGAGGAGGAGACAAGTTAGGAATCGAAAGCAGCATCAAACATGTAGGCCTTTAGCCCGGATTTGAAGGCGGCCAGGGAAGGAGCCTGACGTAATGGCTCAGGAAGTCTATTCCAGGCATAAGGTGCGGCGAGATAAAAGGAACGGAGTTAGCGATGGAGGAGAAGGGTGCAATTAGGAGAGATTTGCCTAGTGAACGGAGTTCCTGGGAAGGAGTGAAGGGAGAGATGAGGGTGGAGAGGTAGTGAGGGGCAGCAGAGTGAATGCACTTATAGGTCAATAAGAGGAGCTTGAATATTCGGAATATTCTTCCCTTTGCGCAATTTTTAAACTATAGACGCATATGTGACTCCTCACAAAAATATAAAAAAATCAGCCAGTCAATTAAAAGTTAAATTACAAGAAAGGGGTTACTCCTAGAAAATTGTTAAACATGCTTATAAGAGGGCGCTATTCAATCATCGAGAATTTTTATTGGAGCCAAAACAACAGAAATCGTTAAAACAAAATATTCCATGCATCATGCAATATATTTCTTTGTCACTAAAAATTATGAACACCATTTATAAACATTGGAATATTTTATCAACTCATGATGTTTTCACTAGGCAGAAATGCATGGTGTCATATTCAAGACGGGCTAATTTAGCTGATTTACTATGTCATTCAGACATCTGGACAAATAGAGAATTATCTCGTACTAGACATGGTAAATGTGATAAATGTATTATGTGTGAGATCATGGAAGTGAGTAATAAATTTTGGGACTCGGTAAATAATAAGTGGATCTATGTGAAGTTATACGAACTGCACCTCGAAAGCTGTGATATACATGATCACATGCCCTCATGGTCTTAGATACATTGGGCAGACAAAACACATGTTAAAAACACAGTTAACAGAACATAAACATGGAATTCAAGCGGAGAAATTATAAATGCCTCTAGTAAAACACTGTGTTAATAAGGGACATACTTTTAATCAATTATGTTGTATGGTGATAGAACAACTAATAGATAATGGTAGGCGAGGTGACATTTCAAGAGTTTTGCATCAAAAAGAATAAAGATGGATACATCGTCTTCACACAATACACCCTAGGGGTTTAAATGGTCAATTAGAATGGGAAGCATTTTATTGACAATTTGAGTTCAGATAATTGAATACAACATAAGATGACATCACTTCAGGGAGGAATAAGAACTGAAGGTGTCCTATTTAAAATGCCGCCATTTTGTGGCCAACGGTTCACATTGATAAGAAGGAAAAATGGTTATTTTCTTTCTTGTTTTTCTCCGGATGAAGTAGCGAAACAGAGGGATTCCTATAACTGTCGAGAAATGAGAAATATAGGATATGTATGCAGAACTGACAACTGATATTGCACGATAGAATTGTCGGAGTGAAAATTGTTTCTGACTGACATCATATTTTGGAACTGTCGGGTTGAACAAAGTTAAGAATGAAACGATGGATATGGATGATGGTGGTTCAACACCACTCATGTTAAGTTAAGTACCATTCATTTGTCCTCGGGTTCTGGAGATTTGTAAAACATTTTTGACTTCTTACTGTATTTACCAGCTTTAGATTTTAAGCAGTAAATTTGTGATATTTGTTTGAGCACTTGATTAAAAGTTTATCACTAACTCTATACCCCACCTTCTTATTTTACTGCAGACTTTTTTTCCTTTTTAAAGAATTTTTGGAGTTTTTACTCTGCAGTTTTTTTTGGATGGTGGTACAGCCAATGTGATAGCCATTACAGTTGGTGTCCTAATTATAAGGTACCCTGGGCTTATGAGGCTGATATATTTATAAACAATAAATTGTGATTATAGATCTAAGTGCAAAACTAATATCCGATAATTAGAGCAAGACTACATTTAAAAGTTTCTATATTTAATTGCTCTATGCAGTTGCTTTAATTCTTATGGTATACTACTTGCAATGACAACACAATATGTACTAGAACATTATAACTGGTAGTGAAGGGTAAGGCAAAGTTGTAACATATACATGAGTAAGAAAGTAGGAAGAATTAGAAAGTAAGGCGATTGATTTGAAGAAAGTTGCACGTGAGGTCAGAGAGATGGTTAAATATTATCTCAGCTAGGGTAGGAGAGGATAAACATGTCCCGCTGCAGTATGTGCAGCCCAAGTTAATCCTTGTGTGTGTGAGTGAGACTAACAAGTTAGTTACTTCTTCCGTTAAAGGCTTGGTTGAAGAGCCAAGCTTTCACCTGCTTCCTGAAGTAGAGGCAGTCTTGTGTTAAGTGGAGCCTTTCAGGCAATGCATTCCAGAGTGTGGGGGCTACTCCGGAGAAGGCTCGCTTGCGGATATCACATCGTGTAATGTCTTTTGGAGAGGGTGTAGTTAGTGAAAGTCCTTGGGAGGACCTTAGTGTCCTTGGCGGTGTGTGGAGGATATGGTACATTTTGCATAATTTTCTGTTTTAAGTTTTAACACTTTACAAAATCAACAGTTTAAATAACTTTTCAACACAAAAAGCCTAATTTGGTATAGGCGATCTAGGATGGGAAGTTGACATCAGGATTTTCAAAATTTGCACTTATTTTACAAAAGGCTTGCTGAATGTGAAAGCTTCTGTAAAATACCTATAAGGGCATGGGAAAAATACATGTATCTAGCAGCACACACAGAGCAAACAGAAATTTAATGAAAAAATATGCTAAAAAATGAGCAGTATCACACAAAGCCTTATATTTGTAAGCAGCAAATTTTGTTATCTGCCTATGAAAGGTAAAATTATGTATCATACCTGATAATTTTCTTTCCATTAATCATAGCTGATCAATCCATAGACTGGTGGGTTGTGTCCATCTACCAGCAGGTGGAGATAGAGAGCAAACTTTGCCTCCCTATATGTGGTCATGTGCTGCTGGAAACTCCTCAGTATGTCGATATCAAAGCTCCATCCGCAGGACTCAGCACTTAGAGAATTACACCCACAAAGGGACACTCTGCCCAGCTCACCACCGCCGAAACGGGGGAGGGGAATTAACCCAGCTCATCCCCACACAAGTGGGGGAGGGGAATCCGTCCAGCTCATCCCCGCGGAGCGGGGGAGGGACACCACCCCGCCGATGCGGGGGGGATCTGGCTTATCCTGCAACCGCAACCGCGGGAGGAGCTGACTGACCCTAACACCGCCGAAGCGGGAGGGGTACAAAGCTGCCCTACAGCCGCACGAAGCGGGAGGGAGTGCCGGCAGAATTTAAGTCTCAATCCAGCCCCGTAAAACGGAGGGGAGAGGAATGCAGCAGCTCACTGTAATACAAACTCGTCTCAACTCTTGAAGAATCCAAGTGAAAAAACTTGAACACGAAGTCCTCCTGAAGTAACTGAAGACTAAACTTGAACCTAAAATTCAACCAGAATATAAACAGTACAGATATCTGGGAGGGGCTATGGATTGATCAGCTATGATTAATTGAAAGAAAATTATCAGGTATGATACATAATGTTACCTTCCATATCATCATGCTGATCAATCCATAGACTGGTGGGATGTACCGAAGCAGTACTCACCCAGGGCGGGACATTGAAATCCCTGAACTCAACACTGAAGCTCCAAACCGGGCCTCCGCCCGAGCAGCCACAGTCAAGCGGTAATGTCTGGAGAAGGTATGGGCCGACGCCCAAGCTGCCGCCTTGCAAATCTCTTCCAAGGAGACGGACCCGGCCTCTGCCATCGAGGCCGCCTGAGCTCTAGTGGAGTGGGCCTTCAACTGAATAGGCGTCACCTTCCCCGCGGCCACATAAGCCGCTGCAATGGCTTCCTTGACCCATCTTGCCACTGTAGGCGTAGCAGCCTGCAGACCCTTACGAGGACCTGCAAACAGGACAAACAGATGATCCAACTTCCGGAAATCATTGGTCACTTCCAAGTATCTGATGATGACCCGTCTCATATCCAGATATTTGAGAGCAGAATACTCTTCTGGGTAGTCCTCCCTATGAAAGGAAGGGAGACAGAGCTGCTGACTCACATGGAAGCGAGAAACAATCTTGGGTAGGAAGGAAGGCACTGTGCGAATAGTCACTCCTGCCTCAGTGAACTGCAGAAAAAAACTCTCGACAAGAGAGTGCCTGGAGCTCGGAAACTCTTCTGGCTGAAGTGATAGCCACCAAAAAGACTGCTTTCAACGTCAGGTCTTTCAGAGATGCCCTCGACAAGGGTTCAAAAGGCGGCTTTGTAAGGCTCTTAGCACCAGGTTGAGATTCCACGCAGGCACCACTGAGTGCAGAGGAGGGCGCAGGTGATTAACTCCCTTTAGGAAACGCACCACATCTGGCTGCAAAGCCAGGGAAGCACCCTTCAGGCGGCCCCTGAAGCAAGCCAGGGCCGCTACCTGGACTTTCAGGGAACTGAGCGACAGGCCTTTCTCCAGACCTTCTTGCAGGAACGCCAGCACTGAAGAAATTGGAGCAGTAAATGGAGAAAGTGAACCTGCTTCACACCACGCTGCAAAGGTACGCCAAACCCTGGCGTAAGCAGTAGAAGTAGAGCGCTTCCTCGCTCTCAGCAGAGTGGCGATGACCTTGTCTGAGAAGCCCTTCTTCCTCAGACTCTGCCGCTCAATAGCCAGGCCGTAAGACCAAAGGGGGAGGAATCCTCCATCACCACGGGACCCTGATGTAACAGGCCCTGCTCCACTGGCAGTCGCAGAGGTTCGTCCACTGAGAGCCTGATCAAGTCCGCATACCAGGGACGTCTGGGCCAATCCGGACCCACCAGGATTATCCGGCCCGGATGCTTTGCCACCCGGTCTACCACCCTGCCCAACATGGGCCAGGGCGGGAACACATAGAGAAGCTCTTGTGTCAGCCACTGTTGGAGAAGAGCATCTACTCCCAGGGATCGAGGGTCCCGTCCTCTGCTGAAAAAGCGCGGCACTTGGCAATTGGCCGATGATGCCATCAGATCTAGGCTCGGCTGGCCCCAGCGCTTCGTGATGTCCAAGAACGCCTGAACAGATAGCTGCCACTCTCCGGGCTCCAAGGTATGGCGACTGAGAAAGTCCGCCTTGACATTCATGACTCCGGCAATGTGGGCCGCTGACAGCTGTTCCAGGTTCGCTTCCGCCCACTGGCATAGATTCATGGCCTCCTTGGCTAGAGGGGCGCTCTTGGTACCTCCCTGGCAGTTGACATAGGCCACAGCCGTGGCATTGTCCGACAGGACCCGTACAGGCTTCAACGCCAGTACCGGGATGAACTCCAAAAGCGCCAACCGAATGGCTCTGAGTTCCAGGAGGTTGATAGACCACTTTACCTCTGCAGGAGACCAGAGCCCCTGCGCTGTCCTTCCCAAGCAGTGGGCTCCCCAGCCCGACAAAGAGGCGTCCGTCGTGACGACAATCCACTCCGGGGTCACCAGAGGCATTCCTGCAGACAACTTGTCTGTCTGCGTCCACCAGCTCAGCGCCTTGCGCACTGCTGGGTCCAAGGGAAGGTGCACAGCATAATCCTCCGACATCGGAGTCCAGCGCTGCAGCAGAGAGTGTTGTAGTGGTCTCATATGAGCCCTGGCCCAGGGCACTACTTCCATCGTGGCCGTCATAGAGCCCAACAGCTGCACATAGTCCCAAGCCCGAAGAGGAGAGGCTACTAGGAACTGGTCCATCTGAGCCTGAAGCTTGACAATCCGATTGTCTGGCAGGAACACTCTGCCCACTTGGGTGTCGAATCGAACTCCCAGATACTCCAGGGACTGAGTCGGGCGCAGCTGGCTTTTCTCCCAGTTGATGATCCACCCCAGGGAGCTCAAAAGAGCAATCACCCGGTCCACAGCTTTGCCGCACTCTGCATAAGAGGGGGCTCGGATCAACCAGTCGTCCAGATAAGGATGGACTTGTACTCCTTCCTTTCGCAGGAAGGCCGCGATGACCACCATTACTTTGGAGAAGGTCCGCGGAGCAGTAGCCAACCCGAACGGGAGGGCTCTGAACTGGAAGTGTCGGCCCAGTACTGCAAAACGCAGAAAGCGTTGATGAGCAGGCCAGATGGGAATATGCAAGTACGCTTCCTTGATGTCCAAGGATGCCAGGAACTCTCCTGCCTGCACTGCCGCTATAACAGAGCGGAGGGTCTCCATGCGAAAGAGCCTGATTGACCCCTTGAGGTCGAGGATAGGCCGTACAGAACCTCCTTTCTTTGGTACCACAAAGTAAATGGAGTAACGTCCCTTGCCAAGCTGATTTTCTGGCACCGGAACGACCGCACCCAGGCGGATCAGATTGTCCAAGGTCTGCTGCACTGCCACAGCTTTGACCGGAGACTTGCAGGGAGAGAGTACAAACCCGTCTCTTAAAGGTCGGCAGAACTCTAGCTTGTAGCCGTCTCTGATGACTTCCAGCACTCAAGCGTCTGAAGTTATTGTGATCCACTCGCCCAGAAACGAGGACAGCCGTCCTCCAATCTGCACTGGGGCGTGGACCAAGGCCCCGTCATTGGGTACGAGACCCTAGGGGAGGACCGGAGGGAGCACCTCCGGGACGGCGGTCTCTGCGAAAGGAATGCTGCTTGGGGGAGAATTTCCTCTTGAAGGAAGAGGGGGCAGAGGAGCCCGACCTGCCCGGGCAGTACCGACGGGCTTCCTGAAACCGTCCTCTGGAGGTACCGGGGCGAGCACTAGCCCGAGCCCTGACCTCTGGTAACCTCTTGCCCTTAGACGTGCCGAGATCGGTCACGATTTTGTCCAGCTCGACCCCAAAGAGCAGCTTGCCTTTAAAAGGCAATCTAGCCAGGCGGGATTTAGAGGCGTGGTCAGCAGACCTATGCTTCAGCCAAAGCCACTGCCGCGCAGAGATTGTCTGAGCCATGCCTTTAGCTGAGGCCCTCAAGACATCATACAGCAAGTCTGCCAAATAGGCTAAGCCCGATTCCAGGGCCGGCCAATCAGCCCTCAAGGAAGGATCCGAGGGGGAAGCCCGCTGCACCATAGTCAGGCACGCCCTGGCCACATAGGAGCCGCAAACTGAGGCCTGCAAACTTAAAGCAGCCGCCTCAAAGGACGACCTTAAGGCCGCCTCCAATCTTCTGTCTTGGGCGTCCTATAGGGCCGTGCCACCTTCCACCGGCAACGCCGTTTTCTTAGTCACCGCAGTGATTAAAGAAACCACGGTAGGCCACAGATAGGCCCTACGTTCACTTTCAGGCAAAGGATAGAGGCGGGACATAGCCCTAACCACTTTAAGGCTCGCTTCCGGGACATCCCACTGAGCCGAAATTAAGGTGTGCATGGCATCATGCACGTGGAAGGTTCTATGCGGGCGCTTCGTCCCCAGCATAATGGCAGAGCCAACAGGGGCTGAGGGAGAGACGTCCTCCGGAGAGGAAATCTTCCAAATGCCCATGGCCTGCATTAACAGGTTGGGCAAATCCTCTGAGCTAAAGAGCCGTGCTGCAGAGGGGTCATCCGCTCCATCCGAGCGGGGATCCGTCTCCTCCAAGGAATCCGCAAAGGACCGTTGGGAGAACTCAGATACGCTGCCCTCATGTACATCGGAGGAGACAAAGTCCTCCAAGGCCTGGGAATCAACCCGAGGGCGTTTACCTCCGGGGGCCTCAACCTCTTTACCAGACGAGGGAGCAGGGGCAGCGTTTTGCATAAGGAAGGCCTGATGCAGCAGCAAAACAAACTCGGGGGAGAAACCCCGCATACTGTGCACTTCCGCAGCCTGGGCTACAGCCCTAGACGCACCCTCAACCGGCGCTCGCAAGAGCGGGGGAGAGACATGCTGCGCATCCAAGATGGCATCCGGCGCGACACTCCGCGAAGGAGCCGCGCGGGAAGAACGGCGCTTAACTTTAGCCGCTTTGTGCCGTCGCCCAAATTAAGGGCGTTCATGGCATCAATGTCTCCCACCTCAAGGGCGGCCCAAGAAGAAGCCGTCCGAGCCGCGTGGCCGGCCAATATGGCGGAGGCGAGCCGCAGGGGATGGGCGTTTATGGCGGGAAAAACCGCCACACCGGAGGAAGGACCGGGACACTCATCGGTCACGAAACTGTCACCCAACAAGGGCGAATCAGACTTTAAGACCCCCGCATCCCCTCTGGAAGCGCACACGCGATCCGGGGAGCGACTCTTTGCGCCCTCGCCCTCCGACGCCAAAGGCCACGTGGAGACCAATTGGGGAACCCCCTGCCCGCTATAAAAGGTAAAAATTACCTGCTGTCCGCTCTGAGCTGTAACGACCTGGTGTCCCAGTGAGTAGCTGCAATAAACGTTTAAATAAATGTCGAAATAAACGCCTTTAAGGACGTTCAAAATTTTTTTTTTTTTTTTTTAAACGAAGCCAGCGGGAGGGGGGAGAAAAGGAGGGACCTGGCGCCACCAGGTTTGCACTTGCTCAAGAAGAGCCCTCAACCCCAGGCACTCAACAAAACCTAAAAATTAGACTTGGAGGCCTAGCCAGAGCTGCTGCTGTGTGTGACCACCACCTGCTGAGTTGGAGAACATACTGAGGAGTTTCCGGCAGCACATGACCACATATAGGGAGGCAAAGTTTGCTCTCTATCTCCACCTGCTGGTAGATGGACACAACCCACCAGTCTATGGATTGATCAGCATGATGATATGGAAACACGTGTTAGTGCTGGATCTTCCAAAATAGCAAATAAAAGGTTGAATGAAGGCGATGAACTCTAAAAATCAAATTTTTGACATTTTGAGAGGTTATCAACTCCTGAAGGGTACACGTCCCCCTTCAAGCTTTCCTCATAAGCCCAGGCCTTAATGAGAAATTAGCCCACACTAATGTGCGACTCGAAGCAGGTGTAAAATTACATCGAGAGGGTGGATATTCAAAGCAATTTAATCAGGCAAGAGAGGCTGGCCATTCTGTGGGTAGTCTAGCACTGGAGTCAGCACTCGACCATCTAAGGGCTTCTTTTATCACGCCGTGCGGCAATGCCGACGGAGCCCATTCAAAGTGAACGGGCTTTGTCGGCATTACCACACCGAATGCCGCTAGAGTGGCTTGATAAAAGAGTCCCTAAGTTAACTGGACCTTTTAAAACTTAGTCCTACCTTTATCTGGTTTCATTTAGGCGGTTAAATGCCCAATATCACACTTAACTAGATAACAGGTAGCTGACTTATTTAATGTCAGTGCCCAGTCATATTGAATATCTGGGCATGTTGCGGTGGCAGCCAAACAAAAATGCTGAATATTTAGCATAGGGTAATTTTTTTGAAGTATATGTGTCTTGCTGTTACAGAATATGGAATACAAGTATACTTTCAAATTTCATTCAAACCACGCCCTGAACACGCCCTCTTTAAGTCTCCACTAAAGGAGCCCAACGCTTTACTGCATACTTACACTCACAGGTTCTAGTTCATTATTACATATATACACTGGACCTCAGCGGCGACTGGTTTCACATGGGAAACTTAACCTCGTGGCTCGTTCTGCTCTTCACTGGTCCTTGTTATTCACCCATTAAACCACATCGTATTTATATAATGTGTTTATACTTGAATTTGAACTTATCTGAACGCAGCTTTCTTCTATCAGGACCTTAGCCAACATGGACCATGTTTAACCAGAGGTGTGTCAGGGCCTACCTAAGAGTGAGAACACTATGATTAACTGTAAGGACCAGGTTCTGACACAGCTCTGGTGGAGAGCACAAAATAGTTGCCCTGTATATTTACCCGGAAAGCTCAAGCCATGCTGACTAAATTCATAATAATGTAACATCTTACAACGTCAATTCAAATTTGAAGGCTGACAAGAGAAAAGCTTGGACGGGCAGAGATGACTTCATCTCAATCATCTGCTTAATACGCCATGACCTCACTCTGCTCAGTAATTCTTTATTTACCCCCTGCCCCGGAGCACAGATGGAATTTATAAAGCTTTATGAATTTACCCAGAAGACCACAATTAAACCAGCTTCATTTTCCCATTGTGGGCCAGCTTTAAGTTTGTTCAGTGAAAACACCAGAAGTGAAAAGAGAAAGCGAGATGCAGTCTCAGGTTTCACGGCTCTTATGCTCCATCTCTCAATCCACAATGTCGACCAGGTTTCTTGGCGGTGTCAGAAAAGCTTCTCTTCTAATATTGTCTTGATCATCACCGGATCTGCACGCCCCTTTGTTTCCATTTTGACCAGTCCGATAAGTTTATTTAGGATTTTTTTGTTTCCTTTCTTTATTCCTTCAACCTAAAAAGTCAAGATAAAAAAAAACAAAACAACAGCATACCTTATGAGACCACAAAAAACTTCTAGAATCAACGGATTGATGATGACCAAGTATATTTAAGAAGAATTTCAGCTTGATTGAAAAATTCCTCTTGCTCCCTCCTATCATACCATACAGTCGAGTCTTATATTCTGCATATTTTACAAGAGTCTACGCAGAATACAAAAGAGTAAGCCTCAACAACAGAGGGAAATTACAAAGTAAAATTATTCACCATTAAAAACATACAAAGCTTCAATTAGAAAAAAGATATGCTTTAAGGAATTTCTGAAATGTTAGATAAGAAGGCAGATCCCTCAGTTGCCTAGGGAAGCTATTCCTACTACTACTTATCATTTCTATAGCGCTACTAGATGTACACAAAAGAGACAGTCCCTGCTCAACAAAGCTTACAATCTAATTAGGACAGACAAACAGGACAAACAAGAGATAAGGGAATTACTAAGGTGGGAATGATAAAACATGGGTATTGAACAAATAAGTAAGGGTTAGGATTAAAAACAGCATCAAAATGGTGGTCTTTTAGCCTAGATTTGAAGATGGCTAGAGATGCAGCTTGATGTACTGGCTCAGGAAGTCTATTCCAGGCCATATGGTACAGCAAGATAAAAGAAACGGAGTCTGAAGTTAGTGGTGGAGGAGAAGGGTGCAGATAAGAGAGATTTACCCAGTGAACGGAGTTCCCAGGGAGGAGTGTAGGGAGAGATAACAGCGGAGAGGTACTGAAGAGCTGCAGAGTGAATGCACTTTAAGTCAATAAGAGGAGTTTGAACTGTATGCGGGAACACATAGGGAGCCAATGAAGTGACTTGATGAGAGGGCTAATACCCTGTTTCCCCGAAAGTAAGACATCCCCCAAAAATAAGACCTAGTAGAGGTTTTCCTGAATTGGTAGATATAAGGCCTCCCCTGAAAGTAAGACCTAGCAAATTTTTGTTTGAAAGCAGGGCCGCGGAGAGCGGTCAAGGCCGCCCCCCCCCCCACCCAAGGTCGCCGGGCCCCCCCTCCACCCACCCTCTGTCGCTCCTGGAACTAACCTTAAATGCCTCCTTTCACCTTTGCAGCAAGCAGCAGCAGGTCAGACCTCTCCTTCCTTTCGTGCCCCGCCCTCGCGGACGTTACGTCAGGCGAGGGCGGGACACAGAAGGAGTGGCCTGCCCTACTGCTGCTTGCTGCAAAGGTGAAAGGCGGCGTTTAAGGTTAGTTCCGGGAGCGATGGAGGGCGGGCGGGCCAACCCCGATCCAACCCCGATGTTTACCCGAAAAATAAGACAGCACCTGAAAATAAAACTTAGCGCATTTTGGGGGGCAAAAATTAATATAAGACAGTGTCTTATTTTCGGGGAAACACGGTATGAGCATAGTGACACTGGCGGAATGTAAGTCGTGCAGTAGAGGTTTGAACAGATTGAAGAGGAGAGAGATGGCTAAGTGGGAGACCTGTGAGAAGTAAGTTGCAATAGTCTAAGCGAGAAGTGATATGAGTGTGGATAAGGGTTCTGGTAGTATGCTCAGAAGCCTGACACCATAAAAAGAAATGGACAACTCAACCTGCTTCTTATATTTAACTCCTTTCAAAGAGGGGGAAGTTTAGTTTCATCTTGTGACTTGTTCATGTAAATAACAAATTACTGGGAAACCTGAAAATCTTAATGAGCCCATTGGAATTAGACCCATAGAATGACTTGAAAACAAAACAACCCAGTTTAAAAATTACTCATGATTGACTGGAAGCCAGTGCAATGAGGCCAATAATGGTGAAGCTCAAATATAAGTCTGGTAGCTGTATTTTACAAAAGCTGCAGCTTAGAAGACACAGTATAATATAAAGAATTGAAGTAATCAAGCTGTGGAAGACGTATGGATTGTGTAGAATTTTAAAGCTTTCTTTACTCAAAGATGATCTAATAGCTCTAAGTTGGCGTAACTTAAAGAAACTTTTTTGTAAGATAACTAATTTGTGGCTCAAGGGACAAGTCAAAATCTAGTATAACGCCCAAAACTTTTGATTTATAAAGTGTGCTCCAACTGATAAGCTGTTCAGGGGGGGTTCTAGATTTTACTCCAGTGCTTTTTTTGTCTAGCTAAAAAGATGCCAGGACTCGCATGCAAAATCATCCTTACAGGGTGGGGTGACCACTGATGAACCTGCTCCTAAAACAGCCACACCCTGCAACCTGCCTTACAGCATTGAGCACAACAATGCTCAATTAGAACATGCCTCTTGGGAAAAGAGAACAATCCAGAGTGCTACAAATCTCTACACAGAACCTACATGCTCATAAAAGCCTCACCTTGGTCACATACGCAAAGTAAGGATAGAGCCCGGGGCGGCCCTACCATTAGGCCATCTGAAGTGGGGGCCTCAGGCAGTACTCATCTGAGGCGGCATTACCTCCTGGCCTTACTTCCCCAACCCCTTTCCACCAATTTACCTTTTCTTTCTCGTTTTTCCAAAGGCAGCAGCAGCAGATGCCCAGAGGCTGCCCTGCCGCCAGTACCAGACCCTTCTGTCTACTGCGGCCCACCTCTGAGGAAACAGGAAATTATGTCAGAGAGGCAGGTTGTAGTAGAGAGAAGGAGCGAAGACCGGCAGCAGGGCTGCCTCTGGGAATCACTGTCACCGCCTTTGGAAAAACAAGAAAGAAAAGGTAAATTGGTGGAAGGGGGCTAGGGAAGCAAGGGGGAAGATGGCAGACCGTGGCGGGGGTGACAGCGGCTCATTCCTCGCCTCAGGTGCCAGATTGTCGTGGGCCGCCCCTGGATAAAACCTTACCAAATACAGAATAAATGCCCACATGGTAGAAATAGAAATGTGCATACAAATCTGAACTGGGAATCCCAAGAATCTGGACTCTGCCTGCAGTATAACAAAGGAGACAGAGAAACAAATACATTTCCTCCTGTACTGTGAAAACTACTAAGAGATCAGATTCCCAAAGTTGCTGTATTTATTTTATTTTTATTACATTTGTACCCCGCGCTTTTTCCCACTCATGGCAGGCTCAATGCGGCAGGCAATGGAGGGTTCAAATCACTAAACCAGAAGTAAATTCTTTTTAGTAACTACTGCTTGGACAGCTCAGCCTCTATAACCCATGTCTCCCACCTTTTGCAGGGGCTAAGATGATATGTGCATGCATCTTCACATTCTCCCATGGACCTGTGGGGATAGATTGAAACAGTGGGGTTGATATTCAGAGCAATTAACCAGCCAGAAATGGCTCCTGGATGGTTAAATCACTTGTGCGGAGCTATCCACCGATATTCAGCAGCACTTAATATCACCAGACTGCTAAACTCAAACCTGGATATTTTGTGAGTGGTCTGGGGGGGGGGGGGGGGGGGGGGGGGGGGGAGGGGCGGAGTCGACACTTATGCGGTTAAATGCCAAGATTCAGCACTTAACCGCCTTAGTTAAGTGGCCATACCGAACCACAGAAAAGTCAGTCCTATCTTTATGCAGTGTCACTTAGGGGCCCTTTTACTATGCTGCGGTAAAAGGGGCCCTGCACTAGCGGTGGCTGTTTTTGCTGGGCACTGAGTCCCTTTTTACCACAGCAGGTAAAAAGGCCAAAAAAATAAATGGCCATGTGGTAAGACTGCACTTATCGCGTGGCCATGTGGAGGGAGCACTCATTGAGGTGGCGGTAAGGGCTCAACTGCTGTGGTAAAAAATAAGGACCTATTTTCGCTAGCACTGGAAATGGCGCACGCTGGGGGTGGAACTACAGCCAATGCCCGGGAGGGGGTGGGGCGGCGGTAGTTACAGCTCATCGCTGCTTAGTAAAAAAAAGCCCCTTAGGCGATTAAGTACTTAACCGCATAAGAGATAGTGGGCCATACATAACAGGATATTTGGTGCTGGTGCCCGGATATCACCTGGCATTGAAATTCTGGGAATAATGCCGGTAATGGCTAAAAAAATGTTCTTGCTGCTTGCTGAATATCTACCTCAGTGCTTCTCCCATAAGGGATACTTCGCGTTTGGAGTGTGCGAAGCCTGGGCTCTTTCATTAACGCTTGGGGACTATGGAAAAGGGGCTGGTCAGTATCACTTAGTGCTCCCTGGAAGTCTTACAGTCTAAAATACAAGGAGTCCTACCGAAACTGGGCATGAGAGAGAAAATGTACTTCAGAATATTTGTAAATGGCTTTTTTTCTTCTCTATAAAATCCTTTTTAAAAAGCTTTTCAAGTACAAAGCCATGCAGAGTTTCAGCTGAATGCTTTTTTATTTAAACACTACCTTGTCTTTTAATGTACATAAAAGAAAGCAGTATAGAAATGTTCTTCTTTATTGGAGGAGTGGCCTAATGGTTAGGGTGGTGGACTTTGGTCCTGTGGAACTGAGTTTGATTCCCACTTCAGGCACAGGCAGCTCCTTGTGACTCTGGGCAAGTCACTTAACCCTCCATTGCCCCATGTAAGCCGCATTGAGCCTGCCATGAGTGGGAAAGCGCGGGGTACAAATGTAATAATAAAAAAAAATAAAATTATCAAGCTTATATCCCACACTATCCACTAAATCTAAGCGGGTTACAAAGGAAAACATACGTAAGTCATAAAACGCAGAAAATAAAATATCACATATAAATTACAAACTTATTGCATTCCCTGAACAAAGTTCAACCCAAAGGAGTTTCCATCAAAAACACATTAACAGTAGAACATAAGAAAAGTTATGCTGGGTCAGACCAAGGTCCATCAAGCCCAGCATTGTGTTTCCAACAGTGCCCAGTCAGGGTCACAAGTATGACGCACATCCCTAAAAGTAGATCTATTTTTCATAGCTCATTTCCAAAGATGAACTAAGGCTCTCCCAAATCTACCTAATTAATAATTTTATATGGACTTTTCCTCCAGGAACTCGTCCAAACTTCTTTTCAATCCCACTATATTGGTTGCCTCGACCATATCTTCTACCAACAGAGACCGCACCTTAATTAGCATGATAAGATATGAATAAAAATACAATCAAACTATATCATCCTTTTCCTTCTACCAAACACTCTTCCCTCAGCCCTTTCTTCCACAACCTCTGTATACCCTCCCTCAGTTCCAAGTCTCACAGCCCCAGCTGTTTTCCAGCATGTTTCCCCCTCCCTGCTCTTACGGTCCTAGCCTTCCCCTGTGTAAGATCTGCATCATCTTATTTATTTTATTTATTTATAGCATTTATACCCCGCTCTTTCCCACTCGGTAGCAGGTTCAGTGCGGCTTACAATGTATGGGTACCAAGAATCACAGAGATAACACAATGTATGGGTACAAAGTATCTTCAAGTGTGATCTACAGTTCCCCTTTCTCACTCCTACTGTAACCCCA
Source organism: Microcaecilia unicolor (assembly GCF_901765095.1). Taxonomy (NCBI): domain Eukaryota; kingdom Metazoa; phylum Chordata; class Amphibia; order Gymnophiona; family Siphonopidae; genus Microcaecilia; species Microcaecilia unicolor. The sequence goes on along the minus strand of NC_044032.1, from coordinate 614,916,873 downwards.
ATCAAGGATGAATCTTTACTGCTGTAATCAGCCTTCTTTCCAGTGTCTTTTTAATAAGCATGCTGGCAGCTGTGTTCTGTGAACCATATGTTGCTGAGTACACAGGGATTGCAGACTGGAACTGCACAATGCCTACTTGCACTGCAGGCAATCTTGTAGGACACTGATCTGCAGTATGGGTTTCATGGGGTACAGCACTGGAGGTGCAGCTGTCAGTGTGTGGCAATGGGCTTTTCTTCTGCTGTGCTTGAGAGGAAAGGATTTCCATTCATTACTGTCTATTAAGCTGTCTGAGTTTCTGGAAGGTTGTAGTATTACAGAGTATTTAGACTTGGTGATATTTTAAGGAACTGATAAAAGAATTTCTGGCATGAAGAATTTTGTCAGCTATAGAACACATACTTGCTCAAACATGGGCAGTCTGACAAGACCCAAAGCTGAGTCTTCTTTCAATTAGTGCTCTTACACTATGGTCCTTATTTTACAAGCATCTCTGTAGATCACCATAGTCAGATTTCAAAGGGGCATAGTTCGAGCATGGATATGGCATGTTTGGGGGGGGGGGGGGGAGGAGGGAGTTGAAAATCTAGAGGTATGTTCCTCATTTTATTACATGTGTTGGGCAAACATTTTGGATGTTGGCCTTTACATCTGGCCTGAGGCATGCACAAGTGCCAGCTTGAAGGGGCAAGTGTAAAAGCTAACACTTATCCGGACAACAGCATATATCTTCCCTAGCCTTATTACTCTGACAGCAACCTCCCCCCTCCGGAATAAGAAGTCCCCTTGTGACAGCAAACAATCCTCACCCCCTGTTCTCATCCTATTCTCTTACCAGGGTTCCCTGGTGATCTTTTTTTACATTTTTTTTTTAAATTATCCTTCCTGTCTCATCAGCTCGTAACCCTGGGGTCATCTTCGACTCCTCCCTCTCCTTCTCTGCACATATTCAACAGACTGCTAAAACCTGTCATTTCTTTCTCTATAATATCAGCAAAATTCGCCCTTTCCTTTCTGAGCACACTACCAGAACCCTCATCCACGCTCCCACGCTCTTATCACCTCTCGCTTAGACTATTGCAACTTGCTTCTCACAGGTCTCCCACTTAGCCATCTCTCTCCTCTTCAATCTGTTCAAAATTCTGCTGCACGACTAATATTCCGCCAGTGTCGTTATGCTCATATTAGCCCTCTCCTCAAGTCACTTCACTGGCTTCCTATCCGTTTCCGCATACAGTTCAAACTCCTCTTATTGACCTTTAAGTGCATTCACTCTGCAGCTCCTCAGTACCTCTCCACTCTCATCTCTCCCTACATTCCTCCCCGGGAACTCCGTTCACTGGGTAAATCTCTCTTACCTGTACCCTTCTCCTCCAGACTCTGTTCCTTTTATCTTGCTGCACCATATGCCTGGAATAGACTTCCTGAGCTGGTACGTCAAGCTCCATCTCTGACCGTCTTCAAATCTAAGCTAAAAGCCCACCTTTTTGATGCTACTTTTAACTCCTAACCCTTGTTCACCTGTTCAGAACCCTTATTTTATCATCCTCACTTTAACATTCCCTTATCTCTTGCACCGGGAGCCAAGGGAAACTCCAAGACTTTCCCTCTGCTTGCCCATCACCCACAGTCTGGGAGGTACTCTGAGAAGAATGGGCTGGAACGATCTGGAGAGCAACTGTAGGTGCGTCTACCTCCTAAGTCACCATCTTGGATCAAGATCATCGCTCCCTGGTGATCTAGTGAGAGCAGGAGCGATCCCAGGTCACTCCTGCTCCGTTCAGACCCAGGTTCAAAATAGCATCCAAGACCCCTAAAAGAAGTCTCTTGCTGCTACCACTAGGGGTCAGTCTGCCAAATAAGGGCATTTTTGCTCTTATTTGGCAACTTAACCCCTAGTAGAAGCGGCATAAGACTACTGCCATGGTGTCATTTTGAATCCGGGCCTGAACAGAGCGGGAGCAATTGGGGATCACAATACCAACAGGGAATCCTAGTAACACTGTAAATGACTGGCAATTTACAGTCCAGTCATTACCGCACAGTCCATCCAGTCTGTCCAAGAAGGTGGCCAGAGCTAGACCTGTCACTCTGTGCGGGCCACAGCCACCCATGCTAAACTACTGGTTGGCAAGTCTCCACTAAGCCTACCACATTTAGGCAACCAAATATGACAGAGTCTTGGTTATATCAATAAACAGTAAATACCCCTTCACAATACATGTAAGTGTTGGCAATATTAAAATCATCGTAGAACAGAAAGAATATATATAGGAGGACGAAGCCTCAACAGACTCCAAACAACTTGCATTGATATACTAGTAATGGAGTTCTCGCTGTCATCATGGCTAAATCCCCCCCCCCCCAATTTCCTTTTAATGCACACTCTCTCAGTGCAATACAAAATGGGAAGACACACATTAGAGAGGGGAGTGACCAGCAGAAGAAAAGAGGTTTTAATGCCCCTGTATAAGTCATTGGTGAGGCCCCACTTGGAGTATTGTGTTCAGTTCTGGAGGCCGTATCTTGCTAAGGATGTAAAAAGAATTGAAGTGGTGCAAAGAAAAGCTACGAGAATGGTACGGGATTTGCATTACAAGACGTATGAGGAGAGTCTTGCTGACCTGAACATGTATACCCTGGAGAAAAGGAGAAACAGGGGTGTTATGATACAGACGTTCAAATATCTGAAAGGTATTAATCCGCAAACGAACCTTTTCCGTAGATAGGAAGGCAGTAGAACTAGAAGGCACAATACGAGATTGAAGGGGGGCAGACTCAAGAAAAATGTCAGGAAGTATTTTTTCACGGAGAGAGTGGTGGATGCTTGAAATGCTCTCCCGCGGGAGGTGGTGGAGAGGAAAACGGTAATGGAATTCAAACATGTGTGGGATAAACATAAAGGAATCCTGTTCCAAGGGAATGGATCCTCAGAAGCTTAGCTGAGATTAGGTGGCAGAGCCGGTGGTGGGAGGTGGGGCTGGTGGTTGGGAGGCGAGGATATTGCTGGGCAGACTTATACGGTCTGTCCTAGAGCCGGTGGGGAGGCAGGGATAGTGCTGGGCAGACTTATACGATCTGTGCCCTGAAAATGACAGATTCAAATCAAGGTAAGGTATACACAAAAAGTAGCACATATGAGTTTATCTTGTTGGGCAGACTGGATGGACCGTGCAGGTCTTTTTCTGCCGTCATCTACTATGTATGTTAACTTAAGTGCCAAACACCATCTGCAGCTGGCCCATGGCCGACAATGGTCAAAGTTTCAAAATACTGCTTCAGGGTCCGTGGAACACATGCTGAGAAAAGAAAAACCAGGAATCAGAGCACTTTTAAGTTATCATCTAAAACTTTAATGTACATTTTTTTTATATTTTACCCACACACCTGAACTCCAGACACGTTGCTGTTCTCTTCAAGGCTTCCCACAATCAAAAAATGGCACACACACATAAATAAAGTGACATCAGACGCTGAGACTATAGCTCAGCCTATCACATTACCCACTTTCCTCTGTCCAAGTCCAATAAGATTTCACTCTCAATAAAAGTGACACCATTCAATTTTAGAATTTAAGCCATTCGGTTCCATTCGGAGCTATAGTCTCAGCATCTGACATCACTTTATTTATATGTATGGGAGCCATTTTTTCGATTGTGGGAAGCCTTGAAGAGAACAGCCACGTGTCTGGAGTTCAGGTGTGTGGGTAAAATATAAAAAAAATGTACATTAAAGTTTTAGTTGATAACTTAAAAGTGCTCTCCTGTTTTTTCTTTTCTCAGCATGAGTTCCACAGGCCCTGAAGCAGCATTTTGAAACTTTGACCATTGTCGGCCATGGGCCAGCTGCAGATGGTGTTTTGGCACTTTTAAGTTAAGTGTGTGTCTTCCCATTTTGTATTGCATTGAGAGAGTGTGCATTAAAAGGAAGGAGTTTTTTTTTAGCCGATGATGACAATGAGAACTCTATTACAGCTATAGCAGTGCAAGTTGTTTGGAGTCTGTTGAGGCTTTTTCCTCCTATATATATTCTTTTTGTTCTATAGTGATTTTAATATTACCTACGTTTCTATGTACTGTGAAGGTATTTATTGTTGTTATAATTTACTTCCCCTTTGAAAATCCCAAATTAAGTTCTGTAGTAGAGTCTTGGTTACATCAACCCCAATTATTGCTGACAGTATTCAACTTGCCAGTCAAGATGTCTTCCCCTCTTCCCTGAGCTGCCCAGCACCCTCATTCCTAGCACGTGACAATAACGTGATCTACAACACTGGAGTTGCCGAAGCTTCACTTGGCTTTTGCCATTTGTGGGACACAGTCCATAGAGGTCTGTCCAGCATAGGCCTTAGTTCCCTCAATGCTGGAGTTGTCAAATCTTCACTAGTCACTAATGGGATCGAAGGGTAGGGATGGGGTGCTGGAGTTTTCATGTTGGACAGTGGGTTGGAGGGGAGACCCATGCTGCTGCCATGGGAGGGGAGGAAACGGCGAGAAGAAGAAGTAAGGAACTCTTTTCCCCATGAACAGCTTTTTAAAATCATTGCTCCCTCTAGACATGCCAGTAAATGCACATGCAGTCCTGTATGTCTTTACAAGTATTTTACAAAAGGTCTCAGCATTTAGCAGAGTAAAATACGGGGGGGGGGGGGGGGGGGGGGGGAAGGTTTGAGACCTGAATGTCTCAATTCCCTCTCCATATTCTATCTAAAGTGGGCCTTCAATGTGTTCCTGAGCTTAGACTTTTTCCCCAGTTTTATCACAGATGGAAAGTGGAATATATAATCAAATTATTAAAGCAGCAGTAAATAGATTTGTCCTCAACTGCCTCACTGCACTGCTGGTTCAAGACATGTACATCTTTTTCCTGCTCATCATCAATAGAAAATTGTGTATCTGTGGCTGCTCACGAAGCAGAAAAGCTAGAATTGCTGCCCCAAATTGAAACCGAAATGGAAAAAAGGGTTTTTTTTTTCAAAAGGGAGGCCGATCCTTGAAACTGGCCAGATTGAATCTTTTGATACAAGCAAACCAATGTCATTGCAAGATTATAATAGTGCCATTATCCAGCCAGACCTCGCAAAATGATCACACCTGTCCTGGAGGAGTTCCGGTTAGTTATCTATCTAGATAAATAAGAAAAAAGCTGCTAGGTATAAATGGTATTTAAAATTAAACTCTAGGCACCTTGTGACAACTGTGCTGCATATTGTATGGCTCTGAATGTGATTTCATGTTAATGAAGAAAGCCAAGTTACCTACTGCTATTAGTTGACCCCAGAACTCTACATTGTTCAGTGGTTATTACCTCTGTATTTTTGGAGCTAGTGTCATGGTGAGAACATTTTCTCCCTTCCTCAGTATCTAGATAATTCCCTAGTCAGCCATATCATTGTAAAATGTTCTTCATAAGCTTCTCCCCGAGAAGGCTCAGGAGGGGACTGGATGTTAACAGAGAGCAAAGAGCTAAAAAGCAGCTACAAAAAAAAAAAAAAAAGAAATTTCTTTTGTTAATGCTGAAGGATGCAGAGTATGAATATACTTGTGATGTACATTTAAGGTTCAATTTGAGAGCCTGCTATAAAATAAAATAAAAATTGTAAAAAATATATATTTTTTAAATTAAGTTGAAAACTTTCCTTTTATCTACTGAATCTCTCTTCTACAGGCCAAACAGCAGCTGCCTGGGTATAAATTTGGCAAATCTGGCATACCGGCAGACATGGTGATTTTGGAAACAGGCCCATCCCAACAACCAGACAGGACCAGAGAGTTGCCTAGGGAAGCATTTCTGAGGGGGAGGGGGAAGAGGTGAAAGTGCCAAAGAGCAGTTTCAGTCAAAGCAAAAAGTACAGACAACCACACAAATTCAAAAGAAATAACAGGCTATCTGCCCGATATTTGAAACCATTTAACTGGCCAGGATAGGCTCCCGGCTGGTTAAATGACAGATCGCTGGTTATCTACCATTGAATATTGCTGGTTAGCGCTGTTAGGGTTCTGGGTGTCCGTCTCAATAGTGAACCCTTGGGCTGTCGTTGGCTCCGAACCCAGGAGGTAGGAGAACTCCAAGGATGGCAGGCAGAGTCACCTCCAGACCGGATCAGATACTAGACATCTGGCAGAAGAACCACAGAAATGAAGGCTGGAAATCAGGAGACTGGAACTTTGGAACAGAGGTGCGGAATTGAACTCAGGAACCGAGGTGCGAACTGGAACTCGGGAACAGGGCTGCGGACTGGAACTCACGAACAGCGCTGTAGACTGGAACTCAGGAACAGCGCTGTAGACTGGAACTCAGGAACAGAGCAGAGAACTGGAACTCAGGAACAGAGCAGTGAACTGGAACTCAGGAACGTAACTGGAGCCAAGCAACTCACAGCAGAAGAGCAAACTTCATGAGTGTCCCATGGTTCCTTATAAAGGCCCTCGCTGACGATATCACGGTCTATGGTGCCTGGGAATGAGGATTGGACCACACTGAAAGTGCCAGCAGGGCACCAGGAAGAGGCTAGACTGCTGAAACACCAGAGTGAGGCTTGAATAGTCCCTGGAATGAGGCTAGAATGTTGGGGCATCAGAACACAGGGGAACTGGCAGAAGACATCAGTGTAGGGAGGAGGAAGTCCGGACGCAGGGGCACAGCCACGACCATGACAAGTGCTTAGCAAATAGCCAGTTATACTGTGTGATATAATTGGCTATACGCTAATATTCAGCGCATCGGTGGCTGTTTGGTGACTAAATTAGGCTACTGGAATAGCAGGTATATTCTTGGCCGGTTTAAATTTAACCAGCTAGTGCTGAATATCAGCTTAGCTGGTTATATTTAAACTAGCCAAAAACAAACTGGATTTTCAATGCCCGTCACTGGAAATAGCCCGGCATTGAATATCTGGGTTTAGCGCCGACCGCGGGGGAACCCGTCTAACTCCCAGGGTCTGAATATCAGGCCCTACATATGTTTACTAGCAGGGAGTGTGAACAGTTTTTAAACTGCCTATTTACCCAGACTATTCTGAGAGATGCAATATTAGCGTGATCATAATTACTGGGGGACCCAAGGGACTTGAAAGTTAACTGCAGCCTCGCAGAGGCCCTGTTAGGAAATAGTACATTATTTTTGGTTAGGTAGTTTCTTTCTGTTAATGCTGTTTATCCTTTCATGTGGAAGACATTTATCATTTCAGAACAAAATTAAAAGCGGTTAATAGTGTTTAGAAACCACTGGCTCAGTAGCAATGCTGCATGTGACCACGTGGAGGGTCCCTGGATTTAACTTCCAGGTAAGGTCTTTCTTTCTCTAGGTTGGCTGGAGATACTGAGGAGGCAGCGTTCACAGCCCTTGGGGTTGGAGGGAGTACCATCAGTGCACGAACACAGTTAAAGAAGGAAAGGGGGAAATGGGACTTGATATACCGCCTTTCTGAGGTTTTTGCAACTACATTCAAAGCGGTTTACATATATTCAGGTACTTATTTTGTACCAGGGGCAATGGAGGGTTAACTGACTTGCCCAGAGTCACAAGGAGCTGCAGTGGGAATCGAACTCAGTTCCCCAGGATCAAAGTCCACTGCACTAACCACTAGGCTACTCCTCCTCCAGAGCAATTCTATAATTGGGTGCCAGTGATTATTTATTTATTAGGATTTTTTTTTACTGCCTTTTTGAAGGAATTCACTCAAGGTGGTGTACAGTAAGGATATATCAAACATGAGCAACAGACAATTACAGCAGTAAAAATATTCAAATAACAATCCATGCATGGCAAACACTAATTATGACAATCTGTTCTCGATATGGTCTTGCTATACTGGGTGCACTGTTTGAAACCACTGGAAATTTTCTGGGACGTGTCAAGGAACATAGAACCATTTGAGTTTGCTGCAGCTATCATGGAGAAAAATGAAAAAAAAAAAGTGATATCCCAGCTGGAACACTTAGGCCTAAGGGAGCCGACAAGTTGCATAAAAATAAAAGTGTTTAAAAAATGCTAAGGAATATAAGAAAGGGCATGAAGAAGGGAATACTGGTCCTCTGCAGCATTTATAAAGGACAAACAAGAGCAAAACTGCAAGCAAATCATGCACAAGCTGTGTGTATTATGTGTGTGTGGCACCCTCTTTGCGAATGTATACGCTGAAAAAGGGAGCACTTATGCACATCAGTGCCTAAGCGTTGTTCCACAAGGGCGAACGTAGGTGCTTTGGCTCACAAATGCAAGATGGGCGTAGATAAGGGTGGAACATGGGCAGGGCTCCAAATCACATGTAGAACATAGATTTTTTTATTTATTTATGGTTCATTTATATCCCACATTTTCCCACACATGCAGGCACAATGTGGCTTACAGAAAATTAGGAGGAATTACAAATTATGAAGATACAGATAAAGCGAAAAAAAGGTTAAACAAGGGGAGCATTGACTAACAGTGGAAAACTAAGCAGGATGGGGAACGTAAAGGAGAATATTAATCAGCAGGGGAACAAGGAGAGTAGGTTGCAACAAAGAGGTAAGTCTTCAGTAATTTCTTGAAGAGGGTGTGGTCCATTTGCATTTTGAGGTGCCTTGGCGGAGCATTCCGGATTTTTGGGCAGCAATAGCGGAAAGAAGAGGAAAAAATCAACTTGTATTTGATGCCCTTGCAGTTAGGAAAGTGGAGCTGAAGATATGACCGTGCAGCAGGCACAGAATTCCTGAGTGGAAGATCAATCAAGTTGAGCATGTAGTCCGGGGCAAGCCCATAGATAATTTTATGGGTTAAAGCACAGATTTTAAAGGCGATACGTTCCTGTACAGGTAGCCAATGAAGGTTGTAGCGCAGAGGCTGAGCATGTGCGAATCGATTCTTACCCAAAATCAGTCTCGCGGCTGTGTTCTGGACTGTCTGGAACTTTTTTAGGAGAGAGACTTTGCAGCCCGCATAAATCCCACTGCAGTAATCAAGATGGGACAGGACTAGGGTACGAAACAGCTCTCTGGGAAGGAAATGTCTTATGCGCCGGAGCCTCCACATAGCATTAAACATTCTTTTGCAGACTAGTTGCACGTGATTGTCTAGCTGTAGGTGCACATCCAGATTCACTCCTAAAAGACGCAAACTGTTGGAAATTGGTAGAACATAGCCTTGAACTGGAAGAGTAGTTTCAGTGAGTGGGCTATGGGGGGACGAGAGTATGATACATTGGGTTTTGTCCTTGTTGAGTTTAAACCGAAACACCTGAGCCCAGTGTTCAATTGTGGAGAAGCTAGCTTCAAAGAGATCAGCTATTTCGGATACGGTGGTATGAAAGGGGATGTAGATAGTTATGTCGTCGGCGTAGATGAACGGATTGAGGCCTAGGTTTGCTAGAGCTGTGGCTAACGGTACCAGCATGATGTTAAATAATGTTGGAGAAAGGGGCGAACCCTGGGGTACCCCTCAAGAGGCAGTCCATGGAGCAGAGATGGTTGAATTCACATTGACCCGATAGGATCTGGAGGTTAAGAAGCCCTTGAACCAGCGTAGAACCGACCCACCTACGCCGAAAGAGTCTAGAAGATGAAGTAGTATGTCATGGTCCACAATATCGAAGGCGCTTGACATGTCAAGCAAAAGTACTTTCCGACCAATGGATAGCTCTTGTTTGAAGTTTGATAAGCAGGTGACTAGTAATGCCTCAGTGCTATAATGGGTACGGAAACCTGACTGCGAATGGTGAAGGATGTTAAAGGTAGATAACACTGCAAGAGGTGAACACCTTTGCCACATTTGGGTGCCCGCGCTTAGATCACGTCTATGGCTTGTGTAACTGCAGTCGCCTAAATGTAAGGTACACCAATACTGGGTTACTTAAGTTAGTATTCTATAATGGACTCTGGGTGCCCAGATCTTATTATAGAAAAGGCTCTCACAGCAGAGAATCAGGGCGCCCACGATAAGGCACTCGGTTGTAGAACTGCTACTTTACTGGTTGGATCTGAAGTCCGGGACTACAGTTTTGTGTCCTGGTGTGCTAATGCTGTTGGCTATGGAACTACTGGCAGCTTCTTCCATCTTCCCTTGCTTGTGCACAGTCGTCCTTCTAACACCTGCCCCTGAAGCAATTCCCTCCAGAGCAGGACAGCAGTGTTTCTCACCTCTGACTAACTTCTCTGTCACATTTAATCTGAAATTTGAACCATGTAGTGTCCACCAGTACTGTTTCTCTCAAACGTTGGATGGAAGTCCAGAGGAGGCAGCAGCTGCAAGTAAAATGCCCCGCTCTTCTTCTGTCAACAGGAAGGGGGCAACATCATGCTGAGGTGGAAGGGGAATTGTACCAATGAGAAGGAAAGGGACAGAAATGATGCGTGCTGGGATAGAGCTACGCTGGGATGATGGCTTAGTTAAGAGATGGGAGGCAGATAATTGTTCTAGGGCAGTAGGAGATGATTATTGTGCTGGGATCCAGGGGCTCACATACTTAAGATTTGCTCGTAGTCTCTGGGTTTAGCCCTATTAGAACCTACAGTTGTCGAATTCTGGAGAAGTACTGGTGCATAACTTGCTACTGAGGACTGGAACTGCAGTGACTGCATTAAATGAATCAGGAAGAGGTGTAAAACAGAAAAAGGCTATGGAGCTTTGGTCCTTGAGTGCCACGTCAGTTGGGTTTTCAAGATATCCACAATGAATATGCTGTGGCCTCAGGGACATGGCCCAAAGAGGTTTGATCAAAGGGGAATGTCCCTCTGGAGCCCTGGAGTTATACCATGGAGTAGTAACAAGATTTGTTCATTGTCTCTGATTTAACTTTGGGAAATGGGCAAATGCAAGATTAAATCAAAAGTCATATTGAATATGCAAACAATGCATTTCCATGCACTGCCTCCACTATATCCAAATGTATCTTATGCATATTCAAGGTAGATATCCTGAAAATACTACTGGTTTGTGGCACTCAAGGACTGGAGTTGCCCAATTCCTAAAAAGAGGAAAAACTGCAGAACAGTTGTGAATATAGGCTTATGGCACCAGATTCTCAGCCCCGGTTCTGATGCAGCTGGAAGCTCAAAGGAAGCGGAGAAAACTGAGGGGCAAGAACAAAAAATCCTAAATTTTTCTGAGAAAAATATTTTTGATGGGTTCCTCCTTAAATGGTACCTCACTGGAAAATTGAAAATGTTCAATTAAAAAAAGAAAAAGAAAAAGAATGCACTGCCACTTGAGTTCAGTCCTTCCCCTAAAACCTTCAGCCCAACTCATATTTCTCTCAGAAAGACATCGGCACTTGATGACTCAACATAAATACAAATGACATATTATGACCTTCAAACATAATTTGAAAAAGTTAGGTGAAAAAGAAAAAGATCCTTAGTCTGGCTTTTTACGAGCTGTACAAATTCATGAGTTATTTTTCTGCAACGCTACCTAAGGTTACATTCATATTGACTCAAATAGGTGAAGGCAATATGAATTTTCACAATGTGCTTTTAATAATTAACCTTTTCTTTCACTCTGAGTTCCATCTCTAAAAAAGGTAACCCAAAATGTATCGATATATAATCAGGCTGCCTCCACCAAGGAATCATTTCTGTGTTCAAGATTAATACAAGTCATGACCTTTACTAAACTTCACCAAACACACATGTAACACAGAATCCACTGTCCCTCCTACTGGAGTAGTACAAATCCTTAATTGCTACTTTGAAAAGTACAATGATCATGGGATCAAGAGAGAAGCCTGCAAGGTTTCCCTGGTATGGGATGCAACCTTTGAAAACTGATGGTTAGATATTCCAAAGCCCTTATCTGGGTAGCAGCCTCGGCCCCCCTGAAAAATATTACAGGATAGCACTGGTTAGTTAACAAGATAGAGGACTGGATATTGCTGCTGTCAGGATAGTGCCAGTGATCACCGTAGAAACCAGATATTCAGAGCCGACCACTGACTGGACATCAGGATTTAATCCAGCTGCAGCGGCCGGCTTTTAAAAACATGCTCACCGTCCCAGCTGAATACCGACATGTGAATTTCATGGATTAGCTAGAGTCCAAACAAAAAAAACAGCACCACGGGCCTTTAAAAATGGAACACAGTTCTTTAATGAATGAGCCTTGACAAAAAGACCCGACACGGGCCGTGTTTCGGTGACTAGCACCTGCGTCAGGGGTCACAGTGATGACGTGGAAAACTTGGGGAATAACTCAAATATATTCCTCTACAATATATTATTCCTTACCCCACGTCTCATGTAGTAAAAGCTACAAAGCACCAAGGCACTTTCACTTTCTGTATCAAAATGGATTAGCTAGAGACCATCACATAAATAAAATCCATGATCCCATTGCACCAGCTTGCTCTGGGGGTTTGCATGCCATTTACCTGTTCTTGATGCTCTTCTATCACATTCTGACAGATTTGTTCCAGATGTTTTCTGTCCTGAATCAATCCAAGATTCTTTTCCTCTAATATTTGGGTTGGTGTCTTCCCTTCACCTTTCCAAAGTTCCTGGAAGACCTGGATTCCAAAACAAAACAAAGCGCTATTAAAGATCACAATTTACTTAGAAGTGGAAGGAGTGGCCTAGCAGTTAGAGCTAGTGGAATGAGAACCAGAGGAATCAGGATTCAAATCCCGATGCTCCTTGTGAGTTTGGGAAAATCGCTTATCCTTCCATTGCCCCAGGTACAAATTTAGACTGTAGGTACTGTAGAGACAGGGGAATACTGCATCTGTATGTAAATTGCCTTAAACTATGACTGAAACATACGAGCTAGGGTAATTCTTTAATCCCGATGTACATGCACAACTACAAAAGTTTTTGGACCGCTTTTGCAATGCTTGGGTCTTGTGCTTATGTGCTGAGATGGAAGCATCGTATTCTCCTTGGCTATCAACTGTCCTAGAATGGGGCATTTGGATCTTGTAACAAATCAATCTGATCAAGCTTTAACAGAAGATAGATTTATACTGTTTCCATATAATCCATTCCTAACTAAGCAAGTTTTTCCAAAAAATCCTCCAGTATTCAAATACTGTTTTGGAAGAATATCTATTCACCTAGGATGGTTACTGAAGTAGCAGTGAATACTGGGCAGGAAAATCTCCTGGCTATTCAGTCTTTTATGATGAGAATTGACCCTTAAACGGCAAAGATGCAGTATTGGAAAACGTCCTATCCATGAACTACGATTGTAATTCTAAAACAGAAGAAATGAAAAGCTAGCATTTTTAACCTTTTCTCTAGTTACATGTTTCCACTGCAAGAGGACAATTTCTGGCCTTTAAAATTCACTGCTGGGTTGACTTAGTCGCCCCTGAAAGATCTGCATTCAATTCCCGAATTAGGTCCTGCATCTTAGGCCAGCCAGGGATCTTGTGGAGGCAACACTCAAAGTAAGGAATGGTGTTCTCAGACCTAAAACCCATGGTCTGGTGGGTGTTTTAAGTTAGAATATTTTTAGGTGATTGGAATAAATTGGTTCAATTATTATTTCTGAGTTTAAGGGCTCTTCTTGGTGTGGGGACCCTGAAGGAGAAATAGCAAAATGTGCCACTCTGGGATGAGGCAATGTGTACAAGCCCTAAAAGCAAAGTATCATCATTGTTACCACTGGTTTAATATAGAGACTATTGTCAGGTTTAACATAGAGAGAGTTTACAAAGCGTTATATAGTTTCAAACAAAAGGGGATTTTATGATCAACTAGTGGAACCAAGCTCATTTCGTCAACAATGAAACGGGCCCTAGGAAGGCTCACGTGTGTTTTTTTTTCTCTCTCCCCCTGCCCTCCCCTCCATGTCCACCAATTCTTCCCTCCCCTCCCATGCCCTCCATGTCCAGCGATACTCCTCTTCCCTGCCCTCCCGTGTCCCGCGATTCTCTCCTCTCCTCTCATCCTATCCATGTCCATCAATTCTCCTCTGCCCTGCCCTCCCCTCGATGTCCCGCGATTCTCTCCTCCCCTCCATGTCCAGCGATTTGTACCTGAACCTTCTCATGCTGGCTGGCTTCTGTTCCGCTTGTTAACATCCTGACATCAGCTTGCCTCCAGCGTTCCCTTCCCTCTCACTGTTCCGCCCTCCTCTGACGTCATTACGTTGTTACGCGAGGGCGGGACAGTGAGAGGGAAGGAAACGCTGGAGACTGGCTGACATCAGGAGATGTTACGAACCCAGACAGCCAGCCACAGAATGTTGGAGGTACAAATTATTATATAGGATCTGGAGAGTTTCTCACATGGTAAAGTTCTGAGGTTCCTACCCACTGCTCCCCCTAAACTGAGCAGGAGTCCTCCAACTATGGTCCTGTCAGTGCGGGGTGCTCTTCAACATCACATTTTCAATAGTGAGGTATAGGCAAGCTCTGCAGAGACCCTGTCTGCCCCTAGTGATAGAGAACACAATATTGAAGCAAACAACCCCCTCCCCCCCCCGCAATGGCAGCAATGCAGTTGGATGACTCCTGCTAAGTTTAGAGAGGACTGTGCTCCTTTCCCCTAAATACTATAAAATACTCCTTGGTGTTTTTTGTTTTCTCATAAGGATGACATTATTGTATGCTGAATGGGGCTCTCAGCCATCTCCATATCTAGATACTCTGGTCTGTGGCGCCTGACCAAGTCTTCCTACTATTGCTGCAAAGGTTGGCCTAAGTCAGTCAGGAAAGGATATGTAAAAAGAGCAGAGGGGAAGGGAAGGCCTGTAGATGTCAATAAACGCTCATGGCATTGCAGGTCAAAATAGGCCAATAGCAACTGAACTGGAAGCCCAACGATGCAGGGTAACACTGCCAGGCAAAAACCTAACAAACAAAAACAAAACCCTCCCTGCTGCAAGCACTCTACCATCACCCAGAACCTCTGGTCACGCACTCTGAAATCTGTAATACTGCCTTATTGCCAAGAGTCAGAGTCCAGTTCCTCTTGCTCTGGCTGCCCTTTTCTGATAATGCATAAACTAGGGGGGTGGGGGGGTGGGGGTTGGAATTGTATTTAATATAAAAAGGTACCTATTTTATTACAGCAACATAGTTGTAGTCATGTGACTAAAATATGCACCTAGAACTATCTCCCGTCATGCACAAATTTATACTTGCTCCACAGATGTATATGTGTGCATGTACTCTATGCAAGTAAACGCGTGTTTTATAAAATATGAATGTACATTGCAACTCTGCCCATGTTCGGTCCAAATTATCACCCTGGGAATGCAATGCAACTCTGCATGTGGAAAATACTTTATAAAACTACCCCCATGTAGTCCATATTGAGGGGCATTTTCGATATGACGTCTAAATCTGACTTTGGACATTTTGCGGAAAACATCCAAAAATCAAGTAGTGAAAAATGACCATTTTCAAACCAGAAAAATGTTTATCTTTTTTCTTTGAAAATGACTATTTCCTAGATGTTGTTGTGCTTAGTACATCTATCTTTTTGGACCATCCCCCCCCCCCCCCCAAAAAAAAAGGTACAAGTGAAAAATGCACAAAATCAAGCCATTGGGACGTAGGAGGAGCCAGCTTTCCTAGTGAACTGGCCACATAGGCATCCCAGTAGAGCAGTGGGGTACCCTAGAGGGTACTGCAGTGGACTTCATGTAAAAGGTCCTAGGTACACATCTCACCATTACACTGTATGGTAAGCCCTTCAAAACCCACCAAAAACATACTCTACCCAACTATACACCACTACAATAGCCCTTATGGAAGTATGTGTCACCTATATGTGGGTACAGTAGGTTTTGTGTGTGTATGTGGGGGGGGGGGGGGGGGGGGGTTGTGGGACTGACACTTTCCACCACAAGTATAATAGAGTGGATTATGAGCATGGGTCCCCTTTTCTACAATGCACTGTATCGACCACTAGGGTATTCCAGGAACCTACCTGCTGCTCTAATAGGACTGTCCATTAACATCTGAAGCTGTCACAGAGGCTGGTATCTTTGCAGGGTGGGGGTGGGGGGTGGTCAGTGACCACTGAAGAAGTAAGGGGGTGTCATTCCTTTATTCCTGCAGTGGTCATCTGGTCACTTAGGGCACTTTTGTGACTTATTTGTTAAATATCCAGTGTACCTGAATGTAACTCACCTTGAGCTACTACTGAAAAAGGTGTGAGCAAAATCTAAAATCAAACTGGTCTAGACCAAAACGCCCAACTTATAGCCCTGGATGTTTTCATTTTGTTCCATTATGGCAGAAAAACATCCAAATGTTAGGAACATCCAGATGCATGCCCTGACATGCCCCCTTGTGATTTGAACAGACTTCTGATGGACTTCATAGAAATACGTCTAAAAATTGGTTTTGAAAATACCAATTTGGACGATTTTGTGAGAAAAATGTCCAAATGCAGATTTATGCCACTTTTAGGATATTTTCTGCATTGAAAATTAGCCCCGTTGTCTTCGATACCACACAGACTAGTAACAGAAGTGTGATGTAGTTAATAATCGTAGGAAAATGTGTATCATGTTCAGTGGGATGGGAGTACAAAAGTATTACCACTCTGACAAGCTGGATGTGGGACTCTAGTTGTTGGTCAGAACCGATTACCCTGTAGCCATCAGCCCTGATATTAAAAAGCAGTCTACTATCCTTCTGAGGTGAATGTCACTTTGATGTGTTTTATGGTGCATGTCTAGGTTTTAGCATTCAAGTATGACCTGCAAGGCTAATGCATTGATTGTAATGAATACATTCTAGATTTATGGGGACAAATTGCAAACCTGGATGCTTAGAGGGGACTCATACACCAACAGTTTACACTAAATAACCCAAATCAAAAAAAAAATATATATATAATTTCTCTATAAGACTCAAACCAGCCAGGGCCTCATTTTGGCACATGGCACTGTTTGCTGGGTGGAAGATGGGGAAGACTAGCCATTTTCTTTGAAAGAGGAGACAAATACCCTGCTTTCTAAGAGGAAAAGAATGTCTCTTCTCTGCTATATTAAGGATGGGATATTGTTAACAACAAGGAAGTGGAGGAGTGGCCTAGTGGTTAGGGTGGTGGACTTTGGTCCTGGGGAACTGAGGAACTGAGTTCGACTCCCGGCACAGGCAGCTCCTTGTGACTCTGGGCAAGTCACTTAACCCATTGAGCCTGCCATGAGTGGGAAAGCGCGGGGTACAAATGTAACAAAAATAAAATAGATACTATTGGAGATTCTACATGAAATGTTGCTACTATTGGAGATTCTACATGGAATGTTGCTATTCCACTAGCAACATTCCATGTAGAAGGCTGCGCAGGCTTCTGTTTCTGTGAGTCTGACGTCCTGCACGTACATGCAGGACGTCAGACTCACAGAAGCAAAAGCCTGCGCGGCCACATTGGTGATCTGCAAGGGCCGACTTCTACATGGAATGTTGCTAGTGGAATAGCAACATTCCATGTAGAATCTCCAATACTAGTAACAGTGGAGGAGTGGCCTAGTGGTTAGGGTGGTGGACTGAGAAACTGAGTTCGATTCCCGGCACAGGCAGCTCCTTGTGACCCTGGGCAAGTCTCTTAACCCTCCATTGCCTGCCGCATTGTGCCTGCCATGAGTGGGAAAAAGTGTGGGGTACAAATGTAACAAAAATAAATAAAAAAATTCCAGGCGTAGGGTGCAATAAAGTGAAAAGAAGGAAGTCAAGTTGGGGGAGGCCTACTAGTATTACTTCTCATTTCTATAGCGCTACTAGATGTACGCAGCACTGTACACTGAATATATAAGTTTAAAGTCCCTGCTCGACAGAGCTTACAATCTAATCAGGACAGACAAACAGGACAAATAAGGGGTAAGGGAATTACTTAAGGTGGGAATGATAAAACAGACACTAAACAAGTGACTAGGAGTTAGGAGTTATAAGCAGCCTCAAAAATGTGGGCTTTTTTGTCTAGATTTGAAGATGGCCAGAGCTGGAGCTTGACATACTGATTTAGGAAGTCTATTCCAGGCGTATGGTGCAACAACATAAAAGGAACAGAGTCTTGGAGTTCGCAGTGGAGAAGGGTACAGAGAAGAGAGATTTACCCAATGAACGGAGTTCCCGGGGAGGAGAAGGGCACAGATAACAGCTGTGTTCGAATTTTAGGAATCCC
Organism: Microcaecilia unicolor; assembly: GCF_901765095.1. NCBI lineage: Eukaryota > Metazoa > Chordata > Amphibia > Gymnophiona > Siphonopidae > Microcaecilia > Microcaecilia unicolor. The sequence continues at coordinate 614,898,817 of NC_044032.1, read as the reverse complement.
TGGTCAAACTATATTTTTCAGTGAATTTTTAAGCGAACAGAAGATAACACAATCTCTACATGGTATAAAGTTAAATACTGATCCTCTCAGGGGTTGAAACTGAAGAAATCAAATGCAATATTAGATTTTTAGATATCACATTTGCTTTTCATATCAAATTTTTGTAGGACCATGATTACATCAAAGAAACACATTTACCTTTGCAATCTTAATGAAGGTCCAAAATAATGACCACATCATCCCCTACTCACTATGGAGGCAATTCTACAAGTGGGCATTTTCATTTAGGCACCCCAAGTTTGCATGGTGGGTGCCTAGGTTCTGTTATATCGGTGCACCTAACATTTAGATGCTTACAGTTTCACCACCCCTAGAGCTGCTATAGGTGGGAGCCCTGCCTATGCTCCTCCCCTGTGCAAGCCCCCTTACAATACGCACTATGGTCCCGCTGCTCAGAAGCAAACACAGGCTCTAGAGGCCATTAGCATAATACACAGATGCCCCTAATGCTGGAAATACTGTGCTTGCCCCACACTACTGCATATAGCCTGCAAATGCGATTTAAATGAGATCATTTCCTATTCCTTGTAATGTTCAGAGCACAGTGCCCTGAAGAAGGGTGCCTATACCGCAGAAAACCTAACGCCAATTCGGAGCTGGCATTAGGGTTTCTGAAGAGAGGATGCAAATTCCTTATTTGACCATCGTACCGGGAAGGAGTGGTGATGGTGGCGGCTGTAGCAGTGGTGGGGAGGTGGTATCAAGGGAAAGAAGTGCCAACCTGAGAGGTAACATCCCATCTCCTGAAAGTGAAACTCAGAAGCTCGGCAGCCTTCTGCCTGTTAATTGGTTGCAGCTAATGTGAGTGACGTGAACCAGAAAGAAGCTGCTCAGGCCTCTCCTTGCCACACCGATATGGCACACTTCAGAAACTTCTGTTCCCCCCCCCCCCCCCCCCCCCCGCTGGACTGGGCATGAGCACAAGAGCTCTGCTTACATGCAGCTCTCGTGCACACGCCCCTGCCGCTTTGCTTCCTCATGCTCAAAGCTAAAAGCATGCATATCATTTGCATACTATTAGCGTTGAGCATGAGGAACTTATTTTTGGGTGCTGTTGTGGTGGTAAACTCCAGCACTGTTCTGTACAGTGCCAGAGTTTTGAGCATCGGGGCATAAGCTGGGAAAATGTGGGATACAAGTGAACCAAATAAATAAATGTAAGTTACACAGGTATTTACTCACCTTGAGCTACTACTGAAAAAGGTGTGCGCAAAAAATCCAAATAAATAAAAGTACCTGGCAAGATCCCCAAACATTACATTTTATGCAGTGGATTTTCCCCAAATCCATCTTAATAATGGCTTATGGCCTTTTCTATTAGGAAGCCATCCAAATCTTTTTTAAACCCCGCTAACTGCTTTTACCATATTCTCTGGCAACAAATTCCAGAGTTTAATTACACGTTGAGTGAAGAAGTACTTTCTCCGATTCGTTTTAAATTTACTACATTGTAGCTTCATCGCATGCCCCCTAGTCCTAGTATTTTTGGAAAGCGTGAACAGACGCTTCACATCTATGCGTTCAACTCCACTCAATCTGCAGCCCCCCATTACCTCTCTACCCTCCTCTCCCCATATGTTCCAACCCGTAACCTCCGCTCTCAGGACAAATCACTCCTATCTGTACCCTTCTCCACCACCGCTAACTCCAGACTCCGCCCCTTCTGCCTCGCCTCACCTTATGCCTGGAACAGACTTCCTGAGCCCATACGACGTGCGCCCTCCCTGTCCATTTTCAAGTCCTTACTCAAGGCCCATCTCTTCTCTCTTGCTTTTGGCGCATAACCACCTTCCCCATTCCTGATACATACACTGACTACATAGCTTATTACCTTTAGATTGTAAGCTCTCTTGAGCAGGGACTGTCCTTCCCCTTGTCTAAACTTGTACAGCGCTGCGTAACCCTGGCAGCGCTATAGAAATGCTAAGTAGTAGTAGTAGTAGTAAATTTAAAACGAATCGGAGAAAATTTTTCTTCACTCAACGAGTAATTAAACTCTGGAATTCGTTGCCAGAGAATGTCGTAAAGGCGGTTAGCTTAGCGGAGTTTAAAAAAGGTTTGGCTGGCTTCCTAAAGGAAAAGTCCATAGACCGTTATTAAATGGACTTGGGGAAAATCCACTATTTCTCGGATAAGCAGTATAAAATGTTTTGTACATTTTTGGGATGTTGTCGGGTATTTGTGACCTGGATTGGCCACTGTTGGAAACAGGATGCTGGGCTCGATGGACCTTTGGTCTTTTCCAGTATGGCAATATTTATGTACTTATTCTCTTCATCATGCATACTTTTTCCGGGGGCGGGGTGGGGGAATTTTTATAAGTATCATACATGTGCGAAAATGCCTTTATAAAATTACCTCAAACATTTTGTCCTTATTAGTGTTAAAAAAAAAAAAAAAAAAAACCCAGTAATGAATCAACTGGAAGGGTGTCAAAACTTTTGTACCTGCCATATTAAACTTTGGTATTATTTTCAATCTGTTAAATCAGCAAAAAAAAAAAAAAAAAACAGTAAACATGCATTAAAATTTGTAGAAAGTTGTTGTATTTAACTTTATAATTAGGGAATTCATTGAAAAATACAATCTGACCAGGTGTGCTCAAACTTTTACACAACTAGAAATGTGACTTAGCAGATGAAATTTCTAAGGAGGGGTGCAGGGAGAGATAAGACACAAGAGCTGCAGAATGAAAGCATGTTTAAGTGAGTAAGAGAATTCTGAACTTATATGTGAATGGAAAAGGAAGCCAATGAAGTGGCTTGAGAAAAGGGGGCTACGTGAATGTAGTGACACTGGTGCAACTGAACAGGTCGAAGTAAAGAGAGATGGAAGATAGTGAGAAACAGGCTGCAGTCATGGATGAGGTGGATAAGTGTTTTGGTGGAGAATTCAGAAAGAATGACTTTATGTGATGTTATAGAGAAAGAAATGACAAGTTTTAGCAGTCTATTAGCTACAGGTAGAGAAAGAGAGTAAGGAGTTAAAGATAACTCCCAAGAATACAGGCTGAGGGAACTGGTAGGATGACAGCATTATCCACAGAAATGGAGAAAGTTGGAGGTGGGTTTAGGGAAAAAGATACGAAGCTCAAATTTCTAGCATGTTAAATTTCAGACATCTAGGCTGCAGTGTCAGACAAGCAGGCTGAGATTCTGGACTAGACTCCTAGTGAAATTTCTGCAACTGAGGAAATGGACTGTTGCCATCAAAAGCTTATACCTCATTAAATTTGTTGGTGTATACGGTGCCACCATTCTCCCCATCAGTTCTGGGTTATATACTGAATGATGCACAACAGAGGATAGCGATAGGTGAAGTTTATTCCTAAGAAAGCTGGTTATCAGTGGAGTACCTCAGGATTAGGCCTGAGTCCTGTTTATTTTTATACACAGTCAGCAAAAAAGCACAAGGAGCCTTCAAGAATAGGGGGACGTCAAAACAGTACTTTATTTAAACAGACTCGACACGGTCTGCGTCAGGGGTCTAAACAGAAAACGTTCTTGGTTTAAGTACCCCCAAACACACATAAAAAATTGAAACAACTGTTTAAATTATTCATTTTTCATGTATGTTTTTGGATACTTAAACCAAATGTTTTCTGTTTAGACCCCCGACGCAGGCAGTTTTGCCAAAACACAGACCGTGTCGGGTCTGTTTAAATAAAGTACTGTTTTGAAGCCCCCCCCTCCCCAATTTTTGAAGGCTCCTTGTGCTTTTTTGCTAACTTGTTTCTGTGGTTGTGCTTCGGATCTATTTTATAACTATTATTTAAGTCTATTAAAATGTTTTTATTGTGTATTGTGTTGACCTTGTAGTGTAGCATACTGCTGTAATTGTCCATTGCTTATGTTTGACCTATTCTTGCTGTACACTGCCTTGAGTGAATTCCTTCAAAAAGGCGGTAAATACATCCTAATAAATAAAATAAATATTGCAAATAAAAGTGTGGCACCTAACATTTAATGAAAAAAAAAGTTATCATGTACGGTGGATGTAGAAACACAATTAGCAGTATATAATGGGGCGTGGGGGGAGGGGGGAGTTGAGTTACTGATGTACCATACAGGAGGGAGATGACATCAATAATCTCAAAGTAATAGAACAATGTAATAAGGCAGTGGTGAGAGGTGGAAGAAAGCTAGGTCATGCAGGGAGAGATATTAGCAATTGAAAAAGTAAGGTGATAATGGCTCTGTACAGGTCACTGATAAGATCTCAATTGGAAAAATTGGACTATTTATGGAAGTCACATTTCCAAAGGATGTAGAAAATGGTAAAATTGTAAAAGTTCAGAATCATCAGCCCTATGAAGCAAGATATATGTACACCCTAGAAAAGAGAGCAGAGAGAAAAAGAATATGACAAACTTTCAATCACCTCAAAGGTATAAATAACGCACAATAAACTTATCCAGCGGAAGGAAGGAAGGTAGTACTAGAAGAAGGCCATGATGTGAGATTCAAAAGGAATAGACTCAGAGGTAATGCAAGGGAAATATTTCTTCACAGGAAAGGTGATGGATGAATGGAATAGCCTTTTACATAGAGGTTGTGGAGGCCAAATCATTAACCAAAATCAAAACAAATTAGGGAATAAGCACAGGGAATCTGAAGTGGCAAAGATATACCGGAAAAGACAGAATAGGTAAGCTCTGTTCTGTTGTATCAGTTAAGACTAGCTGGACCTTGAAGTCCTTATCTGCCATCACATATTTCTGTAAACATATGGCTAAATGCACAACGTATGAGCAGACTTGATGGAAAGGAAGAAGGAATGAGAAGCAGGGATTTCATTCAGAAGTTGGGATTCACTGTACGACAAAATCCAGAACATCTGGCAAGAAGATGGGATCAAAGACAATGAAATGCAGGTTAAACACCTTTGTGTCATTTCATTGTCTTTGGTTCCATCTTCTTGCCAGATGTTCTGGTACAATCCTAAACAAAGGCACAGAGGAGATAACGTACATGTTCTGCACAGAGTGGCGGGTACTACAATTCTAGCCACTTTGCTGGGCAGACTGGCTGGACTATGCTGGTCTTTTTCTGCCATCTGTTACTCCGTAAATGTCTTCTACAATCTACTATCTGTATTTCATAAAGTAGTTTGAATGCTACTTGAGACACCCTGTTCTTAGACCCACATCACTTAAAATAAGCTTCAAAGTTGGTTCCAAGATGGCGCTCTGACCGGACGCACCTGAGTTTGCTGCTGAGGTCCTCTGTAGTTTTTTTTTGCTGTTTTCGCTGTTTCTGTGTCCTCCTCAATGGGGAAACGGAGGGGGAAAGTTAGGGAGCATTCCTCGGCTCCTGGGATGCCCTCGGCGCTGCGGCAGACGACTCTGCAATTTCCAAAGCAGCAACCGGGACCTCGGGGAACTTCGACCCCCTCTGCCGCTCTCGACGCATCGGCGTCGATTGAGAGCGCTAACGGGGCTTCCCTGAGCCCTGTAGAGCGCATTGCTCCGCCTCAACCCGGAAGGGAATTGCCGATAGCCCAAGCAGGGAGGGAGAATGAAGGCGTTCAACCTAACCTGCTCGAGGGAAGGACTGCGGCGATAGAAAATGGTCTCCAACCGAAAGAAACACTTTTTCAATCAGCTTCACAGGTACTTCCTTTGGAAATTGTTTCTAAATTATCTGAAGTTGGTGCTCAAATTCAATCCCCTCCTGGAATTTTTGGCGTGACTAGACCAGCAATTGTGACATTAGAGTCACTATGGGATATGGTACATAATATTCAAATCTCCATGCAACCTACATTAAAAGAAAACACTGACAATATAAGAACCATTTCTGAAGCTGCGTTACTCCAAGCACAGGTATCTGCGCAGCAGGCCTTGAAATTGGAAAATTTGAATACTAAATTACAAGAAATGGGAACTTTAGAGACTGCTTTGGTTAAGGACAATGTTTTTCTCCATAAACGAACAGAATATCTGGAGAATCAGATTCGGAGACTTAATCTTAGGTTAATCCTGATTTCACCTGTTGAAATGATTAAGAAATATATGGAGGCATATTTTCAAAGCACTTAGCCTTCCAAAGTTCCATAGAAACCTATGGAACTTTGGAAGGCTAAGTGCTTTGAAAATATGCCTCATGGTGGACATTCTTGGAATGGACAAGGATTCATTGCCCCCCATAACACGGGCCTATTACATCTGGAACCCACAGGGGGGCGATGGAAACCTCCCAATGGGGGGGGATGGAATGAACTTAACTTCATTCCTCGAGAGTTCACTGGAGATTATTACCCAGAGGACTACTATGCTTGTTACTTTTGTCTTGGAACTCGACCGCAATGCAATACTAAGACTTTCCTTAAGACACTTAGAAAACCTGTTTATGGGTTCAAAGGTTCGCGTTTTTCCTGACCTCTCAAGGCCCACTCAAGCTAGGCGCAAGGCCTTTTTGGAACAGCGTCCTAGAGCGTTGGCATTGGGAATAAACTTTGTACTACGATTTCCTTGTATATGTAACTTAACGCTTGAAGGCAAACAGTTTCAATTTGCTGACCCTAAACAGTTAAAAGAATTTCTTGATGCTAGAGTAGATATGAATGTGGTGTGCCCTCCATAAAATGCAGGCTGGGATCAGTAACCCTGAGGTAGCAACTGGTGGGGATTAATTGTTTTTTGTTACTTACACTTATATTTCTTGATTCTTGGAACCAATGTTTCTTTATTTGTGGACGAACAGGCTTTAAATGTAATTCCTTGTTTTATTTTTTTCCTGTTGTTAATGCCTATTCATAATTTGTAGTGAAATAATGATTTATACCAATAAATAAAATAATAAAAAAATAAGCTTCAAAGTTAATATCCATATGAGTTGCACTCTGTTGTATATAGTACCTCGTGTACATGGTACAATATGGATGTTGACAGCCATATGTTCTGTCACTCTCTGCCGGTTTTGGATTTACTGAACTGAATATCTGCTGTTATGTTTTTTTTTTTCTACCAAACCTATAATGTGTTTACCAGGGCACTGAAGCTATTACTTATGTCCATGTCAATTTCTGCATGATTTTGCTCCCCAGTTCTGACACTCTGCCGCCTCAGTGCACCTATAAGCATATCATCAATCAGAGACTCAACAACTAAAAAATGTTCTCGTTACTGAAGGACCAAAACCAACTGAATGGTATTCATATGTCCCCTACCCTGACGGTAAGACTCATCTGAAAAAATGTATTTTTATATTTCTCTCGCAAAGGAAACAGATGTATCTGGATGGATTTCTCAGTTCTGGTTTATAATTGTTTCAATAGGCACTATTTGATCTTGTTATGGGTAGTTTATACAGCCAGATACTATCTGTTGTCATTCTTTCTCATGTTCTTTTTTTTTTTTTTTTTACTGCAGCCATCACAGCTCCCTCAGCAGTGTGCTGGCTGGTGACAGCAACTAAATGCAAAATCTTTTAAAAGCATCATTCTGATAAAAAAAAAAAAATTGATAACTGAAAAATTAAAAGCTCACAAATTTATATTTTATTTCCGTGATTAGAGCAAACACGTGCCACAGACTGGCTATCCTCATTTTATGTTCTCATTTGATTGGTCTCTGCACCTTAACTAATAGCAATTTCTCCATGCTTATTCTCTCCCTGTCCTGTTTCTGCCTAGAACCTGGTACAAAGGGTTATGGAATACTAGTAAAAATGCCCCGTTTCTGATGCAAATGAAACGGGGGCTCGCAAGGTTTTCTTCTGTGTGCATGTGGGAGTGTGTGTGTCCCTGCCCTCTCTCCCTTTCCCTGTGCTGTCTGTCCCCTCCCCCCCTCAGAGTCAAGTCCTTCAGTGTTAAGTTTCCTGCTGTGCTGTGTTTGTGTTACAGAGATAGTGAGGGCTTCTGCCCTCTCTCACCTTCCCCCTCTGAGTCCTTCACTGTACAGAGAGAGCGATTTGATTCCGTGCCTTGCTGTGTTTTCCTTCACTGTTACAGAGAGAGCGAGGGCGGGGCAGACACTCATGGGGAAACCGGATATCTCTCCCCCTTCACACTTCCGGCTGGAGGCTTCATTTAGAACGTTGATGGTGCCTTTTATATATAGAGATAAGGAATGAGGACTAGAGAAGCAGTGCTCTTCTGTGTTAACCAAGAACAGAAGTGCTTTCTTTCAATAGGTATTTTATAAGTAAATAAGTATTGCCATACTGGGACAGACTAAAGGCTCATCAAGACCAGCATCCTGTTTCCAGCAGTGGCCAATCCAGGTTACAAGTACCTGGGCAAGATCCCAAAACAGTACAATACATTTTATGCTGCTTATCCTAGAAATAAGCAGTGGATGTTCCCCCAAGTCCAATTTAATAATGGCTTATGGAAGCTAGCCAAATCTTTTTTAAACCCCGTTAAGTTAACTCCTTTTACCACATTCTCTGGCAATGAATTCCAGAATTTAATTACATGTTGAGTAAAGAAATATTTTCTCTGATTCATTTTAAATTTACTACTTTGTAGTTTCATTGCGTGCCCCCTAGTCCTAGCATTTTTGGAAAGAGAAAACAAGCGAGTCACATCTACCCGTTCCACTCCACTCATTATTTTATAGACCTCTATCATTTCTCCCCTCAGCTGTCTTTTCTCCAAGCTGAAGAGCCCTAGCCAATTTAGCCTTTCCTCATAGCGAAGTCATCCCATCCCCTTTATCATTTTCATCGCCCTTCTCTGTACTGTTTCTAATTCCACTATTATCTTGAGAATTGCACACAATATTCGAGATGCGGTCGCACCATGGAGCGATACAAAGGCATTATAATATCCTCATTTTTGTTTTTCATTCCTTTCCTAATAATACCTAACATTCTATTTGCTTTCTTAGCCACCACCGAACAATGAGCAGAGGGTTTCAAAGTATCATCAACAATGACGCCTAGATCCCTTTCCTGGTCTGTGATTCCTAATGTGGAACCATACATTACTAGTTACACACATGGGTCATACAAATGTACTAGGTGCAGAATGGATGGATCCTTGCAGAGTCTTCTAGAAAGATGTAAAAAAAAAGTTTTCAGTGCTCATGAGCAGAATTTTCTGCACTGCCACAGACTCAGTTCTACATAGTAGTTTTGACTGGAAGAAGAATAACTGATGGGGAGGGAGGGTTTGTGCAACTGTATCATGAATTGCCCTGGCAAGGGGAGTACTCGTACCCTATAGGGATGGAGTACCTAGAGAGGTTAAGGCCAGGCAAACCCAGCTGACCAGTGGGTGCCTCAATATATGGCAGGACCTAGGAGGTAGTGTTGTGGAGCCAGGAATTGGTTGGTGACCAAGAACTAGTGGTATATAAAACCAGGCATTGGTTAGGAACATGGAAACAGCAGTGTAGAGGGCCTCCCCTGTCAAGTTTTTGACACCAGTTTCAATGAGATGGATTGCTTACTGGTAAGGAACACAAGAAGCTTGTTCTTCTGGGCCTGTACCACTCTTGTGTGAAACCCTTGCATACATGCCACTGTGAGTCATCATGGCCTTGTTCCAGACACAGCATAGGGTAGGATGAGAAATGAAGGACATCTATTTGCACCATGGACAAAACCTGAATAATGGCTCTCTCAGATATAAGGAGAACAGGTGAAACAAAACTAAAGAAACTTTTTCTCTAAAAACAGACAGGCCGATTCAAATTGATCTAGCTGTCAGCTGACTGGTTAAATCACTTGGTTGGGGCTAGCTGCTAATTTTTCTTCACTCAACGTGTAATTAAACTCTGGAATTCATTGCCAGAGAATGCAAAAGCAGTTAGCTTAGCGGGGTTTAAAAAAGGTTTATATGGCTTCCTAAAGAAAAAGTCCATAGACCATTATTAAAATGGACTTGGGGAAAATCCACTTCTTATTTCAAGAACAAGTAGCATAAAATGCACTCCTTTGGGATCTTGCCAGGTATTTGTGACTTGGATTAGGATGCTGGGTTTGATGGACTTTGGTCTGTCCCAGTATGGCAGTACTTATGTACTGTGATTTTTATCTGCAAGGTTAGTAGTGTTGGTACATTACTGTGTTGTAAATATGTGGAGATATACATGGAAACACATGTTTGCAGACCACCAATCACTCAACTTGATCCTGGAACCAAGTTTTAGCGAATAGATGGAATATGCACAGCAGGTCATAAAGACAGTTCTCACCTGTTTAGCTGCAGGAGAAGAAATGATTGCTCTCTCCAGAAGGTCGAGAAGTTCAGCAAGGGCAGAAGGACTGATTGGACTGTAGGAAAAGAGATATTGTTTTCAAATGCATAAGGAAAAAAAATGTAATAATTCTGAGACAGAGTAGCTAATTTCAGTTTTGTTCAAAAGTAAAAGAAAACGTTTACTAAAATGATGACAGGTCAATTGCAGTCTGTCAATTTCACACCACACTATAATTTGTTGTCACTAGTGGTAAAGCTCATGAATAAGGTTTTCTGTTCTTATCACCATGTAAAATATTGCTTCCTTATTTCTCATTTCCCTGTCTTTATTACAAACATCAGACACAACCAGAATGGGACTGCCATCAGGGCACACTGACCTGTTTGAGAGTCAAATGCAGTCTGAGTCTCTGAATGATTTGAGATAGAGAGACCTCAGTGTCATTTTAGTTTGCCTCATGGGGAGACACCACATAATAGCATGGAAGTTACTTGGGCTGCAGAAAACATCAAACTCAAAATAGAGCTGATATCTGCTGACTGATTGGCCTTCGAAGTGAAGCCAATGCCATCTTGTACACTTGCTTCAGGAAGATATGCTTTGGCCCAAACTGTACAGCAGAACTCCTATGAGATCAGATGGGTCTAAAAAAACTGACTATAAACCCTGGTGACATGAGCTTCAGTGGCAGTGACATAGCTACAGGTGGGCACAGGCCCACCCATTCTTGGCTCACCCAGCGGCAGCACCCCACATCAACATCTCTCCTCCTCTGCGGCGTCCTGGCATCTGCCCGCCCGTCGCTAAACCCCAACCCTCCCTGGTGTACCGTACAGGTGTCCCCGGCACCTACAGTGATTCATTATTGCTGCCTGCACCGACCATGTAGGTTTCCGTTGGCCGGGTCCAGCCCTCGCTTTCATCATTTCCTGTCTGGTGGGACCCGACCGATAGAAGTCTGCGGAGCCGGCACAGGCAGCAATAACTGAATCACTGCAGTTGCCGGGGATTCCTGTAAGATGCGCCAGGGACACTTGTAAGGTACACCAGGGAGGGATGGGGTTCAGCGACCGGGGGGGGGGGGGGGGCTATGAAGTACTGTGCCGTGGAAGGGCCCATCTAAGATAGCTCTGGGCCGATCTAAAATACTAAGTCTGGCTATGCCACTATTTAGTGGTGATCCATACTGATCCTTGGTACTTTTCTGAGACATGTCCTTAATCAGCTCATTACTGAGATATGGAAGTACATTTTATTTAAGAAATTCATGGGGGTTGATATTCAATGCAATTTAACCGGGCAGGAGAGGCTCCTGCCTGGTTCAACTGCTTGTGCAGGCTATCTGCTGACATGCAGAAGCACTTAGCTGGACAGTGCCACTGAATATCAGCACTAACTGCCAAACTCATAGTGGGTGATTCTGAGGCATATTTTCAAAGCACTTAGCCTTCCAAAGTTCCATAGAAACCTATGGAACTTTGGAAGGCTAAGTGCTTTGAAAATATGCCTCTCTGTGGGCGGTTCAGGGGCAGAGTCAGCACTTATATACAGTGTGCTGCGGCGGCAAAGAAAGCAAATAGAATGTTAGGTATTAGGAAAGAAATGGAAAATAAAAACGAGGATGTTATAATGCCTTTGTATCACTCTATGGGGCGACCGCACCTCAAATATTGTGTGCAATTCTGGTCACCGTATCTCAGAAAAGATATAGTGAAATTAGAAAAAGCATAGAGAAGGGCGACAAAAATGATAAAGGGAATGGGACGACTTCCCTATGAGGGAAGGCTAAAGTGGCTAGGGTTCTTCAGCTTGGAGAAAAGACAGCTGAAGGGAGATATGATAGAGGTCTATAAAATAATGAGTGGAATGGAACAAGTAGATGTGAATCGCTTGTTTATTCTTTCCAAAAATACTAGGACTAGGGGGCACGCAATGAAACTGTAAAGTAGTAAATTTAAAACCAATCGGAAAAAATATTTCTTCACTCAACGTGTAATTAAACTCTGGAATTCGTTGCCAGAGAATGTAGTAAAAGCAGTTAGCTTAGCGGGTTTTTTTTTTTTAAAGGTATGGATAGCTTCCTAAAAGAAAAGTTCTTAAGCCATTATTAAAATGGACCTGGGGAAAATCCACTGCTTATTTCTAGGATAAGCAGCATAAAATGTACTGTACTGTTTTGGGATCTTGCCAGGTATTTACAACCTGGATTGGCCACTGTTGGAAACAGGATGCTGGACTTGATGGACCTTTGGTCTGTCCCAGTATGGCAATAATTATGTACTTACACTATGACTGGTCATACTGTTGTCCAGCTACAAAACTGAAATACATATGGGCCCTTTTACTAAAGTGTGGGATTCCAGCACATGAAAGCTGCAAATATAATGTGGCACCAAATGGAGGCATAACCTGCATTTTTATATACAGGTCCCGTATTAAATTGCCCATTACTGTGTGTTACCTGGATACAGTTAACACAAGAGCACTTAGAACCCCCTATTTAGGAGGTAAAAAGTACCCGAAGACTTTAATCCAATACAGACAGTTTGAAAATTTGGACCATAAAGCTGACTTCATCAACTGGCAAGCAGGGCATGGCCAAGACTACAGGTATGAGGTTCTCATGTTTCAGCCAGTTGTTAACCTTCTGCCAACTCCTGCCCTCAGATGCCAGATGTGTCATCGCAACAGATTCAAGAATATTTCAACATGTGACTCTCTATATTACAGTGCGGCTGTTACATCAATGTCATATTTAATTAACAGATAAATTACAATGATGAATCTCTAAAAATACATTTACATTGGCCTCTCTTTTTATAGATTCCTATTCTGAAGCACGGGACATTTTCCCTGATTTTATACTACTTTTACACCGACTTTGTTAGTGCTTGAGCACCCCCCCCCCTCAATATTGAGAAAATTCATTGTATGTGTCCAGGGAAGGGTTATTTCCACTGGGCTTAGCACCCCCAATAATTTTTAAAAGTTGGCTACTATGGACTGAACTAGCCCTGGTGCATAGCCCCTGGCTGAAGGTCATCTTTGCAAACACAGGGCTAGGTTAGTTGGAGGGGTATACACAACAGATACAAAACAAAAACAAAAAAATCCCCAAGGAGTTGCAAAATGAGGGCTCATAGCACCGGATTCAGGATCTGGTATCGATTGAGCTAGAAACTCAAAGAAAATGAGAAAATTACTGTCTGCTTTTCCCTACCCCCCCCCCCCCCCCCCACACCATCAAAAAAAGATAACTGCCCTTGAGAAGCAAGTTGGTTAGTGGCATCTGATTCCCATTTCTCATGCTTGTTATCTAACAAACTCTATTGAACCTGTCCTGAATACTTGCCATGCAATCTTTTTCATTATTGGAAAATAACAATGTACGGTGTACCTCTGATGAACTGTGAGGTTCTCTTGTTTTAAATGACCCAGCAGATCATTTATAACCCAACCAATCACTTTTCTGGGGTCCGCCTGGGTCACCTTCACCACATTCTGAAAAAAGTCCTTCAATCCATCCTCATTCTGATTGAGGAAAAAAAAAGAGAGAGAGAGAGAGAGAGAGAGGAAAAGAAAAATAGAGTCACTGGCAGCGTACTAAGATGAAATGCTTTAGTTACATTAGGATTTGTCCATTTATCAAAAGTCCTGGTGCGGCTGCTGCAAACACCCTTAAGTGAATTCCACATCCACCAATTCTGAAAGCCTTGGAAGGCTTCCAGGGACTCATGTGAGATACTGAAAAGAACAACTCTTTACCATGGACACTATAAGAAGATAACATCAAATGTAACAACCTCTGGTTTACTAGTACTTTTACAAGCATCCCGGAACCCCCTTAAAAAAAAAAAAAATCAATCTTTGCATCACTAATGGGAGCTATTATACTGCAATAACACTACTTCAGAGCAGCACAAGTGGCAGAGACTTCTGGAAAGAAGATTTTAGCCAGTCCTGGATTTCTGACAACCCTATCCTGATGCAGTATGGGTGTCTTTTACTAAGGCGCGCTCACGTTTTTTAGCGTGCGCTAAAATTGTGGGTGCGCTAAACGTTATGAGATGCCATTGCATTCCTAGGGGCATCTCTAACGTTTAGCGCGCCCACAATTTTAGCGTGCGCTAAAAACGTGCGTGCGCCTTAGCAAAAGACACCCAATGAGACTTGCAGCGCTGATTTTAATAAACACAATCAGGGACTACAAATGTACTAATATATTGATATTCATAAGGACTATAGCACTAGAATTTTGAATTCAAAAATCTGCCGACTCTAAAAGGGCAATTCTACAACCTAAGGCGCCCTGATTACGACTATGTTGCGCCATAATTCCTGTATTCTATATATGGTGCCCAAAATTGGGCACCGATCCAACATGTGTGTGCAACTAAATTGGCTAATGAACCAATTAATGTCAGTAATTGGGTACTAATTGGGACCAATTTGAATTTGTGTGCACATCTTGCTACACGGTTATTCTATAAAAATGTGCACCCAAGTTCCATAGCGTGCAACCCAAAATGAGGCATGGCCATAGGAGGTGCATGGGCGTGTCAGGGGCATTCCTGAAATGTGCTTTCAGTGTTATAGAAAACTGGGGATATGTGTCCAAATTGGGTGCTGGGAATTATACCTGGTTTCAACAGGTGTAAGTCCTGGCACCCAAATTTGGTCGCTGAAATCGGCATGCGATGCTATTCTATAACAATCACTCATCTTTGAGCATCCATTACAGAATAGCATCGAGAGGCAATTTTTGAGCGCGAATTACTGAATCTAGCCCTGAGCCCACCTTGCTCACTGTATCACAGTGTGAACATACCCGCACAAGAGCTAGCAGGGAGCTGAAGTGCTATTCTGCAAATACCCACTTCAAAATGCATATTTGCAAGAAGGTCATTATACAGGGCGGGACTTCCACTTACACAGATAACTTCCAGAATACTGCAAGTTATGCGCGTCCCTGATGCATTCAGGTGCCTGCACTTACGTCAGCTCAAGGGTTGGTGCAACTGCGAACACCTAAATGTTAGGTGCGCCGATACCAGGCTATGATGGTATTCTATAACAAAACCAAGGTGCCTAGGTTCTGTTATAAAACAGGCACCTACCACGCAATCTTGGGGTGCCAAAATGGAGGCACCCGTTATAGAATTGCCTCCTTAGGGCCTCAGTGTAAGAAATCTTAAATCGCAAAGTGCCTTACGAGGAGGAAGGAGAATGAAGTTTTCCTCAGGTCACTTCACTGGCTTCCGATCAGGCACCGCATACAGTTCAAGCTTCTCCTTCTAACCTACAAATGCACTCGATCTGCAGCCCCTCCTTACCTCTCTACCCTCATCTCCCCCTACGTTCCCACCCGTAACCTCCGCTCACAGGACAAATCCCTCCTCTCAGCTCCCTTCTCCACCACCGCCAACTTCAGGCTCCGCCCTTTCTGCCTCGCCTCACCCTATGCTTGGAATAAACTTCCTGAGCCCATTCGCCAAGCCCCCTCCCTGCCCATCTTCAAATCTTTGCTCAAAGCCCACCTCTTCAACGTCGCATTCGGCACCTAACCTTTATACCTTTCAGGAAATCTAGACTGCCCCAATTTGACTGCCCCTACTTGACTGACTGTACATTTGTCCTTTAGATTGTAAGCTCCTTCAGCAGGGACTGTCCTTCTCTGTTAAACTGTACAGCGCTGCGTAACCCTAGTAGCGCTTTAGAAATGTTAAGTAGTAGTAGTGAAGTTAAGTGCCCAACACCAGTTTCAAAACCAAGAGTGGCCAAAAAGTCCCTCCTGGAACTGGGTAATTTGGCAGCTGTGCAAGAACTGAAATTAAATTCCTTTCATTAGTTTCTACATTTCCATCCCTTATTTAAAAGGTATAAAGCTGTTACACTGGATTACAGCCTTTTCGTGTAATCTAGGCTTGGTTTTCCACTGAACATCAAAGAGTTTGCAAAGCTGTTAAAGGAAATCTTAGCACTAAAAGGCAGGGAAATGCTAATTAAAGATCTATGCATTGGCAGGGCAATTCTACAGTTACTGCACCTTGCGTGAATAAGTGCTGAGACAAGTATTTATTCATTTATTTATTTAAAAACGTTTGCTACACCCCACCCATCTGCAAATTTAAGCGGCTTATAAAGCCACATACATAATAAAATAAGACAAACTTACAAAAATAAATAAAAGCATATTATAAACTAAGGGGCCCTTTTACAAAGGAGTGCTGAAAAATGTCTTGCGGTAGTGTAGGCGCGGGTTTTGTGCGCGCACCAATCAATTTTTCAGCACGCCTGTAAAAAAGGCCGTTTTAAAACTTTTTGCTGAAAATGGATGTGCGGCAAAAATCAAAATTGCCATGCGTCCATTTTGGGTCTGCGACCTTACCGCCAGACATTGACCCTGTGGTAAAGTCTCACTCGATAACTGGGTGGTAATGACCTAAGTGCAACAAACGCCACTTGATTTGTGTCCAAAAATAAAAATGATTTTTCAGACGCACTGTTGGAATGTATTGTATTTTACATGCATTGACTGTCACCTATTATTTCTCTGTGATTACTCTGTGATCTCTGATGTGAATTACTTAGAGAGGTCACACACCTATGCAACTTCCTGTGGGGGTTAGACACAGCACATGGAGCTCTAATGGTCTCTCCTAACCTGAGAGGATGTATGGTGTGAGCATCCATTACCATCTAAGCACATGGAAGGAGCTGATAATACAAATGTATAGTATTATGTATATATAAGCCTGTCTGATTATAATCTAACTACAAACTGTGAGTAAACAGATGTTTTGTTACTTCAACTTTAAAGTGACTCAGCAGTGAATTATTCTGGGGTGTATGTGAGAGAGATGAAGAAAGAAATTAACATTTCTAAAGCTGAAGCTGTGTGTACTAAAATCTGCTAATTATTTACTACAAATAATCCAACAAAAGGGTTATGGGCCCAGGGTCCAGGAATTGAAAAAGAAGAGAAATATTACCAGGCAGTAAAAAAGCCACATTTTTCTCTTAAGTTTTAAAAGAAAGATTCAGTCTGTCTCTCTCTCCCCCCACACAGAAGGCAAGGCTAAGAAAATGGCTGAGGGAGGAAATTCACCATTTTTCTACTCTCTCAAGGTGCCTAAATTAACTGAATTTAATTATCAGCAATGGGAATTAAGATTCATATGTCTCCTTCGAGCAAAGAAACTAAATATATGCTTAGACCAAAACAGAACAGCTGAAAATATGGCTGAATGGGACAATGCAAACTATTATGTGAAGTGCATGTTTTTGGAAGCTCTCTCAGAGAAACAAGCCATATTAGTGGAGGGAAAAGATACACCAAAGGACATTTTATATAAACTGAGAACTATGTATGCAACTACATATGCAAAGCAGCAACCAATTTGGTTAGCAGAATTGAATGAAACCAAATTAAGGGATAAAAGTAAATGTAATGATCACATTATGCATCTTATGTCCTCATTTCAAAAGTTAGAACTTTCTGGAATTCCCATGTGTGATGCATTGAAAAGAGCATTTCTTTTTACCTCACTATCAAAGAAGTTTGATGTTTTTAGGTCTGTAAATGAAGCCATTGAAGGGCAATCTTTTGAACAGGCAACATCAAAACTAAGGCAGGAATGCATAATAAATGATTCTGAGGAGATGTGTTCTCAAAGCAAGTCAGAGAGAAATGAAACAAATTTCTTGGCAAAGAACAGAGGAAGGCGGAGCTATGTGAAAACTCCACCCAAGGGCAAGCTGATTTGCTATTCATGTGGAAAGGAGGGACATGTATCTAAATGGTGTAAGGAAACACAAAACACTCCCTCTAGCTCACCTAAGCCAATGGAACTAAAGAATTTTCCAACCAGGAAATGTATGAAAGACAATGATAAACATAAGGGCTTTCTAATAGCAGAAAAATCTTTGACTATGGTAAATAATAATTCAAATGAAAGTACTTGGATTTTGGATTCGGGGAGCACATGCCATTTAACCAATTGTAAGGATTTCTTTCAGGAAATGAGTCCAGAAGAAGGTGTTCTTAATACTGCAAACGCAGGGACTACTAAGATCCAAGCAAAAGGCATTGGATTCTTAAAATGCAAAGTGTCTAATGAAGTTAAAGAAATTCCTGTAAGTGATGTCTTGTATATTCCCCAAGCAGTTTGCAATATGCTTAGTGTATCTACATTAGATAAGAAGGGATTTGCGATTCATTTTGAAAACAGTAAGTGCACAATCTCTAAAAATGATGAAGTGTATGCTGAAGCTTTTATGCATAATGATGTTTATAAACTGAGCATTTCAGGTGAAGCCTCACATATGGCGCAAGTAAGGAAGAATGATGGTAAATGTAGTCCGGAAATCTGGCACCGCCGCCTGGGACATCGTGATTTTAAGGTGATCCAGGATCTTTACAGTAAGCAACTAGCCACCGGCATTCAGATAAGTGCAGATGCTGGTAAAATGGAGAAATGCATAGACTGTGTTACTCAAAAAGGTGTGAGACCCTCATTTCCTGCATACACAGGAAATAGGAGTAATAAAGTGCTGGACTTAATACACAGTGACTTATGTGGACCGTTTAATATCCCATCATTGGGAAATAACAGATTTGTGCTAATATTCTTGGATGATTTCTCTAGATACTGTGTGGCCTATTTGCTGAAAGAAAAAAGTCAAGTCACAGACATGCTGAAGAAATACGTAGCCATGGTGAGCAATAAATTTGAAAGAAAACCAAAGGTTCTTCAGACCGACAATGGTGGTGAGTTCACTTCACAAAGCATGCGCACATTTCTACAACAAGAAGGCATTCAGCATATCACAACAGTAGCTTATACACCAGAGCAAAATTCTGTTGCAGAGAGAAAATTTAGGTCACTTGTGGAAATGACCAGATGTATGCTGTCAGATAGCAATCTCCCTAAAAGACTATGGGGGGAAGCCATTCTCACAGCAGTGTACCTACAAAACAGAATGCCAACTAAAGGCGCTGAGCGCACACCACATGAGACATGGCATGGTAGGAAGCCTAACCTGTCACACATAAGAACATTTGGAAGTACAGCATATGCTCATGTACCAAAGCAAAGAAGGCATAAGCTGGATTCCACAACAGAAAGGGGCATTTTAGTTGGCTATGCTCCAGGACACAAAGGATATAGAATTTTGAATCTGAAAACTGGCATTGTTGGCATAAGACATGTTACATATTTTGATGAAAACAAAAGGGTTGATAAAGGCTGGATTATCCCAGATGAGCCTTATCATCCAGAATATGAAGCTAGAAGCATAATAGACATGCCAGTGTATATAAATGCCATACCAAGGCAGATGTCTGAAAGCAACTCATCTGTATCTAACGAGGAACAGGCAGAGGACGCAGACACAGAAAGGATCATCGCAGGAGACAGTACAGTTGGAGAAGGGGAATCAATTGGAGAAGGACTCTCAGATTTAGAGGATGCGGAAAGGTCAGACCAACCTGTTGTCAGACGCTCATCCAGGGAAAACAAAGGTGTTCCACCCCCAAGACTGTCTTACCTAACAAAGTCAGCAGAAGCTCAAGAGCCCTTAACATGGGATGAGATTGAGAAAATGCCAGCAGAAGAAGCTGCTGAATGGCGTAAAGCTGCACAAGAAGAAATTGATGCATTGGATAAAAATAATACTTGGATTCTTACAAAATTACCTCCTGGCAAGAAAGCTATAGGATGCAAATGGGTATTCAAGTTAAAAAGGAATGCACAAGGAAAAGTGGAAAGGTATAAAGCCAGATTAGTGGCAAAGGGATATCTTCAAAAATATGGAGAAGATTTGATGAAGTGTTTGCACCTGTAGTGAAACACACGACAATTAGAACACTTCTGAGCATTGCAGTCTCAAAAGGCATGCAAGTCAACCACATTGATGTGAAAACAGCATTTCTTCATGGAGATATAACTGAAGACTTGTACATGGAACAGCCAACAGGTTTCATAAATACAAAACA
This sequence comes from Microcaecilia unicolor, assembly GCF_901765095.1. NCBI lineage: Eukaryota > Metazoa > Chordata > Amphibia > Gymnophiona > Siphonopidae > Microcaecilia > Microcaecilia unicolor. The sequence goes on along the minus strand of NC_044032.1, from coordinate 614,878,610 downwards.
AAGACAGCTATTGTGTAAATTAAACAAAGGTCTTTATGGATTAAAGCAAAGTGCAAAATGTTGGAATGACAAATTGCATGAAATATTGACAAATTTAGGATTTAAGCAAGGTGAAGCAGATAAATGTTTGTACACTAGGTGCAGAAATGGACAATATGCATACATTTTAGCTTTTGTTGATGATCTGCTCATTGCAAGCAAAAGTGAGCAAGAGTACAAGGACATTGTAAAATATTTAAACCTCAATGTTGAGATAAAAGAACTTGGTAATGTGTCATACTATCTTGGTATAGAAATTGAGAAACAAAATGATGGTTCTTATCTTCTAAGCCAGAAGCAGAAAATAAATGAGCTTATTGAAAGTTTAGGTATGCAAGATGCCCAAGTTGTAAGCACTCCCATGATCACTGATTTTCTGAAGGATGAAACAGTAAGAGAACCTTTACCAGATAACATCCAATATAGATCAGCCATAGGTAAGCTTTTATATCTAACTACCACATACAGGGCTGATATAGCAAATGCAGTAGGAATTTTGAGCAGAAGGGTCAGCTCACCTACCAAATCAGATTGGACTGCAGTTAAAAGGATGGTAAGGTATTTAAAGGGTACCATTGATTGTAAATTAAAGATTTCAGCCAATAGTAATCCAAAACTAATATGTTACTGTGATTCAGATTGGGCAGGGGATCATTCTGATTATAAATCCACAAGTGGATATGTGTTTATGTATGGAAATGTACAAATTTCATGGGCCAGTCATAAACAAAGTATTGTGAGTCTGTCTTCTACAGAAGCTGAATATGTGGCCGTATCGGAAGCGTGCAGAGAACTGATGTGGATTGAAAAACTTTTGCTGGATTTTGGAATAGCTGAAAAGAGACCAATCCAGATAATGGAAGATAATCAGAGCTGCATCAGGCTGTCACAGAATGACAAGGTTCAGTCACGCACCAAGCACATCGCAACGAAATACCACAATGTTCGAGAGTTGGTGAAAGAAGGGGTCATCAGTCTACAATATTGTCACACCAGTGAGATGACAGCTGACATCATGACCAAACCGTTACCCAGAGAACATTTTGTGAATCTGCGTATAAAGCTTGGACTTTGTATGAATAAATAATTGCATGACAGTTATGCATGAGAAGGGGTTTGTTGGAATGTATTGTATTTTACATGCATTGACTGTCACCTATTATTTCTCTGTGATTACTCTGTGACCTCTGATGTGAATTACTTAGAGAGGTCACACACCTATGCAACTTCCTGTGGGGGTTAGACACAGCACATGGAGCTCTAATGGTCTCTCCTAACCTGAGAGGATGTATGGTGTGAGCATCCATTACCATCTAAGCACATGGAAGGAGCTGATAATACAAATGTATAGTATTATGTATATATAAGCCTGTCTGATTATAATCTAACTACAAACTGTGAGTAAACAGATGTTTTGTTACTTCAACTTTAAAGTGACTCAGCAGTGAATTATTCTGGGGTGTATGTGAGAGAGATGAAGAAAGAAATTAACATTTCTAAAGCTGAAGCTGTGTGTACTAAAATCTGCTAATTATTTACTACAAATAATCCAACACGCACGCCAAAAGTGAAATTACTGCAAGAGCCATGCGGTAACTCCATTTTGCCGTGCATTGGGCGCATGTAGCGCCCATACATGGCTTAGTAAAAGAGCCCCTAAAATACATAAATACAGAACTAAAAAAAAATCAAGAAACTATTTGAAGTAACAAAGCTTTTAACTGTTTCTAAAAGGATGGTGGACATTGATGGAGGGGTGAGGCAGAAATGTTCGATGGAGGGATGAAGGGGAGACGCTGGATGGAAAGGAATGAGAGAGAGATGGAAGATCCTGCAAAGGGGAGAGAGAGGGGGGAGATGCTGAATAGAAGGGGGAAGAGAACACGATGGAAAGGAATGAGAAAGAAGGGAGATGCTGCGGGGAGGGGGAGACGCTGGATAGAAGGGGGAAGGGGATGGAAAGAAACAGGATGGGCAGTGGGGAGAGGAGAATTGCTGGACATGGATGGATGAAGGAGGCAGGGGAGAGAGGAAATTTGCTGGATATGGATGGATGGAGGAGACGGCAGGGGAGAATGGAGAGTTGCTGGACATGGATGAATGGAGGGGAGGGCAGGGGAGAGAAATCGCTGGACATGGAGAGGAGGGCAGGGGAAAGAGGAGAACTGCTGGACGTGGATGGATGGATGGATGGAGGAGGCAGGGGAGAGAGAATTTGCTGGATATGGATGGATGGCGGGGAGGGCAGGGGAGAATGGACAGTTGCTGGACATGGATGGATGGATGGAGGGGAGGGCAGGGGAGAGAATAGAAATCACTGGACATGAAGAGGAGGGCAGGGGAGAGAGGAGAATTGCTGGACATGGATGGATGGAGGGGGCAGAGGAGAATGGAGAGTTGCTAGACATGGATGGATGGAGGGGAGAGAGGAGAGTTGCTGGACATGGATGGATGGAGGGGAGGGAAGACAGGAAGGAGATGCACATGGATGAAGGGGAGGGAAGAGAGGAGAAATGCTGGACACAGATGGAGTGGAGGGCAGGGAAGAGAGAAGAAATGTTGGATAAGGATGGAGGGAAGGAAAGACAAAGGAAGGAGATGCATATGGATGGAGAGGGAGATGAGAAATGCTGGACATGGATGGAGGGGAGGGAAGACAGGAAGTAGATGCACATGGATGGAGGGGAGGGGAGTGAGGAGAAATGCTGACTATGGATGGAGGGGAAACTGCTGAATTTAAGGGCTGGATCGGAACACTTTGAGGGCAGATGCTGAAACTGGAGGAAGGATAGGGACAGGGCTACAGATGGTAGACAGGATGCATAAGGACACAGGAGGATGGTGGACAAGGTGAGTGAAAAAATATCAAACGGAAAGAAGACACTGCATAAAACAGAAGACACTGGGACCAAAGTGAATAGAAAAACTAAATGCTCAGACAACAAAAGTAGAAAAAAGTATTTTATTCAGAATTTATTAATTGGAATATGTCAGCTTTTGGAAATGTGCATATGTGATATTTTGCATGTAAGTTTCAGTTTTTCTGGTATTGCTGCATGCTGAGTCTGACTTCTTGAGGTAACTTTCCAGTTCAGTATTTTGCTTTCATATTTTTTTTTTATTTCTAGTTCCTTGTGTCATATCTGTTGTGTCATGTGTTTTCCATGTGTGATCAAGGTGCAGCATACTGCTAGTGTGTAGTATTTGCAGCCCTTTTTGTTTTGTTTTTTTTCACGAGGTAGTATATTGGTGTTTTAGAGCCTGGTGTAATTACAGTGCTGCCTTTCCACGCTTAAGGTTGTAGCTCGTCCTGTCCTTGGAATTAGTGCTGTCATGGTTTGGTAAGGTTATGAGTGTGTTTTTGCACAAGTTTGTGTATAACGTTTTGCAGTGGAGAGATTGTGTGTTGGCCTTACTGAGGTGGCATCAAAACATCAGAAAGGGTGTAGAGCTTAAATCATGACACACTACCTCTTGAAGGATCTACATATAGAGCTTATGCATTTCTAAGGTCTACACTGCAATGGTATGGAAAAGGGGGTGGGGAAATACTACTGGAGAGGAAGAGGGAGTGCTGGGCAAGGAGGAAGGAAGGAAGGGAGAAAGAGCTGGCTTGATATCTCATACATATTTTTTATTATTTATTTATTTTTGTTACATTTGTACCCCACGCTTTCCCACTCATGGCAGGCTCAATGTGGCTTACATGGGGCAATGGAGGGTTAAGTGACTTGCCCAGAGTCACAAGGAGCTGCCTGTGCCTGAAGTGGGAATCGAACTCAGTTCCTCAGCTCCCCAGGACCAAAGTCCACCACCCTAACCACTAGGCCACTCCTTCACTCCAATACAAATGAATATGCTAATATGCCCTACCCCATCCTTTGCCCCCCCCCCCAATGAAACAGTCAAACTACGCCCATGCAGCTGATACACGAGTCAAATTGATAATGTGCATTAAATCTGACATAAAATAACTAATGAGGAATTTTATGATAATGCAGAGAAGGGTGGTTAGAAGGGGGTGGGGAAGGGGTAGGGAGTGCTCACTGAAGTTAATGTTGGTTATCATAATGCATGCTAACTGTAAAACTGGCACATAATACAAAACAGATAATTATACCATAAAAGGTGTAAGTAACTCCATCTGCAATATTTTAACACTCATTAGTGGTTTGTCTTGTGTGTTGTCACAGTTGATTTACACAGATGTCAATGACTTGTGTTAAATGCAAAATCTTACTGTGCCATGGTAAATAGGCGCTCCTCAGATAACAGCTACTGATTAGGGAGAGGCTAAAGGTGTGGGTAATTGTAGTTTGGTGAATGAATTTTCCTAATTAGGACGTTGCCTAGGCAGCCTGAGCAGCTTTGTATGTGCACACTGCACAGACCAAGGGATACTGAGGGATATTGTCACTCAACTCCCTAAAATACTGTAAACCACAGGCTATGCCTCTTTCCACAGTCTTTATCCAAGACATTACTACAGAACTCTGAGCTTAGCTTGGGACTGAACCACTGTAACCAGAGAAAGTGAACTACTACTTATGACAAAACCCATTCTGATCTTCTATAAAGCTGAACTGAAGCTCTGAAAAAAAAAAAAAAAATATATATATATATATATATTTTTTTTTTTGCAGAAGTCCCCATAAAGGACTGTTTACTACAAGCTTGGGTATTCTCTTTTTAACCATTCAATGTCCTGTGAACTCATCATCCCACGACTTAGTATAAAAAATAAATGGTTGAACTTCAAAGAGAGAAAAAAAAAAATCAACCTTCCTGATTTAAACTCTGCAGTTCGTACTGCTTTAAAACACTAATCATGGCTTTTAAAGTTGTTCCTAGATACTCAGCACTGGGCTATACCAGGACACTATGGCCCTTCAGCTCCTTTGTAACACTTGAAAGTTTGACTATCTCACTTCCCCTTTACCTCTGTCTACTTTGGCTTCCCTTTCACTATCGAGTTCCTGTTAAGTTCTTTGTCTTACCTATAAATCCTATCATGTAGGTGTCTCATTCTATCTTTCCTATCTGGCTCTCCCTTTTACCCCTACGAGGTCATTCAGAGCCCTAGAGTCTTATTGTCTTGCTCTGCCTGGACCTAGTTTAGCTCGCCATGAATCTTATGTATTTGTTGCTTTTTTTTTTTTTTTTGTAAGTTGGTTAGGGCTCTTCAGCATGGAAAAGAGATGGATGAGGGAAGGAAGATATGATTGAGGTCTACAAAATTCTGAAAGGTGTAGAATGAGTAGAAGTAAATCAATTTCTTACTCATTCCAAAAGTACAAAGACTAGGAGACACCCAAGGAAGGTACATGGAAATACTTTAAAACAAATAGGAGGAAATATTTTGTCACTCAACGAATAGTTAAGCTCTGGAACTCTTTGCTGGAGGATGTGGTAACAGCAGTTCAGTGTATCTGGGTTTACAAAAGGTTTGGAAAAGTTCCTGGAGGAAAAGTCCATAGTCTGCTATTGAGACAGTCATGGGGAAGAAACTGCTTGCCCTAGGATTGATAACATGGAATATTGCTACTAATTGGGTTTCTGCCAATTACTTGTGACATGGATAGGCAACTGTCGGAAAGAGGATATTGGGCTAGATGGACCATTGGTCTGAAGGGCTGGGTTTCAGTGGCAACTCTACTGGTTGGGAAGTGGGGCACACATTTTATGGTCTAATCCTTGAAAATGGCAAGGACAGATCAGAATCAAATATGCGTATTTTATACCACATTCATATCGTATGCTACGAGTGCTGGTGCTGTGTTATCTCATGGAGGAGGGGAAGACATCATAAAGTAGAACTTAGCAAGTAAAATGTTAATACTACTATCCTTGGTTCAACAATGAGTTGATAATGAATGTGACTGTTGGGCAGACTGGATGGACCACGCAGGTCTTTATCTGCCATCATTTACTATGTTACTATATCATGTTAAGAAATCTGCTGCCAAAAGAGGAAAAGTTGGAGACATCAGCGATAGATCCCTTGGGATTACTCATAAGAATATATTACCAGCGCATACTATTATTTTTGTCATGGTACATGACAGTTTCTCCCATTAGTGTTAATATTTCATGATGACTACAGCAGAACATGATGGAGAAAGAGAACTGGAGGACGTTGCTCGGCTCCATTAATTTGGGAGTGACAGGCTGTATAAAGAACACACAAGTCAGATGAACTCTCTTCCTCTTTCACCTATCTGCTTCTATCTGTTACTACGCTTTCCCGGTCAAGAAGTGTTACACAGGACAGAATGGGACCTCCATAACTTTAGACTGAACCAGTAGAAGGGATTTAGTTGGCATCTATATATCTATACACAAACACACATCTATATCTATCTATATCACAGCAGGAGGGAGCTACCAGCTGTCAGGCATTACATTCAGGAGTGTTTGGCTGGAGTGAAGGGTATGCATAGCTGTGACAGAGTGGCTGAACACTGAGCTGGAGCAGCCACAGAGTAAAGGGGCTCTGCCAGCCTCAGAATAAATGTGACTACTGAACTGGGGGGGGGGGGGGGGGGGGTCAAGTGAGCATGATTGCTGGAGCCAGGGAAAGGAAGGGAGGTGGCGTGGAGAGAATGAGAGCGAGTACTGGGGATGGTGTCCAGAGCGAGACAGGAATGAGCCCTGGCCGCTCCTGCCTTGGTGACACAGTGCAAGACTATGATTAGGGTGCAGATGGCATCAAAAATGATGGCATCTGCAGTCTAATCATAGTCTTTCACTACCGCTAGGGGGTAAGTGGTGTCATTTTTGAAAATGGAGCTACCAGGGCAGGAGCATCTGGGGATCACTTCTACTATCACTGGACACCAGAGATGTCCCAGTAGGTGCCAGGTAGGTGAAAAGATCACGAATGGACCCAGATGGATCTGAAAAGTTTGCTTAAATGGATCAGGGTACACGGGACAAGAAGGGGATTTGAGATTTTGCTAGAAGCAATCAGGGATGGGTTCTATTTTTGTTTAAACATTCAGACACTGGGTAAGCTATGATGGAAGTGGGGGTGGCTCCCAGGAAATTGGTACTGGTGATGGGAGTGTGTTTGCATTTTTTTAGGCAAGCAGCTTCAGAAAATAACAGCTCAAATTGGAGTCAATATGACGCATAGTTGATGTGGCCAGGAATACACAATTTTCCTGACCTGTTGCAATTCAAAACAAATGATTGTGAGATTGACACTAACCTGTGAATCCCACAGTAATTTTTCTGTAATAAACATAGCATGCAAATGCATTATTTTTATTTTATTTTTGTTACATTTGTACCCCGCACTTTCCCACTCATGGCAGGCTCAATGCGGCTTACATGGGGCAATGGAGGGTTAAGTGACTTGTCCAGAGTCACAAGGAGCTGCCTGTGCCTGAAGTGGGAATCGAACTCAGTTCCTCAGGACCAAAGCCCACCACCCTAACCACTAGGCCACTCCTCCACTGTTGCTAGTATTTGAGATTCTACATGGAATGTTGCTATTCCACTAGCAACATTCCATGTAGAAGTCGGCCCTTGCAGATCACCAATGTGGCCACGCAGGCCTCTGCTTCTGTGAGTCTGACGTCCTGCACATACGTGCAGGACGTCAGACTCACAGAAACAGAAGCCTGCGCAGCCTTTCACATGGAATGTTGCTAGTGGAATAGCAACATTCCATGTAGAATCTCCAATAGTAGCAACATTCCATGTAGAATCTCCAATAGTATCTATTTTATTTTTGTTACATTTGTACCCTGTGCTTTCCCACTCATGGCAGGCTCAATGCGGCTTACATGGGGCAATGGAGGGTTAAGTGACTTGCCCAGAGTCACAAGGAGCTAGGTGCCTGTGCCTGTACAACATAAAGCCTTGTAAATCACTTTGGTGCTTAAACTGCAAAAGGCAGTAGACATATTTCTACGTCTTAGTATATGTATTTCTAAGTTTGTGCATGAAGCAATGGAGGGTGAAGTGACTTGCTCAAGATCACAAAGAACATAGTATTAATTGGAAATCTGGGGATCATTTTCAGAAACATTCGTATGTCTTCTCTGTGCCTGTCTCTTCCACCACTAATGCCAGGTTCCATTCTTTCCACATTGCTGCACTGTACGCTTGGAATACAAGTCAGCATAAATGCCCACGTTTTAAAGGCTGTTTTTAAATCTTAGAGGTCTGATTACTAGCATGTGGTGTTACTGCACAGCTGGGACACTTATTCAGATCCATTTTAGACCGCTTATAGAAGTAGGAATTGAGACGTGCAGGTCAGTGTGTCTCAAGTTTCACCAGTATTTTAGAACAGAATCTGCTGATGTACTGCCTGTTCTAAAATACAGGAAAAATGGATGTTTATGCACTGGGTGGGTACAACATAAACATCTGATTTAGAAAAATTAATGTATATAATATTGACAGGTTCAAAGCCAGCACATAACCGATTACATTGTACAATGGCAACATAATCGGTTATGTGTAGATTGTAAAATGAGGACCCACTATGTGTTAACTCATGTAATAAATAACTGCTTGTCATGGCAGAGGTGGGAAGGAATGGGAGAATGGGCAAGTCATGTGCTTGGACAGCACCTGCAATTAGCACATGGTAACTTACCGTGTGCTATTATCACAGTATATGGTGTGAATGAACCAATACCTCCTGAAAAGGAGGTGTACAGTGCATCCACACTATCAGCATTGTATTTAGCATGGCCAGAAACTTTCACTTGACCTCCCCAACTCCTGAAATCCCATCTCCTAAACTCTCCTCAGCTCTAATTGGGAGCAAAAGTGATCCTCAGTTACTCCTGCCCCACTGGATGCCTGGGCACAAAGTGATGCCCCCAACCCTGAGCTGTAATCTCAAGATACTACCTAGAGAATGACACAGGGACAAAGTTTGTCCCTGTCCCCGTGGGTTGTCTCCATCCCCACCCTGTTCCCGCAGGTTCTGTCTCCGTCCCCATCCCGTCCCTGCAGGTTCTGTCCCCATCTGCAGAAGCCTCGAACACTTATGATATTATATTTAAATCTTTTTATTAATGAATAAAAAGGAATATGCTGTGAAATTGTTGTTTATAAATCACAAATAGAAAACAATAATAAAAACAAGCAACTTGTCTTCTTAGAAGATGTGCTGGTAGCAGGAATGTACAGGATCCCTCATGCAAATTTTGCTAGTTGTGGCCAGCATGTTAGCTTGTTTCTTAAAAAATCAAAATATCGTCATCTGCATCACTCAAACATAAATAACAGTCCAGTTCATTAACAGGCTTCAAAGTAGAAAAAGACACATGGACAAAGTTTGTCTCTGTCCCCATCCCCGCGGGACCTGTCCCTGTCCACATCCCATCCCCGCAGGTTCTGTCCTTGACCCATCCCCGAAGGCTCTGTCACCGTGTCATTCTCTAGTACTACCACTAGTGGTCAAGCTGCCAAACAAGGACATCCAGCACCAGACTAGAAGTTAGCCACCTATCCCCCCCTTCAGTCCATCCAGAACTCTGCCGCACGTCTTATCTTCCGCCTTGACCGATATACTCATATCACCCCTCTCCTCAAGTCACTTCACTGGCTTCCGATCAGATACCACATACAGTTCAAGCTTCTCCTACTAACCTACAAATGCACTTGATCTGCAGCCCCTCCTTACCTCTCTACCCTCATCTCCCCTTACATCCCTACCTGTAACCTCCGCTCTCAAGACAAATCCCTCCTTTCAGTACCCTTCTCCACCACCGCCAACTCTAGGCTCCGCCCTTTCTGCCTCGCCTCACCCCATGCTTGGAACAAACTCCCTGAGCCCATACGCCAGGCCCCCTCCCTACCCATCTTCAAATCATTGCTCAAAGCCCACCTCTTCAATGTCGCTTTCGGCACCTAATCACAACACCTCTACTCAGGAAATCTAGACTACCCCAACTTGACATTTCGTCCTTTAGATTGTAAGCTCTTCTGAGCAGGGACCGTCCTTAGTTTTTAATTTGTACAGCGCTGTGTAACCCTAGTAGCGCTCTAGAAATGTTTAGTAGTAGTAGTAGGAGTGAACCACAGGAACAAAAGAGAAAACACCTCCGCAGCATGAAAATCAGCCAACGCAGTCGAAGGAGACACCATAGCAGAAATAAGTCTCTATATGTGAATAAGTCTCTATATGTGAACAGAGTTCTTTTGTTTTCCTCTGTACAACATAAAGCCTTGTAAATCACTTTGGTGCTTAAACTGCAAAAGGCAGTAGATAACAAATAACAATAAAACTTATATATAATAAACACAGACTTCTGTGGAAGAAGGTGAGATTTGAACCCTAGTTTGCAGCCTGCTGCTCTAAGAACAAAAACTGGGTACTGAGGAAATACAAGCTCTGAGGATATCTATGAAAAGCCCAGACAAAGAGGCTCATAATTAGTTTTTATACCTCAGCAGCTCTATCTGGATGGATGATCCAATATATAATGTTCTTATCTCTTCTTTTGAGTCAGCCTTGTGATAAAACTTGTCAGTGTCGGAAGTCTAGCCCAGTGAAGCTTCTCAGGGTCACAATTTCAATCCGCAGCGCAAAGTGGACATGAAAATCTAAGACTTCTTTTGACAGAGCTGATAAATCAGGGATAGGGAAGGTTGTGAGTTTTTGTGCATGTGAATGTGCACATATGTTTAAAGAGTAGATTAGTAATCACTACACACAGTTCACCAGACTTTCTGGTCTTGGAAGTACTGTAAATAGAAATTCTAGTTTTTCAAGGATTTAGTAATATGGATGGATCGTACAGGTCTTCATCTGCTGTCATTTACTATGTTACTATATTACTATGTTAATGTTGTCATCTGTTTGGCTCTACCAGGCATACGAAGTGCTTTACAGACATGCATAATAATCTGTATTTCTTGAAGTAGCAGCTTGCAGCTAACTATTTGTTGTCCCTTCCCCCCCCCCCCCCAAAAAAAAAACAAAGCTAAGGTGTGGTTGTTCACATACAGTAGCAACAAAACATGAAGATGCTGGCAGATGAGACCAAAATAGCCCATCTAGTGGCTGATCTCATAGACCTACCAACCAGAAACACGTTAGAACATCACGAACATACCTAAATCTTCACTACCCTAGCTGCAAGGGACTCAAGTACAAATCAGTTTACGGATCCAGCTTCTCCTATATAAGCACGCAACTATGGAACGCATTACCGAAAGCCATAAAGACAATGCAGGATCACCTCAATTTCCGGAAATCACTAAAGACCGATCTGTTCGAAAAGGCATACACTACTGATCCAACTTAAGTAACTGAACTCAGCAACACAACGAAGCCATAACCTGCAATGAACAATTATATATCACTCTTCTTCTCTTGATTCTCTAATGTTCTGTAACAACATCACTCTGTATTTGTTTCATCACCGGAGGTGGCTAATACCTCACGGTACTATGTAAGCCACATTGAGCCTGCAAAGAGGTGGGAAAATGTGGGGTACAAATGCAACAAATCCTATATAATAATTCTCACCTCCAACGTTCTATCTTGCTGCCTGTGTCCGTGGCTTTCTTCGCAGTTGGTCTGCTAGGCTCCATAGATCAGGCTGATGTCACGTAGAACGCCAGAGCCGGAGGAGGAGGGGTGAAAAGGGCAGGGCATAGGGGCGGAGGCGGAGCTTGAAAGAAACAGAAGCGTTGAGGGGCGGAGTAGCCGACAGCGTCCCGACCAATGGCAGGGAAAGAAAGGTCAGAGTCCTCCTTGTGCGTCAGCGGAGGGGGCACAGTCATGGAGAGCGTGCTGCTGTGCTGAGCCGGTGCGCGGGTGCGCTTGCGCGATCCTGCTGGGGACCTCAGGAGTCGGAACGGCACACCTCAAGAGTCGGAAAGCAGGTGACGGCTGCGGCTGCCCCTCCGGACCCCATGGGAGGGTGTGTGCGCAGCCGCAACGACTCCTCGGGAGGGAGCTTGAAACTCGGAGGGAGGAACCCTGAAAGTCAGGGGGAGGGAGGGGGGCCCCTGCCACACACTCTCATTCTCACACACACACACTCTCTCTCACACAGACACACTCGCACCCAGTCTGACTCTCTCTGTCACACACACACACTCGCACATTCACTCTCTCTCTCACACAGTCACTCTCTCAAACATACACACTCCAAGGAAAACCTTGCTAGCGCCCGTTTCATTTGTGTCAGAAACGGGTCTTTTTTTTTTTTTTTTAAAACTAGTAAATAAATAAATAAATAACTGTTGCTCTGCACTGGCTATTCCTATGTCTTGTTACAAGTGCAAAAAGTAATTTCCTTGTTGTTTGGAGCTGAAGCGCTCAATGCTCAGTTTCCAGCTTCTTGCCATTTAGGGATTCTCCATGTTTATTTCACACCTTTTAGAATTTCATCACAGTTTTTGTCTTGTCTCCTCCACTGGGAAGGCAGTCCTGTCATTCATCACCGTTTCTGTGAAATAACATTTCTTGACATTGCTCCTGTGCCTACCTCTCTGCAGCTTTATATCATATTCCAAGGTTCAAAGTTCAATTAATTTGACATACCACAAATTATTAAGAAAAATCTAAGCGGTTTACAATCTATAAAATATATTGGGGAAGGGAAAACATAACACAAAAAAACACAAAGATAATGGGGAAAGGAAAGTTTACAAATTAAAGCAATGGGTCGCAAGTAGCTGGAGTAGGCTGGTAAAAATATCTTTGCACAATTGTTATTAGCGGCTCTTCAGAGTGGCATGAGCATAGAGCGGAATTCCAGGAGTGTCATTTTCGAACTATACACCGCGCGTATTTTTCTCAGAGACAAGCTTATCGTGCGGGGGGTCTCGGATACACAATGTTGTAGAAAGTGTGGGAGGTTAGAGGTGACATTTTTTCATGGTATTTGGCATTGCAGAAAGATCTCACTGTTTTGGTCGGCGATTGGAAGGTACCTGGATAGGGTGCTAGGGCGAAAGATTATATTAACTTTTGAAAGAGCCATATTTACTGCACCGAGATTGTGGCTAGGAGCTACAAGGGGGGAAAAATTGTTCCTTGGGAAAGCTTGTATACTAGGGAAGAAATGCATCCTCCTTTATTGGACTTGGGACTGTCCACACTCCTTCTGGCACTGGAGGAATAGGCTTCATGAGTTGCTGACTTGGGAGTCCAGAGGGGCGGGTCTGTTGCCGGGAAGGCAGCGGAGGTTCCTTGAAGTGTGGGAGGCTTATATAAGTACTATTTCACCGTGGGCGAGGGGTCAAATTTTGAATAGGCTTTCATGGGATAAATGAGACATATGTAGGAAGTATTCAGCAGTGCTTAGGGAATGGGGGAGGGGGTAGACTAGGGTGGGGAAGGAGGGATAATAAGGGAGTTGGGGTGGGTAGGTTGGGGAGGGTAAAAGGGGAGAAAATTTGAATGCAATATACATTAAATGTGTTCAATGGACATGTTATGCCAGTAAATTCTTTCTAAGGTACAACTTTATGGAAATGTATGGCAGGTTGGTACTAATAAAGGGGGGGGGGGGGGGGGGGAAATTGTTGAAAGTTATATACAGTAACTTAAATCGGATTATAGAGAGGATAAGAGTAGGGGGATAAAAATGTTAAAAGACTGATGACGGCTTGGTTCATTCTGGAATTGCTGTTTGCCTATATTGTTGGATATGAATTATTGTGAATTGTCATCAATAAAAAATGTTGAAACATAAAGCAATGGGTAATAAGGAAAAGGAAAATAAAACCAGGAAGCTTGGGACTGTCTCAGCCAAACATCAATGATTAGAGGCCTTCTGGTGGGAAAGCTAGTGAGAAGTAGTACTTTTTCAGCTTGGCTTTGATGCAGGAATTACCACTATTGTTAGCAGAATCTGTGGTACTTCAGGAGTCAAACACCACACACCAGAATGAGAGAGAAATCTTCTTTATTTGCCAGCAAACAAAGTAGGACATCAGCGCTAGCTCTCTCCTTCTCTTCAGCTCTCTGTGTCTTGTGTCTCCTGTCTTGGTTCCTTCTCTTCTAACGTAAGCTGCTTCTGTTCTCCTTTATATAGGGTCCTAAACCCCTCTAGCCCCCCTTTCTCACCAGATGGTAAGGAATAGATTGATTACCCTGTCTTGAACTAATTATCTCTACACATTTACTCAAAAATATCAGTTACATAGGTTTGATATTTCCTAAACTGACCTATGACCTCTCAAACTAGACGATGTGGCACCTATCTCCTGCATTTTATTATTATTAAATTCTCAGATTCCCAGTTAACTTAAAATACTAACCGGACTCTGGCATTCATTAAGGGGCCAATCTTGCTTAATGGCACACAGACATGGTTTATTATTACTTTCAGGAGACCAGTCCTACACTTAGCTATAATCCATCAAGGAGAAGACTTGACTTTTCCTGACCTCTTTCACCTAGCTAGGACTGTGGATAATTCAAACCAGATGATGACCTCTTAAACTGCAGACAAATCTCACTTGAAAAGTCAAGACAAAGATATAGACACTGAATTGATATTTTACATAGAGAAATAGAACAGCATTCAGCCTAATCTTTTAAAACAGCTTGCTTGCTGATCCCCTCGAGATTGTCCACTATGCCTTACTTAGAATGGCATCCAGATGTGGTAAATAATACCTATGAACCAGCCTTAACAATCCATCACTCAAAAAGGGACAAAGAAAGTTTCATTTCTCACTGACCTTTCTAACCTCTAGTCTAGCAAAAGCTAGACATTTGAGTAATTAAACCCAGATGGCATTCTATCACTTGCAGGACTGAACCAAACTTAAACAGAATTAACAAATTAATATGATTTCTCTGCCCAGGCTGCCTCAGTTTTAAAATTATTAAGAGAGACTTCCAATCGCTAATTCCATAGCGTCCTTTCCCTTTAAAAAGGTTTGTTTCTTTGCATCAATATCTTATGAAGTACATAAGTCTTTTATCATATTTCCCCTGTCTTTTTTTTCCTCTGGGATATATATATGATGGAGTGAAGTTCTCAACGTGGACTACCATAAAGATGTGTTATTTTACTGTTAATATCAGTTATTAGTAACTAGGTCTCATTGCATAAAATGGGATCTGTGCTAAAACAGCACAAATTAATGGTAAAATAATATGTCATAATGGTAGCCCATGCTGATAACTATGCCCTTAGATTCACAAGTCTCACCTCATCATAATCACCTCAACAGATAATCACCTGGGTAAACTTTTTTAGTTTATCCTTTGGCAAATAGGGAGGGCTGGGAGAATGTTTATAAAATATCACCTAAGATTTTAACATGTTTTAAATTCTTTTTTCACTTTTTATTGTATCCATTTTTAGTTAACACCAGCTGCACTGTTTAACAATCTGATTATTCAGTATCCCTATCCCTACAGGACATGATGCTGAATATATGGACAGAAGAACAACGTTCCAAGAGGATCAGACGAAAATGAAGTCCAAGCTTCTAAAAATACTTTATTCTCCAACAGTACAAAATCTTGACCCACCAGAGACGTGAACAAACCTGATCCTACATGGCCGTGTTTCGGCGTTAAAGCCTTCTTCAGGGGTCACAAAACTATCAAAGCTAACATGACAAACTTATGATGATCAGATCCAGAGTGTGTCAAAAAACGTTATGTGAGATTTTGCTACACTGGCGACGCAGCTATACAAATTCCAGCGTTATGTGTCTGCCTGGGTTGTATAGGTGGTAACCTGCACATCAGATGTGAAAGCTTGTTAATTGTAGTTTACCACCTACACAACCTGATAAAAAGCATGGCATCAGGGTTTGTGTAGTTGCATCTCCTGTGAGTCTAGCATCTCTCCCCTTCTCTTACTTACTCTCTCCCCCCTTCCCCCCCCAACTCCTCTATGTCCAGCACTCCCCCAAAGGTCCACCATCTTCCTCCTTTCTCCCTGGTTCCTTTGACCATAATCTGGCACCCCTCCTGTCCCCCTCCCCTGTAGGTTCAGCATCTCCCCCTCCTTCCAGCTCCCCTCTATGGGTGCAGCACATATTCCTCCCCCCCATCCTAAGTCCAGGACCTTTCCCTCTTCTTCCCTCAACCCCCATGGGTCTAGTACCACTTCCTTTTCTTCCCTCAACCTCCCCTCCGAGTCCAACACTACTCCATCTCCTTCCTTCAACCCCCCCCCCCCCCCCCATCCAGCACCACTTTCTCTTCTCCCTCCCCTCTCCGGTAAATCAAACCCACTTTGTTTACCAACACCTGCAGCGTTAACACCCTGCCTAGGCTGGCACTGGATCCTTCTCTCTTTATTCAATAGAGTTAATGTAGAGTATCTTCATCTGGTTCTGTTCCAAGGTCATAGTATCCAAGGTCATCCACACATTAACTCAGTAGGTCCATACAATACTTTCCTGTGATTTATTTTGAGAGCCATGGTACCCTTCAGCTGAGTTGTACATAGCACAGCACTCCAGTTGTTGGGATCAAGGTGCTGTTCTTAGTAATTCCCTTTTCAAGTACCATGTCCTAGCCTTGTTCCTCCAGCATATGGACACCAATCCCTATAGCAGATTCAATACTAAGTTTCTTTCCTTGCAAAGTGCAGACTTCTCAGAACTATCTGTGGCTCAGGGGGGCAAAGCTCCAATCACTCACCCAGCAGGTTGCCAACAGAATCTCCCCCCCTCCCTTATATTTGTATATTCTGATGGTTAAATTTTGCCATCTAGAAGCTGGCTACTTCCCAAAGTTAGCTGGTTAAACCTTTTGAAAACTGATCCTTTGGAGAATATTATATTTTTTAAAATTTAAATTATTAGTATAGATATGTGAGTGCTTCCAATATATTCTTAAACAACCTTACAGTGTGAAAAGTGTAATTATTTTGAATAAATAAATTAAAGATGCAGACACTGCAGAAAAAGATATCCGGTGATCTTTCTTTCTAGTAAGACTTTATGGAAACACACTTTCTTTTCACTATGCTGTTATAAAATATGTGACACAGAATTTACAGCTTCAAGGATTTGAAGGCCTACAATTTCTATTCTTACTTGCCAGAAAGTATCCAAATGTTAAACTGGATTTATCATTCAAATGGCAACAGAAAAAGGAAGCATGAATAACTTTAAGAGCTAACTGGCAGAGTGGTTTTGACTTTTGCTAAATATACCTCTGCATACAAACAGCTTGAAAATGTATTTTACAGTGCAATTTGGTGAGTTATAGAGTCATACATTAAACAGAAAAAGAAAAAATAAAGTGCTTTAAATAACATAAATGCAATGTTTGTGAAACAGCTAAAATTCAGAAAGCACTTTCTTCCCCCTATAATTTGATTAAATTTAGAAGGAAAATAATCTTGCAGAAAAAAAAATGATTAAAGATATTTTTAAAAGGTTTGAAAAGCTACAGATGAATATTGCTGCTACATATAGGTAAAAGCTATCCTAGTGATGATACCTCCTCGGATGTGATGCCCAGGGCAGCTGCCTTATTTGCCACCTCCCGGTCCCCACACTTGCCAGAGGTTCAAATGGATGTTTCATGAATGAGAACAACTGTGCTCTATCCGACCACAGATTTTCTTTGCTAGAGTCTTTTCTAAAATTTGGATATGAGGGCATGAAGCAATATTAAGCATCCTCGACTGCATTGTGGTATGCTGCTATGGTGCTCAGATGAACTTTCATGGAAGAAGTGCCAAGATCAGAAGACAGATGAAAAATTCCTGCAGCAGAGACCTCAGGGCACCGCTGAAAGAGAGAATCTTTTCCATCTGAAACCTTTGGACTTTCTTATGGAAACTTTTTATATGTGATTAAATATTGTAACAAGGGGGCGCTCATGCACCCACTTGAATTTGGAAATCTGCCACTATTGGGTTCATTTTCGAAAGAGAAAGACGCCCATCTTTCGACGTAAATCGGAAGATGGGCATCCTTCTCACAGGGTCGTCCAAATCGGTATAATCGAAAGCCAATTATGGATGTCCCCAACTGCTTTCCGTCGCAGGGATGGCCAAAGTTCAAGGGGGCGTATCGGAGGCGGGACTTGGGTGTGCCTAACACTAGGATGTCCTCGCTCCATAATGGGAAAAAAAAAAAGGACGTCCCTGACGAGCATTCGGACGACTTTACCTGGTCGTGTTTTTCTCACGACCAAGGCACAAAAAGGTGCCCGAAATGAGCAGATGACCAAAAGAGGGAATCAGGGATGACCTCTCGTTGCTCCCCCAGTGGTCTCTAACCTCCCACCCTCAAAAAATATTTTTTGCCAGCCTCAGATGTCATACTCAGGCCCATCACAGCAGTATTCAGGTCCCTGGAGTATTTCTAGTGGGTGCAGTGTACTTCAGGCAGGCGGACCCAGGCCCATACCCCCACCCCCCACCTGTTACGTTTGTGGAACAGCGAGCCCTCCACAACCCACCAGAAACCCACTGTACCCACATCTAGGTGCCCCCTTCACCCGTAAGGGCTATGGTAGTGGTGTACAGTTGTGGGTAGTGGGTTTGGGGGAGCTTAGCACACAAGGTAAGGGATATATGTTCCTGGGAGCAATTTCTGAAGTCTACTGCAGTGCCCCCTAGGGTTCCCGGTTGTTGTCCTGATATGTCAGGGGGACCAGTGCACTACAAATGCTGGCTCCTCCCATGACCAAATGGCTTGCATTTGGTCATTTCTGAGATGGACATCCTTGGTTTCCATTATCGCCGAAAATCAGAAACGACCAAGTCTAGGGACGACCATCTCTAAGGACAACCAAAATTTCAAGATTTGGACGTCCCTGACCGTATTATTGAAACTAAAGATGGACATACATCTTGTTTCGATAATACGGTTTTCCTTGCCCCTGCATCAGGACATTTTGTGAGGACTTCCTCATCAAAACTTGGACGCCCCTTTCGATTATGCCCCTCCACGCCACCCACTGGTTGTGGAAATGCAAACTACCCCAGCTCCTGAGAACACCCTCCCTTGGCTTAGGACTTTTCAATTATAAAGGACAGGGAGTTAAGATGCTCCAAAAGGCTTCCTCCCCCTCCTCCTCCAATATTCAAAAGCATGTAACTGGCCAGGATCGGCACCTGGTCGGTTAAATGCCTCATAACCGGCTATCCAGCGATATTCAGCCCCACTTCAGAGACTATATTTGATCGTGTAAAAACGTGGGATATCTTTTGGTCAGGTTGAACAAAACCGGCTAAGTCTGAATATTGACTTAGCCGGTTATGTTCAAACCAGCCAAAAATAAACCGGATATTCAATGAAGGTCACTGGAATTGGCATTGAATATCTGGGTTTAGCGCCGACTAACTCCCGTGGTCTGAATATTGGCCCCTTTAACTTTAATTGCTTCCAAATTTAAAACAACAAAATATGCTTTAATATAGTTTTCCCTAAATAAAGGATACAAGCTTAATCCACATACTTGCAATTCCCCAATTTTTCCAACTACTCTAATGGTTCACAGGGATAACCTCCTCTTCAACTTTTCTTGCAGCTTCTCTCTCTCTTTTACCAAACTCTTTTCAGAGGGTGTTGCTCTACCCAGTTCTACTCACTAATCCAAGCTAGGATTTACTCTTCATAACATAAGCACCAAAGCAGCAGTGGCGTAGCAAGGGCGGGGGCGGTCCACCCCGGGTGCACGCCGCTGGAGGGGGGTGTCGGCTCCGCTGGTTCCCTGCTCCCTCTGCCCCGGAACAGGTTACTTCCTGTTCCGGGGCAGAGGGAGCAGGGAACCAGCAGAACCAACACCCCCCCCAGCGGCGTGCACACGGCAGGCAAGAATGCACTCGGGGGGGGGGGGGGGGGGGGCTTGGGTGATGCACCGAGGGGGGGGGGGTGCGAAGCGGCGAACTGCCCCGGGTGGCAGCAGCCCTCACTACGCCACTGCAAAGTAGTCAGCATATAGCTTTTCCCTCTCCTACTGTGTTCTACTCCCATCTGGGATCCCTTCTGGGCTTCCTTTAGACATTCCCTATATTACCCACCGTGGCTAGAGTCATCTAAATCTTACCAAACCATTTTACAACCCAGGGGAAATCCTAGTCATTACCCCGCTTCTGAGTTTGTCTTCTTGCACAGAACACAAGCCTTTTCCTGGTCAGCACTGGCAGTAAACCACCTTCTCTACTTTCTCTGGGTAGCAGCACTTAGAGCACAAAGATTCCCTTAATTCATTCTCTTTTAGCCCCTGAAGAATTCCTACTCTGTTTTTGGGTGCTAAGCCTGGAAGCCCTGCCCCCCCCCTCCTGTGAAGTCCTTAGTTACTTACAGTGGAAGCAGTTGTCTCTTGTACTGGCCATTACTGCCCCCATCTGCAAGCTAAGAAACACATAGCTTCAATAGCTAAGCCTTACAGCTAGCACCTCTGCTCTCTCCCTATTAGCTTTCCATATAGGGCTTTTCCCCTTTCCTCCAGCCTAAGAAGGGAGCGCCTCAGTGCTCTTCCTGATAGTTTTATCCTATGGGGTTTCTCTCCTTTCTTGTCTAGCTCTCTGCCAGAACAACAACTGTTTTAACTTCCTCCAAACAACAGCCTCCAAAAGTGAACATAATATTCTGAGGCCCCACTTGGAGTACTGTGTTCAGTTTTGGAGGTCGTATCTGGCTAAAGATGTAAAAAGACTGGAAGCAGTGCAAAGAAAAGCTACGAAAATTGTATGGGATTTGCGCTGCAAACCGTACGAGGAGAGACTTGCCGACCTGAACACGTATATCTTGGAGGAAAGGAGAAACAGGGGTGACATGATACAGACGTTCAAATATTTGAAAGGTATTAATCCACATACGAACCTTTTCTGGAGACGGGAAGGTGGTTGAACTAGAGGACATGAATTGAGGTTGCAGGGGGGGCAGACTCAGGAGTAATGTCAGAAAGTATTTTTTCACGGAAAAGGGTGGTGGATACGTGGAATGCCCTCCCGCGGGAGGTGGTGGAGATGAAAGCGGTAAAGGAATTCAAACATGCGTGGGATAAACACAAAGGAATCCTGTTTAGAAGGAATGGATCTATGGAATCTTAGCGGACATTGTGTGGCGACGCCGGTATTTGGAGAATAAAACCGGTGCAGGGCGGACTTCTACGGTCTGTGCCCTGAGAAAGGCAGGGACAAATCAAACTCGGATATACATATAAAGTATTACATACCATGTAAAATGAGTTTATCTTGTTGGGCAGACTGGATGGACCGTTCAGGTCTTTATCTGCCGTCATTTACTATGTTACTCTGGCAGGCTGCACTGCTGCTGATTACTCCCAGCTGTGCCAGGTGCTGATTGACACATCTGTCTAAGAGCTCCTTTTTCTAAGCTGTGATAGAAAGTTGGCCTGAGCATGCACGTAGACTTGGGCAAGCAAGGCAGGCAGTGCAGCATCAAAAATCACTGCAGGAAGGACTCTGCTGGTGGGGCTTCAGAATCCCTGCCAGCCGGGGTATGTGGGGTTGCAGAGGGGGTTGAGAGCTGCAGGAAGACGGGACAAAATGTGCCCCCCCCCCCCCACTTTGGGCTCAGGCCCTCCCAAAATCGAGGTCTGGCTACACCTCTGGTTTTGACTATTGGAAAGTACAACATTGCATACAATTAAACTCCCCTTTATATTAGCCAAACTAACCAAAGTGATGCACAGCTGTACTGAATTTTCTTTTAATGAAACACAGATGTTCTTTATATTGGAAAAAAAAAAGACCATCAGGAATTATTTACTGCAGCTCACCTATTGCTGCTAAAGCACTCCAACCATGCTTTATTATAAAGCTTACACTGGCCCACAATATAAACTTAGTGTCCCATCAACTGGTGTTTACAGTGTTCACATAATACATGCCCACAATACAAAAGTTCATTCATGGAGCTGTGGGAGATCAAGTGGTTACAAAATAGCCATAGTCCAACCAGGTGCCCCATTTCTACATCTGCTTCAGGGCCTTTACATGCTCACTGCCACCAATGCAATCAGCTGCTAATTCAAAGAAATATGTATAAACTAGTACAAAAGGCC
Source organism: Microcaecilia unicolor (assembly GCF_901765095.1). Lineage (NCBI taxonomy): Eukaryota > Metazoa > Chordata > Amphibia > Gymnophiona > Siphonopidae > Microcaecilia > Microcaecilia unicolor. The sequence goes on along the minus strand of NC_044032.1, from coordinate 614,856,616 downwards.
CGTTTCTGACACAAATGAAACGGGCGCTAGCAAGGTTTTCCTCGGAGTGTGTATGTTTGAGTGTATGTGAGAGTGACTGTGTGAGAGAGAGAGAGAGTGAATGTGTGAGTGTGTGTGAGAGAGTGTGAGTCTGGGTGCGAATGTGTCTGTGAGAGAGAGAGTGTGTGTGTGTGTGAGAATGAGAGTGTGAGCAAGTGCGTATGTGAGAGACAGTGTGAGAGAGAGAGAGTGTGTTTCACACAGATACAGTGTGTGTGACAGTGGCGTAGCCAGACAACCAATTTTGGGTGGGCCTGAGCACAAAGTGGGTGGGCACAAAATTTTCTCTCTCCCCTAGCACTTCCCCAACTCAAAATATAAATACTTTAGCTGATGAGGATCCCCAATGTCTGTCAGCTGGGGTCCTCCACTAGAGATGGCCAGAACTCCACTCCGCCAAGCCCAGCAGGCAGCAACAATTCCTCGAGCCACTGATGCCAGCACCCCATACATGCTTAGTTGTCAGTGGCTCCAGGATGCTGCCCCCATCTGCCAAGCTCGGTGGAAGGCAGCTCTGGCCAGCTTCGGAAGAGATCCCCAGCTGGTAGAGCTTGGGGATCCCCACTAGCTACAGCAAGGGTCAGGGCTGCTGTTAACCATGCTGGTGACCAGGGCAGAAAATAAAGAAGCCCCTCCCCAATTCCCTCTCCTCTCTAATCTCTTCATCTGCCGTTACAGTCACACTGACAGACCCTCACAAATTACAGAACAAGGGATCACAAATTAGAAATAAAAATATGTAGACAAAATTGAACTGGGAACCTCAGCATGCACTGCAACACTGGAGAAAAAAAAAAAGCGCATTTCCTTTTCTACTTAATACAATAAAAAGACATCCACTATGCACATTTCCCAAAGCTAACATATTCCATTTAAAACATCTCTCTATATAAAAGGCAACACCAACGTTCTATGAAGCCTCCAGCCGGAAGTGTGAAGGGGGCGAGATATCCGGTTTCCCTATGAGTGTCTGCCCCGCCCTCTCTGTAACACAGTCAGTGAAGGAAAACAGCAGAGCACGAAATCAAATCGCTGGCTCTGTAACAGTGAAGGACTCAGAGGGGGGAGGGGAGAGAGGCCAGAGGGCAGGGACACACACACTCCCACATGCACACAGAAGAAAACATTGCTAGCCCCCGTTTCATTTGCATCAGAAACGGGGCTTTTTTACTAGTTCAAAATAAAGTGATTTTTCTACCTTTATTGTCTGGACATTTTATTTTTCCATCATGTTGGTTCCAATTTCTCTTTCCCGCTTTCCTGTCTTCTGCTAATTCTTCAAGTGGCTGTCCATTTGTCTTTTTTTCTCCTGTCATTTCATTTCCTCACTGCAACCTGCCTCTAAAATATTGATCTTTCCTTTCTTTCTTTCTTTTCTGCTTCTGTATACTCAAATTTCATCCTCTTTCTAAATCTTTTCCTTCAGATATCTATCACATTTCCATTTCCTTTCACCCACTAGCTCTCCCATTCCCCATCTCTCTCCTTCCCAGCCTATCATTCCTTTCCATCTTCAATCTATGCACCATTACCATATTTCTACCTCTGTAATCACTGTTCTCTCATTTATTTCCTTGCCATCTCCACTCCCTGGGCCTCTCCCCCATGCTTTCCACCATTCCCAGTGTCTCCCTCCCCCCACCATTCCAGCCCAGCATCTGTTCCCTCTTTCTCATAGCCTGATATCTCCCTATCCCTTTTACCACCAGCATTTTCCTGTCCCATCTCTCTCCCCTCTCCTCCTCCATTGTTCAGCATTTTGCCCTTTCTCTTCCCTACCATCCATTGTCCATCTTCTCTCCCTGGATCCATCTTCCCTCTTTCTCCCCTCCCCAGCTTGTGCATCTCTCCTTTCCTCTCCTCCACCTTCATGTCCAACTTTTCTCCCTCTCCCTGCCTTGAGCCCCTGGTCTAACATCTCACAACCCCCCCCCCCCCCCCGCCACACAGCATCTCTTCATATTTCCTTCCCCTCAGCTCAATGCTATGTTCAACATTTCCCCTCTCTTCTCTCCCTCCTTTTCTTCCACTTCCATGTCCAACACTTTTTTTTTCTCTCTGGTCCTTTACCACTCCTATGTAGCCTTTCCCTCCCTCTCCCCATCCCATCCCACCCCTATCCAACAATTCACCCTCTCTTTCCCCTTGCAGCATCTCTCCATCCCTCCCCCCACATTGAACAATTATTCCTCAATCCCATCTAGCACTACCCTGTCTCACTTCCTACCTTCATCCCAAGTGCTCCTGTCTCTCCTTCTCTCCTTGATCCCTCAAGAAAACCTGCCAGCATGCTGTAGGTTTATTTCTCTCCCTCCCTCCTCCCACCCGCTGACATGCTGCACATTTTTCCCCTTCCCCCCCCCCCAGCCAACCACTGCAGTTTTTGCTCTCTCCCACCTCCCAGCCACCCGTGACCCGCCAGCGCGCTGCAGGCCTTCTTTCCCCTCACTCCCCTTCCACCGCTATCCATCGGCGATCTAACTCTGCAGCAGTGCAGCGGAGCTGAGCCGCTACGTGCCTCCTTCCTTCCGGCTGGCTTCACATTCTCCGACCCGTCCGAACTCTCTGAAGAGGAGGCGGGGCCAGCGCCGTGGCGGAAGAAGCATATTTTGTAGCAGCGTGCAGCTAACACACAGCTGCCCGACGACGCGGATGACAGGAGGGAGCAGGGAGGAAACAAAACCTGCGTGCCGGCGGGTGGCTGGGAGGAGGGAAAGCGGAAGTGACAGTAAGCAGCAGCAAGGGAAACGTCGCGGTTTGGGCTTGAGGTGCACCGTTGCTGGGTGGGCCTGAGCGCAAAGTGGGTGGGCCCAGGCCCATCCAGGCCCACCCGTGGCTACGCCCCTGGTGTGTGTGACACAGACTCTCTGTGAGACTGAGTGTATGAGACCAAGAGAGTGTGTGACTGACTGTGTGACACATAGAGAGTGAATGTGATACAGTGTGAGACATAGTGTGTGAGAGACAGTGTGTGAGAATGAGAGAAAGACATTGACTGTGAGAGAGAGTGTGTGTGAGAGAGAGTGTGTGTGTGACAGAGATACCCCCCCTCTCTGGTGTCAGGCCCCCCCTCTCTCTGTTGTCAGGCCCCCCCTCTCTCTCTGGTGTCTGAGCGTTAATGTGCAGGACGCTGAGCTCTGGCTGTGCTTCAAGGAACTGACCAATCCTATTTAATAGAATGCACCTCCAACATTCTGAAGCCGAGAAACCTCATGTGGTTGGTCACTTCTGCTTGTGACGAACCCGGAAGTACGTGATGTCAATTCAGGAGATGGATACAGAGAGCAGGAATGCCTCAGCCATGCAGTCAGCTTCAGAATGTTGGAGGTGCGTTTTATTATATAGGATTTGACCCCTTAGAAAAGTCCAAATAGCAGGTGGAAGCTGTTGGCCTCTCCACCTCTCACTTTCCCCCCTCAAAAAATATACCGAATGGGCTTTCTCCTAACATTAGCATCAGCTCTGTAAACAACAACAACAACAAACTATTAACAGCACATAAAAATCTTTGCTAAAAGCAATTTTTTATCTTTAGACAATCATGGCAGTTAAAGAAGATTGTATTTTCTGTCTTATAGCAACCTCATTCTAATATCTGAGCTAATGCTGGCAACCTGTTCTAATCTTAAAAGCAGCAGATTTGGAATTATGTTCCAAATCTGCTGCTTTTAAGATTAGAACAGGTTGAAGCAATGCAGAATTATGTTCGGCATTGCTTCAAGGACATCACAGCAACCAGCGGGAGCAGTGAGAAAATCTACAGGACTCACACTGGAGGAGGGGAGATATGACAATAGCAGTAGTAACACTGTGATTGCCAGCTGACATGGACAGCTTGGTCCACACAACTTGCCAAGTTGTTCCTTCTACTGTGTCAGTGCAGAGTGAATCTGTGTTATCTTCATCTGCTATCTTCTGTCTCTGTTCCAAATATGACTGAATTCTATCACCATTTTGGTTAGTATCACATCTGCATGTACGTAATTCTATCCCATTATTTTTACCTCACAGCTTATTTCTAACTTCATGCCATTACCCTGTGACTGTGTGTGGCTTCTTCTAAGGAAAACACACTTTCAAAAAAAAATTACTTATTTAAATATATTACAAAGAAGCTCTTTGAAAAGACATAATAGCAATGCACTTACATAATCAATTAACATGAGAAGTAATATCTAAGGAAACTACAAAAATTAACAATGAAGTTACATTGTAACTAGCTCACATAGGAGAAGATCAAAATCAGGGCCGTGCCTAGGGTCTCTGGTGCCCCCTGCAGACTATCAGTTGGCGCCCCCCCCCCCCAGCATAAAATACCATAAGTAAATAAATATAAACTTTTAACGTTGAGCACCTGATTATCAAAGTGGACATATTCCAAACACTATAATGAAAATAAAATGATCTTTTTTCTACCTTTGTTGTCTGGTGACTTTGAGCCTGCAAATAGGTGGGAAAATGTGGGATACAAATGTAACAAAGAAATTAAATAAATAAATAAATAATAGACCCCCTTGTTTAACAGTAAAGTACCTGTAAAAGCCTGTTTAAAAAGGCTGAAAAAAAAAGATCAAAAGACTGCTTAAATGAGAGAATCAATTATATATAAATCAATTCCAAAAATGCTAAAACCTGCAAAAAATGATCTTTTTTAAAACATAAAAATTGAGAAATGAATGTTGGAATCGATGTAGCACTACATGTTCTGTAAGTGCTTCCTTTCAGTGCTTCTCTTTATGCTTTTATTCAGTCAGCAGTGAAAAGCATTTTTTAAAATGCTTATCATCGCTGCATGCATGGAAACAAATACATAGAAAATACAAATCTCTCTATATAAAAGGCACCACCAACGTTCTATGAAGCCTCCAGCCGGAAGTGTGAAGGGGGAGAGATATCCGGTTTCCCCATGAGTGTCTGCTCCGCCCTCGCTCTCTCTGTAACACAAACAGTGAAGGAAAACACAGCAAAGCACAAAATCAAATCGCTCTCTCTGTAACAGTGAAGGACTCAGAGGGGAAAGGGGAGAGAGGGCAGAGGGCAGGGACAGAGATATCCGGTTTCCCCATGAGTGTCTGCCCCGCCCTCGCTCTCTCTGTAACACAAACAGTGAAGGAAAACACAGCAAAGCAGGAAATCAAATCGCTCTCTCTGTAACAGTGAAGGACTCAGAGGGGGGAGGGGAGAGAGGGCAGGGACACACACACTCCCACATGCACACAGAAGAAAACCTTGCTAGCCCCCGTTTCATTTGCATCAGAAACGGGGCTTTTTTACTAGTATGCAATAAGACAAACCAAAAGGACCTACTACAAAACCAAACTAGGACCGGATTACAAAGATATGAAGAAACTCTTTCAACTCATAAACAAGTTACTAGACACCACCCCTATCACCACAACCAACACAGATATCCCACCCGCAGACAAACTTGTCAATTACTTTAACGACAAGATAATAAAATTGCGCAGCACTCTCCCTCATCACAACACAGACATCGAAAACTTCAACGATCTGGACCTAACCCCTGATGGATACCCAGCCGACCGCATTTAGACAACATTCGATACCCTCAACACCGAGTCAGTTACACAAGCGACTCGTAGGTTCGTCAACACCCACTGCAAACTGGATACCTGTCCCAGTCATCTACTTAAATCTGCACCTGATCACCTGTGGTGTAATGGTTTCAGAAATGGTCTCAGCGGAGAAACTTGATCTGTACATGAGTGCTATGCCTCCTCCTCTTTTTTCTTTTCTGGCCCAGTGTGAGATTTTATAGCCAGGGGGGCATAGATCGAGCATGATGGGGTCTTTTGGGTCACGGACCCAGGTTTCTGTGATGAATAAAAGGTCAAGATTGTCTGACTTAATCCAGTCTGTAAGAATTTCAGTTTTATTAACTGCTGATCTTGCATTGATGTATCCCACGCAGATGGTTAGGTATGGCTCATCAATCAGGGTTGATGGGTGGATATTGGTGAGTTGTCTTGTTATAGATGTTTTAGGTGAGATTGTTTCTGTTTTAAGCGATGGTTGTCTGCGTGGAGATTGGTTTCTTTGGTTGTTGTCGGTACCTGAGGATGTGGTTAGCTTGGTTGTTCTTTTGTGGTGATGGAGAACTGGTATAACATTGAATTCCGATGGGGGGGGGGGGGGGGGGGGGCGGTGAATGTTGCGTGGATGATCGTGAATGAGTGGATGATAAGTATTTTTAGGAAGAACATGTTGGTGAGATGTACTGGTTGTTTGGAGGATGTGTGAGTTAGAGGGAGACTGGAGGGCAGTAGATTAAGTGGTGGAGTTATATAATTGGGAAACAGAACTAGAAACCGTGTCAAGATGTAGTACAGTATGTAGCATCAAATATACACATTTGTCAGAATTAGGATTTAGAGCTAGGGACCGTGTCAAGATATAAACATTGAGCAGCAAATATAAAGTAAATGAACATTCAGCAGTGCAGTATAGTATCAAAATATACACATTATAGCATATACAGTATATAGAAACATTTAGCAGTGCAATACAGCATCAGAATATACATATACAAATATACTGCAATATAGTGCAATATAGCATCAAGATATGCCTTAGTGTCTTAAGCAGTGTGGGCACACTTAGGGGACCATGGCGGGTACTCAGATACACTGAATGACTACATACAATTCTAGGACTGGGGTGGAGGCACAATTATAGGCAGCGAGGTCCAACGAGGTCTACTGTTAAGTAGGAGCTTAACAGTTCTAAAGTAAGTGCAGGCTTACAGTGAGAGTGGGAGCTCAGCAGTTCTAATGGGAATACAGGCTCACAGTGAGAGTGAGAGTTCAGCAGTTCTGATAGAAGTAGAGCCTCAGAAGCAAGCTGCCTATTGTGGGAGGTGCTTTCTGGTAATCACCAACCGTCTGCCTGGTTTGAAATTATGTTGTGAAAGATGATGGCTGAGGAAAGCCTTCCCCAAGAGCAGGCTACAATAAAGGTTGGAGCTCAGCAGCTCTAATAAGAGTGTAGACTGCTATAAAAGTAGGAGCTTAACAGTTCTAAAGTAAGTACAGGCTTACAGTGAGAGTGGGAGCTCAGCAGTTCTGATAGAAGCAGAGCCTCAGAAGCAAGCTGCCTTATCCTCTTCTCTCAACATAATAAGTATAAACCCACAACAATAAATACCCCCGGACACACCCCCCCCTCACCTCAGACAGCTTGAAAATACTCGGCGTCACACTCGACCGCAACCTTACTCTCGAGAGACAAGTAAACTCTGTAATAAAGAAAATGTTCTATTCAATGTGGAAACTCAAACGAGTAAAACATTTCTTCCCAAGGGAAACTTTTTGAAACATAATACAATCAATGGTCCTAAGTCATGCAGACTATTGCAACGGTATCTACGCGGCATGCAGAGAACAACTCACGAAAAAACTCCAGACCGCCCAAAACACAGCAGCCAGACTAATACATAGTAAAACCCAATTCGAAAGTGCCAAACCCCTCTGAGAAAAGCTGCACTGGCTCCCAATCAAAGAACGGATCATCTTCAAAATCTGCACTTTGGTCCACAAAATTATATATGGCGTAGTTCCAGGATACATAATAGATTTTATAGATCTACCATTAAGAAACAGTATCGGATCATCACAATCCTACCTAAACCTACATTACCCAAACTGCAAAGGATTTAAATACAAAACAACTTACGCATCCGGCTTCTCCTACATAAGCACACAACTATGGAATGGACTCCCTAAAGCTGTGAAAACAATCCATGACCACCTGAACTTCAGAAAATCACTAAAAACCAACCTCTTCAAAAATAATTATCATCATAACAATTGAGAATTCAGATCATGCTACAGCTGGTCTTTGTTCCCCAGATTCTATATATGGTACTCAAAGATGCGTGTACACTTCAATTGCTTAACGAGCCAATTAACGCCAGTACTTGTGCGCAACCCAAAAGGGGGCATGGCCATGGGAGGGGCAAGGGTGAGTCAGAGGCGTTCTCCCAAGACATGTGCAGTGTTATTGAATCCTACTACTACTACTTATCATTTCTATAGTGCTACTAGACATACGCAGTGCTGTACACTTGAACATGAAGAGACAGTCTCTGCTCTTCAAAAAGGCCTACCCCAATGATCCAACATACAGTGGTGGAAATAAGTATTTGATCCCTTGCTGATTTTGTAAGTTTGCCCACTGACAAAGACATGAGCAGCCCATAATTGAAGGGTAGGTTATTGGTAACAGTGAGAGATAGCACATCACAAATTAAATCCGGAAAATCACATTGTGGAAAGTATATGAATTTATTTGCATTCTGCAGAGGGAAATAAGTATTTAATCCCTCTGGCAAACAAGACCTAATACTTGGTGGCAAAACCCTTGTTGGCAAGCACAGCGGTCAGACGTCTTCTGTAGTTGATGATGAGGTTTGCACACGTCAGGAGGAATTTTGGTCCACTCCTCTTTGCAGATCATCTCTAAATCATTAAGAGTTCTGGGCTGTCGCTTGGCAACTCGCAGCTTCAGCTCCCTCCATAAGTTTTCAATGGGATTAAGGTCTGGTGACTGGCTAGGCCACTCCATGACCCTAATGTGCTTCTTCCTGAGCCACTCCTTTGTTGCCTTGGCTGTATGTTTTGGGTCATTGTCGTGCTGGAAGACCCAGCCACGACCCATTTTTAAGGCCCTGGCAGAGGGAAGGAGGTTGTCACTCAGAATTGTACGGTACATGGCCCCATCCATTCTCCCATTGATGCGGTGAAGTAGTCCTGTGCCCTTAGCAGAGAAACACCCCCAAAACATAACATTTCCACCTCCATGCTTGACAGTGGGGACGGTGTTCTTTGGGTCATAGGCAGCATTTCTCTTCCTCCAAACACGGCGAGTTGAGTTCATGCCAAAGAGCTCAATTTTTGTCTCATCTGACCACAGCACCTTCTCCCAATCACTCTCGGCATCATCCAGGTGTTCACTGGCAAACTTCAGACGGGCCGTCACATGTGCCTTCCGGAGCAGGGGGACCTTGCGGGCACTGCAGGATTGCAATCCGTTATGTCGTAATGTGTTACCAATGGTTTTCGTGGTGACAGTGGTCCCAGCTGCCTTGAGATCATTGACAAGTTCCCCCCTTGTAGTTGTAGGCTGATTTCTAACCTTCCTCATGATCAAGGATACCCCACGAGGTGAGATTTTGCGTGGAGCCCCAGATCTTTGTCGATTGACAGTCATTTTGTACTTCTTCCATTTTCTTACTATGGCACCAACAGTTGTCTCCTTCTCGCCCAGCGTCTTACTGATGGTTTTGTAGCCCATTCCAGCCTTGTGCAGGTGTATGATCTTGTCCCTGACATCCTTAGACAGCTCCTTGCTCTTGGCCATTTTGTAGAGGTTAGAGTCTGACTGATTCACTGAGTCTGTGGACAGGTGTCTTTCATACAGGTGACCATTGCCGACAGCTGTCTGTCATGCAGGTAACGAGTTGATTTGGAGCATCTACCTGGTCTGTAGGGGCCAGATCTCTTACTGGTTGGTGGGGGATCAAATACTTATTTCCCTCTGCAGAATGCAAATAAATTCATATACTTTCCACAATGTGATTTTCCGGATTTAATTTGTGATGTGCTATCTCTCACTGTTACCAATAACCTACCCTTCAATTATGGGCTGCTCATGTCTTTGTCAGTGGGCAAACTTACAAAATCAGCAAGGGATCAAATACTTATTTCCACCACTGTAACCCCTTCACCCAGCAACACAGCATGACCAATGATCGTACCGGACAATATACAATCTTCATTACCTTCGACCCTCTACAACTACCTCATTCAATCACTATATAACCATGTATTTGTTATCAACCGACCTGGCGAACGCCTTAACGGTACTATATAAGCCACATTAAGCCTGCAAATAGGTGGGAAAATGTGGGGTACAAATGTAACAAATAATAATAATAGATTAGCCCTCAATTTTCAGTGTTGGGGCATGTCCAGCACCAGAACTAAATATTGGGGGCTAAATTTGATGGAGATGACTGCCAAAGCCTATGCGAGTCCTGGTCAATATTGTAAGACAGTTATGTGGGCCCTGGTGGAATATCGGCCGGGATCTGCATGACTATTTTTTTAAACTTGAAAGCCTCCTCAATCCCCTTCCTCCTACCCCCAAGCCCATGAGAATCAAAGCCCCTCCCCACCTCCCTTCCAACCTGAGGTCTAGGTTGCCCCCCTGGGCCTACCTATATCCATGGAGGTCCTAGTGGGGACATTGGGGGCAGAAGCGAAGCTGTCCCGCTCCTGCCCTTGTGGCTGCCCTTGGAAAATGGCTGCTGTAACCTCTCAAAGGAGCACTACACAAGTAGGCTTTGAGTTGTTCTCAATTCACCCGCTTAGCTATGCAGGTCCTGTCACTGAATATTGCTGGCTGCTCTCCAACGCCACCCCCTGTCCCACCCCTGATTTGCCCACTTTTTTTGTATCACCACTTGCTGTTAAGTGATTTAATCAGGCAGGGGAGGCTCCAGCCTGCTTAAATCGCTTTAATTATCAGCCGGCTTGTTCTTTTCTGGATAGTACCACAGCAAAAGGCTAATTTCACTCACTATCGGGCTCATTTTCGAAAGAGAAGGACGTCCATCTTTTGACATAAAACGGAAGATGGACGTCCTTCTCAGACACGTCCAAATCGGTATAATCGAAACTCGATTTTAGATGTCTCCAACTGCAGTCCGTTGCAAGGACGTCCAAATTTCAAGGGTGTGTGTCAGAGGGGTAGCGAAGGCGGGACTTGGCGGGCCTAACACTTGGAGGTCTTTGACACATAATCGAAAAAAACAAGGACGTCCCTGACGAACACTTGGCCGTTTTCACCTGGATGTGTTTTTATTACGAATAAGGTACAAAAAGGTGCCCGAAATGACCAGATGACCACCAGAGGGAATCGGGGATGACCTCCCGTTACTCCCCCAGTGGTCACTAACCCCCTCCCACCCTCAAAAAACATCTTTAAAAATATTTCGTGCCAGCCTCTATGCCAGCCTCAGATGTCATACTCAGGTCCATGACAGCGCATGAAGGTCCCTGGAGCAGTTTTAGTGGGTACTGCAGTGCACTTCAGACACGCGGACCCAGGCCCATACCCCCCCTACCTGTTACATTTGTGGAAGAAACAACGAGCTCTCCAAAACCCACCAGAAACCCACTGTACCCATATATAGGTGCCCCCCTTCACCCGTAAGGGTTATGGTAATGGTGTACAGTTGTGGGTAGTGGATTTTGGGGGGGCTCAGCACACAAGGTAAGGGAGCTATGTTCCTGGGAGCAATTTATGAAGTCCACTGCAGTGCCCCCTAGGGTTCCCGGTTGGTGTCCTGGCATGTCAGGGGGATCAGTGCACTACAAATGCTGGCTCCTCCCACGTCCAAATGGCTTGCATTTGGATGTTTTTTGACATGGACGTCTTTAGTTTCGAAAATCGCCGAAAGTCAGAAACGTCCAGATCCAAGGTCGTCCAAATCTAGGTACGTCCAAATTTAAGGATTTGGACGTCTCTGATGACATTTTCGAAACAAAAGATGGACGTCCATCTTTTTTTCAAAAATATGGGTTTCCCTGCCCCTGGATTTCGACGTTTTGCAAAGACGTCCAAATCGCAACTTGGACGTTTCTTTTGAAAATGCCCCTCTATACGGACTACCACAGTATGTCTTCCATCAGGAAAGAAGGAAGGGTAAAGGGGATGGGATTTGATATATTGCCTTTCTGTGGTTGGAACAAAGTGATTTACATATTATATACATCACGTACTTATTTTGTACCTGGGGCAATGGAGTGTTAAGTGACTTGCCCAGAGTCACAAGGAGTTGCAGTAGGAGTCAAACCCGATTCCACTAGTTTTCAGGCCACTACAGTAACTATTAGGCTACTCCTCCACAGACTTTATTGGGCCTACAGGCCAGACTCTGGGATCTACCCACTGTTGCTTTCCTGGAATCCTTGGTAATCAATCAATAGAAATAAAACAAAATAAAACATGGCAAAGAAAATAAGATGATACCTTTTTTATTGGACATAACTTAATACATTTCTTGATTAGCTTTCGAAGGTTGCCCTTCTTCGTCAGATCGGAAATAAGCAAATGTTGGTAGATGACAGTATATATAAGTGAAACATCAAAGCATTTCAGTGACAGTCTAACAGGATGGAGGTGGATAGGTGAGAGACAGGAAGAGTCGGGTGGATGAGGGACAGGGAGATATGCATGGAGAAAGGAGGGTGACAAAGCAGTACAATTTTATGCCCATTTCTGGCGCAAATGAAACGGGCGCTAGCTAGCAAGGTTTTCCTCCCGAACACCCCCCCCCCCGCTCACCCCTTCAGCGTTGTGAAGGCACTGACCGCCATTGTTGCGGACCTCGTCAACGCACGCCAACGCCACCTTCAATGTGCTGAGTCATTGGTTGTGAAGCTACTGACGCCATAGCTCCGCCCTCGACGTCATCACGTTTGACGTGAGGGCGGGGCCCCAACACAGTGATTTCGGTGGCTTCACCACCACAAACCCTTCGAACCGGAAGGAAGTGCCCGGAGGAACTGACAGTGACGTCAGTGTCCTCAGAACGTTGAAGGTGAGTTTTATTATATAGGATAATGGGCTAGAAAACCCAGATCTTTGTTAAGTTCTGTCTGGTGGGTGTCAAAATATTTAATCATTCTGGAATCCTTGATAAGCAGGAATGATACATACTGCTTAAAATGAAAAGGATTTAAGCCTGTTGTTGCATGATGGCTTTCTAACTGGAAAACAAAACTGAACAGTGCTGTTGCAAACAAAATAATAGATAAGACCATGAGAAACGAAAAAGGTATGTATGTGTCACTATCTTCAACTCTGCTATTACTGTTATAGCTTAGCAGTTACTACATAGACCTCTTAGACTGCCAGTGAAGGATAAGACTACTACTACAATTCCACAAAAGCACTCCACCACTCTCAAAGAGGATAAAGAAATTAAATTAACGCTTCTCTCACCGGGATATTAGCAGAAATAAAATGCAGAGCAGAACAATCAAAATTCCATTAGTGCCTCCTAACACAGCTTGTTTAGAAGCAATACATTTATTAAAGAATGAAAAATAAGGACTACTTAGAGGAAGAAGAAAGCAAAATATCAGAAAAGTAAACAGCCCATCAGTCTCCAGAGGAAAAAAAAATTGAGGCTGGAACAGTTTCTAATAAGTAAATATCGATGCCTCTTCAAGTGCTCATTAAAATATATTAACTCAAGAGGGACAAATGAACTTGGTGCTCAGTTTAGCTGAAGTCAGTATATTTATTAGGGTTACAATTTTTAAATGCTTTCACTGGAGTCAATCTGGTGGCTCAGTGAGAGTACTGTACGCTGCTATGCAGAGGAACCTGAGTTTGATACCTGGTTCTCTAGGTCAGCCAGGGCTGGGGATGCTGTGCTCACAACCCCCTGAAAGGAAGAGGGTCATGGATATTGTGCAATGGTGACACCTAGTGGCCAGATTCAGGATCCATGACTCCAGGGCTCTGGAAGGTCCCATAATGCAGTGGTTCTCAAACCTGTTCTGGGGGCATCACCAGTCAGTTGGGTTTTCAGGATATCCCTAATAAATATGCATGAAACAGAATTGCATATAGAGATATCCTGAAAACCTGATTGGCTGGTAGTCACCCAGATCAGGTTTGAGAACCTGCTGCCCATCTCGTCTTCCGCCAGGGTCGCTTTACTCATACTACCCTCTCCTCAAGTCGCTTCACTGGCTCCCTATCCGTTTTTGCATCCTGTTCAAACTTCTTCTACTAACCTATAAATGTACTCACTCTGCTGCTCCCCAGTATCTCTCCACACTCGTCCTTCCCTACACCCCTTCCCGTGCACTCCGCTCCATGGATAAATCCTTCTTATCTGTTCCCTTCTCCACTACTGCCAACTCCAGACTTTGCGCCTTCTGTCTCGCTGCACCCTACGCCTGGAATAAACTTCCTGAGCCCCTACGTCTTTGCCCCATCCTTGGCCACCTTTAAATCTAGACTGAAAGCCCACCTCTTTAACATTGCTTTTGACTCGTAACCACTTGTAACCACTTGCCTCCACCTACCCTCCTCTCCTCCTTCCTGTACACATTAATTGATTTGATTACTTTATTTTTTGTCTATTAGATTGTAAGCTCTTTGAGCAGGGACTGTCTTTCTTCTATGTTTGTGCAGCGCTGCGTATGCCTTGTAGCGCTATAGAAATGCTAAATAGTAGTAGTAGTAGAACCAATGCCATACTGTATGGCCCCTATTGAAACAAAGACAAAACTATAGTTAGGAGAGGATACAAAATAACAGAAAAAAATCCTAGAAAAGTTGTAAAGGAATATTCTTGGCACTAGATCCCAGCGCTGGTTCTTATGTGAGTTGGAAGAAGGCAACTCCTAGGCCAAAAAAATATATAAACAACACTTTCCACTGAAAGTACGTTCTTTACAAGAAGAAGTTGTAGTGAATGACTGGTTTTCTGTTCAAGGTTCCTGCGGGTTGAATACCTCAGGAAACAAAGGAGAAACAGAGAGGAGGTAGTGAGGCTGAGAGCATTTGTAATGACAAGAAATACAACAATTAAATGCTGTTTGAGGAGTCAAGAGGAAGATGTAACTGTAAAGAAAGAAATCAAGACCCCAATTCCCCATTCCCTTGAGCTGAAGTACTAGCATGGAGACCTGGAGGTGGAGGTGGAATTGGCAGCTTGAATTACTGTAATTCTTGTATCAAGGACCGAAACCTTCCCATATAAAAAAAAAGATTACAATACAACACATTTCCATAAAATTGCTCTTTGGAACCAGGAAATATGATTAAGTTACTTCCCTTCTGATGGAAGAACACTAACTCATTACCACGCTCTCATTACCTCTCGCCTGGACTACTGCAACTGACTCCTCACCGGCCTCCCACTTAGCCATCTATCCCCCCTTCAATCTGTTCAGAACGCTGCTGCACGACTCATATTCCGCCAGAAGCGATATACTCATATCACCCCTCTCCTCAGGTCACTTCACTGGCTTCCGATCAGATACCGCATTCAATTCAAGCTTCTCCTTCTTACCTACAAATGCACTCAGTCTGCTGCCCCTCACTATCTTTCTACCCTCATCTCCCCTTACGTTCCCGCCCGTAACCTCCGTTCACAGGATAAATCCCTCCTCTCAGTACCCTTCTCCACCACCGCCAACTCCAGGCTCCGCTCATTCTGCCTCGCCTCACCCTATGCTTGGAACAACCTTCCTGAGCCCTTACGCCAAGCCCTCTCCCTGCCCGTCTTCAAGTCTTTGCTTAAAGCCCACCTCTTCAATGCTGCGTTCGGCACCTAACCCTTACCGTTCAGTGAATCCAGACTGCCCCAATTTGACTGCCCCTATCGAACCGACCGTTCACTTGTCTATTAGATTGTAAGCTCTTTGAGCAGGGACTGTCTCTCTTTGTTAAATTGTACAGCGCTGCGTAACTCTAGTAGCGCTCTAGAAATGTTAAGTAGTAGTAGTAGTAACTCTCAATCTCTTTTCGGATTCCCTTTAAAAACCTTTCCATTGTTCAATGTAATTATACCCTATACACCCACTTTTACATTACATTTTACCTTTACATTCGCCTAGATTGCATGAGATGTTCCTGTTTTATTCTGCTAGCTGCTTCCCTCTGGATTGGTTTGCCTATAGACATATGCATGGAGACTTCTTCTTAAGAAGTTCAAATTGACATTGAAAATCTACTATTTTGGTAAGCCTATCCTGCAGACTATGAATTGCTACTTCTTATTGCTGACTGGCAGCTTGGCTCTGTTTGCGGCGGCAATGTCATGTTTTATATTTGTGTGCAATAAGAGAGATGGACTCAGTAGAAGGCAGACGCCTACAGCAGACATGGAGTAAATTTTGGGATACGCTGCAACCCGCCGCGAGAAGTCACATTATTAACGCCTAGTGTAACATGTTCATGGACACATTTAAATTAATGGTATATCAGGAAGGACACTTTGGGGGGCTGGGGGGGGGGGGGGGTGGGAGGGGGACAAGGGTGGGGGAAACTGTACGTTTAGAGGAAGACAGGAGTTTGTTTGGTATGGGTGTGAAATTTGCATTGCTAATGCATGTCTCTGTGTTGATTCCTTGTTAATAAAGAGTTAATAGAGAATTTTTGGGGAGGGGGTGGGGGGATTGGGGTTTAAAAGGAAAATTTACTGATCACTGCAGGAAGGCTGGATGACTTGTCTTGTACTGTGTTTTACATTCTTGAAGATTGATGCTAGTTTGTATTGACTTCTTTGTAATAAAAAAAGATTTAAACATATTTGTAATACTACAATATACTCTTAGGGCCCTGTTTACTAAGCTGCACTGTAGGCACGTAAACGTTTTAGCATGCGCTGATAGACACACCCATTATATTCCTATGGGTGTCTCTAGTATTAGCATGCGCTAAAAAGCTTGCTTGCCTACAGCGCAGCTTAGTAAACAGGACCCTTAGTGAGGAGTGACGTGTATCATCCGATATGTGTAATAAAATAAAACTTCACTGAAATCTAGAGCTACAGAGACACCACAGTCTTAATGTGCAATCTTCTTATTTGCATTGGCTTATATTCAGTCGGAAGGAAAAAGCCTCGGAACCTTTCAGCAATATGTTTGTTGCCTATGCTAATATTTTATCGTCGGCTAAAAAAAACCTTCTGAACCGGGATTATTTTATATTCCACTCAGCAACATTTCTCATCTATAATGGATTGAAAGAAATTTTTGTAATCAACTTAACTTTTGGTGTTCAAACTTTTTAACTTGGTCCTCCCGATGATGGCCAGCATTTCGTGGTAACAAATAGCATGGTCTCAGGAATAAATATCAGAGTACAGCAACACTTTTGTGTTCACAGGAATGGAATTACTACTACTATTTAGCATTTCTATAGCGCTACAAGGCATATGCAGCGCTGCACAAACATAGAAGAAAGACAGTCCCTGCTCAAAGAGCTTACAATCTAATAGACAAAAAATAAATAAAGTAAGCAAATCAAATCAATTAATGTGAACAGGAAGGAAGAGAGGAGGGTAGGTGGAGGCGAGTGGTTACAAGTGGTTACGAGTCAAAAGCAATGTTAAAGAGGTGGGCTTTCAGTCTAGATTTAAAGGTGGCCAAGGATGGGGCAAGACGTAGGGGCTCAGGAAGTTTATTCCAGGCATAGGGTGCAGCGAGACAGAAGGCGCGAAGTCTGGAGTTGGCAGTAGTGGAGAAGGGAACAGATAAGAAGGATTTATCCATGGAGCGGAGTGCACGGGAAGGGGTGTAGGGAAGGACGAGTGTGGAGAGATACTGGGGAGCAGCAGAGTGAGTACATTTATAGGTTAGTAGAAGAAGTTTGAACAGGATGCGAAAACGGATAGGGAGCCAGTGAAGGGTCTTGAGGAGAGGGGTAGTATGAGTAAAGCGACCCTGGCGGAAGATGAGACGGGCAGCAGAGTTTTGAACCGACTGGAGAGGGGAGAGGTGACTAAGTGGGAGGCCAGCAAAAAGCAGATTGCAGTAGTCTAAACGAGAGGTGACAAGGGTGTGGATGAGGGTTTTGGTAGAGTGCTCGGAAAGAAAGGGGCGGATTTTATGGATGTTGTAAAGAAAGAAACGACAGGTCTTGGCAATCTGCTGGATATGAGCAGAGAAGGAGAGAGAAGAGTCAAAGATGACCCCAAGGTTTCGAGCTGAGGAGACAGGGAGAATGAGAGAGCCATCAACAGAAATAGAAAACGGGGGGAGCGGGGAGGTGGGTTTGGGGGGGAAAATGAGAAGCTCGGTTTTGGTCATATTTAATTTCAGGTGGCGTTGAGACATCCAGACAGCAATGTCAGACAAGCACGCTGAAACTTTGGTTTGGATGCAAGGTGAGATATCAGGGGTAGAAAGGTAGATTTGGGAGTCATCAGCATAGAGATGGTAGGAAAAGCCATGGGATGAGATTAATGAACCAAGGGAAGAAGTGTAGATAGAAAAGAGGAGGGGACCAAGAACAGAACCCTGAGGTACGCCGACAGGCAGAGGGATAGAAGTAGAAGAGGATCCACCAGAGTGAACACTAAAGGTGCGGAGGGAGAGGTAGGAAGAGAACCAGGAAAGGACAGAGCCCTGGAATCCAAGTGAGGACAGGGTATCGAGAAGTATGCTGTGATCGACAGTGTCAAAAGCAGCGGAAAGATCAAGAAGAATGAGGATGGAATATTGACCTCTGGATTTAGCCAGTAATAGGTCATTGGAGACTTTAGTAAGCGCAGTTTCGGTTGAGTGGAGAGGGCGAAAACCAGATTGTAGTGGGTCAAGAATAGCATGTGAGGAGAGAAAATCAAGGCAGCGGCGGTGAACAGCACGCTCAAGTAATTTGGAGAGAAAAGGAAGGAGGGAGATGGGTCGGTAATTAGAGGGACAAGTAGGGTCGAGTGAAGGTTTCTTAAGGAGAGGTGTGACCACAGCATGTTTAAAGGCAGCAGGGACAGTCACAGTGGAAAGTGAGAGGTTGAGAATGTGACAGATAAAAGGAATAAGAGCAGGAGAGATGGCATTAAGAAGGTGGGTGGGAATGGGATCAGAGGAACAGGTGGTACATTTTGAGGAAGAAAGGAGAAGTGTAGTTTCCTCAATAGTAACTTCAGGAAAGGAGGAAAGGGAATGAGGGGAAGGAGAGAGAGAGGGGAACGGACTAGTGGAGGGAGAGGTGGTGAGGTAGAGAAAGCAAGGTTTATCTTTTCAACCTTGTTGTGAAAGAATTCAGCAAGGGTCTGAGGAGATAATGAAGGGGGAGTTGGGGGAGGGGGCACCTTGAGGAGAGAGTTCAATGTGGTGAAGAGAAGTCGAGGATTAGAGCCAAGACAGTTGGTCAGTTGGATATAATAATCCTGTTTGGCACGTGAAAGAGCAGATTGGAAGGAGGTCAGCATGAACTTAAAAGTGTAAGAAATCAGCAAGGGCCCGAGATTTCCGCCAGAGGCGTTCGGCGGAGCGGGTACAGGAATGTAGGTAGCGGATATTAGAAGTCAGCCAAGGTTGGGGTTTTGTACGCCTTACAGGGCGGGTCATCAAAGGTGCAAGAGTGTCTAAGGCAGAGGATACAGTATTATTGTAAGAAGAAACAGCCTCGTTGACAGATGTGGATGGTGCCACAGTAGAGAGGAGGTTTGAAACATGGGAGGATAGAGATGAAGGGTCAATATCGTGAAGATTCCTAGATAAATTAGATAAGATAGGACGGGACTGGGAGGGAGGAGATTTAAGTGTAAAAGTTATAAGATGGTGATCAGAGGAGGGAAGATCAGAGGCAAGGAAACTAGAGGGTGAACAGTTGGAGGAGAAGATGAGATCAAGACAGTGACCATTTTGATGAGTGGGGGAGGTGGAGCATAGTTGGAGATTAAAGGAGGACGTTAAAGCGAGTAACTTGGAAATATAAGAGTTGGAAGGATCCACACAAGAAAGCACAAATGTGTTGCTGTGGTCCAATAGGTATCCCTGAGGCAGCTGTATTTGCTACTGCTTAATGGGACATCCCAGCTGTGCTGTCAACTAGATGTAAGGAAATCCTGGATTCTCTACTGGGAGAACTGTTCCAGCAATGGTAATGGAACTCACGCAGGAGGGGGCCATACTGGAGCTCAAAACCCCTAAAGTTGCTGGATCAGTGACCACTAGGAAGCAAAGGATAGTGGTAGGTGATGACTACATCCTAAGGGATATAAAGTCATCCATCCGCTGACCAGACATAAGTTCCAAGAGGTGTGCTGTCTGCCTGGTACCAAGATTCAAGATGTTATGGATAGTTTGCTGAGAGTCTCCGCACGAATCAAGAAATGACTTTCTGACTCGGGAAGAATGGGTGAAGCAGAGAGATGTTCAGGTGCTGTTTTTGTTGATCCTCCCTGTTAAGGGTAAAGGCCAGAATGGAGAGCCCTGTATCCTGGAGATGAATATATTGCTGCCTGGATGGTGTCACCGAGAGAATTCTGCTTCCTGGACATAGGTTGATTTTCCAAGGGCTGATGAGAAGAGATGGTGTCTACCTGGATAAGAGATGAAGGGACTTCTGCAGCAGATTGGCTAACCTCCAGATGAGGGATTTAAACTAGGATCATTGGAGATGGCTGAAACAAGCTACCAGGTAAGAAAAAGTCCTCAGCTAAATAAAACATTATGAGGGTAATTCTATAAGAGGGCATCTAGGATAAGAGGTTAAGCAGGCGCCTTACTTCAAGCCTATTGCGTAAAGAAAAGTAGGCAGCTAGCCCAAGTGGCAGAAAATGCACTTACATTTAAGGCACAATCACTTAAGCCAGTCCTATAACTAGTCTAAATGCCCATCACTAGATATTAGACAGACCATGTGTAAATTACAAAATACTAATTTGAAAAGAGGGAATTGTTCATCTGGGTGCAATAGACTGACCCTCTTCACAGGCAGAAGTGAACAGAGATTTCATGGGTGCAACAGACTGACCCTCTTCACAGACAGAAGTGGACAGAGATTTCATTCAGCTAGCGTTGGTCAATGTGTTTTTGTTTTTTAAATAGTGGCCATTGCCAGCTGAGTTCACAGACGGGCCGATGATCAGACGCAAACGTGGACACTAAAGGCTGTTAGCGTCATACTAGCACCTGTGTTTGCTACCACCCCATGATCAGAACCCCCGAGTACGTGAAACAATGTGCTCGCGGGCTCTGAATGGAACTAGCATGCAAATGCATGCAAAACAGGGCTCTTAGCACAAGTAGCATGCAAATACTACAGACTTGAAAGCAATCAACGAAACAACTATCTTTCGAAAATCTCTGAAAACATTCTTCTTCAATAAGGCCTACAATGAGAGCCTACTACCTCACTAAGTCACCTCACCAACCCACTCAATTATGAACGCCCACCTTCTATAACTACCCCAATCACTCTCTTCCTTCGTCTCTCTTCCCTTCCTTGATCGCTACACATTACTAACTGTATCTGATATCCTGAAATAACAATGTTAACAAATCTATGTAAGCCACATTGAGCCTCCAAATAGGTGGGGGAATGTGGGATACAAATGCAAATAAATAATGCTAAATGTATTCCTCCCCAATGATCAGTGAGCAGTGCGCCAAAAATTGGTGTGCTGGCCGCAGCAAAACCTAGGCCTGCTTGGAGCTGGCGTTAGGGTTTGCAGACCATTAGGAAAGAATGGTGAGCCCTGTCCAGCATGCATTTGCGTGCTAGCAGGCCCTCCCATTCCCCTCAATGCAGCAGCCCTCCCCTCCCCCCCCCCCCCCAGCGACAGATTCACCCCCCCCTACCATGGAGCCCTGGTGGCCCAATGGGCCATAAGTCAATCCCCCCCCCCCACCAACCTGGTGGTCTAGCAGCCCTTCTCCACCCCCCTACCTTCGTTGGAAGAGGGAGGTAGCCTTCCTCCTCTTCCATCGGCGCAGCCTCGAAAATGGTGGTGCCCAGCCCAGTGCATCCTGGGATATGCTGGGCAGGGCTTCACACCATATAAGGGCAATGGACCTTGTAAGCAGGAGTTATCCACGTAGGAGCTGTTCCCTGGATATACTGCCTTTCTGTGGTTTTTGCAACTACATTGAAAGCGGTATACATAGTACATACAAGTACTTATTTGTACCTGGGGCAATGGAGGGTTAAGTGACTTGTCTAGAGTCACAAGGAGCTGCAGTGGGAATTGAACCCAGTTCCCCAGGCTCAAATTCCACTGTACTAACCACTAGGCTACACCTCTACTCCAAGGGGAAGTACTATGGATAGGTGATTTCAATATGCTGAATGTTGCTGGGGTCCCTATCTAGAAATAGGGAGATCATGGATTCTCTACAGGGAGAACTGTTCCAGCAACTGGTAATGGAATCCACATGCATTTGGGGGTAGTGGAAGGAGGCAGGCAGACTGAACCTGGTGCTTACATATAGAAAGAGTATTTTTGACGTTATAGTGGTGACCATCTGGCATCCAGTAATCATCAGATGAAGTAACATAACATAGTAGATGATGGCAGAAAAAGAACTGCACGGTCCATCCAGTCTGCCCAACAAGACAAACTCATATGTGCTACTTTTTGTGTATACCTAGTGATTCAATATTAGGCTATGCATTCAAAAGTGAGGGTCTTAGACTTCAAGAAAACGTGTTTTGTCAAGATGGGGGAACACCTCAAAGAAATGTTAGCTGAATGGGAACTTCTGTAAAAAGTAGAAAATCAGTGAACACTTAACTGGCCAAGTGCTGACTCCACCTCCGGAACGTCCCCAAACTAGCCAGTTTTTAGTTATGTGCTAACAGGGCATTTTCAGCAGCACTAACCGCAGGGCCGTGCCTAGGGTCTCTGGCGCCCCCCTGCAGACTATCAGTTGGCGGCGGCGGCAGCAGCGGCGCCCCTCCCCCCCCCCCCCCCCCCGTGAAAATGATCGCTCACCACTTGCCACACTGACAGGAATTGTCAGCAATATTCTTAGAAACAAATTGCTATACATTGCAAAATAAGATAGCAGATGTAAATTCTCAAAGTGGACATATTCCAAACACTAAAATGAAAATAAAATGATTTTTTTCTACCTTTGTTGTCTGGTGACTTTCTTTTTCTGATCATGCTGGCCCAGTATCTGATTCTGCTGCTATCTGTCCTCTTAACTCCATTTCCAGGGCTTCCTTTCCATTTATTTCTTTCCTTTCCTCCTTTCTTCTTCATTTCTGGTCCTCAGCTTCTGCCTATTTTCTTCATCCATGTGCAGTTTTTCTCCTCTCTTCCTTTTCCCTCATTTCATCTCCTTCATCTTTCTTCCCTCCCCTCTATGTCCAGCAATTTCTCCTCTCTCCCTGAGCCCTGCTCTCCCATCCATGCTCCTCTGTCCCCTGCCCCCTCCATTAATCCCTATCCAGCAATTCCCCTCTC
Organism: Microcaecilia unicolor; assembly: GCF_901765095.1. Taxonomy (NCBI): domain Eukaryota; kingdom Metazoa; phylum Chordata; class Amphibia; order Gymnophiona; family Siphonopidae; genus Microcaecilia; species Microcaecilia unicolor. The sequence continues at coordinate 614,833,605 of NC_044032.1, read as the reverse complement.
TCCCTGAGCCCTGCCCTCCCATCCATGCTCCTGTCCCCTCCATTCATCCCTATTCAGCAATTCCCCTCTCTCCCTGAGCCCTGCCCTCCCATCCATGCTCCTCTGTCCCCTCCATTCATCCCTAATTCCCTATCCAGCAATTCCCCTCTCTCCCTGAGCCCTGCCCCTCCCATCCATGCTCCTCTGTCACCCTCCATTAATCCCTATCCAGCAATTTCCCTCTCTCCCTTCTATGACCCCCCCTCGCATCCATGCTCCTCTCTCCCCTGTCCTCCCGCTCCCATGTCCCAGTTTGCCTGGCCCGCCCTCTTCTCCCCTCCCCCTTCGCATCCATGCTCGTCTCTCCCCTGCCCTCCTGCTCCCATGTCCCAGTTGGCCTGGCCCGCCCTCTTCTCCCCCCCCTTCGCATCCATGCTCCTCTCTCCCCTGCCCTCCCATTGTTCAACTGCCCGCCCTCTTCGCTCCCCCCAACATCCCTTTTCTTTTTTTTCTTTTTAAATTTACCTCCGTGGCGGTCCAGCAGCGCAGCGTCAGTGAAGGAGGCGGCGCTCCCGACGTCTCTAGCCTTCACTTCGCTGTGTTCCGCCTTCTTCTGACGTCAAGGAAATGACGTCAGAAGAAGGTGGAACACAGCGATGGGAAGGCTAGAGACGTCGGGAGCGCCGCCTCCTTTACTGACGCTGCGCTGCTGGACCGCCACAGAGGTAAATTTAAAAAGAAAAAAAAGAAAAGGGATGTTGGGGGGAGAGAAGAGGGTGGGCAGTTGAACAATGGGAGCGGGAGGGTGAACGAGGTGAGCATGGTGCGGTGGCGCCCCCCTGCCATGCTTACCCCACTTACCGTGTTGGCACGGCCCTGACTAACCGGTTAAGTGCCACTGAAAATGAGTGGTTAGCCCCAAACAGGCAATTTAACTGGCCAGGAGCCGTTTCTCAACTGCCCACCCCCTAAACACCAGGTCCAAGAATGAGCCAGTAGCTGACATGTAAACGTGCTTCAGAGCAAGTGTAAATGCCAAAGGGGAAATATTCATGTAGTCTCATATTTTCTTGTACACCCAAATCATACCAAGAACACACTCCCTTTAAACCTATGTGTCCCATGGCTTAAGATGTGTAAACAATGGCATTGCAAAATCAGCATTTACACATGGGCAAATGCCACTATTTAAATATGATGCCACAGAACCCTGCTAAAATGATCTTCTCAATAGCAACATAGTAAGTAATAGCTGATAAAAAGACAAATTGGTCCATGCCGCCTGCCCATTCATCCAGTTTGGGTAGTGAAGTACATAAATTTCCAGATGCAACCCAACACCAGCTCACTTCCAGGTGGTCATTCATCTAGCATGGCCTTCCATATCTGTCCCAAGTGTGCCCATAATCTGTTAAAAATGTTGGTCTTCACCACCCACACGGGTAGGCCGTTCAGCTTTGATTTTTAGAAGATCAATTCTTAATCCAACACACAGAATCCCTTCTACATCTTATTAGTAAGTCCTGCAATAATCTCCATAGCCACCAAAGGATCTGGCCTCCCTAGGCTCATTGAAATAACATATCTGCTGGTCACCAACAGGTTGGTTGAGTAATTCAGTGGGGTATTACTAATCCAAAACCATATAATAAGGCCTTTTATTCCTTAGGGGGGTCAATATTCAGAAGGGTTTAACCGGGTGGGAGAGGTTCCTGCCTAGTTAAACCCCGCTGAGCTGGCCATCTGTTGATATTCAGCAGCACTTATCCAGGCAGTGCCACTGAATATTGACTCCAAGCAGCCAAAGTGTAATCAGCCAGTTGAGAGGCAGTTCAGGGGAGGAGTAGGGGCAGTCCTGGAAGTTATGCAGGCCAAGGGTGATATTCAGTGCCATTGCCCGCATACCTAACCGGACAAGTAGGGCTGCATAAATATTTATTTAAAAGATTTCTAGTCTGCACATCTACCATTCTGAGTGGAGGAGTGGCCTAGTGGTTAGGGTGGTGGACTTTGGTCCTGGGGAACTGAGGAAGTGAGTTCGATTCCCGGCACAGGCAGCTCCTTGTGACTCTGGGCAAGTCACTTAACCCTCCATTGCTCCATGTAAGCCACTTTGAGCCTGCCATGAGTGGGAAAGTGCGGGGTACAAATGTAACAAAAATAAATAAATACACTTATAACCATAATTCCACATGCCATAAAATCACAAACATAAAACATAACTAAAAATAGGTAGAAATCTTAAATGCTCATTGAAATAGAAGTTTTCTATGCTTTTTTAAAGTCATTCAAGCTTGTTAAAGCTCAAATCTCTTTAGGTAGAGAGTTCCATAGTCTTGGTCCTGCAATATATAAAAAACTGAGTTTTTGTGTTTCTCAAGATAAACTTTCTAAAAGGTGGAACACCAAGCACACTGGACAAAGCCAATCTCAAAGACCGAGATGGTTGATATAGATGTAAAACTAGCTGCAATCACAGGAGAGATTTTGTTAGATATCATTTTAAATACTAATAGCAATATTTTATATTCCACCCTGTATTCATATCGGAAGCTAGTGCAAATAAGTAAGTACAGGGGTAATGTGTCAGAGTCTAACTTTACCAGCAACGGTTAATGTTTATAAAAATTCTCACTGCCACCAGCTGAATATTGACCCCTAGATTTTATAAACTGTAAATTTAGGGGTTTATTTTTCAGCAAATTATCGGCTCTTTGTTGGTGTAAAATATTGGTTGCACCAAAGGTACTATTGCTGGGACTTTTTCTGAAGAAATCAGGTATGTACATTTGTGTCACTTAGGAATTGTCAGAGCGAAAAAGCACAAGAACTGAGTGGAAGATACAAGTGAAGTCAGATGAGCAGTGGTGTGCTGGTAAATTTTTAACAACAGGCTCTCTCCCTGGTCCACCTCGGCGCCCCCCCTTCCACCACTGCACCCCTCCCCCCCAAAAAAAAAAAATTTGCAGAGCTGGCTATACCCGGGGGAGGGGGGGGGGGGGGGCGGCTAACACATTACTCTCTCCAGGAAAAAAAAATTAAATGATCCCAGGTTCCAATCTAATTCATGTTTAATATGGGGTAAAATGCCATAAATAAGTAAATAAACATAAACTTTTAACGTTCAGCACCTGATTCTCAAAGTGGACATATTCCAAACACTATAATGAAAATAAAATTATTTTTTTTCTACCTTTGTTGTCTGGTGAATTTGTTTCTCTGATCATGCAGGTCCAGTATCTTATTCTGCTGCTCTCTATCTGTTCCCTTGACTCCGTTTCCAGGGTTTCCTTTCCATTTATTTCTTTTCTTTCCTCCTTTCTTCTTCATTTCTGGTCCTCCGCATACTTGACTGTACAGTGGATCCAGCTTCTGCCTATTTTCTCCATCCATGTGCAGTTTCTCTCCTCACTTCCTTTTCCCTCATCTAATCTCCTTCCTCTATCTTCCCTCCATGTCCAGCATTTCTTCTCTCTCCCTTCCCTCCCCTCCATCCATGTCCAGAATTTCTCTTGCTCTCCCCGCCATCCATGTCCTGAAACTCTCCTCTCTACCCTGCCCCTCTCTATCCATCCATACCCAGCAATTCTCTTCTCTCCCCTGCCCCCTCTGCCCATCCATGCCCAGCAATTCTCTCCTCTGCCCATCCATGCCCAGCAATTCTCTCCCCTGCTTCCCTCTGCCATCCATGCCCAGCAATTCTCTCCCCTGCCCCCCTCTGCCAATCCAAGCACAGCAATTCTCTCCTCTGCCCATCCATGCCCAGCAATTCTCTCCCCTGCCCCCCTCTGCCCATCCATGCCCAGCTCTCTCCCCTGCCCCCCTCTGCCCATCCATGCCCAGCAGTTCTCTCCCCTGCCTCCCTCTGCCCATCCATGCCCAGCAATTCTCTCCCCTGCCATCCATGCCCAGCAATTCTCTCCTCTGCCCATCCATGCCCAGCAGTTCTCTCCCCTGCCCCCTCTGCCCATCCATGCCCAGCAATTCTCTCCTCTGCCCATCCATGCCCAGCAGTTCTCTCCCCTGCCCCCCTCTGCCCATCCATGCCCAGCAATTCTCTCCCCTGCCTCTTTCTGCCCATCCATGCCCAGCAATTATCTCCCCTGCCCCCTCTGCCCAGCAATTCTCTCCCCTGCCCATCCATGCCCAGCAATTCTCTCCCCTGCCTCCCTCTGCCCATCCATGCCCAGCAGTTCTCTCCCCTGCCTCCCTCTGCCCATCCATGCCCAGCAATTCTCTCCCCTGCCCCCTTCTGCCCATCCATGCCCAGCAATTCTCTCCTCTGCCCATCCATGCCCAGCAGTTCTCTATCCTGCCTCCCTCTGCCCATTCATGCCCAGCAATTCTCTCCCCTGCCCCCCTCTGCCCATCCATGCCCAGCAGTTCTCTCCCCTGCCCCCCTCTGCCCATCCATGCCCAGCAATTCTCTCACCCTGCTCCCCTCTGCCCATCCATGCCCAGCAATTCTCTCCCCTGCCCCCCTCTGCTCATCCATGCCCAGCAATTCTCTCCCCTGCCTCCCTCTGCCCATCCATGCCCAGCAATTCTCTCCTCTGCCCATCCATGCCCAGCAATTCTCTCCCCTGCCTCCCTCTGCCCATCCATGCCCAGCAATTCTCTCCCCTGCCTCCCTCTGCCCATCCATGCCCAGCAGTTCTCTCCCCTGTCCATCCACTCTCCTCTGCCCATCCATGCCCAGCAGTTCTCTCCCCTGCCCCCCTCTGCTCATCCATGCCCAGCAATTCTCTCCCCTGCCTCCCTCTGCCCATCCATGCCCAGCAGTTCTCTCCCCTGCCTCCTTCTGCCCATCCATGCCCAGCAATTCTCTCCCCTGCCCCCCTCTGCCCACCCATGCCCAGCAATTCTCTCCTCTGCCCATCCATGCCCAGCAGTTCTCTCCCCTGCCCCCCTCTGCCCATCCATGCCCAGCAGTTCTCCTCCCTCCCCTGCCCTCCCGCTCCCATCCATGTGTAGCGATGTCCTTCGCCCCCCCATCCTCCCCTGCCGCTCCCATCCGTTAGTTTCAAATACCTGCCTCGAAGCGCCGCCTTATTTAAAGCCCTGCTGCCCGTCTCCAGCTGCCTTCCCTGATTGCTTCTCAGGAGTTGGATTCTTCGCGCCCTTAGTCCGACTCCCGCCATGGGAAAAGGAAATGACGTCAGAAGGCGGGACTAAGGGCGCGAACCAACTCCTGAGAAGCAATCAAGGAAGGCAGCTGGAGACGGGCAGCAGGGCTTTAAATAAGGCGGCGCTTCGAGGCAGGTAATTGAAACGGACGGATGGGAGCGGCAGGGGAGGATGGGGGGGCGAAGGACATCGCTACACATGGATGGAAGCGGGAGGGGAGGTAAGCATGGCGCCCTCCTGCCATGCTTACCTCGTGCAGTGGAGCCGGCTCGCCCCCTACAACAACCGGCTCGCAAGAGCTGTCAAAATTTAACAAGCGGCTCTTGTGAGCCGGCTCCAGCACACCACTGGTTGAGGGTATAAGAGGTGCTTTTCTGGGGAATGGTACTTTTCTGGTGTTTATCAGTTAAAACATATAGGGCCCTGTTTACTAAGGCACGCTAGTGTTTTTAGCACGTGCTAATGCTTGAAACACCCATATATTTGTATGGGTGTCTCTAGCGTTAGACTGCTAAAAACGCTAGGGCACCTATAGCTCAGCTTAGTAAACAGAGCCCAGAATTACTAGGCTTGCTTTCCCGAAGCAGGCTGTGAAAACTGTAAGGCTGTTTATTGCTATTCTGCATGCTGTTTTAGATTTTTCAGTCTGTATTTTATATTTATCTTTTCATTACTTTTTATTCTTTTTTTTTTTAGGGCTGCATGTTGATTAAAATTTGTAATTGCAATTAATTGCACAATTAAAGATATGTTATTTTTTCCCCACTGCAGCTTTTTGTGACTCTGAGCAAGTCACTTAACCCTCCATTGCCCAGAGTGACAACTGACTTGCTTAGAATCACAAGGAGCTGCAATAGGACAAATAAATAAATAAATATATAAATAACATACTTTTGCACAATTATTGTAATTCAAATTTTAATCAAAATGTAGCCCTAAAAATTAGGAAGCCCTACTTGTAAGACATGATAAGTGATACAAAAAAACTCTAAGTAACTGCGTTGTGCTGCATTCAGTTGTTTTCCCTTGCCCTAAATATTTTTGTCTACCTCATGACGTACCAGAAGAGTGAAGCTGTGTTCAGGCAGAATTCTGTACTGTTCCACCAGCCGCTTCCTGGTGACTCTGGGGAGCTCTGGTAGCCTCTCCTGGATTAAATCAATGTTCACCACTTGCTGAGGATTCATATTGGCTGGTAAGGACTTAGCATCAAAGAGAATCAAAGGTGGAAGATTTGGCTCTGGCATGAACCTGCCAAGAATGAAAATACTTCACATTACGTATACGTTTTTCTTATAATGCTTTTGTTTTGTTTTTTTTAATTTTTTTATCTTCTCCCCTTAAATCTGACACAATATGATAATCTTTGCTTTCAAGTTGGAAAAAGGCTTTAAAACAAGCCTGGTGCCACTGCAGCAAATTTATGCTTTCAGCCATTGTACATGTCCAGACACTGACAGGTTCAATTTATTTCGGTTGAACAGTTTATTGCTGAGCTGCACCCACTTGTACTGTGCTTCTGTCCTTTCAATGATCCCCCCACGTTCTGCACGGCCGTTACTTTCTGCCTCTGATTATCTGACCATTGTCCTCTAAATGCCAAGCGGAGTCTATGTTAATGACAGAAAACTGTCAGTAAAAGTGTCATTTATAAATTTGGCTCTGTTTACAACCCTGCTGTGCAAAGAGACAGATGTTCTGGTAGCCAAGTTTGGAGAATCTTGTGTATTAGAGAAAACCGTTCAATAAGAAACTTTACACAGATGCCCAATGTATGAAAATTTAAACAAGATGCAAATGTGAAAGTGTATAGAGTTAAGGCCTAATTGCCTATTTAATAAGCACATTACTCTTTCCCACAAAGGCTTAGGTCTGACAGCAACCTCAAACTAGCCAGCGTGAGAGGTGTTGCAAAGTGATGTCCTTAGCCTAGCGGAGACGGTAAAAAAACTCACTATGCCCTTCCACTGACCTCCCCTGAGAACAGCAATATGGGCTTTTCAAAACACAGTGAGCCCATACTATTGTTCTCAGGAGAAATCAATGTACACACATGAAAGCACACATCCAGGAGGGGTTAATTTTATGCACAGATCGACCACCGCAAATGTGTGCTTTCATTTTCTTTGGACATGTGCATATAAGAGGCAGTGCTTACTGCTGAACCTTGGAATGCATTCATCTGGAAGACTTTCCCCCATTACTATCCTATCCAAGTGGATTGGAGGAGTAGCCTAGTGTTTAGAGCACCAGTCTTAACATCAAATCCCACTGCTGCCCCTTGTGATCTTGGGCAAGTCTCTTAACCTTCCATTGCCTCAAGTACAAAATTAGACTGTGAACCCTCCAGGGACAGAGAAATGCCCAGTGTACCTGAATGTAATTCACCTTGAGCTACTAATGCAGATTACTGCAATGGAATTTATGCGGGATGCAAAACTCCAAACCACCCAAAACACAGCAGCCAGACTGGTATTTGGTAAAACACGATTCTAAAGTGCAAATCTCCTCTGAGAAAAGCTGCATTGGCTCCCAATCAAAGAACGGATCATCTTCAAAATCTGCACTTTGGTCCACAAAATTATCTACCTCATAGACCTACCAACCAGAAACAGAATTGGATCATCACGATCATACCTAAATCTACATTACCCGAATTGCAAAGGTCTTAAATACAAAACCACTTACGCATCCTGCTTCTTCTACATAAGCGCACAACTATGGAATGGACTCCCAAAATCTGCGAAAACAATCCACAACCATCTAAACTTCAGGCAATCACTAAAAACCAACCTCTTCAAAAAAGCTTACCCCACTGGCCCACCGTAACTCCCCACACCCAGCAACACCACATAACCAAAGATCGTGCTGGACAACATACAGTCGTCATTCCCTCCGACCATCATGGTGCCTGATACACACCGATCTCATTCGACCACAATATAACCTGTAATTGTTATCAACCGAAATGGCGAACGCCTTCTCGGTACTATGTAAGCCACATTGAGCCTGCAAATAGGTGGGAAAATGTGGGGTACAAACGTAATAAATAAATAAATAATGAAAACGGTGTGAGCTAAATCCAAATAAATAAGTTAGCTCACATAAAATTTGTATGTCATTAACTATCTGCATGGTGCAGTTTTAATTTGTAGTAGAAGCTCTTCTATTTGACTTTCTGCATTGGCCTCAGCATCGGTAGCTCACATTCACTACAACTTCAAAACTGAAATATGCAAGGTCAGATATACTTACATGGTTACATAAAGATCAATGATTTTCTCTCTTGGTTTGTCCCTCAGTGGTCTCTAACATGTTACCTCCCTTTTCAGAGCAGGCAGCAGAATGCCTTTTTGGGTTTTTTTTTTGGGGGGGGGGGGGGGAGACAAGAAAACCAGCTCCCCCGTCCCCCACCCTAAGCCCTCTAATTGCTGATGTTGTATGGGCCCCAGAGAGCATTCTCAGGTGGCCCAAGGCAAGCACACAGTGCCGCAGCAGCCATTTTATGTATCTCCCCGGGCTTGATGTGCTACCTTTTCAGCATGACCACTAGACATATAGCACTACATAATTCAAACTCATAACCCCAATTCTGCAGCTAAAAGAATGAGCCAGGAAACCAGCTACCATCCATTTTTTATTTGATGTATTCTAACCAGTCCTACTGTCTTGGCCATTTTCATTTTTGTCAGTTCCATATGAACCCTCCCTTTTGTAAATGGAGTGCTGTCTATTGGTCAACCATATATACATCTCCTATCAGAGATCCTTCTTCAATCCCTTCCTTGGTAAATGCCAATCAAAAACAGTTGTTCACCTTGTCAGCATTTTCTCATTACAGCGTTTTGTTTCACCTCTCATTCTCATGGGTGGCCCTAGGAGAGTAGTGCCCCCCCCTCATTTTGGAGTTATGCCCCCATCAGGAGAACTGGAGACACTGTCAACATTCACACTGCCTAGTGTCCACCCAAGTTAACCTCAACTCTCACCAAAAATAAAAATAAGTCCTGGCTATGTGTAATTAAACGCTGGAATTCGTTGCCAGAGAATGTGGTAAAGGCGGTTAGCTTAGCGGAGTTTAAACTGAGTTAGTTTTTTTTTAATCTAACCTTTACTTTTGAATGAACCCTCTCCATACCTGTCTTAATAGCGAACTACACCATCCGGTGATCACTGGATGCCAGATGATCATCCATTATAACATAGCATAAAGTCCAGTATGGCCCAATCCCTCATGCATTCCATTACCAACTACCGGAACAGTTTTCCTTGTAGAGAATCCAGGATCTCCCTATGTCTAACCCCCCCCCCCCCCCCCCAAAGGGATACCCTAATCAACATCTATGCCATCACCATATATATCTTTGCCAATTATCTGCGGAGCTTCGGCAGGTTTCTGTTTTCTGTAAATATTGAACAGAAGTAACTGTTGAGCAATTCCATTTTTCCTTCATGTCTATCTATAGCTGGGAGAAATCTATTTTTCAAAACTGATGACCCGATGATCAGTTCCCTGTACTGTTCCAAAACAGCGCTGGAACAGTGCGGGGAATTAACTTTCCCATGATCAATGCTAATAATATGCAAATTTAGGAGCGTTATTAGCATTGATCATTGTGAGAAAGAACGAGAGGATTGTGCCTGGGCATGCGCTAAGACACAGTCCTCCAACACTTGTTTGATAGGTCCTGTCTGTCAAAAATAAAAAGCCCAGATTCGTCAAACCTCAAGCCCCCAAACACAGGGGGGCTGGAGGTCCAGTGGACTTCCAGACCCCTCACCCTCAGCATGTAATCCCCCCACCCAAACACAAGGCTTGGCAGTCCACCAGACCCCCCCTCCGAACACAAAGCACCCCCCAAAAAGCCCTGGTGGTCTAGCGGTGGAGTCCAGCCTCCCTCTTTCCCCTCCTCCTTGAACCCAACCACCTCCCCTAACCTACTACTACTACTACTTAACATTTCTAAAGCGCTACTAGGGTTACGCAGTGCTGCACAATTTAACATGGAAGGACAGTCCCTGCTTGAAGAGCTTACAATCTAAAGAGACAAATGTACAGTTAATCAGATAGGTCAGACAGATTGGGGCAACCTATATGTTCGAAAGGTTAGGTAACCTCAGAATAGAGGAGGAGGAAGGGATCAGCGATCCCCTTATATGGAAGTTAAACCCCCACTTATTGCATACCAGGATGCAAAGGGCAGGGCGCCACCATTTTGAGGTGGCACTCAGAGGGAGGGAACACTATTCCCTTCCTCCTCTAATCTGAGGTATGAGGGGAGGGGGACCCTACCACTAGACCACCAGGGTATTTTAGGCTTTTTTGGGGGGCACTTTGTGTTTGGCAGGGGAGGGGGGTTACAAGCTGGGGGTGAGGGGTCCAGGGATTCACTGGACCCCCCAGGACTGAGAGTGGCAGCCCAGGCTGCCTGGCATGGACGGGAGTGGGGAGAGGAGGAAGAGAGTCTTAATCCTAATGCTAGCTCCAAGCTGGTGTAGGGTTAAGGCAATATTCTGCCCATACGACCAGAGCACAGTGCCAGACCCCTCTGATCATCCCGCGCAGGCAAACTTGGGCGCTAGTCTGGTGCTAATGGCCTCTAGTGCCCGCGTTTGCTTTTGATCATCGAGCTATGAGAGCTGGAGACAGAGGGCGCAAGCTTTAAGTCTCCAATTTGACTGAATTGAATAATATGAGATCGGGGTTCGGGCTTTCCTGGTTGGAGTCGGTGGTTGCTCCTGTTGGCCGCGGTGAACTTCCAGCTGGCTGAAGGCTCCGCTTTGGTTTCCCTGCCCAGCGCCTCCTGCCCCACGGAGCTGACTGAGAGCGAAGTCGCCGCAGAAGTGGGAACAGACGCAACTTGGGGGCTTGACCTTCTTAGCGCTCGCCCACCTCGTCCGGAATCTGGCTGCTATTGCAGTGGGCGTGTTTTGCCTGCACTCTCCGCTCCTGTGGAGTCTTTTCTGCACCAAGGACTGAATCTGAGCGTGCCTGGGCTCCTGTTTAGCCTGTGCTGCAGCAAGTATACTGTGGCATCCTCGTGGCTGTGTTGCTACCGCATCTGGACTGTTCCTGCTCCTCTCCCCTGCTCCCAAAATGGCCTTGCTTGCATCCTTTCTTGCTTATCTTTTTCTCTCCTTGTTTTCTTTCTCTTTTTCCCTCTCTCCTTCAGAAAGTACTCCTGTCCCCATTCCCATCCCCCGCACCTCCTGCAGACTGCCAAACCGTCCTCTCAGACCACATACCAAAGAACGCCAACTACTTCGCATCTGCCAATCGCAGTCCTCACCGCCAGCCTCTTGCCCTGTCTTGGTGGGCTACGTAAATGCCAGATCCGTAATCAAAAAAGCCTCAAATTTTAACGATTAGATCATGCAAGAAAGCCTTGACTTGGTCTTTATCACGGAAACCTGGGTCCGCCTCCAAACAGACCCTGTCTTGCTTGACTTATGTCCCTCAGGTTACAAGCTTGTCCACTGGCTGCGTCCAGGTAGGAGAGGTGGAGGTATTGCTCTCGTCTATCATTCCACCTTCGTCGTAGAGCCCATTGCTGACTCCATTAAGCCACAACTTGAAATCGCCTCAGTGAGAATATCTAATAAAACCTTATTTGGTCATCTAACTTGTGTCCTATTTTACGGACCTCCCGGCAACTGGTGTGATGTGCAACCTATCTTTACTGATTTCATCTCTACAACGTGTTTGTCCTGCCCCAATGTACTAATCCTGGGAGACATTAATCTGCACCTTGAAGATTCCTCCTCTGCACACATGCGAGACTGTTTGGCCTGTTTGGCCTTCCTCTGCTCTTGGGACTTCACCTACTGGAATACTCAGGCTACCCACTCCAGAGGTCACACTTTAGACCTCTTCTCTTTTAAGTCGGCTACCCACTACAATCTGTGCATAGCCAAAGCTTTGTGGACAGCTGTCCCTTGGTCTGATCACTTCAAGCTCATCTACTCAATTCTGTGGCAGCTAAAAGGGCCACTTAGCCTGCATTCCCCAACATCGTATACAACGAGAGGGTATGTTGACCCTGCGGCATTCTGGCAGTCTATATATGAGTCGGACTGGCCCGGCCGATCCTGGCAGCTTTTTGCACAACTGGGATAACCATTGTAGAACCACCCTAGATGCCATTGCGCCGCTCAAGGAGTGTTGCATAAAGAGGAAAGTAGCTGCCCCGTGGTTCAATGATCACCTCAGAACGCTCAAAGCAAACACTAGAAGGCTTGAAAGAGCCTGGCGAAAGTACCAGGACACTCAGCATTTATCTATGTGGAGGCAGTCTCACAGAATGTACAAGCACGCACTCAGGCAGGCGAAAAAGAATTACTTCAAGAAAAAAATTTGCCCGGATTTCAAAGAAGCCAAGAAACTCTTCTTCTTTGTAAACAAGCTAATGGATACTGCGGTACTTACCTCTACGGGAGGTGGTACCCTGCCTGCTGCCGATTTAGCAAAATTTTTCCAGGACAAACTCAAGAAGCTGCAGAGTGCCCTTGTGCAAAACAATTCCAACATTGGTGACTTTATTGCAGGCTTGGACCGGGGGCCTGATGAGCAACCAGCGGACCGTTTACTCTCCAGCTTTTCCACCCTCTCAGTTGATACTGTCAAGAGGGAGCTTCGCCGATTTGTTCGGAAGTACTGCAGGCTGGATGTATGCCCCAACTATCTGCTTCAAAGTGCCCCTGCCTGTTTCCTTGAAGACCTGACCCTGTACCTAAACCATATGCTCGGTGAAGGCAAGTTCCCAGCAAGCCACGGTAACATCTTGCTGACCCCGGTGCCTAAAGACACTAAGAAACTCAGTAGTGATTTGTCCAACTACCGGCCAATTGCCTCCATTCCCCTTTTCGTAAAACTTATGGAGAGCCGGGTGAATAAGCAACTCAATGCTCACCTGGACAAATTTAATGTTCTGCATGCCTCACAATAGGGATTTCGACCGCTCCACAGTACTGAGACCGTGCTTGTCACTCTCCTATCTAACTTCAAGCAAGAGATAGTTGAGGGGAAGAGCATTTTACTCTTGCAGTTCGACATGCCCAGCGCCTTTGATATGGTTCACCATGATATACTTCTGCGGCTCCTCGATTACTTCGGTGCAAGCAGAAATGTATTAGCCTGGCTTAGAGGTTTTCTAACATCCAGATCCTACCAAGTACAAGCCAACTCCACTCGGTCATCTCACTGGAAAGCTGACTGCGGAGTGCCGCAAGGCTCCCCGCTATCACCTACCCTGTTCAATGTGATGTTGATCCCCCCTGGCAATGGCTCTCTCCAAATTGGGGCTAAACCCATTTATCTACGCAGATGACATCACTATCTACATCCCGTTTGAGAAGAACCTGAATGAAATTACCAGTCGGATTCATCACGGCTTTAACACCATGCTTGACTGGGCCAATTCTTTTCGATTCAAGCTCAATGCCGAGAAAACGCACTGCTTGGTCCTCTCCTCTCCTTATTGCAAACTCTGGCCTCCTGCGCTAATTACTCCTGAGCTCACCCTACCTATCTCGTTATCCCTAAAAATCCTGGGTGTCTTGGTTGATCGAACCCTGACGTTGGAGCAGCATGTGAACTCTACAGTCCAGCAAATGTTCTACTCTCTCTGGAGGCTTAAGCGTATCAAGCCTTACTTCCCTCGAGGTGTTTTCCGCAATCTGGTCCAGTCTCTGGTGATTAGCCGTCTTGACTACTGCAATGGTATCTACGGAGGTTGTGCAGGTATGCTCCTAAAAAAATTGCAAACGGCCCAGAATACAGATGCCCGGCTCGTCTATGGGAAATCCAGATTTGAAAGCTTGAGACCATTGCGTGAGCGGCTGCACTGGCTTCCTGTGAAGGACCGCATCGTGTTCAAGACCTGTGCATTGGTGCACAAAATTATCTATGGAGATGCCCCTTCCTACATGGTCCCTCTTGTTAACCTACCGCCCTGAAACTCCCGAAGATCGGCCCGCTCGTACCTCACTCTCCATTACCCTGCTTCCCGTAGCCTCAAATATAAGGCCATCTATGGCTCCTCTTTTCCTTATCTCAGAACTCAACTGTGGAACGGGCTTGCCTCGGGAGATCAAAATCACTTCAGATCACCTGACCTTTAAGAAACGTCTCAAGACCTTCCTTTTTGGCAGCGCGTTTACCACGAGTCCTGCAGGAGATGCAGCCTTTTAGCCCACAGCTCACTCTGTGATACCCAATCACCCACCCTCTCTTCCATTCCCTCATCAGACTTCTCTTTCCCCCTCCTGTGACCCTGTCCACTGTACTTTGTGCTATTGTGTTATGGTTTGTTTATTAACTATTGTACGCCACATTGAGCCTGCCCATGGGCGGGAATATTGTGGGATATAAATGTTGTAAATAAATAATTATCAGTATTTAATTGAACAAAGAGCAGTTATATAACAACAAGAAAAATTAGAGAGACAGATACTTAACTGAAGGGAATAGGCTATGGATTAGGCAGAGTATATAGGAAAAGCCACCCTGGGGTTCGTGGAGTGTTTTTTTTTTTTTTTAAGAGTCCAGGGCCTGTAAACCACATCTGTACTGGAAGCAATCCCGAATCCCTTATTTATTAAAAATCAGTAGAGAAAACAGAGAAGCCAGAGACTTTATAGAGTTCAGTATCTAAAATAGTTTTATCAACAGATTAAAGGACAGGAGAGCAAAGACAAAATTAGAGCCCTGATTGCTTGTTGAAAAAGCAAGGTAGAAGTAGCAGAATATCTTAAAGCAAAACTAAAAGTTAGATGCAGAAATATATGAAACAAGTCAGATAATGCTTAGCTTTTGCGGAAGCTGATTTCACTCTGAAATGAAGCAAAAAAATTGTTCACTAATCTCAAAAGTGTAAATGGAAAGACCTCAGAGTCACCAGAGCATGTATGACAGATGTTAAACTGTAACCAACTCATTATCTAACAATGATCATCAGTCTCCATGAAACAGTGAAAGTGTCCAACATAAAATTGTGAATCTCAACAGTCATTGTTTCATTGAGACCAATTATGGTTGTTGGAGAAGGAGCTGGTTACAGCTAAACAGTTGACATACATACTCCGGTGGCTCTGAGATCTTCACATTTATACTTTTCAGACTAGTGAGCACCTTGTTTCAATTCATTTCAGAGTGTTTTTTCTCTTATAGTTATTATTTCACTCTGTGGAGGTCCATATTCTTCTATGGAAACTATTATCTGAACAGAGACATACAACATGTATGTGAAAACAGTGCCAAGGTAGACTTCTCCTGTGTTCCTTGATAACACTTCTGGTCATGTATGTAAGATGACGAATCCTAATCTGGATTTAAGATGGGGTTTGGAACATTAACAGCACTGACATTCCTTATAAATAAGGTTTTACTGGAATTTGATAAAGGCTCAGAGGTGTTATTAGTATTTCTGGATTTAAGTTCAAGTTTTCACACATTTCCCTGCCTCCCTGTCTTTTTTTTTTCTGAGATCCTCTGTATTTTTGTAGCACTTACCTACCTCTGTCAAAATTAAAAAGCATAAACACATTAACTTAAGCCTCCTTTGAAAACCATATTGGCTCTTTTCCCTCTCATTTTTAATTTAACATTTGCTGTTTAAGGTCACTGGTCTAAGTCAGAATGGTTGTTACAACCTGCCAGTGACTCTGTAAGGTACTGCCTTATCTTAAGGTTGATACAGGGCTCTGATTTCATACCTTTTGTGTTACACTGCACTGTCTGGTGGTAAGTGAAGTTCAGGAAACAACCTACTTTCTGTGTTTGTAAAATGTGGTACAGCATTGCCACCTCCGTCTTGGTTTCCATAAAAATTTGTCTGATAAGGGAAACAGGATGGGATTTGATCAAAGTGATTTACATATTATCTACAGGTACTTATTTTGTACCTGGGGCAATGAAGGGTTAAGTGACTTGCTCAGAGTCACAAGGAGCTGTAGTGGGAATCAAACCCAGTTCCTCTGGTTCTCAGGCCACTGCACTAACCATTAGGCTACTCCTCCGCTTATCCCTATGGGTAAAACATTATAAGCTTATCCTTGGGAATAAGCAGCATGGAATCCTGCTACATTTTGGTACACTGCCAGGTACACTGGCTTCCGATCAGGTACCGCATACAGTTCAAGCTTCTCCTACTGACTGACCTACAAATGCACTCGATCTGCAGCCCCTCATTACCTCTCTTCCCTCATCTCCCCTTACGTTCCTACACGAAACCTCCACTCACAGGACAAATCCCTACTCTCATCATCCTTCTCCACCACTGCCAACTCCAGGCTCCGCCCTTTCTGCCTCGCCTCATCCTATGCTTGGAATAAACTCCCTGAGCCCATACGCCAAGCCCCCTCCCTGCCCATCTTCAAATCCTTGCTCAAAGCCCACCTCTTCAATGTCGCCTTCAGCACCTAACCTTTATACCTCTACTCAGGAAATCTAGACTGCCCAGCTTGACATTTCGTCCTTTAGATTGTAAGCTCCTTTGAGCAGGGACTGTCCTTCTTTGTTAAACTGTACAGCGCTGCGTAACCCTAGTAGCGCTTTAGAAATGCTAAGTAGTAGTAGTAGTACCTGTGACCAGAATTGGCCACTGTTAAAAACAGGATGCTCGGCTTGATGGAACGTTGGTCTGATCTAGTATGGCAATACTTAATGTACTCTCTAGAAGCAAGTGCAAAAATCTCTATTTCTGTTTCTGCAGATGGGATGCGTCAAACACCACCTAGCAGATTAAAAGTTTCCACCAGCGAATGTGTATGTGTACCCAAGTGATACTGACATGCAGTGAAGCATTTTAACTTATGATCATATGATATTACATCAATCACCTTATTCAATTTCATCTTATCTATTTATAAGTATGCAAAGATTTACATACCTGTAATCCTGCTTTCCTTCTTTATCTCTCATCGGGGTGGTACACCTAAACATATAAACATATTTTATCACACACCTCCCTCATTTTCACCATTTCCTCAATTCTGCTACTGCAGTTATCAGGTGGTACATTGCTCCTACTTCTGAGACTGATGGCCCCACACTTTTAGAGTGAAAGAAATGGCACCGTTTTCAAGGCAAACAATACACATTTTGATGTGAATATGTTTTATGACTGAGGGGTCCTTTTATAAAGGCGCGCTAGCATTTTTAGCATGTACTCAATGCTAGAGACGCCCATATGTTCCTATGGACAACTGTAGCGTTTAGCACACGCTAAAAATGCTAGCGCGTCTTTGTAAAAGACCCCCTGAAAATAAACTACCTGGTCCATCTGACAAACCACTTTAAACCTTGTGGCAAGATGGACTACAAAGAAAACCTAGCACACATACAATCAATTGGCTCCAGTCACTTTTAAGTATGGAAAGCTGCACTCCTACAAAATCTATAGCTATGTTTTTCTAAATTGGTTTCTTTAATGGATACAAGATTAAGACCAAGATGCCATTAAAAAAGCAATTTTATTTCAGTGTTTTCTACCTACAGAATACATTTTTCTTCCTTGAGTTTTGCTGAGTACCTTCACGTTGTGACCCCATTGTATAAATCTATACTGAATGTCAACAAGGTAATAGTACAACTGAAGTAAGGAGTGACCTGGATTGGCCACTGTTGGAAGCAGGATACTGGGCTAGATGGACCATTGGTCTGACCTAGTATGGTTATTCTTGTGTTCTTATGAATACCTACTGGCTGCATATCATCCAAGATAGACAAGTGCCTGCCTGTTGCTTTGCACATTAGGGTTAGATACAGTTATGCCTTTCATATTCCGTTAATTCCTGTCAATAGTTCTAAGCGTATTAGAAACAAGAAGATTAATACAAGATAAAAAAAAACATACTAACAGCAAACCTACTGCTGTCTTAGTAGAAGATATTTTCAGAACAGGACAGTTTTTATAGCTTTTTAAAAAATAGCATAGATAGATAGATAAGAATCTTATCTCACTAGGTAGAATAGACTAAGCACCAGCAGCTCGATAAGAAAATAAAGAGGAAAACACTTTCACAGGTGAAATAACTCGAGGATTTGGAAAGTATAAAATCATAGACTTGCGTGTTAGGTGATATCGGTTGACTGCTGGCCTACAGATAAGTTGAAGCATATACTTCGGCACTGTGCCATAAAGGATTTAAATATCAGACAGTAAGGAGAACTCTGGCTTTTAAGGGGAGCCACTGCAGTAAAAAAAAAAAAAAAAAAAGGGGGGGGGGGGGGGGGGGGGGGTGGGGGGGGACTATCCTATAATATTTTTTAAGAGACAAGATTAAATAAACTGCTACATTCTATATGAACTGCAGTCCTTTCCACAGATATTTAGAAATGCCCAGATAAATGATATTACAATAATCTAGTTTGCTCAGGATCAGGGACTGAACCACTAATCTAAACTTATGTTTCTGAATATATTTACAGATGGCGGGTGCAATAATACAGACACTGCAGATGAAAATACCCCCCCCCCCACCGATGCAGATAAAGGCCATGGTGAACGTGTTCATTGACCCACTGCAGCAGGAGATAAACAGAAGAAGTTAATGAAAAAGGTAAAAAGGACTAACTACAATTAAGAGGACTCCTACAGATAAAGAGGAGATAATATACAGCTACCTTTATGCAACAAATCCTATATTTAAATCAAGAGGACATACCAAGAAAATCCACGAAAACTGGAGGAGAGAGCAATATTGGCACAGAAAAAGCTGCAAAAAGCCACCAATGCGCAAAAGATAAACAGATGAGCATAAGAACACCTGGAAAATTGCCTTAAAGGAATATAATGTTCAAATTAATGCACGAAAAAAGAAGCAGGTGTTCTCCGAGGACAGCAGGCCAAATATTCTCACAGCTAGGCGGCGTCATCTAATGGAACTCAGTGCAGACGTTGACAAGCGAGACTGAGAACTTTCAAGTAGCATCCCACCGCGCATGCGCTGGTGCATTCTCGCCTAACGTGCAAGTAAGACGTATGAAGAGAGACTTGCTGACCTGAACATGTATACTCTGGAGGAAAGGAGGAACAAGGGTGATATGATACAGACGTTCAAATATTTGAAAGGTATTAATCCGCAAACGAATCTTTTCCGGAGATGGGAAGGCGGTAGAACGAGAGGACATGAAATGAGATTGAAGGGGGGCAGACTCAGGAAAGATGTCAGGAAGTATTTCTTCACAGAGAGGGTGGTGAACGCTTGGAATGCCCTCCCGCGGGAGGTGGTGGAGATGAAAACGGTAACGGAATTCAAACATGCGTGGGATAGGCATAAAGGAATCCTGTGCAGAAGGAATGGATCCACAGAAGCTTAGCTGAAATTGGGTGGCGGGGGAAAGAGGGGTTGGTGGTTGAGAGGCTAGGATAGGGGAGGGCAGACTTATACGGGGTCTGTGCCAGAGCCGGTGATGGGAGGCGGGACTGGTGGTTGGGAGGCGGGAAATACTGCTGGACAGACTTATACGGTCTGTGCCCTGAAAAAGACAGGTACGAATCAAGGTAAGGTATACACGTATGAGTTTATCGTGGGCAGACTAGATGGACCGTGCAGGTCTTTTTCTGCCGTCATCTACTATGTCCCTCATTCCTATGAGATAGCTAAAGAATACAAATCCAAGGGGAAGTGTGTGTGTGTGTGTGGGGGGGGGGGGGGGGGGGGGGGGAGATATGTGAGATTACTTGACTTGCTGTCCTCGGAGAACATCTGCTACAGGTGAGTAACTTTGCTTTCTCTGAGGACAAGCAGGCCTTCGCATTCTCAAAGCTGGGAATCCCCTACCTATCTGGCTCACCAAAAATAACAATGCTAGGAGAATAGGGACTTGAAATGTCAAGGCCTGAAAGTCAATTAACCTGAAAATATTACATACTAGCTGTGAAGGTGCAACCTGGAACTAAACAAACCTGGACCTAGAGGGATGGAGTTGGATACTAGACACAAAACAAATGCTTCAGGACTGCCTACCCGAACCGGCTATCATATCGGGTATCCTGCTCAAGGCAGTAATGAGATGTGAATGTGTGGACAGATGACCACGGTGAAGCTTTGCTAATCTCCCCTATGGAGGCTGATTTCAAGCCGACATAGCTATGGCTCTGACATTATGAGCCTTGACATGACCCTCTAGAGTCAGCCCAGCCTGAGCACAAGTAAAGGAGATTCAATCTTCTAGCAAATTAGAAACTGTGCATTTGCCGATGGCTACCCCCATCTGGTTTGGGTCTTGCCTCATCCTTGCCCATCTTTAAATCTAGATTGAAAGCCCACCTCTTTAATATTGCTTTTGACTTGTAACCACTCGCCTCCACCTACCCTCCTCTCTTTCCTCTACACATTAATTGATTTGCTTGCTTTATTTTTTGTCTATTAGATTGTAAGCTCTTTGAGCAGGGACTGTCTTTCTTCTATGTTTGTACAGCGCTGCGTACGCTTTGTAGCACTATAGAAATGCTAAATAGTAGTAGTAGTAAATAGTCTGCTCCAGATAGAAGACTAAGGCTTGCTTGCAATCTAAGGTATGCAGTACACTATCGTCAGGTTAGACATGTGGTTTTGGAAAAATTGTTGGCAGGATGACTCACTAGTTAAGATGGAACTCTGATACTACCTTAGGAAGGAACCTAAAGTGTGTGTGGAGAACTACTCTATTGTGATGAAACTTAGTGTAAGGTAAATTAGCTACTAGGACCTAGAAGCTCACCAACTGTGAGTCGAAGTGACTGCTGTCAAAAACACAACTTTCCAGGTCAAATACTTCAGATGACAGGAATCAAGTGGTTCAAAAGAAGTTTTCATCAGCTGGGTGAGGACAACGTTGAGATCCCATGACACAGTTGGAGGTCTGACAGGGGGCTTTGTTAGTAACAAACCTCTCATGAAGTGAACAACTAGAGGCTGGACAGAGATGAGCTTATGTTCTATATACAGTGATATAAGAACTCATAGCACTGAGATGAACCCTTACAGAGTTGGTCCCAAAAAACAACAAGGCAGATGATCTGCAGGCTCCAATGTGGAAACAGAAAGAGTAGATCAGTGGTAAATATACATAAAAACTTGTATTGTAGATCCAAGATGGCTGCGCCCTGCTAGGACGCCCTAGACCTCACTCCTACGATGCCTAAACGTCGAGGGAAAATTGCGGGCAGAGCTTCCCCGCATTCATCTCCGTTACCTGGTCCTTTGGATCGATTCATGAGGCCACGGGAACTTATACAAGAAGGCGGAATGCCTCCGATTGGGAACGCCGGCGAACGGGAGATATTGGCTTCCCCCGGACTGGAAACAACTTTAAGCCCCGCTGCACGCACTCCTCCTCCTCAACCGCTTGGCGCCAGTTCCTTCCTCTTTGACCCGACGGGGTCTCCCCTCGGAAGGAGTAGGGGACCCGGAAGAACCTCGGGGAGAAGCGTCTTCACCATCGGGGGAAGGAATGGAGGGAAGTTTGCCCATATTAACACCACTTATTGAGGAGAGAGAAACTGAGGGTCGAAGTGCAGCAGATATACAGTCTTCAGTAAGGTTTGAACTTCCTAAAGAGTTAGTGGCCAAGCCAAAGAATGTGACTTTAGACACTCTGTGGGATTTAATGTCCAACCTGGGACAATGTTTTCTTAAGCAAACTGAAGAGTTTTTACCAAGAGTAAAGACTATTGAAAGTGACCTGAAAAAAAAAGAGGAAGAGTTTAAAGTTTTAAATGAAAAAATGGAAAAAATTGACCAAAGGGTTATGAAGATGGAAACGTTACAAATTTTGATGGTAAAAGATGTAACTAATCTCAGGCGGAAAACAGAGGCTTTTGACAATTATACTAAAAATCATAACCTGAGATTCGTTAACTTTCCTAGGATTCCAAATGTTCTTCCTCTTGATATGTTGAAACGTTATTTCCGTGAAAATTTGAATGTTCAGGAAAAGGACTTTCCACCCTTTTCCCAAGTTTATTATGTCCCAGAAAGGAACTTGAATCAAGAGACTGAAAAACCTATTGATGTTTCTCTTTTGCTTGAGACTTCTGACTCTGAATTGGTCACAGCCGCTACTTTGGTAGCGACTGTCGCCCTACTACCTGATAAGAATTGGATCTTCCGCCTTTTTTTCCGTAATAAAGAGAATCCTTTTTTGGGTCTCAAAATATTGTTATTTCCTGATGTCTCCAAGGAGACACGTCGACGGAGGAAACAATTCTTACTCCTTAAGCCAGAAATTCTGCACTTGGGGGGTGTCTTCTTTTTAAGGTACCCCTGCAAGTGCATAGTAAGGCCAGGGGGGAAGAAATATGTATTTACTGAACCTGAACATTTGTCAGCATTAGTAGCCTCAGTTAAAATGGAGAAGCTTTAAAGAATAATGTATAATTTCTTAGCAGAGAAGGATTTACCCAGTAACTTTTTTCCTATATTATAATTCTCCCCTTAGATTACCTGAAATCTTGGATCTCCCATTATGGACTTGAGTGTCTTATAAATTTGAAAGTGTATAGATTTATATGCTTGTTTTTGAGAGTATTTTCCTTTTATAACAGTTCCTAGTTATATGACACTTTCCTAAGCAAGATGTTTCTTGTAAATATTGTTTAAATGAATAAATAAAAAATAAAAAAAAAACTTGTATTGTAGAGTTGCAAGTGAATACAATGACCGACACAGGCAGTGTTTCACCCAAAGAGGTTGTGTCAGGGGCTATATTGTGATCTTCACTGTCAAAAAACTAAATGGTTTGTACTATTCTCCACCATAAAAGACTCACCTAATAGTCAAATGAATACAGCACCAGTGTAAATAAAAAGCCATCACAATCTTAGCTCCAAAGGCAAAAGCATTCTCCAGAGCATGGCAGCGTGCACATATACACCACAGTATTGGCCAGAGAGGTGTCGAAAGTATTCAAGCAGTTTTATTGTAGGACAGGTGAGGGGAACTAAGGCCTTATCCTCACACCAGATGACAAGTCCTTCACCCAATATAGGAGAAAGGCATCCGACACTAGTCTGCTGTGTGAACTGAGCCTGGAACAGAACTGGGCCTGTTGTTGAGATGAGTGGCAAAAAAGATCCACCGAGGGGGTGCCCCACTCTCGGAAGACCTTGGTGGCTACGCCCATGTTGAAAGACTACTTGTATGGTTACAAAACGCTGCTCAGCCTCTCTGCCAGGCAGTTGTCCTTTCCTGGTAGGTATGTGGCTCGGAGGACCATTCTGCGAAAGAGGACCCACTGCCACATTCCCACTGCTTCCTGACACAAGGGGTAGGATCCGGTACTCCCCCCCCCCCCCCACTTGTTTACATAAAACATAGCAACCTGGTGGTCTGTTTGAACGAGTAGGATTTGATTCTGTAGCTGACCTCTAAAAGCCTTTAGAGCATTCCAAATGGCCCTCAGCTCGAGGAGGTTGATATGGAGATTGGTTTCCTGAGCAGAGCAGGTTCCCTGGGTGTGAAGCATATTTACATGAACTTCTCATCCCTGGTTGGATGCATCCATTGTGAGCACCTTCTGAGGATGCTGAATTCGGAATGGTAGTCATAAGTACGTAAGTACTGCCATACTGGGACAGACTGAAGGTCCATCAAGCCCAGCATCCTGTTTCCAACAGTAGCCAATCAAGATTACAAACACCTGGCAAGATCCCAGAACAATACAATACATTTTATGCTGCTTATCCTAGAAATAAGCAGTGGATTTTCCCCTAGTCAATTTAATAATGGTCTATGGACTTTCTTTTATGAAGCTAGCCAAACCATTTTTAATCCCTGCTAAGATAACTGCTTTTACTACATTCTCTGGCAACGAATTCCAGAGTTTAATTACACATTGAGTGAAGAAATATTTTCTCCAGTTCGTTTTAATTTTACTACTTTGTAGCTTCATTGCGTGCCCCCTAGTCCTAGTATTTTTGGAAAGAGTAAACAAGTGATTCACATCTACCCATTCCACTCCACTCATTATTTTATAGACCTCTATCATATCTCCCCCTCAGCCGTCTTTTCTCCAAGCTGAAGAGCCCTAGCCACTTCAGTCTTTCCTCATAGGGAAGTCATCCTATCCCTTTTATCATTTTTGTCGCCCTTGTCTGTACCTTTTCCAAATCATTATATCTTTTTTGAGATGCAGTGACCAGAATTGCACACAATATTAAAGGTTAAACATTACATGATGGGGCAAGGCTGGTGAAAGTCTGACCTGGATGAGACATAGAATTTTGAAAATTTATGGATGACCTTGGGTAAGCTCCGGCATCCTACTTCCTTATTATATAGGTTTTTGAGGGGGAAGACTTACCAGTGTCAATGGGAGGCTGATCATGGAGGAGAGTTGAGCAGAGTGAATGGAAATGGGTATTTTGGGAGGTGTATAAAGATTCTATTTGTGTTCTGATTAAGAAAAACACGTATAAGGTGGTTTTCATCTTATATGCCTGTCAAATTGAAAGCTATGTTTCCACATATAACCCTTGATGTACATTGGTGATGTCTAGAAGCTAAAGGTACCTTTTATCATATTTTGTGGGAATGCGGGAAGATTCAGCCATACTGGGTCTCAGTGGTACAGTGTTTGGTGAATGGTTGGGGCAAGAGGTTTCTTTTGCATCCTAAATCCTGTTTGTTGGGCCTCGGCAACAAGAATGGATTGAGGTGCCAAGTCTGGTTGAAGCACTTGGCAGTGGCTAAGTGTGAGATAGCGGCTCACTGGAAGCAGACCCATGGACCCACTTTGAATCACTGGATGGTGTGCGTGTCACAGCTGAGAAATCATCTCCATAACCGTTATGACCCGGAAAAAGAGAAATGGACTCATCCCACCACTATTTTGGAATTAGCTAAGTATGGGGGTTAGGGGAGTGGTTGTGAAAGGGGGGCACTGAAGAACCAAAGTGTGTCCCTCGAGATTCTGGAGTTTGACTGGACATTGGATGAGGGGGTTGTCAGGGAGTTGGGATGCGGGTTGGTGGGGAGGGGGTTACCTATACCGTACATATTAAATCTTATGAACTCCAGAAGGAAGCTCCCTTTGGCACAATGCAACTACTATGGTAAGCATTAACAAGTAAATCTGAGTGACTGAAATCACACACCATATACCCTGGCTTAGGAACAAGTTTCATTATTGTTAAGGTATGCGCAAAACAAACCAATTTGGAAACAATGCTCCCCCTAGAGTGACCTGCATGGAAGGATCATGGTTGAAATAAGCATGAGGTAGTTGGGTTTTTTTCTTTTACAACATCTTCACTAACCTTGATTGGCTATGAAGCTTATTTCAAAATTTATTAACAAGATACAGCATGGGGCTTGTGTATTTGGCCTAAATATTGGTGCTATGAGAAGAAAAGTTGAAGGCCAGCAAGTGAACATGGAGGAGACCATAAGAATAGCAAAGTATGAACATGTCCAGGATAGATATGGCCAGCAGTAGTAAAAAAAAGGATTGAGAAGTCAGGTAAAAGACTAGGGGAGTGGGGGCATACTCAGTGTTGGTTTGCATATGGGAATTTACATGCACACCTACTTAAAATGGACTAATCTCAAATGGAAAGATAGGATGGGCCATTTTGGTTTTTATCAAATGTCATTTCCTATGTGGTTAGGTTTAACATTTATTTCATTCACACAGAGGGGCATTTTCAAAAGGATGTCCAAATCAGAACTAGGACATCCTACTCATAATGTCCCCCCAAAAATCCTCCATCTCATAGCTATTTTTGAACAGGAAATATGATGGGGTTTCTTGTTTGAAAAATATGTGAAAACGTCCAAAATAAAATCATTTTTACAAAGTGCGACATCCAAATTATATATGCCAAAGATTCAGGGACAAGGACATCTTTCTGGCAGCATTTTTACAGAAATGGCCACACAGACATCCTTATGTATCAGAGGGGCAACCTAGTGGTCAGTGCCGTGGAGTGTAAACCATGGCTACAATGTTCATACCCCACTACAACTCTTACTTTAAATGCTGAGCCCTCTAGACACAGAAAAATACCTACTGTACATCACCTCAATAGCTTTCAGGCTTGCAGGTGTCAAATATTTAGGTACAGCTGTCTGTTTTTGGAGGGCTCATAATTTAAAGTGGGAATTGAACCTGGGTCTCTGGTTTATAGTCCACTGCAGTGACCAGTAGGCTACTTCTCAGACCTGCTTCCTGCTTTATTCAAAAGTCTATAATACTGTCATAGTGCCCGGTATTCCTTTCTGGTTTCACTTTCATGGGATAGGGAGAGGGCCACTGAGGCATTAAGGAAGAGTCCCCCCCCCCCTCCCCCAGAACCATCTCAAGCTATTCTTGATCCACTTCAATCTGGCTTTTGCCCTCTACATTCAGCAGATACAGCCCTTGTTAAAGTCTCCAATGACTTGTTCCTGGCCAGATCCAAAGGTCTCTATTCTACCCTCATCCTTCTACATCTATCTGCTGCTTTTGATACTGTTGATCACCACCTACTCCTTGATACACTGTCCTCACTTGGATTTCAAGGCTCTGTTCTTGGTTTTCTTCTTATCTCTCCCATCACACTTTTAGTGTATACTCTGTTGGAACCTCCTTCACTTATATCCCACTGTCAGTTGGTGCACCTCAGACCTCTGTCCTGGGACCTCTTCTTTTCTCCATCTATACTTCTTCCCTTGGTGCTCTGATCTCCTCCCAAGGTTTTCAATATCAACTTTATGCTGATGACTCCCAGATCTACCTCTCCACAGCAAAAAGTTCAGCAGGAATCCAGGCCCAAATCTCAGCCTGCCTGTCTGACATTGCTGCCTGGATGTCTCACCACCATCTGAAACTAAACATGGCCAAGACTGAGCTTCTTATCTTTCCCCCTAAACCCACCTCTCCTCTTCCCCCATTCTCTACTTCTGTGGATAACACTCTCGTCCTCCCTATCTCAACAGCTAGTAACCTTGGGATAATCTTTGAATCCTCTCTCACTGCACATATCCAACAGACAGCTCAAACCTGTGGTTTCTTTCTCTATAACATCACCACAATTCATCCCTTCCTTTCTGAACACACTACCAAAATCCTTATCCACACTCTATCATCTCTCACTTAAACTACTGCAACTTGCTTCTCTCACAGGTCTCCCACTAAGCCATCTCTCTCCCCTTCAATGTGTTCAAACTTCTGCTGCATGACTTATATTCCTCCAGTGTTGCTATGCTCATATTAGCCCTCTCCTCAAGTCACTTCACTGGTTCCCTATCCATTTCCGCATACAATTCAAACTCCTGTTACTGACTTACAAGTGCCTTCACTCTGCAGCTCCTCAGTACTCTCCACTCTTATATCTCCCTACACTCTTCCCCAGAAATTCCATTCATCAGGTAAATTTCTCTTATCTGTACCCTTCTCCTCCACTGCCAACTCCAGACTCCGTTCCTTTTATCTGGCTGCACCATACGCCTGGAATACAGTACCTGAGTCAGTACGTCAAGCTCCAGCTCTGGCTGTCTTCACATCTAGGCTAAAAGCCCATCTTTTTGAAGCTGCTTTTAACTCCTAATTTCTATTCATTTGTTCAGTACTTGTACAAGCAAAGCTACTGTAGCACTATGTGCAGTCATCCATGTGACTATATGGACCTACATGACATATATGGTCCTTCATAATATATGGTCCTTCATACATGGAACAATCCAGCATTAAGAACCTGATTATAATGTGCAAATTCAGACATTTCCTCTAAGACATTGTGAAGACATCCAGTTTAACAGAAGAAGAACAACTCTTGTTTACTGGACAGAAGCTGCTGATAAGGTCACGATGTTCCAGGACAATCAAGCTCTTATCAACACTGACACAGGTTATCAGACTGGACTTCAATACAGCAAGCTGTTATCAGAATTGACATCAATGCAGGACACCTGGAGCTACTTGTTTATGTTTTTCAAGGATAGAACATACGTCAGTTAACAGAGATAAAGCTCCCAATCTCTCTATATAAAACACACCTCCAACATTCTAATGAAGCCTCAAGTTTCCCAACATTCTAAATGTGTCATGGTGTAGATCGCTTCTTCTCCAAGAGTGTCTGCCCCGCCCTCGCGTCACAACGTGACCCCTTGGGATCTCCTGCTTCTTTTCCAAAACACCTTGACAGAGGGGGGGGCCCTGCCGCACACTCTCATTCTTTCTCACACACACGCTCTCACACAGATAGCTTCAAACTATATCATACACACCCACACTCGCACATTCACTCCGTCTCTCTCTCTCTCACACAGTCACTCTCACACACACTCTGACAAACATACACACTCCGCTGAAAACCTTGCTAGCGCCCGTTTCATTGGTCTCAGAAACGGGCCTTTTTTACTAGTTTCTCCATAAAAGGCAGCTCTTGCCACGGTTAGCTGCCTCCTGCCAATATCATATCCGAGGGGCATGACTCTGCGTTGGACTAGACTGACATCTGAAGGACTACATCAGGTTGTATGTGTGCCATGCATCCACGCATAGTGCTCCTGGGGTTAGAGAGACTCTGTATAGGGTCTAGTTAGGGATTTAAATACCTTTACTCCAAGCTATCTTTATAATAGGATTGTCTTTATTCCTGTTTATTCTATGTCATTTGCTGCTACTGTAAATAAATAAGATCCTATTTTTGTAATATTTGGTGTGGAGTTAATTTCTTATTATTTTGGCACAGTGGGCTTGGATCTAAGGATAAGGGGTGATACATTCACTTCTGACACTTCTCAACCAGTGCTAATCTGGTTGGGACCCAATTCTGTTATAACTTACACTAAGTATCAGGTACCCCAAAACAGAGTGTATCTGTTTTGCGCCTAAATACCCATGTCTGTTTTATCATTCCCAACTTAAGTAATTCCTTTTTCCCTTATTTGTCCTGTATGTCTTGATTAGATTTTAAGCTCTGTTGAGCAGGGACTGTCTCATATGTTTAGTGTACAGCGCTGTTCACGTTTAGTAGAACTATAGAAATAATAAGTAAAGTAGTAGTACTCTCTCCAGTGGTCAGCTGCTCAATCAGAGCACCTTTTTGTACCCTGGAAATGACTGAAACAGGTCTAAATAAAAACATCCCTTTTAGACTTGGATGTTTCTTCCTATTCGATTATTGCTGTTGGATGTCTTAATTTTGGGCTCTCCTTAGTCCTACCCAAAGCAGGCCCAGAACATGCCCCCTTGCTATTTGGACAAACTGCAGTATAGGATGTCCAAATTCTGTTGTTCCAAAATTGCAATTTGGATGTTTTGGATAGATGGATTTTTTTGTTGTTGTTGTTGCCATTTGAGACGCCCATGTGCTTTGAAAATGAGTCCCACCGTATCTCAAATGTTAAGAACCAAGCCTCTAGCTAACATTAATCCACTGTCACACGTGATCCCATTTTCTCCTTCCCAGGTGCCAACATGAACAGTGTTCTACCAAGGTAGGGAATATTATAACAGTAGTGGAGTGCTTCAAGCATGCGGATATATTTGGTGTTCACAAGCCCTGCCACAAATGAAAAAAAAAATTTGATCTATGAGGTCAAATGCGACAAGCTGGGGTAAGTAACCCATGCTAGCCAATTGCCCCTCTTGAACCTGCTTGCTTAAATTATTTCCACACTAGGAAACCTGTGCCCAACAGGAATTAATTTATGGGTGCCTGACAAAAAAATAAATAACATGACAGTTCTCTTTGATATAAAGAGCAATTGCATGACAATATAATGAAGTCTTTGCCTCTTGCTTGTTGTACACTGCAACCACAAAGATAATCATGCAATATAATCTTACCCAAGTTTGAAATCAAAGGCTCTTGTTTCATTCAGGACTATTCCTCCATTTTCAAGGATTTCAGTCTGTCTTTTAATTTCATAATCTAGCAGAAACAAAACAGACATTAAATCTCGGTTAAACTGGAGCTCTGCCTTTTAGAGCAAGGTTTTGTTTTTCTGTTGGAGAATCAATGCTTTTCTCTGTTGGACAGAAATTGTAAGGCACATGTTTGCTAACTCTGAATGAAATCAGTAGATAATCTCTATTAGGAACCAGTGAAACTAGCTAATACGCCAAGTAACTGTTTTACACTTGAAATAGATGAAATTCATAAGGCCCCAAACGTAGGTGTTTCCTGGACCTGTTTTTGAGAAACTCAAGCCAGTCAAAGTTTCAGGATATTACTGTGAATATCCTGAAAACCCTGCTGACTGGGAGGCTCCCTCCCAGGACAGGTTTGGGTGGTACCATACTAAGCAAGATTGAGCCAAAGAAAGCCTGTGCTTCCACTAAGAAGTGAATCACAACAGAGGACTGGCCTAGCGCCCAGCGGTTAGAGATGAGCTGAAAACCAGGAAAACTAAGGTTCAATTTCTGTTTTTCCCACTGATGTTCCTTATAGCTTTGGGCAAGTCAATTTATTCCCCACTGCCCAGATACTAATTTACAATGTAAGACCTATTTAGGGCAGGGGCACTCCTGCATTTCTAAAGCTATGCTCATTTTGAGCATAGTTTTAGAAAGGCAAGTTATTTTAAAGATAATTTAGAGGGTCTGAAAAAGCCCAAATACAGTCATCTCTGTTCTTCCCTGTGATTTTTTTCTTTTATACATGGTGCCAAATGTTAGGCGCTACTTTCACGCCAAATGTTCAGTGTGGAAAAGCATTCTAATGGATGCAGGGCACCAAAAAGGGACAAACAGCAGAACAGCATAAAAACACACTTTCGCACCCATTTATAGAATAGTGTCTAAGTGTTTTCACGTGGATCTGCAAAGGGGCGTGGCTATGGGAGGTTACAGGCAGGTTGGGTTGTTCTCTTACAATGCGCACACTGTTGTAGAATACTGCTGATCCGCATTCAACTTGCGTGCCAGGATTTACATCTGGTTTCAGTTGGTGTAACTTCTTGCACCCAAAGTTGAGTGCGGATGCCGGTGCTATGCGCTATTTTATAAAGGGTGCTAATCCTAGAACACCCACTACAGAATACCGTTCAGCACCAAATTTTGAGTGCCATTTACTGAATCCAGCCTTAAGTCCCTTATCCTCCATCTTTTTGACACTGCTGACATTTTGGGGCTAAATTTCGAAACACAGAAACCCGTCCAAAAAATGGCATTAACAGGTAGATCTAGTTATTTCTTGCAGAAAAGCTTCTGAAATGCATAATCAAACACAAATGTCCAAGTCCGCTAGTCACCGAAAAGAAAAAGTTCCCAGAGGGGGCGTTTCATGGGCATGACATGAGCGGTGTTACCTGATGAACATTTTTTGCCAATAACAGATTGTGAAGGACCTGCGCTCTGGTTGTTCAGGAACGCCTCCCTCCCCCACAGATGTCCAGGGATTTTTCCAGGAAGATTAATTTTCAAAATAATCAAAAAGTATGCTGTCAGGAGAAAAAAACCTATAATACATAGATGGTTCACTCCAAAAAACGAAGAATTACTTAGCTTCATCCAGCGAAAGAACCTAAAGCGCTTTCACAGAGCCAATCCTCGTTGTAATATATCTTCCTATCTATGTAGAGATGTGTCAATCAAAAATGGCTTCTCCCATTTTCACATCCAAAAGATTTCTTTCATATTCGAAGATTTTCTTCACCAAACATGGCTCTAATAGCACTCTCTCTCGACAGTCAAAGAATTCCTTTCTGTTTCGCTACTTCATCAGGAGAAGATATGCACAAACACTCATCTTCCTTATTGCAAGCCATAAGGAAAGCCATAATCAAAGAAAATGCTTTTTAGTCTCATGCATTACACCAATGGTCTCTAATGTTTCTCATACCTCATATTAACACTATTTGCTTTTGTCTCACCTAGAATGTAAACCGCACTGAACCCTGGAAAGGGGATATTAGCAGGATACAAGAATTGAAATGAATGGAATCAAGATGTGGTAACAGTACCTTTTTAAAAGTCTTGTAAAACTCTCCTTAGGCCATCTGGTCCAGGAGCTTTCCCAAGCTTTAATTGTATTGTTGATTCTATAATTTCTTTTTCAGTTACTGATTTTTGTAAATGTAGAATTGTTCAGTACCGGTATTTTATCATTCCCACTTTAGTAATTCCCTTATCTCTTATTTGTCCTGTTTGTCTGTCCTAATTGGATTGCAAGCTCTGTCAAGTAGGGACTGTCTCTTCATGTTCAAGTGTACAGCGCTGCGTACACCTTGTAGCGCTATAGAAATGATAAGCAGTAGTAGAAATATAGAATTTGATCTTCTGTCCATTTGGGGTATGGAGACTTGACAAGAACATTTTAGTTCTTGATGCATTTTCAGATTTATATAATTCTGAATAAAAGTCATGAAATGCCTGTACAATATCATGGGTTTTAGTGTGGGAAAAATTGTTTGTTTAATTAGGGGGCAAACACTTTAAAAAGCAAGCAGCTTTAAATACAGTATTCAAACCCTTACTTGCCACTGGCTCATAGAAAAATCAATACTTTCCCTGTTAATCCTAGAAAGTGCCACAAATAATTAACACAAAAGTAATGTGAAACAGTGAAAAACAAGCATTCCATAAAAATGATGTTCCAGTATTTGATTATTATATAATCCAATATGATATCATGTTGGATGGCTGTTGGATTGTGATACTACAACATCTAAAGTTAGAACAGAATTTTTATAAAAACTGAGGATGAGTTAAGGATTTGAACATTGTGGGGTTCTTTTACTAAGTTGTATTAAGCAGCAAGCATGGGTAGAAGTAAGCATGGACCCCAGCAGTGCACTACAAAAACCTGTGTTACCTGCCTTATGTGAGTAGGAGCAGGAACCAGGAATGACAGGGGCAGGTCAGAGGAGTGGCAGGCTGTGACAGCACAGTCGGTACCTTGTGCTAGATATCACAACTGCCAATAGTGTGGCTGCACTTAGGGCCAGATGCACTAAACCTTAACGACCCTCTAACAACCCTTTAACGAAGGAAATTCCTAACCGTTGCATGCATTAAAGGCCTTTTTCCAACGAAGCAAGCAGCTAACGAAAACGGAATACAAAAGAGTAACTACCATTGTAATGTGGGCGATTCGGGAT
The DNA here is from genome assembly GCF_901765095.1 of Microcaecilia unicolor. Lineage (NCBI taxonomy): Eukaryota > Metazoa > Chordata > Amphibia > Gymnophiona > Siphonopidae > Microcaecilia > Microcaecilia unicolor. Next base: position 614,800,485 of record NC_044032.1, on the reverse strand, counting down.
GCACTAACAATACCGATGATCACACCGAATCATTTACCGCGACATATTAAACGTATGGTCAGAGCAGTCGTATAGGCCTGAGTTGTCATCTCCCCGCTGCCCCCTGCACCATAAAAATCAAAGCTGGCATGTTTAAACAGAAAAGTGGGATAAAAAAAATAAAAACACCACAAATACTGGCTCCCCGCTTTCCCCTGCATAAAATATAAAAGCTTTACAAACATCAAAAAGGATCGGGAGGGGGCAAAGGCGCTCATCAGAAGCGTCCTGTATGGATGGCCTTGCCCCCCCCCCCCCGAGATCGCCGCTGTTCCCCGCTTCCGCCCTTTACTAAATTAAAAACTGAAAATAAAAATCTAAACTTTTGCAGCGCCGGGCCCCCTTCCCTTCCTGTCTCAATCTTCTTCTTTTCCCAACACTGCTCCGCCTCCCGCCATCCTCCGCCCCTTGCCTCGCCCGCCCTGAGTTCGTCGCCGCCGTTCCCCCCTCCAACGGACCCCCCCCCCTCTGCTTTACCTGCCGTGCAGCGCCTCTCACCTGTGTGTGAAGGCGTTGCACGGGATGAAACAACGGATCGTCGATCGCTTCTGCCTCCACCGACGTCTATCTCCTTCTTCCTGTGCCCGGCCTCCTCTGACGTAAGTTTCTAAGGAAGCGGGGAACAGCGGCGATCTCGGGGGGGGGGGGGGCAAGGCCGTCCATACAGGATGCTTCTGATGAGCGCCTTTGCCCCCTCCCGATCCTTTTTGATGTTTGTAAAGCTTTTATATTTTATGCAGGGGAAAGCGGGGAGCCAGTATTTGTGGTGTTTTTATTTTTTATCCCACTTTTCTGTTTAAACATGCCAGCTTTGATTTTTATGGTGCAGGGGGCAGCGGGGAGATGACAACTCAGGCCTATACGACTGCTCTGACCATACGTTTAATATGTCGCGGTAGATGATTCGGTGTGATCATCGGTATTGTTAGTGCATCCCGAATCGCCCACATTACAATGGTAGTTACTCTTTGTATTCCGTTTTCGTTAGCTGCTTGCTTCGTTGGAAAAAGGCCGAATTTTCAGTTTTTAATTTAGTAAAGGGTGGAAGCAGGGAACAGCGGCGATCTCGGGGGGGGGGGGGGGGGGGGGCAAGGCCGTCCATACAGGACGCTTCTGACGAGCGCCTTTGCCCCCTCCCGATCCTTTTTTGAGGTATGTTTAGTTTTGTAGTGATGCAGGGGGGGAGCGGGGAGCCACGACTTCGTGGTTTTTTTTTCTTGTTGTTCTGACGTTTGTGGCATGCGCAGAGCAGCCAGCATAACACTTGGCTGCTCTGCGCATGATTTAGGGGCCGATTACCAACGGGGATTACGAATCTTTGATACATTGTACTTTTCAATACCTCACCGAACATGTGCGACTTGTTTTTTTGGTGCATGCTTCATTTTTTTCAAATTCGTTAGGGAGTTTAACGTTTTTGAATTTTTTACGTTTGGTTGATGCATCTAGCCCTTAGTGACATCTGAAGAGGAAGCAAAATGACTGCTAGGTGTCATGGTGGTCATTGTTGATCCTAGCATAGTTCCAGGCAGAGGTCAGCAGAGGGACTCCGCCACCAGAAGAGTACTACACAACTGCCATGGAGACCTCCCAGGTAGATCCTGAGAGGGGGTTTGGAGGGTTGTGGGAGGGTCAAGCTGAGGAAGGGTGAATTCTCAGAGGGTGGGATATAGGAGGGGGTTGTGACTGTTGGATCAGAGGAGGGGAGTTGCTTGGAGAGGGGATTGGAAGAGGTGATATTGGGTGATCAGAAGGAGGAATGATGTTGGGGGGCGGAGGATCAACTGCTGTGGGGGTAATGTCAGAAAGGGAATCAGATGGGCTACAGGGAGGGAGGAGGGGAGAATGGACCTGCGGCAAGTGCAAAAAAAAACTCACCACACTTTAGTACATGACCAGCCGCTTGCTTTTAAAGCGTTTTCCCCTTTTTTAGGGTCCATCATTGAAAGAAAATATACATTTTCATGTAAATGATATGCTTTATGGTTAGTGCAATGGAAGCACTTTCTTTGGTTTTGGCTTTAATTTATGGTTTCCCTTTTATATTTGAAAAAATATTTTTTGTTATTTTGTACATGAGGGAAGGGCATCAGAATTTAGAAAGAATCTAGAGTGAAGGAATGGCAGTAAAATGAGGTACCTGTTGAGAAAGTATTTTAAAGAAGTGAAAAATAAATCTTTACCTATGGCTTTTGCCAGGAATCGAGCACTGTTGATGTTCTTTACTTCGGCTCGCACTCCGTAAGGCTCACCAGGGCGATGGACAGATATGTTGGCATCAACCCTCAGCTGTCCCTCTGTAAGCAAAAAAGGTGTCATCAGTGAGGGCTTCCTCTTTCTTTTTACAATCTTCATAAAAGTCTTATGTGCTAACAAAATTCTGAATCAAACTTTTTTTTAAAATATTTAAGATCTAAGTTGCAATAGTGATGTTCCACTTCCAAGACCAATTTCCATCTACCAGGAGAATGCAAATTAGCTTTGACAAAAACAGGTGAGGTACAATACTAACCATGTTTATCTATGTGCTCCATAATTTTATTCTTTATAATAAACCGCTTAGCATGGTTCCCTGAATGAGCGGTATATCAAATATTGATTAAACCTGGAAACTTGGATAATAGTTTCTACTATTTTGCCTGACACTGACGTCAGGCTTTCCAGTCTGTAATTTCCCAGATCTCCCCTGGAACCCTTTTTAAACATCAGCAATACATTGGCTACCCTCCAATCTTCAGGTACTATGGACAATTTTAACAACCAATTACAGATCAGTAACAGCAGATCAGCAATTTCATTTTTGAGTTCTTTCTGGTTTCTCTCAGCTTTTCAGCAAGCATGCTGTGCTTTCAGAAGTTCGGAAGGAAAAAGTTTTGTGTGAGAGGATCCACAAACCCCCTACCAACACCCCTCCCTTTTTTCCCTACAGACAACTATATGAGAACGTGCCCTGCAGAGCTGGTTTCTCTCAGCAAGCATGCTGTGCTTTCAGCAATTTGAAAGGAAAAAAAAAGTTTTGTGTGAGAGAATCCACAAACCCCTACCATCATCCACTCCCTGCGGAACGACTCTGCCGCCCCGATGAGCAACATATGCCCCATGCACTGGCGGAGCGAGCTTAGCCCCCATGTGGCCAATGCGGCATCTTCCTGCTCTGGAAGTCAGAGGAGCGCTGAGGCGGACCGAGGCAGCAGTGCAGCATACCTGCTCAGTGGAGAGTCACCACTGTCAGTGGAGTCAGGAGAGGATAGTGGAGGGGAAGACAGACAAGAGAGGGGAAGCTAGCTAACAGGGAAAAAAGAGAGTGACAGGAGGGAATGCAGGATGGCAGGTGGGAGAGAGATTAGAGGTGATGGTGGTGGCGGAGGGCGAGACAGAGAAGATGCTATAACAGTCCAGCTTGTTCTAGTTTCCTAGTAATAAGTATATTGGTGCTCTAAAGCCCAGTGTAATGTTTCTTTTATAGCACTGTCTTTTCATAGGTGTTAGGGCTGTTATGGTGTGATAAGTTTCCTATATAGGTTTCTGAGTGTCTTTTTGCACGCTTATGTTATTTTGCAAAGTGTCTGGACTATTCTGAAAGTAGGCTATGGGGCAAGGGCCACCAACAGCCTTTGTCACCCAAAATTAAAAAAACTCAAGACTAATGGTCTCCGAATCCTGTAGGGTCACCACATGAACAACAACCTGTCTGCTTTAAACAAAGTGTCTAGCAGTAGAAGCAGCATGTGCTTTGCTGAGGTGATAATCACAGTTTGAAGATGCTTTATATGGTATGTTGTAAGGGGTATAGGTCCAATGTTGGGGAATATTATATTATGACACAAAAATGGAGGTGCTGGGTTTATATTGCGATTCTCTCTAAATCCTAGAGAGAATCCAGACTTCACTTCCACAAAGAAGAATCTGTTGGACGATGGGGGGGGGGGGGGGTATCAGTTATAATTGTGTTTTACCTGGTAGATAACACTGGCTGGGGAGGGAGGGGAGGAGGATTTCTTTATGTATAGAAGGTCATGGTGTCTTATATTGCTAATTTAAAAGTGGAGGGAAAGAGGGGTATGATGTGCAGAAATGTCATTTTGGCTTGCCTCCCCCCCCCCCCTCCAATTTTTCTGTCTAAGAGATACCGCTGCTGTTCACACACATATAAATCACTCTCAGACCCCTCTTCCAATTAAAATGCTTATGTATTCCCAAGAGTTTGTATTAAACTTCACTGCTAAACATGTTCAGGAAAGCATTTCATCTTAGGCAATTTTCTGAGTCAAGTGGATGTGGTATATCTGAGGGAAGAGAAAACTGCATTCTGATTGAGCCATTTGAGTGAAAAGGAAATGAACTCTGTCCCTTTCTTCTCCAACAACAGTAAAACCTCTTTGGTGCGTCTACCCAATAACTAAAAAGTAGATGCTAAAGAAAAGAATTATGAGCCACCTACAGCACCATCATTCCTTCGGAACAAAATGGGAAAATAAATTTCTGCAGCAAGGCTTTCTAGCTGCTAATGTCCTCTACAGAAATCAATTGGTGCAGGGACTCTCTCGCTCTGCTCTGTGCCATACTCCGAATATTTATTTGACATCTTATGGAGTCAATCACAAGAGCAGCTGAAGATCACATATAAAAGGACCAAAATGCTAGCATTAAGCTACACAATGTATTATACCAATAAATTCATACGGGAACTATTTCATTCAATTAAAACAAAAACAAATAAGACATTCCTATACAGTAAAGAAAAAACACCACATGCAAGGACTAGCAGAAAATGTTTTTTTGGGGGGAGGGGGAGGAATGTAGATTAAAGATGTCTTCACAACACTTTTTGCTATTTGACAATGTAGATCTCTGTTAATTTCTTTAAATTTGCATCTCACCTCTCTTTGAAATTTATGTGCGTCTTACTTTACCCAGATGTTTGTAGTTGTGCAGCTTTTACCTGTACCTCATACAAAGCACAACTTTCAAAGAGAGTAGGTCAAATTTAAGTTTAACCAATTTGGATAGATTCAAATCAGTCAGATGATGTTAACAGGAATGATGTACACTTTATTTTGAAACTAGTAAAACATGCCCGTTTCTGGAGGAAATGAAACGGGCGCTAGCAAGGTTTTCCTCCTGAACCCCCCCCTCCCTACCCACCCCTTCGGCGTTTTGAACCCACTCACCGCCATTGCTCCGCACCTCGTCAACGCACGCCACCTTCATCCACTGATGCCATTGCTCCGCCCTCGCTCTTTGACGCCATTGCTCCGCTCTCGACGTCATCACGATTGACGCGAGGGCGGGGCCCAGACACAGTGATTTCGGTGGCTTCACCACCACGAACCCTTTGAACCCTAAGGAAGTGCCCGCAGGAACTGACAGTGACGTCAGTGTCCTCAGAACGTTGAGGGTGAGTTTTATTATATAGGATCAGGTTGTAAAAATGTTTCAAAGATGAAAATATACTTTTGTAACTGAAACAATGTGCAAAAATGGCTAAACTGCACAAACACTAATAAGTTATCGTTTACTAAAACAATAAATGTGTGTGTGAATTTAAAATGATAACTGTTTCTCAATTTAGCAGAAACAACAAGCAACTTGGAACTACATCTGAATTCTCAGACAATTTCAGGAATAGTTATCATATAAATATTAGTTCTGTTACAGATCTACTTTCTTCCTTTTCTTTCTAATCTGTTTTAAGAACTGATTCTTTTCTGATATTTTATTTTCAGATGATTATGACAGATGGCTACGGAAACCCTTAAAACTTCCAGGTAAGCATAATGGTATGTGCTCTGTCTTTATAACTCTGGCCCTGATGCACAAAGCTTACCGTGGTAGCAATGTTGGCTTTCGACCGGATGTAGCCGGAGCACCATCAGTTTGACAATCTATGATGCACAGTATTAGAGCATTTAAAGCCCTCACAAAGAAGAGGAGACATGAGTTGTATATTGCGTCAGGCTGAACAGAAGTGGATATTTTTCTTTACTTCGACGGAACCCGATGGACTTAACGTCAAGGTAGAGTGGTCAGCATTTTTTTGAGAGAGGCTGTCTTTATAAAGTAAAGAGATTGTTATGGGACCATGGGGTTTTCCTTGTGATTCAGGATGAGCAGCAGTGGAGTAGTGACATCGGAGGCCAGCACCACTTTGGACTGGTTGTTTTGAATTGGAAAAGGAGGAGCTTGATCTATTTATAGAAGGATGGAGGCGCCTCTGTGTCCAGTTACATGGTTGTTTTTCGAGTACAGCAGAGAAACAGGATTGGCATTTGAGATGGAGCATTTAACCTCTGATGCAGTGGAAGCGAAACGGGGACTCCTTGTTGGGTTAAGGCCGGTGATTTCTTGGACAGCGTAAACACAATAACGACTGGATTGAAGCTAAGTGGTTTATGGCTGGAATCACCGGGAGTCTATAAATGCAGGATTGATTGGATATTGAACTATTATAAACTGCATGAATTGTACTGATTGAGATTCTGTGCTCTAAGGAATATATGTACAGGTCTGTCACTGTGAAAGAAATTTGTAGGAAAAATGGTTTATAAGATATGCCTGGAAACACTGAGTAATTGTGGAGTTTTTTTTTAGCCAGATGATGGTGCGCCCGGCCCACACTTTATAGTCTGATTTTGGGCTGGCTGGGTGGTGTTACTGAGGCTTTTTTTCTCCACCACTAAGTGTATGGTAGTGTTAAGCCAGTGGTGATAGCTGTGATGTTTATGGTCAATATACGCAGAAGGTGTGAAGCTGGGTTTTGAGTTTCGAGATTTTTTTCAAAGCTTGAGTGAAGTATTTGTCATAAGACGAGTTAAAATTTAATGCCAAGAAGTGTAGAGTGATGCACTTGGGGTGCAGAAACCCGAAAGAGAGATACCGAATAGGAGGAGAAAGATTAGTAAGCTCGACTCAGGAGAGAGACCTTGGGGTGTTGGTGTCTGAGGATCTAAAGGTGAAGAAACAATGCGCCAAGGCAACGGCAGTGGCCAGAAGGATGCTAGGCTGCATAGAGAGGGGCATAACCAGCAGAAAAAGGGACGTGTTGATGCCCCTCTACAAGTCGTTGGTGAGGCCCCACTTGGAGTAGTGTTCAGTTTTGGAGGTTGTATCTTGCTAAAGATGTAAAGACTGGAAGCGATGCAAAGAAAAGCTACAAAAATGGTATGGGATTTGCGTTGCAAACCATACGAGGAGAGACTTGCTGACCTGAACATGTCTATGTTAGAGGAAAGGAGAAACAGGGGTGACATGATACAGACGTTCAAATATTTGAAAGGTATTAATCCGCAAGTGAACCTTTTTCGGAGACGGGACAGCGGTAGAACTAGAGGACATGAATTGAGGTTGAAGGGGGGCAGACTCAGGACTAATGTCAGAAAGTATTTTTTCACAGAGAGGGTGGTGGATATGTGGAATGCCCTCTCGTGGGAGGTGGTGGAGATGAAAACGGTAATGGAATTCAAACAAGCGTGGGATAAACACAAAGGAATCCTGCTTAGAAAGAATGGTTCCACGGAATCTTAGCGGAGATTGGGTGGTGACGCT